>NC_133163.1:117347953-118643667 GCF_040802235.1 Manis javanica
TACTTTCTGTTTCTATAAATTGACCTCTCTAGGTACCATATGTAAGTGGACTTATACTGTATTTGTGATTTTGTGACTGGCTCATTTCACTGAGCAAAATGTTTTCAAGGTTCATCCATGCTAGAGCCATGTGTTAATATTTCTTTCCTTTTTAAGACAAGAGAATATTCCATTGCATGTATATACCACAAGTTTGTTTACCTATTCATCTGTTGAATAATTACTAAGAAATCAAATAGTCATGTGGTATCATCCCTCACAAAATACACATGGAAACATACCTTTGCAATGGAGAGATCTGGCAATCACTACTTTAAACAAGTGATCAAATTCAACATCACATGATGTATATGCTTCCTAATATGATGCAATATTGAGTACAAAACATTAAGTATTCCTACTAAATGTGTGGCCTGAATGTAATCAAGTTTTTCTAGACCTGATCTTCATTTTCCAGGAATTCGGGGGGGTAGTGAAACAGGTTAAATGACACCATATAGAATAATTCTGCAAGACAATTGACCTCAAATCTTCAAAAAGTCAGTGCCACGAAAAAACAAATTAAAAGAAGCAGTGGCAACAAGCAGAGTGCGTTAGATTGAAAGACACTTGAGAGACCTAATGAAACAATAATAGTGGCAATAAGGAAGCACCACCCTTGTTCAGGAAGGGCCTACTGCTGGCTGCATTCAGAGTTTGTAAACTGATGCTAAAGTGATGCAGCCATGTTATTTTTCAACACTAAGTGATAATCTAAAATATTCATTGTTAAAGCTTTTTAATGAATGGAAATTTTTATTGCAAATCTTGTTCCTATTCCCTCCCTATGAGAAAGAAATTATACTCATGTAAATGTCTGTCCTTGAGAGCATATAATATAGCATGTGCTTCAAGATATTTGTATGACTTAGTACTAAATCACAGATTCAGCACAGAAGAAACTAGAAATGTATGCAACAATTTTTTGTTTCATTGGGCATAAAAAACCCTTCCACCTGTTAATGTCATTAACTGCAATATGGGCTACTCCATACTATTTCCAGACAAAAATGAAATGTTAAAATAGCACCATCCAATAGAAATATAAGGCAATGGGATTAAAGATGGTGGTGTGAGAGGTGAGACAGAGGGCTCCTCCTAAACCATATACAATATGAAAATACAATTACTACAACTAATACTGAAAGAGCAACAGAAAAGAGGGCTGCAACAGGCTGCATGCACATGGAGAAAAGAATAGACCTCAAGAAACAGAGTAACATACCAAAGCCATGACCCAGCAGGACCCAAGCCCTTCCCCCATCCCAGTTCATCGGTGGGAGGAAGAGAAACAGAGCAGGGAGGGAAAGGAGACCTAGGACTGCTGAACAACTAGCTCTGGAGATCAGCTCTGGGAGCATGAACCTACATTGCATGGTGCTCTGGAGACCAGGGGTGTTGGAAAGCCAAGACAGGCAGAATACCTGGAGAGACTGAGATTCCAGCTGCGTGTGGAAAATAGGGATCCATATTCAACTGCTCTGGGACAAAAGAAAGGCAGGCAGTCTGAGAGACTTCCTAACAGCAAGAGGGCTGCTAAAGGGGCTAGGATTGCACAGAGCTTACTTCTCAGGAGAAAGGACAGGTAGACAAAATTGTCATGGTGCACACTGCCCAGGAGGTTGGGAACTTTGATGATCTTCGGGTGCTCCATCCCCCTGGGTGGCTATGCAGCTTCGTGGCCCCCCTCCATGATAGGCAGCCTGCTGCTCCTGTCTCCTGGCCAGCCTGCAGCTGCAGCAAACTGGCAACCCCTGCCCTGGCATCAGGCCAACCAGAGGGAAGCCTCACCTACAGCAGCTACAAAAGCAAAGCATAGAGGCTTACACCTGTGTGCTTGGCCCACTGGTTCTGGCAGTGGTGAAGGGCATAGCAGCCGGGAAGCAGGAAACAGCTCTTTCTTACCCCCACGGACCAATACTGCTCCCCTGCAACCGCCAAACAGTGCTCCACAGGCTGAGCAGTTCGAGAGAGTAGAGCTTCTGGGCACTAGAGGGCACCACCCACAAATATGAAACATCAAAGGAACTTGGTTCAAAGCAAAATCATACATACATACACAAGAGAAAGAGTCAAATGAAACCAATCTCATGAATCTTCCTGAAAGACATTTGAAAATAAAAATCATAAACATGCTCATAGAGGTACAGAAAAATATTCAAGAACTCAGGAATGAATTGGGGTCAGAGATCCAATCATTACAGAACACAGCATCAGAAATGAAACATAAAATGGAAGGTTTTAAAAGCAGGTAAGATATGGTGGAGGAAACAATAAATGAAATAGAAATTAGAGAGGAGGAATACAAAGAAGCTGAGGCACAGAGAGAAAAAAGGATCTCTAAGAAAGAAAGAATATTGAGAGAACTGCGTGAACAATCCAAACTGAACAATATTCATATTATAGGGATACCAGAAGAAGAGAGAGAAAAAGGGAAAGAAAGTGTCATTGAGGAGATAATTGCTGAAAACTTCCCCAATCTGGAGGAGATAGTCTCTCAAGCCATGGAGGTGAACAGATCTCCCAACACAAGGGACCCAAGGAAGACAGCAAGAAGATATATAATAATTAAAATGGCAAAGATCTAGGATAAGGAGAGACTATTAAAGGAGCCAGAGAGAGAAATAAGATCACATACAAAGGAAAGCACATCAGGCTATCATCAAACTCCTCAGCAGAAACCTAACAGGCCAGAAGGGAGTGGCATGATATATTTAATGCAGTGAAGCTGAAGGGCCTCGAACCAAGAGTACTTTATCCAGCAAGATTATCATTTAAATTCAAAAGAGGGATTAAACAATTTCCAGATAAGGAAAACCTGAGAGAATTTACCTCCCACAAACCGTCTATACAGTGTATTTTGGAGGGACTGCTACAGAGGGAAGTGCTCCTAAGGTTTAATAGCTGTCGCCAGAGGTAATAAAACCACAGTAAAGAAAGTAGTACAGTTAAGTACTAGCAAAAACAAAATTAAGTCAACTAACCCCAAAGTCAGTCAAGGGATAGACAAAGAGTACAGAATATGATATGTAATATATAAAGAATGGAGGAGGAAGAAAAAGGAAGAGAAAAAAAGAACCTTTAGATTGTGTTTGGAATAGAATTCTAAGTGAGCTAAGTTAGACTCTTAGACAGTAAGGAAGTTAACCTTGAACCTTTGGTAACCATGAATCTAAAGCCTGCAGTGGCAACAACTACATACCTATCCATAATCACCCTAAATGTAAATGGACTGAATGCACCAATTAAAAGACACAGAGTCACTGAATGGATAAAAAAACAAGAACCATCTATATGCTGCCTACAAGAGACTCACTTCAAACCCAATGGCATACACAGACTGAAAGTAAAGGGATGGAAAAAGATATTTCATGCAACTAACAGGGAGAAAAAAGCTGGAGTTGCAATACTTGTATCAGATAAAATAGACTTCAAAACAAAGAAAGTCACAAGAAACAAAGAAGGACATTACATAATGATAAAGGGTCAGTCCAACAAGAGGATATAACCATTATAAATATGTATGCACCCAACACAGGAGCACCAACATATTTGAAACAAATACTAACAGAATTAAAAGGGGGAAATAGAATGCAATGCATACATTCTAGGAAACTTCAACACTCCACTCACTCCAAAGAACAGTTCAACTAGAAAGAAAATAAGTAAGGAGATAGGGGCACTGAACAACACATTAGAACAGATGGACCTAACAGACATCTACAGAACTCTATACCCAAAAGCAACAGAATACACATACTTCTCAAATTCACATGAAAAATTTCAAGAATAGATCATGTACTAGGCCACAAAAAGAGCCTCAGTAAATTCAAAAAAATTGAAATTGTACCAACCAGTTTCTCAGACCACAAAGGTATGAATCTAGAAATAAATTATGCAAAGAAAATGAAAAATCCCACAAACACATGGAGGCTTCACAACATGCTTCAAATAACCAATGGACCAATGATAAAATAGAACAGAGATCAAGCAATATATGGAGACAAATGACAACAATTATTCAATACTGCAAAATCTGTGGGATGCAGCAAAGGCCATGCTAAGAGTAAAGTATATTGCAATACAGACCTATCTCAGGAAAGAAGAACAATCCTATATTAACAGTCTACACTCACAATCATTGAAACTAGAAAAAGAAGAACAAATGAGGTCCAAAGTCAGTAGGAATGACATAATAAAGCTTTGGGCATAAATAAATAAAATCAAGAAGGATAAAACAATAGAAAGAATCAATGAAAGCAAGAGCTGGTTTTTCAAGAAAATAAACAAAATGGATAAACCCCTAGCTAGACTTATCAAGAAAAAAAGAGAATCTATATGCATAAACAGAATCAGAAATGAGAAAGGAAAAATCACTATGGACACTATAGAAATACAGAGAATTATTAAAGAATACAATGAAAAATTATATACTAACAAACGGGGTAACCTACAAGAAATGGAAAACTTTCTAGAAAAATACAACCCTCCAAGGCTGACCCAGAAAGAAACAAAATCTGAACAGACCAATTACCAGCAACGAAATTGAATTGGTAATCAAAAAACTACCTAAGAACAAAATGCCTGGACCAGGTGGCTTCACCACTGAATTTTATCAAACATTTAGTGAAGACGTAATAGCCAACCTCTTTAAAGTTTCCCAAAAGGTAGAAGAAGAGGGAATACTACCAAACTGATTCTATGAGGTCAGCATCACTCTAATACCAAAACCAGGCAAAGACATCACAAAAAAAGAAAATTACAATATATGACAAACCCACAGCCAGGATTATACTTAACAGCGAGAAGCTGAAAGCTTTTCACCTAAGATCAGGAACAACACAGGGATGCCCACTCTCCCCACTGTTATTCGACATACTACTAGAGGTCCTAGCCATGGCAGTCAGACAAAACAGAGAAATACAAGGCATCCAGACTGGTAAAGAAGAAGTCAAGCTGTCACTATTTGTAGATGACATGATATTGTACAGAAAAACCCCCAAAGACTCCACTCTGAAACTATGAGAACTAATATCTGAATTCAGCAAGGTTGCAGGATACAAAATTAATACACAGATATCTGTTGGAGTCCTACACACTAACGATGAACTAGCAGAAAGAAAAATCAAGAAAACAATTTCATTCACAATTGCATCAAAAAGAATAAAATACCTAGGAATAAACCTAAACAAGAAAGTGAAAGACCTATACCCTGAAAACCTTAAGACATTCTTAGGAGAAATTAAAGAGGACACTAACAAATGGAAACTCATCCCACGCTCTTGGCTAGGAAGAATTAATATTGTTGAAATGGCCATCCTACCTAAAGCAATCTACACATTCAATGCATTCCCTATCAAAATACCAACAGCATTCTTCAATAAACTGGAAAAAATAGTTCCAAAATTCAAATGGAACCACAAAAGACCCTGAATAGCCAAAGCAATCCTGAGAAGGAAGAATAAAGCAGGGGGAATCTCACTTCCCAACTTAAAGCTCTGCTACAAAGCCACAGTAATCAAGATAATTTGGTACTGGCACAAGAACAGACCCACAGACCAGTGGAACACAATAGAGAGTACAGATATTAACCCAGATATATATGGTCAATTAATATACAATAAAGGAGCCATGGATATACAATGGGGAAATGATAGCCTCTTCAACAGCTGGTGTTGGCAAAACTGGACAGCTACTTGTAAGAGAATGAAACTGGATCATTGTGTAACCCCATGCACAAAAGTAAACTCAAAATGGATCAAAGACCTGAATGTAAGTCATGAAACCATAAAACTCTTAGAAAAAAATATAGGCAAAAATCTCTTGAATGTAAAGATGAACAACCTCTTCATGAACTTATCTCCCTGGGCAAGGGAAACAAAAGCAAAAATGAACAAGTGGGACTATGTCAAACTGAAAAGCATCTGTACAGCAAAGGACACCACCAATAGAACAAAAAGCATCCTACAGTATGGGAGAATATATTCATAAATGACAGATCTGATAAAGGGTTGACATCCAAAATATATAAAGAGCACTTGCACCTCAACAAACAAAAAGCAAGTAATCCAATTAAAAAATGGGCACAGGATGTGTACATACACTTCTCCAAAGAAGAAATTCAGATGGCCAACAGACACATGAAAACATGCTCCACGTCACTAATTATCAAAGAAATACTAATTAAACCCACAATGAGATATCACCTCACACCAGTAAGGATCACCACCATCCAAAAGACAAACAACAATAAATGTTGGCGAGGATGTGGAGAAAGGGGAACCCTCCTACATTGCTGGTGGGAATGTAAATTAGTTCAACCATTGTGAAAGCAGTATGGAGGTTTCCAAAAAACTCAAGATAGAAATACTATTTGACCCAGGAATTCCACTTCTAGGAATTTACCTAAGAATGCTGCAGCCCAGTTTGAAAAAGATACATGCACCCCTATGTTTATTGTAGCACTATTTACAATAGCCAAAAAATGGAAGCAACCTACGTGTCCATCAGTAGATGAATGGATAAAGAAGATGTGGTACATATAAATGGAATATTATTCAGCCATAAGAAGAAAACAAATCCCATTTGCAACAACATGAATGGAGCTAGAGAGTATTATGCTCAGTGAAATAAGCCAGGCAGAAAAAGACAAATATCAAATGATTTCACTCATCTGTGGTATATAAGAACAAAGAAAAAATGGAAGGAACCGAACAGCAGCAGACTCACATAACCCACAAATGGACTAACAGTTGCCAAAGGGAAAGGGCTTGGGAAGGATGGGTGGGAAGGGAAGGATAAGGGGAAAAAGGGGACATTACTATTAGCAAACAAAATGTAGAGGGGTCACGGGGTGGGCTGTACAACACAGAGAAGACAACTAGTGATTCTACAGCATCTTACTCTGCTGATGGACAGTGACTGTAATGGTGTATGTGGGGGGGACTTGATGATGAGGGGTGTCTAGTAAATATAATGTTGCTCATGTAATTGTAGATTAATGATACCAAAATTTAAAAAATCATAATGATAATAATAAAAAAATAAAATTACAGACCAATATCCCTGATGAACATAGATGCAAAAATACTCAACAAAATATTAGCAAACCAAATTCAAACTTACATCAAAAAGTTCATCCACCATGATCAAGTAGGATTTATTCCAGGGATGCAAGGATGGTACAAGTTAGAAAATCCATCAACATCATCCACCACATCAACAAAAAAAGGACAAAAACCACATGATCATCTCCATAGATGCTGAAAAAGCATTTGACAAAATTCAGTATCCATTCATGATAAAAAGTCTCAATAAAATAGATACAGAGGGTAAGTACCTCAACATAATAAAGTCCATATATGACAAACCCACAGCCAACATCATACTGAACAGTGAGAAGCTGAAAGCCTTTTCTTTAAGATCAGTAACAAGACAAGGATGTCCACTCTCTCCACTTTCATTCAACATAATTCTGGAGGTTCTCACCACAGTAATTAGACATCAGAAAGAAATAAAGCGCATCCTGATTGTTAAGGAAGAAGTTAAACTGTCACTGTTTGCAGATGGCATGATATTGTACATAAAAAATGCTAAAGAATCCAATCCAGAACTACTAGATCTAATATCTGAATTCAGCAGAGTTGCAGGATACAAAATTAATATGCAGAAATCTGTTGCATTCCTATACACTAACGATGAACTAACAGGAAGAGAAATCAGAAAAACAATTCCATTCACAATTGCATCAATGAATAAAATACCTAGAAATAAACCTAAGCAAGGAAGTGAAAGACCTATACTTTGAAAACTACAAGACACTCATGAGAGAAATTAAAGAGGACACCAATAAATGGAAACACATCCTGTGCTCATGGATAGGAAGAATTGATATTGTTAACATGGCCATCCTGCTTAAAGAAATCTCCAGACTCAATGCAATTCCTATCAAAATACCAATAGCATTCTTCAATGAACTAGAGCAAATCATTCCAAAATTCATATGGAACCACAAAAGACCCCGAATAACCAAAGCAATCCTGAGAAGGAAGAATAAAGCTGGGGGAATTACACTCCCTAACTTCAAGCTCTACTACAAAGCCATAGTAATCAAGACAATTTGGTGCAAGAACAGACCCATAGACTAATGGAACAGAATAGAGAGCCCTGATATAAACCCAAGTATATATGGTCAATTAACACACGATAAAGGATCCATGGACATACAATGGGGAAAGGACAGTCTCTTCAACAGCTGGTGTTGGCAAATCTGGACAGCTACATGCAAGAGAATGAAACTGGATTATTGTCTAACCCCATACACAAAAGTAAACTCAAAATGGAATAAAGACCTGAATGTAAGTCATATAACCATAAAATTCTTAGATGAAAACATAGGCAAAAACCTTCTGAATATAAACATGAACAACTTCTTCCTGAACACATCTCCTCAAGCAAGGGAAACAAAAGCAAAAATGAACACATGGGACTACATCAAACTAAAAAGCTTCTGTATGGCAAAGGACACCATCAACAGAACAAAAAGGCATCCTACAGTATGGGAGAATATATTTGTAAATAACATATCACATAAGGGGTTAACATCCAAAATATATAAAGAATTCTCTTGCCTCAACACCCAAAAAGCAAATAACTCAATTAAAAGATGGGCAGAGGATATGAAGAAACAAGTCTCCAAAGAAGAAATTCAGAAGGCCAACAGACACATGAAAAGATGCTCCACATCACTAATCATCAGGGAAATGCAAACTAAAACCACAATGAGATATCACCTCACAGCAGTAAGGATGGCCAGCATTGAAAAGACTAAGAATAACAAATGCTGGTGCGGATGCGGAGAAAGGGGAACCCTCCTACACTGCTGGTGGGAATGTAAACTAGTTCAACCACTGTGGAAAGCAATATGGAGATTCCTCAGAAAACAAAAAACAGAAATACCATTTGACCCGGGAATCCCACTCCTTGGAATTTATCCAAAGAATACAATTTCTCAGATTCAAAAAGACATATGCACCCCTATGTTTATTGCAGCACTATTTACAATAGCCAAGAAATGGAAGCAACCTAAGTGTCCATCAGTAGATGAATGGGTAAAGAAGATGTGGTACATATACACAATGGAATATTATTCAGCCATAAGAAAGAAACAAATCCTACCATTTGCAACAACATGGATGGAGCTGGAAGATATTATGCTCAGTGAAATAAGTCAGGCAGAGAAAGACAAGTACCAAATGATTTCACTCATTTGTGGAGTATAACAACGAAGCAAAACTGAAGGAACAAAACAGCAGCAGACTCACAGACTCCAAGAAGGGACTAGCAGTTACCAAAGGGGAGGGGTGGGTGAAAGTGGGTGGGGAGTGAGTGAGTGGGGGATTGAGGGGGCATTATGTTTAGTACACATGGTGTGGGGGGTCACAGGGAAGACAGTGTAGCACAGAGAAGGCAAAAGTGAATCTGTGGCATCTTACTACACTGATGGACAGTGACTGCAATGGGGTATGGGTGGGGTCTTGATAATAAGGGGAAATGTAGTAACCACATTGTTTTTTCATGTGGAACCTTCGTAAGAGTGTATATCAATAATACCTTAATAAAAGAAAAGAAATATAATGCAAACCACAAATGTGAGTCTATATATAATTTTACATTTTTAATAGTCATGTAAAAAATAGAAAGAGGTAAAAGTAATTTTATTGAATACAATATCCAAACATTATTTCAATAAGTGATCTATAAAAATTATTAAAGAGATGTTTTACATCCTTTTATTATTCTGTCTTTGAATCTTGGTATATAATTTACACTTCCAGCACCTTTCAGTTTGGAGTGGCCACACTTCATATACTCAATAGTGGCTTATATGTTGGACAGTATAGGTCTAGAATATAAATACTGAGATACTGAGTCTAAATAGAGTTGGTTTTAGGTGCTACAGATGAGCAGTATCAAATATGAAATTTTCCAATGTGAAATTTCCTAATATATACTTTTAATTAGAATGAATGCTCTTACATAGAAATTTTTATAGGGACGAAAAGATTTGCTGAAAAATTATGTTTACCTACCAAGTGAGTAATACTTTTGCATTTAGGATAAAAGAGCAGCAATAACAGTGGGAAGAAAAAAAGAACCTCCGATTTATGTATATGCATTGAAAATCATTTAACACTGAATTCACTGGTAATACAGTTTGCGTAAGTGGATACAAGGGACATAAACGTTCTAAATCCTGTGATTCTCCCTTCAAACCAGCCTTAGCATTTTTCCTTTTAGGTTCCCACTGCCCAGACTTTAACTCAAAGTCTTTTCCACCAGTACCTGGGCTGGTAAGGAAGGCTTCTTAGATGCCAGCACATCTGTTCTCCTTTTCTAAACAGACCCTCCGGTAGGTGCAGCTCAGCCACCTCACTATGTCCCAGGAGTCCTGGACAGAAGGCTGTTATCTGACTGAAGCCTGTCTGTCCACCTTGAATGCCTTCTGCCTTCGCTCTCTAACCTAGACTCACTCTGATGTTGCACTTTTATGGTGTCATTTCCCTCAGCTAAGACATTCGCCCCTTCCTTTGTCTGGTTATTCAAGTCCTATCACCTTTGCCTGTGTGCTGCAAACTTCACTTCTTTCAAGAACGCCTTGCTGTCCTGTGGACATGCTGCTTTCACCCCCTTCGGCTCATGCCGGGTCCCTTGTCACCCACTGCCATTCACTCACTGTCTTGTGATTGTCCCTGGAGGGCCAGATCACTGAGTCCTGCAGATTGCTCCCTCTTTGCACTTGCTTCTGCCTAGAGATACTTGTAGAACTGTCTTCCCAAGGCTTCTTCACAGTTTATAGATGTCTAGAAAGCTTAAGACACACGTGATTCTTGCACTTGAAAAAAGTGTGTGAGGCCCTGACTACTTTTGCCCAGAGCAAAGAGCAGGGCCATGGAACACATTTGCCTTCCATGCTATCCTTCGTCCTTCACCCAGACCTGTATTCTGCCATGTGACTTCCCAGAGGTGGACCCCATTTCCCAGCCTTGAATTCTAGCTGGCAATGTGACTTGTTTTGGCCATTAGAATGAGGAAGAGGAGGAAAGTGCCAGTGACAATCCTTGGCCACCAAGTAAACCCGATCCGGGTGGACACAGTGGGAGGAGAAGAGAGTTAGGAGTTTGGTGCCTTCCCTGCACCGTTCCCCCCCAACCAGTCTGGCTTTGCCAGTAAACAAAGAGGATCCTTAGGTCAATGCCCTTCACCTCCTGGGCCTCGATTTCCTCTCCTAAGAAATGAAGAGATCAAGCACGATAATCCTCATGCTCATGAAAACTATTAATATATATATGATATATTAGCCATTCTCACCCAACTCTACTGCTGAATTAAGTTTTTGCCAGCTGTTGTGGAAAATGAGAATATTCTATTATGGAATAGATATTCCAAACATTGTGTTCACATGGTTTTAGCAATCATTAATAAAATCTTAAACCATCTTTGAAAATAGTCAAGGAAAAGGCAACTACTATTTGTCAGATGCTTTCATGTACCATTGTCTCATTTACTTCTCCCAACTCTGTAAACGGATATGCTATGTAGGCTTAAAAACCAGCTGAAGTCACATGATTAGTGGATGGTGGGTGGAGCTGGGATTTAGATCCTGGTCCTGCCCGGAGTCCACACCCTCTCTGCCAGGCCTGCAACAGTTGGGATGATTCAGAATGAGACACAGAAGCTAGTTTAATTACCTTCATGCATGCTGGTGTGGAGACAAGATAGTAAGAGACTTTTAAGGCTGGTAATCTTTTATACCTTAACCCTTTCCTTCCAAGTTCATGCTGAGATTTCATGCAAGTCTGCAGTCAGGGCTTTCTCTTTAACCTCTGTTTCTTTGGAACAGTTCTCCCAGGAAGCATGTGTCATGGCCAGGGACTCATGTTTCACAGAATAGCATTCACATTTAGAATGTGAATGTTACACCACACAGAGTTAATCTCTCTCTTTACAAGGTACATTGACAAGGATGGGGGAAAAAGTTATTATCTTGTAGCTTTCAACCTGTGGCCCTTTACTGAACACCAGTGCTGATGGTGCAGTATTAATTAATATTCTTACAGTTCTTATAAATATCTAGTAAATGTCAAAATGCATTGAAGAGTAAGCAAGGCAGCTAGGGCTTGAAGAAGCAATATTCTAAAGCAAAGAGAAGTGCATTGTTCGTGGTCTTTCAGTTTTCAATTCTTTCCCCGCTCATAGTAGTTGTCAATCCACAGTTCTGGCCATAGAGATTGAATGTAAGGCAGCAACATAGAACCTACAATAAATTTTCTGGGCTATGGAGACAAAAATTAGAATTTAGGGCTCCCTAGGTAGCCAAGATTTTATGGTCAAGATTCCAGAAAGAAAGGGAAATACGAAGAAGTGAGTCTGAAATTCTGTTTATAATCCCCTCTCAAGACATTTATTGACACCTAAGTTGAATTTATGAGATTCTTTAGGTTTCAAGTTTGCTTTTTTTATCATTTCCTTTTTGCTGAAAACCTTTCTTTTAGCCATTATTTTAGGGCAGATAGTCTGGACAAATTCTTTTAGTATTCCTTCATCTGCGAATGGCTCAATTCTCCCTTCATTACTGAAGGATATTTTTGCTGCGTATAGAATTCTAGGTTAACAGTTCTTATCTTTCAGCTCTTAAAAAACATATGCCACTTCCTCCTGGACTCCATGGCTTCTGATGAAAAATATGTGGCTGTCATTCAATTGTTGTTCCTCTATAAAAAATACATCACTCCTCCAGTTGCTTTTGAGTTTTTTCTTTTTCTTTAGTTTTCAGAAATTTGAAATGATACGTCTTGGTGTGGATTTCTCTGCATTTATCTCATCTGGAGTTTTTGCTCAGCTTCTTGAATCTATATGTTTCTATCTTTCATAAAATTTGGGAAATTTTTACTCATTGTTTAAAAAAATTTATTTTTCAGTTCCAATTTCTTCTCTTCTTTTGAGTCTTTGATGACATAACATTAAATATTTTTTGTTCTATAGATTCCTGAATTTCTGTTCATTTTTTCCAGTCTATTATCTCTCTGCTGCTCAGGTTGGATCATTTCTATCCTTCCAGCCTGAGGCTCATTGACTCTTCCCTCTGTCATCTTCATTCTTCTATTGAGCCCATCCAGGGAGTTTTTTTTAAATTTCAGGTGTTGCTCTTTTAGTCACAAAATTTCCATTTGGTTCTTTTTATATCTCATATTTCTTTGAATTTTTTAATAAACAATTTTAAATATTTCATCATCCCTGAATATTTCAATATGCCTCTCTATCATAGTAGAAGCTCAGCTTCTGCTAAGTTAGAATGCCATAAAAGAGCAGACCCCAAATTTCAGCAGCTTACAACAACAAAAGTGTATTTTCCTTCCTTCACATTATATGTAAGCTGGTGATCATCAGTAGCTACACTCCACCTATGGGTAGTTTGTGAATCTTCACTTCTCTCTTTATCCCAGGACCCAGGCCGAAGCAGCAGCCCCTACAGACCACGCCACTCCCATAGAAGAAGAAAAAGAATAAGAGAGTAGACAGGAACTTGAAGTGCCATTTAACCTCCTGCCAGTCTGGCTAAGAGTCACTTCTGCTTATATGTCACTGGCTAAAAACTAGCATGATGTCAGTAGTATGGGGAAAAATAGTCTTTCCAGGGGAAGACTTGCAAATAATACAGCAAGAGATAAAGGGCGGTGATGATATATATTTATTATCCAGGAGAGAGGGATAACTCCGAATAATCGTTTTTTTCTCAAGTCATGTTTCCTCAAGAGACTAGGGCAGCAGTGCCGTAGCAGTTTCTATCTTCTGGATTGCTTGGTTGACTCCTCATGGTGTCAGTTTCACCTGTTCCTCCGTCCCTAGATTTCTCATAAAATGAAAATGATATATAAATAGTTAAACTGAGGTTAAAAATTTTTGGCAAGAATGTTCATAGGTAATACTGTGTTGTCCCTATTACAGCGCATCAGGAAGCATATGATGTCTTACTGTCTTACCACAAAGGATGATAACACCGATCATTGAGTTAAGGTTTTGGCAACCTGATTCCTCCAATGTAAGTTTTTTTCCTCCTGTAGTTATCACATCTGTGCTGTGAGACTCATGAACTATGTGAATAGCCAGTTTCCCACCAATCTTTCATTCCAAGGCTTTGGCATCCATTGATGAGACTGCCTCAGTTATTTTTTCAGTTGTAATAAATGATTATTTTTATCATAACTTTTAAATTTGTTAGCTGGCATTCTTGAGTAAAGAAGGGTTTTCTTCATCAGCCTATCTAGTATATTTATAAGGCAAATAGCTATTAGATTAAAAATGGAAACGCTTAGGATCCCATTAAACTGAGTTTTTAATCTTACTTTTAAAGAATTAATATTATATCATGAACATTTTTCTATATATATATATATTTTTTAATAGTTTTGTTGCTGTATAATATAGATTATAGTGATGACTATGAGCATTAATCTGACAAAAATATATAGGATCTTTATGCTGAGAATTATAAAACAATTTTGCATGTTTCCTTGACTTTTATGGCTTTGGAATTTTTTTAAATTAAAGTATCATTGATATACAGTCTTATGAAGGTTTTACATGAACAACATTGTGGTTTCAACATTCACCCATATTATCAAGTCCTCACCCTCCCACCGCTCTCACTGTCTATCAGTGTAGTACGATGAACCAGAGTCATTACTTATCTTCTCCATGCTGTCCTGCCTTCCCTGTGATCTACCTGTACTGTGATTGTGAATTATGGTGCCCTTAATCCCCTTTTCCCTCCCCACCCACCATCCTGGCTTTGGCATTTTTAAAGATTACAGGGCAAATATTTTGTAGAATGCTGTTCAATTTGAATTTGTCTCAAGATTAGATTTGGTTTATGCATCTAGAATTTCTAGAATTCTAGAATTTTTACCTGGTTCTTTAAAAAAATTTTCCCATTTCTCCATGGAATTCTGTTTGTTCACCCATTTTGTCCATGTTTTCCTGAAGACCCTCTATCATATTTATTATAACTATTTTAAAGTCCTTTTCAGCTATTTCCAAAATATCAGTCATTTGTGGGTGTGCTTCTACTTACCTCTTAATTACAGGTCACATTTGTTTGCTTCTTTGCATGTTTAATAATTTTTGTTTATTTGTATTGATCATTGTGAATGATGACATGTTGTTGAAACTCTGGGTTAAGTTATGTTCCTCTAAAGAGTATTACATTTTACTTTGGCAGAAGTTAAATTACGAGCAGATCACCTGGGCCCTTGGGGGATCAGTTTTAGCCTTTGTTAGGGTAGGTATATTCTGTTTGCCCTTGGCTCTCAGATGTGGTCTTTACTCCAAGGCATGTCCCTTCTGCATCATCAGTGGAAAGCCCAAACTATTTACCAAACTCCCCTATTTTTTTAGGATTTAAATGCTAAATGAAACTCTTGAGTCCTAGGCAGCTGCTAAAACCTCTGCCCAGTTCCTCAGCCTCTTTCTTTTTGCTGGTTTCTTGTAGTCTTGTTGTGTGCATACACAATGTAGGAATCTGCCAAGGATTTAAGGGAAATTCATATGAAAATGTCGGATCTGTTCCTATGGTGACCTTTTCTGTTATAGGATTTCCCCTCCCCACATCAAATTCCAGTGCCTCTGGATAATTTCCCAAACTGACTTCTGTCTCAGTAGCCTAGCAAAAATGCCACTCTCTGCTTGAGTTCTGCAGTAAATGATGAGGTGCCTCAGGGGAAACACTGATTGTATGTGGACCTCACCAAATAAGCTTCCTTTTTTAAAGGGTAATCCTTCCCATTTCTCTCTACTTTGGGTTGCTTTTCAGTTCCCTCACCCCATTATCTTTTATATTTTATCCAGGACTTATCATTGTTATTGGCAATAGTTAACTAATACAAGATACATCTGAAGTACATGGACTGGACTGATAGCATGTTTTGATTCAAGGGTATTTAGAATTAACTATAAAGATGAAATAAATCAAATAAGCAGTACTTATATATATGTCTTAATGAATTTGTGTCTTACTTGTGGAGTTTGCAATGTTTAGTAGAACTTAGCATGCTAGGTTTGTGGTTCTAACTTATAATATGTAATTGAATAATTGGTTTTAACTTGTCATTTAATGTTTAAATCTCACTTATTTTATAAACAGCATGGGAATAATTAAAGGCATTTTAAACTCATCATATTTATATTTAACTTATTGAATTTAAAAATATTGTTTAGATACTTTGGCGAAGTCTCTCTGTAAATCAGATATTAAAATACATAAAAAAGGAAATTGACTCTTTTAAATTTCAAAATTCAATTTGAAATAATTAAAGTATTTAATTAAATTTGTAAGTGGGATCAAAATTAATACAAGCTCCTCATGAATGATTATTATAATTTTCTATATTTATAAGAAAAATAAGAAAGTAAGTATTGCAAATTGAACCAGGATTATTTTGTCTTTGTAACTTTGATAAATTGAACAGTTAATTTTAAACCAAAAGATTAGGTATGTGGATCTGGATTCTGTGACTTGGTTAAAATTGTCCTAGATCACGATTTATTTAATGTCTGTCATCTTCAATTTCTTTATCTGTAAAATATACCTAAAAGTATATGTTTCAATAAGTAACAATGCTCATGATGATAACGATGGTTAATGAGAACACATTTTTAAAGGAGAGTTACAGAACAATGTATAGAATATGATTCCATTTTTTGGTAAAAAAAATAAGATAAGCAAACACAGGCATAAAAAATATCTCATGGAAAAAGAAAAGAAAAGAGAAACAGTAACTCCAGGAGGCTAGATAGGTGACTTTTTTTAAAAATTGAAGTATAGTTGATATACAATCTTATGTTGGTTTCAAACATACCACACAGTAGTTCAACAGTTACCCTTATTATTAATTCCTCACCACAACTAGTACAGTTTCTATCTAAAATTTAGTTATTCTGGCTTAAAGTCTAGCTACCATTCATGATAGAAAGATGTTACAGAATTATTGGCTATATTCTCCATGCTGTACTACCAGCCCCATGACCAACTTCTATATATATATATATATATATATATATAGGTGACTTTAATTTTTACATAAAATTACCTATCATTTCTAGTTTTTCCACAGCATAAATACATTATGATATTATTCCACAGTACAAATAGTTATGATAGTGTGTGTGTGTGTTTATGTATGTGTATTCATATATAAAACTTTCAGTTGTAGTTCATTTGTGGGGTTGTAATTTTTACCACTTGTTCATTAATTTTATTTATTTTCTATGTTGAACAGATATACCATATAATCAGAACAAACATATACCTGAGGAGTCTGAAGTCAAGAAAAAGATATCTTTCCTTGGTTTTAATCCTGCATAGAGGTCTTCCCACGTGGGTTCAGGTAGAAAGAGGCTGCGCCTAGTAGCCATCAACACAGCCATTAAGTTATTAAAAAATTCTTCTTTAGCATATTTGCTTTGAGATTGGGTGTAGACTGATATCAATCCATCCATCCTTCATGCCCACAAGTAAGGGGGGACTTGCCTCACATTGTAATGGAAGTGTGTACCTGTCCCTGCCCTGGGTCTCCTAGTACAGTGTGTGTCTAGAGAGAGGCTGTAAGTACCTCCATTGTATCCTTTCCTTCTTACCTATTGCCACCTCTTTTCACTCTCCAGGCTCTTGTGAAGCCCTTTACCACTCTTCAAGCCTCCCTGATCCCCTCTCTCCCCCAGGGAACCTCTAAACCCCCCTCTTCTTTCCAGGACTCAGGTCGGAATACCCAAATGTCCCCCTCAAATTCTGCAAACCAATCTCTGAGAGTTCCATAGCCTACACAACAGTTTTCTGTCCTTTTTGGATAATGGTTAATGGTCAGCAGTTATTTATTTAACCAGACAAGCAAACTTAACCTCATATGTATGTCATTTCCTCTTTGAAGTTTTTCCTGACCTTCTCACTCCCAGAGAATAAACCCTCCCTTACCTGGACTATCAATTCTCCAAGGCCCCTTGGATGCCCATCGCTTAGAGCACCGCTCATGTAGGACCATGGCTCTTTGCTTACATTTTAGTCTTTGACAAGATCATATGCTTTTTGAAACCAGAGATATGTCAGGGTATCTCCAGCGCTGACCACAATGCTTATAACATGTTCTCATCACTTGCTCATTGTCTTGAAGCAAAAGACAATGTGCATTCTGACCCTTAAGAGGCTACTCCCCCGTTGAGAAGAGGCACCTCTTCTTTACAGAAGAATCCCGTATAATATATGTAGGTGCCCCCACCTCCTACCCCAAGGGTGACCTGGATTCACTGACTCACTTCCAAAGAATAAAGTAAAGGAAGGGAAAAATAACATCTTTACAGTGTAGATACCTTGCAAATACCATCTTAATCAAGTGATGAAGGTCAACATCATCAATGATGCCATGTAGATACCAGACGCCGCTGATAGGGTGTGATGAGAGGGCCCTTCACCTCTGTGCTATTTTTCTGCAAACCTGCAACTCCAGTCTAGATGAGAAAATATCACACAAACCCAGACTGAGGAACCTTCTACAAACATACCTAACCTGTACTCCTCAAAATTGTCAAGGTGATTAGGAAAAACAAAACAAAACAAGAAAGACTTGAGAAACTGTCACAGACCAGAGGAGACTAAGGAGACATAATGACCTAATGGGGTGGGGGATCCTGGGTTGGATCCTGGAACAGAAAAAGGACAGTAATGGAAAAACTGGTGAAATCTGATAAGATCTGGAGTTTAGTTAATAATAATGCAGCAATGTTACCTTTTTAGTTCTGACAAATGTGTCATGGTAATTTAAGAAGATAATATTTGGGGAAGACGAGAGCTCTCTGTACTATATTTGCAACTTTTCTCTAAGTCTAAAATTATTCCAAAATTCAAAGTTTATTTTAAAAGAATCATTCCCCCATGCACTACACCCTCTGTAAAGGCCAAAAGATCAAACATCCTTATTTGGGTATAAATGGAACCCAGTTACTTAGATACTATGTAGTAGAATTGAGCAATTAAAGCAACATAATTTATTTTTATTTTATTCTGATTATAATGATCTGTAGAAGAGAATACCAACTGCCTGCACATCCATCCTTTATTAACAGAACTCACACTGGCACCCAGCTAAATGGCTACATTTACTGTCTTGCTTGTAGGCTGGGGTAACTCTGTGGTTAATTTCTGTTCAATGCTATGGAAACAGAGTATTTCCAGGAAGTCTCCTTCAAAGGGATAGGAACTCCTTTCCTGCTGCTGGTGAGAGGGTGGGAGGTTCCTGAGCAGCGCATAGGGACTGATGGAGCCATAAGAGAGCTTGAGTCTGATCTTTGATGAAGTCTTGGAGGTGTCACGCATGATCCTGATTGATACGTGATCATACACACCTGTTTCTTTTAAATGGGAAAATTTCATAGACGTATATAGGTGCATATGGAAGAAAATAGAAATGACCTGTAATTCCACCACTTTGAAATAGCTTGTCTTGACACATTCAGTATCATGAAGTAAACAGATACATATCAGATATTAAAACAAAACTCTTAGGATCTCAAACACTGAGTTTTCTATCTTATTTTTAAAATCCTAATATCATGGGCACCTTTCTTTACATTTATTTTTTTTAAATATTGTTTTGGCTTTGGAATAATATGCATTATGGTCATGAATTATCTGGGGCCTAGATCTTTGTAAGTTCTTAATAAATACAAGTGATTGTTATTATTATTATAATTTTTTAACCAGTTCCTTCTTGGAAAGTTAACCTGTCAAATCTAATTAAGAAAGAAGAAACCACAAGAGAACTTAGAACAAAAGGAATTTAATACCGGGAAATGGTCACAAAGGTGATACGAATGCTGAGATATAAAATAGGGGAAATTAAATAACTGAAAGGTCAGCAAAAGAAGGCGCTTCCACTGTGAGGTACAAGGAGAAAGGGAAAAGGCCCTGTGGCCACAGCCTAGGCCCGGAGTCACGGGTAGGAGCTCTAGCGTCATTGCAGACGTTTCCCACGGGAGCTAGAACCGCGGAGGAAATCCAGCTGCTTCCAGAGGGCTGGGGGGAAACACTCGGGATTCTCCCTTCCTCCCTCCCAATAGTCTCCTTCCAGGGCCTCCCACTGGCCAAACCCATGCAGGGGCCTAGGAAACGGAGCGCTCAGGGATCAGCCTGGGGCTGCAGAGCAGGGCCGCGGAAGAGGATCTGGCTGGAATGGATCTGATGGAAGCAGACCCTCTTTTACTATTCTGCGTTCATTTTTACCCTTCCACCTTTATTTAACAACTTCAAACCTGAAGCACCGCTCTTTTACAAATGCTTTCTCCTTCCCTGTAATAAGAGGGGTTGCAGATCCCATCAATTATCACATTCGTATCAGATGCAAGATCTCCAGGTGAGTATACCCACCTAGCTGGATGTGTCTTCTCACCGTCTAGTGAATCCACTGTGAAATTACGCACCGACAGCATTCCTCATGCAGAGCACATGGAAGAGGAAGAGCGTCGCCAGTTAGTATACGCATAAAAGTGTGTACGGAGCCTTCGGTTCTCATTTCCATACCTGGTCACAAGGCCATCAATATTTTATCACCCATAAAATACTTGGTAGATGGATTGGAGCGTCCCATCTACTACGGAATATATAGCCTCTGAAATCCAAAGAAGTTCAGGAATAATTCAGCAAAACACATTAATTTTATAAATACTAATGTCTCCCATATATCAGTCACTCTGGGAGATACAGGAAAAAATGAAAAGTGGGTTCATCCTTTGAAGAATTTCATCTAGTCAATTGCATGGCAATATGAGCCATGACTATGGCTCTGTGTGGACAGGGCCCGATTACATTTATGTATGAAGCGCTGTAAGCATGCAAGGGAAAAGTAACCATTCCTCCCCTTGCAGGCTGAATAGGAGAAGGAGGGGATACCTGGTTGTGTTAAACTGTGAGCCGATCAGCTCAATGAACAACAAAGTATTTTATCCAGGCCAAACACAAAAGGTGTTCATACGTCATGACTCTCACATTTAAACTACTTCTAAGTATGTAATTTACCTATCAGATAAATTTGTTTTCTATGTTTGGATCCTGCAAAAAATGCAACAGAATGAATTTCTGTTTCCCCTTTGTAAGGAGATTTTAAAAACAATTCTTTTTTATTTAAAAAATAAAAAATAAAGAAAAGAGAATTTCCCATTGCTCTTCAGAACAGCAAAATAATCCTCACCATTGTCATGCAGGGCCTGGCATTGAACACTTAATAACTGAACTAGAGACTTAGTTTAACTTCACGCTCAATTATAAATTGTGTGTTAAATGGGTGTTCCATTATTGGACATATGGCACCCAATTTTGAGGTTTGAACACAGCCTTTCTTTTGTCTCTTATTGATGAAATAGATGCAAGATATTCAGCACCCTTGCATTAATTCTCAGTCACTATTTCTAATGTGTTTTTATTTCTTGGAAATAATCAGGAAATATTCCATAACTTGGAGCAACAATCTGTATCTGACATCTTGTATTCACTTAAGTCAAATGCAATCAAGATTGAATAATTTATATTTTCCTATTGACAGCAAAGATTATTCTGAATTTTCCTTACAAAAAAGGAATTTCTCTGATGCCTCTTCTTTAAACACACACACCTACATAGAGCTATTTAAACGTGTTACCTTATACTGCCATAGCTAATATCTTAAGACTTAGTATATACTTGAGGCGATATGATAGCTTACAATAGCGTGTGTACATAATATCTCCAATAGTCTTCTTGATAAATCCAAGCCTTGTCAGCTGACTCTTTGTGTCAGACCTGATTATCTGATGATTGCTGTTTTCAACCTTGTAAACTGGCAGGAGATACGTCAGGTTTGCCCTTTTTTGTTGTTCAATTGTGCTTGCTTTATTAGTGTTATCTTTGATCCAAGGTCCCTTTGAAGGTTCAATTTTACAGCATTTTGGGAAGATTACTTAAACGCAAAGGGAGGTAATATAGTCTGCAAATCCATGTAACACAATGCCCATAAACTTCAGTGCATCGCTGTGAGCTGGAAGACGGGACACTCTCAAGGGCGCCGTTGTCAGCAGCTCCAGGTTATGGAACCACCTCGTGCCTCTCAGCGACCTGGGCTTCCTCTGCACAACACGTGGCCGTCGTATGTGAGGTCAGAGTACGAGTGTCAATCTGATTATTACAAATCTAAAAATCCATTCAAACTGCAAGCTAAACCAATGGATTTTAATGTAACAGCATACAAAATGTCTATTGATATGGTTTCAAATTCTACATTACAACTCACCTAAAAAACTGGTCACAATGATCTGAAAAGGTTATTGAAATATTCTTCCCTTTTCTAATTATAAATCTATATGGAATCAGGTTATTGTCATATACTTCTACCAAATAACATATCACAGCAAATTAATTGGAGAAGCAGGTAGAAGGATCTGGGTGTTTCCTTTAGGCCAGCTTTAAGAAGATTTGAAAAAATTAAAGTAATGGTTCGGTTTTCTCACCAAATTTTTTAATTTTTGAAAATACAGTTATTTTTCATAACATAGTTTGTTAATGTTACTATGCAGTGTGTTATTATTGGTATTTTAAAGCAAACAGAAATATTTTAAAATTCTCAAATTTAACTTCTAACATGGTATCAGTGGATATAACTTTCATAAACAAAAGCTCTTAGAATCCTCAATAATTCAAAAACATCAAAAAGTGGAGAAAATGTACCATGGTAACACCAACAACATGGATACATTTTATTAACATAACAGGGAGTAAAAATACATTTTGTAACACTATTATGATTTCTGTTTAAAGATTCGCAGAATGATGTCAGCATCATGGCTGAATAAGACATCCCTCATTTGTGTCCCCTCCCCCAACAACAACAATTTGACATCCATTCATGGTGAGAAGTGCTTTGTGGGAGCTGTGGGACCCAGCGACATATGCAAGGGACCTGGGAGACGTCTCGCCCACCTGCATACCTAGGCACCCAGAGCTTGGTCCCGGCCGTGGATCCTGCGGTGGCTGTGAACTGGCTCCAGCCCTTCTCTGCCCTGGTTTAGGAGCCCCTGGGAAACACTGTCTTATCAACCAAATCACCCACAGATGAGAAGGCCTTTGCGGAAGTTCAGGTTTCCCGTGAAGAAGCTCGGGCACACTGTTGGAGCAAAACACATGAGTATGGATGTATTGGAGAGGGCAAGAGGAATTGTCCAACTTTACTGCATCACCCCTGCCCCTAAGGTGGCATGGCTTAGGGCCCGGAGAGGTCTCCTCCACCTGTGATCACTCTGGGAATGTGACTGGGCCTCTGCAGCTGTGCGGGGTGCTCCCAAAGAGGTTGGTTTCTCTTACCACCAGCAGAGTACTGAATCATGAGCTTCATGAATGGAGCTGAAAGAGGCTGGGAGAGTGGCAGATAGACTCCCAGATCCTACTGACTATGCTGTGGACTCCATCAGGTAGCCTGTCCATGAGCCACTGGAGTCACCTTGACCATGGATTTCCCAGCTGGTCCACGGCACCCACAGTGTTGTGTGCATCTGACCCACACGCCCGTCCACCATGGCCAGCTCCCTGTGTACTCTTGATGGTGGCGGTGAGAGCGAGCTTTGGCAGATGGCTAGCGAGGACATGCGGAAAGCCGTCCCCAGTCCGTGCACAAGGGAGGGATCACAAACGTGAGCTTGAGCACCACCTTTGGGAAAACCAAAGGGAGTCTTTCAGCGTTCAGCCTGGTGCGTTTCAGTATAAAGAGAAAGATTACAGGCTTAAGTATTCTGCCACAAGATGGAGCAAGAAGCTTGGAGCACGTGTACCGACAGAAGTTCTGATAAAGCCTCAGAATCTCTATCAGGGCAGGTGGAAGGTGTTTCTCTCCCAAAAGCAGGATAGTAAAGACGAGTTAGTGACTGATTCGATCCTTCAAATGTGAAGACAGCAACACCCAAGGAACACGAAAACTCAAGGAAATAGGACACTGCCAAGGAATCACAGTACACTTCCAAAACCACTCCCAAAGGCAGAGAGATCTGCAGCTTACCTGATAAAGAATTCAAAATAACTGTTCTAAAGAAATTCAGTGAGTTACAAGAAAACACAGAAAGACAATGAAATGAAATCAGGAAAATAATATATGAGAAAAATGAGAGTTTAACAAAAAGAGATCATAAAAAAAGAACAAAACAAATTCTGTTTTACATGAATGAAGTGAATAATGCAGAAGAGAGTAGATCTTAAATGTTCTCACCACAAGAAAGAAACGGCAATTATGTGACAGAATGGAGGTGTTAACTAATGCTGCAGATGCTGTGGTAATCATCTCACAGTGGGCATCAGACCAACACCTCCTGCACCTTAAACTTACACAGTGTTGTATCTCAGTTATAGTTCAATAAAGCTGGGGGAAAAAATGGTCAACTGGAAAGACTGATTAAAAGTGATTGTGTGGTCCAGGGAGCCAAGATGGCGGCGTGAGTAGAGCAGCGGAAATCTCCTCCCAAAACCACATTTATCTATGAAAATATAACAAAGAGAACTCTTCCTAAAATAGAGACCAGAGGACACAGGACAACATCCAGACCACATCCACACCTGCGAGAACCCAGTGCCTCATGAAGGCAGTAAGATACAAGCCCCTGGCCGGTGGGATCCGAGCACCCCTCCCCCCAACTCCTGGCGGGAGGAGAGGAGTCGCAGTGGGGAGGGAGAAGGAGCCCAGGACTGCAGAACACCCAGCCCCAGCCATCTGCACCAGAGCGCAGACACAGTGCATACGCGGGGCCCTGGATACAAGGGAAACAGGGCAGCAAGACCGGCGAGTGGGTGCCTGAGGCTGGTGCCAGAGAAGAAAGAAACGCAAGTGGCCATTTTTTTTTTTTTTGGCGAGTGCTTTTTCTAAGTCTTAAAGGGACAGGGACCCCAATACTAGAGAAACAGGGCAGCAAGACTGGTGAGCGCGTGCCTGAGGCCGGTGCCTGAGGACAAAGAAAATCGTGTGTTTTTCTTTTTTCATTATTTAATTAATTAATTAATTTGTTATTTATTTATTTATTTTTGTTGTTGTTTTGTCTGGCAAGTGCTTTTTGGAAGTCTTAAAGGGGCAGGGCGGGACACTTAGTTCAGAAGCAGAGAATTGGGGGATCTCTGGGCACTCTAATCCCCTGGGCTGCAGGGAGCACAGAGGCCCCTTATGGAGATAAATAGCCTCCCGGCCGCTCCCACTCCAACACAACTCCACCACTTTGGAGCAGCAGCCTGAGCCAGGCCACGCCCACAGCAACAGCGGAGATAAACTCCATAGCAGCCCAGCAGGAAGCAGAAGCCTGGTCTGTGTGCTGCTACCCAGCACAAGCTAATAGAGGTCGCTATTCTCCCAGGAGAGGAAGGCCACAAACCAACAAGAAGGGAAGTTCTTACAGCCGTCACTCGTACCAGCTCTGCAAACTATCTCTATCACCATGAAAAGGCAAAACTACAGGCAGACAAAGATCACAGAGTCAACACCTGAGAAGGAGACAGACCTAACCAGCCTTCCTAAAAAAGAATTCAAAATAAAAATCATGAACATCCTGACGGAGATGCAGAGAAAAATGCAAGAGCAATGGGATGAAGTCTGGAGGGAAATCACAGATGCCAGGAAGGAGATTACAGAAGTGAAACAAAACCTGGAAGGATTTATAAGCAGAATAGATAAGACGCAAGAGGCCATTGAAGGAATAGAAACCAGAGAACAGGAACGTATAGAAAGTGACATAGAGAGAAATAAAAGGATCTCCAGGAATGAAACAATACTAAGAGAACTGTGTGACCAGTCCAAAAGGAACAATATCCATATTATAGGGGTACCAGAAGAAGAATAGAGAGGAAAAGGGTTAGAAAGTGTCTTTGAAGAAATAATTACTGAAAACTTACCCAAACTGGGGGAGGAAATAATTGAACAGACCACGGAAATACACAGAACCCCCAACAGAAAGGATCCAAGGAGGACAACAGCAAGACACATAATAATTAAAATGGCAAGGATCAAGGACAAGGAAAGAGTTTTAAAGGCAGCTAGAGAGAAAAAGGTCACCTATAAAGGAAAACCCATCAGGCTAACATCAGACTTCTCGACAGATACCCTACAGGCCAGAAGAGAATGGCATGATATATTTAATGCAATGAAACAGAAGGGCCTTGAACCAAGGATACTGTATCCAGCACGACTATCATTTAAATATGATGGCGGGATTAAACAATTCCCAGACAAGCAAAAGCTGAGGGAATTTGCTTCCCACAAACCACCTCTACAGGGCATCTTACAGGGACTGCTCTAGATGGGAGCACTCCTAGAAAGAGCACAGAACAAAACACCCAACATATAAAGAATGGAGGAGGAGAAATAAGAAGGGAAAGAAGAAAAGAATCTCCAGACAGTGTATATAACAGCTCAATAAGCGAGCTAAGTTAGGCGGTAAGATACTAATGAGGCTAACCTTGAACCTTTGGTAACCACGAATTTAAAGCCTGCAATGGCAATAAGTACATATCTTTCAGTAGTCACCCTAAATGTAAATGGACTGAATGCACCAACCAAAAGACACAGAGTAATAGACTGGATAAAAAAGCAAGACCCATCTATATGCTGCTTACAAGAAACTCACCTCAAACCCAAAGACATGTACAGACTAAAAGTGAAGGGATGGAAAAACATATTTTGGGCAAACAACAGTGAGAAGAAAGCAGGGGTTGCAGTACTAATATCAGACAAAATAGACTTAAAAACAAAGACAGTAACAAGAGATAAAGAAGGACACTGCACAATGATAAAGGGCTCAGTCCAACAAGAGGATATAACCAGTCTAAATATATATGCACCCAACACAGGAGCACCAGCATATGTGAAACAAATATGAACAGAACTAAAGGGGGAAATAGACTGCAATGCATTCATTTTAGGAGACTTCAACACACCACTCACCCCAAAGGATAGATCCACCAGGCAGAAAATAAGTAAGGACATGGAAGCACTGAACAACACACTAGAACAGATGGACCTAATAGACATCTATAGACCTCTACATCCAAAAGCAACAGGATATACATTCTTCTCAAGTGCACATGGAACATTCTCCAGAATAGACCACATACTAGCCCACAAAAAGAGCCTCAGCAAAATCCAAAATATTGAAATTCTACCAACCAATTTTTCAGACCACAAAGGTATAAAAGTAGAAATAAATTCTACAAAGAAAACAGAAAGGCTCACAAACACATGGAGGCTTAACAACATGCTCCTAAATAATCAATGGATCAATGAACAAATTAAAATAGAGATCAACAATATATAGAAACAAATGACAACAACAACACAAAGCCCCAACTTCTGTGGGATGCCGCGAAAGCAGTCTTAAGAGGAAAGTATACAGTGATCCAGGCACACTTGAAGAAGGAAGAACAATCCCAAATGAATAGTTTAACATCACAAATATCGAAATTGGAAAAAGAACAAATGAGGCCTAAAGTCAACAGAAGGATGGACATAATAAAGATCAGAGAAGAAATAAACAAAATTGAGAAGAATAAAACAATAGCAAAAATCAACAAAAGCAAGAGCTGGTTCTTTGAGAAAATAAACAAAACAGATAAGCCTCTAGTGAAACTTATTAAGAGAAAAAGAGAATCAACACAAATCAACAGAATCAGAAATGAGAATGGAAAAATCATGACAGACTCCACAGAAATACAAAGAATTATTAAAGACTACTATGAAAACCTATATGCCAACAAGCTGGAAAACCTAGAAGAAATGGACAACTTCCTAGAAAAATACAACCTCCCAAGACTGACCAAGGAAGAAACACAAAAGTTAAACAAACCAATTACGAGCAAAGAAATTAAAACGTAATAAAAAAACTACCCAAGAAAAAACTCCCCAAGGCTGGAGGGATTTACCTCGGAATTTTATCAGACACACAGAGAAGACCTAATACCCATTCTCCTTAAAGTTTTCCAAAAAATAGAAGAGGAGGGAATACTCCCAAACTCATTCTATGAAGTCAACATCACCCTAATACCAAAACCAGGCAAAGACCCCACCAAAAAGAAAATTACAGACCAATATCCCTGATGAATGTAGATGCAAAAATACTCAATAAAATATTACCAAACAGAATTCAACAGTATATGAAAGGGATCATACACCATGATCAAGTGGGATTCATCCCAGGGATGCAAGGATGGTACAACATTCGAAAATCCATCAACATCATCCACCACATCAACAAAAAGAAAGACAAAAACCACATGATCATCTCCATAGATGCTGAAAAAGCATTTGACAAAATTCCACAGCCATTCGTGATAAAAACTCTCAGCAAAATGGGAATAGAGGGCAAATACCTCAACATAATAAAGGCCATATATCATAAACCCATAGCCAACATTATACTGAACAGGGAGAAGCTGAAAGCTTTTCCTCTGAGATCGGGAACTAGACAAGGATGCCCACTCTCCCCACTGTTATTTAACATAGTACTGGAGGTCCTAGCCACGGCAATCAGACAAAACAAAGAAATACAAGGAATCCAGATTGGTGAAGAAGAAGTTAAACTGTCACTATTTGCAGATGATATGATATTGTACATAAAAAACCCTAAAGACTCCACCCCCAAAACTACTAGAACTGATATCAGAATACAGCAAAGTTGCAGGATACAAAATTAACACACAGAAATCTGTAGCTTTCCTATACACTAACAATGAACCAATAGGAAGAGAAATCAGGAAAACAATTCCATTCACAATTGCATCAAAAAGAATAAAATACCTAGGAATAAACCTAACCAAAGAAGTGAAAGACCTATACCCTGAAAACTACAAGTCACTCTTAAGAGAAATTAAAGGGGACACTAATAAATGGAAACTCATCCCATGCTCGTGGCCAGGAAATATTAATATCATCAAAATGGCCATCCTGCTCAAAGCAATATACAGATTTGATGCAGTTGCTATCAAATTACCAGCAACATTCTTCAATGAACTGAAACAAATAATTCAAAAATTCATATGGAAACACCAAAGACCCCGAATAGCCAAAGCAATCCTGAGAAAGAAGAATTAAGTAGGGGGAATCACACTCCCCAACTTCAAGCTCTACTACAAAGCCATAGTAATCAAGACAATTTGGTACTGGCACAAGAACAGAGCCACAGAGCAGTGGAACAGACTAGAGACTCCAGACATTAACGCAAACATATATGGTCAATTAATATTTGATAAAGGAGCCATGGACATACAATGGTGAAATGACAGTCCCTTCAACAGATGGTGCTGGCAAAACTGGACAGCTACATGTAGTAGAATGAAACTGGACCATTGTCTAACCCCATACACAAAAGTAAATTCAAAATGGATCAAAGACCTGAATGTAAGTCATGAAACCATAAAACTCTTAGAAAAAAACATAGGCAAAAACCTTTTAGACATAAACATGAGTGACCTCTTCTTGAACATATCTCCCCGGGCAAGGAGAACAACAGCAAAAATGAACAAGTGGGACTATATTAAGCTGAAAAGACACCATTAAGCTGTCAAAAGACACCATAATAGAACAAAAAGGAACCCTACAGTATGGGAGAATATATTTGTAAATGACAGATCCGATAAAGACTTGACGTCCAAAATATATAAAGAGTTCACATGCCTCAACAAACAAAAAACAAATAAACCAATTAAAAAATGGGCAGAGGAACTGAACAGACAGTTCTCCAAAAAAGAAATACAGATGGCCAAGAGACACATGAAAAGATGCTCCACATCACTAATTATCAGAGAAATGCAAATTAAAACTACAATGAGGTATCACCTCACACCAGTAAGGATGGCTGCCATCCAAAAGACAAACAACAACAAATGTTGGCGAGGCTGTGGAGAAAGCGGAACCCTCCTACGGTGCTGGTGGAAATGTAAATTAGTTCAACCATTGTGGAAAGCAGTATGGAGGTTCATCAAAATGCTCAAAACAGACCTTCCATTTGACCCAGGAATTCCACTTCTAGGAATTTACCCTAAGAATGCAGCACTCCAATTTGAGAAAGACAGATGCACCCCTATGTTTATCACAGCACTATTTACAATAGCCAAGAATTGGAAGCAACCTAAATGTCCATCGGTAGATGAATGGATAAAGAAGATGTGGTACATATACACAATGGAATACTACTCATCCATAAGAAGAGGGCAAATCCTACCATCTGCAGCAACATGGATGGAGCTGGATGGTATTATGCTCAGTGAAATAAGCCAAGTGGAGAAAGAAATATACCAAACGATTTCACTCATCTGTGGAGTATAAGAACAAAGGAAAAACTGAAGAAACAAAACAGCAGCAGAATCACAGAACCCAAGAATGGACTAACAGGTACCAAACGGAAAGGGACTGGGTAGGATGAGTGGGTAGGGAGGGATAAGGGGGGGGGGAAGAACAAGGGGGGTATTAAGATTAGCATGCATAGTGGGGGGAGGGAGAAAGGGGAGGGCTGTACAACACAGAGAAGACAAGTAGTGATTCTACAACATTTTGCTATGCTGATGGACAGTGACTGTAAAGGGTTTTAGAGGGGGGACCTGGTATAGGGGAGAGCCTAGTAAACATAATATTCTTCATGTAAGTGTAGATTAAAGATAACAAAAAAAAAGAAAGAAAAGGGGAATTACTCCCTGATAGGATAAAACTAACTGTATATCAACAATTAATGCACGCTTTAAATATCCTTAATTTTGATCACTTAAAGGGTGTCAGATGATCAGCTGTGGAGGTACATTTTTCTGATAATATTCCTTTCTCTTAAAAAAAAAAAAAGCAGTTCCTGTGTGGTGACCTCCAATGAGTTCTACACAATGGTATAAAGGGCATATCAAAGTGTGGGCAAAGGGTCTGTTTGTGTTTATACAGAGGATCAAAGCCTAATTTGGCTACCCAGAAAATGAACTAAGATACGATATGAAGAACAACTTCCAACATCAGCACTCTCTGGAAGAGTCATACCAGAAGATGATCATCAAAAAAACCTCAACAAAGATCCAGGTGATGCTGCAGTTGTAGCTGCATTCATCCCACCAGTTCCTGGACTTGCCATTGGAATGAAGAAGGAGATGTCTAAGCTGGCCTGTGCATACAGTAAAACAACAAATTTGACTGGATCTGTACTGTTGTAACTCAAGCAAGAATTAGGAGAAGTGCAAGTTGTAGCGCTCCAAAATCTTACAACTACAGACTATCTACTGTTAAAAGAACATATGGGATGTGAACAGTTCCCAGGAATGGGTTGTTTTAATTTGTCTGATTTCTCCCAGACTGTTCAAGTACAGTTGGACAATATCCATTATATCATAGACAAATTTTCACAAGTGCCTAGGGTGCCTAACTGGTTTTCTTGGCTTCACTGGAGATGGCTGGTAATTATAGATCTGCTTTGGTTATGTAACTGTATTCTTATTATGTTAATGTGTGTCCGCAATTTAATTAGTAGTTTAAAACCTATACATGGTTAAGTTACTCTACAGGAAGATATGTCAAAGAATAATCAATCTTCCCATGTTTTCTTCCATCTGCTACATCTATAGCTTTTCTTCTTCCTTCCTAATTACAACCCTTAAATAGAATTCGTGCCTCATATCGAATTCACCGAGTATCATAATTCCTCCAAGTGGTAAAGATACCTCAAGACAAATACTGGGCATTAAAGCCACAGGGCATAAATCTGCAAAGAAGTAAAAAGCTAGCCTTTTCAAACAATATTGCCTCTCTCTCACTTGCCAACTTTACATTTCTCTGTATGGCCCGAGAAGATGACTGGTTAGCCAGAGATGGGTAAGATTCCTCAAGGGAGGAACAACCTAAGACAGGCACAGTTGCAGGGGGCCCATCAGGTGAGAAATTGGGGATCAACAGAGGTGAGGCTTAGAACCTCATCCCCCCCCCCTGTTTTGAGAGAAATCTTCTGTATCCGTGGATGTTTTATTGCCCTCGTCTAGCTTGGATTAACACATAGTGTACCAGGCACACACCTGATCATCTACATTCGCTCTCTTACAACACTAAACTGTTTTCTACCTTTATCTTGCATCTACCTACCACTTCAGCATTTTATTTAAATAAATAATAATAATTATAATAAAGGGAGAAATGTGGGATTCACATATAAATCAAGTATAAAAATCAAATGAATATTCATATTTGACCTGATTGTTTATAGTTCATCATGTGTGATCAGTTTCTGTGATGACTGCCCTTGCACTGTTCACCATATAAGAACTTACTCACTATGTAAGAACCTGTTCTCCATCTAAGAACTTGTTGGTTATGCTTCAGAAGATTGGAGACTGACGAGAATTAGGCTTGGGGTGGATTAATGAGTGTATATTGAGCATTGAGTCCCCTATACAGAATTTTATTGTTTTTAACAACCATTTGATCAATAAATATGAGAGATGCCCTCTCAAAAAAATTTTAAAAAATAAAAAATAAAAATAAAATAAATAAAATAAATAAAAATAGATAAATAAACCCTACACCCCCCAAAAAATATCAAATATTAATCACTAGAAAAAAAAAGTGATTGTGTGTCAGGGAAAGGGGATTGAAGAGCTGAAGGAGGAGGTGAGCAACTGAAATACAAGAGGGGCTTTGCAAGAACATTTTGAAGAGTGTGTCATGAATTGAGGAGAGGAATTACCTCAATTTTATACAGCTAAGGTTTAAAAACAAACATTTTTTTTAAGATACACTTGTAATGTGGCCCAAGCAGGCCTAAGAGATCTTATTGAACCAAGATTCCCATTAAATAAGGGTCTACAAGTTTCCTTCTGCTATATTTTTATATGAGTCATATTCCTCTGGAAAGGAAATTTCAATTCTCTTAAAATACTTTCTTTATCTCCTTGTTGGAATGAAGTTCTCTTAACTGAACAGAAATCTCTCTCTCATTTCTCAAATGGAGGTATTTAAAATATAAGTAACCTTGAGAGAAGTAGCCTGCAAATTAAATTTACAATAAGGAGTAAATGACTGGTATTAGATTTCCTCGCTAAGGATGTGTTTAATGGGAGGCCAAATGAGCAGGATTTAAAATTCCTTGGTTGTGTAGGGGAATGGAAGGAATGGAAAAGAGAAGGGGTTCATTACAATGTGAAAGACAGATGAAGTCCCTTGAAATTTTCATTAAAATTCATGCTTGCAACAAATTGTATTTTGGGGTTGAAACAAGAAAAAGTGTTTGCCATGTGTTTGTGGCAGTTTAGTTCTGAGTTCAAGGTATACAATAGATTAATTTTTACCTGTCTAATATTTGCTCCGGTTAACAACTAAGTAAATATAATTTTACTCTCTGCTTTATGTGATAGACTTAAAAATGCGAAGGGATTATAAATATATGGTTGAGGACAATGGTTACCTGGGGTGGGAGGAGGAGGGGTCAAAAGGGGAGCTACAGACAGGTAACAACTATGTTTTTAGAAGTTCTAGCAGCTGCAGGAAGGAAGGAGTAAATACAATGAAAGAAGGCCATGGGTGGATAGACGGTATTGTTGCGATATGAACTAAGTAGTACCACTAATTCTGTGTATTTGAAATTCAACAGAAAAAGAAAAACAATGAATTTAGGGTTTAATAAGGTAGGTGAAATCTGAGGAGCGAGACCTGTTAGCAGCATCTACATCTACATTGTTTTCAAGTAGAGGTGGCAGATTTGTGATGTTGGACAACGATGTTCTTCAGTAGCTCTCCTAAACCAGTGAATCAGATTTTGCTGTGTCCCCTATATGGGGTAAACTGAGGCAGCTCCCTGTCTATCCTCAGTGAGACAGCCCTTGAGACTGGGTCATCAGAAGCATGCTCTGTAACGGGGTGAGCCAGGGTCCCCAAAGTGTCAGCCCCTTGGAGACCATTGCAGGGGTACAGCCGAGAGGAGGCTGAGAGTAGATGTTGAATGTTCTCACCACAAAAAAGAAATGGGTCTTCTTCATAGGGTGGCCTTCGTGGGGATGGAGGTAGTGTGTTCTCATGAGGGGCTGGTGAATTCCAGGAGGGCCGTCCTCCCATGTTGGGCCCTCCTCAGAGATGTTTATTACTACACAGGAGAGGCCAGAGTGCCTGGAGGGAGAGGCGCCCACCTTAGGTGTCAGGGACTTACCTGGGAACCTGTCACTCCTATGTGTGGTGGTTGCTGCCCGGAGGGATGATCAGGACCACAGCTTCCGACTCTGTGTATGACAGAGAGAGCGAGTGGTGGCTTCTTCAGTTGGGGGTAGGGGGGCTGAGGGGTGTCAGACAGTAGATCAGGATCATCCAACCACACACTGGGAGAGCCCCCTCCAACATGAGCCTGACAGGGGACCTTCTCTGATCTGTTACCCTTTATTTTCTTCACCCTGCGGCAGCACCAGCCTCATGTGGTTGGGCCCTTCATTATATTCAACTTAGTCCACTGACCTGCTATGTTCTTTTTCATTCCTGTTTATTTTCATATATTGAAGTGCTTATGAATAGGTAATACAATGGCATAGTCTTTAATGCAAAAGCAATAAAAGGTTGTATGTAGTGGAAACTCAACCCTTCTATCCCCCCGTCAGCCCTACTACTCTTCAGCAGCAACTATTTTTGTCACATCCTTGTAAATATCTCAGAGATTTTACATATATGTATGTGTATGTGTATCCCACCAAAGATATATTCCCTTTTCTTTCCTTGGCACACTAATGGTAAAACACCATATACACAGTCTTGTACTATTTCACGTATCTCAGAGATGTTTTCATTTTAGTACATCAAGAGCTCTGTTATCATTTTTAACAATCACATGATTTTCCACTGTATGCAAGTATCATAACTTATTTAACCAATCATCTATCGATGGATGTTTAGATGGCTTCTGATATTACAAATAATGTTGCATAAAATAACCTGGTACAATATAATACCCATGTTTCATATCTATAGTTTTATAGTTTTTATAAAGTTTATAGTTTTTCTCCCTTTTTGCATGGCTTCTGGATTTTTGTCATGGAAAGGGATTCCTCACTTCCCATACCAAAGTTTTTTCTCCCTTATTTTGTTCTAATTCTTTTTGACTTCTTGCATTTTTTTAAATTTTGGTATCATTAATCTACAATTACAGAAAGAACATTGTTTACTAGGTTCCTCCCCTTCACCAAGTCCCCCCCACATACCCCTTCACAATCACTGTCCATCTGCATAATAAGATGCTGTAAAATCACTACTTGTCTTCTCTGTGTTGCGCAGCCCTCCCCGTGCCCCCCACGCACTATACATGCTAATCGTAATGCCCCCTTTCTTTTTCCCCGCCTTTATCCCACCCTTCCCACCCATCCTCCCCAGTCCCTTTCCCTTTGGTAACTATTAGTCCATTCTTGGGTTCTGTGAGTCTGCTGCTGTTTTGTTCCTTCAGTTTTTGCTTTGTTCTTATACTCCACAGATGAGTGAAATCATTTGGTACTTGTCCTTCTCCGCTTGGCTTATTTCACTGAGCATAATACCCTCTAGCTCCATCCATGTTGTTGCAAATGGTAGGATCTGTTTTTTTCTTATGGCTGCGTAATATTCCATTGTGTATATGTACCACATCTTCTTTATCCATTCATCTACTGATGGACATTTAGGTTGCTTCCATATCTTGGCTATTGTAAACAGTGCAGCAATAAAAATAGGGGTGCATCTGTCTTTTTCAAACTGGAGTGCTGCATTCTTAGGGTAAATTCCTAGAAGTGGAATTCCTGGGTCAAATGGTATTTCTATTTTGAGCATTCTGAGGAACCTCCGTACTGCTTTCCACAATGGTTGAACTAGTTTACATTCCCACCAGCAGTGTAGGAGGGTTCCCCTTTCTCTACAACCTTGCCAACATTTGTTGTTGTTTGTCTTTTGGATGGTAGCCATCCGTACTGGTGTGAGATGATATCTCATTGTGGTTTAATTTGCATTTCTCTGATGACAAGCGACGTGGAGCATCTTTTCATGTGTCTGTTGGCCATCTGAATTTCTTGACTTCTTGCATTTTCTACACATAAATTTTGATCCAGTTGTCATTTGTCCTTATGTAAGTTGTATGACATGGGTGTTAACTTTAATTTTCCCAGATGGTTACCCAGATGTTGCAATACTATTTATTAAATGATCCATCCTTTCCCCACTGCTTAGAACTATCACCTTTATTACCACATTTTTGTTTGTAGTTAGATTTATTTCTGAGTCTTATTATTTTCCATCGGTTTCAGTACCATATTTATTATTATTATAGTTTTATTTTAATATCTGATAGGGCTGTTGGCTTCTCATTATTTTTATCAGAATTCCTCTGAATATTATTGCTTGCTTGTTGTCTTGCTATTAAAATTTAGAACCAGCCTATCTAGATATAAATATACAGACCAAAAAACCCTCAAAATCAAGCACACATGCACACACACACACACACACACACACACACACATGTTAACTAAGGAAAATTGACACCTTTGACATACTGATTGATCCTTCTCATGCATATGGTAAACTTCCATTTGTTCAGGTATTTTCTTGTGTCTGTGTCCCACAAGGGTAATTTAAAGTTCTCATGTCACAGATCTGGACCTTTGGGTTCAAGTCTGCCACTGGGGCCAGTGCTGACCCAGTGAGAAGGCTCCAGACTGTCAACCACCCATGGGACAACTAGTGATATTCATCACTTAAAAAAAATCAACTTTATTGATTATATATATCAATATACACATGATAAACTGTATCCTAGTCATAAATTTTTTCTCAAAAAAATTGTCAATAAACTTTGTTCAGAAAAACACAGCACATTGACACTAAAAAGGGGTGTGCTGAAGTTTCCCTAAGCCCATGTCCACAGTTTAATCAGGTACTGCTTGGTGCAGTCACTGTTGCATTTGCCTCCCTCTGGTCCCAAACAGGTCATCTTCAATTCTTTTTTGGAGTCTGGGGCCCCAAAGCGCCATGGGATGTTGGAGCTGTAAGAAGCCTCTTGGAGGCTGATGAGTTCAGTGGACCGGTTCAGTGCTGTGTAGGAGAAAGCACGCTGCATTAAGGCAAAGCAGACCATGGCATCCTCATCTTAGCCCATCCAGTATCCAGCTGACTGGCCGAGCCTTTTAGTTTTTTTGAGACTCAATTTCCACCACTGTGACAGATGGAGAGGTAATACCGACTTGGTCTACCTCTAGGATCACTATGAGGATTGAATGAGATAGAGGGTGTGAAAGGCATCAGCAAAGTCAAAAGTAATGAAACACAAAGGATTTTATTAAATAGATAAGGAAAATGAAAGACATACGGAAGTCCCCTGCGCCCAAAGTTGTCTCTTTTTATTTGGTGGCACCAATCAAAAGATTGTTGCATATATCATGCAACAAACTAGAGAACTTACCCTCTGGCCAAGCATTGTGTAAAGGTCACAAACAATAAAAGACATAGTTATCCTTGCTCTAAAGAAACTCATCATCCAGTGGGGTAATATATTTCTTTTTCAAGAATAAAATAGACTCTTGGGTGCTGGTTACATGGGAATGTTCACTTTGTGAAAAGCCATTGAGCTGTACAATGATACTTTGTATCTCTTCTTTATGTATATTAGGTTCATTTCGACACAGAGTTTACAGAAAAGTATATTGGATTTATTTTAACTTTGTAAGATCCATTCACAGATTTGAATGTAGCATAGCATCTTATCATATGTTGCACTACAGTTTATTTACTCCTTCCACTAGTGACGGGTTTTTGGGTCATTTCTAGTGTGGGGCGATTATGAACAATGCCGCTGAGAATCCCCTTGTACGTGTCTCTGGCAGTGCAGTTTGCTCTGGTAAGGGAAGAGCTGAATGGTTGGTTATAGGTATCTTCAGATTTACTAGGTGGTGCGAAAGTGATTTGGAAGTGGTTGTCCCAAATCTCCTTACCAGCAATAATGACATTATTCCAATCAGTGTTGGAAGACATTAAGATTTTTGGCAGTCTGACCAATGTTTTGTGTCATCTTGTAGTTTTACTTTGTATTTCTGTGATGTTGAACTTTTTGATATGTTTATTGACCTTTTGAATTTCTTCCTTTGAGACATGCTTCCTAAGAATTTGCCCATTTCTCTACTGGGATTTCCTTGTATTGATTTGGATTGGGGATTACTTAAGAATTCTGTAAGTGTAAATGGACAGATATCGAGACATCCTAATATGATCCAATGGGAAGTTATAGCTTTGACATCTCTGAAGTCACCAGCTATGTCAATATGTCATTGGGAAGAATGGATTTTCCATTATGTTTTTATTATTGATTTCTACCTTAATTACATCATAGCTAATTCTTTGAAATGACTGAGATTTGATTTATGGCCTGCTGTACAGTCAGCTTGTGTAACTGTTACAGGTGTGATGTGAAGCATGTATGTCAAGTGTGGTATCTGTGCTTTTTAAATCTGTATCTCTTATTTTTTTTCTGCTTGTCCTATTAATTACTGAGACGAGTACATTAAATATTCCCTTGTAATTACAGATTTGCTGCTTATCCTTCTAAATCTGTCCACTTTTGCTTTACGTATTACAAGTCCATGTTATTAAACCAGCTCGCCAGCACAGGAGACAGGAAACCTCTACATCTGCCTGATGAAATGTGTTCACAGCCTAGGCATCATGAAGTTTTTCCTTTCTTTTTTTATAATCCTGTTTATCTCACTTTCCAAAAGGAAGGCATCTCACTCACCTATTTCATTCCTCATTATGCTGTTTCACCTCTGGAGCACCACACAAAGGGTACTCTGGAATATTAATTGTTGGTATTAATCAAGAAACCATAAACTGAAAGCAAGGTTTTGTGTTTTTCACTGCTTAGACATATATGTGTTGAAGGGCACAGAATAACATTAGATTATTATGGGACTTTTTGACATATAACTCAAGAATATTTAAAAAGTTGAATGGGGGGCGGAGCCAAGATGGCGGCGTGAGTAGAGCAGTGGAAATCTCCTCCCAAAAACACATAGAGCTATGAAAATATAATAAAGAAAAATCTTCCTAAAATAGAGACCACAGGACACAGGACAACATCCAGACCACATCCACACCTGCAAGAACCCAGCGCCTTGTGAAGGGGGTAAGATACAAGCCCCAGCCCGGCGGGACCCGAGCGCCCCTCCCCCCGGCTCCCGGCGGGTGGAGAGAAACCGGAGCGGTTTTTTTTTTGGCGAGCGCTTTTTGGAAGCCTTAGAGGGACGGGCCCCCGTTGCTGGGGAGGCAGGGTGGCGGGACCGGTGAGGAGGTGCCTGGGAACGGCGCCGGAGGACAAAGAATATCCTGCGTTTCTCCCTGCGAGACCTGGGGGCGGGTGCCTGAGACCGGTGCCTGAGGACGGAGGAGGTCGCGCGTTTTTCCCCTTTTTTTTTTTTCTCTTTTGGGCGAGCGCTTTTTGGAAGCCTTGAAGGGACGGGGACCCCAGTGCTAGGGAGGCACGGTGGCGGGACTGGTGAGCGGGTGGCTGGGACCGGCGCCTGAGGACAAAGAATATCCCCCGTTTTTCCCTGCGGGACCGGTGGGCGGGTGCCTGAGACCGGAACTTGAGGACAGAGGAAATCGCGCGTTTTTCCCCTTTTTTTTTTCTCTTTTCTGCGAGTGCTTTTTGGAAGCCTAAAAGGGACAGGGACCCCGGTGCTAGGGAGGCAGGGCGGCGGGACTGGTGAGCGGGTGCCTGGGACCGGCACCTGAGGACAAAGAATATCCCGCATTTTTCCCTGTGGGACCGGTGGGTGGGTGCCTGAGACCAGCACCTGAGGACGGAAGAAATCGCGCGTTTTTCCCCTTTTTTTTCTCTCTTTTTGCCGAGTGCTTTTTGGAAGCCTTGAAGGGACAGGGACCCCGGTGCTAGGGAGGCAGGGCGGCGGGACTGGTGAGCGGGTGCGTGGGACCAGTGCCTGAGGACAAAGAATATTGAGCGTTCCTTCCCTGCGGGACCGGTGGGTGGGTGCTTTTTGGAAGCCTTGAAAGGACAGGGACCCTGGTGCTAGGGAGACAGGGCAGCAGGACCAGTGAGTGGGTGCCTGGGACCGGCACCTGAGGACAAAAAAAAAAACACAAAAAAAATCGCTTGTTTTTTCCTTTTTTTTTTCCTTTTTTTTTTTTCTCTTTCTTTCTGTTCCCTCTCTCATTGTTGCTGTTGTTGTTTTGGTTTGGAGAGTGCTTTTTGGAAATCTTAAAGGGGCAGGACAGGTCACTTAGACCAGAAGCAGGGAATCTGGGGATCTCTGGGCACTCTAACCCCCTGGGCAGCAGGGAGCACAGAGGCCCCTTACGGAGATAAATAGTCTCCTGGCTGCTCCCCCTCCAACGGGGCTCCACCATTTTGGAGGAACAGCCCCAGCCAGGCCAAGCCCACAGCAACAGCGGAGATAAACCCCAAAGCAACTGGGCAGGAAGCAGAAGCCCTGTCTGCGCACAGCTGCCCAGCACAAGCCACTAGAGGTCGCTATTCTCCCAGGAAAAGGCTACAAACCAACAAGAAGGGAAGCTCTTCCAGCGGTCACTTGTACCAGCTCTGCAAACTATCTCTATCACCATGAAAAGGTAAAACTACAGGCAGACAAAGATCACAGAGACAACACCTGAGAAGGAGACAGACCTAACTAGTCCTCCTGAAAAAGAATTCAAAATAAAAATCATGAACATGCTGACAGAGATGCAGAAAAAAATGCAAGAGCAATGGGATGAGATGCAGAGAAAAATGCAAGAGCAGTGGGATGAGATGCAGAGAAAAATGCAAGAGCAGTGGGATGAAGTCCGGAAGGAGATCACAGATGTCAGGAAAGAGATCACAGAAGTGAAACAATCCCTGGAAGGATTTATAAGCAGAATGGATAAGATGCAAGAGGCCATTGAAGGAATAGAAGCCAGAGAACAGGAACGTATAGAAGCTGACAGAGAGAGAGATAAAAGGATCTCCAGGAATGAAACAACACTAAGAGAAATATGTGACCAATACAAAAGGAAAAACATTCGTATTATAGGGATACCAGAAGAGGAAGAAAGAGGAAAAGGGATAGAAAGTGTCTTTGAAGAAATAATTGCTGAAAACTTCCCCAAACTGGGGGAGGAAATAATCGAACAGACCATGGAATTATACAGAATCCCCAACAGAAAGGATCCAAGGAGGACAACACCAAGACACATAATAATTAAAATGGCAAGGATCAAGGACAAGGAAAGAGTTTTAAAGGCAGCTAGAGAGAAAAAGGTCACCTATAAAGGAAAACCAATCAGGCTAACAACAGACTTCTCAACAGAAACCCTACAGGCCAGAAGAGAATGGCATGATATACTTAATGCAATGAAACAGAAGGGCCTTGAACCAAGGATACTGTATCCAGCACGACTATCATTTAAATATGATGGTGGGATTAAACAATTCCCAGACAAGCAAAAGCTGAGGGAATTTGCTTCCCACAAACCACCTCTACAGGGCATCCTACAGGGACTGCTCTAGATGGGAGCACCCCTAAAAAGAGCACAGAACAAAACACACAACATATGAAGAATGGAGGAGGAGGAATAAGAAGGGAGAGAAGAAAAGACTCTCCAGACAGTGTATATAACAGCTCAATAAGCGAGCTAAGTTAGGCAGTAAGATACTAAAGAAGCTAACCTTGAACCTTTGATAATCACGAATCTAAAGCCTGCAATGGCAATAAGTACATATCTTTCAATAGTCACCCTAAATGTAAATGGACTTAATGCACCAATCAAAAGACATAGAGTAATAGAATGGATAAAAAAGCAAGACCCATCTATATGCTGCTTACAAGAAACTCACCTTAAACCCAAAGATAAGCATAGACTAAAAGTCAAGGGATGGAAAAACATATTTCAGGCAAACAACAGTGAGAAGAAAGCAGGGGTTGCAGTACTAATATCAGACAAAATAGACTTCAAAACAAAGAAAGTAACAAGAGATAAAGAAGGCCACTACATAATGATAAAGGGCTTAGTCCAACAAGAGGATATAACCATTCTAAATATATATGCACCCAATACAGGAGCACCAGCATATGTGAAGCAAATACTAACAGAACTAAAGAGGGAAATAGACAGCAATGCATTCATTGTAGGAGACTTCAACACACCACTCACCCCAAAGGATAGATCCACCGGGCAGAAAATAAGTAAAGACACACAGGCACTGAACAACACACTAGAACAGATGGACCTAATAGACATCTATAGAACTTTACATCCAAAAGCAACAGGATATACATTCTTCTCAAGTGCACATGGAACATTCTCCAGAATAGACCACATACTAGCTCACAAAAAGAGCCTCAGTAAATTCCACAATATTGAAATTCTACCAACCAATTTTTCAGACCACAAAGGTATGAAAGTAGAAATAAATTCTACAAAGAAAACAAAAAGGCTCACAAACACATGGAGGCTTAACAACATGCTACTAAATAATCAATGGATCAATGAACAAATCAAAATAGAGATCAAGGAATATATAGAAACAAATGACAACAACAACACTAAGCCCCAACTTCTGTGGGATGCAGCGAAAGCAGTCTTAAGAGGAAAGTATATAGCAATCCAGGCACACTTGAAGAAGGAAGAACAATCCCAAATGAATAGTCTAACATCACAATTATTAAAACTGGAAAAAGAAGAACAAATGAGGCCTAAAGTCAGCAGAAGGAGGGACATAATAAAGATCAGAGAAGAAATAAACAAAATTGAGAAGAATAAAACAATAGCAAAAATCAACGAAACCAAGAGCTGGTTCTTTGAGAAAATAAACAAAATAGATAAGCCTCTAGCCCAACTTATTAAGAGAAAAAGAGAGTCAACACAAATCAACATAATCAGAAATGAGAATGGAAAAATCACGACAGACTCCACAGAAATACAAAGAATTATTAAAGACTACTATGAAAACCTATATGCCAACAAGCTGGAAAACCTAGAAGAAATGGACAACTTCCTAGAAAAATACAACCTCCCAAGACTGACCAAGGAAGAAACACAAAAGTTAAACAAACCAATTACAAGCAAAGAAATTGAAACAGTAATCAAAAAACTACCCAAGAACAAAACCCCGGGGCCGGACGGATTTACCTCGGAATTTTATCAGACACACAGAGAAGACATAATACCCATTCTCCTTAAAGTGTTCCACAAAATAGAAGAAGAGGGAATACTCCCAAACTCATTCTATGAAGCCAACATCACCCTAATACCAAAACCAGGAAAAGACCCCACCAAAAAAGAAAATTACAGACCAATATCCCTGATGAATGTAGATGCAAAAATACTCAATAAAATATTAGCAAACAGAATTCAACAGTATATCAAAAGGATCATACACCATGACCAAGTGGGGTTCATCCCAGGGATGCAAGGATGGTACAACATTCGAAAATCCATCAACATCATCCACCACATCAACAAAAAGAAAGACAAAAACCACATGATCATCTCCATAGATGCTGAAAAAGCATTTGACAAAATTCAACATCCATTCATGATAAAAACTCTCAGCAAAATGGGAATAGAGGGCAAGTACCTCAACATAATAAAGGCCATATATGATAAACCCACAGCCAGCATTATACTGAACAGCGAGAAGCTGAAAGCATTTCCACTGAGATCGGGAACCAGACAGGGATGCCCACTCTCCCCACTGTTATTCAACATAGTACTGGAGGTCCTAGCCACGGCAATCAGACAAAACAAAGAAATACAAGGAATCCAGATTGGTAAAGAAGAAGTTAAACTGTCACTATTTGCAGATGATATGATACTGTACATAAAAAACCCTAAAGACTCCACTCCAAAACTACTAGAACTGATATCGGAATACAGCAAAGTTGCAGGATACAAAATCAACACACAGAAATCTGTAGCTTTCCTATACACTAACAACGAATCAATAGAAAGAGAAATCAGGAAAACAATTCCGTTCACCATTGCATCAAAAAGAATAAAATACCTAGGAATAAACCTAACCAAAGAAGTGAAAGACTTATACTCTGAAAACTACAAGTCACTCTTAAGAGAAATTAAAGGGGACACTAATAAATGGAAACTCATCCCATGCTCATGGCTAGGAAGAATTAATATCGTCAAAATGGCCATCCTGCCGAAAGCAATATACAAATTTAATGCAATCCTTCTCAAATTACCAGCAACATTCTTCAATGAATTGGAACAAATAATTCAAAAATTCATATGGAAACACCAAAGACCCCGAATAGCCAAAGCAATCCTGAAAAAGAAGAATAAAGTAGGGGGGATCTCACTCCCCAACTTCAAGCTCTACTACAAAGCCATAGTAATCAAGACAATTTGGTACTGGCACAAGAACAGAGCCACAGACCAGTGGAACAGATTAGAGACCCCAGAAATTAACCCAAACATATATGGTCAATTAATATTTGATAAAGGAGCCATGGACATACAATGGCAAAATGACAGTCTCTTCAACAGATGGTGCTGGCAAAACTGGACAGCTACATGTAGGAGAATGAAACTGGACCATTGTCTAACCCCATATACAAAGGTAAACTCAAAATGGATCAAAGACCTGAATGTAAGTCACGAAACCATTAAACTCTTGGAAAAAAACATAGGCAAAAACCTCTTAGACATAAACATGAGTGATCTCTTCTTGAACATATCTCCCCGGGCAAGGAAAACAACAGCAAAAATGAGCAAGTGGGACTACATTAAGCTGAAAAGCTTCTGTACAGCGAAAGACACCATCAATAGAACAAAAAGGAACCCTACAGTATGGGAGAATATATTTGAAAATGACAGATCTGATAAAGGCTTGATGTCCAGAATATATAAAGAGCTCACACGCCTCAACAAACAAAAAACAAATAACCCAATTAAAAAATGGGCAGAGGAACTGAACAGACAGTTCTCCAAAAAAGAAATACAGATGGCCAAGAGACACATGAAAAGATGCTCCACATCGCTAATTATCAGAGAAATGCAAATTAAAACTACAATGAGGTATCACCTCACACCAGTAAGGATAGCTGCCATCCAAAAGACAAACAACAACAAATGTTGGTGAGGCTGTGGAGAAAGGGGAACCCTCCTACACTGCTGGTGGGAATGTAAATTAGTTCAACCATTGTGGAAAGCAGTATGGAGGTGCATCAAAATGCTCAAAACAGACCTACCATTTGACCCAGGAATTCCACTCCTAGGAATTTACCCTAAGAACGCAGCAATCAAGTTTGAGAAAGACAGATGCACTCCTATGTTTATTGCAGCACTATTTACAATAGCCAAGAATTGGAAGCAACCTAAATGTCCATCTGTAGATGAATGGATAAAGAAGATGTGGTACATATACACAATGGAATACTACTCAGCCATAAGAAGTGGAAAAATCCAACCATTTGCAGCAACATGGATGGAGCTGGAGAGTATTATGCTCAGTGAAATAAGCCAAGTGGAGAAAGAGAAATACCAAATGATTTCACTCATCTGAGGAGTATAGGAACAAAGGAAAAACTGAAGGAACAAAACAGCAGCAGAATTACAGAACCCAAAAATGGACTAACAGGTACCAAAGGGAAAGGAACTGGGGAGGATGGGTGGGCAGGGAGGGTTAAGGGGGGAGAAGAAGAAGGGGGGTATTAAGATTAGCATGCATGGGGGGGAGGGAGAAAGGGGAGGGTGGGCTGCACAACACAGAGAGGACAAGTAGTGACTCTACCACATTTTGCTAAGCTGATGGACAGTAACCGTAATGGGGTTGTTAGGGGGGACCTGATATAGGGGAGAGCATAGTAAACATAGTATTCTTCATGTAAGGGTAGATTAAAAATTTAAAAAAAAAAAAAAAGAAAGAAAGAAAGAAAGAAAAGGGGATTACTCGTTAACAGGATAAAACTATTGGTAAATCAAAGATCAACGCATGCTTTAAATATCCTTAATGTTGATCACTTAAAGGGTGTCAGATGATCAGCTATGGAGGTACTCTTTTCTGATAATATTCCTTTCTCTTAATTAAAAAAAAAAAAAAAAAAAAAGCAGTTACTGTGTGCTGACCTCCAATGAGTTCTGCACAGTGGTATAGAGGGCATGTCAAAGTGTGGGCAAAGGGTCTGTTTGTTTCTACGCAGAAGATCAAGGCCTAGCTTGGATACCCAGAAAATGAAATAAGATACGATATGAGGAGGAGCTTCCGGCATCAGCACTCTCTGGAGGACTCGTGCCGGGGGATGATCATCAAAAAGCCTCCCCAGGGATCCGGACGATGCTGCGGTTGTGGCTGCATCCAGCCCACCGTCTCCTGGACTTGCCATAAGAAGGAGGAGGGAGATGTCTAGGCTGGCATGTGCATACAGTGAGACAACGAATTTGACTGGATCTGTACTGTTGGAACTCAACCAGGAGTTGGGAGGGGTGCAAGTTGTAGCACCCCAAAATCTCATGACTATAGACTATCTATGGTTAAAAGAACATATGGGATGTGAACAGATCCCAGAAATGGGCTGCTTTAATTTGTCTGATGGTTCAAGTACAGTTGGAAAATATCCATCATATTATAGATAAATTTTCACAAATGCCTAGGGTGCCTAAATGGTTTTCTTGGCTTCACTGGAGATGGCTGGTAATTATAGATTTGCTTTGTTTATGTCACCGTATTCCTATTATGTTAATATGTGTGTGCAAATTAGTTAGTAGTTTAAAACCTATACATACTTAAGGTACTATACAAGAAGATATGTCAAAGAAATAATCAATCCTCCCAAGTTTCCTTCATATGCTACATCTATAGCTTTTCTTCTTCCTTCCTAATTACAAACCTTAAATAGAATTCGTGCCTCATATCGAATTTACCGAGTATCATAATTCCTCCAGGTGGTAAAGATACCTCGAGACAAGTGCTGGGCATAGAAGCCACAGGGCATAAATCTGCAAAGAAGTAAAAAGCTAACCTTTGCAAACAATATGGCTTCTCTCTCACTTACCAACTTTACATTTCCCTGTATGGCCCCGGAAGATGACTGGTTAGCCAGAGACGGGTAAGATTCCTCAAGGGAGGAACAACCTAAGACAGGCACAGTCGCAGGGGGGCCATCAGGTGAGAATTTGGGGATCAACAGAGGTGAGGCTCAGAACCTCACCCCCCCTGCTTTGAGAGAAATCTTCTGCATCCGTGGATGTCTTGCTGCCCTTGTCTAGCCTGGATTAATATTTAGTCCATAGGCACACACCTGATCATCTGATCATCTACATTTGCCTTCTTACAGCACTAAACTATGTTTTCTACCTTTATCTTGCATCTACCTACCACTTCAGCATTTTATTAAAAATAAAAATAATAATAATAATAGGAGAAATGTGGGATCAACATATAAATCAAGTACAAAAATCAAATGAATATTCATATTTGACCTGATGGTTTATAGGTCATATTGCATGATCAAAACCGAAAGTTTCTGTGATGAATGCCCTTGTACTGTTCACCATGTAAGAATTTATTCACTCTGTAAGAATTCGTTCACCATGTAAGAACTTGTTCGTTATGCTTCAGAAGATTGGAGACTGACGAGAATTAGGCTTGAGATGGATTAATGATTGTACATTGAGCATTGACCCCCCTATACTGAATTTTATTGTTGTTAACAACCATTTGATCAATAAATATGAGAGATGCCCTCTCAAAAAAAAAAAAAAAAAAAAAAAAAAAAGTTGAATGACATTGCATGACAAGAGTCCTTCCATTTCTACTCAGTGATATGTGTAAACATGCTTCTAGTTGTTTATAGGAATACATATGTTATATATTATATATATAACATATTATATATATATAGGAATGGAAATAGGAATAGAATTTATGCTGACCCCTAATTCTAATAATCAGTATGATTATCATGGATATATAAACTAACAACAACAAAAAAGCCTCAGCCATTTCACTAATGCATATGTAATTTAAATATATTTAATGTAACTTAAAATTTTACATTTAAGAAATGTAAAAATGTATAATTAAGATGATTTGGCTAATTTTATATCAGTAATAATTGCAATGAAAGGCAATATAGAATTTTTGAGCAGTTAGAACTTAATGGTCACATGAAATTGAATAATTAAAATCAATTTTTCCATATTTTAATTGCAGATATGGATGATAAGGTGATCAATTAAAATAAAAACCTCTGAAATGTAAAGATATATTTTTATGCAAAATTCTGAGGTCAAGGGGAAGAAAGAATGACATAAAATGTTTGTTAAAACTAGTTAGTCTATGTTCACGTATGTTTTAAGTGAATGAACTGGGACTCAATTTTTTTTTGGTATTCTTTTCCACTGTGTACATCTAAAAGAATGATGTTAATGTTTTCCTTAAAAATGTTAATTTTTGTGATGTGCAAGAAAGAACATGATAAAAAATTCTGAGGTCAACTTTCAAAACGTGGAATTCCAGTGAAATAAGCCAGGCAGAGAAAGACAAGTACCAAATGTTTTCACTCATCTGTGGAGTGTAAGAACAAAGCAAACACTGAAGGAACAAAACAGCAGCAGAATCACAGAACCCAAGAATGGACTAACAGTTACCAAAGGGAAAGGGACTGGGGAGGATGGGTGGGAAAGGAGGGATAAGGGGGAAAAAGGGGCATTACGATTAGCACACATAATTTGGGTGGGGGGGACGCAGGAAAGGCAATGTATACAGAGAAGACAAATAATGATTCTATAGCATCTTACTACGCGGATGGACAGTGACTGTAATGGAGTAGGTGGGGGGGACTTGATAATGGGGGGAGTCTAGTAACCATGATGTTGTTCAAGTATTTGTACATTAATGATATAAAAACAAAAACGTAGAATTCTTTTGGGGTATATGCCCCAGAAGCAGCTGTGCTGGCCCAGTCTGCCTCCTGCCTGAGGGCCTCCAAATGCTGCCAGACACTTGAAGAGCTACGGATTTTCTGGGAAGAAGTTTCCTTCTTTGGTTAAGAGTGTTTCAGCATCTCAGCACATTTACCATCTGGGGATTCCCATGTTTGTCTTTACGCCTAGGTACAGGCACATGTAAGCCAGGGCTTTATTGTCCAACAGGAAGGGAGTGGCGCCATGTAACAGTGAGTGCCCAGAGCTGGAGGTGTTTGGAAGAAATGGAATCGTGGACCATGCTCTCTTTTAGAGCTAAAATCTGATCACCCATCTTACTCCAGCTGCAAAGAATATGGGAGGAAGGAAAGCTGGACAGACAGACATATTTTTGAGGTGCCTACTGTGTTCAGGTATCTTACTAGCTGCTTTCCTGCATGTTGTTTTATTTCCTTAACAATCCATCTTACAGATAAGGAAATGGGGCCTCAGGGAGATGATAGGCTTGCCTAGTTTACACAGCCTGTCAGTGGTGTGGCTGGGATTTCATCCCAGGTCTGTCTGATTTGGCATACATGGCCACAGCATCAGACGTGTGTGTGCCTTCTGGTGAATTAACTTCTCTGTGCTCAAGCTTCCGCATCTGTAAAATGGGACAGTAATAGCTATTTTGCAGGTGGTATTCACAATCTAGGGAGTTTATTTGTGGACATACGCAAACCCTTAGCATAGCGCCTGGCTCACAAAAGGCCCTGAAGATATGAGAGTTGACTATTTAGGCACAGAGTTGGGTATCCTGCCACAAGGTTTCTCCAGAAAAGTGATAGCAAGTACTTGGGACATGAACCTTTGGGAGTACAGCTTTTCTTGAAGGTGACAAACTGAACGGTGAACTTTGCCTTAAACTTTTGAGACCAAGCAGCTAAGACTAAAGGCTGGACTTTGATTTGGGGTTAGGTAAAAGGGGAAAGGTGCTCTTGCCTCTCAGACCTGTCCTGAGAGATCTGCGGCTCACTCCTGTCCACTGTAACCCCTCTTAACCAGGAATTTCCCACTCTCCATGTGTTAAAATCAAACAATGAAGCCCATTCAATGTACCACAGTAGAAGATTCAAGCCTCACTGTTGCATCACCCAGACAGGGCAGCAGCCACAAGGGACACCTGCCTCCACTGTTCACTTCCAGCTTTTTATATTACAAAGTAGTTTCAGTCCCAAGACCTGTCTTCAGCTTAGATGGTAAGCTTTAACAGACAATGGCAAGCAGAAAGGCTCTACTTAGGTATCTTGGACTGAGGGAAATCTTACTTGGAGAGTGAGGGCTGTTTTTTATTATTTTTAATTTTGGAATCACTATTCATATAACCCCCATCATGATCTTTGATGTATTTGCTATTCAAAGCACTAGTGTGTGTGTATTCTACAAAAAAAAAAAAAAAAAAAGAAATATAAAAAACAGACATCTGTGACTAAACTTTTCACTGCAGAGATGATGACCTTAAGCTGGGAGTGTCCTTAAGTAGCTAGTTGTTCCTGGAGCCACTGGTGTTGTTTGGGCGCCACCTGGTGGCCAATGGCCTTCCCTGTCAGAGGGTTACAGGCTCTGGTCATGTTTCTTAACCCTGGCTACATGTAAGGAACCACCCTGAGTTCTGATTGAAAAGGTCTACGGACTTCCCGTTTCCAGTTGTGCATATAAAGAGCTTGAAAGCCACCACTCTGTCCTAATGACAAGTAAAAGACTGAACAGACTAAAAAACTCTTCTAGAATCTAGAAGATAAATGAGGGTACAGTGCAGACCGGTGCCCTCAAGATTGGAGGCACTGACAGATGAATAGAGAGAATAACAAATGAAAGAAGAGGAGACCCATGAGCAGAAGCTGCTATGGGAACCGTGCTGGGTAGGAAAAAACCTGACCTGTAATTGATAAATTGCCAGAGGCTCTTCAACTGTGAGAAGTAAAAACTCCGGGGGTATCCAGTCATAGGGGTCCCCCACAATATTGTGAGATTTACCTGCAGGAGCTTGACCAGATTCCCACAGTAAATACTGGAGAAAAATCTCCTCTCCTGATTCCCTCAGGGCAGAGGGCAGAGGACAAGGAGCCGTTCTGAAGCCGGCCAGAGCCCGCAGTTCTTAACACCTGCCCTCAGGACACACTAGGCAGCCCTGCCTGACCCGCTGGGACGCTATCAGTCTAACGGACGGAGGGCTCCAGACATCTGGTATGCTGGATACTTGCTCTGATGAGAGTCAGGTCTCTTCATCTTGGGCCTCTCTGTGAACTTGACAGATACAGTACTTTACAGGACGTCTTAGAGAAGCCAAAGCTTGCCAGCTCTGCGTGAGGCCCAGAGAAACGGAACACTTCTCAAGCTATACCAGACTGCTGTCAAAGTGATCTGCGCCCAGCCTTTTAAACCCAGTACCCTCGAGAGCGTTCAAAGCGTCTGTGGCAGATTGGGCTGCGTGGAGCTTGGGGGGAAGCCCCAGCATGAGAAGCAGTATGACGATTAATATATATGTGAAGACTAATATAAATATATATAATATCTAATATGAAGACATGGCCTAATATACATGCTTCCATTGCTGTAATTTCCTTGTGATAGTATCACATGGTTTTTGTTAAAATAAAAAAAATTTTACTTAAAATTTAAAAAAAACAGTACTTAACCATTTTTAAGTCAGTGCCATCAAGCACTTACTTAATAAGTACTTACATCAAGTACTTTCACAGTGTTGTGTGATCACCACCACCATCCATCTCTAGACTTTTTCTCATCTTGCAAAACTAGAACTGAACTAGAACTCGATACGTATTCAAGAATACCTGCCCAGTCCTCCCTCCATCCAGCCCTGGCGACCACCACTCTACTTTCTGTGCCTGTGAATCTGAGTGCTGTAAGAACCCTATTGATTTTAATTTTGATACCTTTATAATATCTTTTGCTCTCTAGAAAGCCAAGTCTTCTTTCCAGCCCCCCACCCCCACCCCGCACCGCAAGCGCCGCTCCCGCTGCAACACGCTCTTGGCTGCCGTGGCTCTCGCCTCCTGCTACGCCACAGCCGCCGTGATGACCATCTATCGGGACCTCATCAGCCATGGAGATGTTCTCTGACATCTACAAGACCCGGGCGATCACGGGCCGGCTGTGCCTTGAGGTGGAGGGGAAGGTGGTCTGTAGGACAGAGGGTAACGCTGATGACTCGCTCATTGGTGGAAATGCCTCTGCCGAGGGCCGCGAGCGAAGGTACCAAAGCACAGAAATCACAGTGCTGACACTGTCCTGAACCATCACTTGCAGTGAACCAGCTTCACAAAAGAAGCCTACAAGAAGTACAAGAAAGACCATGTGAAATCAATGAAAGGCAAACTTGAAAAACAGACACCAGAAAGAATAAAACGTTTTATGACGGGGCTGCAGAACATCCTTGCTAATTCCAAAAACTACCGGATCTTTATTGTTGAAAACACGAGGCCAGACGGCGTGGTTGCTCTGCTGGACTATCATGAGGATGGTGTGACCCCATATATGATTTTCTTTACGGATGGTTTAGCCATGGAAAAATATTAACAATTTGACTATTTGGATATGTCACCTGTCGTCATAATTGCTGCTTTTCATCCACACACCAGGACTTAGACAAATGGGACTGATATCATCTTGAGCTCATCATTTATTTGGACCTTATTTGGAGCACAGGCTCCAATAATGTTTTTAAAGAAAAAACATATCATGTAGGCTGTCTAAAAGTAAAATGCATTTAAACTAAAGAAAAAAAGTCAAGTCTTTCCTCATTGCTCTTTAAAAAATTTCCTGGACGCTCTTGTACATTGGATCTTTCAGTTGAGTTTTTGAGTTGGCTTCTCAAGTTTCATAAAACATTCAGATGGGATTTTTGATATTATACTGAATCACTCTTAAGGTGATGATTTAAGCTTTAGAAAAAAATGATATTAAAACAAGTTAAGTCTGTTCTAAAGTTATAAAACTCTAATGACTCAAATAGAGAATTTCTTTTATTTTCAAATAAATAATACTATACTCAGGTTAATTTTATGCAAGAAAGAAAATATTTTGTTTACATTTAACTGTAGGTATATTCTCAGGACGTTTTCATTACACTCATCCAGAAGGATAGAATTCTTCCTGTGAAATATTAATGACTAGGCTCATGGGACTTTCTGTTCCTCTAATACACAGTATTAAGAGGGGAAGGACAGGCCACAGAGGGCGCAGGGAGTAGACTGAAAAGGCTGAAGGTATAACTTCCAAATTTCAAAGTAGGCTTGTATCAAACAACCTAAAATTCCTGACTATGTTTTAATCATCTTGTGCCATATAATTAATTTGACTATCCCCAAATTCCATCCATTGTATGCCATCTAGTAAGCTTTTGTTGATCCTCATGAATGCCATAATTCAGTATGGAGTGTGGAATCTGTGTCACATGGCAGCCCTAAAGTTACTGTCTTATAATTGTACTCTCCTTGATGGTAAATATGTATCTTCAAGTACTCTTTTGAAATCACATCTCTGGGGGATGGTGCCCCTTTCCCCAAAGAGGAATTCATTTAACTCTATCAATTTATGTGTGGATGTGTCATATCTACCTGTTTTAAACAGAGGCAAAAAACTTATTTCATGTGGTACAAAGATTGGAGAGGATGACCTGGGGGCCAAAAAAATGTATTTCATTCACTGATAGTAAATGAGAATAAACTGAATATATGAACAGTATTCTTCTTTAGACCGAGTGGTAGTTTGATGTTGGAAAATTCCTGGGCTGATGATCAGATTAAAATGGCATCGCAGTGCAGTTCTGTTTTCGGGGCATCCTGGATCCCCATTTTGATGCTGGTTCTTCTGTGTGGTTCAGAAAACTGAAAGAAGGCTTCCCTAACAGCATTCTAATCGTATCATTTTTTTTTAATTGAAGTATCATTGATAAATATTTTTTTTGAGAGGGCATCTCTCATATTTGATCAAATGGTTGTTAACAACAATAAAATTCTGTATAGGGGGGTCAATGCTTAATGCACAATCATTAATCCATCTCAAGCCTAATTCTCGTCATTCTCCAATCTTCTGAAGCTTAACGAACAAGTTCTTACATGGTGAACGAATTCTTACATAGTGAATAAGTTCTTACATGGTGAGCAGTACAAGGGCAGTCATCACAGAAACTTTCGGTTTTGATCACGCATTATGAACTATAAACAATCAGGTCAAATATGAATATTCGTTTGATTTTCATACTTGATTTATATGTGGATCCCACATTTCTCCCTTTATTATTATTATTATTTTTATTTTTAATAAAATACTGAAGTGGTAGGTAGATGCAAGATAAAGGTAGAAAACATAGTTTAGTGCTGTAAGAGGGCAAATGTAGATGATCAGGTGTGTGCCTGTAGACTATGTGCTGATCCGAGCTAGACAAGGGCAGCAAAACATCCACGGATGCAGAAGATTTCTCTCAAAACAGGGGGGGTGAGGTTCTGAGCCTCACCTCTGTTGATCCCCAATTTCTCACCTGATGGCCCCCCTGCGACTGTGCCTGTCTTAGGTTGTTCCTCCCTTGAGGAATCTTACCCGTCTCTGGCTAACCAGTCATCTTCTGGGGCCATACAGGGAAATGTAAAGTTGGTAAGTGAGAGAAGCCATATTGTTTGAAAAGGTTAGCTTTTTACTTCTTTGCAGATTTATGCCCTGTGGCTTCTATGCCCAGCACTTGTCTCGAGGTATCTTCACCACCTGGAGGAATTATGATGCTTGGTAAATTCGATATGAGGCACAAATTATATTTAAGGGTTGTAATTAGGAAGGAAGAAGAAAAGCTATAGAGGTAGCATATGGAAGAAAACATGGGAGGATTGATTATTTCTTTGACATATCTTCTTGTAGAGTACCTTAAGCATGTATAGGTTTTAAACTACTAACTAACTTGCGCACACATATTAACATAATAGGAATACGGTGACATAAACTAAGAAAATCTATAATTACCAGCCACATTGATAAACATTTTTATACTGGCTTCAAATATACAATATGGTGGTTCAACAGTTCCCCATATTATTAAATCCTCACCCCCTTTAGTGTGTTTCCTACTGTCAACATAGGAAGATGTTACAGAGCGCTGACTGCATTCTCCAGGCTGTACCACTATCCCCGTGAGCAACTTATATAATGATTGAGAATTTTTGTGCCCCTGTATCTCCCCAGCCCTTCCCACCCACCCTTAAGAGACTTCCTAATTTATTAAAATATTCCAGAGATAGGAAATACTTCCAGTTCACCTACTGAGAGCTAAAAACTTTTTTCTCAATTACAGACACACAAACCAGAGAGCTTTGCATTTGGTTTAAAACTTCAGCTACGGTTAAAGTGAGCACAACACAAAAATCACCCCGATCTAGATCTCAAAGGGCTGTCTGCCTTCTAATGAGACACAACATTGCACAAACAAAAATGGCTGAAGACCAGATTCTTTGTCATCTCTTGTCAGAGAATAGACCCCCATCTCTACATGACACACATAATCAATTGGCCAAAAAAAAGGCCAGTTTTTCACTCATCATAACCACCAAAGGGAAATGACGTATTGTCCATGAGGAAGCCAGATGACATCCAAACTTGGCCAAAATCAGATACAAAAGCACAAACAACAGAGAAAGAAATGACCAAATGGAAAGTGTCAGTGAAGGCAAAGTTTCTTGCCACTTAAGATTCATTCCAGGGACGCACTGAAAAAGTTTTTGAGCTCAAAAATTCCATGTCTTAACCAACAGAGTTTAAGTGGCTTTGGCAGCTGAATCCACTTGGGTGTCTCAGGGGGATCTCTATCAAGTGTCAGAGATGATTTTCAAAAAGTTAATGACATGACTCTCTTACAAATAGAAACTGACCATCTGCCAGAGATTTATTTAATTAAATAATGAGAGAACCAGCAAAACTGGAGGGCTAGTGGCTTAATAATTTTTATGAATTTTATAAATCTTACTCATAAGGGTATTATCTTTGAAGATGTTTCAACTCCAATAATGTACAACAGCTTAGTAAGGTTTTATTTCAAATCATTAATCAAGTACATTACTGAACTCTGCATTTTAAATTGTGGTGACTGTAATTACATAGTTAACACAGCCCATAACTGTGGATTCAGATATAAGTATTATTTTGTCTATTTTTATGCATTTGTTACTTCCACCCAGATTGATCACTTAATATGATAATTTTCATATCTACTGCAAATATATATATGTCTTTTTAGAAATTATATTTTTGTTTTTATGATTTGATGGGATACTGAAGTTTACAGATGTGTTTTTTATTGAATTTTAAAGATTTTTAGATGTTTACCAAAACTTGCACTCTCCCATTATTAATTCCATGTAAAACTCAGAAACATTTCAAACGATATCCAGTATAACTTGGGGTTATAACTCTGAACTAATGTTCTGATTTTCTCTGCCACTTACTTAAAATATTTAAGCATATGCAATGATATACCACGGTGACACTGGTTAATCTAAGCTGTACGTGCAATTAGATGCTTTAATCGAGAATTCAAACCTGAGGACGAATTACCTGCTTGAGAAAGGCCGAGCTCTACAGGCAACGGCAGTAAGCATGTCATTTCTCTTTCTCTCTGAATAACACCAGATAGTTTGGCTTAAGTCAGGACCCTTTGTTCTGTTGTAACCTATTTGTGTAATACACACGTTCATACAATATAAACTAACTAATCTATATCATTCTTCAGTAGAGAATTGCCTCAGTTTAATGTAGATATTATACATAGTTCATTTTTGCACCACCAAACCAGAGCAGCTGGATGTTAAGTAAAGGAAGGCAGATAAAGTCAGCAAAGGGTAGAGAAATACAGTGCTGGACATGATGCCTAGACACCCTGGATTCTTCCTTGCGGCTCTGTTGGCCCACATGATGGTTCCTGGAAATTCTAATGTGTCATGTTCTTCATATGATCTTACCTAACATAACTTGACAGCCTCAACCCTTCTTTATGCTGCCGTGAACTGACTTAAACTTATTTTTAATGGCAATTTAGCATAGTACTACTGTTTTCAAGATTTAATATACCTTTTTTTTGCTTGCTTGCTTAATTAAAAATATCCTTATGTACAGAATAATTTTCCGTGAAACCTCTTTACAGTATAACCAAGTTTAAGGTAAAGCATATTGTTGCTTAGTTCTACCAATTAATTAGTGCCATGATACCCCCAAATAAATTAATATGTGCCTGATAAAATTGGTAAAGGTCAGTCTGAATTTAAAAAGGTGTAATTGTCCAGAAAGTGTTTTGGTTTTTTTTTCTCATCAGTCTCCAATCTTCTGAAGCATAACGAACAAGTTCTTACATGGTGAACAAGTTCTTACATAGTGAGTAAGTTCTTACATGGTGTACATGGTGTACATGGTGTACAAGGGCAGTCATCAGAGAAACTTTCGGTTTTGATCATGCATTATGAACTATAAACAATCAGGTCAAATATGAATATTCGTTTGATTTTTATACTTGATTTATATGTGAATCCCACATTTCTCCCTTTATTATTATTATTATTATTTTTAATAAAATGCTGAAGTGGTAGGTAGATGCAAGATAAAGGTAGAAAACATAGTTTAGTGTTGTAAGAGGGCAATTGTAGATGATCAGGTGTGTGCCTGTAGACTAAGTGTTAATCCAAGCTAGACAATGGCAATAAAACATCCACAGATGCAGAAGATTTCTCTCAAAACAGGGGGGGTGAGGTTCTAAGCCTCACCTCTGTTGATCGCCGATTTCTCACCTGATGGCCCCCCTGTGACTGTGCCTGTCTTAGGTTGTTCCTCCCTTGAGGAATCTTACCCGTCTGGCTAACCAGTCATCTTCCAGGGCCATACAGGGAAATGTAAAGTTGGCAAGTAAGAGAGAAGCAATATTGTTTGAAAAGGTTAGCTTTTTACTTCTTTGCAGATTTATGCCCTGTGCCTTCTATGCCCAGCCTTTGTCTTGAGGTATCTTTACCACTTGGAGGAATTATGATACTCGGTGAATTCGATATGAGGCACGAATTCTATTTAAGGGTTGTAATTAGGAAGGAAGAAGAAAAGCTATAGAGGTAGCAGACGGAAGAAAACATGGGAACATTGATTATTTCTTTGACATATCTTCTTGTAGAGTAACTTAAACATGTATAGGTTTTAAACTACTAATTAAATTGTGCACACACATTAACATAATAGAAACACAGTTACATAACCAAAGCAGATCTATAATTACCAGCCATCTCCAGTGAAGCCAAGAAAACCAGTTAGGCACCCTAGGCATTTGTGAAAATTTGTCTATGACATAATGGATATTGTCCAACTGTACTTGAACAGTCTGAGAGAAATCAGACAAATTAAAACAACCCATTCCTGGGAACTATTCACATCCCATATGTTCTTTTAACAGTAGGTAGTCTGTAGTTGTAAGATTTTGGAGCGCTACAACTTGCACTTCTCCTAATTCTTGGTTGAGTTCCTACAGTATAGATCCAGTCAAATTTGTTGTTTTACTGTCTGCACAGGTCAGCTTAGATATCTTCTTCTTCATTCCAATGGGAAGTCCAGGAACCGGTGGGATGAATGCAGCTACAACTGTAGCAGTGCCTGGATCTTTGTTAAGGTTTTTTGATCATCATCTTCTGGTATGACTCTTCCAGAGAGTGCTGATGTTGGAAGTTCTTCTTCATATCGTATCTTAGTTCATTTTCTGGGTAGCCAAATTAGGCTTTGATCCTCTGTATAAACACAAACAGACCCTTTGCCCACACTTTGATATGCCCTTTATACCATTGTGTAGAACTCATTGGGGGTCACCACACAGGAACTGCTTTTTTTTTTCTTTAAGAGAAAGGAATATTATCACAAAAGTGTACCTCCATAGCCGATCACCTGACACCCTTTAAGTGATCAAAATTAAGGATATTTAAAGCATGCATTAATCTTTGATTTACAGTTAGTTTTATCCTATCAGGGAGTAATCCCCCTTTTCTTTCTTTCTTTCATTTTTTTGTTATCTTTAATCTACACTTACATGAAGAATATTATGTTTACTAGGCTCTCCCCTATACCAGGTCCCCCCTCTAAACCCCTTTACAGTCACTGTCCATCAGCATAGCAAAATGTTGTAGAATCACTACTTGTCTTCTCTGTGTTGTACAGCCCTCCCCTTTCTCCCTCCCCCCCGCTTGCATGCTAATCTTAACACCCCCCTTCTTCTTCCCCCCCTACTTATACCTCCCTACCCACTCATCCTACCCAGTCCCTTTCCCTTTGGTACCTGTTAGTCCATTCTTGGGTTCTGTGATTCCGCTGCTGTTTTGTTCCTTCAGTTTTTCCTTTGTTCTTATACTCCACAGATGAGTGAAATCATTTGGTATTTCTCTTTCTCCGCTTGGCTTATTTCACTGAGCATAATACCCTCCAGCTCCATCCATGTTGCTGCAAATGGTAGGATTTGCCCTCTTCTTATGGCTGAGTAGTATTCCATTGTGTATATGTACCACATCTTCTTTTTCCATTCATCTACCGATGGACATTTAGGTTGCTTCCAATTCTTGGCTATTGTAAATAGTGCTGCGATAAACATGGGGTGCATCTGTCTTTCTCAAACTTGATTGCTGTGTTCTTAGGGTAAATTCCTAGGAGTGGAATTCCTGGGTCAAATGGTAAGTCTGTTTTGAGCATTTTGATGAACCTCCATACTGCTTTCCACAATGGTTGAACTAATTTACATTCCCACCAGCAGTGTAGGAGGGTTCCCCTTTCTCCACAGCCTCGCCAACATTTGTTGTTGTTTGTCTTTTGGATGGCAGCCATCCTTACTGGTGTGAGGTGATACCTCATTGTAGTTTTAATTTGCATTTCTCTGATAATTAGTGATGCGGAGCATCTTTTCATGTGTCTGTTGGCCATCTGTATTTCTTTTTTTGGAGAACTGTCTGTTCAGCTCCTCTGCCCATTTTTTAATTGGATTATTTGTTTTTTGTTTGTTGAGGCGTGTGAGCTCTTTATATATTTTGGACATCAAGCCTTTATTGGATCTGGCATTTACAAATATATTCTCCCATACTGTAGGGCTCCTTTTTGTTCTATTGATGGTGTCTTTTGCTGTACAGAAGCTTTTCAGCTTAATATAGTCCCACTTGTTCATTTTTGCTGTTGTTTTCCTTGCCCAGGGAGATATGTTCAAGAAGAGGTCACTCATGTTTATGTCTAAAAGGTTTCTGCCTATGTTTTTTTCTAAGAGTTTTATGGTTTCATGACTTACATTCAGGTCTTTGATCCATTTTGAATTTAATTTTGTATATGGGGTTAGACAATGGTCCAGTTTCATTCTCCTCCAGTAGCTGTTCAGTTTTGCCAGCACCATCTGTTGAAGAGACTGTCATTTTGCCATTGTATGTCCATGGCTCCTTTATCAAATATTAATTGACCATATATGTTTGGGTTAATGTCTGGAGTCTCTAATCTGTTCCACTGGTCTGTGGCTCTGTTCTTGTGCCAGTACCAGATTGTCTTGATTACTATGGCTTTGTAGTACAGCTTGAAGTTGGGGAGTGAGATCCCCCCTATTTAATTCTTCTTTCTCAGGATTGCTTTGGCTATTCGGGGTCTTTGGTGTTTCCATATGAATTTTTCAATTATTTGTTCCAGTTCATTGAAGAATGTTGCTGGTAATTTGATAGGGATTGCATCAAATCTGTATATTGCTTTGGGCAGGATGGCCATTTTGGTGATATTAATTCTTCCTAGCCATGAGCATGGGATGAGTTTCCATTTGTTAGTGTCCCCTTTGATTTCTCTTAAGAGTGACTTGTAGTTTTCAGGGTATAGGTCTTTCACTTCTTTGGTTAGGTTTATTCCTAGGTATTTTATTCTTTTTGATGAAATTATGAATGGAATTCTTTTCCTGATTTCTCTTTCTATTGGTTCATTGTTAGTGTATAGGAAAGCTACAGATTTCTGTGTGTTAATTTCGTATCCTGAAACTTTGCTATATTCCGATATGAGTTCTAGTAGTTTTGGGGTGGAGTCTTTAGCGTTTTTTATGTACAATATCATGTCATCTGCAAATAGTGACAGTTTAACTTCTTCTTTACCAATCTGGAATCCATGTATTTCTTTGTTTTGTCTGATTGCCATGGCTAGGACCTCCAGTACTATGTTAAATAGCAGTGGGGAGAGTGGACATCCCTGTCTAGTTCCCGATCTCAGAGGAAAAGCTTTCAGCTTCTCGCTGTTCAGTATAATGTTGGCTGTGGGTTTATGATATATAGCCTTTATTATGTTGAGGTACTTGCCCTCTATTCCCATTTTGCTGAGAGTTTTAATCATGAATGGATGTTGAATTTTGTCAAATGCTTTTTCAGCATCTATGGAGATGATCATGTGGTTTTTGTCTTTCTTTTTGTTGATGTGGTGGATGATGTTGATGGATTTTCGAATGTTGTACCATCCTTGCATCCCTGGGATGAATCCCACTTGGTCATGGTGTATGATCCTTTTGATATAGTGTTGAATTCTGTTTGCTAATATTTTATTGAGTATTTTTGCATCTACATTCATCAGGGATATTGGTCTGTAATTTTCTTTTTGGTGGGGTCTTTGCCTGGTTTTGGTATTAGGGTGATGTTGGCTTCATAGAATGAGTTTGGGAGTATTCCCTTCTCTTCTATTTTTTGGAAAACTTTAAGGAGAATGGGTATTATATCTTCTCTGTGTGTCTGATAGAATTCCGAGGTAAATCCGTCTGGCCCGGGTGCTTTGTTCTTGGGTTTTTTTTTTATTACCATTTCAATTTCTTTGCTCATAATTGGTTTGTTTAACTTTTGTGTTTCTTCCTTGGTCAGTCTTGGAAGGTTGTATTTTTCTAGGAAGTTGTCCATTTCTTCTAGATTTTCCAGCTTGTTGGCATATAGGTTTTCATAGTAGTCTTTAATAATTCTTTGTATTTCTGCGGAGTCTGTCATGATTTTTCCGTTCTCATTTCTGATTCTGTTGATTGGTGTTGATTCTCTTTTTCTCTTAATACGTTTGGCTAGAGGCTTATCTATTTTGTTTATTTTCTCAAAGAACCTGCTCTTGGTTTCGTTGATTTTTGCTATTGTTTTATTCTTCTCAATTTTGTTTATTTCTTCTCTGATCTTTATTATGTCCCTCCTTCTGCTAACTTTAGGCCTCATTTGTTCTTCTTTTTCCAGTTTCAATAACTGTGATGTTAGACTCTTCATTTGGGATTGTTCTTACTTCTTCAAGTTTACCTGGATCGCTATATACTTTCCTCCTAGGACTGCTTTCGCTGCGTCCCACAGAAGTTGGGGCTTTGCTTTGTTGTTGTCATTTGTTTCTATATATTCTTTGATCTCTATTTTAATTTGTTCATTGATCCATTGATTATTTAGTAGCATGTTGTTAAGCCTCCATGTGTTTGTGAGCCTTTTTTCTTTGTAGAATTTATTTCTACTTTTATACCTTTGTGTTCTGAAAAATTGGTTGGTAGAATTTCAATATTTTGGATTTTGCTGAGGCTCTTTTTGTGGGCTAGTATGTGGTCTATTCTGGAGAATGTTCCATGTGCACTTGAGAAGAATGTATATCTTGTTGCTTTTGGATGTAGAGTTCTACAGATGTCTATTAGATCCATCTGCTCTACTGTGTTGTTCAGTGCTTCCATGTCCTTACTTATTTTCTGCCCAGTGGATCTATCCTTTGGGGGTGAGTGGTGTGTTGAAGTCTCCTAAAATGAATGCATTGCAGTCTATTACCCCCTTTAGTTCTGTTTGTATTTGTTTCACATATGCTGGTGCTCCTCTGTTGGGTGCATATATATTTAGAATGGTTATATCCTCTTGTTGGACTGAGCCCTTTATCATTATGCAGTGTCCTTATTTATTTCTTGTTACGTTCTGTTTTGAAGTCTATTTTGTCTGCTATTAGTACTGCAACCCCGCTTTCTTCTCGCTGTTGTTTGCCTGAAATATGTTTTTCCATCCCTTGACTTTTAGTCTGTGCATGTCTTTGGGCTTGAGGTGAGTTTCTTGTAAGTAGCATATAGATGGGTCTTGCTTTTTTATCCATTCTATTACTCTGTGTCTTTTGATTGGTGCATTAAGTCCATTTACATTTAGGGTGACTATTGAGAGATATGTACTTACTGCCATTGCAGGCTTTAAATTCGTGGTTACCAAAGGTTCTAGGTCAGCCTCTTTAGTTTCTTACTGCCTAACTTAGCTCACTTATTGAGCTGTTATATACACTGTCTGGAGATTCTTTTCTTCTCTCCCTTCTTATTCCTCCTCCACCATTCTTCATACATTGGGTGTTTTGTTCTGTGCTCTTTCTAGGAGTGCTTCCATCTAGAGCAGTCCCTGTAAGATGCCCTGTAGAGGTGGTTTGTGGGAAGCAAATTCCCTCAGCTTTTGCTTGTCTGGGAATTGTTTAATCACGCCATCTTATTTAAATGATAGTCGTGCTGGATACAGTATCCTTGGTTCAAGGCCCTTCTGTTTCATTGCATTAAAGATATCATGCCATTCTCTTCTGGCCTGTAGGGTTACTGTCGAGAAGTCTGATGTTAGCCTGATGGGTTTTCCTTTATAGGTGACCTTTTTCTCTCTAGCTGCCTTTAAAACTCTTTCCTTGTCCTTGATCTTTGCCATTTTAATTATTATGTGTCTTGGTGTTGTCCTCCTTGGATCCTTTCTGTTGGGGGTTCTGTGTATTTCCGTGGTCTGTTCGATTATTTCCTCCCCCAGTTTGGGGAAGTGTTCAGCAATTATTTATTCAAAGACACTTTCTATCCCTTTTCCTCTCTCTTCTTCTTCTGGTACCCCTATAATATGGATATTGTTCCTTTTGTTTGGTCACACAGTTCTCTTAGTATTGTTTCGTTCCTGGAGATCCTTTTATTTCTCTCTATGTCAGCTTCTATATGTTCCTGTTCTCTGGTTTCAATTTCATCAATGGCCTCTTGCATCTTACCCATTCTGCTTACAAATCCTTCCAGAGTTTGTTTCACTTCTGTAATCTCCTTTCTGGCATCTGTGATCTCCCTCCGGACTTCATCCCATTTCTCTTGCGTATTTCTCTGCATCTCTGTCAGCATGTTTATGATTTTTATTTTGAATTCTTTGTCAGGAAGACTGGTTAGGTCTGTCTCCTTCTCTGGTGTCTCTGTGATCTTGGTTTGCCTGTAATTTTGTCTTTTCATGGTGATAGGAATAGTTTGCAGAGCTGGGACGAGTGATGGCTGGAAGAACTTCCCTTCTTGTTGGTTTGTGGCCTTCCTCTCCTGGGAGAATAGCGACCTCTAGTAGCTTGTGCTGGGTAGCAGCACACAGATCGGGCTTCTGCTTCCTGCCTGGCTGCTATGGAGTTTATCTCTGCTGTTGCTGTGGGTGTGGCCTGGCTCAGGCTGCTACTCCAAAGTGGTGGAGTTGCGTTGGAGGGGGAGCAGCTGGGAGCCTATTTATCTCCATAAGGGGCCTCTGTGCTCCCTGCAGCCCAGGGGATTAGAGTGCCTAGAGATACCCAGATTCCCTACCTCTGCACTAAGTGTCCCGCCGTGCCCCTTTAAGACCACAAAAGAAAAAATGGCTGCTCGTTTTTCTTTATTCTCCGGCACCAGCCTCAGGCACCCGCTCACCAGTCTTGCTGCCCTGTTTCCCTAGTATTGGGGTCTCTATCCCTTTAAGACTTCCAAAAAGTGCTCGCCAAAACAAAACAATAACAACAACAACAAAAAATGGCCGCTCGCTTTTCTTTTCTTCTCCAGCACTGGCCTCCGATACCCACTGACCGTTCTTGCTGCCCTGTTTCCCTAGTATCCAGGACCCCACACATGCACTGTATCTGCGGTCTGGTGCAGATGGCTGGGGCTGGGTGTTCAGCAGTCCTGGGCTCCCTCTCCCTCCCTCTCTGACTCCTCTCCTCCTGCCAGGAGCTGGGGGGAGGGACGCTTGGGATCCACCGGGCCAGGGCTTGTATCTTAGCCCCTTTGCAAGGTGCTGGGTTCTCGCAGGTGTGGATGTGGTCTGGATGTTGTCCTGTGTTCTCTGGTCTCTATTCTAGAAGAGTCGTCTTTGTTATATTTTCATAGATATATGTGGTTTTGGGAGGAGATTTCCGCTGCTCTACTCACGCTGCCATCTTGGCTCCACCCCCTAATCGTATCATATTTGAACCAACTACTTTGCAAGTTGAAGTATTCAAAAGGTATATATAACCAACTACACACTTAACCTAAGTTTCTTGTTTTATGACATACATTAGAAAAAAACACTCTCCTTCATATTTTACAAATAGAGCTTATGTTTGTTGTTTCTTTCTAAGGTTATTTTTTTATCAGGTTCTGATTATTTTACATTCATCAAAAAGAAATAGAGTTACATTCCAGGTATAAAGGCTGACTGGCTTACTCTGCGTTACGTATCATTACTAAGGATGAGAAACCAGATATGTTGTGCCCCCTGAGATGATGCAAAATGAAGTATACAACACCTCATTATAGTACCCATGCCTAAAAAAGAAAAACAATGAATCTGAATCTATTCTGCCAGTGGATCCAACAAATTAAACATCGTAAGGGTACAATCAACCTAAAGTTACTCTTATACCAACATCACTTCTTTTCATATTATTGGTATACATGATTGAAATAATTTCAGAAAGTAAAAATTCACCATAGTGGGCAAAAATTCATCTTACTGTACTTTAATCAGAATTCCTTATAATAATAAATTAAAAATATTGTACCCTACTTGAATTCTGGTAAACAGTATTTGTTATTGCATAATTTGCATATAATTGAGGTTAAGTGGATTTTTTGCCTAGTGATTAGCTTTTCTTTTTCTTTATTAAGAATTGTGAATGCATATTTTTTGCTCATTGTTCTATTTGATTCTTGATGTCTTTCTTCCTTCTATATATTAGGCCTTTATTTGGTAAAGTTATTTATCATTTATCATATTTGTTCTACACTCCTCTTTTCCAGTTTCTAATTTTTAAAAAAATGTTTATAGACTCATATAAATTTTAAACATTTTAATGTTGTTAAACCTGCTGCTTCTTTCTTTTTGAGTTTTTCACATTGCTCTTAAACTTAGGAAGTTATTCCCTATTTAGAGAGATTCTGCTTCATGACCGAGAACTCTGATATTTAGAAATAAATATGAGTATTTAAAATCATATTTTCTTCCTAAAAAAAAAGGAAGATGTTCACCTTACAGTTTTTAACGTGGACCATTACTGAACTGCTATGCGTAAATTGATATTGTTAAAATTTCTGAAATTATCTTGCAAATAGCACAGTTATAATGAATAATTTGGGGTGTTTTAAGTGGGTCATTTTGTTATGTGTAAATGTTTAAACTGCCACAGTTTTTATAGCCATTTTGTCATTTCTACAAATGATGAAGTAATAGATGTAGCTGAGCCTGTTTGCACTGCTAGGGTGGCCAAGGGATCCCAGGAGCTAAGAGGTTTTCCAGATCGAAGGTCTTTCAGTGGTAAACCTGGGACAGACCCATTCAGGCAAACCACGATGGTTGACCACCCTTCAGAAGACAGCACACTCTGATCTTATAGGATCTTACAGGTTTCTCACCACTGAGTCTGGAAGTCTTTTCTGGACAACAGAAGCTAGCCACTTCCCCTTCATGCTGAAACACACACTCACACTTAGAGCATTCAGCCTACAAGCTGCCACTCCTCTCCAAACTGACCTCTCTCTAACTTGAAAAGAGCATTTATTTGGTGACAACAAATGCAATTATGTAATATCCTTTATATAAGTCACAGTAGAGTTGTTTTAAAACTAAAAACAGGATAAATGTAAAAAATTGACAATTTGTGTAGGACCTGGCAGAAAAATAGCTTTCTTAAAGTCACCTGGGGGTTGCTTCCACACCCATGTGATGTAAATTCAGAAAGCCCAAGATTTGGGGTTCCAGGGCTGAAATATAAAATATCAAGACAGTTGAGGGATACAGACTTTTGAATAAAAGACTTGGAGAGTAGATAGCAGTGCTAAAATTGTACCCTGTGTGAGTTAAATAACTAAAACATGAATATACAATGTGACTAACAACCAAGATATTGTACTGTGGAGGTTTTATGCTAAAATCGATAGTAGTAAAAGAGAATGGAGGTGTTTTCCATGTATCATGTGTTGCCCTCCAACCAAAGGCATGACCTGGGGAATCCATACATAATGATTTATGGCAGGACTCAAGCCTTGAAATAAAGTCATTTATGATCAAGTTTAATGAATATGTTTGCTATTCATATTGTTGTTACTTAAAAAACCAATACAATAAAAGACTTACAGACCCAAAAGATCATTGACATGTTAAAGGAATAAGCAGGTTATAGAAACCTAAGTAAGATTTAAATCACAAGGTCAGTCAAAACAAAGGCAATTGTAGTTTATGAATGATTGAAAATGCATCAGCTTTACATTAAGTGAAAAGCCAAATATGAAGGTCTTACCATAAGAGTATGGTTTGAAGACTCACATCTATGTTTCTGTCGAGGTAAATTGGTACAAACATTTTAGAGGTCAATTTGGCCTCATATACAAAATGTCCCAATTGAGAAAGGTCATTTCTAAGAATTTTGTGCACAGAAATATTTGCACAGATCTGTAAAAATATATCTGTGGGCTTATTGCTGAATATTTGTAATATTTGTGATAGTGAAAAGTTGACAACATAGGTGTATAACAATAGAGTTAAAAACGTTATTGTGGATCTACACTGAAGGATACTATGCAGCCATCAAAAAGAAGGAATTAGATTTATATATTGGGATATACTGGGGAGAAGAAACAAGTTGAAGAACAACATTCATAGTGTAATTTTATTTTATAAATTTAAAAAATCTGAATACACCTTCATATGTGTACACCTAAATAATTCAGAAAATACTATATTCACAGCAAACTGCTAAGAGTGGTTAATGCTGGGAGTGGGAGTGTTTCATTTAAATTTTTTATGATGTACTTATAATACTTTGTGTTTTAAAGGCAGTATTTCTTTTTTGTTTAAGAGCCAGGGAAGATATTACTAATTAGGTCCTCACTCTGAAATCACCGAATTTCCTCTTTTCATGACCACATCAGAGATAAAAGGCAGTGGTGATGGTATATAAAAGAATATCATTGGTCCTGTAGGTAAAACCAGACCTCTCCACATCACCCCAGCTACAGGTAAAATGCTGAAGTCACTTATACAATAAAGATCATATATTCAAGATTTTCCAATGGTCCTTAAAATATCTTTATAACTGGTTTGTTATTTTATTATATGTTTCTTCAACCTTGAAGTATCTTACCATTCACTTGTTGAAATTCCACCATGTGAATCTGTCTGCTTTTGCTTCCTCATAAAGCAGTATGAGTTGTTTCTCCATTCTCTTCTCCTTCCTTTCAACTAGAAGTTAAATATTTTTAGGCAAAACACTTCATAGGTGGTGCTGTATACTTCACATTTCACCGTAGTAGAAAGCACATGAGGTGGACATTCAAGATGGTGGCATGAGTAGGGTGGCAGAATCTCCTCCTAAAACCATATATATTTTCAAAATATAGCAAATACAACTATTCCTAAAAGAGTGACCAGAAGATTCAGTACACAAGCCAGACTACATCTGCGAGAACCCAACATTTCACAGAAAAGGGTAAGATACAAAGCCGTGACCCGGCGGGACACGAGCACTCCCCCCACCCCAGCTCACCGGTGGGAGGAAAACAATCAGAGTGGGGAGGTAGTGGAAGCACAGGATGGCTAAATAACCAGCTCTAGTAATCTTCCCCGGGAGCACAGATACACATTGCATGGTGCGCTGGATATTAGAGGAGTGGAAAAGCAAAATCCGAGATTAAGACTGCAAACGCATTCCCACCGCTGCCTGCCCTGGGACAAAAGAAAAGCATGCGCTTTAAAAGTCTTAAAGGGACAAGGGCTTAACAAGTGAACTAAATCATCCTGGCACACTCAGCCCAGCAGGCTGGGAACTTTAAGGAACTTCAGGCGCCCTAAACCCCTGGGTGGCAACACAGCTCTGAACCCCTCACGGTGATAAGCAGCCTGCTGTTCCTTCCCCACTGCCCTCACTGCAAGCAAACTTGCTGACCTGCCATTGCTGTGGAACAGCCAGGGAGCAGCCCCGCCTACAGCAACCACACAGCTTAATACAGAGGCTTCTTCCTGCATGCGGCTAACCAGCCCAGATTGAGAGGCTGCTCACTGCACGTAGTTGACTGGCACAGACAGCGGAGATGGGCACAGAGTCTGAGAAGCATGAAGGGGCTCTGTTCTCGCAGCAGAACACACACTGCTTGCCTGAGAACCCTGCCACTGCCCTAGGCAATCCCGAGGGCCGCTCCACCCACAGCAGCTCAGGGGATTAACGCAGAGGGTGCTCCCTGCATGCGGCTGACCTGCACAGACAGTGGAGATAGGTGCAGAGTCCAGAAAGCACGAAGGGGCTTTGTTCTCACAGCAGAACACATGCTGCTCGCCTGTGACCCTGGCCAGTGCCCTAGGCCATCCTAAGGGCTGCCCTGCCCATGGCAGCTCAGGAGATTAACCCAGGGGCTCCTCCCTATGTGCAGTTAACTGGTACAGACAGTGGAGACAGGCAAGGTGACTGGCAAGTAAGAAGGGATTTTGTTCTCCCAGCTGACACATGCGCCACTCACTGGCAACCACTTCCATCACCATGAAAAGGCAGAAGAACCTTGTTCAGTCCAAAATCCCTCAAACACCAGAGAGAGAGCTTGGTGAGACCGAAATCACCAATCTTCCTGAAAAAGAATTCAAAATAAAAGTCATAAGCATGCTGATGGAGCTACAGAGAAATATGCAAGAGCTATGGGATGAATTCAGGAGGGAGATAAAAGAAATGAAACAAACAATGGAAGGACTTAAGAGCAGACTGGATGAGGTGCAAGGGACTGTTAATGGAATAGAAACTAGAGAACAGAAGGAGGCTGAGGCAGAGAGAGATAAAAGGATCTCTAGGAATGAAAGAATATTAAGAGAACTGTGTGACCAATCCAAATGGAACAATATTAGCATAATAGGGGTACCAGAAGAAGAATAAGAGAGAAAAAGGGATAGAGAGTGTTTTTGAAGAAATAATTGCTGAAAATTTGCCAAAGCTGGGGAAGGAAATAATTTCTCAGACCATGGAAGTCCACAGATCTCCCAACACAAGGGACCCAAGGAGGAAACACCAAGACACATAATAATTAAAATGGCAAAGATCAAAGACAGGGGCATAGTATTAAAAGCAGCCAGAGAGAGAAAAAAATATGTATGCACCTACAAAGGAAAACTCATTGGGCTATCATCAGACTTCTCAGCAGAAACCTTACAGGCCAGAAGGGAATGGCATGATATATTCAATACAATGTAACAGAAGGTCCTTGAACCAAGAATATTGTATCCAGCAAGATTATCATTTAAATTTGAAGGAGGGACTAAACAATTCCCAGATAAGTAAAAGTTGAGGGAATTTACCTCCCACAAACCATCTCTACAGTGTATTTTAAAGGGACTGCTCCAGATGGAAGTACGCCTAAGGCTAAATAGGTGTCACCACAGAAAATAAAACCACAGCAAACAAAGTAGACCAACCAATACTTACTAAGGGCAAAATAAAATCAGCTATCCACAGAATCAGTCAAGGGAAACACAAACAGTACAGAATAAAACACCTAACTTATAAAGAGTGGAAGAGGAGGAATAAGAAGGGAGAGAAATAAAGAATCATCAGACTGTGCTGATAATAGTATAATAAGTGAGTTAAATAAGACAGTTAGATAGTAAAGAGGCTGCCCTTGAACCTTTGGTAAACATGAATCCAAAGCCTGCAATGGAAATAAGTACATATCTATCGATAATCACCCTAAATATCAATGGGCTGAAGGCACAAATCAAAAGACACAGAGTAATAGAATGGATGAAAAAGCAAGACCCATCTATATGCTGCCTACAATAGACTCACTTCAAACTTAAGACATACACAGACTAAAAGTGAAGGGATGGAAAAAAATACTTCATGCAACTAATACTGAGAAAAAAGCAGGTGTTGCAGTACTTGTATCAGACAAAATAGACTTCAAAACAAAGAAAGTAACAAGAGGCAAAGAAAGACATTAGATAATGATAAAGGGGGCAGTCCAACAAGAGGGTATAACCATTATAAATATGTATGTACTGAACACAGGAGCACCTACCTGTATGAAACAAATACTAACAGAATTAAAGGAGGAAACAGAATGCAATGCATTCATTTTAGGAGACTCCAACACACCACTCACTCTAAAGGACATATCAACTAGACAGAAAATAAGTAAGGAGACAGAGGCACTGAACAACACACTAGAACAGATGGACCTAACAGACATCTACAGAACTCTACACCCAAAAGCAGCCGGATACACATTCTTCTCAAGTGCACATGGAACATTTTCCAAAATGACCACATAGGAGGCCACAAAAAGAGCCTCAGTAAATTCAAGAAGATTGAAATTGTACCAACCAACTTCTCAACAATGTTGCTCATGTAATTGTATATTAATGATACCAAAATAAAAAGAAAAGAAAAGAAAGCACATGAATCTAGCTCTCCCAATATTTGTAATGTTAAGATTCATCCTTGGGTTAAGATGATGATGGCCTGATTCTAGAATTGTAGTACCTATACTAAAATCATAAAAAATAGACTTTAAGTCTATAAGAGACAAACAAGGACATTTTATATTAGTAGATGGGTCAATTCATCAAGAAGTTATAACAATTATAAACACGTACACACAAAACAACAGAACTTCAAAATATATGAAGCAAAAAGTGACAGAAGAGAAGGGGAAAATAGACAGCTCTATAATAATAGCTGGAGAGTTTAATAACCTACTTTCAATAATGAGTGGAACATCTAACAAAAAATCAATAAGGAAATAGAACAACGTTATAAGCCAACTAGACCTAACAGACATATCTAGGACATTTCACTACCAAGAGCTGACTGTACATTCCACTCAAGCACACAGGGAACATTGTTCAGGATAGACAATATATTAGATCACAGAAAAATCTCAATAAAGTAAAACACTCAGGTCATATAAAGTATCTTCTCCAACCACAGTAGAATTAAGCTAGAACTGAGTAACAGAAGGAAATCTGGAAAATTAAAAAATGTATGGGAATTAAAGAAGTCAAGAGATATTATAAAATATTTGGAAATAAATGTAAATGAAAACATACAGCATACCAAAACTTATAGGACATGAGAGCAGTAGTAAGAGGAAAAACCTATAGCTATAAACACCTACATTAAAAAAATAAGGAAGATCTCAAATCAACACTGAAATTTACAACTTAAGGAATGAGGAAAAGTATAGAAAATTAAACCCAAAGTGAACATAATAAAGTATGTAATAAAGATTAGAGCAGATATAAGCAAAATAGAACAGACAACAATTGAGTTATCAATGAAATCAAAAGTTGGTTCTTTAAAAGTACTAACAAAATTGACAAACCTTCAGCTAAATTACTAAGAAAAAAAAGAGAGAGAGATGACGTAAACCACTAAAATCAGAAATGGAAGTGGGGGCATTAATACTGACTTTACATAAAAAATATTCTAAGAGAATACTATGAACTTTATGTCAACTAATAGGATAACCTAGATGAAATGAAGAAACTCTTAGAAATATACACATTACCAAAGTGACTCATGGAGAAATAGAAAATCTCAGACTATTAACAATTAAAGAGATTGGGTCAGTAATAAAAATAAATCACCCAATAAGGAAAAATCCAGGACAAGATAGCTTCACTAGTGAATTCTATGAAACACTAAAGAATTAATACAAATTCTTCTTAAACTCTTCTAACATATGGAAGATAAGGGAGCACTTCCTAACTCATTCTATAAAGCCAGTATTATCTTGATACCAATTCTGGACATAGAGACCACAAAAAGGAAGACTATACACTAGTATAAAATACAGATATAAAAATTTCAGCAAAATATTAGCAAATTGAATTCAACAGCATATTAAAAAGGACTATACACCATGAGCAAGTGGGGATTATTTTTTTTCACTCAGTATCATTTCTTGGAAATTCATCCAAGTTTCTTGCATGTATCAATAGTGCATTCCTTTTTATTGCTGCATAGTATTCCATGGTATGGATGTACCACTGTTTGTTCAACTATTTACCCATTGAATAACAGCTGAGTCGTTTTCCGACTTTTTTGGTTATTATGAATAAAGTGCTGTGAAGATTCATGTCCAGGTTTTTGTCAAATATACATTTTCAATTGTGTCAGATAAGTGTCCAAGATTGTAATTTTTGAGTCATACAGTTGTTTCATGCTTAGTTTTATAAGAAAATGCCAAACTGTCTTCTGTAACGGTTACATTGTTTTACATCCCACCAGCAATTTATGAATGATCCTATTTCTCTGTATCTTTAGCAGTATTTGGTATTGTATTTTTTTATTTTAGTCATTTTGATATGTTTGTAGAGGTATCTCATGGTGATTTTAATTTGCAGTTCCCTAATGGCTGATGACATCCAACATTTTTTCATGTGCATTGTTTGCTAGCTGTATATCAGCTTCAGTGAATTATATGTTTGTCTTTTGCCCATTTGCTAACTGAATATTTTTCTTTTACTGTTGAGTTTTGAGATCTCTTTATGTATTCTAGATACTAGGCCTTCGTTAGATTTGTGGTTTGCAGATATTTTCTCTAAGTCTCTAGCTTGTCTTTTCACTGTTTTACAAGGTCTTTCTTAGAGAAAATGTTATTAATTTAATCAAGTCTGATTTATTAATTTCTTTTCTTGTATAACTCGTGCTTTTGGTACCAAGTCTAGGAATTTTTTTTGCCTAGTGCTTGGTCCTGAATTTTTTTCCTATTTTTTCTTAAAGCTTTATAGACTTGTACCTGTGACAATTTTGAGTTAGTTTTTTGTATAAAGTGCAAGGTTTAGGTTGAGGTTCAATTTTCTAACACATGGATGTCCAATTGCTCTAGCACCATTTCTGGAAAAGGTTATCCTTTCTTCATTGAATTGATTATGCATTTTGTAAAAAATAAGTTGGCACACATATCCGAGTCTATTTCTGGATTTTCTATTCTTTTCCATTGATCTATGTGTTTATCCTTCTACCGGTACCACACAGTCTTGATTACTGGTTATTTTTTTGAAAGCTTTGGAGTAGTTTTCAAAACATGCAGTGAAGACTCAGCACTGCTGCTGGGGCTAGAAAAAATGTTCCAAGAGACTGATGAGTATAATTATGTCTCATAATCCCAAGAGGTACTGTGAAAAGCATGTTTTGCTTAGAGGCAAAATACCTGGATTTGTAATTTTAGTGCATCAGGATGTGGCTGGGTGTACTGGCCAAATCTTTCAGCCTGAGCCTTGTTTTCTCATCTATGGTACTGGGATGCTGACATCTGTTTGGCCTACCCTTCCAGTATGCTTATGGAATCTATAGAATCTATAAGGTTTACACTAAAGCCAGTGTTCAAATATAAAGGGTTATTATTTGAGGGATAAGGCAAATGAGATCCAGAGAGCTTAAGGTCCTTCTTGCTGAAGGTCACTTTTTATTGGTTTGGTGGCATCAGCCAGAAAGTTTCACACGTTATTTGACAAATACTTAAAAAGAGTTCACATTCTGCCAGGCACTGTGAAAAGTCCCTAGGAATAAACATAGAAAGACATGGTCCTAGTCCTTAAGAATCTTCCTTTTTAGTGGGGATATATTCCATTTTTCAAAAGTAAATTCAAATTAAATTTGTATTGGGACTCTTAGAATTCCAGGATCCTTCAAGGTGGGTGGATCCATGGGACAATAAATCATTGTTCTGACATCCCTGTGAGTCACCAGCTATATTTTCAGGCATTCACAGGGCTGCACACTGACTTTGGTAGAGCCAAAAGGAAAGGGGAGGATTTTCCTGGACAGAACCAAAAACCCTCCAATGCCCACATGCTTGCAACCCCTTCCAAGCTATTCCCATGCCCATTCCAGGATTTCTTTGCCATCCATTTATTAAAACAAAGCAAAAACAACCTATGGAGCCAATTTAGAGTACTATATTGTGAATAAAAAATGCACTTTGCCTACTTCAAATGGAGCAGAACCTGTCAAAAGAGGGCAATCCTAAGAGTCAGCTTGTCTCTTCTGTATGCTCCCAGGTCTCATTTTGCAAACTGACTTCAGCCCAGGTCTGTCTGCAATAGAGCTGCATGGAGTAGTTTTAACAGTCAGAGGAAGAATAAAGGCAATTATTACTGAATCACTTTTAATATTATTAAGTGTGTTTTGGTGCATTCAGAATGCAAGGCATGAAAGTAAAACAAAAACACACAATAACAAAATATGCTCCAGCACAACAAAGTCAGAATCTAGTTCCTAGACTGACAGCTGTAGAGATGCTCTGAAGTAATTCCAAGTATCATCTCAGCCATTGGTGAGGGTCTGCTACCCGGAGGCACCTGAAGCCCTCTTTGACAAAGCAGCTGGTGCTTAGTTACTAAGTGTTCATGGTGATTTTTAGAATGGTGGAGTGGACGGACGAATAGAGAGATAGGTGGATTCATTCACTTAATACATACTGAATTTCAACTGTTTTGCCAGGCATTGTGCCAAGTGCTGTTAGGGAGTGACATTTGAAATCTGAGATCTGAAAACTACATTGACATAAGTAGGTGATGGCTGTAGTCAGAGCTGCCCTGTGCATTGGACCCAGAGAAGAATGGGGAATTGGCAAGAATTGGGGAAGTGACCTATGATGACGATGCGGGCAAGACTTCCCAAATATGCTTCTAACTTCAGGGAGACACACATATCTCTGCCTAACCATAGCCTATTATTTCAAATCTACTGGGTTAATAGGAGAAAGAACACAAAGCATGTAATTGTGGGCTCTACATATACACCAGAAAGAGTATAGGGAAAGTTCGAGGTAGGAACAAGAAAGGAGAGTAGGCAGAATTCTGCCTCACTGAAGAGCAAAGTGAGACGGATTTTGATGGGTATAGAAACTGGTGCATTCCATTTGAGATGGCAAGTCCATAGTTAGGAATTTATTGTCCAGAATTATTTGCAAAGGTATATAAGGAAAAGAACAAATGATGAATCCACATGCCATTTCTTTCACTGGATCTTAAATAATGCAGTCACAGACACCCTAAGAGCTGAGGAGGTTCTTCCTTCTTTGAGGTTGGAAGTTGTCACTGCAGCTGAGTTACTGTTTTTAGCTCCTTTTGGGATTCTAAAACCCTATATAAAAAAATCCAAACCTTTTAATTTCCTTTGAACTCAAACATGCACTTATGGAGCACCTGGTGAATGCAAAACTTCGGCTCGGCTGGGAAGGGTGCAATGCAAGATAACTTAGATCTGCTACTCTGACTTGAAAGACTGTGTTTGAGAGAAGATTGATTTGTAAAAACCTAAAATACTGAAATTCAATGAAATAATGGCTGTAATACAGCATTATGGAAATATGGAATAGTGTAAATACAATACATTCTAATTGGAGGGATAGGGAGGGGTGGAGTCCTAGTAAATCTGGCCTTAGCCTTGAAACATGATGACTTTGGGAGGCTCAGAGAGAGGGAAGGCCAGTTTCTCTTCCTTTAGGTTGGAAGAGCATGAGCTGTTATTTATTTAGTAAGTCTTTACTGAGCATCAACAAGGTGCTGTGTGATATACAGAAGCATAAGATCTACTATAAAGAGAAGATAAAATACATCCCTGAGAGAAAAATCACATGATATTAAGTGATACTATGTGATTAGGTATCAGAACAGTCTACAGAGTCCAGAAGTAAAGCGGAGGTACAGGGTAATTTTTTGTTTTGATAGTGAATTAGCAGCTTTGAAAATATTTCAATGAAATTAGAAGGAGAAAGCATGAGACACAAGATACACACTATTTCTACTACTACTCCCCTTCTCTAACCTTCTAGATTTTATAAAAAGTTTTTACTTTTAATTACCTGATGAGAAATGCATAATATACAATTTTATTTAGAAAAATTCAGGGGATAAGAAGTAGAGTAAAAAGTAAAATTCTGCCTTCAAAATCTCTCATTCTCCACCCAATATTACTTCTTTTCTTAGAAGTAAGCACTGTTAAAAGCCTGCTGTGTTTTCTTCCAGAATGATTTTTGGGGTATTTATATAATAGGTAACTGTGCTGTGATTTCACATGCATGGTTATAAGTGCTTTCTGTACTATGTAAAAACTCAATACCTGTATTTTGGTGATATTTTTCTATGTTAGTATATAGATAATAGAGTACATAGAGTTAAAACTCATTCTTCATAACTAGAATCTACAGTAAGACTATACCTTGGCTATTTCACCATGTCCATTTTGATAGACCATAGATCTTGAGAGCCACTAAGATCTTACCTGATTTATTTAAATATGCAAAAAAGCAAAAAATGAGCCCCAACACTGAGTCTACTGAATAGACATCTTATTTGAACCTCTCATTTACAGCCCTTACTCACTTCTCTTGAACTGTCCCCTGAAAGGGAGACACAAGCAATCTCGGCACCCCCCTAATCTTCCAGGGGGTTCTGTCTGCAAAGTGTACCCAGTATCTGGGAAACATGCCTTGAGGCATCCGAAATCAGCCCCCACTCTCTGGTTTTGTTCTCCCATCCTCCCTCCAGTTTCCCTCGCTTTTGGTATTCAAAGCCAAGTATTTCCACTAAAAACACAAACAAAACAAATCAACAAAAACAAATAACACTTTTCATCTACATAGCAGCTCCTACAAAAGTGGTTTGACTTTCAACTCCACCATGAATTGAAAAAAAAATTCCAGGTCCTCTTTTACCCTCTCTTTCAGAGATTCGTTGTCCTTCCCTGAAGCAGGGACACTAAGGTGATCACTGATATCTCAAAGGTGGAATGAAAGGCAGTGGGAAAAGCAAGTCCAGGGAGAGTGAGACCTCAGTTAATAACCTCAAATATGCCCAAGCACAACAGGAACACTTCCCCAAATCAGGTATATTTTGTGAGCATCACTTCGCTAGTTGCCTGATATTCTAACAAATATAATTTACCATTCTCATTTTATTTTTTAAAAACTATATTGTATGTGTGGGGTCACAGGGAAGACAGTGTAGCTCAGAGAAGACACATAGGGACTCTGTGGCATCTTATACACTGATGGACAGTGACTGCATTGGGGTATTGGGGGGACTCGATTATAAGGGTGAATGTAATAACCACATTGTTTTTCTTGTGAAACCTTCATAAGAGTGTATATCAATGATACCTTAATAAAAAAATTATATTGTAGATGATCTATGACTATCATAAGACAAATTCCCCCACCTCCAATTTATATTATAATTTATATCATAGTATTTGTATTATGTGAAGGCTTTTGTTACAGAGTCCGAATTGATTTCCAAATAGTTGTAACTGGTTCTAGAAAGTGCTGTATTTAGATTAAGTGCTGGTAGAAACGTTAAAGACTCCTGCACCAACCTTGAAAAAGTTGTCTGTACTAGTCGCCACCACTTCCTCACCTCTTACTCATTCCTCGACTCTTTGTGGTCTGGCTTCTGCCCAGACTGCTCCACTGAAACTGCTTCTGTCGAGGATATTGTTGCTGAATATAAGTCCTTTTCTTGTTTGACTTCTCAGAACTATTTGACAGTCCTGGACCCCTCCTCTTCCAGGAGACTCCTGTGCTCTCTGGGTTCTCCTCTCCCCAGTTTCAGTTTCCTTTTTAGGTTCATCCTCTTTTGAGCTTACCCATGTTTCTCAGGGATCTTAGACCCAAAGATCTTACTCTAAAAACGCTCCTCCAGCATTATTACCCATCCTCACTTCTAGATGCCGAAGTCTCCTAACTCCATCTCCTTCTCAGCTCCTTCTCATCCATCTGCTTACCAGACAGAGCTCCCCAGGAGGAGCTCCCAAGCCTATCTCAATGGAACAATGTCGAAATTATACTTATCATCTTAATCCGCCCTTGGTCCCCGCATTCCCTAATCTCACACCACATCCAAGGCGCCCAAGCCAGAAACATAAGCATCATCTCCTTCCCCCTCATTCCCCTCACACTGAGACAACTTCGCATTCTTGCTGTCTGATGCCAAATCTCTCTCAAATCTGCCCGCATGTCCCAAGTCCTCTGCCCCTGCAAGTCCATGTTCCTATCAGTCCAAGCTGGAACAGTGCCAACTTGGCTTGCTGCCTCTGGTCTTGCTTCTTTTCCTTCAACCCATTCTTGACACGGCAGAGAGAGCAAGCTTTCTGAAATGTGAATTTAATTACACCTTTCCCAGCCCAGAATCTTGTAGTTTCTCCTCATTGCCTCAGAATAAAATTCAACCCCCTTGCTTCCTGAGGAAGAGATATAGGTGGACATGGACTTTAAAAAAGTAAAACTGACTCTGTGGTGTACAGCCCTATATGAGTTTGAACACATGGATAGATTTTGAGGCCACAACTCTCCATTACCACAAAACACTCCCTATTTTTATAAACACTCCTCTATTATTCCTCTATTATTTTTATAGTCAAGCTCTCCCCATCCGTAACCCCAGACAACCACAGATCCATTCTCCATTGCTATAGTTTGTCTTAAAAAAAATTTTTTGAAAACAAAACAAATCTAAAGCCCCTTAATGACTAAAGCTTTAATGATTCTACCTCTGGTCCAACAACTGCCTTCCCCCACTTTGCATTAGACAACTATTTTCAGTTCTTCTGAGTTCTAAGCTTTCTTCCATCCACGGAACATCCTCCCCGCCCGTTGGATCGGGGAACTCATCTGTGCTCCACTCACTACAGAACTTCCACGCTGTTGTAACTGCTAGGTTTTTTGTCTGTCTCCTCCATCATCAGTTTCCTCCGCGCAAGGACCCTGTTTCAGGCATGTCTATAAGTCCAGCTTCCCTGGACGGGCCGAACCCCGCCACCCCAGCGCCCCACAGCCTCAGCAACCGTTGCTGTGGCTACACATTCCGAGGCCCGCGCCGGGCTCAGAACGCCGAGCGCCGAGCGAGCAAGCGCACTGCCGCGGGCCCAGAAGGGGGCGGGCCTCGGTCACTCGCCTTCCCCGTCCCTACCCCCCCGCGCCTGCGCGCTGCGGACAACCGTTGCCAGATTCCCCGCGCCGTAAGGTTCGACGGTAACCGTCGACACCCTGCCCATTCGGCCTGAGGTACCTGGCGTGGTGGTGGTGCCGGGACGTTCCCGTCGCATGGCGGAGTGCTGCGGATGTTGCCTATGAAGTCCGTAGTCCTTCTAGTTGCACTGTTACTATGGCCTTCGTCGGCGCCGGCGTATCCCAGTGAGTGGCCGGCCCGAGGCGGCAGCGACCCAGGGGATTCCACTGGGGGACCCTCCCGGGTCCCGGCTCTTCCCCTTCCCAGTTGCTACTGCCCTCCCTGTTCCTGCACTACTCTGGCCTCCTGCGGAGGTGTGCTCCTGGCCTCGCGACCTCGTCCGCGCGGACCTGCGTGCGCGAGCCCGGCATCCAGGCTGTGGGTCCCAAACGTGGCCGGAGGCGCCAGGCGAGGCCCCCCGGGCTCGCGGGATTGAGCTGCGCACCCTGGCGGAGACGGTCCCTGCGTGCGCGGCGTCGCCTTTCACCCGGGGCGCTGCCTGTGTGATGCAACAGTGGGTAGCAAGCTGGGGCCAGCCGGCCAAGACGGTCTGTGTCTGTATGGCTGGCTGGCTAAAAATAGTTTTTACAATTTTAAATGTGAATATGAAGTGTAATCTTTGGTGAAATGTGAATAAGTATGAAATTCCAATTTTCTTTTCATAAATTAAATTTTACTGGAACACAGCCACGCCCATTCCTTTATGTATTGGCAATGGCTGTTTCCCCCCCTTATAGCAGCAGTTAGGTGGTGGACACAGACACAGTATGGCCTGCAAAGCCCGAAATAGTTATCGTCTGGCCCTTTAGGGAAAAAGTTTGCCCTTGGAGGGCATAGCACAGAGAGCATGTGGTTTGTGGGTGGCTGGCTGGGACACTCACTGATCTGTGCATGCCCACAGAGCATCCCCGCCTAAGCAGGATCCAGAACCCTAGCTGAGTGGGAGTATAACTTTGGACTTGTCTCTCTCCAATAGCTGAAAACTAATAAGGTCAAATTCAGGCGCACCAAAATTACTATGATTAACATCATGTGGACACCTTGAGGTATCCGAGTGTCTGATATCTGATATTCCAGATATGACTGTGTACAATGTGATGATTTTATATATGTATATATATATATACACATTGTGAAAGGATTCCCACCATTGAGTTAATTAGCACAGTCACCTCACATATTTACCTTTTTGTGTGTATTATCAACTATAGTTATGTTACACATTAGATCCTCAGGCCTTATTTGTCACAGCTGAAAGCTTGCATCTTTACCAGGCTCTCTCCCTATCTCTCCCTTATCCCCAACCCTAAGTTACATTTCTTCAACTGTAACAATTAATACGAACACAATTACTTCTTTGTTCCACCTGTCAGCAAGAATTAAAATTTAAATTAACAAATTATAGGAAAACTGGTGAGTAACAAGATATGTATTCTTTGAGTACACCCAACTAAGCACAAGTTATTACAACTTTGAGTTGGAAGTACTTCAGCTTGATTATTTAAGTTTATTTTAATTGGAAGATTTTGGTGTTTTAGCTGGGAGTTCTTACATGAAGACAGCTTTCAGGTATTAATTCTTACTTGCAACATCTAATTTCTGTAGAGTAAGGGAAGTCTATTCTTTGTGAGCCCACCTCATAACCTGGATGGAAAGAGAAGCAATTTGTTCTCCAAAGTTAAGGACATTCAGCCAGCCTCTGGTCCACCTATAAACGATTCAATGCTTGGGTATGTTAAGTTTTATAGATATAGGTTCTTTATCGATAAAGCCATTCTATTTTTCATTCCTGTGGCAATGAAAATCCTAGTTATATTTGAATCTTTTAAAAAATGAGCATCCATGATTCTTAATTACATTATGGATACAATCACCAGTTGCCATTTTATCGAAGTTGCAGGCCAAGGGCCAAGTAAAAACAAGTGAGTTCTTAAAGCACAATGACCAGATGGATTCCATTGAACTTTAACTTTTTTGTCTTAATGTCCCCAATTATATGGAATATTTTGCTACTACCTCTAATTTACCAGGTATTTATTCTTGTAGCAAACCACAAGTTTAAATTAATAATATTAATGGGGTTCAAAGCTTTAGTTTTTAAAACATAAATTGTTTTTTAAGCACATGATCAGGTAGCACTCATATTGAGAAATACAGTCTTACTAAAAATGCAATCTTGAATTACAGTATTTTGAGTGTCTCTTTGTACAGCTTTAGTGTTACATTATGCATACATAACTTACCACAATCTATTGTTATCAACATTTTACCAGTTTGAGTATAGAAACCTTACCTCCATCCTCTTACCCTCTCCCATTCACAGTATAATTGTTTTGAACATTGAGAACCACATGAAAAATTATAATTTTTGCTTTTTGCTTCAACTGTTAATTTGGAAAGCTCAAGAAGGAAAAGCCTATTGCATTTACCCATATTTTTGCTCTTTCTGTTATCATTTCTTCCTTCCCAATGCTCCAGGATTCCTTATTTCACCTTTCTGTTTAGTGAACTTCTCTTAGCTATTCTTTTAGGGTAGGTCTTCTGACAAGTCCTCTTACTTTTCCTTCATCTGAGAAGTCATGATTATCCTGAAAATACCTGAAGGATATTTTCCCTTGGTAGAGAATTCTGGTTTGGCAGTTTCATCACCCTCTTTTTTTCCCCCGAATATTTGAAAAATATTATGCCATTTCCTTATAACCTCCATGGTTTTTCGTGGTAATTTGAAGTGTCATTCAAATTGTTTTTCGCCTAAAGAAAAGGTGTTGGTTTTCTCTTGCTTCCTTCAGGACTTTTTTTTCTTTGTCTTTAGTTTTCAGAACTTTGACCATAATATGTATGGGTTTCTTTGGGTTTATTTTGTTTGAGGTCACTCAGCTTGAATCTGTAAGTTCGTTTCTTTTGCCAAATTTGGGAACTTTTCAGACATTATTATGTCTTTAAATACTTTTTCAGACCCACCCTTTATTCTCTTCTTCCAAGACTCAAATGTGAATATGAGATCTTTTCATCATAGTCTCACAAGTCCCTGAGACTCTGTTAATTTTTTCCAGTCCATTTTCTCTCTGTTGTTCAGGTTGCATAATTGCTGTTCTGTCTTCCAGTTCACTTACTCTTCTGTTTCCTCCATTCTGTTGTTGAGTCTATGCATTTAATTTTTTCATTTCAATTAATGTGTTTTTCAATTTAAAAATTTTACTTTGGTTCTTCTTTATGTGCTCTATTTATTTGCTGGGATTTTCTGTTTATTTGCTGAAACTTTCTTTTTTTTTATTTGTTTTAAGTATATCTATTGCTTATTGAAGCATTTTTATGATGGCTACTTTTTAATGTCTGTCAGATTATTCTACAATCTGTGCCATCTCAGTGTTTGCATCTCTTGACTTTTTTCTCATTCAAATAGAGGTTTTCCTGGTTCTTCTTGTGACCATTGACTTTTGATTAAAACTTGGACATTATGGGCATTACATCATAAGACCTTGGATCTTCATTAAACCCTCCACTATAGATTTAACTTGGTCTCTAATAGCACATCAGCAGTGGAAGAGGAACGTTGCATTGTTACCACACAGTGGAGATAAAAGTCCCAGCTCCTCACTCAATCCTTCTGTACTGGGAGGGAAGGTGTTAATTCATACCTGGTAGCAGCACTTCTGTGGGTGAGGGAAAAGGATCTGGAGCACCTCAGTGCATCCTGAAGAGGGTAGAAGTCTGGATTCTCCACTCAGCCTTTGCTGGCTGGTAGTAGGGCTGCAGTGTTTTCTGTGGTGTTTGGCTGTAGAGCATTTATTGTATAAACGTTTTCTGTCTTGCTAGGCTACCCCTTTCCTTGTTCTTTGGCTTTGAAAGGGAGCATTCTTTTCTTGGAGCCTATTTTTGTCTGTGTCCATTGGTACTGTGGGGTTGCCAGCTCCTCCAGCCCCCAGTCTACAGTATATGCAGCAGAAAGAAAATGCCAGAACTCACCGCTGTGTCATTCCTCGGGTCTTTGAGTCCCTGGTTGGTCTGCCTTCTTCCCTCCACCTTTCAGAGTCTTCTCGTGCTTGTTTTGTATATAATGTCCAAAGTTTTTAACTGTGCTTTGTAGGATGAAGAGGGAAAAGGTAAATGTTCTCTATCTCTTTGGAAATGGAAGTCCAGATATATTGTTTTGAAACATTTTATTTGGGGTTTATGGAAAAGACTGTTTTACAAGTAAACAAGATTACCTAAGTAGGGCATCCAGCCCAACAACCCAAGTAATAAAACAATACTAGCCAAGATAAGTTTACAAATGTGATATTTTAATGTATGCAAATATTTAAAATCATGCAGAGAAATTTAAGTGACTGGAATTTTCTAAATTTCTTTTATTTAAAAAATTTTTTTATTGAGGTATATACAATAAAATGCACAAATTGTAGTGTACAGTTTAGTGGATTTTGACATGTGCATACATTCATGTAACCATCACCTAGATCAAGATATCAAACATTCTTGTGTATTTCTTTTCCTTTTCCTCTGTCACTTAAATTTCTTATATTTACAAAAGTAGGTTTATCCAGAAAGAAGTTATATGTGTAGAAAGGTTATTCATGTAGTCATATGAATCATTAGGTCAACCAAATAAAATTCTTGAATGTCTTAAACCTGCTTATATTTTCATCCATCTCATAAAATGTACTAATAAGGAACAGGCTTTCCTTCAACCCTAGTATTGTAATACTCTGCCAAGTAAGAATTGTCAGTTAAAACACAACAATCTCAAATTAAAGTTGAAGTATTAGAATATAGAATACATCAGACAACTATGTATTTAACAACAAAACTGCTTTAAAAATTACAACTAGCCCCAAACAAGGTAATTTGGCTATTCATTAGTTGGAGTGGAATGTAGTCAAATTATACAAAGGCAGTTGTAATGTTCAACTTTGTTATTCAGTCAATACTTCTATACTCTTTGAATATTAATAACTTGTTATTGACAGAACCAATAATTATGCCAGTTTTAATCAAGATTTCCAGCTAAAGTAATGGTTGTATGGCTTACCATATTACAAAAAGGAATGCAATTATAATTTAAATGAGGGGTTTAAAAAGTAATGTAGGTATGTCTTAAATTGAGGTTAAAACTCAGTTGGAAAAGATTAGTAAAAATTCATGTCTTTACATATATATTTTCTAGTTCTGTTAACTAAAATGGCCTGAGAACAGTGTCACTCCACAATGCCAGTCTTGTTATGCATCTCTAGCCCTTAGATTTTTGTCTTTAATATTGTTTTCCATTAAAAAAAAACTAGGATTCATTGAAAAGATACCTGATTTTCATATTTAGGGAGATAAAGTACAGACTGGAGGGTAAGGACGGGAGTTGGGTAGGAGATGGGAGGGAGGCAGACAGCAGTGACTGCCAGAGAGCAAGCAGGGAGGCTTTAAAAATGCAGAGGTTCCCTCAAAAGGGCACAGAAGATGCTTTACAGTAGTGGCTCCAGCTGACTAAGTTATGACTATTTGAACATAAAAAAGAAAATGATAATATTATAAGCTAGGACTGTTAGAGTGGGTAGATAGCCAGATATGAGCAGGGAGGAGAAATGGGGACTAGAATAGCTTATGAGGAATGTGCAGAATGTAGATAACAACTGGCCAAAACCAACTGGTTCCAATATGGAGAAGCTGACACAAGCTTCACCCCAAAGTTGTTTATACCCTCACTGCCATGATATTAGCATTACAGTTTTGACCCCCCTTGTGGGGAACAACTGCCCTAATAGTTCCACTGAGAACCAAATATAGCCCAAAACTCTCGTGCCTGGAGGGAGGATGGAGGAAGCCTGAACTCTAAGATTCCACCTGTTCCCTGTGAAATCTCTTCCCACGTATTAAATATTCATTTCAATTTATATAAAAGAGTTGCAGATTGTATCCTTGGGGCAACTCGCTCTCTGCTTGCACGAAACTCTCAAGCATGTACTTTCACTTTTCTTTAAACTCACATTTTCCAAACAAACTCCTAAAGCTCATCCACTTTTCTTTTTTTTTTTTTTGGTATCATTAAATATAACTACATGAGCAACATTATGGTTACTAGACTCCCCTGATCATCAAGTCCCCCCTACATATCCCATTATAGTTACTGTCTATCAGCATGGTAAGATGCTATAGAATCACTATTTGTCTTCTCTGCGTTGTACAGCCTTCCCTGTGCCCCCCACCCCTACATTATGTGTGCTAATCGTAATGCCCCTTTCCCCCCCTTGTACCTCCATTTTCACCCATCCTCCCCAGGCCCTTTCCCTTCGGTAACTGTTAGTCCATTCTTGGGTTCTGTGAGTCTGCTGCTGTTTTGTTCCTTCCATTTTTGTCTTTGTTCTTATACTCCACAGATGAGTGAAATCATCTGATATTTGTCTCTCTCTGCCTGGCTTATTTCACTGAGCGTAATACCCTCTAGCTCCATTCATGTTGTTGCAAATGGTAGGATTTGTTTTCCTCTTATGGTTGAATAATATTCCATTGTGTATATGTACCACATCTACTTTATCCATTCATCTACTGATGGACACTTAGGTTGCTTCCATTTCTTGGCTATAGTAAATAGTGCTATGATAAACATAGGGGTCATATGTCTTTTTCAGGCTGGGCTGCTGAATTCTTAGGGTAAATTCCTAGGAGTGGAATTCCTGGGTCAAATGGTATTTCTATTTTGAGTTTTTTGAGAACCTCCATACTGCTTTCCACAATGGTTGAACTAATTTACATTCCCACCAGCAGTGTAGGAGGGTCCCCTTAACTCCACATCTGCACCAAATTTGTTGTTTGTCTTTTGGATGGTGGCCATAATTACTGGTGTGAGCTGGTATTTCACTGTAGTTTTAATTTGCATTTCTCTGATGATTAGTGATGTGGAGCATGTTTTCATGTGTCTGTTGGCCATCTGAATTTCTTCTTTGGAGAAGTGTCTGTACACATCCTGTGCCCATATTTTAATTGGATTACTTGCTTTTTGTTTGTTGAGGTGCAAGAGCTCTTTATATATTTTGGATGTCAACCCTTTATCGGATATGTCATTTATGAATATATTCTCCCATACTGTAGGATGCTTTTTGTTCTACTGGTGGTGTCCTTTGCTGTACAGAAGCTTTTCAGCTTGATATAGTCCCACTTGTTCATTTTTGCTTTTGTTTCCCTTGCCCGGGGAGATAAGTTCATGAAGAAGTTGTTCATCTTTACATTCAAGAGATTTTTGCCTATATTTTTTTCTAAGAGTTTTATGGTTTCATGCCTTACATTCAGGTCTTTGATCCATTTTGAATTTACTTTTGTGTATGGAGTTAGACAGTGATCCAGTTTCATTCTCTTACATGTAACTGTTCAGTTTTGTCAACACCAGCTGTTGAAGAGGCTGTCATTTCCCCATTGTATATCCATGGCTCCTTTATTGTATATTAATTGACCATATATATCTGGGTTAATATCTGTACTCTCTATTGTGTTCCACTGGTCTGTGGGTCTGTTCTTGTGCCAGTACCAAATTGTATTGATTACTGGTAGAGCTTGAAGTTGGGAAGCGAGATCCCCCCTGCTTTATTCTTCCTTCTCAGGATTGCTTTGGCTTTTCGGGGTCTTTTGTGGTTCCATATGAATTTTAAAACTATTTGTTCCAGTTTGTTGAAGAATGCTGTTGATATTTTGATAGGGATTGCATTGAATCTGTAGATTGCTTTAGGCAGGACGGCCATTTTGACAATATTAATTCTTCCTAGCCAAGAGCATGGGATGTGTTTCCATCTGTTAGTGTCCTCTTTAATTTCTCTTAAGAGTGTCTTGCAGTTTTCAGGGTATAGGTCTTTCACTTCCTTGGTTAGGTTTATTCTTAGGTATTTTGTTCTTTTTGATGCAATTGTGAATGGAATTGTTTTCCTGATTTCTCTTTCTATTAGTTCATTGTTAGTGTATAGGAAAGGCACCGATTTCTGTGTATTAATTTTGTATCCTGCAACTTTGCTGAATTCCGATATTAGTTCTAGTAGTTTTGGAGTGTAGTCTTTAGGGTTTTTTATGTATAATATCATGTCATCTGCAAATAGTGACAGTTTGACTTCTTCTTTACCAATCTGGATTCCTTGTATTTATTTGTTTTGTCTGATTGCCATGGCTAGGACCTCCAGTGCTATGTTGAATAACAGTGGGGAGAGTGGGCATCCTTGTCTTGTTCCCAAGCTTAGGTGAAAAGCTTTCAGCTTCTTGCTGTTAAGTATGATGTTGGCTGTGGGTTTGTCATATATGGCCTTTATTATGTAGAGGTACTTGCCTTCTATACCCATTTTGTTGGGAGTTTTTATCATGAATGGATGTTGAATGCTTTTCAGCATCTATGGAAATGATCATGTGGTTTTTGTCCTTCTTTTTGTTGATGTGGTGGATGATGATGATGGATTTTCGAATGTTGTACCATCCTTGCACCCTGAGGTGAATCCCACTTGATCATGGTGAATGATTGATCCTTTTGATGTATTTTTGAATTCAGTTTGCTAATATTTTGTTGAATATTTTTGCATTTATGTTCATCAGGGATATTGGTCTGTAATTTTCTTTTTTTGTGGTGTCTTTGCCTGGTTTTGGCATTAGAGTGATGCTGGCTTCATAGAATGAGTTTGGAAGTATTCCCTCCTCTTCTATTTTTTGGAAAACTTTAAGGAGAATGGGTGTCATGTCTTCTCTATATGTCTGACAAAATTCAGCAGTAAATCCATCTGCCCGGGGGGTTTGTTTTGGGGTAGTTTTTTGATTACCAATTCAATTTCGTTGCTAGTAATTGGTCTGTGTAGATTTTCTGTTTCTTCCTTTGGCAGTTTTGAAATGTTGTATTTTTTCTAGGAAGTTGTCCATTTCTTAGGTTTTCCAGCTTGTTAGCATATAGATTTCATAGTATTCTCTAATAATTCTTCGTATTTCTGCAGTGTCCATCGTGATTTTTCCTTTCTTGTTTCTGATTCTGTTTGTGTGTAGATTCTCTTTTTCTCTTAATAAGTCTGGCTAGGGGTTTATTTTGTTTATTTTCTCAAAGAACCAGCTCTTGGTTTCATTGATTTTTTTCTATTATTTTATTCTCACTTTTATTAATTTCTTCTCTGATCTTTGTTATGTCCCTCCTTCTGCTGACTTTCGGCCTCATTTGTTCTTCTTTTTCCAGTTTCAATAATTGTGACTTTAGACTATTCATTTGGGATTGTTCTTCCTTCTTTAATTAGGCCTGGATTGCTGTGTACTTTCCTCTTAGAACTGCCTTTGCTGCATCCCACAGAAGTTGGGGCTTTGTGCTGTTGTTGTCATTTGTCTCCATATATTGCTTGATCTCTGTTTTAATTTGGTCATTGATCCATTGATTATTTAGGAGCATGTTGTTAAACCTCCATGTGTTTGTGAGACTTTTTGTTTTCTTTGTACAATTTATATCTAGTTTTATACCTTTATGATCTGAGAAGTTGGTTGGTAGAATTTCAATCTTTTTGAATTTACTGAGGTTCTTTTTGTTGCCTTGTATGGGGTCTATTCTGGAAAATGTTCCATGTGCACTTGAGAAGAATGTGTATCCTGCTGTTTTTGGGTGTAGAGTTCTGTAGATGTCTGTTAGGTCCATCTGTTCTAGTGTGTTGTTCAGTGCCTCTGTGTCCTTACTAATTTTCTGTCTGGTTGATCTTTCCTTTGAAGTCAGTGGTGTGTTGAAGTCTCCCAAAATGAATGCATTGCATTCTATTTCCTCCTTTAATTCTGTTAGTATTTGTTTCACATATGTAGGTGCTCCTGTGTTAGGTGCATATATAATGGTTATATCCTCTGTTGGGCTGCCCCCTTTATCATTATGTAATGTGCTTCTTTATCTCTTGTTACTTTCTTTGTCCTATTGTTTGCATGAAATATCTTTTTCCATCCCTTCACTTTTAGTCTGTGTATATCTTTGGCTTTGAGGTGAGTCTCTTGTAAGCAGCATATAGATGGGTCTTGCTTTTTTATCCATTCTGACTCTGTGTCTTTTGATTGGTGCATTCAGTCCATTTACATTTAGGGTTATTATTGATAGATATGTACTTATTGCCATTGCAGGCTTTGGATTCGTGGTTACAAAAGGTTCAAGGGGAGCTTCTTTAGTATCTAACCGTCTAACTTCACTCTCTTATTAAGCTGTTGTAGACACAGTCTGATGATTCTTACTCTCCCTTCTTATTCTTCCTCCTCCATTCTTTATATGTTAGGTGTTTTATTCTCTACTCTTTTGTGTTTCCTTTGACTGCTTTTGTGGATAGTTGATTTTATTTTTTGCCTTTAGTTAGTATTTGGTTTTTCTGCTTTCTTTGGTGTGGTTTTATTTTCTCTGTTGACATCTATTTAGCATTAGGTGTGCTTCCATCTAGAGAATTCCCTTTAAAATATCCTGTAGGGGTGTTTTGTGGGAGGCAAATTCCCTCAACTTTTGCTTGTCTGGAAATTGTTTAATCCCTCCTTCAAATTTAAATGATAATCATGCTGGATACAGTATTCTTGGTTCAAGGCCCTTCTGTTTCATTGCATTAAATATATCATGCTGTTCTCTTCTGCCCTTTAAGGTTTCTGTTGAGAAGTCTGAAGATAGCCTGATGGGTTTTCCTTTGTAGGTGATCTTTTTTCTCTCTCTGGCTGCTTTTAATACTCTGTCTTTGTCTTTGATCTTTGCCATTTAAATTATTATATGTCTTGGTGTTCTCCTCCTTGGGTCCCTTGTGTTGGGAGATCTGTGGGCTTCCATGGTCTAAGAGATTATTTCCTTACCCCGCTTGGGCAAATTTTCAGCAATTATTTCTTCAAAGACACTCTCTATCCCTTTTTCTCTCTTTTCTTCTGGTACCCCTATTATGTGAATATTGTTCCATTTGGATTGGTCACACCATTCTCTTAATAGTCTTTCATTCCTAGAGATCCTTTTATCTCTCTCTGCCTCAGCTTCTCTGTGTTCCTGTTCTCTGATTTCTATTCCATTCACAGTCTCTTGCACCTCCTCCAGTCTGCTCTTAAGCCCTTCCAGAGATTGTTTCATTTCTGTTATCTACCTCCAGATTTCATCCCTTAGCTCTTGCATATTTCTCTGCAGGTCCATCAGCATGGTTATGACTTTTATTTTGAATTCTTTTTCAGGAAGATTGGTTATATCTGTCTCAGCAGTCCCTTTCTCTGGGGTTGTCTGTGTGATTTTTGACTGTACCAGATTCTTCTGCCTTTTCATGGTGATAGAAGTGGTCGCAGACAGGTGGCATGTGTGTCAGCTGGGAGAACAAAGTCCCTTCCTGCTTGTTGGTCACCTTGCCTTTCTCTGCTGCCTGTGCCGTCTACCTGCACACCGCGAGCAGTCTCTGGGATAATCTCCTGAGCTGCCATGGTTGGGGGGCAGCCCTCGGGATAGCCTAGTGCACTGCGGGTGGTCGCAGCCATGCCGGGTGTGTTCTCCTGTGAGAACGGTGCCCCTTCGTGCCTTCCGGAACTTGCTCCAGCTTCCGCTGCCTGTGCTGGTTACCTGCACACTGGGAACAGTCTCTGGGATAATCTGAGCTGCCATTGGTGGGGTGGCCCTTGGGACAGCCTAGCACACACTGCGTGGGGTGGCAGACACGCTGGGTGTATTCTCCTGTGAGAATGGCACCCCTTCATGCCTTCCGGACCTTGCTCTGGCTTCCTCTGTCTGTCCTGGTTAGCTGCACACTGGGAGGAGACTCTGTGTGGTTGCTGTGGGTGGGGCTGTTCTCTGACTGCTCCGCAGCTGTGGCGGGTCAGCCGGTTTGCGTGCAGTGCCAGCTGGGGGGAATGAATGGCAGGCTGTTTATCATCATGAGGGGCTTCGGGGCTGCTTTACCCTCAGGAGGTTAGGGGGCCTGAAGTTCCTCAAGATTCCCAGCCTGCTGGGCTGAGTGTGCCAGGACGATTTTTGTCCAGCTGTTGAGCCCTTGTCCCTTAAAGACTTTTAAAAGTGCCCACTTTTCTTTTGTCCCAGGGGAGCCAGCTGTGGGGACCCACTTGCAGTCTCTGTCTCGGATTTTACTTTTCCGTTTCTCTAATATCCAGTACACCTTGCAATGTGTGTCTGTGCTCCTGGTGCAGATCACTAGGGCTGGTTATTTAGCAGTCCTGTGCTTCCACTCCCTCCCCACTCTGATTCTTTTCCACCTGCCGGTGAGCTGGGTAGGAGGAGTGCTCAGGTCCTGCCGGGTCACGGCCTTGTATCTTACCCTTTTCATGAGATGCTGAGTTCTCAGAGATGTAGATGTAGCCTGACTGTTGTACTGTGTCTTCTGGTCTCTCTTTTAGGAATAGTTGTGTCTGTTGTATTTTCAAAAATATATATATGGTTTTAAGAGGAGATTTCCATCACCCTACTCACACTCCATCTTGAGCCCCCTCCAAAGCTCATCCATGTTTATATCCCTCCTTGAATGCTTTCTTGCTGTGAGACCAAAAATCAGCATCCAGCGACAGAAACATGTAAAAAACAAAAAATATAAACATTTTTTTTTTTTTGCTATTTTGTGTTTGCCAAAGAGCTAAATAAAAGTGCCTCCTGAACAGAAAGTTTATTTCATCTTGCCTGCAGAGGGAGGGTTCTGGTAGGAGTTAGGCATTAGAATTTGGTAAAAAGTTGCTTATTTCCTTTAAGTAAATCAATTTGTATCCATGATAGTGGCAAAATCAAAAATTACATGTAATACAAAATTCCAGCATTTAAAACTCCTGACTTAAGAGTAGGGGAGTTGAACAGAATTTTAGAATATCTTATATAATTTTTTATGTTTTCCACATTGGAAATGAGTGTTCACCACTCAGATGGTGTGAAAATACCAGTATAAACAGAACAGCCATTTTGTTGTAAGAGTGAAATGTGGTGGTTTAGACCAGGAATTGGCAAGCTTTTTCTGTAAAGGGCCAGATAGCAAGTATTTTCATCTTTGTAGGCCAACTAGTCTCTGTTGCAAAAATTAACTACTGTTACATCCCAAAACAGCCATAGACAACACATAAACAAATGGGTAAGATTGACTGGGTTCCACTTTATTTACAAAACAGTTGGATGGTTATGACCTACAGGCTGTAGTTAGATCATTGCTGGGTTGAAGGCAGTGGTATACTGGTAAATATTTAAGAACTGGCTTTTAGGAGAGAAGTAAACTGATATAGCATTTGCCCATTTACATGGTGTAAATACACCCACCAGAGTCAATTTCAAGCTGTATACCTATTTGATATCACTGAATAGGGAAGTAGAGATATACAGTATCACACCATTATATAGCATTTCTACCATATAGATACACTAGATGTAAATAACCTCAAGAACATAGAAAATAGTCAATAAAATAATAAGAAAATTATGAGTTTTGAATATTTATTACTTTTTTCTGAATACTGTTTATTTAATTGCAAATTCAGATAATTTAATTTTTAGTGATACCTATTTTTAACATCTGGCTCACAAAAATTCATAAAAATTTAATAATTAGTTCTGGTGAGCCTATTCTAGCATACTACTATGTTGGAGGACATAATCAAGAACTTTGTTTCATTAAGTTGCCTATTGAATCATGAGTTATGTGACAAAATAAAAGCAAAATGATATAGAAAATTGTGTTAGTATGCAACTTTTGCACGAATCTTACTCATCTGCTTTAATAAGAATATGAAAAAATAGTTTTGTTTCTTTAAGTGAGTTGTCTGAGTCAAAGGAGCTGTATTATCTTGGTCTATTTGTCTCAGTTTTTAAGTGATAGCATATGGAGTAAATTTAGGTCAGTAGGTTCTGCCAAATGTCATATACAATGTTAAATGTTACTTATTGTTTGATTTTTTTTTTCCTCAAGGCATAACTCTGATGCCTGACGAAGAACAAAACTTGAATCACTATGTACAAGTTTTACAGAACCTAATACTAAGTGTTCCCACTAGGGAGACAAGTCATGAGAAAAAATCCAAGTTTCCAACTACTGTTTATTCTATAGGGCTGAGGGGATCAAAAGTTAAGAAGAAACCTACACAAGGAGAAACTTCAAGTGAGAATAATGTTTTAATCAATCCTATCAATGAGGAAATGACAACTTTCCCTCCTAGAGACTTCACACTGGGAATGAAGAGTAAAAAACACACTAAAAGTACAGCATTCTGGGCTATTAAACCCTACAATGTTTCTGTTGTTTTACATACAAAAGAACCTGATATTGAAAAAGAAGAGCCAGAGCCAGAGTCAGAGCCAGAGCCAGAGCCAGAGCCACCTTTAATACAAACTGAGGCACCAAAGTCATTGCCCCATGTTACTGAATTACCTACAGGTAGAAGCACTGAGTGGGACACCTCCCTAGAACCAGATGTTCCTCAGCTCTCAGGCGAATATGAAGACCACGAGGACATTTTGAAAACACTTTCAGATATTAATTCACAGGTACAACAGCTGCCTCTTGCTGAAAGCCTGAAGCCAGAATATAGGGCTGACATTCAAGCCTCTAGAGAACACTTAAAGAGAAGGCTTGCTCTAGCAGCAGCCACAGTGCATAAATTAGAAACAATGTATAAATCCCAGATGTTACCACTTGGAGGAAGCAGTGGTGAAATTGATGACATGGAAACTGTTATTAACATGCTATATAATTCTAGATCTAAATTATCTGAATATTTAGATACAAAATATGTTCCATCAAAGATGCAAGAAAAAGCTACTGTAGTATTCAATACATTGCAAAAAATATTGTGTAAACCAAGTAGAAACTCAAAACCTTATTAAGAAGTTATTAAAAAATAATATAAAAATCTTTGATATACCATGACAAAGTTGAAGCAAACTGTGTATTTATTTCAGAGGAGAAATAAGCATAATAGAGATTCAAAAGCTGTATAAATATATCTTCTATTCTAGTTCATTGTGCTAACATCTTTACATGTTATGTGTTATGAAAAATGTTCATATGCACTAAAAGCCTAATCGTTAAAAATAAAAGTTTGGTTCAAGAGTTTGTAGATTTTCTCATTAATTATTTTAAAAGTTATGAAGATCTAATTTTTAAAATCTTTAATCTTTGCTTTTACTTGGATATATTAAGTTCATCCATTTTATGAGTTAAACTGCAATCTATGTAACTGATTTTAAATAGTTGCATATTAATGTAAAATTTGAGGATATGTGGTTTTCAATTGTTTCAGAGAATCTGAGTTTTCTGTCTGAATAGCATAGGTGGAGCTTAAATCAGAACTACTTTGGATATATGTGTGCCTCCTTTGAAAGGTGGATGACGTAAAGATATAAAGATACATCCCTGCTGCTGTGTTGTTGAGTACCTTTGGGGAACCTAGTAGTACTTAACCATTGAAGCACTGTAACTTGGATTTGTAATGAAGTCATCCTCACTTATTTCCTCTTTTTGTTTGTTTACATGCACATACATTGAAGCTTTGCAAATCTTTTATTTGGGAGTATTACTAACACCATTCGGGTAAACTGTGTAGTACTGTATGGTGCAGGTAATTCTGATTTTACCAGTATTATATTTAAATTATAATTTATTCATTCATCAAGCCAGTCATTTATAAAGATATTAACCCTTTACTATGTATAGGACAAAATGCTAGGCTTTGGGGATACAGTAAGATCTAGTTCTGTCTTTGAGATTGTATTATAGCAGGAAATATACACATTGAACAAATAGCTTCAACAATTTTTAAATTTCAGTTGTGACAAGTTGTTATGAAGGTGTAAGAAATTTCAACTTATGTAGACCAAGAATAATGGGAAAGCTACTCTGAGAAAGGAGCATTTAAGGTAAGATCTGAAGTATGAAGGTGTGTGTCAGGGGAAAGTGGCATCCAGGCAGAGGGCACAGCATGTGGGAATACTCTGAATTGAGAATGGGTATGGCAAGTTCAAGAAGTAGCTGGCGTATAGAAGGGCAAGGGAGAGCATCTCGAGACTGAGCTGGTGAGGTATACAGAATAGATCCTGCAAGGCCTTACAGGGTATATTGAAGATTTCAGACTTTATCCTATAATCCATAAGAAACCATTAGTGGATGTTAAGCAAGGGGGGGGGGAGGTATGATTAAATGTGTGTATTTTTAAACACTCTGGCTACAGTTTTAAATGTAAGGCAAAGTTAGTAGTGTACTACTCATAGGCCAGATTTAAAGAAGTGGCGATTAAGAGGTAGAATGGCAGGATTTGGGGATTGAGGGGGTAGCAGGAATCAAAAATAATTCTCACACAGTCAGCTATATTATAGAAAAGACTACATAGGTTTTGTTTCATACTGTTAGTTGATTATTAAAAAAATAATTTTAGTATGGAGAAGTTCAAACATGTGCAAAAGGTAAAAGATTCATATAATAGACCCAAGTGTCCACCATCCAGTTTCAACAGTTATGTATTGATGAGTCTTGTTTCACCTAAATCCCACCCCTTTCCCTCTTTCCTAATTTATGTTGGATTAAATCCCAGGCATTCTTTTATTTCATCTGTAAATATAACAATGTGAAGCTCTATAAGCTTTTTTAAAAACCACTATCACAATATCATCATCACACACAAAAATTCAATAATTATTTAATATCAAATACCCAGTCAGTGTTCAAATTTCCAATTGTCTAATAATTTTTAAATTTAGGGTTTGTATAATTTTTAAATTTAGGGTTTCTATGAATCAAGATCCAAATGAAGTTCATACATTGAGACTGGTTGATTTGACTCAAAAGTCTCTTTTAATCTAAACATTTTCTTCCACCTCCTTTTTCCCTGTGAAATTTATTTGTCAAAGAAATTGGTCATTTGACCTATGGTTTTACACAATATGGATTTTGCTGATTGTATTCCCATAATGCCTGTTATTATGTTTTTGGTTCTCTGTATTTTCTGTTTTTGGTCAAAATGGTGTATTCTTCTGTCTGGTTGTATCTCCTTTTGAATTTTGACAACCTTTTTAAATCATTAGTTGATTACATTAACTGGTCACATGTTGCAAAATGGAGATATTATTCCTTTATTAACTAGAATATCTCTATAATGGGAAACTTCATCTGTTATTTGATTCTCCATTGGTGAAGTGTGTATGGAAGCACATCAAATGCTTGAATCCTTCTTTCTGTTTAACAGTTTTCAAAATAATAAGATCACAGACTCCTTCAATGGTGATTTATTTTCTTTTTTGATATCATTAATGTACAATTACTTGAACAACAATATGGTTACTAGACTCCCCAATTATCAAGTCCCCCCCACATGCCCCATTCCAGTCACTGTCCATCAGTGTAGTAAGATGCTATAGAATCATTAATTGTCGTCTCTGTATATACTGCCTTTCCCATGTCCCCCCTGCTACCTTACGTATGCTAATTGTAATGCCCCCTTTTCCCCCTTATCCCTCCCTTCCCAGCCATCCTCCCCAGTCCCTTTCCCTTTGGTAACTTTAGGCCGTTCTTGGGTTCTGTGAGTCTGCTGCTGTTTTGTTCCTCAGTTTTTGTCTTTGTTCTTATACTCCACAGCTGAGTGAAATCATTTGATACCTGTCTTTCTCTGCCTGTCTTATTTCATTGAGCATAATACCCTCTAGCTCCATCCATGTTGTTGCAAATGATAGGATTTGTTTTCTTCTTATGGCTGAATAATATTCCATTGTGTATATGTACCACATCTTCTTTATCCATTCATCCACTGATAGACAGGTTGTTTCCATTTCTTGGCTATTGTAAATAGTGCTGCAATAAACATAGGAGTGTATATGTCTTTTTCAAACTGGGCTGCTGCATTCTTAGGGCAAATTCCTAGGAGTGGAATTCCTGGGTCAAATGGTATTTTCTATTTTGAGTTTTTTGAGGAACCTCCATACTGCTTTCCACAATGGTTGAACTAGTTTACATTCCCACCAGCATTGCAGGAGGGTTCCCTATTCTCCACATCCTCGCCAACATCTGTTGTTGTTTGTCTTTCAGATGGTGGCCATCGTAACTGGTGTGAGGTGATATCTCATTGTGGTTTTAATTTTCATTCTCTGATGATTAGTGATGTTAAGCATCTTTTCATGTGCTTGTTGGCCAACTGAATTTCTTCCTTGGAGAAGTGTCTGTTCAGATCCTCTGCCCATTTTTTAATTGGCTTATTTGCTTTTTGTTTGTTGAGGTGCTTGAGCTCTTTATATAATTTGGATGTCAACCCCTTATCGGATCTGTCATTTATGAATATACTCTCCCATACTGTAGGATGTCTTTTTATTCCACTGACACTGATGGTGTCCTTTGCTGTACAGAAGCTTTTTAGTTTGATATAGTCCCACTTGTTCACTTTTGCTTTTGTTTCCCTGGCCCATGGAGATATGTTCATGAAGAAGTTGCTCATGTTTATGTTTAAGAGATTTTTGCCTATATTTTTTCTAATAGTTTTATGGTTTCATGACTTAAATTCAGGTCTTTGATCCATTTTGTGTTTGGGGTTAGACAGTAGTCCAGTTTCATTCTCTTATATGTAGCTGTCCAGTTTTGCCACCACCAGCTGTTGAAGAGGCTGTCAATTCCCCATTGTGTATCCATGGCTCCTTTATTGTGTGTTGATTGACCATATATGCTTGGGTTTATATCTGGGTTCTCTATTGTGTTCCACTGGTCTGTGGGTCTGTTCTTGTGCCAGTACCAAATTTTATTGATTACTGTGGCTTTGTAGTAGAGCTTGAAGTCAGGGAGCATAATTCCCCCTGCTTTACTCTTCCTTCTCAGGATTGCTTTGCCTATTCAGGGTCTTTTGTCATTCCATATGAATTTTAGAACTATTTGCTCTAGTTCATTGAAGAATGTTGTTGGTATTTTGATAGGGATTGCATTGACTCTGTAGATTGCTTTAGTCAGGATGGCCATTTTGACAATATTAATTCTTTCTAGCCAAGAGCATGGGATGAATTTCCATTTATTAGTGTCCTCTTTAATTTCTCTTAAGAGTGTCTTGTACTTTTCAGGGTATAGGTCTTTCACTTCCTTGGTTGGGTTTTTTCTTAGGTATTTTATTCTTTTTGATGCAATTGTGAATGGAATTGTTTTCCTGATTTCTCTTTCTGCTAGTTCATTGTTAGTGTATAGGAATGCAACAGATTTCTGTTTTTTAATTTTGTTTCCTGCAACTTTTGCTGAATTCAGATATTAGATCTAGTAGTTTTGGAGTGGAGTCTTTAGGGTTTTTTATATACAATATCATGTCACCTGCAAACAGGGACAGTTTGACTTCCTCCTTGCCAATCTGGATGTCTTATATATCTTTCTTTTGTCTGAGTGCCGTGGCTAGAACCTCCAGTACTATGTTGAATAAAAGTGGAGAGAGTGGGCATTCCTGTCTTGTTCCCGATCTTAAAGGAAAAGCTTTCGGCTTCTCGCTGTTAAGTATATGGTGGCTATGGGTTTGTCATATATGGCTTTTATTATGTTGAGGTATTTGCCCTCTATACCCATTTTGTTGAGAGTTTTTATCATGAATGGATGTTGAATTTTGTCGAATGCTTTTTCAGCATCTATGGAAATGATCATGTGGTTTCTGTCCTTTTTGTTGATGTGGTGGATGATGTTGATGGATTTTCGAATGTTGTACCATCCTTGCATCCCTGAGGTGAATCCCACTTGATCATGGTGTATGATCCTCTTGATGTATTTTTTAATTCAGTTTGTTAATATTTTGTTGAGTATTTTTGCATCTATGTTCATCAGGGACATTGGTCTGTAATTTTTTTTTTGTGTGGGGTCTTTGCCTGGTTTTGGTACTAGAGTGATGCTGGCTTCATAGAATGAGTTTGGAAGTATTCCCTACTCTTCTATTTTTTGGAAAACTTTAAGGAGAATGGGTGTTATGTCTTCTCTGTATGTCTGATAAAATCCAGTGGTGAATCCATATGGCCCAGGGGTTTTGTTCTTGGGTACTTTTTTGATTAGCAATTCAATTTCTTTGCTGGTAATTGGTCTGTTTAGATTTTCTGTTTCTTCTTTGGTCAGTCTTGGAGGGTTGTATTTTTCTAGGAAGTTGTCCATTTCATCTAGGTTTTCCAGCTTGTTAGTATATAGATTTTCATAGTATTCTCTAATAATTTTTGTATTTCTGTGGAATCCATCATGATTTTTCCTTTCTCATTTCTGATTCTGTTGATGTGTGTAGATACTCTTTTTCTCTTAATAAGTCTAGCTAGGGGCTTATCTATTTTGTTTATTTTTTCAAAGAACTAGCTCTTGGTTTCATTGATTTTTTTCTACTGTTTTATTCTTCTCAATTTTATTTATTTATTCACTGATCTTTATTATATCCCTCCTTCTGCTGACTTTGGCCCTCATTTGTTCTTCTTTTTCCAGTTTCAATGACTGTGACTTTAGACTATTCATTTGGGCTTGTTATTTCTTCATTAAATAGGCCTGGATTGCTATATACTTTCCTGTTAGAACTGCCTTCGCTGCTACATAGCTGCTTTCCACAGGAGTTGGGACTTTATGCTGCCATTGTCATTTGTCTCCATATATTGCTTGATATGTTTTAATTTGGTCACTGATCTATTGATTATTTAGAAGCATGTTGTTAAGTCTCCATGTGTTTGTGAGGCTTTTTGTTTTCTTTGTACAATGTCTTTGTTCTAGTTTTATGCCTTTGTGGTCTGAGAAGTTGGTTGGTAAAATTTCAGTCTTTTTGAATTTACTGACGCTCTTTTTGTGGCCTAGTATATGGTCTCTTCTGGAAAATGTTCCATATGCACTTGAGAAGAATGTATATCCTGTTGCTTTTGGGTGTAGAGTTCTGTAGATGTCTGTTAAGTCCATCTGTTCTAGTGTGTTATTCAGTGCCTCTGTGTCCTCCTTATTTTTTGTCTGGTGGATCTGTCCTTTGGAGTGAGTGGTGTGCTGACATCTCCTAGAACGAATGCATTGCATTCTATTTCCTCCTTTAATTCTGTTAGTATTTGTTTCATGTATGTTGGTGCTCCTGTTTTGGGTGCATATATATTTATAATGGTTATATGCTCTTGTTGGACTGACCCCTTTATCATTATGTAATGTGCTTCTTTATCTCTTGTTACTTTATTTGTTTTGAAGTCTATTTTGTCTGATACTAGTACTGCAACTCCTGCTTTTTTCTTCCTGTTGTTTGCATGAAATATCTTTTTCCATCCCTTGACTTTTAGTCTGTGTATGTCTTTGGGTTTATAAGTAGCATATAGATGGGTCTTGCTTTTTTATCCATTCTGTTACTCTGTGTCTTTTGATTGGTGCATTCAGTCCATTTACATTTAGGGTGCTTATTGAAAGATATGTACTTATTGCCATTGCAGGCTTTAGATTTGTGGTTACCAAACGTTCAAGGGTAGCTTCTTTACTATCTAGCTGTCTAACTTAACTCTCTTATTAAGCTATTATAAACACAGTCTGATGATTATTTCTCTCCCTTCTTATTCCTCCTCCTCCATTCTTTATATGTTAGGTGTTTTATTCTGTACTCTTTTGTATTTCCTTTGACTGCTTTTGTGAGTAGTTGATTTTATTTTTTGCCTTTAGTATTTGGTTGGTCTGCTTTCTTTGCTGTGATTCTATTTTCTCTGTTGATACCTATTTAGCCTTAGAAGTGCTTCCATCTGGAGCAGTCCCTTTAAAATACCCTGTAGAGGTGGTTTGTGGGAGCAAAGTCCCTCAACTCATTTGTCTGGGAATTCCTTAATCCCTTCTTCATATTTAAATGATAATCATGCTGGATACAGTATTCTTGGTTCAAGGCCCTTCTGTTTTATTGCATTAAATATATCTTGCCATTCCTTTCTGGCCTGTAAGTCTTCTGTTGAGAAGTCTGATGACAGCCTGATGGGTTCTGCTTTGTAAGTGATCTTTTTTCTCTCTCTGGCTGCCTTTAATACTCTGTCCTTGTCCTTGATCTTTGCCATTTTAATTATTAAATGTGTTGCTGTTGTCCTCCTTGGGTCTCTTCTGTTGGGAGTTCTGTGGGCTTCCATGGTCTGAGAGACTATTTCCTCCACCAGTTTGGGGTAGTTTTCAGCAATTATTTCTTCAAATACACTTTCTATCCCTTTTTCTCTCTCTTCTTCTTCTGGTACCCCTATAATGCAAATATTGTTCCGTTTGGATTGGTCACACATTTCTCTTAATATTCTTTCATTCCTGGAGATCCTTTTATCTCTCTGTGCCTCAGCTTCTCTGTATTCCTGTTCTCTGATTTCTATTCCACTAATGGCCTCTTGCACCTCATCCAGTCTGCTCTTAAGTCCTTTCAGAGATTGTTTTATTTGTGTAATCTCCCTCCCTACTTTCTCGTTTAGCTCTTGCATATTTCTCTGCAGGTCCATCAGCATGGTTATGACCTTTATTTTGAATTCTGTTACAGGAAGATTGGTTAAATCTATCTCCCCAGGCCCTCTCTTGTGGGTTGTCTGGGTAATTCTGGACTAGACTAAATTCTTCTGCCTCATGGCGATAGAGGTAGCTGTAGGCAGGCAGCGCGTGTGTCAGCTGGGAGAACAAAGTCCTTCCCTACTTGCTGGTCACCTTGCCCTTCTCCACTGCCTGTATCGGTTACCTGCACTTCTCGAGCTGCCTCTGGATTAATCCCCTAAGCTGCGATGGGCATGGTCATCGTCAGGGTAGGCCAGAGCCCTGTGGGGAGTGGCAGGCGCACCACGTGTGCTCTCCTGCAAGAGTGGCGGCCCTTTGCTCCTTGCCTCGGTTTCCTCTACCTGCGCCGGGCAGCTGCATGCCAGCAGCGGCTTTTGGGTCTGGCCTTGGCGGCTGCGCACCAGAAGAAGATAGATTCTGGGTGGCTGCTGGGGGTGCAGCCGCTCCCGGGCTGCTCCGCTGCTGCAATGGGCACGCATGGCCGCTCCCTGGCTGCTCAACTGCTGCTGTGGGCACACGCAGCCGCTCCGCCACTGCCAGTGGATCACGCGGCTGCTCCCAGGCCGCTGCCCTGCCACCTTGGGCACGCACAGCCACTCCCCACCATGGGTGCACGCGGCCACTCTCAGGCTACTGGGCCACTGTCGGGGGCTGTGCCGGCTGGGAAAATGACTGTCAGGCTGCTTATCATCATGAGGGGCTTCAGAGCTGCGCTGCCACCCAGCGGGTTAGGGTGCCTGGAGTTCCCTGGGATTCCCAGCTGCTCGGCTGTGTGTGTTGGGATGCTTCCACCCAGCTGTGAGGTCCCTGTCCCTTTAAGACTTTCAAAAAGTACTCTCTTTTCTTTTGTCCCACAGGAGCCAGTTGCGGGTACCCACTCGCAGATTTTGCTTTTCCATTTCTCTAATATCCAGCACACCATGCAGTGTGTGTCTGCACTCTCAGTGTGGATTACTAGAGCTGGTTGTTTAGCAGTCCTGGGCTTTCACTCCCTCCCCCCTCCGACTCCTCTCCTCACACCGGTGGGCTGGGGTTGGGGGCGCGCTCAGGTCCCGCCGTACCATGGGTTGTATCTTACCCCCTTTGTGAGATGCTGAGTTCTCACAAATGTAGATGTAGCCTGGCTGTTGTACTGTATCCACTGGTCTCTCTTTTAGGAATAGCTGTATTTGTTGTATTTCCAAAAATATGTATGGTTTGGGCAGGAGATTTCTGATGCCCTACTCACACCACTATCTTGGCTCCTCCATCTGAAGCATTTTTATGATGGCTGCTTTAAAATCCCTGTCATATAATTCTAAAATACCTGTCTTGGTGTTGATATCTATTGATCATCATTTCTTCTGGGTAGTGGTGAAAGTCCTGAACCTCTGAAACCACTCTAGTGGTGAGGGGGGGATGCCTCATTATTGCTGGATACGGGTGGAAGTCTCTACATGGTCTCCACTAACATGAAATTGGGATTCGTTACACCCTTCAGGGATGAAAGTCTTGGCTCCCTCCTCACCTTCTTTTGACACCACCTTGGTGAGGAGAGGCTTTAATTTTGTTGGTGGAGATGGGAAATGTGTTGGAGATCACTGTTTTCCTGTAATGTTTGGCTGGAATAGAGTAGTTGCTGTCTAAAAGTTTTCTGTGTTCCTAGGCTGCCCCTTTCCAGATCCTTTGGATGGGGAGAATGCTTTTTGGATGTTTTTTATTTCAGTGCCTTGCATGTTTCTGGATTGTCAGCTCTAGTTTGAAGTCTGGGATATATGAGGAAAAAAATTTGGAGAATGCACCACCATGTCATTTTTTTGGGTTCAGTGGTGTCTAACCAGTATGGCTTTTTTTTTTCATCTTTTAGAGTCTTCTTGTGTTTGTTTTATATATAATATCCAGGGTTTTAGTTGTGTTTTGGAGTTTGTACTTTATACTAATGACAATAAGAATATTTTGAAATATCTTAATTAAGCATTTAAAAAAGTTATTCTAGTTGGCTGCAGTGTAGATAAAGGATAAGAGGGAACAAGACAGAAAGTAGAGGCCAGGTAGGAGACTATTACAAGAATCTGGTGAAAAATGATGACATCCTGGATTTGGCTGTTAACAGAGGAAATGGAAATAAGTAGTTTAATTTGAGAGGTATTTAGAAGTTTAGAATCAGTAGAACTCAGTGATTGATTTCCAAGATAAAGAAAGCAGTCCAGAATGAGTTCTATGAGTCATTGATTTCTGATGAGCCATTGCATGGGTGCTAGTGTACCTTGTTTTTAATAGGATTTATTATAATTATGATTTTATAATTATTTGTGTAATTATTTGTTTAATGTTTGTCTCCCCTCAGCAGACTATGTCTAGGAGAGCAGGGCCATGAGACTTTGTTCATTGCTGTAATCCCAGCACCTAGTATAATGTCTGGCCTGTAATTATATGCTCAATAAATATTAATCCATTACAGTATATTTTAAAAAGGAAGCATGTTTGTGGGGAAGATAATTTTGGAAATATTATTTTTAATATATTAAATTTAAAGTGCCTATGAGACATGTCCCAGTTGGATATTTTGGTCTAGAGCTTAAGAGATAGCTGTAAATAAGGATTTGGGAGCTATCTGCACATAAATGGAAATTGAAGCCACTGAAGTAGAGAAAGTCTCCATAAAGTATAAGGAAAGGAAGAACTAAGGCTAAGGAACTCCAGGAAAAGGAACTACGAAAGTAACTGGGTAAGAGTAGTCAGGGAAGTGAGAAGTATATCAGGGAAAGTGTAGCTAAATTGAAGCCAAAGGAAAAGTGTTTAAAGAAAGAAGGCATTGTAGCTGGGAAATCAAACAAGATGAAGACTGAAAAATCACCCACCAAGTGAGTGCAAAAATGGTTTGAGTAATGGTCAGTGAGGAAGGCATGTTGGAAGAATAGGTTGAGACAAAAAAATGGAGACAGAAAATATACACAATTCTTGAAATATTTAACTAACAAGAATGATTTTAAAAAAAGAAGATGGTATCTGGACAGGAAAGTAAAGCCCAGGGTAAATATCTGTTATTTTCAGGTAGGTGAGATCCACCATGTTTAGCAGATGAAGGAAGGTACCACCCCCAGTGTACCAGGGTTCCCTTTTCTCCACATGCTTATCAACACTTGTTATTTTTTGTCTTGTTGATATTAGCCATTCAGACCAGTGTGAGGTGATATCTCATTGTGGTTTTCATTTTCATTTCCATGAAGATTAGTGGCATTGAACATGTTTTCATTATGTCTATTGACCATTTGTATGTCCTTGGAAAAAATGTCTATTCAGTTCTATTGCCCGTTTTTAAATTGGGTTATTTGTTTTGCTACTGAGTTATATGACTTCCTCACTTATTTTGGGTAACAACTACTTACTAGATATGTGGTGTACAAATATTTCTCATTCCATAGATTGCCTTTTCATTTTGTTGTTGTTTTCTTTGCTGTGCAGAAACTTTTTAGTTTAATATGGTCCCACTTGTTTATTTTTGCTTTTGTTGTCAAATCAAAAATCATTGCCAAGACCAATGTTAAGGAGCCTATCCTCCATGTTTTATTCTAGGAATTTTATAGTCTTAGGTCTTACATTCAAGTCTTTAACATTTGAGTTTGATGTTTATAGATGGTATAAGATAAGGGTAAGATAAAATAAGCTTGTGCTTTTGGTGTAATATCTAATAATCCATCACCTAGTCCAAGACCATGAAGATTTACCCTTGTTTTCTTTGAAAAGTTTTATAGTGCTAGCTCTGTTCATTTGAAAATTCTTACTCGAGTCCCTGCTTTCCAAGATACATGATAGTATATATTTTATTAAAGTTTTATAGCATCAGCTTTAATATTTGGATAATTTTTGTATATGGTGTAGAGTAGGATTCCAACTTTATTCTTTTGCTTATGGTTATTCAGTTTTCCCAGCATCATTTGTTGAAGAGAGGATTTTTTTCCCCAATGAATTCACCAGTGTTGAAAATCAACTGGCAACAGATAAATGGGCTTATTTCTGGACTCTCAATTTTATTCCATTGGTCTATATGTTTATTCTTATCCTATTACCACACTGTTTTGGTGACTATAGCTTTGTAGTGAGTTTGAAATTACAAACTTTGTCCCCCAGCTTTGTTCTTTTTCAAAATTGTTTTGAAAAAGTTCCAAAATTCAGGGCCCCTGTAACTATATGTGAACTTGAGAAGTTGTTTTTTCGTCCCTGGAAACAAAAAGCTGTTTGAATATGATACAGATTGCATTGAATCTGTAGATCTCTTTGGGTAGCATTGTTATCTTCAAATAGTAATACCCACGAGCACAGGATGTTTTTCTGTTTAGGTCTTACTTAGTATCTTTGAAAAATGTTTTGTATTTTTTAGTGTAAGCCTTTCATCTTCTTGGTTAAATTTATTCCTAGGCACTTTTTCTCTTACATGCTATTATAAATGGAATTGTTTTCAGCTTGTTCATGGCTAGTGTACAAAAACACAACTGATTTTTTTCTGTTTTGATCTTGTACTGTGTGACCTTCCTGAATTTGTTTACTGGTTCTACTAGTTTTTCTGTGGGTCATTAGAGATTTCTACATATAGGATCATGTCATCTGCAAACAGAAATGGTTTTATTTCTTACTTTCCTTTTCAAAGCATTTAAGTTCTTTTTCTTGCCTAATTGCCCTGGCTAGAGCTTCCAGTACAATGTTGAATGGCAATGGTGGAAGTCAGCATCTTTATCTAGTTCCTGATCTTAGGGAGAAAGCTTTCTGTCTTTCACCATTGAGTATAATGCTGGTTGTGGTTTTTTCATAAGTGTCGTTTATCATGTCCAGAAAGTTCCCTTCTATTTCTGGTTTTCTCAGTGTTTTTGTCATGAAAGGGTACTGAATTTTGTCAAATGCTTTTTCTTCATCAACTGAGATGATTATGTGGTTTTTCTCCTTCATTATATTATTGTGATGTATCACACTGATTTTCTTATCACAATCCACCTTTGCATTTTTGGGACAAATCCTACTTGGTCATAAAGTATAATCTATACTCTGTTCACTAATATTTTGTTCAGGATTTTTGCATCTATATTCATGAGCGATAATTGAGCTATAATTTTGTTTTCTTGTAACATTTGTCTGACTTTGCTATGTAGGTAATGCTGGCCTCATGGAATGAGTTAGGAAGTATTTTTCTTCTACCTTTTGGAAGAGTTTGTGAAGGATTGGTGTTAATTTTTCTTCAAATGTTTGGTAAAATCCACCAGTAAAGCCGTCTGGTCCTGAATTTTTATTTCTTGGGAGTTTTTTTTAAATTACTGATTCAATATCTTTGTTAGAGTTCTGTGAAGATTTTCTATTTCTTCTTGAGTCAATTTTGGTATCTGTGTTTGTAGGAACTTGTCTATTTCATCTAGATCTACTTTGTTGGCATATAATGGTTCATAGTATTCTCTTATAATCCTTTTTATTTCTGTAAAATAGGTAGTAATGTCCTCATTTTCATTTCTGATTTTGCTTATTTGAGTCTTCTCATTCTCTTTCTTTGTCATTCTAGCTAAATATTTGCCAATTTTGTTAATCTTTTCAAAGAACCAAATTTTTTTTTCATTGATTCTCTTTTTTTCCTATTGCTATAATATTTATTATTTCCTTCCTTATTCTAGCTTTGGGTTTAGTTCACTCTCCTTTTTCTATTTTCTTGAGGTGTAAAGATAGATTAATTATTTAAGACTTTTCTTCTTTTTTAATGTAGGCATTTGCTTCTATAAACTTCCCTCTAAGCACTGTTTTCAATGCACCCAATACATTTGGTATATTGTGTTTTCATTTTCATCTGTTTATAAATGTTTTCTAATTTCCCTTGTGATTTCTTCTGTGACCCATTGGTTGAGAGTATGTTGTTCAATGTCCATATATTTGTGAATATTCTAGTTTTCCTTTTGCTATTGATTTCTAGTTTTTTCCATTGTGTTTGGAGAGCATACTTTAAATTATTTCAATTTGTTTAAATTTGCTGAGACCTTTTTACGGCTAACATAAGGTATATTTTTGGCACATGTTCTATGTGAACTTGAGAAGAATATGTATTTTGATGTTTTGGGGTGAAATGTCCTATATATGTCTATTCAGTCTAGTTTGATTATAATGTTGTTCAGTTTCCTTACTGACCTTCTATTTAGATGTTCAATCCATTATTAAAGGTGGGCATTGAAGCCTCTGTCTGTTATTAGAGAACTGTCTATTTATCCCTTATATTCTTGCAACATTTGCTCCATATGTTTGGGGCTCTTATCTTTAGTAAGTATATATTTATAATTGTCATATCTTCTTGATCAATTGGCACTTTTATGAATATATAATGTTATTCTTTTTATATTGAAAAAGTTTTTGACTTAAAGCTTATTTTGTCTGATATTAGTCTAGCCACCCAGATCTCTTTTGGTTACTCTTAGCATGGAATATCTTTTTATACTCTTTTATTTTTAACCTATTTCTGTCTTTACACCTAAAGTGAATCCTTGGCAGAATATAATTGGATTATGTTTGTTTTTATTCATTTTACCAATCTTGTAGGTGGGAAATTTAGTCCACCTACACTTAAATCATGTAATTACTGATCAGGAAGGACTTACTTCTGCCATCTTGCTGTTTTCTGTATACCTGCCTTTTTACTCTCTCATTTCCCCTATTCTACTCTCCTTTTGTGTTTGACATTTCATAGTGAACATTCAATTCCCTTCTTATTCCCTTTGTGTGCACTCTCTGCATATTTTCTTAGTAGTTACAAGAGGTATTACATATAATATTGTAAATATATAATGACTTAGTTTTAATTGATATCAACTTAATTTCAAAAAGCATACAAAACTGCTCCTTTATAGCTCTTTCCCAGCCCTTTTTGTTGTTACCAATTATGTCTTTATACATTGTGTGCCCAATAACAGATTTATAATTTTTAATACAGTCTTTTAATCATGTAAGAAGTAAAGTTGGAGCTAGAAAGTAAAAATAAAATAATGCTGGCTTTTAATTAACCCGTGTGGTTACCTTTAGATCTATACTCAGACCTATACTTCTTCATATAGCTTTGTGTAACTAATTAGTGTTGTTTTGTTTCAACCTGAAAGACTTCTTTTAGCATTTCATATTGGTCATAGTTACTGGTAATGAACTCCCTTAGTTTTTGTAGATCTATGAATGTCTTAATTTCTCTTTCATTTTTTGAAGGATAGTTTTGCCACATATAGAATTCTTGAATGTCAGATTTTCCAAAAAACTACTGACAAGCATACTTCTGAAGATTAAGCAGACAAAAATCTTCTTGAGAATGTTAGACAGCATATATAAGGGGTTAAAGCACCTGCTTTGTTGTTTGTGTTAGATTATGACTTCAAGCCTCCTAAATTAATTTTTTCCCCCCAGTAATGTTTTAAAAAGAACTGGCACTGAAAATGGGGACTAAAAACTAGCATTCAAAATAAAATTAACTACAAAAAAAACTCAGAAATTAACAACAGAAGAAAAAAGTTAAACCACATACCCATAAAATTATCTGGAAGATTCCTGCCACTCTTGCCATTATGCTTACATTCTCTTGCACAGCTGATTCAAAAGTCTGAAATAAATTCACAGACAAGTCATTAAAAATAATTTAAAAACTGAATTCAAACCTTTTTGCAATGTAACAATTTCAGGTTTGTGATAGAGAATATGAAGAAAAACTGTAGACTAGCCTATGAGTATATTCATTCTTTCCAAGATTCCATTTCAATCAGTGATTCTACCTACATGTTAGTTCTGACAGCCATTAGGCTATGAGCAAATCTGATGCAAAATTTTAGAACAGTCTTAAAAACAAAAATAATTTATTTCTTAAATGAAAGAAACAATAAAAGCTAACAAATTTAGGCTGAGTTGAATCTCAATGTTATAAGTACTACATATGCTGCTGAACAAGTGTATTAGCAAGAGGGAAAATAATACATGCTTTTAAAAAGTGAAATTAGTTTCTACTTTGTAAAGGACTGTTTCTTTTAAAGGTACACTCAAGTGTGGAAAGATGAGATTACTGATAACTGGGATTGCTTTAAAATAGGTATTGAAACAAATTTTTGAAAACTGCTAAATTTAGTAATGGATCTATGGGTGTCTGCTCTACTAGCCTATTTTTCTGTAAGGTTAAAAATGTTCATAGTAAATATTGCCATTTGTGACCTGGACGGATCTAGCCAGGGAACTGTGGAGGTGCAATGGGTAAGAGAGAGACAAGTGCATGTGATTTCACTGATATGTGGAATCTAAAAGGATGAAACAAATGAACAAACAGAACAGAAATAGACTCCTAGATACAGAGAACTGGTAGCTGCCACAATAGACGTGGGTGGGAGGACAGACTAAGTGGGTGAGGGAGATAAAGAGGTACAAACTTCCAATTATAAAATGGCTAGGTCACACAGATCAAAAGTACAGCATAAGAGTAGACTCACAGACAGTGAAAATGGACTGGTGGTTACTATGGGGGAGGGGTTGGAATGGGTGGGTGTGGATGGTGGTGAGCAGGATAAAGCGCAATAAAAATTCTCAGTCGTAATGTAGGTGGGTCATGGGGATAATAGTACAACATGGAGAATATAGCCATTGATTCTGTAACATCTTCCTATGTTGACAGATAGTAGCTATACTACTTGGGGTAAGGACTTAATAATACGGGTAACTGTTGAACCACTGTGTTATTGTGTTGTATACTTGAAACTAATATAAGACTGTATATTAAAAAAAAATACAGTACAGGGAACATAGTCAATGTATCATTTGTATGATGACATCATTTGTATGATGACAGTAACTGCACTCACCGTGGTGAACATTTAGTAATGTATGTAACTGTCGAAGTACAACTGTGTTGTACATCTGAAACCAATACTTAGTATCAACCATAGTTCAATAAAAATACACATAATAAAAAATACTATTGTAATAACTTTGGTGACAGATGATGATTGCACTTACTGTGGTAATATTGCAGTCATACCAATTTTATTTTTAGAACATGTTACTATACTGCATGATTTTGGATAAAGAACAATGTCAGTATAATTAAAGCCTCTGCCTTTTATCTGCTTTCTTATTTACAACAAAGCAAGTGGCAGTTTAAGTCTTCAAACCTTTATCTTCTAATTCATTTTATCATCCATTAAATAAGGTACAATAGGTTAAGCTAAGTTCGTCTTTTTCTGTAAGGTAATTGAAGGTTCTAACTAAACACTTTCTAAAAAAGGGCAGATTCTAAGATCATTACACAACTAAACAGTCTTCTTCCAAAAACTAAGAGTCTCCTGAGATATGTCTCTGTTCTTCCCCTGCTCGAAGGAAAGAATAAAAACCAACGTATACAATAAAAAGAAAAAAAAAACGTATACAAATCTGGAATATAGAATCATAACCCAGGGAATGTTTCTTCATTCTTCTTCCACTTAACCTTTATTATTTGCATTGTGATGATTCACAGTCACAACTATGCTGCATTATAAGCTTTAAACTTTTCCTACATATAGATTGTATACTCTTGACAGGCACCAATCCCTCGATTTGCTATCTTTCCTCAGAAAACGATCTTTTTCAAAGCTTGGAAAATATTTAAGAAAAGGAGAAATGCATTGTAAAGGCCAATGTGTGATCTTAGTGAAGATTATAATCAAGACCGCTTCCTTATCTACTTTAGACGTAGGAAAAATGTTTTCTCTCTTTTTACAAGATGTTGTAAAACAGGCTAGAGGAAAAACCAAAAGACTATTCTTGACAAACTTCAAGAATTACCCTTTAATGGAGAATTCCTCAGGGTCTATGTCTGCAACAGGGGAGCCACTGGCCACTTTGTGACTATTTTGGTCTTAAAGAGTAGTCCGAAAGGAAATGAGCTGTTAGCTTGACACACCAGATTTGTAAAGCTTAACACATAAGAATGTAAAATATCTCATTACTTTTTTTTATTACCAGCTGAAACGATATTTCAGAATATCGTGGGTTAAATAAAATATTGAAGTTAATTTCACCAACTTCTTTCTTATTTTAATCTCAAGTTACATACGGAGCTCGCCTTGTATGTTTCTGGACAACCCTAGTGTATGTAATTAATACCCCGCTGACAGTAGCTTCTATTTCGTTCTCGGGCTATTTCGACGGGAGCTTGGGGCACCGCCAAACCGGCCAGTCTGGCGCGGGACCCTCCTGAGACCTGACACCTGGGTGTGCTAAGCGGGCGAGAAGAGACGGCGACTGGGCCCGTCCCTACTGCGCACCTCGCAGCGCGAGCTCCCCAATCTCCTCTGGCAGCGCGTCCCCGAGATTTCGCACGAAGCCACCGCACAGCTCTAGCATTTCCCTCACGGGCCGCTTCGAGGTGCAGCGCACCCGGACGTCCTCTCGGGGGTGGCGGAGACAGAGGCCCGGACGTCTGTCCCGGCTACTCCTTCCACGGCGCGCGGCGGAGACACGGCCACCTACTCCGAAGCTGCCGCCATGTTTCCAGTTTGAACTGTGGGCGGGAACTCTGGGAGCGGAAGGGCGGGTTCCCCTGGGGAAAGGAGCCCGCGTCCGACCGGAAACTCATCCCGCCCAGCAGCAGTGTTCCGGCTGAGACTCAGCGGAGAGCCGCGGGCTGCAGTGGTCGCGGCGACGGGGGCGGAAGGCATCGGGAAGGTGGACTGTCACTGCCACCTCTGCGCCCCGGGCTTTGACTGCATATGTGAGGGCGAGGCCGGGACTGTGGGAGTGGGGAGGACCCTGTGCTTTCTCCTCATGTTATCTTTGCTTTCTTCCCTTAGGACGAAGCCCCAGATCCTCCCAGGCCCCTATTTAGGGCCCTGAGTGACTTGCTCCTGACTCCCTATTTAACCCCAGTTATATCGACTTTTCTTCCCGATCCTGAATAGCGATAAGCCCTCTATCTGGTCCACACATGTCCGGCAGCTTGCAGGCTGCAGGACAGATCAGTGAAAGAGGCTTCACTCGCCTTTTTTTTCTTGTTTATGGTATTAATATACAATCACATGAGCAACACTGTGGTTACTAGTTTCTGCCCGTTATCAAGTCCCAGTCACATACCTCATTACAGTCAATGTTCACTCGCCTTTTTCCAGACAAAAGGAAGCTGCCAGCTCTCATATGGCTCATCATGAAAAGCCTTTAATTTCTTCAAACAAGTTGTGTAGGCTACACTAGAATATGTAGGCTAGAATAAAAATAGGCTACTCTGCTACCAATGCCCTTCAGGGAAACACAGGCTTGATTAAATGTTAAGATTCCTGCACAGGAATGCTGCCTGGTCCTTTGAACTCATGCATGGATCCTTTAAATGATCCCCTGTTACAGTCTTCCTAATTTTATTTCTTTAATTGTCCATAAGGGGTAGTTCCTGATCTAAAAAGAGTCATCAGAAGTACCATTCACCACTTCTTTCTGGGGATGTTTCCTTTTCTCAGTGCTGGGGAAATAAATCCTTACATTTACCATCTGGTTGTGGGTATAGGTGCCACACTCAGCCCTTACAAAACTCAAGGAAAGAGTTAAGCTGCCATGGACAACAAAGGATTGCAGAGGAAGGAAGGGGGTGGTGACTCTGGCAAGAAAAATTGATCTGAGAAATGCGCTGTGTATGTCAATGGAACTGCATGTTCCTTTAACAAATGCATTAAAAAGTTTTGTTTTCTGTGGCCAAGTTTATGTTTTGATACTTTCATTTTTTCAGAAAAGGATGAATATATATTGACCATCAAATTGTTTAGCTCACCTCATTTCACATTCAATGAAAGGAAAGGCCGGGGGCTCTGAGGGAACAGACTTGGGCGGGCCCCCTGCCAGACGCCAGGCTGACCATGGTTTTCACCGGGCTGCCTCCTGCTGGGCTGTGACGTCACACGGCATGGAGCGCCCGCCCTCCCTCCTCTCTCCTGCCCTCATCTTTGTTGCCTTGCCTTTCCCTGAAGTCTGGCTTGGCATTGCTCAGAGAAGGAGCTTTAAAGGGTTTTGGTCCAGGACAGGGGTTCTGGGTTTGAAACTTTTACTTTCTACCAAGAACTAAAATGCTGACTCTTTTCCATCTTTATCCTAATGTCTCCCCACAGGCTTTGAATAAACTTTGACAGGCCAAGCCCACATCAAGCTTTTCTTCTCTTCTCCAGCCCATATTCTTGGTTGCGTTCAAGAAGTTTCTCTGCGAGCAGTACTCACACACGTGCTGGAGGTTCACTTGGAGGAGCCCAGGTTGGCCAGGGAGCATCCTAGCACGTCCTTCTGGCTCTGACCCCAGAAGCTTCTCTATGTGTCTGATCAGAAACTGCTCTCAGGCAGGAACTGACACCAAGGCCGTCAGGGTCAGGTGGGATGAGTGCTAATAATAATAGCTACCATTGCTTGAGACAATATGTTCAACACTTTACATGCATTATCTTACTTAATCCTCACAGTAACTTTAATCCCCATTTTACAGATGAGGAAGTGGAAATCTTAGAAGTTTCCTGAAGGTCACATGGTTTGACCTCTCTAAAGCAGGAACCTATGCTTTTTAACTTAAAGCATTCTGAGCGGGAGTGTGTGTGTGTGTGTGTGTGTGTGTGTGTGTGTGTGTGTGTGTGTGTGTGATAAAATACAAACTAACATCTACCATTGTAACCATTTCAGAGTATACAACTCAAGCATCCCTCAGTGTATTCACAATACTAGATAACCATCACCACTAACCAGTTCCAGAACTTTTCATCCCCCTAAAAGGAAACACTGTACTTACTAAGCATTCAGCCTCCATTCTCCCCTCCCTCTAGCCCTAGGCAGCCACCAGTCTCCTATTTGTCTCTGTGGACTTGCCTCTGCTGTATATGTCATATAAGTGGAATCGTACAATATGTGGCTTTTTGTATCTGGCTTCTTTCACTTAGCATCATGTTTTCAAGGTTCATCCGTTTTACAGCATGTGTCAGTACTTCATTTCTTTTTATGGCTGGGTAACATTGTACTGTGTGAATAAACCCCATTTTGTTTACCCATTCATCTGTCAGTGGGCAGGTGCATGTCTTTTCATAGCAAGATAGCCTTTACCCTCATGGAATGAATCTCTAAGGTGGGATTTCAGGCATAACATCAAACAGGAAGGTAAAGGAGTTGAGAGCAGAAGTCTTTCTCAGATCTTTCACGTAACAAATTAGAAATCACATGCTCTCTGACTAGCTCATGGACAGCAGTAAGGCAGGAGGTATAAGGGTACACACTCCACAAACGTGTCAATGTTTCCATACCACTTCTGCTGGAGGGCATTTGGCAGGCTCCTGGGATTGAAGCTTACAGCTCAGGTTTATTTCCTGCCCTCCTCATTTCAGTGGGGGAGGAGGGAAGAATGTGGAGGGGTCTCAAAAGAATATGAAGGTTTCCATACACAGGCTAATGAAAGGACCTGAGATGACCCCCCCCCCCAGGAGAATTTAATCCCCAGTTCCTTCCAGCCACTGTCTGAAGCGGTCGTCCTGGATTCTCTCGATGACACATATATATGCACATAGAATTATACACCTTCTGATAACGCACTGATTTGATCTTCTTCAAGGTAGTTAAATGAGTCCAGTTTGAAAGCATTTGGATGGCCCGAGTTTTCCCTGTAAGCAAAGTACTACAGCGGTTCAGAACAAAGGCTTTAGACCTGCATTCAAATACTGCCTCCACTACCACTACTTCTGTGAATTTAGGCAACTGATACAACCTCAGTTTCTTCACCTGTAACATGAGATGGTAGCTACAGTACCAAACACAATGGATTCTCATGATCATATGTGAAGAACATAACACAGCACCTCAGGAAAGCAATTTTTAATGTATTATTAAATAAAGGTCAATATCATCATTTACTCATATTTTTTGAAAGGATTGGCTAAGGACCAAGACTGGGTTATTTGATGGTTCCGTTCTAACCCATCATCTTACATGCCTATAGATTTTGTCCATTTGCTGTACCCTTTTCATTTTGTTCCAGAAAAGAAAGAATCTACAGTTTTCCCTGTTGAAGACATTTTTATCTTGGTAGCCACCTCAGGACATGGCAGGATGGGCCTGTCCTCTGCAGGGCAGCGGGATGTCTTGGGGGAGGATGGCGGCCCCGCCCTGAGGGCTTGGCTGAGGGGTGGGAACAAAGGGGTATGTGACAGTGACAGGTCATAAAGGACAGCAGAGTATAAATATAGCTGTGCAGGGGGTGTAGGCCAGGAGAGGAGTTACTTCTCTCACCTGGAATGTAGCTCACAGCATCTGAGATTTGTCAGAGGCAGAGGTGAGGTACAGCAGAGCGCGAGCGCACCATACATCTCTACACACTTGAAGAGATTCCAGCTGGGATCCAGCACCTGCTGGCATTCCCACAGCCATCACCTGCACCCCTGCCCCCACCTCTGCCTCTGGGAGGCTCTGAGGCCTGGGGGGGAGATGGGTAATGCAGGGTGGGGTGCTGTTGAGAGACCTGCTGGGGAGCCACCTGTGACCAGGAGCATCCCGGTTCCCTCTTCTGTCAGTGAAGGGAAGACCCAGGGACCTGCCTGCCTCGCCAGCGCTGCTTCCTGTGGTAAAGGAGTCATGAACAGTGAGTCTCTGTTTCCATATTACACAGCCGGGAGGAGCCCCAGGGTGGGGAAACTGCAGCGACAACTGCGCAAGGGGGAATATCACATCTTCAAGTCTGTCCCCATGCTTGAGAGTGACTTTATCCAGATCACCAAACGGAGAGAGCTGATTGATGGCACAACTGTGCCCTGATTATGACTGTGGGCATCACAAACACCAACCCCTCTGACCCAATACCAGACATCATGCTGCTGGCGCAACCGGTCCCTGGTTGTGAAAAGCATGCGGGGTGTGACCAGGCCACCAAGGGAAAAGGGCACAAAGGTAGAACGACCTTAGAGCTCACGAGGCTCTTCCCCTTGAAGTTGGTAAAGATCTCTGTTCACAACCATAACAAACAACAGCTGCACCTGAAGCTGGCTACTGGCTGTTCCTACTACCTGCAGCTGTGTGCCCCTCCGGACAAGCAGGAAGGCCTCATTGCCCTCCTGAGACCACCGGTGGAAGCTTACAGCTACCCATACCGTTGCAGCCGGGGACATGTTCATGTCAGTGTTTGAGGAAGAGGACAGGAGGAGCCCTGAAGCAGCACATTTCCAAGGAACAGAAGGTCAGGGAGGTCGGCATTAGGACCATCGACATCCTGGAGGTGACTGCGGCCGTCTCTGCAGCTTCCGCCGAAGGGCAGAGGACCCGACAGGACTTCCACAAACCCATGACCATGCCCGAAGAAGCTGCCCCGGACACCAAACCTACATGGCGTGACTGAGAGTCAGCAGCACGGGCAAAAAGAGAGGAGGTGGCAGCAGAGGAGCCAGTAGCAAGGGCCCAGGCTCCTGGAGCAGAAGGGGTGGCAGCAGGCGCCATGGCGGGCGCTTTTAGCATGACCATCACCAAGTCTGCCTCGGAGCAGTTCAGCACAGCCCTAGCAGGGCAGCCACCGAGTGTCCTGGAGGAAGCGAAACCAACACGGCTATTTCCGGTTCTGCCAACATGTGCCCAGAGAGCATTAAAGTGAGCTTGGAAGGTGCTACAAACAAGGCTCAGAGTGTACTTCCAGCATGTCCGCTATCCTCTCCCCGGAGGACAGCGTGAGGATGGCGACTGCAGGAGCAGCACGGGCCAGCAAGATTGGTGGAGAAGCCATGAAAAGAAGTGGAATGTTAGCCTCTCCGACTTCCACTCGGCCCTCGCCCTTGCGGAGGGAGCAGGCTGGGAGGCAGCCACGCTTCTCTCCAGCCAGCACTGAGGCCCCCAAGGGGAGAAGTGAGCGCAGGGAGGAGAGCGCTCTCCAGGGCTCCCCGCCCCACAGGGTAGCCGCAGCCACCAGGCAGGTGGGGACAAGATACCCCACAAACCAGGGGACAGGACCGTAGGCAGCCAGAGAGCCCCAAGAGAAAAGAAGGGAGGCCACCACAGCTCAGGGCACAGCAGGCATGTCACCAGCCTCAAGGAGGTCAGCCCTGCTCACACCCTCACTGCTGAGGAGTTCAGAGCCTCTCACAAACTGGGGGGGACAAAAAGTTCAGGGTCCTCGCCTAAAATACACAGCAGTATCGGCTCACTGTTGAACAACATCAAAGCCAGACTGAGTGGCCGCACTGAGCCACAGAGAGGTGGACACCGTGGAGAGGACCTGCATGGAGACATCATAAAGAGGACAGCCAGGGACTGGAGGCGGCTGGGAGCAGACCCAGGGCCAGAAGCCACAAGAAGGACCAGGCCTTGGGAGGGGACCAGGGCTCAGGATGTACCCCTAGGGTATTCTGCTTTCCCCTGCATTTGAAATAAAGAGATAAAAAATACATTGAGAATGTGGCATGCTGACTTCTGTCTGAAATTCTAGGCCTGGCAGCTGAGTAGTGATGACCTCATAGTGGATTTCCGGAGGTCATCCGGGCTGCAGCCTGAGACCCCAGTGCCAGCCAGGGCAGCCCCCACCTCACACCCATGCTCAGCAGAGCCCATAGGATGACTCCAACTTGCTTCAACCCCTTTCGGGCTTTGATCCTCAAGGCCTTGGCTAAAGACTATGGCCTGGGAAGCTCTTCCCCGCCACACACCATCTCCCTATTTTTAAATACATTTCTTCCCTTGAAGGCCCATAAGTAAAGCAAGAACAGGACTCCATCCCCTTGGGCACCAGTGGGGAGGGGGGAGGAGCCCCATCTGCTGGGAACCAGAACTGGGAGGAGTCCTCTTGACTTAGCGATTCTGGAGACCCCAGGTACACACCCTGGAGAAACACGCGTTCCAAGAAACAGCTATGAGAATGCTGAGAGTAAACACAATAGCAAAACACTGGAAACAGCCCAAATTTCCATCAACAAAATTGATAATACAGGAGGATAGGAATAGAGTGGGATTCGCATAAACTTCTCAAAACAAGCCACAGAAAATGTAATCCCACTGACGGAAGAGGTCATAGACACTGTTCCATTGTTTACATTTTGGAACAGTAAATAGAAAATTTTCTGGGGAGGAGAGGCGAAAGATGGGACCAAGGAGGTAGACACAGGGTGCCAACCTTAAGCAAGGCGCTGGGCACACAGGTGTATTTTTCACATTTTACTGCCTCTGATAGGATGGTCCGACAATCACCGTGGCAGTTGTGATAAGTCGTTTCAGACATACCACAATCAATGACTTCTCATGTGTTAGGTCTGAAAGGTCTGGTCTCTTAAATCACATTTATTTTTGGTACATGATACCAAGAACCTTTGGTTATTAGGAAGAGAAGGAATGATATCTCTTCTTTACAGATGAGAACCCTGAGGCTCAGAGATGGTAAACTCCTCCAATCGCCCAGTGGAACCTTTGCGGAACAGTGACCCACAGCCCAACTCTTCCCTGGCAGAGGCGTGGGGAGGAGGCAAAGCAAACAAGTCTGAGACAGGGTCAGCACGAGGCCTGGAGACACGGGCGTTCTTACAGAGCTCCACAGGGATGAGGCCCAAGTTGACGGAATTGAAGGGAGGGAAAAGTGGGGGCTGGGGAAAAGGAGGTGGAGCTGATCAAAGTTCAGGCGTCTTCCCACTATGATGACTGCTGGTTGTTAATGAGGTGGCAGGAAGAGAGGCCCAGGGGGATACAAGGAGGAACGTGTTAAGAAATATAGCAACAGCTTCTAGATGGCTAAAGGGTAAAACAACAGAATGAGGCAGCCAAAGGAGGCTGGAGAGTGTGAATGCTGAACTGAAGGCCCAAACTGAGGAGCTCAAGAATGAGAAACAGCATTTGATATACGTGCTCAACCTTCATCGGCCACGTGTATTCTCTGGGCTCAGATCAGGCCGACTCCAGAAGATGAAAGAAACCTTTTAATTCAACAGATAAAGGAAGGAACATTGCGCAGCTAAGAAACCATGGTATGGGGGCAACTGGAGAGTCCTCACTGAATCCTCCTTTTACATCCAAAACCCTGAAGCCTTTGGAGATCTGACTTCCTGTGCAGTTTAAATCTCAGTGGTAAAGAACCACTGGTGTGGGAGAGCCCTCGATGACTTAGCTGGGCCTGTCCACTCTGCCCCACAGTGGACTTTGGACCAGGGCAAGGGCATCTTTTACCCCAACTCTGGGATGTAGGCCTTATCATACTGGCTGTTCTTGGATTCTCCAGACGGCCCCTGGTTGGGGTCCTGACTGCTTTCTGCTGGATTTTACAAAACCCAAGTCTCCCACCGTTAGGATTCATGCAGAAGTGTCTGTACCTTGGTTGGATGGGTGGGGCCACAACTGTCTTATTGGTCAGTCAGCTCTCACTATAATGCAGGACTTGGTGGGAGCTGATATTTAGTCTTCATCATGTGCCACTTATGGTTCCAGGATCTTAAAGATCATGAGTACCTGGTATAATATTGGCATGGTCCTGCATGAGCCAGGGTATAGGAGGCACCCCATCCATGCCCAGTGACTCCTGGCAAGGCAGTTGCTGGCCACCAGCACTCACATGGACAACACCCCTGGGACACCTGGAGTCCCTGAACCAGTCTGGATGACTCCTTGTGCTGCTGCCCTTTTCCTCCCACTACAATGCCTCCCAGGAGTGGCATGTCTGTGTACCAAGAGGACCTCCTACAGGCAGGTGTGGGAGGCAGGAGTGAATGGTGAAGATGGCACATTCCCCTGGGCTGATGAATAGAATAGCCAGAAACTTTTATGTGATTTGCAACATTAACTGTACTGTTACCTTTCCTGAAAACAGGCAAATATTTAGGGCTAGGGATGTCCCACTATTAAGCTGGCACTGAGAAGGATCAGTCCTAGTTTATAAGCACCCCGAGCACCTCCCAGCTGCCAAGCATGAGTTTCAGGAACATTGAGACCTGCTGTGGTGACTGATGTTTTGAGCTCAATGATGTTTTGAGCCCCTACAGCTTGAAGGCATTGTTCTAGAAGCTTTGAAATTTATTTTTCACCAGTGTTACTATGCCCTTTAATAGATGAGAAATTGAGGCCTACATAGGCTCAGGACCAAAAAATCTTAAGCAACAGGACAGGTTTCTAGCCTTCCTGTCCCTAAGGATGATCCCTTCCAAAATACTACTTTCTGAGAAGCCAGTTTTCAGAGCCAGGAAAATCTGGTTCTGGGCTCAGCACTCAGGCCCACTGCCCCTCTCTTTCCTGCCCCTGGAGAAAGCCAGCTGGAATCCACCTGGCACAGGGAACGAGAGCTTCAGATTTCCAAGCCAGAGGTGCCCTAGATACACCTGTCAGTGGCCACTACGTGGCGCTGTGGTTCAGGAGACTCCGAGTCATCGCCGACGACCGAGGCCGGGACCCGGACCGTTGGGGGTCGCGACCCAACAGTCAGACCTGCTCCGCGAGGGACCCGACCGGAACATGCGGAAAGCGGTTGCTGGGGGGAGCACTGCCACCCCCCACCGGAATTCCTCTCCCTTCCCTCCTCCTCCCCTGCGCTGGCCTGGAGGCCGCATCAGGGACGCTCGAAGCCATGGCATCTGGGACCGGCAGGACTCGCGGGCACCCTCCTTCCCCCTCGTCTTCTTCCCACCCAGCTGGCCAACCCAGCTCAGAGCTCTCGCCCGTCGTAGTTTAAGCACGCTCACAATCTGAGGATTTTAAATATTGCAACACCAAACATCAAAAGCGATCACTTGCATCAACTATTCTTCAATTTTTAAAACAATGCTTTGAGCCATTGCCAAATGTTTTCAGAAATAACAGGTACATCTAAGAAACAGGGCCCGCCCCCTGCCCCTCAAAAAGAAACACTGATCTCCTGGCTATAGGCACGCCCCTACTTTAAAACTCAGACATCAGATTTTCCTCCTTATATTAAAACTAAGTTACAAATAGGAACTATAGCTTTGTGCCTACTGTCACCTCTCTTCCCAAAGTCCTTCTCCATCATTTAAGAAAAACTTGCACAGGTATGTTTGTGCACATAGGGCTCGGCAAGGCAGAATTATGAGTTCAGATCCTGTATGTACCGTGAAGAATGGTTCCACGAGGCTCCTTGAGCCTCACTTTTCTCATCAACAAAATGGGAATATTGCTAGCACCCACCTCATGGGTTGCTGGAAAAATTCAATACATATAAAGCACTTAGAGTAGTGCTTTGATACATAGCAAGTGCTCAATAAATGTTACTCTTATTACTTTTCCTCCAGTCCTTACTGTGTGTACTTACTGGTGGTGTGCACCAGTCGTTTGGCATTCAATACAAGCAGCCTTTTGTATTCGGCTGCCTTTTCATACAGCTGTACCATGGCCAGAGTGCTTTTCCATACCCCTATGCTCAGAAGCACCCAGCATAGACCCTTACTGGGTGCACAGTCATTAGCGTGGGTCGTGGTGGTCACCATGCATCACAGCCTCTGGCTATGATTCTGCCCGCTTCTTGTCTTTTCCTGGTGGCAGTGCTTGAATAAACCTACTAAGGTAATTGCTGTGTGCCCCCTCCCCTTCTGTTTTGAATGATAAGAGCTTTAGTCTTTTATTCTCTTCTAGACGAGGGAGCCCCTTCTGCTCCCCAGGGCTAGGGCCTGGGGGTCATGCCAAAGCTTGTTTTGTTTCCACTCGGGATTAGAGAGACTGTGTTCCTATGTTCCGGATGATGGTCTGCTTAGGAAGAACCTGGCTCTACAGCCTTAGCCTCCTAGAACCTCGGCCAGGTCACGACAGTGAGGCACCCTTGCCTCTGAGAGGCATGGTCGAATGAGTGAGCGAGTTTGTCTGTGGCTGTGTCTGGAGTTGTGTGGATGTGTGTTTATGTCTTTCCTGACTTCTCCATCTCTAAGGGCAAGGGTCTTGGTAACTACTGCCTGGCAAAAAGCTTTGCTGGCAGGGCACGAGCACTCCACATGTGTTGACTGACTGACAGACTGGCTCTAGAGGCTCAGCCAACGTGCTTCTCAGGTAGATTTTTAAAGACACTGTTATCCAACTCATTAGATTCCGTCAGAAAGCACAGCTGAAGCTGTCACAGGTCATTGGGATGTCAGCAAAATGGTAACCACATATGCAAATGAGGGTGTTGGGGGTGTGAGGGTGACTTGGGGTGGAAAGGGCTGGTTCATCTAGGAAGGCTTGCTTGTTGGGGGAGGGGAGGGGACTGAAGCTGTAGTTAAAACACATGCAGTTTGACAAAGTGAGAGAAGAGTGTGGTTTTAGGCCCTAACGCAGCCTTTCCTGGTTCAGGACCTCACTTGACTCATTCCAGAGTTCCCCTGCCAGCCGCTGGGAATGTTACAGTGCATGACATCTCTCAGGAAGCTGACTTTCTTGGAAAATGTCATGCACAGAGCAAATCTATCACCTCCACCCCCAAATCTTAGAAATCCTACCTCTCTGCAGCTAGGAATGAATAGATTGGAGGCTGAGTATTAACTTAGCAATCACCACATACTGGTTTTGGGGTGCCCTGGTTACTCTCTGGTTTCTAGTTGGGGCCACCTGATGGCATCTGCTCTTGGAGAAGGGGGAGGGCACATTTGAAGGAGAAATGTAAGTTGAGCCCAATGGGTAAGGAGGGCTGAGGGGCTGGATGCCCTGATCTCTTGCTCAGCTAGCAGAGAGGGGCTGGCACGGCAGCTACCCTCTGAAGCCCTTGCCTTTTGGGACTTTGAGAGGGAAATCTAAACCATGTGTCTCTGATTCATTTACTCATCAAACTGTTGTTTGGCAAGAGTTCGTGGACATCTTGGAAAGAACATTTATTTGGTTTGGTTTCTTTTCTTTATCATGTTTTTCCTTTGAACCAGGAAGTCCGTTTTTGCCAAAACTAAAATTTAACACTGAATATGAGGTTGAATGAGAGCATTAGACGAAATGAAGATTTTTATCCTGTTTCTCTATTTTTAACAGTGTGAGACAAAACAAGTAATATCTAACAGGTAATCTTGTAAATCGAGTCCTATTGTTATCTCCATACATCAATAGGAAAACTAAACCCAGAAAAGTTAAGTAAATTGCCGAAATCCAGCTAATAAGTGGCAGCCTTCATATACCTGCATAGTGCCGAGGGCCCACAGAACTTTGGGGGTGAGGGTGAGGGGGTGGTTCACATTGTTTTAATTTCCTTTAAAATCAGGAGAAAACATGAATTTTTAGGTCTAAGGAGAATGTTTTAATGTATACCATTAGTATATTTGTCTCTCTACCAATGCAGCCATGTTTTAATTATTTTAGAAGCAGGCACCCTCGGGGAGCCAAGCCCATGACCTAATACAGAGCATCCTCTGTTTGACAAAGTGCAGCAAGGTGGGGACTAGGTAAATGACAAGAGGGTTCGTGAAAAAGCTAGGTTTTGAGGAGCGAGAGTTAAATAAGAAAGGAGAGAGATGCGCTAGTTGGAGGCATTTTGAGGAACGGGGAATTCCCTGGGACTGGGGACAGCAAGGTAGCTGATTCAGAGGTTGCACTGATCATTGGTTAAAACTCAGGTCCAAACTGCTTTGGAATTCTTATACATTACTCATCAAGAACCCATATTTAACAAATTCCATCAGTAGTACTTAAGCCCTAATTACTACTTAAATTCACAAATGCTTATCTTATATACTAGAAGGGTAAACAGGACTTTCGGTTTGTGTTCATAGTTCTTTCCTGCTAGATGTTAACTAATATCCATTCTCTGGCGGTTAGTGCCACCAATGATTAGCAAATTATCCACGATAGAATCTGGACCTGAGTACCACCTTTTGAATAAGCCTACCCATCATTTCAGAGACCTAGGTGTCATCTTGCCTAGGCTACAAGCATCCTCCAGAGGACACGTCAGCAAGCCACAAGCCCACCTTTCCCCTGACCCCTACCCCCAAAGGGGCCGCCAAAAACCCTGGCTATAAAAAGCCTCTTGACCTATTAGAGACCCTATTTTTTTGTTTGTTCTGCTGGCCAGGGCAGAGGGGGCCCTCTCAGGTTCAGCAATAAACCTGCTTGGACTGCTAAGTTCGCATCCCCTCTCTTCTTTCATCTCTCCCCTCTTTTTCTTTATCCCCTCTATCCCTTTCACATATGGTGCCGAAACCCCGGAGCAGGAAGCCGAGAGCAGGGGCTCTTTTGCAGCCTAGGAAGCAGCTCATCCCGGGCTAATGCCCAGATCCTGAGAGCCTCCTGTGTCTCGCCCCGTTTCCCTTCCCTCCCACACCCAACAACCCCTCACGAACCCCATTGCAGGGACCATCTTGCGAGAAGTCAATCCACACATCCACCACCGGCTATTAATCCATTGCAATTCCCAGGAGGGTAACTTTCTGGCCTCTCATCAACTTTGTCTTGGCGCAGGGAAAAAGTTGGTCTGGGTCCCCTTTTCTTTATCCTTTCCCTTCCTCTCTGAGGACACCATAAGGGGACCTCCTGCACTCTAACTGGGGGGACGCTTTCTTTCGGGGTGCAGGACAATCTGGGTTCAGGAGCCTCCGGTTGGGAGAGTCCCTGCGGGGTGCTTCCCAAACCGTGGCCACCCTTTCTCACCCTCCCACAATGGACAATTCTCCCTCAAAGACATCGGGAGACACCCCCCTCAACTGTCTCCTACATAATCTTTCCCAGTTGGGATTAAAAGGAGATATTCAACCACAAAAATCGGTCTTTTACTCTACTTCCACGTGGCCTCAATATAAACTCGACAATGGGTCACGCTGGCCAGTCGAGAGCACTTTTGATTTCCAGATTCTCTGAAATCGAGTAACTTTCTCCAGAGGACTGGCAAATGGCCAGACGTTCCCTAAATCCCAGCCTCCTTCACCCTGCGCGAGCAGCCCTCCCTCTGCTCTACCCTCTCCTCTCTTCAAATCCTTCTTGCTGAACAAAAACCCCCTAAATCTCCTCCCACTGAACAAAAACCCTCTAAAGCCCTCATCGAACAAAAATCCCCTACCCCCACCCTGACATCGCGCCTGCACCCCCTCTTCCCTGCTCTGTTGAGGAGCTCGCCCCCGCTGACGACCCTCTTTGCCTTATGATCCTCCTCCTCCTCCCCAACCGCCTCCGCAAAATCCGAATCCCTCCCCACCGTCCGCTCCCCGCAGCACCCCTGCCCCTCCTCCTTCCCATATCCGCCAGCGCGAGAGGCTCCTCCGACCCAGCCCCACCGTCCGCTCCCTGTAAGGCAAAGGGAGACTGGAGTTGGCCCAACTGCGTGCGCCTTGACCGAGGAAATGACCTGTGTGTGCATGCCTGTTCCAGAGAGGGCTGGCTAACCTCCCTGGAACAGTTTACTGGGAAAAAGCAGGTATATGTACGTACCAGGAGAAGAGCCCCGGCTCCTAGCCAGATCCGGGACTCTTCCCTGGTAAAGCCACGCACTCTGTGTTTGGCACAGGGCCACCTTTGTTCAGGGCATGTATTAAAAGGCGTATATGAAGAAGGGAAAAGTGCCTTGCCTGGTCTAGCAAGCGCCTGGCTCTGCAGCTGATGCCGCGCGCGCCCTTCGCTGCTGGTCTACCTTCTGAATGATATATTGTTTTGTGCTGTATGTTGCCAGCGATGTGAACCGTGGATTGGTGGTATGCCTTATTAATTTGGCCTTGCTTTCTGCTTTCCCTTCTCTTTATGTCATAAACTACCTTGCTCCTGGTCCACCATATTTTTCCTGTGCTGTATGTTGCCAGTGATATAAACGGTGGGCTGGTGGTATGACTTTATTAATTTGGCTTTGCTTTCTGTTTCCTTCTCTTTATGACATAAATTACTTTTTAAACCTATGTGAGTTTTCTCCTTCTCTTTATGTAATAAAATACCTTTAAAAACCCACGTGAGTTTTTTCCTTCTCTTCATGTAATAGACTACCTTTTAAACCTTTGTGAAGGGTGTCTTACATATGTATGACTTGCGAATTGAGCTTCAAACCATTGAGTCTGTGCGTGGCAACAGCTAAGTTTTAGTCTTGCTGTTACAAATTGGCACTGTGAGCAGGATTCTCAATTATTAATAGGGAGCAAGACTCCTTTCTTTAGAAAGAGAGCAGATGTTAAATGTATTGCTTGTGATGTCCTGGCATGGAAAGATAGGCAATTTTCTGCATTAGCCAAGGAATAGGCTGATAGCACTGGTCTAAGTGAGAACTGGCACAGTAAATTGCAGAACGCCAGTCCCCCTCAAGTAACTGAAACCTTGCAATCCGTCCCAGTGGAAAAGGGGAAAGAATTATGTGCTGTTAGCCACTGGGGATGGATACTCCTGAATGCTTATCGAAAGACGTGTCAAAAGCGAGATGCTCTTTGTGGGGAGAAATGTAAATTGGAAAAAGAGTTAACAGATTTACAAAGAAAAATGGCAATGCTGCAATGTCAAAATTTCATTTTGGGCCACCAAGCTAGAACGTACCAGGATGTGGCAGAGACGGCTGTGCGGTGTGCCCAATGTAAATATAAAAAGAGGAAGGGAAAAATTAATTGAAGGAAAGTGCATGCTGTAATTGCTAGTGCAAAAGGGGACTGGGATCCTGACAAATGGTATGGTGGTATATGGAATGACTCAGATGATGACACTGATTGGGATGAACCTGAAGAAGCAGCTAAATACGATTGAGAGCAAGATCCCCCAAAACTCAAGCATGGCCAATTACTCGTAGATTAGAAGAAAGGAGAGGGTTAAATTTAGCTGATGGAAAGTATCAATTTGCTATACGTTCTTTATAAGTAGACCCTGTATTAGTAGGAAAACTGTCCATAACTCCTGGGGAAGTCCCTAGTCCGACAAAAATCGTTAATTGTAAATAAGACCAAATACCTGGGGGGGGGGGGGGCATAAAGAAATCACTGAGACTATCCAAGATTATGTAAAGATTGTGGAGTTCTGCTAACTACCACCACTAATTGGAACCCTATTTGGCCTGTAAAAAAGAGTGATGGGACTTGGTGAATGACTGTAAATTACAGGGAATTAAATAAGGTGACTCCTCTTATGGCTGCAGTCCCTGATACTGTTAACTTTAACTGAATGAATACAAATTTACCAGGGAGAATGGTATGCAGTAATAGATTTGGCTAATGCATTTTTTACTATTCCAATTGCACCGAAATTTTGGGATCAATTTGCTTTCACTTGGCAGGGACGACAATAAACCTTTACTAGATTGCCACAGGGATATAAACATAGTCCCACAATTTGTCACAGAATTGTAGCAGAGCATCTGGATACTTTTGATACCTCCCTGCAAATAATTCATTATATAGATGACATTATTGGAAGGAAGGGATGAAAACTGTGTGCAGGAAGGATTAACATCACTTGTTCAACATCTTAAGGAAAAAGGATGGTAAATAAACCAATCTAAAACACAGGGCCCTAGCCAAAATGTGAAGTTTTTAGGCATAAACTGGGATAAAGGACATAGAATAGTAATGCCCAAAGCTAAACAAAAATTCTGGAATTTACAACTCCAAAGTCAAAAAAGGAAGGCCAAAAATTCATAGGTTTGTTTGGATGCTGGGAAGCTCACATTCCCTATTTAGGACAAATTTTGCAACCTCTTTATAGAGTGACTAGAAAGAAATATAACTTTCAATGGAGAGAATAACAAAATAAGGCTTTTGAAGAAACAAAATTAGCCATTCAAAGAGCCTTAGATTTGTGGCCTATGAGGGAAGGATCTATTGAGTTCCAAGTTACAGTGGATTTCTTTTGCAAACTGGAGCATCTGGCAGAAACAAGATGGAAAAAGAGTGTCCTTAGGGTTTGGGGAAGAAAACCTTCAGAATTATACTTCCTTTGAACAACAGTTAGTGGCAGTTTATTGGGCCTTATTAGAAACTGAGCAATTAATGCTGGGACATGAAGTACTATTCAGATTTCCTATACCTGTTATGCACTGAATGTCAAGTGATCCAGTATCACATAAAATTGGACACACACAAGAAACCAGCATAATACAATGGAAATGGTATATTCAAGATAGGGCGAAAAAGGGGCCCTCTGGAGTTGCACAGTTACACGAGCAAATTTGTCAATTGTCATCTGAACTAGAAATTGAACAGCCCCTGTACCTAAAGCTGAAGCCTCTCCAATATCTTGCAGTCAAGGACATGATTCTCTTAATGAAAATCAGAAACAACATGCATGGTTTACTAATGGATCTGCTAAATATATAGGTCAAGATAGATACTGGAAAGCTATTTCCTACAACCCTCAAACCCAGGTAATATTGGAAACAACAGGGAAAGGGAAAAGTCGTCAATTTGTTGAATTGCAGGCAGTATATCAAGCCATTATGTATGAAAAGGAGAAACAACGTCACATTTTTACAGATTTTTGAGCCGTAGCTAATGGGTTAGCTACTTGGCTGCCAACCTGGGAAAAAAATAATTGAGAAATCCATGATAAGCAACTAGGGGAACAGAACTATGGAAGGAAATATGGGATGTATTACCTTGTACTAATGGTCTGTTTTTCATGTAGACGCACACACTCCTCTTACCCTGATGAACATGAGTATAATGCCCAGGCTGATTTATTGGTGACTATAGCAACTGCTAATCTTCCATCACCTCCTTCGGATGATCAGATCTTGGCTAAATGGATACATCAACAGTCTGGACATTTAGGTTTTGCTGCCATGTACAGGTGGGCACAGGACTGAGGTATTGGGATTCTTTAGCAGCTTTAAAGGAAAGGGTAAATATGTTACTTGTCAATCAGACAATCAAAGAAGAGTACCAAAGATCATTACTGGGTTATTATTAAGAGGAAGAGGTCCTGCTCAAATATGGCAGATTGATTATGTTGGACCACTGCCCCTGTCTAGAGGATGTAAATATATTTGTACATGTATAGACACCTTTTCAGGAGTATTAGTGGCTTGTACTTATACACACGCTATTCCAAAGAATGCCTGTAGAACTCTAGATACTTTCAGTCCATATTATGGTCTTTCCACCTAACTGCAAAGTGGTAACAGTTCTCATTTTAAATGTAAACTAATTGATGTGTATTGTAGTGAGAACAATATAGAATGAGTATATCATATTCCTTGTTATCCCCAAGCCACAGGACTTATCGAAAGGATGAATAGATTGTTAAAAGAAAAATTAAGAAAACTAGGAAATAATCCATATGATAATTGGAAGGACAATTTATTTATTGCAGTACAGCGATTGAATAATAGGCCATTAGGGAATAGCACCCCATTGACTCAAATGCTAACACTTAATTTACAAATTAGAGGGCATAAAATACAGGTAACCACTAAATGGTGGATATTACATTCTAATGCAAAAGCCCCCTTCCAGGGAACATTACGCTCAGCAGGAAATGATTTATGTGTGGTAGAAGAGATTTGAATTGACTGGAAAACAAATGACATGTTCTACTGGCCTGGGAATTCAAATTCCTAAAGGATTCTATGCCCAAATTGTCCCATGAGTTTAACTCAGAAAGGTATTCAGATTATGGGAGCGATTATTGATTCTGATTATGTAGGAGAGAGAAAACGATGATGTGTCGGTGTCAAAAGAAACCCTACATTTTATTCCAGGTGATCGGATAGCTCAGTTACTATTAATTTCAGTTCTAAAAACAACTTGGGAGTAGTTATCAGATCCTCCAAATATCACTACTAGAATAGGAGGATTTGGATCAACTGAACGGATTCAAGAAGGTGCCAAAGTTTGGGTAAAGAGGCATGAGAATGATTATCCAAAACCAGGAGAAATAATAGCTACAGGCACTAATAATGTTGTTAGTATGATGATTACTGGTGAAAAGTATCCTATTGTGTTACCTACTATTCATGTCTTTTTGCATGAATAGTTTCTTCTCCTGCTATTTCTTTGGATTTAGTCTATGGAATCATGGCACCCCGGGAACTCCTCTCATTTATGCAAATACTCCTGTAGCTGACCTTGGATGGAAAAAAGCCACTACAAATAAAACCTAAGACACCTTTGTATGCCCTCCCAATAAAGCATTGCTTTATGAATATTAGTGGATCAGAAAATGTTACATGATGGTACTCTCATTTTCCGTTTCAACATTCTTTGTTAAAAGGACGAAGTTTTTGTAAACTGTTAGTTTACTCCTGAACTAGTAAAGAACTAAACTCATGCAGAGCAAAAGCTAGTTACATAAAACTAAACTGAGGAAGATGATTTTAATTTTTATGCAAATGTTGCTAATCTCTTAAACAGAAAAACAAGTGTCTGTTTTGACCTTTTTCTCTTGACCTAGCTTGCAGCAGTTTAGTAAATTATATGTTTAAAGCAGAATTGAAACATTTATCTTTCTCTACCTGATCCCTCCAAAACTTAAAACTCTCAGTCACTATTTTCATATTTTATGGCAACATTTTAATTTGCATAGGTTCAATAAGAATCTGCTCTCCTTGTGACAGTGATGCCATGGTTATTGTTTGCAGAGTCGAAGAATTAACTTAGCAAACACCCAAGGTAGGAGAGCCAGGGAGAGGCTTTTATTTAGAGAGACAGTGAGAGGACAGAGCTCCTGGCTCACGCCAGGAGGGGACAAGAGAGCCTGTGATGGTGTGTTGTCTAGGGGATTTATAGTCGGTTGAGAATTTTCAGGAATGTGGCTAAGGGCTAGGGGTGCAGACTTGTACCACCTGCCCTGCCCCCAAGGTGGGCTGGGTTGTCTGTTTGCTAGGGCTGTTTACAGTGAAGTCACGGGTTATGCCAGACACCCTTCTTTATTTGAGGAACACTCAAACATTCCAGGCCAAGTTGCTCCTGGCCTTTTGAGCTGTAACTGATCTTGCTGAAGATGTCTATATTCCTAGTCTGGTATCTTTACCCTCGAGAATTAGTGTGACCTTGACTTGAGGCCCTCACCCTACTGTGACTACAGCCACAGGCCCTGTCTCAACAGGACCAATTAAAACACTGGTTATATTACCAAGGCTTTGACTGGAATGTCATACCTGAGAGACACGTGTGTAAACTCAGATATAAACCGACAGCTTTAACGAACTAAGGTTGACTTTACAGAGCCAACAAAGCCCCTTGGAAGAACTGGCCTGGTACCTTGCTTACAGGGTTCCCAGCAGCCTTACCAGGTGAGTAAGGAAGGTCACTTCCTGGCAGGAGCAGGAACCTCAGAATGTCTTGGAGACCTCAAGAAGAGAGGAGGAATTCACCCAAATCTACAGAAGCCAAAAAACTGCAAATAGTAATGGAACCGGAATAGAAGTGCCCATCTTCCGAGGCCCTCTCAACTAACCAGTGATTGAGACCTACTTGCACCCTTTACTGCGTCCCCTCTCAGCATGAAGCAGCCAGAGCGGTCGTCACCCCCTTTCCTTAGCAGCAGCTTAGGGTATCTATCTGTAGAGGGCAGATGAGACAGGGACCTCCAGAGGGCTTATGCCAGGAGGGGACAAGAGAGAGGGGACAAGAGAGGTGTGTGTTGTCCAGGGGATTTATAGGCAGTTGAGGATTTTGGAGAACTGATTAAGGTCTTAGGGGTGCAGACTTGTTGAAAGTGGTCTTAGGATGTTTGTCCTTGATGAGACATTAAGTCCCTTTTAGCAAGCTAAAGTGAATCTTACACATGATTACAAAAGGTTAGCATAATAAAAACAAGGGCTACTTTCCTTTATCTGGGGAATATCAACTGATCTCACTGAAGAATGACTCTAGAGCTTAATGTTTAACACAGAGCTTTAATAGGGACTTCTTTGCACATTGTTACATTGCTCTGACTGTAAATATCCTGCCTTGTTTTTTCCAGAGACCCTCACCCTACTCTGACTACACCCACGGTCCCTGTCTAACCTGCTTTAGGGATCCCTTGCCTGCCGGCAGGGCCCTAGCTCAAGTAATATATTTTGAGGAACTCAGGCTATTTTTTATAATGTAAGCTACTTTTTTGGAAACAACAGGGTAGTGAGGTTTTAGGAAAAGTTTGGTTGAAAATGAAGGAGAAAGTTACAGCACCAGAAGATAGGAAGAAAGGTGAAGATTGGAAAAACCTCAGGGTAAAACGGAGGGCATAGCTGGGAGCTCTCCCCTTCTTTCTTTAATTGAATCATAGGTGATGTTGGTGGCTAGGGAGGCAGACTTCCGGGCTGGCTTTCATTTTCATTTCGGAGTTGAAATATAGGTCGGGAGTTGACCACTGTCTGATTGATGCCGGAGTTCTTGTTCACGAAGCCGAAGAATGAGCTTCACAAACACCCCAGGTAGGAGAGCGAGGTACAGGCTTTTATTTAGAGATAAAGTGAGAGGACAGAGCTCCTGGCTCACGCCAGAAGCACACAAGAGAGCCTGGGGTGATGCATTGTCTAGGGGATTTATAGGCAGTTGAGGATTTGGGGGAACTGAGGGCTTAGGGTGTGGACTTGTGTCACCTGCCCTGTCCCCAGGGTGGGCTGGGTTATTGTCTGTTTGCCAGGGCTGCTTACAGTGAAGTCATGGGTTATGCTGATACCCTTGTGGAACACTCAAACATTCCAGGCCAAGTTGCTCCGCCTTTTGACCTTTAACTGATCCCACTGAAGATGTCTATATTCCTAGTCTGGTATCTTTACCCTAGAGAATTAGTGTGACCTTGACTTTGCATAATGCTGAACACAGAGTTTCCATAGGGACTTTACATTGTTACATTGCTTTGACTGTAAATATCTTGCCTTGCTCTTTCCAGAGGCCCTCACCCTCCTCTGTCTAAGCGCACCATCCCTGTCTCACCAGGAAGGAGGAACTATTGCCCCTTTCTGCTGAATGGATTCAATGTAATTATCTGGCTGGTTCATTCAGGAGATGAATACCACATTGACGGCTTGGGTTTGGTCTGTTGCTCTACAATCAGGCGGTCAGCAGTGGCAATAACTACATCAGTCCTGGGGAAAGGGAGCTTGTGCTGTTAGGACAACACATGGCCTCACCCCTGCCACTATGGCTGTTTCATTCATGGGATCATTTTGCAAGCACTGAGGCAGCCACATTCAGAGAGTAGCTGCCCTGCACTGGATGAATCGTCCTATTCCCTGGGTTTCTCCATGCTTCTCTGAAGTGATACTCTCAGGTGCTCCCTAGAGATTGAGAGACAAAGTTCTACACACTATGGAACACACACTACAGGTCACCTACATCTTTTCCAGAGCTCCTAGTCTCCCATCTCCTTTCAGGCCATTTGTCCCCATGCAGGCACTATGTATATCTTTCCTTTAGGTCATTTCTTCCTCTTTACCCAGCTGACAACTCAGTGTTCTTCTCAAAGCTCTACCCACGGAGAGGATTTACCACCTGCGTGGGTACACTCCAGAGTGGGGATGTACTGGCTTGTTATTAGCTCATACTAATATACCAAGTTGACCCGTTCATTAATTAGACCCAGATTTTTTTCTTTTTCCTTTATCTGGTTGTAGGAAAACCCATAAGATATTGTTGCAGCAGATGTGGGAGATGTAGAGCTTTGGGCCACCCGTTTATGTAGCTCCTTTGTGCCCTTCATGCCCACTGGAGTCCAGTCCTGAAAAGGCCATTTCCACCGTACAATGGATTACTGCTGCGTCTGTCCATCTTCTGACATGGTGAATCTGATGACACACACCTCATGACAGGCACTTCATGTGCCATGGTTAGATTCATTACAGGACCTCCTTTTCAAACAGAAAATTGTATTCTGCTGCAGAAGGTGTGGCTTTGCTCCAAACCCTAGAGATATGAATTACAGGTTTCTTATTGGACTTGCCAGAGGCTCCTCATTGCTTACCATGGGTATCTCCAGCACCTCGGGTAGGCTGGGTGCTCACAGCCTGGACCTGCAGTGGGTCTTCTCTTATTCTGGGCTTCACTCAAAATTAGCAGTCTTCTAAGTTACACAAGAAGTGGGTTGGAGCAATATTCCCAAATGAAGTATCTGTTATCTTCAAAATCCAAGCCCCATCAGGTGCTGTGTCTGTTGCTGAACGTGAAGTGAGAAGTACAAAAAATGGATCTTATGAAAGGATGAACTAGCCTTGCCAGACTGTTCACTGACGTGACAGGCTCCTGCATCCGGATAGGGTTTATCTCCTACCCTCTGGCATATTTCCTAGAACTTCCCACTTTTTGTTTATCAAAGCTGATTAACACTAAGTTTTATCAACATAGTGGACTAGCACAATATGTTGTGGAATGTTGAAATAATCAAAGGCCCTGTAGACTATAGTGTGGCGGAGAACAGGAGTATTAACAGAGCCCGGGGGCAGGACAATGAATGTGTAATTCTGTTCTTTCCATGTAAATATTATCCTCACGTGCTCTTCTTTGTTGATGGAGATTGAGAATATTGCATTTGCCAAAACATTAGTCACATACACAGTATTGGATCTGTTGCAGTAAACCTTTAACACCTGGCACAGCAGCTGTAGTCGCAGCCACCAGTCGGTCGAGCGTTCAGTAGCAGAGCATAACCGCAATCTGTCTGGTTTCTGCAAGGGTGGTAAAAGTGAATTGAATGGGGGATATGATGGGATTACCATCTCCAGCATCCTTTAAATTTTTGAGAGTGGTTCACTCAGTAAACACATGAGAATTGATCATTTCTATTGATTTGCCATCTTGGTTGTTGGGGAAGGGTGTTAATTTAGGGGCTCTCACTTGCCAGATCAGGAAAACAATGTGAAGACGAGGGGCTGCTAAGAAAATCCGTCTCAATTATGGATGGCAAAATAACAGAGGGTGATGGGTAGACCCTTTGGAATCACTGTGAAACAGACTTGAGCAAGGACTCAATTTATCACCTGGCCTCCTTAAATCTCTACTCTGACCAGGAGCCACGGGGCAAGGCCTTGATTAGAGTGAGGCACATAGGGTGCACTGTCACATGCCAACCCTGCACTTGCATGGCCCCAAGGACGGGCACCCTCTCCAATGCTACGCCCAGGCATCCTGCCTCACCCTAGCCCTGGCCTTGCGGTGATGGCCCGTCAAGTGCAGAGCTCTTGCACATCCCAGGACCTCCTCTGCCTCTTGTACCTCTCCCAGCTTACCACACAGGAGGCACTTGGTGATTATGAAGCTTCAGTGTGCCAGAGGTTGTGGTCACCCCACTGCAACCAGCAATGACATGCCTGTTGCCATCTGACTGAATGATACTCTTCCAGAATCTCATCCCAAGGGGATTCCTTTCTAGGGCCATTCCTGGCACCAATTACATTCATTTGGCTTCACCCAGGAAGCAAGGCCTATGATAAAGACGTGGATACAGGAAGTTTATTTGGAAGGTGATCCAAGAGGTCAGGTAAAAAGGAGTTTAGAGGAAGGTAGGAAATGCATTTAAAAAAAATTTTGGATCAGCTATGGAAGTATATTTTTCTGATAATATTCCTTTCTCTTAAAAAAAAAAATTCCTGTGTGGTGATCTCCAGTAAGTAGTTCTTCACGATGGTATATAGGGCATATCAAAGTGTGGGCAAAGGGTTTGTTTGTGTTTATACAGAGGATCAAAGCCTAATTTGGCTACACAGAAAACGAATTAAGACACGATATGAAGAACTTCCAACATCAACATTCTCTGGAAGAGTCATTCCAGAAGATGATCATCAAAAAACTTCAACAAAGATCCTGGTGCTGTTGCAGTTGTAGCTGCACTCATCCCACCGGTTCCTGGACTTGCCATTGGAATGAAGAAGGAGATATCTAAGCTGGCCTGTGCATACAGTAAAACAACAAATTTGACTGTATCTATACTGTCGGAACTCAACCAAGAATTAGGAGAAGTACAAGTTGCAGTGCTCCAAAATCTTGGGACTATAGATTATCTACTGTTAAAAGAACATATGGGATGTGAACAGTTCCCAGGAATGTGTTGTTTTAATTTGTCTGATTTTTCTCAAAATATTCAAATTCAGTTAGACAATATCCATAATATCATTAAGTTTTCACAAATGCCTAGGGTGTCTAACTGGTTTTCTTGGTTTCACTGTATATGGCTGGTAATTGTAGGTCTTCTTTGGTTATGTAGCTGTATTCCTATTATGTTAATGTGTGCACACAATTTAATTAGTAATTTAAAACCTATACATGCTTATGTTATACTACAAGAAGATATGTCAAAGAAATAATCAATCTTCCCATGTTTTCTTCTGTCTGCTACTTCTATAGCTTCTCTTCTTCCTTCATAATTATAACCCCTAAGTAGAATTTGTGCCTCATATCAAAATTATTGAGTATCATAATTCTTCCAAGTGGTAAAGATACCTCAAGACAAATGCTAGGCATAGAAGACACAGGGCATAAATCTGCAAAAAAGCAAAAAACTAACCTTTTCAAACAATATGGCTTCTCTCTCACTTACCAACTTTACCTGTATGGCCCCGGAAGATGACTGGTTAGCCAGAGACGGGTAAGATTCCTCAAGGGAGGAACAACCTAAGACAGGCACAGTCGCAGGGGCGCCATCAGGTGAGAAATCGGCAATCAACAGAGGTGAGGCTTAGAACCTCACCCCCCCTGTTTTGAGAGAAATCTTCTGCATCCGTGGATGTTTTGTTGCCCTTGTCTAGCTTGGATTAATACTTAGTCTATAGGCACACACCTGATCATCTACATTTGCCCTCTTACAGCACTAAACTATGTTTTCTACCTTTATCTTGCATCTACCTACCACTTCAGCATTTTATTAAAAATAATAATAATAATAATAAGGGAGAAATGTGGGGTTCACATATAAATCAAGTATAAAAATCAAACAAATAATCATAATTGACCTGATTGTGTATAGTTCATGATGCGTGATCAAAACCAAAAGTTTCTGTGATGACTGCCCTTGCACTGTTCACCATGTAAGAATTTATTCACTATGCAAGAACTTGTTCACCATGTAAAAACTTGTTCATTATGCTTCAGAAGATTGGAGACTGTTGAGAATTAGGCTTGGGGTTGATTAATGATTGTGCATTGAGTCCCCTATACAGAATTTTATTGTTGTTAACAACCATATGATCAATAAATATGAGAGATACCCTCTCAAAAGAAAAAAAAATTTAGTATCATTACTATACACTTACATGAGCAACATTGTGGTTACTAGACTCTCCCCATTATCAAGTCCCCACCACATACCCCATTACAGTCACTGTCCATCAGTGTAGTAAGTTGCTGTAGAGTCACTACTTGTCTTCTCTGTGCTATACTGCCTTCCCCGTGCCCCACCCCCTAAATTATGTGTGCTAATCATAATGCCGCTTTGTCCCCTTATCCTTCCCTTCCCACCCATCCTTCCCAGTCCCTTTCCATTTGGCAACTGTTAATCCATTCTTGGGTTCTGTGAGTCTGCTGCTGTTTGTTCCTTCAGTTTTTGCTTTGTTCTTATGCTCCACAGATGAGTGAAATCATTTGGTACTTGTCTTTCTCTGCCTGGCTTATTTCACTGAGCATAATACCCTCTAGCTCCATCCATGTTGTTGCGAATGGTAGGATTTGTTTTCTTCTTATGGCTGAATAATATTCCATTGTGTATATGTACCACATCTTCTTTATCCATTCATCTACTGATGGACACTTAGGTTGCTTCCATATCTTGGCTATTGTAAAAAGTGCTGCGATAAACATAGGGGTGCATATGTCTTTTTGAATCTGCTGCTTTTGGATGTGGAGTTCTGTAGATGTCTGTTAGGTCCATCTGTTCTAGTGTGTTGTTCAGGGCCTCTGTGTCCTTACTTATTTTCTGTCTGGTTAATCTGTAGGAAACATATTTTTGAGTTGGTGTTTCCGTGGCAACTGGGGCTTGATAGCTGGAGATCATCTCACCAATCATGAGGTATGTGCCTCAGAACTGTCCTCCACATCAGGAGAAGAGTGGTAGAGCCTTTTAAGGCCCATTCCTGCCCCACGCATGGAGGGTAGCTTCTTTGCAATTCCTCTACATTTCCTGCCAGCTGAGCCCATCCCCCTGGCTTACGACAAAGCCCCAAGGCAGAAAAGTGGTGAGAATAAGAGAGGTATTCAAAAAGGGAGGCTGAAATCATAGATGCGCTGAGAGAATGCAGCATGAGAGCACCTTCTGTTCTGCACTGCATCACACCGGCGATAATCTGAGTACTCACGATGTCACCATATGCCATAGATTACCTGACTTGCCATCTTTCCCAGCAAGGAGCATATCCTTGTGCTCCTCAAATATGTGAGCAGACCCATTTTGGAATCCCATTTTGAGGGGCTGTTTCTTGTCACCATATTACATACCCCTCGGGGAAACAGATGGCACTCTCAAACTAGGTAATTTGAGGAGTTAATAAGGAAACTTTTTACAATGGTATGGGCAGGGATACCTCAAAGAAGAGGCAGTGTCCCAGGGCAAGTAACAGCAAGGAAGCCATTATTCCCTTAAGCCTAGGAGGAGAGAGGACGCTTATCAGAACACTGAGGCAGGGAGTGCTGTGTGGAAAGGGCACCTAATAGGAGCAGTGAGATCAGATAATAATAAAACCAAGCAAAAGGTGGTGAGCCTTCCTTATCACTACACATATGGGATTCTAAACCATGTCAGTGATAAAATGCACTGTGCTCTGTCTCAACAGCAATGGTATCCTGGCATGTATCCACATGCACTGTGTAGGCAAAGGCTTGAATAGTTTTGTGATCCTCCAGGAACATAGGAGAATGAGAAGCATGGTGGAGCTTCCTGGAAGCATCTCCTAGTCTCTGTCTCCCCTGGAAGGCTGCATGAGACAGTTTCTTATCACCTTTGGGATTCTGATGTGGTGAGGGGCTTTCTACCCTGCTCCCAACAGAAGAGACCTGCAGAATATAAAACCTCTTACTGGCAGTCTAGAACTGGCTCCTCAATTCATGGTCCAGTCTTCTGTCCCCTTTCGTTTAGAGCCGTCCTTTTTGACGTGTAGGACAAGGATCATGGGGCAGCTGGCACATTTAGTTACCTTTTCTTTCACTGTCTGTGAAAGTGATCAACTCTCTGAATCTAAAAGTGGCTCTGTATTTTGACTTGTCGAATCACTTGAGCCTTGTCCTTGTCCTGGCCTTGTCCTGTGTTTGCGTGACATGAATTACTCCTCCGCCCTGAGGTAGGGCAAGGACATGGGACAAGCATCATGATTAATTTTCCTAAAAATGCTTCAATATAAATAGTATAGTAAGAACAGGAGGGACTCCATCTTAAGGTTAAGATTCTGCTTTAAAAAGTAGGAAGTTAGGAGGTAAGATTCCTAACACATTTTATGGTAATCAGACAATAACCACCCAATCTTAAGGCAGGGCAAGTAGTCCTAAATGATAAGTTCCCCCTACTTGAAAGTAACCAGTATCTTAGAGAAGAACAAGATCAAGAAATTCCTTGTGTTAAGTTTATCTTACAGAATATCTAGAGGACAGACTACAGATAATGACATAATATCTTTCACCAGAGAGAAACATCATGAACCCACATGTCAAGCCTATGCAGCCCCCACCCTTTGCCCCATTCTTGAAAGCCTTAAAAGACAGAATCCTAAGCCCTGAAGTGCTGCTTCTCGCTGAGGCTGCCCGCACTCCCCTTTCTTCAAGTGTGTACTTTGCCTTAAATAAAGGTTTCTCTCTGCTCAACCTTTTGTATTTGTCTCTGAGCTCTTCCCACGGTAAGCATCTTTGTTACTTTGCTATTTCGTTCAATTTTTTAGACAGAAGCACAAGTCTTACTCTCTCTCTGTTCAACTTCAGACAAGTAGGGAAGGGCTACTGAAGGCTCTGATTTCAGCTTGCAAGTTCCCGTCGCCTGGGTGACCCAGACAAAACTGCAGCTGTATGATCACGCTCTTTTTTTTAGCTTGCCTGAAAATCTCCTTTCGTTGACTTTGGTAAGTTCTCAGAACATAATCTACTCCATCTAGTGCTCTGTGGCTTCCCCAAATCCTGGGGTGGTAGGGACTTAGTTCCCACATTGTGCATATCCAAGTTGACACTGGATGGCAGGTGACCCTGGCTTTAGGAGGTGGCAAGGGATTTGCCTTACGCTGAGCAGGAGTTCAGTGAGTTTCCCATTCCTCCCTCTGCTCTTCCTTGCTCTCTGCTTCCTGCAAGGCAGCTGCCATTCCTTGCTACTCTTGCTTATAGAATTCCTTCTTTACCTACACTCAACCGATCTGCTTGAGAATTCTTTCTTGTTCAGAGTCAAGAACCTTCCCCCCATCAAGTTGAGTTTTCACCTACTGTACAGGGAGAGACCTCCCCAGATGCAGCTGCCCGACAACACCCCCACTGGCAACATCTTCTCCAAGTCCAAGTTCTAAGCTATCGCTGTAGTTCTTTTGAGTTTTAATGTTATCTATGTAAGTTCCAATTCATCACTTCTGTATTGCTTATCTTTTAATATATAGTATATGCTACATGGAATTTAATTTGGAAAGGTTCCAGTAATACGTGGACTCTGATAAAAGTATACTCAGCTACACACATTTGTATTGAGAGTAAGTTCTTAACAGTAAATAATTCTTAATAGTTCTTAACAAATTAACAAATTCCAAGATGACACAGTCCTGAAATTCACTTGCCATTCCTCACCAAGAGGAGTTGCTTGCTCACCATTCTCCTCTTTGGACCCAGCTTGCCACCAATTTCTTGGCCTCCACATTTTTTCCACAACTCTTCCTTCTCTAGCTGCCTGACTTCAATCCAAAGTTCCAGCACCGTCTGCATCAAGCTCTGGGTCCATCTTCACAGCTCAAAATCCATAAAGAGACTCCTAAATAGTCTCCACATTTAGCAGCACAAAGAACTGGGAATAGTTTTGACTAATAGATTTCACTGTGCTTTTTTAATATACAGTTTTTTAGGCAGCTCTTTTTGGATTCCCAGGCCAGTTCCAACGTGTGTGTGTGCAGTAGGGGATTCTTCCCATGTATGACACAAAGCAATTCTCAAACACCATCAGGGTGTCTGAAAATTCAACTCAGTTATAACACTATCTGCCCAGAGAAAGCACCGGATTCCCTAGGTTAAGGGCTCATTCCTACAAGACAGCCCTCCCACCACAACTCCAGATGCCAGTCACAAGCCCCAGGCTGTGACCTGTGCATCTGACCTATTGTCTACTGATTGGAGGTTCCAATGACCTTAGGTTGGATTAATTTGCTAGAGCATCTCACAGAACTCAGGAAAACACTTATATTTACCACTTAATAAAGGATACTGTAAAGGATATAAGTTAGTAACCTGATGAAGAGAGACACAGGGCAAGGTCCCAAATAAAGGAGCTTCTGTCCTTGTGGAGCTTGGGGCCTGGCTCAGTGGGACATGGAAGTGTTCTGGTTCCCTAAGCTGAGAAGGTCTCCCAGATAAGGAAGTAGGGTGCAAGGAGAGAGGGGGGGGGAGAGGGGAAAGGGGAAAGGGGGTTGAGGGAGGGAGGGGGAGAGAGAGAGGGAGGGGTGGAGGGGCGTGGAGGGAGGGAGGGAGAGGGAGAGAGCTACCAAGAGAGCAAAAGGCTCTTCTCACGGGTTTCAGGAGGGCTTCTGTGCCCAGTTACAAGTGACTGAGTCATTGGTCCTTGGCTGGTTCCACCTCCAGCTCCTCCTCCCCTCCTCTAGGGGTTGGGGGTTGGGCCCTGAGAGTTCCCACCCCTCTACTCTGGTTAGTCCCCCCTGGCAACTAGCCCCTACACCCGAGTGCATCAGACTCTCCATTTACATAATAAGATACCTATTTGACCTTTTTAGACGAAGCGTTTCAGGAATTGTGGATGAAGATGGAATATATCTGAGAAACATATATTTGATTATCTGAATGACCAAATATACATTTCTTATAACTCATTATATCACAGCAGGGGACCTTTCCCACTAAGGAAAGAGAATTGTCCTTTTCTGTGGAGTCTGTCCCGGGAGTCATGGGGCTGCTTTCCTGGCTGCATCACTAGCTGTGGCAGAGGTGAGAGACTTCACTGTGTCAACGTTGGCTGGAAAACGAATACTAAATTAGCCCGCTCAGGAGCTAGAGCAGAGTTTATTGCCAAGTCGCCCGCCTGCTGTGGACATCCCTGTGTTCTTGGGGCTCCTTCAATCCTTACCCAGCTCTGCAGGAGTCAGCTAAGCAGGCAACCAAGCCTGGGTGGCCATTCCCACTGACTGGGATCCCTCAGTCCTGAATATTTGGTCCCTGTGTAGGTGGCAGGAGGTGGGGAGAGGGTCAGACTTCTTGCATTAATTTTTCTTTCACCTCTCAGAGGCTATGCTGACATTTCTTGAAGGGGGTGAGGAAGGCCATCAGATGAGCTTTCTGATCGGGGTCACCAAGGTAGGCTCAGGAGGAGGTGTCCACCTTTGGGCTTCACTTTCAATCCCCAAATGCCCTCCCCCGCCCAGGCTCCATACATCTCTGCCCGTGTGATGTTGAAAACCAACATGTTCTTCAGAAAGCCTCACATGTGACAACTTGGGAACATGGGAGGATGCCCCAACCCACAGCACACGAGGGAATTAGAAGGAACACCAGTGAGAAATCTCATAGAATCTCGGTGCACTAAAACTGGGGGAGATCTGTGAGCGGGGCTGATCTGCACCCCTCATTTTACTGATAACAGGACTGAGGTCCAGACAGGAGGGGCCCTTGCTCTGAGTCACCCTGCATGCTACAGTCCCAACCAGTACAAGCCCCAAGTGCACCCTCTGCCCTCAACACCACTTTTGGGATGAAGGTCGACACATCCTCCTTTTCTTGTTCGTGCTGCCCCTAAGAGATCTTCTGAATTTTGTGCCTGTGTTTCTCACCTTGTCCTACTACCACTGCCTTACTAGAGCCCCTTCTTCTCTTCACGTTGCTGATGTCAGTATTAATAAGAGCAGCAGCCCGCACCGAGTGAGCCCTTCTTGTTCATCAGGCCCTATTCTGAACTTTACAGATATGAACACTTCAGAATCTAACAGCACTTTGAAGGGGGTACCAGTTTTATGGATGAAGAAACTGAGGCACAGAGAAGTTAAGCACAAGGTCATAGCGCTGGTAAGTAGTGGAGCCAGATTTGACTTTGGAGTTCATGCTCCCAACCATTTTATTAAATGCCTATAGTGTATATTAGCAGAATGGATAACATTATTATTCCCTTTTACAGATCAAGAAACTGAGTCTTGGTAAGATTAAGCAAGACAACAAGGCTAGTAAGGAGCAGAGCTGGTTCTCAAACCAAAGCCCATGCTCTGAAACCTAGCTACACCTCTATTTTGTCGTAATAACCTCCCCACATCAAACTGACTGAATCTAAATCTCCAACAGGAGATTCTGAATCCCTTTCAGACGCACCTTTCTTAATCCTTGTCCCCTTTCTTGCAAATTATTAGCTAAGTTTTTAGCTTTTCTGTAGAAACTGGAGTCTTGCTGGTATTCCAATCTCATTCTAGCAATGCTCCTTATCTGCGGGTAAGTCTTATCTGGCCATCCTGGGACAGGCTGTCTGATAATCTCACTAGCTATCTGGGGGTGAGGTGCTATTTCTGTCTTCTTTGTAAAAAATATGCAAGCCTTCCTGCCTCCTGGGGCATCCTGTCACATTTCTTGTCTCGAGCCAAGATCTCGCCCTTCAGAAGAACTTCATTCAATTTGATTTCCTCTCTGACCTCATGTCACCCCGTCAGCGGGATCTTCTGGTCCCTTGGCGGCCCTCTAAGTCTCTGTAGCTGGTGGCATCTAACTCAAACTGCGGAGGAATTGAACCTGTTGTCAGTGCCAAGACTTAATACTCAGGGATTCGTGAGTGGGGTTTGTGCCTGGGACACATCAGCAAAGTCCCTGGCAGGTCCCACAGGAGGGCTCTGCTCACTGTCTGTCACCCTCAGGAGCCCTGGGAAAGGCTTGAGGATCAGGGACCGCTGAGTAGGGGGACCATCTGGCATAGTTTGCCTGCGACCAGAGTTTTGCAGGACGTAGGACTTTCAGTGCTCAACTGAGAAAGTCCTGGTCACCCTGCGTCTGAAACAGCTCAGCCTCGAGGCCAGTGAGAGTCCTTTGCCTTCCTACTTGGCATCAAGGCCCCTCCATTGGTTTCGCTCAGCGTGTGAGGGTGTAAGCAGCAGTTTCGTCTGAGCCCGGGCGCTCTGTCCCTGTCCAGGTGAAGGCGACGAGACATGCGCCCAGGCAAGCCGACACTGGCCCTCAGCAGCCTGCCTGATGGCGTGGGGAAGGGAGACTCACACACAGCGAGGACAGAGAAATGGCCATGGCTGGTTTAGCTAAGGTGACGAGGTGCCATTAAAGTCAGAGAGACCCCAGGAAATGATTATACAGCCCGTTATTAGGTGATACTGACTATTGACTGTTCACCAATGACACCCATGCGTGGGGTCCTAAAGAATGTACAAAACTCCAGGTAGGGGAAGAATTTGGAAATACGTCCTAGACAATTAAGTGCATCTGGCCACTCACCCGCCAGCATTCAGACCACGTGGCCTCTGGCCTCCGCTCCTGCAAGCCAGGACCCTTCCTGTTCCCTTGTCCCCGACCACGGCCCCCACTGGGCTTCCAGATCCGCGAAGGGGAGCTGAGAGTCTTGGGCTCCGGCTTCAGTCCTAACAGGGTCCCTGGTCTCAGAGATGGCCTGGTGCTGCCCTCTGGGGACTGCAGGATCGCCGCGTCTCCCCCTGAGGGGAGGGGCCTGGGGCGGAGGTGTGGTCAGCAGGGTGCAGGCTGAGGACCGGCTCAGACAGGGCTTAAAGCCACTTGAAATAGTGAGGCCGACAGGCAACTGAGGACAAAGCCACTCTGCTGTGTTGGTGGAAAGGGGCCCAGCGAGTGCCCACCCAGGCCATGGGCCCACGCGAGGACCTATGTGCCGTACAGCACACAGCTCGGGGATCAAACAGGTTCCAGTCCTGGCTCTGCTTCTTAGCGATCTGTAGCCCTGGGTAAGTTGCTTGATCTCTCTGACCCTCAGTTTCTTCATCTGGGTAAAGGGGTGATCAAAACAAGTTCTCAGAGCTGTTGTAGGAAGATAATGCTAAGGCCTTACAGCACATGGTCTAGCCAGTGGGATAAAGATGTATTGGGCATGCGTCAGTGTCCTAACCATGTCTTATTTTCTGTATTTTGCACTTTCACACAAGGGTCCTTGCTAGCCCTGAAGGAACTGCTCTTCCCAGGGGACCTGATCCCTAGAGCTAGCCAGTAACTCGTGAGTGCATTTTCATATGCAAACCACCCAGTCCTGGGCCCATATCCCCAACCACCTCCTTTATAGGGCTTTTACACTCTGGGATACTGTCCCCTTGCCCTCGTCACCCCAGGGCCAGGTACCAGGATGAATGAGGGACAGCCTCTGTGCCCCAGAGACTGCTGGAATCATTCAGACTAGCCATTCCTAAGCCTGCTTACCCTGCTCACTCATCCTCCCCATGGAAACCACGACAAAGGCCCTTGCCCATGGCTTCCTGTGCCCCCTCTGCCTCCTGACTAACCCTCGTGCTTTCTCATGTGGCCCTGCAAGGCCTGGTGTGCCCCTGTTTCTAGGGATCTGTGAATATGACAAACTTCTTCCTTCTCAACAGTTATTTCCAGGTCTGCATGTCTTGGCCTATCTCATAAAAACAAACCCCAGGTACTTTCACAACAGCCAGGTGCAGACCTATGTACTCACTCTCCGTGGATCATCCCATTGAATCTCAACACAATCTGTGAGGCAGGTGCTATTATATTTGGGGGATGAAGAAATGGAGGCCCGAGTACATGCAATCAAAAGTGACAGGGCCAGGATTCAGAATTCAAGCATGCCCGTCTGAGAGCCTGTGCTCCCAACCTCCAGTCTGACCTGCCTCAATTATAATTGAGTAGTCATCTCATTATTATTATTACACTAGCAGGCAGGGTGGGGCAGTATGGGGTCCCATGTGAAGGCAGACATCAGGTGGGAGAGCTGGGCCATGTTTCTGGTCCTGGTCCTGAGCAGCCTGTGTTGAGAGTTATGAAAGACCCATTGAATTGCTGAATGCTAGGAGGGGGGCAACTGACTAGAGCACACTGTCTTGATGGATTTGGAGGTCCCTGGGGCAGCCCCTCCTAGAACTCTCTCTCCAGGGACCTATTTCCAATCATCCCCTGCCTCCACCCTCTATCAGTGGAGGTTTTAGGTTATGAGCAACAGACACCAGATCTGGGTAACTTCAGCAACACTGCTTAGAAGATTACTAGGGTGTTCACAGAATTGGTGGAGAACTTGGCAAGCCAGGGTCAGAGTCTTCACATAACCAAGGGAAACTGTTAGCTAGAAACACAGCAAAGTTGCCTTCAGGAATGGTGTGATCAGGGCAACACCTAGCACTCTTATCCCTGGGTTCTCACTATTGCTACCCTTGCATTACTGTTTTTTTTTCCTGACACTGACTCAAGATTCTAAGTCAGTGAGCACTTTTGGGGGTGATGGGCATGTTCACTGTCTGCATTGTGGTTATGGTTTCATGGACATATACATATGTCACAACATAGCAAATTTCACATTTGAAATATTTGTAGTTACTGTGTATAATCTTACCTCAGTAGTGCTGGTTACATAATACCGTCTGGAGAGAGCTCCTGCACCTAGAGCTGGGGCCAGTAGGGAGGGAAGTGGAGGATAAAACAAGAGAATTAGGGGCAGAGGTAGACAGGCCAGCTTCATGGTTGGTAAAGGCTGCACTGGGCAGGGGAGGCAAACCACAGTTCCTCTTCCTGGCTCCCCCTGAAGGTTCTAGATCCCTGCTGGCTTGTGGTTTGTCAACAGCAAGTTCAATATGTAGCTGATATTAGGGTTTGACAGAGTCACTGTTTTCTCTTCGTCTCCAGCTGGTCCCTGCTCTCAGCTCCTTTATAACCACCTTCCCCAAGTGACCCCTGAGGGGGACCCCACCAAGTCTCAGTCTGGGAGGGGGGACCTTCCGTGATGACATCCACCCTAACTTTAGGAGTGGCATGGAGAGAAATCACAATGGCTAGAACTTGTTTGGAAATAGCATTGTTCAAAGGGATTCTCCAGAAGCAGATGCTGAGATTTAACTTGTTTGAACTTTCTATCTTGAAATAATTATAGAGTCACAGGAAGGTGCCAATACAGTATAGAAAGGTCCCCTATATCCTTTCCCCTTTGCTCTCACTGGTAACATCTTAAATAAAACCAGGAATAGTGTAATAGTAAAACCAGGAAATTGACATGGGTGCACCACCACAGACCCTGTTTGGATCTCACCTATGTTTATGTTATTCATTTGTGTGTGTACGTGTGTATATGGGTATGTGTGTGAGCCTGTATGTTATCACATGTGTAGGTCTGTATGTCTATCACCACGATCCAGATACAGAGCTTTTCTGGCACCGCAAAAGAGCTCCCTATGTGTCCTCTTTACATATAGTTGTCCCCTTGCCCCACTCTTAACCCTTGGCCACTGCTAAACCGCTTTCCATCTCCGGCATTGTTTCCAGGGGCTCTCATCCTAGGAAGGAGGGAAATGCAGACACAGATCTTGGTGTACATGGAATATTACATATAAATTATGTAAATACAAATGGCTACATAAATACAGGAATGAGATTACACCATGACACTTGGGGTGCAGTGGCTGTGACACTCCTGAGGAGGTCTAAATCAAATTAAAACAATCGGAAGGGACCAGAAATGGGATGCTTTCAGCCATTAAAAAAAATGAGGTGGTGCTGTGTGAGCTGACATAAAATGATCTCCAAGGCAGATGGTGAAAGTCAAAAGACAGGACATGTGCTCCAGCACATGCCTGTGAGTGTACAGGCAGCTCTGTAACCACACATCATGTGTAAGTGCACAAACACCACTAAGGGTATCACCCCCGGAAAGCGAGACCAAGGCTGAGGAGGGAGGGAGACTCTCTTTGCTTGTCTGCTCCTTTGTATTGTTTATTTTCACTACGTGCATGGATTGCTTTTATTGAAAGGGAAAATTAAATCCTGTTTGGACCCTCCTTAAGCGAGGTTGAATAAAAATTTTGTCTTGTCATCTGTGCTTTCTCCTCTCCCCTGGGTTTGCAAAATGTCCCCTTGGGACTTAGCAGTCTGGAAAGCGGGATGTGCATACTCTAATTTCCATGGCAGCCGTTGATCCTGGTGACCCAGATGCAGGCCTGACCTTCCCAGCCCTGTGTGCAGGGTGCTTGGACTCCCCTCCCCAGGACAAGGGCATCCCCACACCAGCCTGGGTCCCGAATGTGCAAAAGATACCTCTAACAGCACCGGTGTGAGTGAGCGAGACAGCAGTGTTAGGCAGACACTGTGTCCAGTACTCTGTGCAGCACTCTCTAAACACAAGTGTCCCTTACCTCAAGGCATCTTTACCCTCTGCCTGGGACTACCAAGTTCCCATTCTCCTGTGTTCGGGGGTTGTCTGCTTAGCTGCCTCCACCGATTTCTAAACACACAGTCCTGTGTGGAGGCTGTCTTCAGGGCAGCCCGTTCTCACATCAGGCCCCCTCCTGGCCCCCTCAGCTTCCTCTCTCAGACCCACCAACAGGAAGAATTGTTGAGCTCCTGATGGGGCTGGAGAACCCTTATTGACTGCAGAAGAAAATCAGGTTACCTTCCAAAAGTGGGCTCCAAAGAGGTTTATGTTCTTTCCTGGGGAGTCAATGAGAGCAATAAATGACATAAATTAATTTCTCAGTAAATTATTGTGATACACAAAATTCTTGGTAAGTTCTTCTCCTTCAATTCATGTATGTCTTGACCTACAGACCTTGTCTTGCCTTGGGACTGGCCCACATGAGAACCAGTTGAGCCTGTGGGCAGAGGAATATGTGGGTGGCAGCAAAGGGTTTTGGGTGATCCCCTGCTGCCTCAGTGGTCCCGACATGACTACCACCCAAAGAGCTCTTGAAAGGCCACATGATTGGAGATGCTTCTACCAACGTGCTTTAAAACAAAGCAAGACGAAATAATGATTTTCCTCACTTAGCAAATGAGGTGAGATAACCCAGTTCACCAGCAGGAGGCCCGAACCTGCAGCAGCTGTCCAGGGCTGTTAGCCTGAGCAGACTCATCTTTGGTCAGGCTAGACAAAAGGTAAACAACATTTCAAATTTTTGTTGCAGGATGGCCTTATCTAAGCAACTATATAATTTCTCTCAGATTTTTAACAAGCAGAACCTACAGATCTCCATTCTTCCTCAGGTCCCTGAAACTGGAACCTGTAGGTAGGACCATTCCAATATATTTTTACACATTATGTTGGGACTCAGTTTAGCTCCCTGTGTAGTTAAAGGCACAATTTCTAGAGTCAGCCCGACATGGGTTGTATTCTGCCAAGCCACCTGGACATGTTGCATCCCATGTTACTCTGAGCCTCACTTTCCTCATATTTAGAAGGATGGTAATGCCCACAAGAGAGGGTTGTGCTCCTGTTTAAACTGAGCAATAAGTGTAAATCCTTACAACAGTAAGGGCTTCAAGATTTTTTTGGTCATTAGTATTACTGGGATTGATAAAGTCTCATTAGGCACTAAGCAGAACCTGCCTCAACTTGTTGGTGATTTATTGTATATTGCATTTCTAGGTTTCTTATCTGCCATATTTTCCTCAGGGGAAGGAAAGTGGAAAATACTGGGCTAGATGGAAGATAGCCAGCACTTTTCCCAGAAGACTGGCCCTGCCCCTGCACCAGGCTTCCTCGCTGGAATTCATCTGGACCCAATGGGCCACCAGCCAGCTCATGGCTCACTGAGGGGCTGTGGGTGTGAGCAGCTCTTCGGTAAAGCCGGGAGGAGGAGGTGGTGAGGGGAGGTGAATTGCGGGCTTCACAGCTCAGGCCGCTAGACCAATGGCAGCCTCTGCGGGACCTGTGGCCCAGGAGAGAGGATGGGCGCCAGAAGACCCAGCCCAGCCAGACCCTGAAAGTGGCAGAAGGTGAGTGACCGTGCCAGCAACAAGGGAAAGGCAGGGGTTCTTGGCCTTTGGGGCCTCCACAAAGGGTGACTATGTCTGCCTGGACAGCAGTCGGGAGACCTGAGCTCTGCTCTTGCCTGGTTACTAGCAAGCTGTGCAAACCTGGGCAAGTCCACAGCTTCTCTGGGCCTGTTTCCTCATCTGTAAAATAAGGAATTGTCCAAGTCAGACTGATGACAATACCAAGCATTTGTGCAGTGCCTGCCTGTTGCACGTTCCCAAATGGCATCTCGTTTGGTCCTTGTAGCCGCCCTTTGTTGGAGGGATGCTGCCACATTTTACAGCTGAAGAGACTTGCACAGCAGGGCCAGTTATTCAGTTGGTGTAAAGCAAGGCTGGACCTATAATCCTGGTGTCCTGAGGAAAATTCTGGCCTCTGGTGAACATACCCTTCCCCTGGTGCTCTGACATCTGAAGATTCCCAGTTCCTTGTGCGGACTTGTGTCTCTTGCGGGGGCCCCCCTTTTCTCACCTGTGCCCTCACCCCCGCCCTCCGCCTGGCGGTTCTCATGTTTTCTCCACCCCCTTCCCAGAGTTACCTTACTTATTCGGCAGGCTGGACACACTGATATTTCTGAGAAGAGGGAGATGAACACCAGACATGCCCTCTCCACTCTCCCTGGGTTAGCGCTTGCATTCAGCCTATTTCGTAATTCTCTGTGCCTTGTGGAATGCCTCCCTGTGGGGTCCTAAGAGGTGAAGTTAAGTGAGGTTTGTTGAACCACAGGCCAGCATATCTCCAGATGTGAGCCTGGACCATCCACCATCACGGGTACTGAGGGTGCTGGGTAAATGGGCAGATTCCCCTGCCCCACCACAAAATTGGTGACAGAGAACATGTGTTTCAACAAGCTCCCCCTGTTTCGTATGGGCCTGTACCCCAGTTTGGGAAACACCACCCTTTAGGAGACTGCGCTTTGGGCTACAGAGGCTGCTGATGTATTTCTTAATGTGAAACTGTCCTTGCATTACTGGACTGAGTTCTTCCTAATAAAGGCAGTTTATTATTTGTTAAAGTAAATCCAGGATTTAACTTGGTTATATTTCACTTAGAGTTTTATGTCTTTATAAGTTACATTTGCTAGAATTTTCCTTTCTTGTGGGCTATCTTCACTGGAATTGGGTAATGCTACTTTGTAAAATAAATTGTAGTCTTACCATTATTTTCTATAATCTGAGCTAGTTTGACATCAGACTTGTTCTTGAAGATTAGATAAATTTAGCTATAAAAACAGCCTGACCTGGGCCTGACATTACTTCAAATGGTTAACATTTTATCACCGTTCTAATTTCTTAACTGATTATTGGTCTGCTCATATTGTTACTTGTTGAAACTAATTCATTTCTCTAGTTCACCAGACATCTGCACGTGCCACTCATATTTCTATAGCCCCTCCCTTTCCAGAGTTGTGTTAACTTTCTCATATTAATGTTGCATTTTTTTCCACTTTTCTTTTTATCATGCTTTTCTGCTTAGTCATTTCAGTGACCCAACTTGCTTTTTCACAATATTGAGGCATAATGGACATACAATAAATGGCAAATTTAAAATGACCAATGTGATGAGTTTCAACATTTGGATACATTTATGTAACCATCATTATCATCAAAATACATTTATCATTTTGACCTTTTCTGGTTTTCTAGTTGCTTAACTTTGGATTTTATATTGAGTAGTCTATCCTTCTATTTGTGTACATTTTATTCTTTTTCTAGTTCGTTAAGTAGACATTACCTCATCTCTTTTTACTCTCTCTTTATGAATACATGTGATGCTCATTATTTATGGCAGGTATGTTCTGTAAAGACACTGCACACACTGACTTAACAAATTCTGAGCCATTACTCCAAGGGAATATGCGTAGTTTCCTGCTAACACCTGCGCACACATTTTTCATCAATCAATCAATACATAACCTTGTTCTATGTGTGTTTCTGTTTAAATACTCCTCTAAAAATACAGCTCGTCGATGCATTAACAAAGAACTCATGGTCAATAGCATTGAACTCACATCTGAACAATGCTCACCTAACAGGTGTGTTTTCTCAAGAAGGGGCGTTACAGCCTTGGGCTTAGGAGCGCAGCCAGCACTTCAGCACCACTCTTGAGGGCCACTTTAAACAGTGAAATCACCAACAAAAAACAATAAAAATGTGAAACACAGAGCATTACATAGACCATGGAAAACACACTTGTTCACAGTGTAACAGCTGAAACAAGAGTGTGGAGTCTGCCTTGGTTGACCTCAGCTGCGAATGTGTGCCTCGGGGACTCTAATTTATCACTGCTTTGCTCATTCCACAATGACTGCAAAAATACTTTGAGTATTGATTTTTGGGTTACAGATAAATTTTAGCAAGTAGGTGAATTCACAGATACAGAGTCTGCGATAATGAGTATCGGTTAAAGTTGTATTAAACTCATGAGACACAAACAAAGCCATTCTCTCAGAGGAAAACTTACAGCAATGAGATGTGATAAATCCTCACTTGCTGTCTCAGTTTTGGTTTGCTGGGCCCTGATGCCACATCACTTCGTCACTAACCTCTGGTCAAATCACTGTGTAACTAGGTCATCTGTGAGGGTTTTCGATGGCTGATACCCCTGAGACATCATAGAATGTCCCGTTTCCCTGGACCAGCTGAGGTCAAAGTCCTGGCATGGCTTCTACTAGAGGTGTTCAAGCAAAGGGTGGAGGCTGTGGGGCATGGTGGAAAAACCACCTTGGATTTGAGCTCTGTCTCTCTGTCTCTAACATACTGAATAAATTTCACTAAATTATGTACTCAACTTCTCTGAGTCTATTCCCTTCCTATAAAATGCTATGGCCCACAGATTATGACAGAGACCAAATGACCTAGGGGGTGGGAAGTATTTGGGAAACAGTAAAGAGCTGTGTAAATGTGAGGGGGGAAGTCACTGTCATCCTGTCAATAGCACTCCTAGTGGTGTGTGCCACTCTCTGACGTTATGGCCACATTTTGGATCCGTCTCACTGGGACTCTGTCATTCCAGAACCTAAAGAGGCACAAGCCTGGGCTAGATGATGCTAGATGGATGGGGGAGCTGGGACGAATCCTCTCTGGGAGTCATAGGCCCTCTGCCCACCCCCTTAACAGCCTGCGTGCCTGACAAACAGTGGAGACTTTGGCAGGGAGGCAGGCGGTATGAGCCTGCAAAGGCCAACCTCTCCCCAGTTGTCCTGCGGGCTGGCATCTGGTGGTGGCCTGTATCCTGGACAGGGCACAGGCAATGAGCATTGGAGTGTTCCTCCCTGAATGGGAAGGCCCACACTTGCGGGTGGCAGGGACACTGCTAAGAACTCCAAATGCCATGCCTTGTTCCACAGTAAACATGAGGAAGGACACCAGACCTTCTGCCTAATACTACATTCCTATCATAGCCAGAGGCTGTGGAATATCCTGAAATAAAGACCATTTAGGATGGTAAACAGTGGTAGGAGCATTACCCAAAGGAACCCAGGCAAAAAGAAGAAAGCTAAGGCGGCGTTGACAGTCCACAGCAGGCTACTGCCCTGACTTCGTGCTTGTGAATGCCTTAGAGTTTCTTCAGGTCAAACACAAAAACCCCGTAGGTCCCTCTCCCTGTCATGACGGGAGCATCCAGGGCACCGCATATCTGAGACACCGGCTAATCTGTCTTCTGAATTTCTGTGTTTCCAGTGCCTGACACCAGGCAAGCAGGGGCTGTGCCAGACACAGTTGTTGAATGAATGGATGCATGGAGGGAGCGAGCCAGCACTTATTAGAAGCCTTAAGTGCAGGTGTAGGCTAACAACAGGTTAAGGAAGACACATAGGTATTCAAGTGGCATCTATTCCATAAGCCCTTTCCGGGTTCCCTTAGCAGATGGACTCACTCCAGGGGGGATGAGGAATGACCTGGGAGGAGGCTTCAGGGGACCCTCTGTCAGACCTTTGTCTCATGTTGAGTAGGGGGCCACCAGAGGTCTGGTCTGCAAGGCTGATGAGGGCAATGGCATGTAGAGGACAAGACGGCCTGTACAAATTACCAGTCCCAGGGTCCAGAAGCGGGTGTGTGGCTCAGACACAAGTCCGTCCTTTCTGCAGGGATCTGAGCAGTTCTTCCACTGGGGCACAGACTTGCTCTCAGCAGGCCACATGGGCCATGGACACTGTCCCCTGGCCCAATGGCCTTGAGGGCAGATCATGCCCTGTGTTCAGGCACCAGGCTCCTGCTCGAATCCCACTGCTCCAAAGTACAAATACTCACACGCATGCACGCGTGCACAGAATAAACTCAAAGAACAGGCCCTGCAGCTACACCAGAGCCTGTTTTCCGTCCTTATTTGGCCGCAGCCCTTCTTTGCTGAGAGATCTTCACCGTGTTTGACTCTGATGGAAACAGCACTGTCACCCGCCAGGAGCCACAGGAGGCGCTGACCCTGCTCACCGATAGCATCCCTGGACAAACTCAAATTCCTCTTCCGGGTGTACAGTGTCGGTTACTGTAAGGAGGAAGGGCCCTCGGGGGCCGGGGCGGACTCGGTGGGAGGGGCAAAGGGACACGGCCCGTCTGGGTGACATGGGTGACGTGCCCAGCATAGGATCGTTTTCTCCAGGTGAGGCTGACGGCTCTCTCCCTCTGTGTGTCCCCCAATTCTCTGCCTGAGCCCTGAATCCTTTATGTGGGATTGGAGCAGGGGTGGCATGTATACAGCTCAGGAGCTAAATACCCTAGATTCAATTCATCAGAAGCAAGAACTTACATTCTTTGCAATGTTTGAAAAAAGAAATCACTTTGTTGCCTTTTCCTTATTACAATAAAAGCCCACTGTGAACATTTTAGACAATACAGCATGGTTTAAAGAAGAAAGCAAAAATCACCTACACCGTTTATCTATTCTGCCTTCTAACTGATCACACACACATGCACTTACATACACAGACACATTTTTTAAAAAACAAAATGGGATGATACTGCCTTTTTTCACTAAGCAATATAAACATTTTTTTCATGTAAGACTATGAAGCTTTCTAACATCATTTTTATTGTAGTAAAATATACGTAACATCCAATTTACCACTTTAACCATTTTAAGTGTACAACTCAGCAGCATAAGTACATTCACATTGTGAGGTGACCATCACCAAGCTCTCTCTCCAGAACTCTTTCATCTTCTAAACGGGCACTCTGTACACAGTAAATAGCAACTCTCATTACTCCCTCCACTAGTCCCTGGAAACTACCTTTCTACTTTCTGTCACCATGAACGTGACTACTCTAGGTACCTCTTATAAGTGAAATCATGTAATACTTGTATCCTTCTGTGACTGGCTTATTCACTTAGCGTAATGTCCTCAAGGTTCATCTGTGTTGCAGCATGTGACAGAACTTAATTATTTTTTAAGACTGAGCCATACATTCTAAGTGTATGCCACATTTTGTTTATTCATCCATCAGTGGACACTTGGATTGCTTCCACCTCTTGCTACTGTGAATAGTGCTGCTAAGAACATGGTTTTGAGACCCTGTTTTCAATTCTTTTGGACAAATACCCAGAAAAGGAATTCCTGGATTGTATGGTAATTCTAGTTTGAATTTGTTGTGGAAATGCCATACTTTTTTCCACAGTGGTTGCACTATTTTACATTCCCACCAGCAATGCACAAGGGTCCCAATTTCTCCACTCCTTGCCAACTCTTATTTTCTGTTGTTTTGATAATAGCCATCCTGGTAGGTGTGAAGTGGTAACTCGATATAGTTACAGCATCACTTTTAGTGAGTGTATCATATTCCACCATATGTACGTGATCCTGCGTTCCACGCAACACAGCCTACTAGTTAGGATCTGACTCTGAGGCCACGTTGCCTAAATTCAAATCTCAGCTGCAGCACTTATTAATCATACAACCTTGGCAATTAATTTCTCTGTGCTTCGATTTCTTCACCTCTCACATGAGAATAATGATCATAATAATAGTACATATCATGAGGTGGTTATGAGGACTAAATCAGTTAACTTATGGAAACTCAGAACTATGCCTAGCACAGGATACACTCTGTATATGTGTCTGCTGTTATTTATTACTATTTGCTCAAATCCCATTTCCAAGATGGGAAAATTCCACCCCTCCCCACTTCTGCATAAATGACACTGCAGTGAATGTCTTGGTTTTTACATCCTTGACAACTTTGTGGCTTAAAGGGTCTCTGAAGGCCTGGAATCATGATGGAAAGGGTGGCTAAAGAGGGAAAGAGGCACCTGATGAGACTGGAATGGTGGGTGAGGGCCGACAATAGGGAGCCATTGAAGAGCATAGAGCAGGGGAGTCATCAGGCTGGAACTGCATACTGAAATGCTCAACCTAGCTGTAGACACTCTGGCCTGTGGGGATTTGCTCACTGCCATTCCCACCTGACTCAATCTAGGCAGGATTCCTGGAACCCACTTCCCAAGTAGACCCCCTTTCCCACTACATGGGCAGCCGACCATACCTTCTTCCTGACTCCAACCCAGACTCCAAGGGACCCTCTTCACTGGCTGCATTCTGACCACCAAGCTTTGCTCACACCTGGGATTTATGAACAACCTCAGATGGAGAGCTTGGCTTGGGACAGGAGAAAGCAGCACATTCACCCCCTCCTCGTGGACAGAAGTGGGGAGGAAGACAGAGCAGGGCAGGTGGGAGGAGCTGTGTGGTTTTATGGCAGGGATTAGAGGGCATCCCTTCCCGTGGCTTCAGTTTTCTCCGAGAGCCGGGCAGGGAGTGGATGCACTTGGAGGTGAGAGTGGTCCTTGCAGAGGCAGGATAGGGACCTTACTAGAGAAGCATGAGAGGGTTGCCTGGCAAGTTGAAGGCCTTGCTGTGGCTGGGGAGGCAACGCTTTCGCTTTCTTAGGTGTTGTTCTTCAGCAATGGGTCAATTCACTGCCCTGGTGCAGGAAGGAAGAAAACAGGCGGTTGGCTTTACCCAGGGACGGGATGTTTTTAGGGTCAGGGGAATAGAAGGACAGAGGGACAAGGAAGAAGAATACACATGAGAATAATTATGAAGGAGGACGCTGGGTTTGATACGGTGTAAGGAGAGAATAAAGCTGGGTGTGAAGGGGGCCAGGGAGGGACTGGTGCCCCGGATGTGGTCAGAAACCTGTTATGTTGTGGCTCTTGACTAGGGAAGCTGAAGGACAGGTGTGCCTGAAGAGTGGCATGTTAGACTCTGCTTTGTAATGTGACTATGGACTTTGGCTTGGGCCTGAATGATGATCACGATGCCAATAAGACTGTCCATTTATATGCAACTACCTTCTTCCAGATACTGCATTGAGGGCTTTGTAATGAATTGTCTAGTATCCTTGAGCCAATTCTGAAAGGGAGGGATTATTATCCCCATTTTATAGATGAGCAAAGTAAGGCTCACTACTCTAAAGGACTTACAGCCCACCATCACACAATTAGTAAGACGCAGAAAAATGATGCTGCCTCAAATGTGTCTATGTCCAAAGCAGGCCAAGAAGTCATTAATTATGGCTCCTGCTGCTTGTGAAGAACGAAGATATACAGAAAAATAAAAAGCCCAAATCTCATCTCGGTTGGTATTTTGGCTTCCTTTTCCTGTCACAAGGTTAGCCATCCATGTTCACATAGGCCACATGGCTTGACGTGAGTGGCCCACTGTGGTCTCTCAGGACAACAGAGTCGTTACAAGTTAGGAGACACCAGGGAACCCCCCCTTCACCACCACCCACATACAATTTGCCTCTGGATAATGAGAGTCCAGGCTCATAGCTCCTTATGGATTCAGCAAGCAGGTGTATCTTCTGGGCAGATGGGCTTGGAAGTTCAGGTTCTTAGAGAGGAGACTGCAGGCTCTGGGGAAAGGCAGGCACTGAGCCAAGATCCTCCCTGCCTAGGGGCAGTGTTCTCTCTGTTGGGCTACAGCAGGTAGCCATGGAAGGCTTCTGAACTGAGGGTGACATATGTCCTTGACTGCCTGGTCCATACCCCGGAAAGGGAGTTGGTTGGCAGAAGCTGGAGGTGGGTGGAGAGGAAAAAGTTCAGCCCTGGATGGTACAGTTGGGCAGGGCATGGGGCGTTAGTAGGTGCGGAGTGAGGCAGGCCCCTGCTCCGCCTCCTGCCCACCTGGGACACGCAGCGGCACGAATGACGGGGATGAGCTGCTCCCCGTGGGTGGTGGTGCCTGTGTGCCAGCGCCATCCCGCTGCCCTGCGACAAGCTGGACCGGCTCACGCTGGCGCGCTTTCAGTCGGCCAGCGAGGATGCGCCTTCGCCTTCGACGGGCTCCGGGACGAGCTGCAGCACTTCCACGGGGTCACGGAGAACCTAACCAGCAGGTACGGCCCTGCGCCTGGCCTGGACACTGCCTGTGCCAGGGTTAGACTCTGGGGGCGAAGAGCAGCCTGACCGCCCCGGGGTCCTCGGCCCCACCCGGCCCACACACCAGCTTTCTCCTGGGGACAAAGGGCTGCCACGCAGAGCAGCTATTGTTGTGCCTCAGTTTTCCACAAGGACTCTTCAGAACCAGGTCACGGTGTTAAGCACCCACTGTGTGCTAGGCATTTTTACAAATGCCAGGTCATTTAATAGCAATGCCTATTTTACAAAGGGAAATTAAAGTTGCTTCACCTTAAGAAACTCACCAAAGACCACACAAATAATCAGCCAAGGTGGTCGTTTATTCAGCTTGGTTGAGCAGCTACCATGTACCGGGCGCTGTGCTGAATCGTGGCCGTGTCCTGGTGGTGAATGAGGTCCCTGCTCTGGGGGCTTCATTCCAGACGGAGAGAAGTGTAATTTATACTAACAAACAAACATATACACTAGAGAAGTACAAAATTGATAAGAACTGTGGGGAAGAGAAAATAAATAGGGTGTAACAACAGATCCAAGTCTGACTTCAGGCTCTGAATAGTGAAGGTTTTGTCGTTCATTCTTTTTATGCATTCACTTTCTTGTGGGTTATTTACCACAACACGTCTCAGATTCTGTGGTCCTTTCCGATTGCTTTCTCTTTTTTCAAACGGGAGGGGAGGCAATAAAATCAGCTGTGGATGTGGCATCAGACAGACCAGTTCCATCTCTGCTCCACCTACTGTGTGACTGAGCAAGTGCCTTGACCTCTCTGCTTCCTCCTGTAAAAGGAGGCCGGCCTGCTTGCCACGAGGCTGCAGAGAGTTGGAGGGTGACAGCGGGGGTTCCAACTCCGGTGGTCCGGGCCCCGCGGACTCCTGCCCTCCCGCGAGCCCGGCCGCGGGTGCTCTGAGCGGAGCCCCTCTCTCGCAGCGCTGGGTACCGGCTGGCGCCCCCTGCCGCCCGACCGCGCTCGCGCCGTGCTCGCCCTCTGACCGCAGCCTATCCGCACAACCACCGCAGGCAGCTGCTCTGCCGGGCCACCTACGCCGGCCTCCACGTGCTGCTCTTGGCGCTTGACAGCCAGCGCGCACCAGAGACCGCGGCCCCAGCGTCATGGTGGCCAGGGGCTGCGGCCAATGCCTCAGTTTTGGCCGCAGCTTCATCGCAAGTGCATGCAGGGAAGCGGGCAGGGGGGGCTACTCGAAGAGAAGAGACACCACGTGGACACCTGGAGTGCCAGGGCAGGACGGCACCTTAGAAATCAGCTGGGCCAAGACTCAGTGGGGGAAACTGAGGCCCAGAGAGGGACAACGATTTGTCCATATTCACACAGCACATATGTAACATAGCAGGCCTTTTTTGTGCGCTTATTGTGTAGCAGTGTCAGTGTTAACTAAGCACTTTCCATGTGATCATCACAACCCTATGGTGGAGGAGAAGGTGGCGCTGGCTCCTGTGCAGGGCTCCCACCACAGAAAAAACACTTCTAGAGGCCCTGAATGCCAGACTAAGGACTCAGACTGTGGTCTTCTGAACCAGAGAGTAAGGTCTCCAACTGTTTTTGACCACACACTCCCACCGTTAAAACACAATAAAGCAAAGCAACATGAACAGAAAACAAAAAACCCTTCTGTGGATAAAGTTAAGGTTCCTGTGGTCAGGATTCTCACATGGCTCTGGTTAGCTCACTACACATGTGTGAGCAATGATGCCTCGCTATTGACGCTATATAAAGATCTCCGCCCAGTACTCTGGGCGACACAGTGGCACACGGCTGCACAGCTGCAGGGCTGCAGAGACTGGAATGGTGGCAGTGCCTAGGACAGAGACTGAGATGGCTGCAGGGGGGCAGAGAGGCCCAGAGGCAGAGACCAGCATGCTGCATGCAGAATTGCTCTGAGTGGATGGGATTCTAGTGATTGACCTGCCACCGTGGGAATAAAGTTGGGTATAAACCCTTTCACCCCAAGAATGTTTCGTTGTCATTCCTTGGTTTCATTGAATCTATAGTGAACTTGCCTGGGGCTGAAACCCATTGGCAGGGCACCTTCTGATAACCCAATGTGTGCTCCTTTACTTATATTCATGTCCTATTATCATTAGCCATTAAGCATGGCACGATACAGCTTTGAGGCAAGATTCATCCTTAGCAATCAGGAGCATACACCTCTAGTTCAAATACTTGTCTTGGTAGTATCAGCTTCTTATTACAGTTGGTTTTTATTTATTTTTAATTTATTTTTATTTTTATTTTTTTATTCATTTTATTATCATTAATCTATAATTACATGAAGAACAGGTTTTATTTTTAACCTCGTAACTGGCTAAGAAGAGTTCATACCAGGAGTGGGAGACACATAACTCATTTTCTCTGTCACTGCCTCTTTCATTATTAATACTACTTGTGCTCGGCACTTTCTTTGTGAGGAATCTGAAGCTACTTGTCCTTTCTGTGAGAGCTAGTTAGCTTCGTTAAGTTAAAACCAGGTAATGTATTCTGCAAGTCCGCATGCATGGGTGCACATAAATGCATTGAAAGCAAATGGGTAAGAAGGGAGTCTTTGTCGAACGTTCCTTGGAAAGCCCCATCGTCCCCTAGGACATGTGGGGAACATGCCACAGATTCCCATCTTACATACAGACTAAATGAGGGCACCAGGTCAACACAAACACTAAATATTATTAAAAGCTTATGTATTTAGGTAAAAGTGATACCTAAAAAGTAGACATTTTCTCATCATCCCCAATTCTTGTTTTGGGTACCCCAGTTCCATGTCCTAGGGGTGTGGCAAAAGCTCGGGGGCAGGGCTGATGGTGATGGGCCCATTCAGGAAGCACAGCCAGCTCCGGGGTGGGGGGCAGGGACACAATTGCTGGGGAAGGAGGATGGGGCAGAGAGAGCCAGGAAGGGCCCTCTGCTGCTTTGTGGCACCAGGTGCGGATGCTCAGGTCCTGCCTCATGTGGCTGTGGGCCATGTGGCTGGCTCAGGTGCTGCTGCTCCACCAGAACATCCAGTTCCACCAGTTCATGGGCTGCACGGTGGTCAGGCCCTCCCTTGCACAGGGTGGCCCATGTTGTGAACTTTGGTGAGTGGCCTAGGGCTGGAGGGGTGGAGGGTGGAGGTGTGACCTGGGTGGGCCTTTCACAAACCAGTCAGTTATCCAGCCCACGGCACAGGACATGGGGTATAGTCCCTCTGAGCCTGCCTGCCCAGCGTGTGAAGAGGTGTCCTGTAGGCTGGTCGTCTGGACCCAAGTCCCTGCCTGCACAGGTGTCTGATGGGTAGAGGTGGGGTCCCCAAGGGAGGGTGGAGAGGGAAGAGCTTGTCTTGCACTTGTTTCCAGCATTCCCGGCTCAGTCCGAGGCCAGCCCCTCCATGTCTGGGATCTGCTGCTCACCACCAGGCCTGGCACTGGCTAGGCCCACGGCTCTGCCTCCCCAACCTGTGTGGCGCTGCTACTCCTCACGTCTGTCTGCTCCAGCTCCTGCATCCACAGGAGAGGCCACTTTGAGGTGCCTGGCCATCGCCCCTTTGCCTCTCCCAGGCTGGGCTCCCACTTTCATCTCATGTGGGGCACCCTCTAGTTTACTCCAGAGCCCAGGAAGGTCCCAGGCTGGTCTGCATACTTTATGCATGAGGTTTGGGTTGTGCTTTTGGGTTTGTCTGCCAAGTCAAAATGCTTTGCTCTGAAAGATTCTGCCATTTTGCTGGCTTATCCCCTTGCCTTCATTGGATTAAATTGGGCTCAAGATGGCATAGGGAGGGGTAGGAACAAGGCTCACCAGGGTTCAAATCCCTACTCCGCTACTTACAGGTCCCTCAGCTTTCTCATCTGTGAAACGACACTACAATTCTCTACCTAGGAAGTTGTTTTAGGAATTAAGTGAGATGATGTATGTGAAGCCACCAACCAGATACCTGGCTTGTAGGTGCTGCAAAAATATTAGTCCCATTGTCAACCTTTTGGTGAACAGCCTTCCAGAGCTCTCTCTCCCTATTTACATGGATATATAGATGAGAGATGATTTTGCATACATAGAATCACACTGTTCACACTGTTTTTCAGCCCACTTTTTCCTGGTGAACAGTATGTCATGAAAATCTTGGCATGTTAGTTCTTTAAAAAAAGAACTTTTCTTTCTCCTGGCTGCATAGTATTCCATTGTATCAATAATAATATGATCATAATGACTATGTATGTTATATGGATGTGTCATTTGAGCAATTATTGAAGGGGTTTCTTCAGGGTCTCAGCTTGGAATCTGCCTATCTTTTGGGCCCCAAGTCTCCAGCAGTGAGTTGAGTGAATCTACATGGAGACTGGAAAACAACTTTGTTTGCAGCTCTGGTTTACAGAAATCAGGAGGGAGACACAGGTTGGCAGTGGTGGCTGATTGAATTCTACCTACAGTTGGGGAGGCCTCCTACGTGACTGACTGACTGAGGCACTTTAGAGGTCACATGTATAGACAAGGCATAGCCCAACCCTCCTGGCACTTGAACCCTGATGGGGGAGGAAGCCTCAGAGAGACACACAGGATCAGGAAGGAGGAGTCTAAGGACCTGAACTCTGGTCCCGACTTCAATTTACTCTTTAATTCACAAATCTGGACCTCTGTAAGTACAGGGTTGAACCAATTCATTCATGAACTTGGATGGGAGAAAAAATGCCATCTCTATTTTGCTAACCTCTAACTGAAACTGAGCATTATTTTTCAATTGTGAATGTAGACAACAAACACCATAGCATGAACAATACTGTGACTATTTCAAAATAAAACCCAGGGAATCTGTTACATTATAGCGCCGTTTTGATGCTTTGGAATATCACTTATATTCATCACTACAGATTCCCTGTGGCCATAAGCTCCTGCTGGATCCTACTGTTCCATGTGTTAACAAAGAAGCAGATGTATTCTTAAGTCACAAATTTGTTTTTTTAATATTTTGACAACTGTCTCATTATAATTGGCTTCATGTATGATTTTTTGTGTATGTTACTTTGTTTTTAAAAACCTTTCTCTGAGGAGTCTATCCAGTGCCTTCACATGACTGCCAAGAGTTCATGCTTTAAAACCAAAATAAATTAATTTAATTTAATTTAATTTAAAAATAAAAAAAGAAAGGTAAGAATGCCAGGCTAGGAGCTCTCTCAGGGGCTTCCTTGCTGTAATGCTGTGGATTGCTTCTGGTACCCTTCAGCAGAGGGTAGCCACCCCACACCACCTTTTCACGTCATCATCCATTCAGCAAAGAAGCTTAATAAGCACCCACTACATCCCAGGTGCCAGGCACAATGAAAGCTCTTGGTCCCACTGCAGAACCAGCACCTCCAGCCACTGGCAGGAGGGAGATGGTCCCTACCTTGGTGAGATCTGGCCCGATGGAGGGGGCAGGACCCCCCAACCAGGGAGCTCCTAGTGTGCTCAGGGCCACTCTGACCCCTGTCTTGGCAGAGGGACTGAATCCTTACTGTGTAGGGTTAGGTTGACTTCATCAAGGAAGAGTTCAAGGCCCGTACTGGAGAGATTGGCTCTCTAAGTCTTGACGCTGTGGCTGGGGTCGGGGGTCTGAGGAAGGACAGCCAGACAGGAAGTTGAGTGGCTGACACCCAGTCCCTGTCCCTGAGGTGAGACAGGCCTGCTCACTGCTGATGGCCAGCATGGACCCCATTTCTCCCCCACCCTGTCTTTTGCTGAGATACCATCTGGCTGCACATTTGGTCCCAAGGCCAGTGGACAACAGGCTGTATGAGTCCTTGAAGGCATCAGACCCTGTGGTTCTGGCTCCAAGAGGCGGTTGAGGAGCTTGAAGATGGGAAGAAGCCAGAGGAGGACCCAGGTAGGTGGCTCCAGGGATGGAAGGGTTCACTATGGGGGTGAATCCATAGGTACCGAGTCGCCTTCCTGTCCCGTGGGCACCTGTCCTGGAGCAGCTCTTGTGCACACTGGCTGGACGGCAGCATGGGGTTGAGGCAGCTTCAGACTGTGTGGTCCAAGAGTCTCCTCGAAGCCTGACTTCCCCAGGTCCTCCGCAGTCCCAGGTCCTCCATTAGAAGGAAGGGGGGCAATAGAGAGGGGAAATTGAGATCAGACAAATCCACCTGTGCATCTCTGTTCCAACACCTTCTACGTGTATGACCTTGGGCACATCCTGTAGCCTTGCTGAGCCTCCGGTGGTTCATCTGTGAACTGGTGGTGGTTCCCATCCTCTGCTTCCCTTTCACACATGATTCTTTTAAGGACCAATGGAACGAATGCACGTAAAGCATTGAGCTAACTGGATGACGTAGTCTGGTGGGCCATTCGTCATCACCATCATCGCCGTCAGCAGTATTGGTCACTTCTGAGCCTGGATGAAACTCACAAAGCAGACAAGCTGCAAACGGCTAGAGTGGATACAGGCTCTGGGCAGCTTGGGAGGACCACAGAGCAGAGTAAGGATAGATGAAGGAGGCTGAGGGTGACTGAGCACAAATTTAGTAGGCTGAACCCTCAGCTGGGAGGCAGGTTAATAGATGGAAACCATGCTGAGGGTCGAAGGAGGAGAGACCCCCAGACCTGGCTCAGCCCATTCAACCCTACCTTCCCTTGCAGAATTTAAGTCCAGGGGAGAAAACCAGCTGGAATCCTGCCAGGCCAGACCAGAGCACCCTTCTAGAATGTGCCAAGAGCAGAGCTTGGGAAATGAAGGGATAGGTAGAAACAAGCAGAAAATTCTCTGCTGTTAATCAGGAGGAACTTTCTGAAGGAGGAAGCTGACTATGAAATTCAGGGGGGTCATGGCACACCAGGAATCAGTGGGTAGATAGGTTAAAAGCTGTGTTTCTTGGAGACCTTAAGCACCACTGCCAAGGAACAAACTGGCTCAGGCTTTCTGTTGGGCAGCCTGGCCGTATGTGTCAGCATTTTCAGTGTGTATACCCAGTGGCCCAGCAATTCCATTTTTAGGGATTTACCCTACAAAAAAGCTAATTGGACAGGTGTGTGGATAAAATGAGAGTTCCTGTGGCTAGGATCCTCACCTGACCCTGGTTGACTAGCTTACTGCACACCTGTGGGCAGTACATGGCTGTTGACTCTATAGAAAGAGCTCGGCCCAGTGCTCTGGGCACGACACGGTGGCAGGGCTGAAAGGTTGCGGGAGAGCAGAGCAGAGGCTGGAGTGGTGGCAGCATCGAGGACAGAGGCCTGGAGGACGGCTGTGTGGGAGGACTGTGCAGAGAGGCCCGAAGGACAGCTGTGTGGATCCAGAGGCAGAAACCAGCTTGCTGCATGCAGACTCGCTTTGAGTGAACGGGATTCTAGTGACTGACCTGCCACCTGGAAGTAAAGTTAGGTATGACCTTTCACCCCAAGAACGTTTTGCTGTCATTTTCTTTGGTCACACTGAATCCATAGTGAACTTGCCTGGGGCTGAAACCCATTGGCAAGACAGGTGCATGAGATGTTAATCACCTTGTTCATTCATTCACTTAGCAAATATTTATTGAGCGCAGCACCTATGTGTCCCAAGTACTGGCCTAGGTGCTGGAGATATATAATAAGCAAAACAGACACTGTGGATAAAATGGAAGTTCCTGTGGCCAGGATTCTCACCTGGCCCTTGTTGGCTGGCTCACTGCACAGGTGTGGGCAATACATTGTTATTGACTCTATATGAATTGCTGTGCCCAGTGCTCTGGGTGACATGGTGGCATGGCTGCAAGGCTGCAGGAGAGCAGAGGACAGAGGCCCAGAGGACGGCTGTGGGGGCAGAGAGGCCCAGAGGCAGAGACCAGCTTGCTGCGTGCAGACTTGCTCTGAGTGGACGAGTCTAGTGACTGACCTGCCACCGTGGAAATAAAGTTGGGTATAAACCTTTCACCCCAAGAACGTTCTACTGTCATTTCTTTGGTCACATTAAATCCGCAGTGAACTTGCCCTGGGCTGAAACCCACTGGTAAGACAGACACCGTTACTGTCTTCCTTCTGGAGGGGACAACAAACAAAGACGGTACATGCTATGCCAAGTGATCATAAATGCTATAAAGAAAAACAAATCAGGGTAAAAGGATAAAGGTGGGAAAGGTGCTATTTTTATATGGTGGTTGTTAACCATATTATAACCATATAATAATAAGAAAATGAGAATAATCAAAATGCCCAACAATAGTAGCTTAATAGGAAGTAGCTAAATAAATTACTGATTATCCTTATAATGCAATAGTAAGTCCTTAAAAAAAGATTATGTAGGTGTATATGCATTAGCGTGGAAAGCTAGTCAAGATGTAATAAGCAGAAAAAGCAGATAATAAAACAGTGTATTCCATTATGTGGAAGAATATGTGTGTGTGTGTCAAAGTCTGGAAGGACAGAGAAAATCTTTAGAGAAGTTATGTTGTCTGATTCAGGGTACTTTTTTACATTATTCTTTTAAGTTCTGTAACATCTGAATCTTTAAAAACTAACATGTACTGATTTTGTGATTTAGATAATAGAGCAATTTCCATTTTGAAACCAAGTAGGGTTTCCGCCGCCTCAGTCCCTCTGCTCTGGGGCCACACAGGGAGCAGTGACCTCCAGCAAGGACCCCTACAGAACGGGAGGCTCTCCAGGGCGGGGGGCCCGAGGTCCAGCACACGCAGGGACAGAGGAGGGGACTCGGGCACAGTGGGGAGCCGCAGCCTAGGACCAGGGCCTGGGAAGGCAGAGGAGGCTGGGACTGGAGGCTGGAGAGCCAGTGACATGCCCCCCTGGGAGGGGGTCCTTGGAACTCATAGGAGTGGGCCTGTGAGCACCGCCTTCAGGAAACATCACCCTCTTCGTGGTGTTTCTGCAGCCCGTCACCTGCGTGCCACCTTTCTACCTTTTGGCATCTTCATTTTCCACCATCTTCACCTTACACCAGTAATAATTCCTACTTAATGTTTCTCTTCACATCCTAACAATACTTTAAAATTAATTGCATTTAATAAGGACTTGTTAGCTTGCTATCTTTAGTGGGAAACTAGAATCATGCATTATATATAGAAGATAACCCTGAAAGTAAAATCGATAAAAACCAGTGTTGGTAAACTCTTGCCAAATATTTCTGCCTGAAGGCTCTGAGCCTGAAGCTGTACTCCACTTCGATTCTGTTTCTCTGTCTCTCTTTCGCTCTTTTTCTTTTACTTTGTTAAAAGAAAAAAAAAAAGGAGGGATTTGTAAGTGTTCAAGAGATGTTAAAGATCTCTTAACTGCAATGTAAGGCTTTCTCCTTGCAATTGGGAGGATGAAAGAAAATTGAAGGGGAGCAGCTGTCTTGCAGGGTACGTCCTACAGTCACCACACATAGTTCAAGTCCAACACTGCTCCAGACAGAGAAGCAGTGTGGGGTGATGTGATGAGCACTGGGTGGGCTGCCGAAGACCCAGGCTCTACCCTGAGCTCTGTGGGAACTTGGGCAAGTCATTGCCACAGTCAGAGAGGGCTGCCCTTCTGCAGAGAGGGATTGACCTGGACGATCGGGAAGACCACTCCCACCTCTGCCTTGTAGCACCAGAAAGGGAAGTCACAGGCCCCGGTGGCCTGTCTGGGGGAGGTCTGCCTCCTTCACCTTCTAGAAGGAAGTGCATTGAACTCAACAAATCTGGTTTGTCTGCCAAGTGTGTGCAGGCCTGTTCCCCGGGCTCAGGTGACTCCCCATCGGCCAGCCCAGAGCAGGGGCCCAGTGGTGGGGTGGAGCTGTGAGCCAGGCTAGCCACTAGCTTTTCTGCCTGGTGCAGTTGGGCAAAGCTTCAGGGAGGAGCAGCCACTTCAAATGAGCTGGACTTTGAAGGATGCACAGCTGAGAAAGAGGGAGCAGCATTCTGGGCCGAGGGAGAAAAATGTTCAAGACCAGGGGTTGTGTCTAGAGACATGCAAATTACTGGGAGTGCCTGGAGGTGGGGCCCATGCAGCTGGGGCTGAGTGTTCCCCAGCCACACCTGGAAGTTGATTTGTATCGGATCACTAGAGCCAATTGCTATATTCTCAGGAATTTTGAGAGCCAGGTGTCAACACAGTCATTATGGGGGAAGTCATGATGGCAGTGCTGACACCGCAGAAATCAACAGACACTAACCGTCAGATTTTTGTTGTTGTTTTCCAAGGAGTTCATTTATCAGCACCCCACCGAAATTCTCTCCCATCAGGGCTTCATGCTCCCTGGAATGGCTGGGGCAGAAAAGGCAATTCCCTTTCTGTAAAGCTGTACACGCTGGCAAGGCCTAGGAGGCCCCTGAGATGCGCCTGCTGCATCCGCTCCCAGAGGCCCCCGGCTCTCCTGTCCAGTCCACGCTGGTCTTTGAGATGTCCTCTGAGAACCACCAAATCAGCAACATCAGGGCCAGGGGCTCCAGGTGGACGCGATGGAGAACCCCTGCCCAACCCAGAGGGAGGGACGGCTCTGCCTGTGGGAGGCTTGCTGTGACCCTTAGAACCCATTCCTCAGCTCCCCAGGGCCTGACTTCCAGGTATCCGGATAGTGGGACCAAAGCGCCCCCCTGGCAGGCTGGCTGGGTCCTGCATTCTAACATTCAGGGCTCAGAGCACTGGAGTCAGAGCCACTTAGACCTGGGTTGTGAGCCCAGAAGATGACAGCCTGCCTATGATGGGGGTCCTGTAGTCCAGCTGTTCCCCCACCCACCCAGCCCTCTCTTTCCTCTAACCCCTCCAGCGTGCAGTGCCGCATCGATGGCCCGCATGGAACCCTCACCCACAGGATCTTTGCCTCGGAGCATGCCGTGTGCACTGGGGCAGGCTTCAGCGTCACCCCCTTGATTCCATCCTGCGGAGCATCAGGTGGGGGCGGGCAGCCTGCCGGGGCAGAGTTCGCCCTGCCCTCTCCGCTCCTCCTTTCTCCCTCCCTCCTTTCCTTTCACTGGGCTCCCTCTTCCCTATTCTCTCCTCCCTCACCTTCTCCTCCTCCTCCTTCCCTCTTTTTTTCATCTCTCATCCCTCCCCTTCCTCATAGGTGGGTCCTGTCAGCCCATCCTTCCTCCCTGTCCCCGCACAGTTCTCTGGGGACCTGAGAAGTCTCATACTCCCTCCCAGTTCAAACCCCTCATCCTGTGTCCCCTCAGGCACCAGAAGACAAAGCACATTTGCCCCAGATGCCAGCACAGCCGGGTGGAGGGTGTCCAGGACAAAGACATGAAGCGCCACCAGGTGAGATCACCTCTTGCAGGCAGGCCTCCGGCCCTGTCCCTGGGACACCTCCAGGAATAGGAGCCAGGCGCTGCTGTGCAGAGGCAGTGGAGGGGCAGACGACCTCCCTGCTGCTCCGATCCCTAGTCCCTCTGCTTCCCCCAGGGCCTGTGTTCTTCTGGTGCCACCCAGTGGCCAGACCTCCCCCATCACCTCTGAGAGACGTCTGGGCCCTGAAGATGCATCTCACTGAAAACCTCAGCGCCTCAAAGCCAGGCAGCCGGGATTCACTTAGAGCCACGATGCTTCCTAGTCATCACGTGGTAGTGGTGTTGAAAATGAAAACATGTTTGTTTTTTAAAAATTCGTCATTCTGTATAGGCCACTTGACAGAGCGTCTAAAAAAATAATTAATGTTTTTCTGGCTGTCCTAAGTTTAAGAGCTCAGAACACTGCTGGCTGTAATGTAGATCACTAGAGAAAATTCTGGCCCGGCAGTTAGGAACCTGGGTTCCGGTCGCTGCTGCTCTGTGACCTGGGCAAGGTTCCTCACTTCTGTGAGCCTCGGTTTCCCCCGTGTTAAATGGGGGTGATGATGTGTGTCCTGCTAACATCACAGGGTGGCCATACGGGCCCTTGCGATCGTAGATATGAATGAGCATACTGTGGATGAGGTAGGTCCTGCCTCTGAACCGAAGGGTCCCTTCTTCTTAGGTGGACTTCATCTGGATCAACTGAGACTTGCAGTCTTTCTAGTAGTTTCTGAGCCTCCTGACCGAACTGGAGGTGGAGCAGGCCGAGGAGACCCAGGGGATAGGATGGGGCCGGGGGAGGATGGGAGTGGGGCAGGGCGTTCAGGGTCTTTTTAAAGAGGAGTTTAGATTGTTCCATTTCTCTCAGAAATGTAGGGAAGAGGGAGTCACTTCCTCCCACTCCCCCACTAAACTGTTTTGTGAAACTTGAAAAGTAGAGAAGAAAAAAAATCATTCATAATCCCACCCGGTTATCCAGATTATTCCAGACGTTTTGAAGGATTTCCTTCTGGCATTTTTTTTCTTATTTGTGTTTTATAAAAATGTCTCTCCTTCTTTTCTCTAATTTCTCTTTTTTATAATATTTCTTTTAGTTCAGACTCAGAACTTGTTAAAAATTTAGTTTCCCAGGCCTCATCCCCAGACCTTCCAGATTTTAACTTCTCAGGAGATTCTTTGTCTCACTTTTTTTTCCAGGTTTTTTTTTTGAGGGATAATTTCCACAATAAAATTCACCAATTTAAGTGTACAATAAGTACAGTGACATTTTGGCTTTGTCTTCTTAATCTGTGCTTCATTTCAGATGGTTTCTACTGCTGTGTTTTCAAGTCTACTGATCTTCTCTTCTGCATTGATGAACAATGGGGTGTGGCGGGGACTTGATAATATGGGTGAATGTTGAAACCACAGTTTGCTCATGTGAAATCTTCATAAGATTGTATATCAATGATACCTTAATTTAAAAAACAAAAACAAAAAGCAGTGCTTTGAATGTGCTCCTCCAGCCATGGCAGTCCCCCCTCCCCTACAAAGCCCATCCTACACTTAGGAAGCCAATGCTTAATACGTGTGTAAGATGTTTTTCTGGGTTACATCAAAGTCCTAGTGGGACATCTTTGTGGAATACTGTGTTTTAAAGTTAATCTGTTGGAATCATTGTTTTGTTTTACTTAAGAAATAATTTATACAAGGGGGAATATATTTAGATATGTTTCTAATTTAAAGAGAATTGGTATGTTTTTTTGTACTGGTTGGGTTCATTGGAACTAGAGCTTTTTTGGCTATTTAATTTTAACAAGGTTGCCATGAGATTTGCCTTACCCAAGGTCAGGAGTATTTTCCATTATGCTTCAAAAATTCAAATTCCTATGATAAACAGTTTCTAAGTTCAAGTAATCAAACACAGTTTTCTGCAAGAAACAGTCAAACAGAAGTAGTTTACTATAACAAACATTCAAAGCCATAAAGCACAAGTCAACAGTCTTTGGAAGAGAATTTGTAAACCTTAGAATGTTGCAGTAAAGCTCTTTGACCTTTCTTTTAAATAACAGTTGGGGCAAATATTTATATAGCATTGGCTTTGTTCTAAGTGCTTTTACATAGATTAATTCATTAGGAACTTGATTTTATGATGAGCTAGGGGACAAATTTAGGTTTAATTTAAATTTCTAGTTACTGGTTTATAAACATTTGCTATTTGCTTCTTCCTAATCTGTGTCAACAAAGGGTTAACAGCTCATCCAGCGCTTTACATTCTCAAAGCCACTTGAGTCAACAGCTTTATTACTTCAAATTTCATCCAAGGTTTCACATTAACTGCAGCTGAAACGTGTGGCCTCTGATTTCAACTTTAGTTATATACCAAGGTCCGAGTTCAAGAATTTGTGGTTTGATTTCCATTGTTTAAGCTTTAATCATTCTGTTTGAGTTTGAATCTTTACTCTATCCCATAACAGCTGCAGAACCTTGGGCACATTACTCAACTGCTTTGCTTCAATTTCCTCGTCTGAAAAATATGGATACATCTGGTACCTACTTCACAGGGCTGTGGTGAAGATTCAGTGAGGTATCACTGCAGCACTTAGAAAGGTGACTGCCCAGTAGGTTTGCTTGGATCTACAAATATACAATGTATATACAAGTATAAAATGGATACATAGGAGTAAGAGTAATATTCACTGGTCAATAAATTCAATAGTAGTAGCAGTGGAAGTAGTAGTAGTAGTATTTAGTGGCTGCATAATGAATGATTCACAGAATGGTTTGCCATAAATTATTTAACTAAGCCCCCACTACAGGATGTGTAGTTTATTCCTAATTCTCCACTATCTTAAATAAAGCTGCAATTAATATGTATGTGCACATAGTTTTTTTCCTTCCTTTGGGCGATTTCCTTAAGAGAATGTCCCAGAAATAGGATGCTTGTCTCCAATGCAACATTTTTGGAGGGGGGAGGAAAACCATGTGGGATCATTCCCGCAGCTCCACTGTCTTCTCCCTCCCACCATGGCGTCTCCTCCTGTCTTCTCTTACCCCTCCTGGGGTATGGCGACTGAGAGGAGGAGGATGTGCCAGGGCTCTCTCAGGCGGGCATTCCTTATAGTACATCTTCCTCCCTCCTAAACCACTCAGCATTACTCAACTCAAATGATACGTAAAGGCAAGTCTGGTATCCCTCCTAGGGCCATTTGCACGTCCGCAGTGGCTGAGACTTTCAGCCAAAGGATAAGTGGGCTAATGGGTGGCGTATGAAACCATAGAGGGCAAGTCCTTTAGGATAGGGAGAGAAGAAGGCTAAGGGGACCACCAGTTCATGAATCCAGCATCCTAGCTGAGGCCCCGCCACCTCTGGCTTGGCCTGATGCTCAGGTGTAAGGCAGCACTTGCCAGTCTTTCCCGAGCATGGCACCCATGGAAAATGATAACAACTGTATGCCATGTCTGGGAAGATGGAGGAGGCTGCTTGAGCACAGAGGAGACCCCCTGGGACTTCAGTTGCCTTGAGATCCAAAGGAATCTGCATCTCAGCAAACATGTCCCACTGTCCCTTTGCAGAAACAGAACTGTGGATGCTGGCCAGTAGCCTGGTGAGCCCAGGATGCTGTGCCTGCAGCCAGGCACATGCAGGCTGGTCTCTGCCCTGTCCCTGCAGTCCTCTGGCAGATGAGAGTCTGCTCAGCATAGGACTTCACATCCACATCCACACACGCATGCACACGCACACACACATGCACATTGCTCATTACCCACCTGCTGTTTTCATCTTGTCAGGCCCTGCCCCCATTTCCTTGCTGGTCACTCACCACCCTTCGCAGTCCAGGCCCATCTCCTCGTGCTCCCGCTCAAGGACCCTCTGCTCCAGCCACGCAGTCACATCAAGCCCACAAACACCACATTTGTTGCAGCCTCTTGTCCTGGGCTCACGCTCTTCTGCCTTCTCAGGAGGTCTCCCTTTCGCCTCCCCTCTTCCAAGCCCTAGTCCAGTGCCCCCTCCCAGGAACAGCACCTCCTACTCCAGCCCTTCCCTGTATAACGGTGGCATTTGCCATCTGATCCACTCGCTGAAACCATGACCCTGTGGTCTAAGCTACCTTCTGACGTGTACATGGCTTATGTCCCCAACCAGACTGAGCAGAAACCTTGAGGCAAGGCGGGCACAAGCCTTAGAGCTAGGCAGTGCTGGGATTCATTTCCTCCTCTGTACATGCAAGGTCTAACTCCTGGGCACTTGCAAGGCTCACGTTAGACGGTGGATACATAGTAACTCTTGAACACAGTGCGGGGAGTGGCCCAGCCCAAGCAGTAGGCCGTCTTTCCTCTCCACAGCCCTGCACATGGAGGTCCTGGGAAAACACCGTGGGCTGAAGGTGTGAATTCTGTAAGATAAATTCTAGCCGGAATAAGCAGGCAAAGAGAGGCAACAAAGGGCCAGGTAATTTATTTAAATACCCCCGGGTGAGGTTCTGTGGCCTTCTTGTCACAGGCCAGAGAAGTCACGCCCGTTAGGGAGGTGGGGGGCTTATAAGGGATTAGAAGGGGGAGGAGTGGGCAAACTATCTTAGGGGGGTGTGGAGAGGTATGATTGGCTAAAGGGGACATAATAGTCAACTAGAAACTTTTTTCTTTCCTAGAGGGAGGAGGCTGACATCCGGGTCCCAGTTGGCACATCAGGATGGAATTCAGGGAGAGCTGCCCCCTTTCTATATATGGCACGGACTTTGGGGTCTGGTCTGTTCTCCCCCTATGGCATCTCTCTGTTCTGTTTGCATGTCCTTGTTTTTCCTTCCTCCAGCCTAACACCATCCAAGCTCCAGGGCTCTGTCCCCATCACAGGTGCCAGCCCCTCAGTGCCACCCTCTCCTCTCACCACACAGGTGGCTTCCTGGAGCTACATATGTACATGACCTCCGCACTGGGCAGGAATGACATGAAGGCCAACCTCCTGGCCAGGAAGGAAAGGAAGGACTCCATCCCAGGCCTCCAGACACACACCCAGCCTGGGCGGCCTGACGGGAGCCTGCAGGGGCCAGTGGAGCTGACACCCTGGGGCAGTGGCCAGGGAGGTTAGGGCCAAACAGCTGGGGCAAAGCATGAGGCCGGCATCCAGAGTATAGCCAGGATCTCAGGGCTGGAATGGGCGGCAGGAGACCCATGTTCCAGCTCCATCACTAGCTCACTTGGTTCCATGATTAGCCCGTTTCCCTAGCTGTTCAGAGGGGAAAGTGAGTCCACATGACCTCCAAGACCTCTCCCAGCCCTGACTGCTCTGAACCAGGGTCAGAAGGCCTGAGTGGACGGAGTCCTGGGGAAGCATCAAGTCTTGTCCCATCCGCGTACAAATGGAGAAACCGAGGCTCAGTGACATGAAAGAGTTTGCAGTCTATTTTATCTACCAGATTGGTTTTATTACTATTTTTTCTTCCCTGAGCACCTACCAGTCAGGGTGTAGAGCTTGCATGGCATGACCAGAGGCCCTGCTTTTCAAATTGCTGTAGATGATCTACATGGAGGCAGAGCTGAGGGGACGGGATGCTGGCGGTGCTCGGGCACCGAAGAGGACTGTCAGCAGAGGCAATTCTTAGGCAGAATTTGGAGTGGAAAAGAGTCCTCAGTGAGGGCAAGACGCCTGACTTCAGGAAAGAGGTATTTCAGTGGAGGACCAGCATGAGGTTTGGGCAGCCGGGGTTCAGCACAGCAGACAGGCCTCCGTCGTGCCCTCCAGCACTGCAGCCGGTTCAGTACGTGCCTCCCCACAGATGCAGCCCCTTGAGCAGAGGGGCTGAGTCAGGTCAGGGGGTGAGCAAATGGCCCCTGTTGGACTCTCTACCCTGAAGCCAAACAGCTGTGCCTTGGAGTTTGTCATGGGGACAGACGGACAGCCATTGCTGCCCACGCATTATGTTGTCAGCTCCAGGGGCTGTGTCACTGGGCAGGTCCACAGTCCCCCCTCTCCCTCTGCTCTCCCCCAACACTGTGGACCCCAGGCATTCCAGGAAGTGACCACAGAGAAGAAGGGCAAGGCACAGGTTTTCTTCTGTGGCTCCCCAGCTCTGGCCAAGGTGCTCAAGGGCCATTGTGAGCACTTCAGCTTCAAAATTTTTCAAGAGAACTTCTGTCCCCACCTCTCCAAGCTCTTCCCAGACCCATATCGCCAGCCAGCTTGAATGCATTGCTACCAGTGCACCCCAGGGACCAGCCTCAGATGACCACCCAGGCCTGCTGCACACACACAGCAGCAGGTCCTGGTGCAGGTGGGCTCTGCCAGACCCAGGTGCCGCTCTGCATTCTGGGCTTGCTGTGGGGCTGGTCATGACCCAGCTGGCTGGTGGGGAAGGGGGTGCAGGGGGGGCCTCCAGGGCACCCCCCCTTCCAAAAGTCCTCTGAAGGAGCCTTCTGTGCACAGTAGTGGTCCCAGACCTGCCTGGTCATTACAATCATTCAGGAACGCCCCCCAACCCCCACCCCATCAACATTTTATTATGAAAAATTTCCAATATACAGAAAGTTAAAAGAATGGCCAGTGAACAGTGTCAGCCACTTTCTAGGTTCCTCAGTTAACATTTTGCTGTATTTGCTTTATTGCGTATTATCAATCTATCCCTCCCTCTATCCGCCCATCAATGGCTTATTTTTTTGAGGCATTTCAAAGCACACTTTGCACTCAGAGGAATTTTGTTTAAATGCAGATTCCTGGGTCTCATTCCCAGAAATTCTGATTCTGAAGATCTGGGGATGAGAAATGGAATGTGTATTTTATCCCCAATCCATTCCTATAGGGAGAGATACTTAGCACACTTTCCCCCTTCTCTCCATGCCATCGTCTTCCCCTCTCTTTATCTGTGTTCCTCTGCCTTGCTCTCTCTCTCACATGATCTCTCTCCCTTGCATGCTGGTCTCTCCCTTCTCTCTAGGCACCAAGGATGGAGGCAGCTCCCTCTGTGGGGTCACACAAAGGCTGCGTGCCTGGGAATCAGGCAGGTTATTACATGGAGCTCAGTTCAGCCATGCCCCAGCCGTGTGACCCCGGTAACCTCTGTGAATCTATTTTTACACCTGAAAAATGGGAGTGATGACATTCCCCGGTCACAGCTGTCATGAGAGTGCAATGCGACATCACGATCCATGCCCAGGACGTGTGTGGTCCCTCTCTGTGAGGCTCTTTACTACTGAAGACGTCTGTGTCTCTGCATCCCCTCTCTATGTCATGGCTCTCTCTGTCTCTGTGGTCTAGCCTCTATTTGCATCTGTCCCTGTCTGGGTGCGAGTAGATAGATGGCAGAGACAGCAAACGAAGAAGCTCTCCTAGGAGACTCTTTGGGGAGAGAGGCCCTGGGCTGGGGGCAGGGGTGGGGTGCTGGCCTCACCTTCCTTGGATCTGAGCTGGGTGTTTTCCATGTGCCCCACACTGCAAGCACCTGTGAGCCCCACTGTTTCTGGGCATTCTCCACCTTGCGGTGCCCTTGCTAGGTTCTCTCTTCTCTGTGACAATGGAAATCACCCCTCCGCAAGGCTGCCTTCAGGGGGTTGGAATCAGGTGCTTTTCACTGGGGTTGTAGATAACCTTTCTCTTCTGTGGGCAAAGAAGCTGGGTTGATGACACCCCTTGTAAAGTGTTGGGCATTTCTAAGTGGGGAGCTGGGGTGCAGTAGATGAGGGCGGTGAGCGTAGAGTGAAGGGGGTGGATGGAAGCACCCTGTGGTTGGTGGGGAACAAAATGGGTGGGAAAATTTCTCTGCAAAAAGCAACCAGCGGAGTAAGTGCTGGTGGGTAAAGTTGAAGTGCTCTGTGCAGGAGGTGGCAGACTACATCCAGAGGGCAGGAGCAGGGGGAGTGGGCCCCAGCTGTCAGCCCACAGGAAGGAAGGATGGAGGGCGTTCGGTGGGGGGGCGGGGGGCAAAGGGAGGGAAGCTGGGCCGCACGGAGCCTCCCCCGGGCTGGGAGCCAGCATATCTGGGAGACCTTGCGCTGGGACCTTCTGCCCTTGACTGTGTTTACTTTCCAGAGAGCCTGGGGTAGGCATGCAACTCCCATGGAGAAGCTCAGACCTAGAGAAGTTACCAGCCCGAGGGCACAGTCCGGGAATCCTGCTGATTCTGTTTTCCCCCCTTCCTCAGACGCGGGAAGGCTTAGAAAGAAAACCGTCACTACCTGGAATGTAGAAGGAAGCGCAGAGGGGTCCTGACTTACTGCTGGGGTGTGGAAACAGAATGTACCAAGATCATTTGGAAAGTTGGCAGGTAAGAGTCTACTCAGCATAGGACTGAGCACAAGCACACGCTCACATGCACACGCGCACGTGCACATGCACACATGCACGCTCACACATGCACATCAGTCACCATTTTACATTGCGTCCCAGTGTCCAAACTGCCCTAAAACACCAGAGCCCCCGTCCTCAATCCTTTGCTGTCTCCTAACAGATTCCCACCAGTCTCCTGCTCCTACATACAAACAGCCAACTGTTCATTGAGAACTTTATATTACGCAGGGGCTAGAATACAGATTATAAAATCCACTAAGGGCTTGCACGTTAGATTTACTACCACGTGTGTCCTAAGGCTTTCTCTCCAGACATATTCCAGTTACCCACTGGAGGGCGCTGCAGAATTAGGGATCTTGGGAGGTTTTGTTTGGTGGGAAGGAGACTGGTTCTTGAGTGGCAGTGAATCAAGGACTGTGGAGACCGCACCCACTCCACAGCTCCTGGCTCCAGGCAACACCTCCAGACCCAGGCTGGGACAGGACTGTGAAGTCAAGAGAGCTTGTTTTCAAGATCAGAGTTTCTCTAGCTACCAGCCGGTGACCCCAACACACAAATGACCCCACAGAACACCCCCCACACCACAACTTTCCCTTCCCAGTACCCAATGTCCAGGCTCTGGGCTTCCCTCTTTTCTACCTGTAAGGTCAGGTTCTATAATCCTGAGACACCATATTGTCGTATGCGGAAGGATCAAATCTGTGGGTATAAAGAACACTTGGTCTGTCCATCTGGATGTTTCCTGGATATCCAGATGTTGGGTGAGGTTGGGGGGGAGCAGTCACCCTGCCATCAGTGAGAAATAAATGCATCCGTACAGCTGGCTGACTTTTCTCCCTGACCCAGATACTGGCAATGCTGCAGACACATGTGGGCCCAAGGTTGCTAAGTCTGACACACAGAGAAAAGAGAGGAACACAGGCTAACTGCAGATAAAGATTTTATCTGCACTGGGATTTTATGGGGTGTGTGCTGGCCTCTGTCAAGCTCCTCTGAGCTCAGCCTGTGGCCCCAGAATCTGGAACAGAGGGAGGGGTAATAGGCCTAACCTGGAGGTCAGTTCCCATCAGGTCAAAGAGCTACTTGGATGGAATTCTCCTGGGGAAGGGTTTTCTGCATATAACTCACTTGGAATCTGGTTAACAGAAGTGCAAACACAAGCCCACTGAATGCCTAGCTTTGCCACCCTGCTCCGACAGATTCAGCAGGCATTTAGGGAAACAAGTGATTAAATGGGCCGGCCCCTGAGCCCCCCAAGTGCAGTCTATTAAAATGCTGAGAGCAACGGGCATGTGTGGGAGGGGAGGGTGACAAGGGCAATATCAAAAAGTGTCACCAGCCTTGCAGACAAGGTCAAGGTTACCCATGCCAGTTGAGACTGGCTCCAGGCAAACACTTTGGAGCTGGGTGGGGGAGGAAAGGCCTCTGACCCTGAGGTCAGGGCTCTGCACGTGCCTCCGCCCCAGGCAGCGGCCTGACCTTGGATGCGCCCCTAGCCCCTGGGGCCTCTGTGAGCTCTTGCGTCCTCATCTGTAAAATGAACAGTTTAAGGCTGTATGTGTTTAAATGCTAATCTATGCATAATCATCTCCTAAAAGATGCACACAGATATATTTTTTTATCCATTTGCTCTAGGGAGTGGGAATGAGGGACCGGGAGAAAAGGATTTTGTTTTTTGTTCCTTGGGGTATTTTTACTTTTTATTTTATATTACTTTATAACGTTTGAAGTTTTTATGATAAACACATTGGTTTTAGAGTTTTATTTAAAGAAAAAAAAACCAACAAACACAACCCCCCCTCCAAATAGAATGTAACGTAAAAGAAAAAAAAAACCCAAGTACCAAGTTTTGATATGATTCTACTCCTGTGACCAAAAATAAACAGTGTATGTGGAAGGGGCAGGGGCCAAATAGGTAGAAATGCACTAGAAAAGTTAGAAGGTGACTCTCCGAACAGTTCACAGAGTCAACTTGGGAGGAGGGAGGACTCCAAAATTTTTCTCTTTTCTGGCTCAGGTATTTATGTATTACGTATGTAATGTTTCACAGTATATAATTTTTATACCATGTGCTTCATGTATTACTTGTGTGATGTTTTGCTTTTTTATCTGTGTGTTTATATTATGGTCTGTGTGATTTTTTTTTTTTTTAAGAACAAACGAAATGGAGAGATTGTCTGAGGTGTCACCTAGGAGCCCTGATAAGGATTTGTTTTCCAATGAGTGTTTGGGACACGGCTGGGATGGTGGGGCCGGCCTGCCCAGCTGGAGCCACTCCCTGGCCTCTTCTGAAAAGTGAGGCGGCCAAGGTGCCCATAGTCAACATGCAAAGCTATATGCCCGAAGTGATCTACGTAGTAAAACAAAAGCCCCTTCCAGACTTGAAGGTGGTTCAGGAAGACTGCAGAGGCCACGGGCGTTCGGGTGAAACTGCGTGCACACACCAGGTCGGAGGTCCAGTCCAGACGCCTTGGGGCACGTTGTCTCTGCTACACAAAAACTCGCATGAACCAGTCTTCCTGACAGATTGATGCATCTTTATACAATCTGTCTTTACACTATTAAGACTCTCTCCTTTTAAAAATAAGATTAATTCAGACAAGGCATTTATTTTATGGGGAAATCCATCCCCGGGGGCAAAATACTCAAACTGAATGGCTGGGGATGTTTAGAAGGAGACTTGACTCTCCATTCCAGCCTGCAGACCTTAGCCGCAGTGGTCCCCAACGGGCTGCCCTGATCCTGTCCGCGGATGAACGGAGCTATCCTGAATCACCCCACTTGCGTGAGGACAGCCTGCTGGGAAAAACAAAATGAGGAAAAGTAGTAGTGAGTTTTGGCATGGCAGGGGAGAAGAGGGTGCATCTTTTGGGGAAAGAAAGAAGTTCTGAGAGTCACCCAGATTTGGCTGGATGTAAGTTTATATATGCAGACGAAGCTTGTCTTTAAATCATCCTTAAGAACATTCAAGGGAAATGAGTTATTTGTCCCTGTGTCTCTGTGACTGAAGTGGTGCTACCACCTGGTAGGTGCTTGGCAGTGTGTCCGGATGTGCCTGCCACCATGACCCCAGGAGGTCCCTCGACACCTCCTTCTCCCCCATGCTCTTCCCTCAGCCCGTCACCAAGTCCTGTCAACATGACATTCTACATGCTTCTCAAACCCGTTCTCTCCTTGGGTCATTGGCCCTGCCTTGGGTCAGTCCCTACGTCACCTTTTGTCTGGATTACTGCCGTAGCCTCCTCACTGGTCCTCCTTCCTCCAGCCTCTCCAAGCTCTAATCCATCCTCACACTGTGTGGGTCCAAACACACACCTTCCTGGGCAAAAACTGTCCCATTGCAGTCATCAGACCCCTCAGACTGGCACACAGGCCTCTCCAGCACAAGCACGTGATTAAAACCTACAACCACTGTTATCACGGGCTCTTCCCTACCTCTCGTGTCTCGCCCATGTGTGATTCACTCTTCGAGTTCTAAAAATACCACGTGATTTAGGGTTCCCCCAGAACACCATGCGGTTTCGCACCTTCAGGCCTTTGCCTCTGTGGTGCCTGATATGTGGAGCACCTTTCCCACCTTCAGATTTGGGGTTTCAGGACATTTTATCATTGGCCCATCTGTGAAGACTTCCTGGCCGATGCCTCTTGCGGCAGAACAAACAGCCTCCATGTGGTTGCACGGGACCTATTTCTACCAGAACATCTATCCCAGGTACTTTATTTACCTATGTACTTGTCTCTGAACTTCTTGAGGGCAGGAACAGTGTCTGTTTGTCCTTGTCACCCAGCACCTGGCAGGGGGAGATGATCCACAGAGTACTGGCGAGCTGACAGTGACGCACTTGAACCCCCGGCTCTTCCTCCTTTCCCTACCCTCTCTGCTGCTCCCCTGCAAGGGAGAGAAAACGCACATCCCTGCAGGCAGCCCCGAGCAGCCCTACCTGTGGATGGAGAAGGCAGCTGCCTTCACAGAGTGACTTCAGGGGCCCTAGAAAGACAGCTGCCTCCCGCACCTCCCATGTGCCCCACGCTCGCTTTCTTCTATGAGCAGAGGTCGGGTTCAATACAGAACCCCTACTGGCGGAGGCGCGCCCCGCCTCCAACTCCCTGTGTAAGGTGAGGAGGCGGGGCTCGTGGATCCTGTGTCTCTGTGACACCTCCACCTCCTCTCTTCCTCTAACTCAAAAGAGATGAATGATTTAGGAAGAGCAAGTGAATCAGAAACAGGGAGAGTACAAACAGAGTCATTTTGCCAAGTTATTATTCAAAGGAGCTCTCAGGATCCGGAGCGGGAACAGCGCCATCCATCACCAGCAGAGCTCCGGGAAGGGCCGGGGTCGCTGGCGCGCTGTGGCTGGCCCTGTGCATGAGTGAGCAGCCGGGCCAGGAGCAGGGGCCCTCTGCCAGCCCCCCTAGAGGGCCAGAGGGAGGCCAGAGGGACCCTGAAAGGGGAAAGTCAGCCTGGAGGCCTGGGACAAGGCTCACTGACCTGCTTTTCTTGATAGGCCAGAGCCCCGGAGGCCTCACGCGGGGCGTGCCAGCTCTGAGGAATGCACCCCACCAAGCAGAGGACAGGGAGTGGGGGGCAGGCCTCAGGCCTCCAGCCGCCTCTCCTCAGCTACTCTCCTCAAACCTTGGCTACCCTGAGGGAGGCAGCCACTGCCTCATCCCACCAGAAGGGCGTCTAAGTCACTCTCACCCTCGCATCCCAGGGCAGAGCCCCGAGAGCCCCTGGGTAAGTGAATGAATGACAGCACACTGCTTGCTTCTCTCGGGGCTCCGAGTACCTTACATTTTGTTTACAGATAGGTTATCCCTGTTTAGTAAATTGTAATTATCATCTACTTGAGGGCAGAAACCAAGTCTGATTCCTCCCCGTGCTCAAGTTCTGCATGTAGGTGGCCTTGAAAAATAAGTGTGGAAGAAAAGAGGGCAGGAGGGAGGGGCAGAGCATCCCGAAGGGACACGTTGCCATTGCCTGGGAGATGGCTGGCTCCCAGGCTTCACATGAGAACTGAGGCTGGTGCTAAGTAGGCAGGTTTATTGAATTCCTACCATCCTGGATGCTGGAGTCCAACAGTGGACAGAAGAGCCAAGGTCTCTGCTCTCAGATTCCTGCAGCTATCAGTGCCCCCCACCACATTCTCTGTAGTGTCATCTATGGTCATCTCCCTTTCCCTGAAAGTCCAGCTCAAAACTCCTTCCTCTAGGAAGTGTTCCCTGCCTCACCTCCACCACCCCATCACAGTCTGTGCGTCATGTTGCTAAGCACCTCCATGTGGATTAGCAAGTGTCTCGAATCTTTATGCTTGTCCAGGTGCAACCTCCTCACCCAAACTAAGCTCCTGAAGGTAGTTCCCCTGTAAAATGGGGACAAAAATAATAATAGTATGTACCTATTGGATTGGGTAGGGATAAGGATTAGATGAATTTAATATGCATGAGGTGCTTTAAACAGTGCTTGGTATGTAGTAAGTTTTGATAAATGTTGATTATTTCTGTCTTAGTCTGTTTGAGCTGCTATATCAAAGTATCATAGATGGGGTGGCTTATAAACTACAGAATTCATTTCTCACAGTTCTGGAGACTGGAGTCCAAGATCAGGGTGCCAGCTTGGTTGAGTTCTGGTGAGAACCCTCTTTTGGGTTGCCCCACAGCCTTTAGGTGGCGTCTGCAGCCCTTTGTTCTCAGGTCTTTCTATGACCAGCCACATTTGGGGGCTTAATAAACACCCTCCCTCCCAGCGAGGACCACCGGGCTCCCAAGGTTAGCAAACATTGCCCCTTTCCCCTCCCTGTCCCCCGGCTGGGGAAGTCCTGGCCAGCCGTGTGGACGCTGCTGCGGCAGCCAGCATTCCTCCCGAGTGCTTTTCCAAGCCCACTAATCCTGGGCTGCAGGAGGCAGGAGATGGAATCACAGCTCCTCCAGCTCATGACACTGCATTGTGAATTCCAGGAATAATGTATGTTCTTTTCTCCCCTGATTGCTTCTGAAATCTCCGGCCTGTTTATCAAATCTAAGCCACAGTTCCCCATCCTCTGCTCTCTGGCTCTGCGCTCCTCCTCAGCGGAAGAGGAAAACAGCGAAATGCTCTGGGGGGATTTCCGTTCAATGTTGAGGAGAAGGCCGACTTCAATAAGCCTGTCCCCAGGTGCCCAGGGGAGCAGGGAGATGGGTTGAGCTTTAGGGGAAGGAGGCAGGAAGACTTCAAAAAGTAACCTGACCTCCCTCCCACCGAGTCTGGTCTCCCCTGAAGGAAAGCCCCCTCCTCATGCCCCACTTTGATAGGGCAAAACCCTAACAAATAAGCTGAGGCCCATTGTTTCACTCATTCATTCATTCACCCCACAAGCATTTGTTGAATGCCTGCCTTGTGCCAGGTATATTGCCACGTGACAAGGACACCAAGTGTGGTGCCAATACAGTGAGGCAGACACTGGGGCAGGGCCCCTTGACGTGCTGTGATGGCCAGAGGAGCAGGGACTCAAGGGCGGGGTGGGGGTGGGAGGGTCACAGACCTGTCTTGAAGGGGGAGTGGGAAGCAGCTGGGAAGAAGGGCACGTCTGCACACACAGGCCCGGTCTGCCCCTGGTGCAGAGGTGTGGCTGCTGGCCTCGGGTTGGCTGGAGGGCAGGCCAGGAGACTAGCCAGGAGAGGGGCACAGCACCAGAGATGGGCCTCGGGCCGAGCTGTGAGCAGCCGCTCAGTGATTTAAAGCAAGGGTGTGACAGGGCCATTTAGAAAGAGCCCTGTCCACAGTGTGCGAGAAGCAGGGTGGGAGGGCAAGTGCGGAGACTAGTGGGAAAGGGGGCCTGGGCTGGGCATGGACTGGGAATGGGTGAGAGATGCTGAAAGGTGAGGGGTGAGGGTGAAGGCTTTCCACCAATACCACCCAAGCTGGGGCACAAAACCCATTCAAACCAGCCCTGGTCAAAGGAAAACCGCTGGTCAGGATCGAGAACAGGCAACCGGCAACCACAGGACAGGGCAAACCCAAGCCAGGAGAGAGGCTGCCCTTCCCTCCAGAGGACCTGGGTGGCCTCATGTCTCTGCTCCTCTGCTTGCAGGTCCCCGCATGTGGCCCCATCTGGTTTCAGGACCTCTCACAGTGTGTCTCCTACTTCAGATCCTCAAGAGAGTGTCTGGAGGCTCAGCTTGCTTCCTGGCTGCCAGCCGGTGGACGGCTGCCTTGGGCTCAGGGTCCATGTACGGTCCCAGCAGCCGTGGCTGGGTGGGGAGGGGCCTGAAGGAGCTGTGAGCAGGACATGTTCTCTAGAAGGGGGTGGCAGGGCGGGCCCAGACAGAACCCACACTGTGACTCCCTTGGCTCGTGCCTCCGTTGGACACCTGTGCTCTGAGCTCCTGCCAAAGCCTTCATTCTTGCATGGTCCCAGGTGGGTCCATGTGCGTGTGTCACCCTGAGGCAGGATCTTCCCAGCCTCCTCCAATTGTCCTATAAAGCCCTTAGATGAGAGTTGAGCCAACAGACCTTTTGCCTGATCTTGGATTGTACCTAAAGTCATTTTAAATATTTTCACTATACTTAAGATTTACAAGGGCCCACGCGCCCACGGAGCATTGGCCTTTGTCAGTGTCTGCCTCTCCCCAGGAACAGGGAGGGAGCGAGACCACCTGGCCCCACAGTCCTTCCCCTTTTTCCTTTGCAAACTGAAGCCTGACTTTGTTCTGGGCAACCCCAGTGATAAATAATGACCAGATTAACTAGTTATGAAAATGTTGAGGTAGCCATGTGCCTGTGTTCCCCAGCAAGAGATAAGTGAGAATCTGCTAGGGGTTCTGGGAGAGCTTTTGTCCTCCTGAGAAAAGGAACAGGTGAGGCTGGTGCCACCTGTGTCTCCTACTTCCTGTCTTGACCGAGATTCCCGGACATGTTGAGGGATCCTGTGACTGTGAGGCAGGAAGCCAATACTCAAGCTGAGCATACAGGGGGGAAAGAGTGAGAGCCCTGGGCATTGAAGGCAGGGTCAAGCCCCTGCCCTCACCTGGGCTGCCTGTTGTTCCGGGACAGGAAGCTCACGTCCTCTGCTGTACTCCAGCTCCTGGAATAGTGCCTGGCATGTGGGCACCTCGTGATAGCTCTTTGTGGACTGAGGGAATGTTTTTCTTGCTCAAGCCACTGTTTGTTGGGAGATGGGTCATTTACAACTGAACGTTATTTCTAACTGATTCACTCGGTAACTATTTGAAGGGATGCTGCAGTGAGCCACCTGGCCCCCTGACCCTTGGCCTTTTTCTGCCCAGAGTGGGACCACTTGCTCCTCTCCCCACTCCAACCTGCACTTGCAACCCTCCTTGATCCTCAAGGAGGGGGCCGAACCTCTCATTTTCTTATGAGTTGAAGCTTCCTGGTGCTAGCCTGGCCCTGACTCCCAGAGCTGAGGGAGGAGGCAAACATGACCCATGTCTTCCCGGGCAGGAGAGCGCCAAGGCCCCACCAAACACCTGAGGGGTAGGACACACAGGGCAGAGGCTTCAAAGGCATTTCCTGCTCCCTGGCTCCAGCCTTGCATTATTCCTGACCTGAGCCATTAACCTACTTATTATCAACCAGTTCGTTCTAGTTGTGGCTGCTGCTTCTAGACTTTTAAGTCTTGGGTGCCTCCTCCACTAAACGGAGCCACCCACCCCCACTTTCTTCCCCTCCACAAGCTGTCCTTGGGGGAGACCTAGGAGGGCTCTCTGCAAACAGGTCCTGCCCTGCCCAGGGAGGCCCTCTGTGGGTGTCAAGGAGGGACGTCCCCCAAGAGACTCCACGGTCCTGAGCGCAGATGATTCAGCAGCGAAGGGATCCTGACATCCGTAAGTTATATTTTTACCAAATGGGATGGAGAAAGGAAAGATCACGAAATAACTAGCTTTTCTGAGGTCCCCGCTGCAGGTCTAAAACCTGGCTGGGCCAAATCCCCTTTTAGTCCCATCATTTTTATATCCAGCTAATACCACACTTTAAGTTTCTCATCTTCTTTTCCCCACGCACTGAATTGTCTTGCCCTGCAGCTATCAGTGCCCCCCGCCCCATTCTCTGTAGTGTCATCTATGGTCATCTCCCTTTCCCTGAAAGTCCAGCTCAAAACTCCTTCCTCTAGGAAGTGTTCCCTGCCTCACCTCCACCACCCCATCACAGTCTGTGCGTCATGTTGCTAAGCACCTCCATGTGGATTAGCAAGTGTCTCGAATCTTTATGCTTGTCCAGGTGCAACCTCCTCACCCAAACTAAGCTCCTGAAGGTAGTTCCCCTGTATCTCTCGTAATGAGCATTCGTGGTTTGGAACAGAGTGAAAGCTTGAATATATTGGTGTTTCAATGATCTCTGGGTGTATAATGTATAATATGCCCTAGAAAAATAAATGGCTTAAGCTAACAATTTTATTATCTCTCATGGGCCTGTAGATTGATGGGGATCAGCTGGGCGGTTCTTCCGCTGTGCACCGTGTTGCCTGGGACCACAGCCATGTGGGGCCTGGGCTGGGCTGGCGCATCCAGGACTTGTCAGTGTCACTAACACGGCTGGTGCCTTGGAGGGTGGCTAGAAGGTGGGGCTCCACTGAGATCCTGGGACAGCTGGTCTCGCTCTCTTTCTCCAGTATTCTCAGGGTCTCTCCTCCACGTGTTCTCTCTTTATTGTGTTTCTAGCACAAAGATACCAAATTTCTTATATATTGGCTCAAGGCCTCCCCACCCCTCCAAAAAAACCCCACAAAGGTATAGCTTTGCAGGGCTTCTTAAGGTTTCAGCCCACAACTCTCCCAGTGTCACTTCTGCCACATTTTATTGGTTAAAGCAAGTCACAGACCAGCCCAGATCCAATGTGAAAGACCCCACGGGGCATGAGTGGTTTACTGGGGGGCATCTTCTACGTTCACAGCCTGCTGACCGAATACCCTAAAGCATTTGATGGAGTCTGGGGTCTGGTTTTCTGATGTACCAAGATTTCTACAAAAGACTCAGCTGTCTCTCCCTCAGACTGTTTTGATCAAGAATAAGAGAAACACGCACACACACACACACACACACACACATCCTTCCTGGAACACTGCCACCGCAATCTGCAAAAATTACAAAATCTCTAACAGAGTGAAGTTTTGTGGCTGTTCTAAAGGAGAGCTTAAACACCATCATTTTTTAGCTGCCTATGTAGACAGTATCCTAAATACATGATGCATTCAATCCGTAATCTCCATTCCCATTTTATAGATGAAGAAACTGAGGTTCAGAGACACTAAGGAATCTGCCCACCATGCTGGAGCTAGGTCAGTTCATCACAGGACTTTTCCATCATATCAGAAAGAATTATTAGAGAATGAGGTAGTGTTCCTACTCTCAAGAAATGAGACCCTGAGAGGCAAAATTGCCCCAGCTACCCTCAGCCAGGATCCTGCTCCTCTGTTAGAAGAGACAGATGCAAAAGAAAACCCAGGGCCCAGCACATAGTAGGTGTTCAGTAAACACAAACTCACGCCTCCTCCCTAAGCCTTATTTCTTCCACAGCTCACTGTCACCGGTCCCAAGGTGGCAGCAGGATGCTGTGTGATTGCCATAGTGGCAAGCATGACTGATTCCCTTTGTGATTGGATGGGACGCACCGAGGGCAGCTGGAAGGGCTCTGCCCTCTTCATTCCATCCCTTTCCCTGCTTGCATTTCACCCAAGAGTCATTTGCTCTTTGAGCAATCTGTTCCTGGAAAGCAGAGGAAAGTAACAGATTGATGCATCAACTGTGTGGAGTCAAGTGATTTATTTTTAATGTGACCAAACAAGACGCACACCTGCCTATGGAAACCTAGTCACATTGAATCATCAGGGACTCGCTTGGGCAAGGAAAAGACAGAGAGGAAACAGAGGAGAAGAGAAGAGAGGGGAGCAAAGACCTAACAGAGCAGAATGGGGCCAGCTCCCTAAAAATGATGACTTCAACAGCATCAGTGAAGTAGCTCCAAGGGTGCCAAGTGCCCCAATTTAGTTTTGTTGATGCCTGAAATTTTACGAACAGACTTTCATTGCTGTGTCTAATTAAACAGAGTATGTCCCACACTAAAGTGTAAATGTAACAGGAGAAGTAGTGCATAAAACTACACCAGTCATTTTCACTTCTGGAGAAAGAATCCGTAAGATCTTTTCTGAGAGCAGGTTTTTTCCCCCGGGGGTAATGAGCATTAAAACAAAGTTTCCAGGGGTCACCAGTGAGGGGACAAAAGGGCACAGAAGGGAAATCCAGGGGTTCTGGAGGCTTTCTGTCCTTCGTGATTTTTCTTAATTATAACAGCTGCCTCCACTGAAGTTTTGCCAGGTGCTGTGGGCACAATTCAATACGTGTATATATAATTTCATTCAGTCTTCGCAATAGCCCTGGGAGTTCATGCTGACAATTGTCCCCTCTCTTCAGGGGAGGGAACTGCAGGCCAGCCTGGCACGTTGTCTGGCTCAGCCCTCTGAAGTTAAGCCCAGGATTCAGCAGATCCTTTCAGGGTTCCCAGCACTGCAAACAGTGCCTGGCTCATTGGAGGCACTCAGTAAATATGTGTCAACACGATAAAGTGGCAGAGATGGGATAGGAGTGCAGGCAGTCTAACTCCAGAGCCCATATGCTTAGCCAGTCACCATCACTTTCTCCCAAGTGCTTATTCTCTCCTCCCTACATCTTGCCAGGCTAGCCTAAGAAATTCAAGAACCACATGGCCTTTGAGAGGCTAAATGTCCTTCCCTGAGATCCCTGGTCAGCACCATTAACAGGACAGCCAGACCTTCCACTTTGCACCACTAGTTGTCTGTTTCCAGATGTTTCCTCTCCCCAGTTAGGCTGTCATGTCTTTGAGGACAGGTACAGCATCTCTGCAGAGCGTTTTTGGTGATGGGTATGTACTTTCTGAGTTGTAGGAGTATCTTTTTCAAAAGCAGACCTTTGTGTTTTCTATTAATCTACTGTGGTAGGTTGTATTTTTTTTAAATCAGTATCTTTTGTCCTGCCCCTAGAAGCACATAAGGGAGATCATAAAATCATAAATGAAGGCGGAGCCCATCAGCTTGGTAAATTTTTATAGACTGACAATATCTGGTGTGGGCAAGATGGGGAAAATTGATACTCGTACATTTTTGGTGCAGCCTTTTGAGAAGGCAAATCGTTGGTAAATAACAGCGGCTTAAACAAGACAGAAGTTTTATTTTTCTCGCACACAGAAGTCTAAGCTGATAGGAAGTCCTGGGAGAAGGGTGGCCTGGCTCTGTGAGTTTATCCAAGGACCTGGGTTCTTTCTATGTGTTACCCACCCCCATCCCCAGAGGCGCTGTCTCCTCACTTGGTGGAGGCTGCCTCCCTGCCTCCCCCACCACATCTGTTCTCCAAACAGATCTCTGTGGGGAAGAAGCAGCAGGCCAGCAGCTTCTTTTAAGGGCTTGACCCAGAGTTTCACACACTTCCTGTTGGCCAGAGCTTAGTTACATGTTGCAAGTAGCAGCAAGGGAGATGGAAATACATTCTCAAGCTGTTCCCAGCGAAAACTCAGGAGATCCTTTATTAAAAGGAAGGAGAGAGACAATGGAGAATGGGGTACAATTAAGTAGCTGATATATATATATATATATATATATATATATATATATATATAGGAACTGCCAAAATCAAAAGAGGATGTATCATCTGGCCCAGCAATGCCAGTTGTAGAAATGTATTCTAAAGATATATTCTCAACAGTACATAAAGATTATGTAAAGGTTTTAAAATACATTCACAAATTCTTTGGTACCCCTTCCTTCTAGACTCACTTCTGGTGACCAGAACTTGGCAGGAGTGACACTGCATGACTTCAGAGCCTGGGTCTCACAGGCATCGCTGCTTTGCTTGCCCTTGAATAACACTCTGGGGAAGCAGGCCACCCCACTGCGAGGACACTCAGCAATGTGGCATTGTGCAGAGGCCCATATGCTGGGAGCCCGAGGCTGCCCACCGTCTGCCAACAGCCCCTTGCCGCCCTGTGAGCGAGTGGACCCGCCAGCCTAGTCAAACCCGGTGACTGTAGCTCCAGCCAGTATTCTGACTACAACCTCATGAAATGTGCTGGGTCACCCCACCAAGCAGCTCCCCAATTCCTGACTGGCAAAATCTGGGAGGGAACATGAATATTTATTCTGGTTTTAGGCCATCGAATTTTGGGGTAATGTGTTAGGCAGCAATAGATAACTAATGCAATTGTTATGGCTTCCTTATTTGTAATAGAAAAAAAAAATTAGAAGCACCAGAAATGTCGATAATGAAAGGTTAAAAAACCATGAGGAATTTAGTTTGGAACACACAGCTGTTAGAATGAGATAGGGCTATGTGTGAAAGACCTGTCTGTTTTGTCATTGATGGCTCCTCTGAACACATTCTAAGTGAAAACAGCAATTTGCAGAACACTTACGATATGACCCTAATTCCATAAAAATACAAAACACGTTATATGTACATGTACATACATAGGCATATATATAATGAAGTCATATTGGTTTATACTGGTGTGTGGTTTTCATACATGTGTACATGCAGGGGGCTTGCCTGAGGAACAGGGATGAAATGGTGCACATCAAACGGCCGGCAGGACCCCATCGGGAGGAGGGAGGTGGGGTTAGGGGAGCCGTGCAGTGCTGATAGTGACATTTTGCTTTGTCATCTCAAGCAATGAAAATGCATGTGGGCATTCCCGTTGTGATAAAACAGGTAAATCATAAATAGAGAAAGAGAGGTAAGTAGACGGAGAAGATGCGTTCGGGGAAGCAGAGGGAGAGGCACTCACGGGGTCGTGACTGTCGGCGCCTCACTTATTAAAAGCATCCTCCGGTCTGTGCTCCTGCCCTTGCCCGGGCAGGTGCTGCCCACAGCGGTGCTCCGGGAGGGGGAGGATGGCGACCACCCGATCTGAGCCTCTCCCCCTGGACGCTGTGCTCCCCTTGTGGGCTCTGGGGGGAGGGTGGGGGAGGGTGTCACAGCAGCTTGGCCCTCAGTGTGTCAGGCCAAGCGGAGTGGCCGAGGGGGCCTCTGGGGGAGGAACAAGAAGGGGGTCGTAGTGGTGAGCCCGGAGCAGGCCGTGGTGTGGGACCTCTCGCTCTTCCGGGTGCTTTGCTGCACACCCTGCAGAAACAGTGGCCGTGTAGGGGTCCCTGTGTTCTTGGGGAGTCCCCACAGATCCTGCATAAACGCCTAGGGAAGAATCAGGGTCCTGGGCATGAACGAGAGGCTGGAGGAGGGGGCACAGAGAGGCTCTAGTCACTTTACTCGCCCAAGAGGTAGTGGCTGCACACGATGAGGAAACGGGTCTCCTTCTCTGAGAGCTGGCCACCTGGTCACTGCTTGTCCCCACTGGGCTTGGGCATGCCCCGCCCGGATAGAGGTGGGGCAGGGGACCCGAGTCGGTCTGGGGACTGTCAAGTTGCGGCACCTGGGCAGGCGCACCCAGGGAGAAACCAAGTGCCCAACTCCTGGCCCGCCCCTCCCGCAGCTGCGTCCCTCTCGGCCACTTTGAGCCTACTGAGCCAACTTCCCGGGGCACCTGAAATCAAACAAAGAGAAAGCTGGGCTATTTTTTGCCACCCCCTGCCTACTCCTTCAGTAGCTTCCGCTGGCCTTAAAGAGCTCACAATCAGAGCCTGGTGGACACCTTAAGGCGCTCTAAACATTTCACAGCTTATGGGAAACACCATCTCCATCAACGTAATTGAAAATTAAAGTGATACTCAAACGGAACTTTTCTGAAGAGCTGATTCTTTCCCCCATCAAATCATTTCAACAAGAATAACATAGTTGCGCTCTCGCCAGGCAGCACCCTTGCCTATCATAAGATGACCCAGCGAATTTTGCAAGGCCAGTTGGGGTCTCCCCCACCTCTCTCCCCTCTGCCTTTTCTCTGTTCCCTGAACCAGCCCTTCAAACCAGTTTCCTGTTCCTCCGAGGCTCAGCTCTTCCCTGCCCCCAGGCCTTTGCCAAGCAGTTCTCGTTCCAGGCAGGCTCATCCACCCTCTCCACCCAGCTGTCATTCAACTTGCCAGCCAGCCTGCAGCTCCAGTCCTTCACGGCCTCTCCTGATTCCCCCCACCCCAGCTTCCATCCAGGCTGGGATCGATGCCCCCAGGGCTCTCTCCGACACCGACACCGGAATGATGGCGCTGTAGGGTAATGTTAGGGTCTGATGTTTGTGTCCCCCTGGCCCCCGTCCCCCCACCCATTTGGATGTTAAAGTCCTAATCCCCAGTGTGGGAATAAGGAAGTAATTAAGGCTAATGAAGCCAATCCTGAGCCGACAGGATTGATGTCTTTATAAGAGGAGACGCCAAAGAGCTCTCTTTCTCTTGAATGGACTAAGGAAGGGCCACAGGAGGACATAATGAGAAGGTGACTATCTGCCAGCCATGAAGAGAGTTCTCACCGGAAATGGAATCAGTGCACCTTGATCTTGGACTTCCAGCTTCCGTAACTGTGAGAACACAAACGTCTGTTGCTTAAGTCACCCAGCTGATGATATTTTGTTACAGCAGCCAAAGCAAACTAATTCAGGTAATGCTTCTATTTCTTCTCCGTCACTCTCTTCACGGAAAGGACTCAGCAGGCAGAGAGACTTTGTTTTACTTATAGTTATGTTCCCAGAACCCACCACAGAGCCTGACACACCACTGTGTTCAAATAAATACATCAGTATTTGAAATCAGCTATTTATACATAACAAAGCAAATAGTATACAGCATAAAAACTCACAGTTCATTCTGGCCTGTGCAATTAAGTAATCCATTCCTTCACATTATTCAGCTTGTCCACATTTATTGAGTTCCTCCTATGTGCCAGACAGGTAACACTCAATACATGTTAGTTTCCTTCATGCTGAAATGGGCTTGTGGACACCTAACTTGGCTGGAACCCTGAAGGAAACCAATTATCCTGCCCTTTCCCCAGGTATCTGATTGAACTCAGCGAGTCCATCATAGCCACAGAAATATCACTAACAGGTGATGCCAGCAGGATTAGATCTGCAAAGTGTTTAAAGTTTAGCAAGAAAGCTTTCTGCAAATGTCAACACTACCACTCTGCTCCCCGCAAACCAGCCTTCTGATCAGCAGGACTGCCGTTTCCTGCTCATTGAGCAACAACACAAAAAAGTTTTGACACAATCAATTCTTCAGAAGAGAAACACCAGAAGGCAGAAGAGAGGCAATATCAGTCAGCTGCCTACTACGTGCAGTGAGGCGCTGGCTGCCTCAGATACATCTCCTCTGGTCCTTCCAACAACAGGCAGGTGGAGAGGCCAAGGCTCACAGAAGTCACCAAGCTCCAGCTGAGGCCAGCGGGGGGGCCTCCCTGCAGCTCCATGTCAGAGTGGAGGGACTTCAGAAGCTGGTCATGGGAAAAGAGAATCTCTATGCTCCCCATGCCTGGGTGGACCCCATCTCCTCCCCCCTCAATGACTCTCAAAGGCCAGGTGTAGGGATGTAGTGATTTTGGAAATTTTGAACTGCAGGAGAGAAGCATTTTCTTTCTTTCTTTCTTTCTTTTTATTTTATAACATTTTTTTGGTATCAATCTACAATTACATGAGGAACATTATGTTTACTAGACTCCCCCCTTCACCAAGTCCCCCCCACATACCCCTTTAGTCACTGTCCATCAGTGTAGTAAGATGCTGTAGAATCAGTACTTGTCTTCTCTGTGCTGCACAGCCCTCCCATTCCTCCCCCCCCACATTATACATGCTAATCGTAAGGCCCCCTTTCTTCTTCCCCGCCCTTCTCCCTCCCTTCCCACCCATCCTCCCCAGTCCCTTTCCCTTTGGTAACTGTTAGTCCTTTCTTGGATTCTGTGATTCTGCTGCTGTTTTGTTCCTTCAGTTTTTCCTTCGTTCTTATGCTCCACATATGGGTGAAATCATTTGGTACTTGTCTTTCTCCGTCTGGCTTATTTCACTGAGCATAATACCCTCTAGCTCCATCCATGTTGTTGCAAATGGTAGGATTTGTTTTCTTCTTATGGCTGAATAATATTCCATTGTGTATATGTACCACCTGTTCTTTATTCATTCATCTACTGATGGACACTTAGGTTGCCTCCATTTCTTGACTATTGTAAATAGTGCTGCAATAAACATAGGGGTGCAGCCGTCTTTTTCAAACAGGGCTGCTGCATTCTTAGGGTAAATTCCTAGAAGTGGGATTCCTGGGTCAAATGGTATTTCTATTTTGAGCTTTTTGAGGAACCTCCATACTGCTTTCCACAATGGTTGAACTAATTTACATTCCCAAGAGGAGCTGTTAGGGTGTTTGCATATTAGTTATCTGGCAATAGCACCGGGGAGGCTTGATAGGATTTCAAAATGAAGTTACTAATGGAAATGATGCACAGGGGACTTTCTAAAGAAATTGCTAACAGAAGTGGCTTGTGCCTAGAAGTGTTGCTTCAGGTTGTCACAGCTGTACACAGAAAGTACTGAGGCCAGGCGCCGCTGAAATGTTATGGTACGGTTGGCTCACCTGTCAGACTCTGCTCTGTACAGGAAGCGTATCCAAGGAGGCACCAAAGCAATCGTATAAAAGCAGTTGCAAAAGAACAGTACCTAGGTCGGCCATCGGTCTGTCCCTGGATACAGATCGGAAGACACTGAATCTTGGACTCAGGCAGGCAGCTGTATGCAAGGGCCTAACTGCTGATTCCTGGGCAGGGGCGGATAGCCTGAGAGCAGCAGGTTCCTAATGTTGATCTCCAACCATCCATGAGACACTTCTCAACCCTGACTGCTCAGCATCCTTATCTGGTGAGCTTTTAAATAAATACAAAAGCTCAGGACTCACCCCAGACAGATCACATCAGAACCTATGGGGGAGGCACCTGGATGTTATACTTCAAAGCTCTCCATGTGATTCTACAATGCAGCCCAAGGTCAAAGCCTCTGATACAGCCTACGTGATCCCAAGGATCAGCTGGAGCTTTCCTTCCAGTGATTTTGCCCAGGCCTCTCCCCTGTGGTTCTTGGATTGGTGGGCCTGGCAGGCCCATGAATCTGTATTTTTAATGAGCTCCCTGGTGGTGGTTACGATCAGATAAGCTTGGGGACCACAACTGCAACAGAATGCCATATTCTCATATTATTGACATTATCATCACCACTCTGACACTTATCTTGTGCACGTTATTGTTTCAATCCATTATTAGACTGTGAGCACCAAGGGGAAGGGACTTGGTCTTGTTTACTGTGGTGTTCTCAGCATGGACAGCAGGGCAGACAAGGCCTGGGGTCTCGTGAACGTTTGTTGAATTAATGTGGTTTTTTGGCATTGCGTTACTTCCATCTTGTGAACCAAGTCCAGAAGGAGATGGAAATTTTGAAAGAAAATAGAAGTACATATCATACTCTTATTTCACTTTCCATTTTACATCTAAAGTCCCCTTGTAAGAAACATAAAGATGTATTTTATATGGAACTTGTCTTCTTTCATTCAGTCATCAAGTTTGGATATTTGGAGATCTGAAGACCCAGAGAAAACCAAAAATGTTCAGAAGAAAAAAAACTTCTCTGAAATTAAAAAAAAAAAAAAATCCCCTATCCCTAGCCAAATAATTTTGTGAAAATGCCTGCTTCATGGAAGAATTTATTTCTTGTGTAACTACTGTTTTCTAGTAAGCGCCACTACACATGAAAAATAACAGAGTCCTGTCCTTAAAGAGATCCCAGTCAGGGGACGGCTAGCCAGGGAACTAGAGACTTACAGGACAGTGTGAGAACATGTGTCATCACATCTAAGATGCCTTCTACTGTAAGATGCACCGTTAACTGGTGCTCCATTAAGGAGAATTCTGCCAATTAAAAAGTGACATGCCATGGATTTTAAGACCTATTCTAATTTCAGATGTGAAAATGTAGGGAGCAAAATGTACATTTGAGAATCGATAGAATATGTAAGTGCTGAGAGGTAAACTCAGACCCGAAGGACATACGGCAGCCTTCTTAAAGCGTGGGGCTTGGGGGCAGCGGAGGAGGTCCAGCGCATGCGCAGAGGTCTGGAGCATGGCTGGCGTTAGGGCCCCAGGCTGCAAGGGGAGAGATGAGGCTGGAGACGCGCCAGCGCCAGGTTATGACCTGCCTTACTTGTAGGTGACCTTAGTTTCAGATTACAACTGTAGCAACTCCTTTTAACCTCCATAGTGCCCTGTTGGGCAATAAATTCTCTGCTTGCTCTACTGCTAAGCCATTTTGAGATACGTGCTCTTTATCCCAACAACAATGAGGATGACTCAAGGGTTTTAAGGGGGAGAGAAACATAATCAGATTGGGGAATGTGTGCAAGTGAATCTGTGCATGGGTGCTTCGGGCTTGCGGGATTTGCTTAAATAGAATTTTTTTTGAAGAGATAATATGTTCATACAAGTCAATATTTTAAAAGAAAGAAAAGTGAATATTCTCCTTCCACCCTTTCCTTCCACCTACCTACTCCACTCCCCCGAATCCACCCAATTTCCCTCTGGAGACCCAAACCATGGTATCAGTTTCTCTCCAGCCCTTTCAGAGGTACTAATGCATCTACAAACAGATCTTTGTCTTTCCTATCTATCATTTCTCTCTAATCCTTTCCTGATTTCCATTTAATTTGCTGACTTTCCTTATTCCTCTTGCTCTCTCTGGCTGACTTTTTAACAGTACTGATTCTCCCTTTTGCTCTTTCAGATTTTAGGCTTCATTTTAAGAGAGAAGATTAGATGATTGTGTTTTTTTCTTCACTTCTTCCCTGAGCTCTGTCAGCTCAAAATTCATTTCCTCCTATTGTATCCTGATCTCTTCCCTGATCTTTAATGTGTGTCCTTCCTTCACGGAGGCAAATTCTTCACTATGTTTTCTTAATTTTCTGGTTAGAAGTTTCATCCACACCCTGGCAACATGTTTTTATTTTGATGTGTCTTCTTTGCCTGCTGTTTTTTCTCTTTTTTTTCTTGCCCTATCTTTGCAAAGATTACTAATCACTGAAGCAGGTGATTTTTTTCCCTTCCCCATGGGTTTCCCGTGGGAGAGCAGCCACATAGGAAGATAAGCCAAGGTCATCTTCCAGGTAGGCTAAATTTTCCTTAGACCCAGGGTTAATGTAAGTGCACTTTGTCTTGAATTCCCTCCAGTCAATGGTGAGGCTTTTCCCAGTGCAAAGTCTCTCCTTCCCTGTTGTTACACAGACAGACCACTTCCTACAAATATGGTGGATCTAGTTGATGCCTCATTTGTCCTGGTCCAGCAGAACTCATGACACTGGCACAGGCGCCTGCTTCCTGCTGTTGCAAACGAGGACTTTCAATATTGCACTGCAGGTGTGCCCCCCATGTGCTGGGTGAGTGTCTGCAGGCTGTCTCTGAGACTGCAGCCCTGCGTTCTCTCCCCATTTCCCCCTGTGAGTGCCTTTGCTGAGGGTCCATTGTTTTGGGCAACTCTTCCACCTATTTTGTGTTTTAGGTGTCTCCTACTTTTACTAAAGATGGAGTCTTTGTTTTGTAATGTATATAAATGTCGAATCACTATGCTGTGGTCCTGAAATATTATATTATGTCAGCTATACTTAAATTTTAAACATAGAGTTTGTGTTTTTATTTCTCAATTCTTGTTTAGTTTCAGATGATTTCATTGGAAAGAAAAAAGGGGGGACCATCTTCAAATCAGGAGTTCTCAGATTTGATAGATCATGTTGGCTGTGGCACAGAGAACAGACTGGAGGCAGAAAGATGCAAGGCTGGGAGACCAGTGGGAGGGAAGAGAAGAGGACTCAAGACAGACGTAGAGGTAGTGTTGATAACTCTTACTGGGTGATTAGATGTTTGAGGGAGGGTGGGGGACATGAATCAGGAAGGGGCGGTGCTGGCTGCCGGAAGCTGCTTGTAACCTAACATGGAGCTGGGCTTCCTCCCCTGCCGCTTAATGCCAAGTTCCAAACCACATTTGTTAAGGCTGGGCCCTCTGGGAAGGGCAAAGGAGAATCCTAAAGGGGCAATGAGCTTTCTGCCACTTCCCTGGAGGTCTCCTGCTGGTACCTCGATGAAACTCTTGAGAAGACCTGAGACAGTCAGAAGTTAAGGTTTTTGTTATTCCAAAATTCTGTCCTATTAAACAAGTCTCCCTGATGCTGCAACCTGACAATAAGGGTTACAAGATTAAAAAATAAAACAAAAATAGGGCACAAAATGCTCTGTAAAATTGCTGATATCCCAGTGTTTCCTGCCAAGTTCTGACTAGGGAAGTCTAACCTCACAGGAGAGGGGACCTATTAGAGGTCATACAGCCCACCCCCTGCCTCGGGAAAGGCCTGGTAGAGTATCTAAACTGCCAAAGGTGAGCAGAGAGCTTTGTCTTTCTCTAGGATTCTCTAGAGCAAAGAAATTGGATTTTTTTTTTCTTTCATCAGCAGATGAGAAATCCTGGGCATTTCCTTTGGTTTTTCCTAATGTGCAGTCAGAGTTGAGAACCGAGGGCTGCACAGTCTCAGAGATGGTCACTGAGTTCAGAGCGAGGAATTTGCTGGCCCCAGGCCTGTGCATCCCTAGCCAGCAGTTCAGCCATCTGCCGGTGTCCAAGACGAAAAGCCTTTAGTTCCCCTCCCTAGGGACAGATTGATGGCTGGGGACCTGATCACCCAGGTAGCATGTCTCTTGTATCCGTTTATTTATATCTTTACCTTGATTCCTCCTGTGATGGGTTTCTTGACCTAATTCACACGGGTCCAGCATGTCTGGCCTCCATGTCTTCCACACGAAGCTCTAATATCTGAGAGTGGCATTTCCAGCCGACAGTAAGCTGTTCCCTACTAACTGTTTGTTTCCTAAACTAGTTATTAGAGTGTTTAGGATTCCCTTCAGCAAGAATAATCCCAGGATGTTGACTTTCTACCCCTAAAAATGCCACACTGTGTTCTACAATGGAATGTTATACAATCATTTAAAATCGTGCTTATATAAGACAGGGTGTTTGGGGAGTTTTTAAAAACCCAAGAATGTTTTTCATACTTCCGAAAAAAGCAGGATACAAAACTGTGTCATTTCAAGTATGTCAAAAATACCTGTAATAGAGTGAAAAGAGACTTCTCACCCTGCTCCCCTGCCACCCTCCCCTCCATTTCTTCCAAGCAATTAAAGCAATATGCTTTTTGTCAAGTTAATGAAGGATATCTTGTCATCTAACCTTGACGGAGGGGAGGTAAATGTTCTCTTGGGCTAATAAGGTCAGGGTGTTTGCTCACTGGAAATACAGTTACATGCATAGTCATAGGAAGATTGTTAATTTCTTATGTGGGTCAAATATTTTAATGGTTGTGGTTTTTTTCCTGGAAGAAGTTGGTCTTGGGGTACTGGGGTATGTTTTATTTTAGAGGCAATCGGGTGAAGTGGAAGGGCCCCTGGGCCCTAGCTAGCCCCCACCCCCGACCCCTGAGAGAACAGTGCTCAACCCCCTCGCCTGCACCCTGCCTCCTGGGAACCTCCTTCTCTTCTGCAACAATGGCAAAAAGACATGGTCATTCATTTAAAGCCAGAGTCTGGGAATGCCGGAGGCACAGCGTTGGATTCAATAGCTCCTCATTTGTTTTCGGGAGAGAGGTCATTCCCAGAAGGGGATGAACTGGATTTCTGAACAGAAAGAGGTGAATTATCAGAGGGGCCACTGGCAGAGAACAGGGGGAAGGAGAGCCAAGCAGGAAACCTTGTGGAGGTCCACGGAATATCACAAGATACCTACTCTTCCCTCCCATCCCCACTAAACAGGACTCTAATTGTGTAAGACTTGGGGATGGTCTTCTGTTCTCATTCAGTACAGAACTGAAATCTTCCTTAAGGTTCCAGGGTCATTGACAAAAAAGGTTGCTCGACCTCCTCCCTGATGAAGTGGGCGAAGCAACGAGGAACACGGACAGCACCACCCTGGGGACACCTGGGATAGCAGGGTGATCTCTGACAGCCCCTCCCCAGGAGACCCCAGAAAGAAGCCTCTCACAAGAGTTCCAAACACATATGCATGGAAAGGAAGGAAATAGGGGTGATGGTACCCACGGTTCCCTGTGAATATCTGGATTATAGGCATCAGGTTTTCCTGTTCCTTTATGCTCTTCTGAATTTGTCCATTTTTTTGGTAATAAGAGAAGTATGCTGTTTTTATAATCAGGAGGGAAAAAATTATATGGCCAACTTCCTAGGGAGACTTCAGTGTAAGAGGCTCGAGGGGTGGGGACATGGTGGTTACACGCATGTCAGACTGGAAGGGGCCTTGAGAGGTCATCCTGTCCATCCTCCTGACTCTGATCTGAAGAACCTGAAGAAGACGCAATATCTGCACTCCTTCTGCATGTCCGAAACTGCCCCTTGCCCTCCTCGCCTTTCCACTCCCAGCAGAACCCCAAGAGAGATTTGACCTTGTGCTAAGTGTCCTTCTCACCCTCGCAGTTCCAGTGTTCTGCTAAATAGAAAATCGGGCATGGATGGTAGATGGAATACAGGGTATGATCTTCTCACAGTCTCTGGTCCCAGTGGCTCTAGGACCTGCCTGTGGGCAGTGCCCTCTTAGAAAACCCAGTCTCCCAAGGGGAAAAAGATGTCAAGCTGAGCCCCAGGTCTGGGGAGCCCTTTGGGAAGGGGCATGTGTTGGTTCAGGGCTGTGCGGGAGACCTGCGGGCCTCCTCTCTGCCAGTTTTCCTTCCTGTTTGCCCTGTAAATTGCAGGAGGCACTGTGAACAACAACAAAAGCTTAATGAGCCTTGGACCTTGGCTTCCAGGGGCTTGCAACCTACTGAGGAGCTAAGCCCCAGCTGGGAGAATTCATTTTTTTAGCACAGGTGCCTGATTTCCATAAGTTGTCCCTGTGCCCTATGGCTGTGTGTGTGTGGTGGGGGGGGGGGGTAAATAAGAAGCAAACATGGTGATGTGACAGCCCTTGAAGAGCAAGGCTATCGCCTTTCAGGTGTGGTTGGAAGAAGATGTCTGTGATGAGGCTTGGATCACCCTACATGTAGACAGCCCCAGAGTTCCAGAGATGGGAGGACAACTCTGCTTTGGACAAATACCACCACCCCTTCCTCCCAGCCCTTCCCCCTTCTTGCCTGAATAATGTCCCCCAAAAGATGTCCATATGCTAACCCCTGGAATTTGTGTATATGTCATTTTACATGACAAAGGGGCCTTTGCCAAGGTGATTAAATTGTATTGGGTGGCAATACAATCACGAGGATGCTTTTAAGAGAGAATCAGGAAGCTCAGATAGAGAGTGAAAATGTAAGGGTGGAGACAGAGGCCAGAGAGAGAAGATGCTTTGCTGCTGGTTTCAAAGAAGTCAAGGTGGTTTCCAGAAGCTGGAAGAGGCAAGGAGACAGATTTTCCCCAGAGCCGCCAAGAGGAATGCAGCCCTGCAGACCCACGTCAGACCTCCGGCCTCTCAACTGGAAGGCAGTTGGGCTTGTTTTAAGCCACTAAGTTTGTGGGAATTTGCTCCAGCTACAATAGCAGATTCATACAGGCCCCCCTTGCCCTCTGTGATCTCAGTGAGGCCATCTTTTGAACTACCTTTCGAAATAAGAAATGTTAACATTTATTTGAAATGAAACAGGGAAAACGTATTTATCACACAGAAAGTTGACCAAGAACTGATGTCTTTATAAAGAGTTTGACAAGAAAAAGATTCTAAACCAGATTTTGAAAGGAGCAAAGAATATGCACACTATGTGTTCAGGAAAAGAAAGGTGGGTGGCTTTGTCCTAAGTGGAAAGATCCTCTCAGATGTGTTACTGAGTGAAAGGGAGTGAGCTACAGAACATCTAGGGAGTATCATATGACGCTGCTTGTGTGAAAAACAAAATAAAGTCATACACACATGCTCCTTTTTACTAGAGGGAATCCGAAGAATATATTAGCAAAGATTGCCTTTGGGAGAGGAATGGAAGGGAATGGTACTTCGTTTTTTAAATTTTCTTGCTCTTTGAATTTTATAAACGTATACTTAGATTTTCCCCCAGTTTTACTGAGATATAATTGACATAAAAGATCGAATTCACTTTAGGCATACAACATGATAATGTGATACAGGAATATATTGGAAAATGATTACATGATAAGTTTAGTTGATAGATCTCTTTAAAACTCAACAAAAGCTAATCTGACAAGGGAGAATAATGACTCACTTTTAGTTTTCTTCTGGGAACTTCTCTGTATTTAAAAAAAAAAGTTTCAACCAGCATAATAAAGGCGGATCACATATAGAGAAATTAGGTAGAGAATTTATTATGGTATATATACATTATTTTCTTGCAAACAGGAAGCCTGGGCTGATCTGTAAGGTTTACTACCCCAGCTTCTCTTTGGGGGGCAGAGCCAAAAGTCGTGTGATAAATACGCAGTCCCCTCTGCTCCTGGCATCTGTGACACAGGTTACCAAGACCCTGAAATCTAAACATTGTGCTGTCAGCCTGCTGACTGGAGGGCTCTGGGGAGAACAGGTTTGCATTCAGTTTTGCCACCCACCAATCATTTAACCTCTGCAGTTCAGGGGACTTCTCTGGGCCTTTGTCTCTTCATCTATAAAAATGAGGACGGTGAATAAAACTTAGAAAAAAACATAGGCAAAAAACTCTTAGACATAAACATGAGTCACCTCTTCTTGAACATATCTCCCCGGGCAAGGGAAACAAATGCAAAAATGAACAAGTGGGACTATATCAAGCTGAAAAGCTTCTGTACAGCAAAGGACACCATCAATAGAACAAAAAGGTACCCTACAGTATGGGAGAATATATTCATAAATGACAGATCTGATAAAGGCTTGACATCCAAAATATATAAAGAGCTCACACACCTCAACAAACAAAAAGCAAATAATCCAATTAAAAAAGGGGCAGAGGAGCTGAACAGACAGTTCTCTAAAGAAGGAATTCAGATGGCCCACAGACACATGAAAAGATGCTCCACATCGCTTGTCATCAGAGAAATGCAAATTAAAACCACAATGAGATATCATTTCACACCAGTAAGGATGGCTACCATCAAAAAGACAAACAACAACAAATGTTGGTGAGGTTGTGGAGAAAGGGGAACCCTCCTACACTGCTGGTGGGAATGTAAATTAGTTCAACCATTGTGGAAAGCAGTATGGAGGTTCCTCAAAATGCTCAAAATAGAAATACCATTTGACCCAGGAATTCCACTTCTAGGAATTTACCCCAAGAATGCAGCACTCCAGTTTGAAAAAGACAGATGCACCCCTATGTTTATCACAGCACTATTTACAATAGCCAAGATATGGAAGCAACCTAAGTGTCCATCAGTAGATGAATGGATAAAGAAGATGTGGTACATATACACAATGGAATATTACTCAGCCATAAGAAGAAAACAAATCCTACCATTTGCAACAACATGGATGGAGCTAGAGGGTATTATGCTCAGTGAAATAAGCCAGGCGGAGAAAGACAAGTACCAAATGACTTCACTCGTATGTGGAGTATAAGAACAAAAGAAAACTGAAGGAACAAAACAGCAGCAGAATCACAGAACCCAAGAATGGACTCACAGTTACCAAAGGGAAAGGGACTGGGGAGGACGGGTGGGAAGGGAGGGATAAGGGTGGGAAAAAAAAGAAAGGAGGCATTACAATTAGCATGTATAGTGTGGGGGGGGCACGGGGAGGGCTGCGCAACACAGAGAAGACGAGTAGTGATTTTACAGCATCTCACTATGCTGATGGACAGTGACTGTGAACGGGGATGTGGGGGGGACTTGGTGAAGGGGGGAGCCTAGTAAACATAATGTCCTTCATGTAATTGTAGATTAATGATACCAAAATAAAATAAAATAAAAAAATGAGGACTGTGAGATGTTTGTTATGGGGGTTCTTGTTTGTTACTTAAACGACATAAGGCATGTGATGTGCCCAGCATGGCAACTGGCCCAGGCGGGAACACAACACAACCAAATTTTCCTCTCCTTCCTTACCTTTCTTTCCAAAGCAGTCAAGAGCTGAAGGCGGCCCTTGTTCAGCAGGAGAGAGGTAAGAGAAAGCCTTTGTCTATGAAAGTACAGAGACCTCATAGAGAAAACTGGCCCCAAAGCCACATATCTATTTCTACACGTGTGGGTTTGCCACCAGTTGGCCATCTCTGCCAAGTCACAGAAGGTTAATAAATTTTGTGAGCTCTTTACAGCCAAACAGGCACATATTGGCTTCTCCCAGTGCACATTTTAATGTCACTGCAGTAGCTGAAATCCTAGGTGTCGTTAGCCCACATGCCTACCCCCCGTGACCAGGGTGGGGAAGTATAAGCACACTTTGTTCCCAGAGGCCCTGCTGCAATGTGCTAGTTTTCCGGTGAAATCAAACAAGAAATGGAGCTATTCAACTTTCAGCTGCTCCAGGTGGTAACTGGTACTAACTATACTGAGCTTCAGGGAAAAGCTGAACACTTGGAATCTCAGGATCTGGACATTTGGAGAGTCTTTAACAATACTCCATTCTACTGGCCACCTCACACCAGAAAGGCTTCCAGGGGGCAGGCAGCCCTTTACTTGATGAGCTTGGGTGAGGAGGGCACAGGCTCCACAAGGCTGGCAGGGTGGCCTGAGGCCTGTCTGGCTTGCTGAGGCCTTCAGAGCTGATGACTCTTTCTCCCCAGAAGAACTCTCTCACTCTTTTCTCTCTCATTCATTCATTCATTTGTTCACTCCACAAGTTTTTGTGGAGGTCTTTAAGCCCCGGGAACTGTCCTGGGCTCTGGTCAATGCAGCAGTGACCCTGACATAGGCCTGCTGTCAGGGTAAGGCCACTCTGGTGGCCCAGGGGGCAGTGTGGAGTTTCAGCAGCACACGGATGGGGCCTTGGCTGCAACAGAAACCATCGGGCACCCAGCCCTTCCTGAACCCCTAACATGGATGGGGCAGTAGGGCTAGGAAGAAGTGGCTAGGTACCTGGTTGATGGTCTGGGGCTTGTTCAGACCTGGGGGGACCCAGAGAGAAGCTGGAGTCAGGAACAGCCAGGATTCCGGCTCTGTGGTGACTCTGAGAACACATAGAGGGAAGCAGGTTTGGAGCCGGATAGCCTGGGGGAGCGAGAATGGGTAGATTTCAGGTACCTCTGCGTGGACAGGTCCAGCAAGAAGCTGGATCTATGGTTTCATGGCACAGGAGTAACATCTGGACTGGTGATGTGGATTTAGGAGTCATCAACAAACAGGTGGTCAGAGAAGGTGGAAGTGGGTGAGACAGCTGGGGAGGGAGAGACCCCAAGACAATACTGTGAGGTCCCTATACTTAAAGGATAGGAAAAGAAGAGGAGCCCAGGGTCTAAGAGGAAGGGTCACGGAAGGTAAGGAGGCCCCATGGAGATGGTGATGGCATTATAGCTCCATGTCCACACCCCACTTTTTGAGGGTACTGTTCCTCCTTTATCTTTCCTTTATGTGGTTGGACTGAGGAGGGTGGGTCCCTAAACAAATGTGCTGGCCTCGTGGAGCCTGCACACTCATCGAGGGCTCCTCAGTTGACTAAGGACCACACCAGCGCCTCAATGGCTCAGGGACAGCTCAGGGATGGCCCAGGGGGGGTTTAGGGATGGCTCAGGGATGGTTTAGGGATGGCCCAGGGGCGGTTTAGGGATGGCTCGGGGACGGCTCAGGGGTGGCTCAGGGATGGTTCAGGGACGGCTCAGGGATGGCTCAGGGACGGCTCAGGGATGGCTCAGGGACGGCTCAGGGATGGCTTAGGGATGGCCCAGGGACAGCTCAGGGACAGTTTAGGAACAGCTCAGGGATGGCCCAGGAATGGTTTAGGGATGGCTGCATCAGTCCTCGGTGCCAGTGGGAAGCAGGGAGGCATGAATGTGAGTGAGGGGAGGAGAAGGAGGCTCTGCTGGGGAAAAGCAATTCTTCTACCAGAAGAGAGGCTTCCCCTTGGCTTGAAAAGAGTAGGATAAGGATGCGGAGCAGGCAAAATGCAACCATTCCTAATTGCGAGGAAAAACCAGGTGTGGCTGGAATGAGGCCTGAGGATGAACCCAAAAGTGTAGATGCAGGACAGAGAGAAAGCAGGGCTGATGTGGCATGATTTGAGCCACTAGGTCAAGCTCCATCTGAAGAATACCTCTAGTCTCTTCAGTCATGCAAGGCAATAACTTCCCTTCACTGTTTAAGTCAGTTTGAACAGAGGTTTTGTTTGTCTTGCTGCTTACAATACAAGAAGTCCTAATTAATGCACACGGTGAGGAGGAGACCCCCTCGGGTTAGTCGGTGGGACATGGGGTGGGAAGAGAGGTGTCAGGATTTCAGCAACTTTGACACGTCTGTGTCCCTGAATCACTGGTACCTACAGGGCCACATTAGTGGATTTTCTATTTTCTCTCTTGCAGTCTCCTACAGGGATTTTTCTCTCCTGCTCTATCACTTCTCTGACAGTATAATTAACATGATTCTAAATTTGCTTACTCACTAAAAATGAGATGTTGTTGGGAAATAGGTTAGACTCCTCTTTTTACATTGCCTGCCCAGATACTAAAGCACTGTCCTCATAAACCAGGGTCAGTGGCACATAACAGCACATCTTTGAGTCTTTCCCACTCTGATTCAACCTCCACACTGTGGCCAAGTGGGCTCTAAAATGCACATCTTACTTAAAACACACCAGTACTTCTCATGGCCCTGGGGGAGAAATCGCAAACCCTTTAGTGAGGTGCATGTGATCACATATGGGTTCTAGATCCTGGGTCACTTTCCTGTTTCAGCTGCCTTTGTGAAGGTACTGCACCAATACTGCACCAACTGTTTGTAATCAAACTATTTGATTGTGCCATGCCCTTTCCCACCTCTGGGCCTGGGTTCCCACTTTCCCTCTCCTTGGTAAAGAGATAGCTAATGTTTAATGGGCACTTTCCAAGCGCCAGGCACTGGACTAAATGTTGCACATGCATTATCTTTGTTTAATCCTGTCAGCTTCCCCCTGAGTGGTACTAAGATCAACCCCGCTGCCTCCCGTAGTGTCACTGGTCTCAACAACTCAGACATTGGGGAATGTGCTGGAAAAGCAGATACGGATTCTAGATTGAGCTCAACCACTGGAATTAGGGAATAGGCGGAGAGTCAATGAGGAAGGTTGGAAAAAAATATGGTAGTTCAGAAGCCAGGAAAGAGTTTGAACATGAAGTGGGGAGAAGCAGGTGAGGAACTGGGAGTGGTCACGAGGGTGGGGAACTCCATCTTTGTTGACACAGGCTCCTCCCCATGCAGGCCCAAGGTCTTGGGGGCCTTAGAGAACCCACACATTCAGGCTAGGTCCTCTGGTTTACATTCTACCTTGGATGCTGGATTTCCAAGATCCTGAAGATCCTTGCCCAGCCTCTGTGTGTGTGTGTGTGTGTGTGTGTGAGTGCGTGCACATGTGTGCATGCACATAGGGGATTATCTGCATCTTTGCCAAGGTTGGGAGCCTGTGTTACAAGTAGGGTCTTGGATGGCCATTCCCTGCAAGGTCCCCAGGGAGCCATCCCCACCTCCCAAGCCTTTCTGGGAGAAGCTCCCCGATTTTCTACTCCAGCTGCTTCCATCTCACCCCCTCCAAGCCCTTCCTCTGAGACTACCCAGCATAATTCCTCTGTTTTGACAAAACAAAAGCCAGGAAAGGGAGGGGAGCCTTCTGGGTGCTTGGCAACGGCTGCCTGTGACTCTGCCACACAAAGGCCTCTGGGAATAGAACTCACAAATGGTGGGCTCCCTCCTCTGCTGGGGAAGAGCAGAACACAGATGCATGGCTCCGCCGGCCCCCTTCCCTTTGCAGTCACATATCATTTGATGAATGGCCCTCTCCCCCCTTTACCACTGGAGTGTAAACTGTACGGAAGCAGGATTTCTGTGTCTGTTGTGTTCACTTTGGACCTAGCACAGGGCCTCGCACACAGTAGGTGTTCAGTAAGTGTTTGTGGAAGGGAGGGAGGAAGGCGGGTGGGAGGTTAGGGGTGGGCTAAGATGGGTGACCATACCCTCACCTTTGTCCCTGCTCTTGCTCACAGCCCTTCCTTTTGGCCTCCAGTTCTTCGCCTGGAAGTGAGAAGCATGCACTTCCTGTCTGGGGAACTCCTGCCAAACTGCCCTCTGTGGTCCCCCTAATAAAAAGCTGCATGGCTAGGGGGAAAGCACAGGGGCCTTGGATGCAGGTAGCACTGGGTATGAATTCCAGTTTAGTGACTTTGGCAAGTTACCTATTGTCATCTGCAAAACGAAGATAGTGTATTAAATGAGCTGCTAGTATGTAAGTGTGCCTGGCATGGTAGATGTTCACAAAATGGAGCTATTATTAGTTTCATGGCCTTTTGAATTTTATTCATTCAGTGCATATTAGTGAGCACCTACAGACCCTCCTCTCACAGAGATTACTTTTAGAAAGTTCTACATGTCCCTTTCTGCTGGGAAAATACAGGGCACCTACTAAGCTAAAGGTCAGGGATCTGTGGATGAAGAAGATAGAATCCTGTCTCCTGAGGGGATCACGTTCTGGTCTCCGGGTGTTTCTTTCTCATCTCCTTCCCCTGCCCCCCTGGGCTCAGGGCACTAACTCTCAATCTTATCCAGCCCCCCATTGGGGGTCCTCAGCCTGGGAGGGAGCACCTGTGCTGCTTCATCCCCTCATTGAGAGGCAGACAGCAGATGTTCACCGTTTGTTCCTGCCCAGAGGAAGGGAGGCCACACTCTCCCCTTCTGTGAAAACTCCAGGTCTCTGCTGCTGACCCTTCTGAGACTCCTCTTTAGAATTGTAGCTTCCCTCAGCTGAAAGAAGACTGTCAGAGGAGGGAAAATGCAGCCGCAGTGAGGAGGCCTCCTTGCTAGAACGGCTTCTCAGGCCCAAAGAAGCCGGAAGTAACTTGGTACCCACCAGTCAGCTTTGGTGATGCTGGGCCTTACCCGCCTTATCCCCCACCTTCCCCTCACTTTATCCCCCTACCTCTCTCTTGGGGATGTTTGAATCTAAAAAAAAAAAAAAAAAGAGCATGTGAATCTGACAAAGAGCTTACATACAGAATATATAAAGAGCTCTGTAGGGAAAATGGAAATTCCTATGGCCCTCATCTGACCCTAACCTACTTGATGATGTCATTGGCCTACTGCGTAGGCTAATGCTCGCACACCCGTTGGCACTAAGCCAATATTGCCTGTGTTCCTATAGAAAGAGCTCTGCCCAGTGCATGGGGCAGAGCAGAGGCTGGAGGTAAAGGCAGAGCCTGGAGATGGAGGTGGAGACGGGCTGGCAGATGGCCAGACTCAGATGTGGCTCTAGCACTTGACCTGCCACCAGGAGCATAAAGCTTGGTATAAACTCTTTTACCCTCCCACCCCCACTCCACAATCCCACAACATTCGGTTGTACTTCGGTCTCACCAAATCAGGAGTGAACGTCCCTGGAGCTGGGAACCCCCTTGTCTTGCCAATGGATTTTAGCCTCAGGCAAGTTCACTATGGATTCAGTGAGACTGAGGAATGACAATGGAACATTCTTGGGGTAAAAGGGTTAATTACCTGCTTTTGTTCTCCTGGTGATAGGTCAAGCACTAGAACCAAGCCTGCATCCAACAGTCTGCAGGTCTGTAATCCTTCTCCATCTCTGCCTCCACCCAGAGCCCTGGGCAGAGCTCTTGTATAGTGACTCAGTCAATAATAGCTCATTACCTACGGGTGTGGAAGCAGTAATCTAGCAGTAGGCCAGTTACATCATCAAGTCATTTAGGGTCAGGTGAGGATCCTGACTAGAGGAACTTCAATTTTCTCCACACCCCTCCTGCCTGGAGCTACAAGCTCCTATATAAACCAATATGGAAAAAAAAAAAGGAAAAACCCTGGCAAATATATAGACAAAAAAGTTTAGAACAGACACTTCACAATGGCCAATAAACATAAGATGCTCAACATCACTAGTTAGCAAGAAAATGCAAGTTAGAGCTACACCAGAATGGCTAAAGTTAAAAAGATTGACAATACCAAGTGTTGCTGAGGATGTGAAACAACTGGAGCTCTCATGCTGCTGGTAACAGCATAAGCTGGAATAGCCCCTTTGTAAAACAGTTCAGAAGTGTCACTAAAGATGAACATATTCATACCTACCCCAGAAGTCCTGAGCCTAGGTATACATCTAACAGAAATTTGTTTATAAAGCACCAAAAGTCATTTACAAGAGTATTCATAGTGGAACTGTCAAATAGTAGTAAACTAGAAACTACCTAACCTACCCTCAGCAGTGAATAGATAAATAAAATAGGGTCATTTGGGCAAGGGAAATGCGTGCATACTGAGAATGAATGAACTACTGCTATCTGCAAGGACGAGCATGGATCTCACAAACATAAGGTTGAACGAAAGAAGCCAGGCACCTAAGAGTGTGTCTATACTCACACTACATGATTCCACTGAAGTTCAAATACAAGCAAACCTTAAAGCCATGGTGTGAGAAGTCAGGGATGGTGTTTACCTTTGGAAAGGAGAGGGGCACAAAGGGACTCTGGGTGGGCTGGTAAATTTCTGTTTCCTGATCTGGGTGACAGTTACAGGCTATGTTGTCTTTGCCAAGATTTGAGTTGTACATGATTCATTGGGTTTTGAACCTTTCTGTATGCATGTTATACCTCACAACAAAGAAGTTGACTAGCAAAAGAGGGTAAGGTGGGGAGAGAAGTGTAGAAAGACAACATTCAGCCCAGATGGTAAGTAGCAGACTCTGAGGTGGACACGAATGGGGTTGGCACCCAGAACATTCCGTAGGGAGGGCCCTTGGGATCCACACCAGGAGAAGGCAGGGGAAGGAAGAGGAGGGGACAGAGCGAGAGGTGGGGCTCAGCACAGGTCCACCACAGCCCCAGCTGACCCCTTGGAGGGGTCCTAGAGCTAGATTAGCCCCTCAGAGTTGTCCTGACTTGGGCTGCATTGGCCAGAGCTTTGTACTCCGGCACTGGTCCATCACTGGCTGGGCGCTGCTAGGGAAGAGGTGGGATCCTGGGCTTGGCTGCCCTCCCCAGCTGAGGCCTCCTGAAGGGGCTCCCCCCTGAAGCTGGCCTGCCACAGCCGCCCCCAGCAGTGTCTCACTGAAGAATCATCTGCACAGCCACCACAAGCAGCCTGCTGCCTGAGTGGAAGAGATCTTTTTGCATAGAAAGATTTCGAGGTCCTCAGCTCCCGTACTCCTAGTCTGGTCAAATTCTTTCAGGCATGCTTATCACTCCCAGGACCTTTGCAGCCTGGGGCAGGCTTGCTGCCCAGTACCCAAGGCCTCAGATGCACCCTGGGGTCTTTATAGTTCCCCCTCCCACCTCAGCAACACCCTGTCCTGGGCCTGGATGCTCTCACCCTGGCTCACTTCGTGAAATCATGCTGTCCTTTAGAACTCAGGAGTCACCTCTTCCAGGAAGCTCTCCCTGATCCCACATCTTTCCTAGGAAGAATGGGCCCTTACTCTTCTGAGCCCCCTCTGAGCATTGTAGCCCCCAGCCTTCTATAGAACTCTTATTGCCCTATTTGTTAATCTGCCGGTATTCCTCACTGGTGGAAGCAATTTGAGAGAGGAGATGCCTTATTGATCACTGGACAACCTAACAAGAGTTCCAATGGCTGCCATTTGTAGAGTTCCTTCAGTGAATCTGACACTGTCCTGTGGACCTACATGCCTGAATTTATTGAATCCTGACAATCTGTGTGGTGCGAGCAGCTACCTTTTAAACTGAGGCATGTTTGCCCACAGTCACACCGTCACTAAGTCTCAGGTGGTACACACATTGGAGTCACTTTGCAGCCTTGAAGTCCTCCGGAAATGGTGGTTAGGGAAGGAGAGAAGGGGAAAAGGAAGGGAAGGGGGAAGGAAGGAGGGAAGAAGAGAACACAAGTGAGGCGGGGAAGGATGGAGGGCTTCCGAGGGCAGGCCCGTTGGCTGCCCACGCGACACACATGCTGAGGGACGCCCTGAGCTGTGAGAACCTGCTGCTCCCCCTGCCCCAGGCCTGCCCACCTCTCTGTTCCCAGAACCCCCTTAGCTCCCCCACCCACATCCTGGCCTGGGGAAAATGCAGTTGTCAAATCAAAGCTTGTTTCCTGGGGGGGCAGGGCAGGAGGTGGGAGCGGGCCTGTGACCGGGGCTGGCACAGGGCGGGGTCAGTTCACAGTCCTGATCCTGGTGCTTACTCTCTTTCTTCCCACCCCCAGTTGCTCCCTTTGAAGACCTGCCTCGGGGTTCATGTTGCTCATCAAACAGAGATGCAAGATGGATCCTGAGTTAGCAGTGGGCGTCTCTAAAGCAGCTTAAGTCTATGGGGGTGCCTGGCTCACAGAATTCTGCACTGAGCCTGGAGAACAGCAAGGGGGTGGGGACCCTGCAGCTGGGCTGGGGGCAGTGGACGCACAGGACCCAGGCACAGACATGCAAGTAGTGGGGCAGGTGTGGCCGAGAGCACAGGGACACCCACATGCATGGGGGCCTGCATGGTCCCATGCACGTGTATGTACAGGCATGCACAGACATGACATGCATGTAGACAGACACACACCCACACTCACAAACACTACAGGGACACACCCAGAGGTTTCTGGCAAGGAACCTAATAATCCTCAGTTTCCTGCCAATGAGAGTCTACTGATTCCACCTCTGAAATCTCTCCTAATTGTTCCCTTCCCTACCCCGCTACAGCCCTAGTCCCTTTACCCCCAACCGGGACCGCGGGGCAGGGGCAACAGTCCCTGGCTGGGTCCCTGCGCCTGTTCTGGCCCACCCTGCTGTCCATCCTGCGCACACGAGCAGGGGTTGTTCGAGTATCAGGCAAATCCGACCGCATCATTCCCCTGCCTAAAACCCCTTTCCTACCAGATGCAGTTCAAATCATTTGGCATGCCACGCAAGGCCCTTTGCAATCTGGCTTCAGCATGACCTACCCTCAGCCCCTGGCGTGGAGCCCCATGCACTCAGCCCCCAGCTAAGGGACACCTGGAGGAAGCTGCCCTGCACAAGCCACACACTTCTGCTCATGCTGGGCTCCCACATGAGCTTCCTTCTCCCCCTTCCACCATTTCCTTTGCTAAACTAACACTTGTCCATTCTTCAAGGCCCAGTGCAGCCAATGTTTCCCCACTTGCCCTGACTTGCGAGGCATTGCCACTGTTCTGTCCTGTGGTTTTCACAGCCCTCACCAGTGTCACGGTCACCTATGTGCCCCTGAGCTTCTCCCACTGAACTCTAAGCATGTCCAGTACAGAGCTCCAAACATACTGGGTGCTCAACAAATTTCTGGGGGGAGTGAACCGAGGAACCTGACTGTAAAATGACTGGATCGTACCGGGTCACCTTTCCTGGTAGGTAATTCGTGGGCATGCCCTGCAGTTTCTCGGAGCCCAGCCTCCATGTGGAGAAAGGGCATGTTAACACCTCCTGGCAGGGTTTGTGGTATGGGCTATAGAGATGCGTGTAAAGACCTTAGGTGAGTGGCTAACACAGGGTGGGTACTCTGCAAGTGATAACCATGGTTTCTGTCTTTAATTTCTATTTTTGTTTCCACGGAGGTCCTTCCCCTAATGTTTTCTGACCTCCAGTCCCCCTCACTGCCTACTCAGTGTAGTTCTGGCCTCCCAAAATTGACTCGCTGAAGGTTTGCCGTTGGATTGAGTGACTGCTTGGCTTCTTCAGTCTGGTTTCTTGCCTGAGACTTCTGAGCTGAGTAATGGTCTTCTTTCTCTCCCTGCTTCCCCCGGGAATGGAAACTAAGAGCCGCACAGAGTAAGTTCCTCCTCCCATCTCCCGGGCTGAGCAGCTGCCTGCTTGCAGTTCAGCGAACTGAGCCAAGCTGGGACCTGGGGTAACAGGAACAGCTGGGCCTTTCTGCTCCAAAAGGCAGAGTCATTGCTGCCAGCCCCCAGGCAGCTGTGCACACCCCACAGATTGCTGCACATGTGGCTGGGGTTCCCATAGCAACCTCTGGGGGACCTCCTGCCCCTGTTTCACTACATCTTCTTCTGCACTTGTGTGAGAGGTTAGGCAGAAGACTGAAAGGAGAGGGCGGAACTGCCAGGCACTGTCATAAGCAAACACTCCAAGTCTCTTAATCCTCACAATACCCATGAAATGTGCTATTACCATCCTCACGTAACTGACAAGGAACCTGGGGCCCAAAGACATCGGTTTCTAGCCCCAGTTCATCCACCAACAGGAGAATTGGCCTGCCTCCATGTCAGTGGGAAATGATACAATTCGCAATTAAATCAGTCAGCAGCTGAAACCGACCTCCGCTGTTATGAACGAGAAAGAATGTATGGAAGGGCCGTGGTGCAGCTCCGGAAGGAAAGGAAAAGTGAGACGTGATGGGAAGGGACAAGAAGCAGGACAGCTCTGAGGGTCTTGGAGCAGGAATGAATGGACAGTCATTTCACCAGAATGAATAAATGTTTTTAAATCTTTTCTGTCTCTCCATTTAGAACTCAGGCTCAGGATGGCCTCCTGGGAGAGGGCAGAGGCCGTGACTGACAGTCCTACCATGCCTGTATCCACTGGGGTGGGGTTTGGTCTCCAAGTAAAACTTGGGATGCTGTTTCCAGAAGAAAGGGGATGAATGCCAGGCAGGCCAACACGCAAACTCACCTGACCACACCATGCCACAACGGGGCACAGGGTGGGAGAGTGTCTGTGGGGAATGAGGAAGGAGAAGAGTCTCAGGAGAGGTGAAGATACCCAGAAAAGGTAGAGCCACTCAAGAGGCAGCAGTTGTGGGAGATGGACACCCAGAAGAGGGAAATTGTAAGCTGACATTCTTCATTATCAGGGGAACAAAATGCATCTGCGTCTCAATGTTACCCACCCTGGTAGCTTGACCTCCCATATGTCAGTACACACACACACACACACACACACACACACACACACACACACATTCCTTTTCTCCTGGGCTTTTTACCCAACCTTTAATTCCAAAGATCACAGAGACTTAGTCATCATTAGCCTTGGTTGGTAGAAAGACCTAGTAACTTTCTAATGTTCTGTCTGATTCATTTTTTACATTCACTTTTATCGCCTGCTTCTCCTGTGCCCTCTAGAATGTAAGATCCAGGAGGGGAGAGATTTTCTCCTGTTTGTTCACTGCTGTATCGCCAGAACCTGAAAGACTGCTTGGCACATAGTAAGTGCTTAATAAACATTTGCTGAATGAATGAGGAACTACCAAGCACTCTGGTAGGTATCTGGGCTACGATGGTCAACTGAAAGAAGGATCCTGACCTCGTGGAGTTTATAGTCTATCAAGACAGAAACAACAATAAAAATACACAGCAAAAGAACAAACCTAAAATGATGAAAATTGTGATATATGCTTTGAAGAAAACAAAAAAGTGTTTAAAAAAACTAAGGAGGTGGGAAAATTATTTAAGATATGGCAGTCACAGAAGGACAGAAGTCCTCTCTCAAGCAACATTTAAATGGAAACCTGCAGGGTGAGCAGAGGCTGACCATGAAAGTGTGAAGGAAAATTCTTCCAAGAGGAAAGAAGACGTGCAAAGGCTCTGAGGCTGGAAAGAGCTCAGTATGTGTGGGGAACTACGAGAAAATCAATGTGGCTGGAGCTTAGTGAGCAAGGGCTAAAGGATGCAGGTTGAGGATGGAGAGTGTGCCAGCCACCAGGCTACCTGGGCCTTGTAGGCGATGACGTGGGGCTTGAATTGCATTCTGGGTAAATTAGGAAGCTGTTAAAGGGTTTTTAATATTAGTGCTGGACCTGGTTTATGATTCAGGCTGATCACTCTGGCTGCCAGACGAAGAACACGCTAAATCAGGAAGCAGTGGACCGGTTGGTAGGTGACTGGTGGTATAGACTGGGGCTGAGCACAGGTGCCAAGGTCAGAGGACAGTGGGACACCTTCAGGCCACCTCTCAGCCAAGTCAGTGCTAAAGTCAGGCTGGATGGTATCACCCTCTGGGGCCCAGGAAGGCCCCAGCCCCCAGTCCGCTCCCAGTCAGTGGGTGATAGATGGCCCAGTGGCGATGTGGCTGGGCCCTGTGCCTAAGTGACTGGTGACGGATGGGGTTGGAAGGAACACTCTGAGCCACGTGGCCAATGCACGGCTCTGAGGAGGACTTTGGAGCCAGGAGTTAATTTAAAGAAAGGAGGGGGGAGGCTCAATATCACTTCCTCCACTGCTCAATTAGTGGAGAGGGCTGTGGGGAACTGGAGTTTTAAAGATGCCCTTAATCATCTTCTGTCTGCCTGGCAGTGTGCAAGAGTGTGGCCGGGATAACTGCACCTCCCCATTAACAAATGCAATTAAGGCACTGGGGCCTCTAGCTCCCCCTTCTCCAATTAAACAGCAGATGAGGGGCCCACGGGGGTGGCCTTTGAGATAAATCACTCGAAGCTGAAAACTTGGAGGCTGGAAGTCTGGACAGAGAGGCAATTAGAGTCCATAAAATCATGATGAGGAAGGAGAGACTCTTACCCAGTCCCAGCCTGCTCCAGCCTGAGACCCTCCCGGCAGGTGGATGGCCATTCTTGAGGACAAATTAGGAGTTCTGCTTTACACCCCAGAAGAGTCAATATTTGGAACCCACTCACCATCACCTCCAGCCAGATGCTTCCTCTTTGCTAAGGACACACCCACAGAGTGTTAGAGGTGAGTTTCTGGATAATTAATTTTGTGAGAAACTAGACTGGTGTGCTGGTTGGGAGGGCATGCTCCTACCCTGGGAAGGGCTCAGGTGGGGTGGTTGAGGGCTCTTCCTCTCCCCGGCATCACTAACATGCAGGCCTGTGCTCCCCCTTTCCTGTAGGTCATCTCCTTTCATTGAATCCAAATCCTAACAGCCTTGGAGGAGGGCCGTGATCTCTTTCTAACAGAAGATAGAACAGAAGCTTGCGGAGTTCCAGTGCTTCGTCTGGGATTACAGAACTGGTAGGTGGAGGAGCTGGGATATGAACCCTGGTCTACCTGACGTCCGCGTCTGCCTTCAACCTACTCCACCACGCTGAGAGGACTCTTCGAAATCACAATGCCAAGATCTTGCCCCTGTGCCCCTCGATGCGCCATGGGGTAGACTTGAGGGGTACATTTCAAATGTTATTCCCAGCTCTCCTTCCCCTCCTCCCTCGCCCTGCCTGGACCTCTGAACTCTGCACTGAGTTAGGATGGGACAGGGTGGTGAGTTCTGAGGTGCTAACTCAAGCAGCAAAAAAGAGAAAGAAATCCGTCCTACCGGAACTGCCTCTCCCTATTCTCTGTGTGTCTCGCCAATGACAAGCGCTACGAGTCATTATGCACGTGCTGATCAGCACGTTCATTTAGCATCCCCACCGAAGAGCTGCTGCTAAAGTGCATAATTGAAAAGCTGCACGATTTGGGTTTACAAAGGGGAGATCTGGTGCCCTTGGACCATCACACATACAGGTCCCCCTGCAGAGGCCAGACAAGGGCCAGAAGGTGACAGCCACAGCCCGCGTCTGCCCAGGGACCCAGCCACCCCAGACAGAGCTGAAGTAACTCTGGTTCTTCTCCAGGGAGCTCAGGGCATGAGTGATGTGTTTCCTAGTCCGCAGCTCCCCCATCTTATTGCCCTGGGGACTTTGCCTTAGGGGCTGGCTTGTTTTATTTTTCCTCTGTGGCTTCTGTGAGAAGTTGGTTCTAGAGAGTAATAGAAGCGGCAGGTTAAACTGTGTTAACAGGGGGGCCGCTGCCAGTCACCCCTTCCTTCGAGGCCTTCCTGAACTAACACCAGGCACCTGCTGTTTTCTGTGGCCTAGATTCTTCCTGAGTTTAAGGCTCTCATGTCATCTGCCTCCTTCACTTCTGACTCAGGAAAAGCTCCAGGAAGATGGGGAGAGAAAGGGGAGGTATGACCAGTGCACAGGACGAATCCACAGCCTGTCCCACACCGGGACTTATCTAGTGGTTTGTGGTGGGTGGGGCGGGGGCAGGGGTGGGGGTGGAGGGGAGGGTGTCTGCAGCCCCACAGCCCTCAGGACATCGCTGGCCATTAGAATGGCAATCGAGCCTTCTCTCCTCCCCTTCCCAAACATTTACCAAATGTCCATTATGAGTTTGGCCGAATTCCAGGGACTAGGGAACAAGCAATAAATAAGGCAGCTCCCTGTCCAGTAGAAGAGACATTCGGGTAAAGAACACATAATAATAAATACAACATGAGAAGGTTTTCAGTAGAAGCAGGGGCAAAAGCCTCCCTCTGGGAGCAGGCAGGAGGGAATAATCGATTTTGCTGGGGCGGCAGGCCTCTCACTGGGTCCTGAAGGCTGACTAGGCCAGGGTAGGCATAGGCTCTGCAGGAAGCGGGGAAGCCAGAGGCAAGGTAAGAAAGGCACAACACGCATGACCTGCGTGCGGGCAGCCTGGCCCCTGCTGCCTCCCAGGCCCTCGGATGGCCAGGGTTCCCTAGAGCCGACCCCAAGTGGAGGAATGGCGCAGGCCTCCCAGGTGGGAACGCCAAGGCCCTCAGGCACCTGCCCCTCCCTCCCCCTGCGTTCTAGATAAGTCAGAGTGGAGGTGGGCGCTGCGGACACCCGCTGGGGGGCCGGACTCGGAGGAGGAGCACCTTGGCCCACACAACTTGGGTGTCAACCTGCCTACGGAAGAGTCCGGCCGAGATTTCTCCAAGCCAGTGTGAGCTCACGCTGCATTTACACATCACACGACACACACGCACACGAGCTGCAGGAAAGGCTCCTGGGATCCTCTCCTGCCCACCCACCTCCCCTTCTGCCATCAGGTTCCCCTTCACTCCAAGCTGAGCAGCACCAATCGCGGGTGCCCAACAGATAGCAGGACAGAGAGCTCTCTCTAAGGGGGGCTGGGTGGCAAGGTCGCTGCTGGCCTGGGAAGGCTGGGCTGCAAGGCAGCAAGAACTTAATACATGGCTTTCCCTGCAAGCAGCGGCTCAGTCCGAGCCGTTTCCTGCCCAGCCACCCAGATGCCACTGAGATGTGCTCAGTTTGGTGCCGGGAGGCAGAATCCATAAGGTTCACTCTCCCCGCACCCATCTCACAGTTCCCTTCTCTGTCTTCTCACTTCCTTAACTTCAGACCATCTCGTACCTCCTTTCCTCCTCTCCTCTGTCCTCCTTTCCTTTGCTGGTTGGGGAAGATGCAAAATGGCAAGAAGGGCAGTGAGAGAGAGAAAACCAGTCACCCTGACATCAAAACCGAGCCTGGGTGGGCTTTGGATAGAAACGACGTCTCAGAGGACCACCGGCCTTGCACAAGTTCGCTCTGAGACTGACATAAAAAGAGATGAAGCAAGGCCACTTCATAATCTTGTCTCAGCAAAGACAAAAACAAGGTCCCTCTGCCACTCACCAAATAACCAACACCCACCCCCTTAGCCAGCTGGGTGACTGTTAACGTCTTTGCCAGTTTTAACATTGTCTTCATTCTAGTCTCCCCTCCCCACAGACAAGATTTCTGAGGTAAATAGTCATAGAATTGCCACCACTTTCTGAAGCCATTGAATCCAGAGGAGCCCCCACTTCCTGGGACCCTCCCCCAAGTCACCCCATCAAAGCCTAACTGCTCTCATAGATTCTTTCTAGCTCCTCTCGTAGGCTCACTGCACCCTTGGCACCCCGTGGGGTGCATCCTCCCTCCCTCAGTGGGGAACAAACTTGACTCGTTTAACTACAGAAGTGTTCCTGGTGCTCTTTGGCTGAAAGGCATCAATGGAATTGGAGTTTCCACCAGGATTCAGCTGAGACCCTTACTGCTTTGGACCAGGACCCTCACTCAGTGCAGTAACAGTGCACACGTCTTTGAAGGGACACCAGGTTTTGGAGTTTTTTTAAAGTTCCCCAGGTGGTTATAATATGCATCCTGGGTTTTGAGGGACTGGATGACAGGTTCCATCAAGAGGCTGCAGAGGGGTCGGAAATGCAATGTCTGGAAAGCACTGAGCTCGGGCTCTGCACATGGTACTGTTACTATGAACTGTCATTTGCTTGCTCTGTGCCTTATGCATTTTGCTGCCCCTCTCAATAAACATCTGTTGAGTGAACACTGGTGTTGCTGATGGGAGGCTGTGAGGCATGTCAAGTGTAATGCATCTTGAAGCATGATGCCATTTTTCTCCCCAAACCATCTTTCCCTCTGGTTCTGTCTCCTAGTGACCAAGATTGGAGCCTGGAGTTGGAGGCTGTGACTCATCCCAGTGCCTTGGTCCCCCTCGCCACACAGGATCTCTCGGCACCCCTTCTTTTCTGATCTCACTGACACCCTGGCTCAGGCCTCAAAGACCCCATGGTGGCTTGGGAGGCTCAGGCTTCCCTCTGGTGTTTGCTCAGCTCATAATGTCCAAGGCGGCTCTTTCTAGAGTTTGGCTTGACCGGGACATACCCCCAGCTTAGAAACCCTCCATGGATCCTCACCACCTCCTAATAAATTCAAAACCTTGTCTTGACATTCAAGGCCTTGCATAATCCAGCCCTACCTCATGAATATCATACTTAATCAAAGTGTTCCACTCATTAGTCTCACAGACATTTTTCATGCCTTCAAGTCTTTGTGCTTTTCTTATGCTGATCCTACTGCCTGGAATGCCCTTCCCACCATTGTATCTGTATAAATCCTACTTACACGAATTCTAATTCAGGTGCCGCTTCTTCCGTCCCTGATTACCCCAAACCCAAGGGACTTCACTGTCTCTTTATGAATTCTTAGTATCCTCCTTTTCTGAATAACTTGTGACTCCTTATCCTACACTTATTTGAATTGTGATCATCTTAAGTCACCCTCCATCTATATGTGATACCAGGCATTCTGGACCAGCGGCTAAGAACCCAGGCTTAGTTTAGTAATTTGGAAACCTGGTGTCTTCCAATGGGTTTCAGCCCCGGGCAAGTTCACTATGGATTCGATGTGACCAAAGAAATGACAGTAGAATGTTCTTGGAGTGAAAGGGTTGTAGCCAACTTTATTTCCATGGTGGCAGGGCAATCACTAGAATCCTGTTCACTCAGTGAGTCTGCACGCAGCAAGCCGGTCTCTGCCTCTGGGCCTCTGTCCTCAGTGCTGCCATCACTTCAGCCTCGTCTCTGCTCTCCTGCAGCCTTGCAGCCCTGCCACCATGTTGCCCAGAGTGCTGGGCAGGGCTCTTTATATAGAGTCAATAATGATGCATTGCCCACACATGTGTAGTGAGCTAGCCAGCTAGGGCCAGGTGGGAATCCTGGCCACAGGAACCTTCACTTTATTCACACCCAGGAAGTACAATTCTTTTTCTTCCTACTACCAGTTCAGTGAACTTGGGCAAGTTTAACTTTTCTGAGCCTCAATTTTTTCATGTGCAAAATGGGGGAAACCTCATAGTGAGGACTAAGTGATGTATGGTGAGGGTTAAATGAGACAATCATACGTGCAGAATGCCTCACCTAGAACCTGGCGGAAACCATAGTCATAATAACCACTGTCATAATGTTACTAGGATGCAGTCTCCTATAGCAGGGTGTCTTGTGAATAAAATGAGAATTCCTGTGGCCAGGATTCTCACCTGGCCCTGGTTGACTAGCTCACTGCACACCTGTGGACAATACATGGCTGTTGACTCTCTATAAAGAGCTCCGCCCAGTGCTCTGGGTGACATGGTGGCAGGGCTGCAAGGCTGCAGGAGAGCAGAGCAGAGGCTGGAATGGTGGCAGTGCTGAGGACAGAGGCCCAGAGGACGGCTGTGTGGGACAACTGTACAGAGGGGCCCGGAGGATGGCTGTGCGGACAGAGGGGCCCAGAGGCAGAGACTGGCTTGCTGCATACAGACTTGCTCTGAATGAATGGGATTCTAGTGACTGACCTGCTACCTGGAAATAAAGTTGGGTATAACCCTTTCACTCCAAGAACGTTTCGCTGTCATTTTCTTTGGTCACACTGAATCCATAGCAAACTTGCCTGGGACTGAAACCCATCGACAAGACATGTCTCAACTTCAATGTGAACACAGATCACCTAGGGATCTTGTTAAAATCCAACAGTGATTCAGGAGGTCTGGAGTGGGCCTGAGTTTCTGCATTTCTAACAAGCTCCCAGATGGCGCTGATGCTGCTGGTCTGAGGACCACGCTTGGAATAGCAAAGTCCTGGAGGGTGGGGCTTGTGTCTGATAAAGCAATATCTCTCTTGCCGAATGGAGGGGTGGCATTATTTTCTTAAAATGAATACATCCTCATGGTGGTAGTAAGAATGATAGCACATAGCCTTCCTTACTCAGAATAAGTTACACACACACCCCATACCAGCTAATCTAGCCTTGTGTAGGATTGAGATTTCCCAGGGGTCCAACTGCTGTGTTTCAGAAATCAGCGCTCTGAGATGGAACCGGCTGTGCACTAACCTTATAGCCCTGATTAATTCCCTCCCTTTGTTTGCCTCATTATTGTGATTAGGTTCTGCCCGTAGCATAGCAACGACTAATTGTAGGCTGGTTGCAGAGTGCATAATTTCTGCTATTAAAATTTTATCGAGGCTTAATTGTGCTCCTTTTTGTAGCAGCAAAGCTTCAAAGTTTCAGAAAAGAAGGGATGTGGTTAGTGGGAGCTGATGATTTTTTAATCTTAGCCAGCTCTGTAAAGCCCTGTATCATTGACCTTGAGATGATTTCCTGTGGCCAGAAAGAAGCCCATCATTTATTTATTAGCCTTCCAGAAGGTCTGCAAACAATCCCCTATAGCCTGGCAGAAAGCATATTAGGGTCAAATGCCATTACAGGAAGCCCCAAAGGGCAGGCCAACCAAACAGTTTGGCCATGTGGGCATTGGGGCTGGGGAGCTGCCGTCTGCATGTGGAAGTGGAGCAGTGTGCACGCAGGTGTGTCCCTCTACAGATGCCCCAGTGCCACTCAGTGGCCCTCCAAAACCAGCAGCAGAATTGCGAGAGGCTTCGAAAGTGGTTTTCCAGGAACTTGAGGGCCAAACTGCCCCAACTTGTGTTTAGTGGGATGCAGAAAGAGGTGAGCCCATTAGCAGCTAATCTCTACAAATGGTTTCCAAACCTGAGTGAGCACTAGCATCACCCGGGGAGCTTGTAGGGGCTGCACACTTCCAGGAGCCTGATTCAGAATGGGGTGGGCATGGGCTGGAAACCATGCCTTAGATGGTACTGATGCTGAGCCACTTTCCACTTCGGGAATCACTAACCTGCAACCATGAGGGACTCTGGAAAATATGAAAAGGGCAGCAGAACCAGTAGCCCCCTGGGGAGGGGCCTCTTATTCTGCTTCACTTGAATCGAAACCACAAGGGTGGCTCTAAGTTAGTGGTTCTCAAACTCAGCATTCGTCAGAACAACGCGGAAGGCTTGTTAAAACACAGATTGCTGGGCCCTGCTCTGCAGAATGTCTGATCCATTAGGTCGGGGGTAGGGCCCGGAACTTGGCATTTTTAACAAGCTTATGGGTAATGCTGCTCAAGGACCACACTTTGAGAAGCACTGCCCTCAGTGATTCTCCATATGTGAACCAAACGTGTCTCTTTGGAAAGGACTCGGCTGTGTCTCTTGGTCCTCATGTTACAAAGCATTGCTTTACATGAAGACTCTGTCCTTGTGCGTTGGACATCCAACTATAATCCAGAAACAATGGTATTTATAATCAAGTTTTGACCTGAGACATTATGAGGGAGGAGTTGAATCTGAGGTCCTGAATTTAAACATGGTGGAATCTAGAAGAATCCACCACTACTTGACCATTACTAAACCAAGCAAGGTGTTTAAAAGGTGATGGGATTTTTGGCAAAGCTTTAACGAAAGGCAAGACATCATTTGATGAGCTGACCTCACACTAGAAAAGGCATTAGATAAGGTATAATAATGGAATTATGTTGAATGAGTGAGTGAAAAATAACAATGAGTACCTTTTATATAGAGGATGTTAATTGGGGGTATGTTATGGTGAATGAGAGAAAATGACAAGTACGTTTAAAGCTGGGGTTGCAACTCAAAAACCTTCACAGGCCAAGCAGATAACAGAATGCAAGTTAGATAAGTCAGATTTGAACCTGGGGTTCGTATTAGAACAAGACAAAATGGAGTGGTGGGGACTTCGGGTGATCTGGAGAACTCTGGCCCTTCTGAAAGGTGAGCCTCAACTCAGCTCTTGCCTGTTGTTGAAGTGGAAGAATGTGGTCCTAGAATTGCTTGCTCTTTCAAATTTTTAAGTGAAACTAGGACTGTGAATTCTAATATGAAGTTTCCTTGCTTTAAAAAACTAAGCCCCAATCCAAACATGTCTGTAGGCTATTGGTTTATAACACTAGTTTTAAGAGTTCAGATACTAATCCTTAGATCCCAATTAATTGGGATGCTTCTAGAGGAACTTGGCACAGCTTTAACTTTTTTGGGGTGAGGGTTGGTTATAAGGAGAGGAAAAGTAAAAGAGAAAGATAGGGAAGAAGGATGAAGCCATGGAAAAGATTGCAAAAAGAAGGAATTTACTATTTAGAAGGGAGCTGGGGGTTTATATAGTCCTAAGCCCCTACATAAAGAATTGATCACTTCTATAAAATCTGTGGTGTGGTAAATGATTAATTTGGTGGCCCCTCTGTGGACCCCTCCCACAGAGACTCTGGGCTTGACCCATGGGTCATTAGCAAGCAAAGGCTTGATGAGTCCTCATTGGAATGTGCCTGTGGATAAAGTGAAGGTTCCTAAGGCCAAGATCCTCACCTGAACCTAAACTACTTGATGTAACTGGCCTGCTGCTAGGCTCCTGCTTCCACACCCACAGGCAATAGGCTTTTACTGACTGAGTCACTATATGAACAGCTCTGCCCAGTGCTTTGGGAGGAGGCAGAGAGGAAGGAGGATTACAGACCTGCAGACTGTTGGCTGCAGACATAATTCTAGTGCTCAACCTATTGTAGGGAGAACAAGCTGGGTAATAAACCCTTTCACCCCAAGATTGTTCCACTGTCATACTTGGGTCTTACTGAATCCATAGTGAACTTGCCTGGGGGTGAAACCCACTGGAAAGACAATGCCCTCTTAGAATTGCTACTCTTGGGACCCAGCTGCCATGTAAAGGCTAGACATGTGGAAAGGCCAAATAGCAAGTGTGGAAAAAATGAGAGTTCCTCAAATAACTAAAAATAGAAATATTATTTGACCCAGGAATTCCACTCCTAGGAATTTACCCTAAGAATGCAGCAGCCCAGTTTGAAAAGATATATGTACCCCTATGTTTATTGCAACACTATTTACAATAGCCAAGAAATGGAAGCAACCTAAGTGTCCATCGGTAGATGAATGGATAAAGAAGATGTGGTACATATACACAATGGAATATTATTCAGCCATGAGAAGAAAACAAATCCTACCATTTGCAACAACATGGATGGAGCTGGAGGATATTATGCTCAGTGAAATAAACCAGGCAGGAAAAGACAAGTATCAAATGTTTTCACTCATCTGTGGAGTATAAGAGCAAAGCAAAAACTGAAGGAACAAAACAGCAGCAGACTCACAGAACCCAAGAATGGACTAACAGTTAACAAAGGGAAAGGAACTGGGGAGGGTGGGTGGGAAGGGAGGGATAAGGGGGAAAAGGGGGCATTACGATTAGCAGACATAATGTGTATGGGGGGGTGCACAGGGAAGACTGTACAACACAGAGAAGAAGACAAGTAGTGACTCTGTAGCATCTTATTATGCTGATGGACAGTGACTGTAATGGGGTATGTGGTGGGGACTTGATAATGAGGGGAGTCTAGTAACCATAATGTTGCTCATGTAATTATAGATTAATAATACCAAAAAATAAAAATGAGAGTTCCTGTGGCCAGGATTCTCACCTGGCCCTGGTTGACTAGCTCACTGCACACCTGTTGACAATACATGGCTGTTGACTCTATATAAAGAGCTCCTCCCAGTGCTCTGGGTGACACGGTGGCAGGGCTGCAAGGCTGCAGGAGAGCAGAGCAGAGGCTGGAGTGATGGCAGAGCCGAGGACAGAGGCCCAGAGGACGGCTGTGCAGGATGACTGTGTAGAGAGGCCCGGAGGACGGCTGTGCGGACAGAGAGGCCCAGAGGTAGAGACCGGCTTGCTGCACGCAGACTCGCTCTGAGTGAACAGGATTTTAGTGATCGGCCTGCCACTGTGCAAATAAAGTTGGGTATAACCCTTTCACCCCAAGAACATTTCACTGTCATTTTCTTTGGTCACACTGAATCCATAAGTAAACTTGCCTGGGGCTGAAACCCATTGGCAAGACAGAGAGAAAGAGAGGTCTCGACCTTTCAGCTGTCTCCACCAAGGTATCAGGCATGCGAGTAAAGCCATCTTTGGCTGTCTGACTGCAACCACATGAGACTTGTGGGGAAATGGAAGTGCCTCTGGCCAGGATCCTCACCTGACCGGAAATTACTTAATGATGTACTTGGCCTCCTGCTAGGCTACTGCTTCCACACCTGTAGGTAAAATAAACTATTACTGACCGAGTCACTATATTAAGAGCTCCACCCAGAGCTCTGCACAGAGGCAGAGATAGAGGTGGATTCCAGACCTGCAGACTGGTGGATGCAGATGTGATTCTAGTGTTCAACTTACCACCAAGGGAAAAAAGGCAGGTATAAACCCTTGTACGCCAAGAACATTCCATTGTCATTTCTCAGTCTCACTGAATCCATAGTGAACTTGTCCAGGGCTGAAACCCTCAGGCAAAACAAGACCTCAAGAGAGACGGCAGAAGAGTGGCCCAGCAGAGCCTCAGTCAGCCCATAGAGTCATAAGAAATAGTATAATGGTGGTGGTTCTAAGCTATTAAGTTTTGGAGTACTTTGTTACACAGTAAAAATTAACGGACACTTCTAGTCAGTAGTTGGTCTATGAACTAGAGAGCATTCTGTGGTATAATACAAGCTAAATATCTTGTTTTTGTCCCTGGTTCCTAGCATGGAACCTCTAAACCCCTTGGCATCTCCTGAATGATACTATCTTCTGTAAGCCAATGAGATGACAGGTGGCTGGGGCCCCCTAGTTACCTTCCTGAAGGGGGATGTCTCCAGAAAGGCCAAGGCGTGATTAGATATTTGGAATTTTGAGCCCCACCCCACCTCCAGGTAAGGGAGAGGGTCGGGAGGTTGAGTTCAATCACCAATGGCCAATAATTTAGTCAATCATACCCATATAAAGAAATCTCCATTAAAGTGTCTGAACAACATGGTTTGAGGTGCTTCTGGGTTAGTGAACTCTTGGACATGCTGGCAGGGTGGTGCCTGCAGAGGGAATGAAGCTGCACCTGTGCACCCCCCTACCTTGCCCTGTGTGTCTCTTCCATTTAGCTGTTCCTGAGTTATATCTCTTATAATAAACCAGTAGACATACGTGTTTCCTGAGTTCTGTGAGTAGTTCTAGCAAATTGCCAAACCTGGGGAGGGGGTCATGGGAACTCCTGGTTTATAGCTGGTTGGTGAGAAGTACGGCAGTCTGGGACTCAAGGCTGGTGTGAAGTGGGGCAGTCTCATGGGCCTGAGCCCCCCCTGTGGGGTCTGAGGCTAACTCCAGGCAGATAGTGTCGGAATTGAATTGAATTGTCAGACGTTCAGCCGAGTATTAGAGAACTGTGGAGATTCTGTTTGGCTGGAGTAACAGAACACCTGACAGTGCTTGAAGTACAAGATTTATCATCCTCATGTAACAAGAAGTCATCCTTTCTTTCATTGGTCAGAACCAGCTGTACCAACAGGGACTAGGGAAGGGTGATGAACTGAGCACATTCAAGTCTCAAACAAAACAGGGGTTTTGACTCATAAAGAGGAAGGAAGAATGGGTATGTATTCCACAGTGTCTACCACAACCAGCTTCTACTAGAAAAAGAAACACACTGTATTCTTACCACAGTTTTTCCCTCTCTACCAAAGTAGCCATAAAACCACAAGCTCAACAATCCTGTGCAGCCTGCAGACTTTTATCTTATGCTTGAAGGATAAGGTTTCTGTCTCAATTTAATGGCTCGGCATTTTGTTTTTGTCTGTCTGCTTCTTCTAGGTTCATTCCATAAGAAAGAAGCTGATTGATCTTGAACTTGATTCCGCCCATTGAGATCATCACTACTGATAAAAGGTCTCAGGGCAATCAGCTTTAAATCTGAAGCAATGGAGATGAGGAACAAACATTTTCAAAGAGCGTATCTTTTGCAAACCTTAGCAGACTTCCAGCGTGTTAGGCACAAAAGAAGAAGCCATAGAGGGAGCTAAAAATAAAGTCTATAGTTCACATAGTTAGCCTGTGGTCATTTCATGAGTTAGAAGAGCCTTGGTAGGAGTGGGAGGGAAGCAATAAAAGAAAATGAGATTGAAATACACTCATTTTCAGAAACTTCTTGGAGGGAGAAAATGGAGATGATGAAACCATAAAATCACAGAACTTAGACTTGGCAATGCTCTTATAAATTATCCAACCTTTCACCCAATTGCAAATAATAATGACTAACATTTATTGAGTGTTTACTATATGCCAAACATTATACAAAATAATTTACTTGTACTTTTTAATTTTACCCTCACCACATACCTTAAAGGCAGCACGATTGCCTATTTTACAGCTGTCTAGTTAAGTAACTTATTCAAGGTCAAGTGAAGAAATGGCCCAGAACTCCTGGCTGGGCTTTGCCTCCCCCTAAGCTATTTCTATTCTATCTCCTGACAACTTCTGCCTCACCTCTTCTAGTTCTCCACTCCTCTAGACACCTCGTTCCTGTTTGGAAAGCTGGGTTATTCAAAAACTCATTCATATATTCAGCTGAAGTCTGCTTTTGTGGAACTTCTGTCATTGGTCTACATACTGAAGTTAACACATAAGCCAGTCCCTTTGTCCTATGACAGTCTTTCCAATATTTGTAAACCATAATCATGCATCCTCTGAGCCTCTTCTTCTCCAAGATCAATATCTACAGCCACTGTAACCTTTCCCCGAAGACTTCCTGTACGCCATGCTGCTTCCTTCATGTGCGCTGCACTCGGACTGCAAATCCAGACTTCTATAGACACCAGGCTGGTATGACAATACTAGAAATACGAGCGGACTAGGTCTAGTAAAATCATGTCGCCTTCTCACCCTTTGTTTTCCCACTTTTCGTAGAGATATGGATACAAAGGAGTTTGTCTCTGCAAACTCGATGATAAAAGGCTCAGCCTTGCTATTGGGGGACAAGTGGGAGCAGTGAGTGCTGTGGCAAACTGGCAAAAATGCTTGAGCTAAAGGAAGCAGACATGGCTCAGATCCAGCCAGGTGTTGGCACCAAAGGATGGTGCCAAATCTTCTGAACTTTTCAAATGCTGCTGGGAATCTGGGTTTCTATTTGAAAATGTTGTTTTTATCAGACCAGGGGTTCTTTCACTTAATTTTTGTTTTTTACAGTATTGTATAAGCCAAAGAAAATGTATCTGTAGGTTGGATCCAGACGCTGGGCTTCTGGTTTACAATGGCTCGTGTCACTAGCTAGACCCCAAACCCCAGTGACGTCTGGCCAGTCCTGAAGATCATGGAACCCTCACCTTGCTGGACCAAACACCATGCTTCTAGGAATGTGACTAAATATGCAATATCTTTCTCTAGCAGCTGTGTCATATTATACTTGAAGTTTACATGCAACTTATGGCCAAGTGAGTGTCTTCCCTTGTTACAGAATTTTGGGCCAGTTGTTTACCCTCTCAGCCTATCTGCAAAATGAGGGTCCTAATGTATAGCTTACCACATCAGTGCGGGGAGAAGTGAGATCTATAGTACAACACTTGGCACATAGTAGGCGTTGACACGGTGGTGGTGATGAATATGCTGAATATGGTGATGAATATGCATTGTCTTTGGTCCTTCCCAGTGAGCAAGTGTAGCCTTCCTTTTCCCCTGCCAGGTGTGCAAAAAGTAAATTACAGTCTTATTGCGCGGTTGTTGTAAAACAAAATTCCAACAAACAATACAGGCATTTATAAAATAAGAAGTTGGAGTCCTCCACACTCCCATCCTGCTCTCCAGAGAGCCACTGTTAGCTGATTGGTGTGCCATTGCTGATGTTTTTACACACACACACACACACACACACGCGCGCGCGCACACACACACACACACACAGTTATTGTTAAAGCTACATTAGGATAATACTCTGCAGTCTCTTCTGCAACTCGCTTCTTTCTCTAAGCAACATTTCCTGGCCATTTTTCCAAGTCAGAGTATATGGAGCTATAGGTTAAATTGTGCCCCAAAGTTCATATGTTAAAGCCCTAATGTCCAGTACTTCAGAATGTGACTGTAATTGAAGATAAGATCTTTAAAGAGATAATTAAGTTAAAATGGGTCAGTAGGGTAGGTCCTAATCCGATATGATTGGTGTCTTCTTCTGAAGACATGAGGAGAGACATCGGACACATGCGTTCACAGAGAGACGACCGTGTGAACCTAAAACGGCAGGACGGCGGCTATCTGTAGGCCAAGGAGAAAAGCTTCAGAAGAAACCAACCTGCAAATGCCTTGCTCTTGGACTTCTAGTCTCCAGAAATTTGAGAAAATTGATTTCTGTTGTTTAAGCCACCCAGTCTGTGATATTTGTTACGATGGCCCTAGCAAACGAATCCACCGGCCTTTCTTAAAATGCATAGTATTCCATTTTATAGATGGTACAAAACAATGTGTACAGTTTTAAGTGGTTTACAGTTTCAAATGCTATTCCTAAGAGTGCTGCAGGTAATATCCTTGCAATATGCTTTGTGTACATACGTGAGGATATTTTTAGGGTCTGTTCCCATTGAGGAGTAGCCAGGTTGGAAGATATGCAGATCCTAAACAATGTATGAATTAGTTGTACCCACTGAAACTCCAAGGGTATAGGCAAATTCCTACCTCCCTTTACCAAGGACTTACAATCTGTGGTCATAAAACATAACCAAACTGAGAGTCAATACGCTTTGCTCCTACTGACCCCTCCTGCCTACTCTAAAACCTTGGCCCCATCAACCACACGTTTCCTGAATGGAGAAAGCTTTCAGCAGACTTTATAGTCTCTTCATTACAGAGGCAAACTTGATAAGAACAAATAGCCATGTACAAGCATTGATTTTAATTTTTTAGGAGTATAAATAGATTTGGATCATGCACAGTATATTGGATTTGAGGAGAAAATAGTTCATGACAACCTGCCAATATATTTGTTTTCTCACCTTTCAACAAATAAGAATGGGGACTGAAAGCTGCTGAAATGGGCAGAGGTTGGCAATGCTGCCACTCAGGCGGAGTTATTTTGATCTGAGTTGATGTGTCTGACTAGCCTTTTGTTTGGAAAGAAAGATCAGAAATGGGATTGTCTACTGTGGTGGAGATGAACTTGGGGGGCCGTGGTCCAGGGTCTTCCTGGAGGGGGAAGGGAATTTCTCCCAAACTGCAAGAGGCTTTTCCTTCCCTCTTCTTTCTCTTCCTCCTTTATACGTATGGATATTCAAAAGAACCGATCATTAAAGGAAGCCTATAAGAACAGAAGCCATGACCTACCAGCCACTTGGAGGATGTATGGAGGGAGAGTGGTCACGCCCCATGGTGGCCTGGACAATGACTTGAGAGGAAGGGTAGCTTACAGTTGGGACACTTCTGAGCATTGATTTCTGCGCCTCTCGGTTTCCCACGCATCCAAGTTTTTCACCCACAGCCAAGCACAGGTCCTGGGCACAGAGCCTCTTCTCTCCTCCTGCCACACTCCCTGCAGAGACAATCTCATCCAGCTTCATGACTTTAAATACCATCTATATGCTGATGATTCACAGATTTATGTCTTTAGCCTTGAACTCCCTTTTTAACACTAGTATTTACATCTACCTGCCTACCTGATAGCCACCTAATACTCATCTCAAACTTACTGTGCTGAAAACTGAACTTCTGATCTATACCCTCCCCCAATCTGATCTACCTGCAACTTTTCCTGTCCCAGCTGGTGGCAACTCCATCCTTCCAGTTGCTCAGCCAAAAACCAGGGAGTCATCCTTGACTCCTCATTTTTTTCACTCCTCAAATCCTGTAGGCTCTACCTTCAGAATACACCAAGAATCTCCTCAGTGCCTTCACTGCCGTCATTCCGGTTCTGAGCCACTGCAGTAGTTTGAATCACGGCTTCCAAAAAGATATGTCCAAATCCCAACCCCAGAACCTGTGAATGTGGCCTTATTTGGAAAAATGGTCTTTGTAGATGTAACTGAGAATCTTGAGATGAGATCATCCTGGATTCAGGGTGGGCCCTAAATCCACTGACAGATGTCCTTACAAGAGAGAGGCAGAGAGAGATCAGAGACACAGGGACACAGGGAGAAGGCCACGAGAAGACGGAGGCAGAAATCAGAATTTTGCAAACCAAAGAATGCCCGGAGCCATGGAAGTTGGAAGAGGCAAGGAAGAGTTTCCTTTCGGAGCCTTCAGAGGGAATACTGCACTGCTGACACTTTGATTTGGGACTTCTGGACTCCAGGACTGTCAGGGAATACGTTTCCATTGTTTCAAGTCCCCTAGTTTGTGGTAATTTGTTAAGGCAGCCCTAGGAAATAAGTACAGTCAGAACAACGTCTTCAAGGTTAAGAGCCTCCAAATCAGTCTTCTGTTTCTTCCCTTGCTTCCCTGTAGTCTTTTCTCAACACACAAACAGAAGCAAGCCTTTAAAATCATTAAGGCACATCGCCCCACACTAGTCACAACGTCCCATGACTTCCAATTCAACTCAAAATAAAGACTGAATTAGGTGAAGCTTAGAACCTCACGCCCACCTGTTTTGAGAGAAAGCTTCTGCATCCGTGGATGTTTTATTGCCCTTGTCTAGTTCAGATTAGCACATAGTCTACAGGCACACACCTGATCATCTACAATTGCTCTCTTACAGCACTAAACTATGTTTTCTACCTTTATCTTGCATCTAGCTACCACTTCAGCATTTTATTAAAAATAAAAATAATATTAGGGGGGACCTGATATAGGGGAGAGCATAGTAAACATAGTACTCTTCATGTAAGTGTAGATTAAAGATTAAAAAAAAAAAAGAAAGAAAGAAAGAAAGAAAGAAAGGGGGATTACTCCTTGATAGGATGAAACTATTGGTAAATCAAAGATCAACGCATGCTTTACATATCCTTAATGTTGATCACTTAAAGGGTGTCAGATGATCAGCTATGGAGGTACTCTTTTCTGATAATATTCCTTTCTCTTAATAAAAAAAAAAAAAAAAAAAAAAGCAGTCCCTGTGTGCTGACCTCCAATGAGTTCTGCACAGTGGTATAGAGGGCATGTCAAAGTGTGGGCAAAGGGTCTGTTTGTTTCTATGCAGAAGATCAAGGCCTAGCTTGGATACCCAGAAAATGAACTAAGATACGATATGAGGAGGAGCTTCCGGCATCAGCACTCTCTGGAGGACTCGTGCCGGGGGATGATCATCAAAAAGCCTCCACAGGGATCCGGACGATGCTGCGGTTGCGGCTGCATCCAGCCCACCGTCTCCTGGACTTGCCATAGGAATGAGGAGGGAGATGTCTAGGCTGGCATGTGCATACAGTGAGACAACGAATTTGACTGGATCTGTACTGTTGGAACTCAACCAGGAGTTGGGAGGGGTGCAAGGTGTAGCACTCCAAAATCTCATGACTATAGACTATCTACAGTTAAAAGGACATATGGGATGTGAACAGAACCCAGAAATGGGCTGCTTTAATTTGTCTGATTTCTCTCAGACTGTTCAAGTACAGTTGGACAATATCCATCATATCATAGACAAATTTTCACAAATGGCTAGGGTGCCTAAATGGTTTTCTTGGCTTCACTGGAGATGGATGGTAATTATAGATTTGCTTTGTTTATGTCACCGTATTCCTATTATGTTAATATGTGTGTACAAATTAGTTAGTAGTTTAAAACCTATACATGCTTAAGGTACTCTACAAGAAGATATGTCAAAGAAATAATCAATCCTCCCATGTTTTCTTCCATATGCTACCTCTATAGCTTTTCTTCTTCCTTCCTAATTACAACCCTTAAACAGAATTCGTGCCTCATATCGAAGTTACTGAGTATCATAATTCCTCCAGGTGGTAAAGATACCTCGAGACAAGTGCTGAGCATAGAAGCCACAGGGCATAAATCTGCAAAGAAGTAAAAAGCTAACCTTTTCAAACAATATGGCTTCTCTCTCACTTACCAACTTTACATTTCCCTGTATGGCCCCGGAAGATGACTGGTTAGCCAGAGACGGGTAAGATTCCTCAAGGGAGGAACAACCTAAGACAGGCACAGTCGCAGGGGGGCCATCAGGTGAGAAATTGGGGATCAACAGAGGTGAGGCTCAGAACCTCATCCCCCCTGCTTTGAGAGAAATCTTCTGCATCCGTGGATTGTTTATTGCCCTTGTCTAGCTTGGATTAACACATAGTCTACAGGCACACACCTGATCATCTACAATTGCTCTCCTACAACACTAAACTATGTTTTCTACCTTTATCTTGCATCTACCTACCACTTCAGCATTTTATTAAAAATAAAAATAATAATAATAATAAAGGGAGAAATGTGGGATCAACATATAAATCAAGTATAAAAATCAAATGAATATTCATATTTGACCTGATTGTTTATAGTTCATAATGCGTGATCAAAACCGAAAGTTTCTGTGATGACTGCCCTTGCACTGTTCACCATGTAAGTATTTATTCACTATGTAAGAATTCGTTCACCATGTAAGAACTTGTTCGTTATGCTTCAGAAGATTGGAGACTGACGAGAATTAGGCTTGAGATGGATTAATGATTGTACATTGAGCATTGACCCCCCTATACTGAATTTTATTGTTGTTAACAACCATTTGATCCATAAATATGAGAGATGCTCTCTCAAAAAAAAAATTAATTAATTGAAAAAAATAAAGACTGAATTCCTGAAAGGGCCTGTCTGGTGTGCCCTGCCCCTGCCCTCTCTCTCTCTGACCCCGCCTCCTACTTCTCTCCATCTTGCTCACCCCAGGCCAGCCACACGGCCTCCTCTCTGTCCATGCCAGGTGCTCGCCTCCTTAGAGTCTTGCCCGGGCTGTTCCCTCTGGCAGGAAGGCTCTTCCCTCATATCTGCAGCTCACCCTTTTGCCTCCTTTAAGTCTTTTCAAGCTTTTCATCTCAGAGAGGACTTCCCTGATCACCCTCTTAAAAATGGGCTCCCAGCACTCCCCACTCTGCTTACCCTGCCTTATCTCCCCCCGTAACACCCACCACCTTCCAGCGTGCTGTCATCTTCATTCATGTGCTGTGTTTATGGTTTCTCACCCACGGAATATGAGGGATTCTGCCTGCTGTGTTCATTATTGAAGTCCTCAGCATTAGAAGAGGGCCTGGCATGTAGCAGGGGTTCAATAAGCATTTGTTTTGTGGATGAATAAATAAATAGCTGCTAGTACATTTTTTCTATTTCTAATTATTATTTACTTTCTGAAGATGTCGTACATTCGCATTGTTCAAAATGCAAAAGGTACAAGAAGCTGTTCAGCAAAAAGTCTCCCTCCAACCCTGTCCATCCAGTCCCACTTCAATTCCTCACCCAAGGGCAAATGATGTTTCTTTTCTATCCCTCTAGACTTCCTTCCTACCTACCTACCTATCTATCTATCTATCTATCTATCTATCTATCTATCTATCTATCTATCTATCTATCTATCTATCTATCTATCTATCTATCCATCCATCCATCCATCCATCCATCCATCCATCCATCCATCCATCCATCCATCCATCCATCCATCCATCCATCTATCTATCTATCTATCTATCTATCTATCTATCTATCTATCTATCTATCTACCTACCTATCTAACTATCCATCCATCCATCAAAGCTTAAAGGTATTCCATATAAAAGCTTGTTCATTCCCTTCTATAGTGTCATAGCATTTCATGGTATGTGTAAACCTTAAAATGATCGAGCCAGCCCCCATTAATTGACATTTAGGTTGTTTGCAATCCCTTGATATTCCAGATGACACTGAAACACAGGTTATTTTCACCCTTGTGAATATATCACAATAGAATAGCACATTTGAAAAATAACTGCAGTTTTAAAGTGAAAGGTTTAATAAATGACCTTTGGGCCCCAGCACATGCTGATGAGGTGTGAGTCCTGCAGGCCTCCAACCGGGGCTGGCCGTCTCCTTCTCCATGCTCTCTGCTTCTCTTGGTCTCATTCCATGTGGGGCTCACACTCAGAGCCAGCTAGGAGCAGTAAGAGCTTACTGGGCTCTTGGCATTGTGCAAAGTGCTTTTCTTAATCCTACTTAGTCTCCTGTCAGGGAGGGATTCGTATCCCCATTTACAGTTGAAAAACTGAGGCTCAGCGTAACTAAGTAAGTTACTTGCCTGGGGTTGCACAATTAGTAACAATCAAAAGCAAGATTCTTTTCCAGGTCTGTTACCAGGATAGCGGGCCTGTCATCACTGCACCCTTAACCTCTCTGTGCTTCACTTTCCTCAACCATCACAGGAGGATAAGAATAGTGGTCATTTCATAACGTTTTGAGGGCAGGAGAGGAAGCCGCAAGGATGCAGTGGATCAGAAACAGGTTTGGGAAAAGAGTTCAAGACATGTCACGGTGAATGTTTAGGGAGGAGGAGCCGTGTTTCTCAGCGTGTCAGCAAGGGCCACCCACATCAGCAGCAGTTTGGCTGCTTGCTTTTCACAGGCAGATTGCAGGGCTGCTTCTATATTTGCGCAAGAGTGGAGCCTGGGAATTTACATTTTAAAACCTGTTTCCAGGTGATTCTGAGGCACAGTGAAATTTGAGAATTTCAGGCCCTAGGATGTGTGTGTGTTACTGGAACACTATCCAGATGGCACTTCTCTGGCTCTATCATAAACCTCTCTTCATTCACCTTTCTTCCTCAATCCCCACATACAATTCATGTTTTTCTCAGCAGCGTACCCAGTAATCTATCCAAAAGAAATGCCTAGATTCCAAGCCCAGGAATCTGTGTTTGTTTCTGATTTCTTTTTTCTGGAAAAATAATCATGATAGATGACATCAGCTGTGGCCTAGTATCTTAAAGGTACTGGGACCCACTTACCCCAATGCCCATGGGTTTCCCTCAGTCGCTCTGATCCCCTGAATCTTGGGGCTAGTTCTGTTGACCCCAATACCTCCTACAAACTAGGTAGGTGGTGAAAATGTAAATAAACAATATTCATTAACATTATGATCATGTAAGGCATTTTCTATTACTGAAAGACCTTGGTACATAGATATTATTCACTTAAATAATCAATCACTGTCAACAAATTACAAGATGCAGAGAATGAAATTAGCAAAATGAACTATGGATGTAAAATCCATTTGAAATTTAATTTAGTGACAACATTAGCTTTCAATTAGTCTGCCCAATTGTTTGAACATCTTCGTTTTGCACAAGTTTTAAAAAAAATAAATATAATTAACCTTTTTACTGTTCGATGTCTGTTGGGTGCAACACTATCATTATTACCTGGTTCCTATTGTTTGGGAGAGAAATAATTAACTGATGACTCAGGATAAGGGGGTCAGGGCAGTTCTGAGGCTGTTTCTGGAGCTTCCACTTACGACTGAGGGGTGTAGGAACAGGAGGGGTCCAGGTTGGGGATGGGAGCACGTGTGCACTGAGGCTTCCCCATGAGCAGCTGGCACTGCCTGCAGTGTCCTGGGATTCTAGGGGAAACCTTCTCAAGACCCATGTCACACTCCAGATTCCTCATTCCCTATTCCTCACATATGGTTTGCATTCTAGGTTTCCTGCAGATTCCTGTGAAAACTCAGCCCCTTCCCTCACTACCTCACTTCCCTTCAGAATTCTAGGACTCCTTTTATCCAGTCACTCTAGCTGGAGAACGGGGTCCCCTCAGACCCCTACCTCCTCCTCAGCTCCCATAGGCAGTGAGTCTTGTCACTCCATCCAGTCTTCTTACTATGGCACCTGCCCCTCTCTCCTGCTGTCTGTGCCTGTAGCTGCCAAGCAGTCAGGGCCCTAATGCCCACTCACTTTGTGTACCACCGCCTTGCTACGTCCTTGCCTCTGTTCCGCACTTCACCCTGCACACTCCGCCAAACCCCTCCCAGACTTAAGACCCGGCCACAGCTCCCCAGGGCTCCCACAGTCAAGCCCCAGCCTGCTTCCAGCTCTCCCAGGATGCCCTTCCCTGCCCACCATGGCCCGGTGGGCAAGCCTCACCCACTTCCCTCCTCTGCTCCCTGCCTGCACCCAGGCTGCCCCTTCAAGTTGGCCCCCTGATTGCATCCAAACATGCCATGCACTTTCCTGCCCTCACGCCTTTGTTCATGCCAGTCACTCCATCTGGAAATAATAAACCCTTTCCATTCTCTCTTGGTGAAATCCTTACTCAAGGCTTTGTCCAAGCCCCACATCTGCCGTTAAGCCTTTCCTGCCGCACCCCAGTCTCCAGAGATCCGTCTCCTTCAAACGGCTCAAATGCTTATTGTCTGGGACATTCCTTTGGATCCTTAATAACATGCTTTGCGAATCTCCTCTGCATTCTCAGCAGAGCAGTATATTCTTTGAAAGCAGAGACATGCCTGTGGTCTCTGCTTCTTGCAGTCCCTCTTACTTGATGGGTGAAGCTATTTCTAATCCTCCTCTGAGAAAGGACACCACCAGTTTCTTTTGGGTCCTGTGTTTGGGGTGTCTTGAGGCGGGTAACATAAATGTGGTAAGAGCAGGAAGCATGTTTACCTTGCGGGTCTGTGTGGTGGGCATGCTGGCAGGATACCGGTGAGGCAGGTGGTGAACAGCAACCATGACATGTGGAACATGTCAGGCTCTGTCTGGGAAGCTGCCTCTTGTCATCTGTGCCTGAGACTTTCTTCATTCTGAGCCCCATTCCTGGCAGTTACAGGTTGCCCCATTATCAGTCCAGAGCTTCCCCCACTGCTGGGGGAGGTGGGGAGTGGACAGCAGCTCTGAGGGTCTGCAAGTGCATCAGTGTTTGGGAGAATTCAGTCTGAATAATGACTACCTCTCAGGCAGTGCTGGCCAGACCTCCAGTGAGCAGGCCCCAGGCCCCTGCCTCAGCTCTTAGCTTCAGTTCCCTGCTGCCCCCTCATTTGTCGGGCCATCCAGCCCCCTGTCTGCCCCAGCTTTGAAAGAGCCCTTCCTGGGGAGGCAGAGCGAGGGAAGGAAGACAAGAATGGCCTCTGCGCACACCACGTAAGAAGACGCGGAGCTCTTCCAATCCAGGGAACGTCCCCATGCCCCCCTCCCCCACTCATCTGACACACATCTACTCATGGTAATATGAACAGTGTGTGCTTTACAGATAAATGAAGTAGTAATCAGAGGGGACAGTGGGATCAGGGGAGGGCTTTATAAAAGATGCGGAGTATGCTTTTCCACATTTACTGATGGAAATGATCAAATAGAGTAACTGATGGAAGAGAGGGCCTTCTGCTGGGTCTGGTTTGGAAGTTTTATCTGGCTTCCTTCACCCCTCTTAAATTTTAGATTGAAGTCCCTTTTATCATGTCTCCCTTATTCTCAGCAGAGACGGCATGGCCCTGTGGGAAGAGCTTTAGGATTTGGGTTCAAATCTTGCTTCTGCCACTTACTAGCTGGTGGCCTTTCTAGGCCTCCATTTCCTCATTTCTAAAATGGGAATAATAATAAAACTTACCTCTCAGATTTGATGTGAGGATTAAAGCAATAGTATTTGGCCTGGCCTGGCACTTAATAAGAGCTCAAAAATGGACATTACTGTTGTTGCCATTTCTTTTACCAAAACAATTCTTCCAAGTCTTCCTGAGATGCACCAAGTCCCTTGCCAGGAGGTAACCATTTCTTTTGCAACAGCCATGGTGCAGAACACCAGATCCAGACATCTAACTGTAATTGTGCGTGCATGGGGAGAGCTGAAGATAAATATAGATCTTGATTATGAGCTCACACTACATATCTATCCAGCTGCTCCTTCCCACAAACACTTTTCTCTCCTGAAGTTTCAACCTTCAGCTGCAAGGAGTCACAGAAACATAACTGCTGTTGCTGAGCCTTTAAAATGCCTCTGCTTGAATCCACAATCACCAGGGGCCTGCTGTAGCTCTCCCTGGTCCCTGCTCATTTAGAGAGACAGGGGCAAGTGGGTAGGGGCTTGCTAAGCTCTCTGTTGGAGTACCCATGAGCTGTCTAGAACAATGGCTCTCAAACTCTGCCACACTGGAGTCCCCTGGGGGCTGCCTACCCCAGAATTCGGATTGCACGGCATGGGCCAGGGCACAGGGAATATTAGAAGCTCTCCAGGAGATTCCAACACACAAGCAGCAAAGTTGAGAACCCCCAGAACAGGAAGCTCTCAAGCCTCCTACAGGGACTATCTGCCCTAAACTATGTCGCATCCAGAGTAAGCCAGCATGTAATGAAGGGCCAGGAAATTGGCTCATTCATTCCAGTATTACCGCTTCTAATGATGCCTCCAGAGACTTCCCCTACCCAAACGGGTGAGGTGCCCTCATGTAACACCCCCAGCCCCTTACTTAACCCTTCATGGCGTTTATCACTCTTGTGAATTGCCTGTTTTCCTTCTCCAAGATCTGTACATTTCTTGAAGGCGGAAACGGGGTCTTCCTTCCTTATTCCCAGTAACCAAAATATTTAAGTGAAGGAATGCTTGTATGAATGAATTAATGACAAACGAATGAACAAATGAATGGACAGTGGGAATCCACACCCTGAAAGGAGACAGAAAAGAGCATGGGATCTGGAGAAGGTGGGTTTCATCTCAGACCCCAGCTGGGCTGCTTAGTAGCTGTGCTGTTAGAGGCAGCTTTCTCAATCTCTCTGAATCTCGTTTTCCCCATTCTCTGGAAACGGAGGGTAGTAAAGCCCTGACAGTGTTATTGTCAAGGTGTAAATGGTATAATCCATCTAATGGGCTTTGCTGGTGCCTGGAACATAGTAAATGCCCGATTACTGTCAGCTCCTATTAGAGCGGGCAGAGGGCTGGTATCCGAGCCTGCGTGGTCTTTGCTGCTGCTCTCACATCCTAACTCCTTCTGAACCTGGGTCTCCCACCCTCTTAAGGACAGTGTTCCTGCGGTGGCCTGGGTGGGAAGGTCCTTCCTGCATCCTCCGCCTTGAGTCACAGTGAGGCAGCTCTCCAGCCCCTGGTGGGATGCCCTGAGAGAAGCAGCCTCTTGTGTCAGTTATGGGGCAGGTGGCGGCAGGTGCGGTGAGCGGTGAGTGGGCCGCATCTGCTGTGGCCTGTCAGTGCCGCCCTCCGCCCCATCCCCGTCAGACTCACCCTGAGGGCAAACAAGACTGCAGCTAAGGGGCAGCTCAGCTGCAGCCTGTGAAGCCTTCCCAGCAGAGCCGTTGCCCTGGATTTCCCTGTGCTCCGGCGGCTCCAGCCCTCAGCAGACCAGGGCCAGAGACCCGGCACGGAGGTTCCCTTCCCCAGAGATCTGGTTTCAGAGCACATTCTCTGGCTCCATCTTGAAGAACATTAAAGACTTGAGCAAAAGCAGCCTGCCTGGGCAGGAGGACGCAGCCGAGCTTCTTGGTATGATTCCAGGGTTGCTGGAAAAATCCCTCAAGTCCCATATATTTTCCTGCTGAAACTCCACCATTAGAGACCCATTCTTATGAGTGTGGTCTCAGCAGCAGCAGCAAGGAGTTCGTTAGAAATGCAAATTCTAGGGCCCCACCCCAGACTTCCTGAATCAGGCTCTGGGAGGGGGAGTATCTGTGTTTAGTGTACACTGTAAATGATTCTGGTGCGTGGGTGACCCCACTGAAGACAGGATGTTACCCAGGAGGATAAAACTCATCAGTGTGGTAGCTCTGGTTTATTGCTCAGCCTGATGGGCTGTGAGGAGGTTGGGACAGGGACAGGCAGAGAGAGGGAAGGGAAGGTCTGCTTTGGCTACGCGATCAGGCAGATCTGGGATGGACTCCTAGCTCTGCCGTCTACCTGTGAGCTCTGGGAGGGGCATTGGGGGGCTAGGGTGAGGGGGTTGGGGTTTACTTAATCTCTTCAGCTTTTGTTTGCACCACTGTAAAATTCAGATTGTACAACCAACTCAAAGGGCCGAAGATGAAAAAGATATATAAAGTACTTGCACATGATAGGTGCTTACCAAGTGCGAATATTCTCTCCCCAACTCATCCCTACCTCATTCGTCATAAAGAGAAGTGTGGGTCGAGCACCACGGTAGGCGAGGTCTCCAACGGGGATCTGTGGGTCCCAAAGGCATGGACCAGGAGAGAAAGATGATAGAAGCGGATGGGATTCTGAGACAGGGGAAGAGGAGTAGAAACGAGAAGCAGTAGCTCCCCTCAAACTCCACCCTTCCGGTTTCCTCTGTTCATCAGGACTGGCCCCGTGCTGCAGGGTCCCATCTCCAGTGGCCCCCAGTCCTTCCCCCATGCTGGTGAGACCGAGTCTTTGCTTACCTTTCCCTTACTTCATCCTCACCTCCTTGCAGCTCATAACTTAGAAGTCTGAAGGTTTTCCGTGAGGAGATGACTGGTGGAAATATGGAAGTGGTGACCTTTCCTGTATCTCTCAGTCCTTAGAGTTAAGAAGAAAGCCAACAGTTGCTACAGAGGCCACCGTGGAGAGCTTATTCTTGCCCAGGCACTGCCAGGATCTCCCAAAGAGCCAAAAGGCATGCAGCCGAGAGCATCCCAGGAGAAGCAGAGTATGTGCCCAGAAGCCCACTGCCCTTTCTTTTAAAGTCCCCACACTGCGTCCTGAGCCTTTGATAGGGGAACAAATTCAGATCCTAGTCTCATTAGGCAGTTTTGGGGTAGTGATGCCCCAATTTCCCTAGCTCCCCACTGCCAGGAATTCTGGAGTCCACCTTTCATCATTAAGTTAAGGGTTTATCCCTCTAGAACTCACATCTGCATTAAGCTCTGTTCTGGGCTTGGGATACTCAGTCTGGATTGAAACCCAGCTCTATACTATTCGTTAATTGTTATGTTCTGGGTTAATATTTAACCTCTTCAAGCCTCGCTTTTTGCTTTTGTGAAAGAGGGACAGTGATTATGTGTACAAGTATGTGTGTGTATGTATATGCATATATTATTGCAAGGATTAAAAATATGGAGCACTGTTTGGATTCCTTATGTACATAGTTCTCTAAAGTTACAAAAAGTGTGAAGGGAGTGGACTGAAGTGAGGGCAGGGGATCAGGGACGGCTAAAGGTCCACTGGGACACTAACATGGGTGGATTTGCAGGCACCATGGAAAGTACCCTCAGGGTTGGGAAAGATTCCAAGGCTGGACTCCAGTCTTGGCAGACAGTGCGCGTGACTGAGTGGAAATGTCTGCTCCAGTCTGGGCCTGGGCCTGGTAGCATGGGCAACCCCCATTTGCCATCTCTGTTCGGGCTGCCTCCTCCCTGAAGGCAGAGACAAGCTGCGACTCTTGCAGTTACCAGAAGTAAAATTACAGAAGCCATTATCTGGAATCTTCAAAGGCTCACACAGAAAGAGGAACTTAGCCTCTTAATTGAACGCTGTCTTCCAGTATCATTGGGGAATGTTGGAGCTGTCCTGTCACAGAGCACCTCCTCTTGACCTTCATGACGGAAGTCCTTGATGTAGACTCCAAGGGGAGAAAGGGGAGCGCGCGCTCTCTGTGATGGTGCTAGGCGGAGGTTTGGTGAACCATGCAGATCCTGAAGCCGGTTTTGTCAATGCAGGGTGGGAAGTTCAAAGTGGTAGGTGGGTGGGGCCTAGAAGAATCAGACACCCCAGGAGACCCTGAACTCCAGCCTCTTGGCTACTTGGGGGATCAATTGTGGCTATTGTGTTTCCCAGCTGGAGGTCTGTGAGTACCGCAAATGTTTTACATTATTAACAGGCTACATCTTTTTTCCTCTTAATAATCTCATCTCCCTCCACATCTGTGGAAGCCCTTTGAAAAGCAGGCAGCAGAGATCTATGCAGTATTTAATGAGAGGCAGCAGGGCGGGCTCCCCATTCTCTGAGGATGGCAGGCACTGTGCCTGGGGCCCTGGGGCACTGTGAGGGGCGTGGAAAGGTTCTGATTTTTGTTTCTTTTAAAATCAGAATAATAAATGAGTCAATAATAATGAATATAGAATAATGAACCACCCAGGGTTATATTTGTCTTTATACCAATGCAATCATAAAATGAAATTTTTAACATTTTTTTACAGTGAGAGGGGATGCAAAGATAAAAGTGTGGAGGGCCTTGGGGAAAGCAGAAGGTGGTCCTGAGCCAGGTGACAGAAGAGATTTGAATGGGTGCTGCACACAAAGCGGTGCTCCCATCTCAGACCCTGCTGACCCTCGACCTTGAGTAAATCATCCATCCTGGGCTGCAGTTTTTCTGTGGCCCAGTGTCCTGCAAGTGCAGGACAGGACTGAGGGCTCCTTTTCTCCCCTTCCTGCCTGTTGCAGCTCGCAGAAGATTCTGGGAACTGTGTGAAATGTGAAAACATGCACATTTATATAAATAAGTATATATATGTTTGCATATATAGTCGGGAAAATGGAAGTTCCTATGGCCAGGATCCTCACCTGAACCTAAACTCTTTGATGACATAACTGGCCTGCTGCTAGGCTACTGCTTCCACACCCAGAGGCAATAAGCTGTGATTGACTGAGTCACTTTGTAAAGAGCTCTGCGCAGGGCTCTGGGTGGAGGCAGAGACAAGGAGGATTACGGACCTGCAGACTGCTGTACACAGACGTGATTCTAGCTCTTGACCTATCACCGAGAGAATAAAGCTGGGTATAAACCTTTTGCCCCAAGAATGTTCCATTGTCATTCCTCATTCTCACCGAATCAAGTGAACTTGCTTGGGGCTGAAACCCTCAGGTAAGATATATATACATACGTATGTATGTATACACACACACACACACACACACACACACGGTGTTCTGGGGTGTGAGGCAACCTGCTCCTTCTCCCTGAGGAATCGTAGCTGTGTGTTTTGGTGATCTCACTGCCAGAATTCTCATTGCCCAAAGAGAAGGTAGAGACCTGCATGCTTCAGGAAGGGATGCTCCACAGGACAGGTGACTGTTTCCACGACACCGTCACATCCATGAGGCAGTCACATATCCTGTTCCTGACAAAAGTAAATTGAGTCTTTGAGGGATTGTGGAGGCTCTAGGGCATCAGAGCCTTTAGAGAACCACACAGCTGTGGCTAGAGTGCTGAGCTGGCTCCTAGAATAACCTCGTGGAGCCTGGATACGGAGAGGGAGTGGCCAGCCTGCAGACCAGGTGGTCATCATGTTCATAGGGTACTGAGATCGATGCCGGGGTTCTTGTTTGTGGAGCCGAAGAATGAGCTTCACAAACAGTCAAGGTAGGAGAGCAAGGTACAAGCTTTTATTTAGAGATAAAGTGAAAGGACAGAGCTCCCGGCTCACGCCAGGAGGGGACAAGAGAGTCCGTCGTTGGTGCGTTGTCTAGGGGGTTTTATAGGCAGTTGAGGATTTTTCGAGAACATGAAAAAACTTAGGGGTGGGGACTTGTTAAGTGGTTCCTAAATATTAAAAACTAACTTAACTGTAAGGAATTCCCTGCCTTGATTTCTCTCTGGGACACCAGCGCCTTGGTCTGGGAGCACATCAAAAGGCTGCCTGCCCTGCCCCCAAGGTGGCCTGAGGTATTGTCTACTTGCTAAAGAATCTTGCCTCTTGAACTTCCTGGGTGTTAAAATGCAATCTTATCTTTGAGACGGAATTCTTCCTGCCCTTTACCCTGCCGTCTGCAGCTGGGTCTGCAGCTAAGTTAGTTGCTCGGTTTGCAAAATCACCTCATCAGATCTGAAGGAGGAAAGACAGCACATAGGCCTGGGCCTTTTCGCATGCTAAAGTGAATCTTACACATGGTTATAAATGGTTAGCATAATAAAACATGAGCTACTCTTCTTTATCTGGGGAACATTAACTGATTTCACTGAAGAATGATTCTAGAGCTCAACGTTTAACATGAAGTTTTAGCAGGGGGGGTTTCCTTGCATGTAGTTACATTGCTCTGACTGAAAATATCCCGCCCTGCCCTCTCCGGAGGCCTCACCCTACTCTGACTACCTCGACGGTCCCTGTCTCAAGATGAATATCTGAAGCTCTCTGGAAATGGAAGGGTCTTTTCTGAAAAAGGCTATGGGAGAGTTAGGAGAGAGGAAACCTGGAAAGTTTGATAGGGTCGGTGTTCTGGGGTGTGAGGCAACCTGCTCCTTCTCCCCGAGGAATCGCCTTTCAAGTCCCTCTCCCTCGCCGCAGCTCCAGGAACTGGGCTGGGTGTCTTGGTGATCTCACTGCCTGCCACCAAGTCAGGCATGCGTTCCCATAACCGGTCTGCCTCTTTGCTCTTCCTTCTCCTTTATTCTTTCTCTTTCCCTCCTCCCTTGCCTGTATTTCCCGCTTCCTTTTTCCTCCCCTCCCACTTTCCCTTTCTGCCTTCCCTCTCTCCCTCTCTTCGGTTAGCTCCCTGCCTCTCCCCCTTCTCCCCCTTTTCCGTGCTTTCCCAGGAGGGTCAGTAAGCCTCCCTCAGAACAGTGATATCCATCATCGTCTTGCTGATGAACGGAGCTCTAAATGGCTTAGCCTGACTGTGAAGTTACCCCGGGTTTTGTCAGTGCAGTTAGTATTTAAATGCCATTTCTTTTCTTTTCCTTAAGCACCTTGGTAGGATGGGCTGGGAGTGGGGAAGTGGGGGCAGTGCTTTTTCCTCCACTGTGAGAACAGGCGTCTCCCCACTCAGCGTGGAGAGGTCGGACGGCTGGGCCCGCAGGACAGGGTGGGAGGAGGGGTCCTAGCCATACCAGTACCTTCATCTGCAGGGACAAACCGAGAGCCCAGTCTGGCCTCAACAAGGAAATTTATTACTCTTATTCTGCCCACTCCTGATGAGAGAAAAAGAAGGGGAGAGCTTAGAAACAGAGGAAGTCCTGGCTTTTCTGAGGGCTGTTTGGGGTGGAGGTGGTGGGCTTGGGGGTGTGGGGGGAATGGTGTCCACCTTGGAGACCTCCCCACCCAGGCTTCTCACTCACACAGTTTCAAAGCAGCTATCATTAAAAAAGCAAATAAATAAATGTTCAAATAACAACAGATCATTAAAAAAACTCATGGGCAAAATAGTAAAAGTTTTTAAAGATTTTTGCCTACGAAGCAGGTGTTCTCAAATCCTATTGAAAAGAATCCTATAAGCTTTCTGGAAACACAATTTGAAAATATGTAACCCAAAATCTATCCTTTGACCCAGCAGTTCCACTTCTAAGGACCTATCCTAAGAAAATCGTGAATGTCATAAAGAATTACTCCCCAAAATGGCCATTGAAATTTTTATTATAATAGTTAAAAATTTGAGACTCAGAGGAGCTGTTAACTGAACTGTGGTACATTTACTCAATGAACTTCTGAATGTCTATTTAAAATGATTATAGACATCGGTTTACTGACATGGGAGATATTCAGGATATATTATTTAAATGAAGAAGTTTTCTGAACAGTATGCATATTATGAACTTACCTTTTAAAGAACAGAATACATTTAAAAGCATCAACTTTCTATTGATGCATAACAAACTACTTCCCAACCTTTATGCCTTAAAACAACAAACATTTATTACTTCACAGTTTCTGTGAGTCAGGAACTCAGAATTGGCTTCTGACTCATGATCTATCATGAGGTTATAGTCAGAATGTCAGCTGGGGCTCCAGTCACCTGAGATGAGGCTAGCGGCTTGCTTCAAAGATGACCAGTTCTTGTGGCTCTAGGTAGGGGGCCTCAGTTTCTTACCACCTGGACTTCTCCATAGGACAGCTTGGGTATCTTCCTGACCTGTCAGCTGGCTTCCCCCAGAGTAAGTGATCCTGGAAGATGAAGACCACAATGTCTTTCGTGACCTACCTTAGAAGCCCACTTGGTCACTTCTGCAGTATTTTATTGATTATGCAAATCGGCCTTATCCCATATGGGAGGAGACTATAGAGTAGCATGAATACTAGATGGCAGGGATTATTGGGGGTCATGTTGAAGGTTGGCTACCACGATGTTTGTCCTCATTCAATAAATAGTTTTTGAGTACCTACTAAGCATCAGACCTAGTGGTACCACACTGAGGACACACGCATAAGAGAGACCAGGTGTCTCCTCTCCTGGATATCACATACCAAGGGAGGAGGCAGGAAAGACCCTAAAGAAGCAAGAAAAGTAATTATAAACAAAGGTCAGTGGGTGAAGGGGAACATGGGGGAGGTGATATCAGAGAACAGTCAGGGCTGATGGAGAAGAACCTTGTAGGCTACATAAGGAGTTTAGATTTTATTCCAAGTGTGATATAATACTGGAGGATTTTAAGCAGAGCCACGACATGAACTGATTTATGTGTTTAAAAGACTCCGGCTCAGTACAGAGAATGAATTCAAGGGCAAAAGTGAAAGCAGACCCAAGTTAGGCATTTGTAATAGTCTAGTGATGGTGGCTTGGATGAGGACACAATTAGTCCCCATGTGGGGGCTGGGGTGGTGGTGAAGAGTGAGACTGGGAGGTAAAGAATGTGAGCTGGAGCCCACTTCGGATGAGTTCATGGTGGAGGGCGGATATTGTGTGGGCGCAGAAGGGAAGTGGTGGTTGCTACAGGTAGATCTTGTCCCCCCGGGGGTTATATTGAAGTCCTAACCTCTAGTACTTGTGACTGTGATTTTATATGGAAATAGGGTTTCTGCAGATGTAATTAAGATGTAAGTTAAGAGGAGGTCACACTGGAGTCCGGTGGGCTCTTAATCCAAAATGACTGATGTCCTTAGAAGAGAAGAGACTCAAAAGATAGGATGGGAGAACGCCACGTGAGCACAGAGGTGGGAACTGGAGAGATGCAGCTGCAAGACAATGCAGAGGATCGACAGCCTCCCCCAGAAGCAAGAAGAAAGGGGCATTTCTCATGTATAGGTGCCAAAGAGAGTCCACTGCCAGCCTACCCCTGCCAACACCTTGATTTTGGATTTCTAGGCTCCAGACTGTGAGGCAGTAAATTTCTATGGTTTTTAAAACACCCAGTTTGTGGCTCTTTGTTACGGTAGCCTTAGGAAACTAATACGTGGTCAACGAGGGACTTTCTGAACAGAGGAGATATTTGAGCAAGTTAGCTACTGGGAATGATCCAGAGAATGAGGCCCTGAGGATGCCAGAGAGAGGGAGATGGCCAGAGGGAAGGCGCTGGAAGGAGAGAGGGTGGCATCCAGTGCCCTGGTGGGTAGAGGGGTTGGTTTTTGACACAAACAAGTCCATTTCCATTGCAAGCAGAGGGAATGCTAGAGTGTGTGTTCAGAGGTGAGTTCATAGGCCTGGTGGTGAGAAGATTAGAGAGTTTGTGTCTGAGGGCTTCTGTTCTCTCAAATCTGAGGTGAGAAGTGTGGGGAAGTGAATTTACTAAAGAAATATGGTAGGATTTTATTTAGAAGAAAGTTTAGAAGAATGTATCTCAGAATCTTAAGAGCAGGGTATCATTAAAATGAGATTTGGGGTTATTTTTCTTCATTCTTTTTTTCTAATACATAATTTCCAGTGTTCTTCCAATAAGCCTAGATTAGATATCCAATAAAAATAATTTTTCAATTTGCAAAAACACAAGTCCTTGTCCTCAGCCTACAGCCGCAGCCAGCTATTAATGGGCTTTCTGGGCGAGAGGAAATGGTTAGAATCAAGGGGAAGTCCCAGGCACAGAGAGCTTTGAACAATAGTCATCATGTTTTGGATAAATACCAGAAGCAAAAGCATCATTGGGTGCCTGGGAACTTGCAGAGCTCACTTCCTCCTTGAAAGATGCAACTCTTGTTCCTGGAGGCTCTGGAAAGGCGCACGTTTGCCAAGAACTCCCTCTCCATTGAAGTGTAATGTCCTTTTTGAGTTCTGTGAGGAGGCATCCAAATGCCAGAAGAAGCACCATAAAATCATAGGATTTCAGAGCTGGAGATGAACTCTGGGGTCTCTAGATTCTTAAACTGTATGTGAACCACTGCAGAACCCAGACCTTGCATTATTAAAATGTCCCCAGGTGTTTAAATTCTGACAGCCAGAAGAGTTGGAGCTCATCTCACTGTTCAATGTTGAAGAGCAACTGTGGTCTGATACAGGAACTGATTGGCACAGATTGAGGGCCAGTGTCCCAGGTCTCCTCAGGTTAAGGTCTTTCTACCCCCACACCATCTCTGTCAACCCCTTTTCTCACACTGTTCCTCCCCAGTGTCTCCCCTGTTCCTTTTTGCTCCTCATCACGAACATTCCAGAACAACTGACCTCTCCCTCCCTGAGCTTCTGCAGCCTAGAGTGTCTGCCAGACATCCTTCAGGGATGACAGCTTTGAGGATTTCGATCCTTTCTCCACAACAAAGTTTGCCCACCCTGTGAGGAGGGGCACTGCTCTTTTCTTCCCCTACCCACAGCAGAGTGTTGGGCACATGGTAAGGAGAAGGGGGGCCCAGGGACAGAGTATTGGACCGGCCATCAGGAGACCAGGCCCACTGTGTGACAGTCAGTTACTACAGCTCTGTGCTTTAGTTTCTTCATCAGTAAAATATGGTGAATGAATGAGGTCAGTGGTTTGCCAACTTAAAAAGATGTTTAAGCCATGGAATCCTTTTGTGCAATTGGAATCAGCATCCTAATGATTAAACCAAATGAGAGAGAGCTGTTATGACTGAAGCAGGGTGGAACACTCAGCCTCCCCGTCAGCCTCCCCCTTCTCTCTGGCTGCATGATTTGAAACCTGGTGAAAGGATTCTCAACTGACCTATTACACCCCTTTCATGCTCCACATGCCAAGTGTTTCATAAATACTCATGATCAGCCAATTAGTTTAATTTCTGCCAGGCCTTTCCTGCCGCCACGTTGAAACATTTCTGTTCCATGGCCCTCTGCCCAGCACTATCTGGACATTCCATTCCATTCTGCTCCTTGCATACAGGGCTGCCCAGTTGGGCAGCTGGAGCACTTCACTGTCCCTCGTGGGGAGCGAGGCCTCGGCGTCTGGGCATGGCTGATGAGTTCTCATAATATTTAATGGGAGACTCAGGGCTCCCTGGAGAGGAAGGAGCTGCTTTGAGATCCCCTCATCTAAGCTCTCTGATGAGTCGCTGCTTTTCTCTAAAGCTCCTTGGATGAAAACTGTCAGGGGAGATTTCCTGGCTAAAATCCTTTACTCTCTCCAAAGCTGTGGCCCAAAAACTCCCATACCCTCCCAGCAACTCTGACATCCTTTCCTTCCCAGCTAAATATTTCACTTACTAGCCATGCACCATCAGGAAAATGCCCTCACCCCTTCAGCCTTGGTACTCTCATCTATAAAACTGGGAGAGCAACACCTGCCTTGCACGGTGGTTCTTGAGCCTGAGAATGTCAGTGGAGGTAGTCCAGCTGTTAAGTGTTTAAATGTATCCATAGAGGTTAATGAAAAGCCACTCTCCTAAGTCCCTGGATTTCTTGGACCCCCCCCCAAAGACTCTAGCCATCCCCTTCTGGGGTCCCCAGACATCCACAGAACCAGCAGCCTAAGGGCCATGTCTGACCCAGCAGGAGCCTGCAGACCCAGCTTCAGAGCTGCGGCGAGAGTCAGTTCTGACATGTCAGTATCTAGGCCTTCCTGGTCATTAAATATTTTAGTACTACCCTTGGTTGTGGCGATAATGTATATACAGCACCCAGCACATCAGTTCCTGGGACACCAGAGAAATGGTAATTTTTGTAACCTTTATACTTTACAGCATGCTTCCTCCCAAGTTTGTTTTCCTCAAAGCCCAGCCAGAATGTATCCCCTTGCACACCTTCACATCACCCTGTTGCCTCTAGGGAGAACTGAAACACTGAGGTTGGCACCTTGTTCATGTGTTGCTTTTTAAATATTCATAGGTCTCCATGTGGTTTTATGACTACTTCCTTTGTGGGATGATTTCAGATAAGATCAGGCAAAAAGAGATGAACCCATTTTGTCAAGAGAAAAGTGGTGCAGGAGGGGGTGTTCTCAGCCTTTCGTCTACACTGGCACATGCACAGGGCAGGAGCTTACCTCACAGAGTATGTGCAGCAGCCAGAGCTGCTTGGCCCACGTCACAGAAACCCACCCCGCAAACAGAGAGAATCCATCTGACCCGCTGGGTTCTGTGGTCAAGCACACCCTTCGGTTCAATACATTGTTTGCTTCCTGATGCATGTGGCTGGTTGAACGTTGGTCCCCAAAGAGGTATGTTTATTTCATGTCTACACCTGTTAGACTTGCCGCATCAGCATTAGCTGGGGAACTTGTTAGACATGAAAATCATCAGGCCTCCCCCTAGAGCAGGGTGGGGCACGGCAGGCCGGGTTTCAGCCGTCCTCCAAGTCATCCTCCTATATGCTGAAGTTTACTTTTGGCAAAGGAATGAATCTCTCATCAGGCAATTTTCGGACCTCAAGATAGTTTTAAAGCTGGTTTTCCTGCAGCTCCTCGGACAGCCTGTCCTGCTCTGAGAGGTCATTTAGGGACCAGCAAGTGGAGGGCCACTGGGAGGAACAGAACTGAGGCCCCAGGTGGGTCTCTCCTATTCTATTGGGTGGAGTGGATTCCAAGCCCCAGGGAGGCCTGTGGCTTGGGCTCAGAGCACTGGAGGTGGTGCAGACAGGTATTCTGGCCAGGGACCAGCGGGCATCTGGTTTCCATCTCCTCCGCAACCCAGTTCCACACCCTCTCCACCCCCACTGGTTGCCCGGGCAAGGTCAGCTTTTCTTTCTCCCAGTTTCTACAAACCAAGTCCTTTTCTGTCCAGGTATAGTCTGATGATTTTCACAGTCCCTTTTGTCTTCTGTTTATTTTCCCCTTTGCCTTTCAAACAAAGGTATGTAAAGGATGGAAACCTCCACTCTATCCTTTTCTACAAATGTTAGCAAACTGGGTATCAGAGATCCAGGTGGAAAGTGGCTTAAGATTTGGGGCTTCTTGGAGAGTCTGTCTATTGGAACTTTCTCCACCCCTCCAATGACAGAAAGCCCTCGATGGACTCTAAGGCACATAAGCCAGTGCCAGGCTCCAGAAAACTGGTGCCACTTGTCTCCCTTAGCCTGGGCTCTGTCACTAACTCACTGCATGGCCTTGGGCCAGTCACCTGATCCCACTGACCCTTAGTTTCCCCAATTGTTAAACAAGGGAGTTCACTTTGTATTTCTTAGCATTGGCTATGGAAACTCCAGACATTTGGACAGCAGGCCGCAAAGGGGCACACTGGCCTGCCACCAGGGACAGCATACCTGGATTACAGGTAAATTACCCAGGAAGGATGCAATAGCTTGACAAACCCAACCCACAGACTCAAGTGAGCAACATCTACTAAAAGAAAACAGAATAATCAGGAAGGGTTGGCCAGCATGTACTTTGTCCCCGCCCTCATGGTTCTAGGAAACCAGGTGAAAAAAAGAGTCTCTTACAGGAATGGGCAGAGGAGCCCAAGAGCATATGCCTAGCAGGCTGAGGCCCACTCATCCTTCCTTTTATCTCTTCATTTATTTTACACTCATCTTTCAAGAATTGTTTGAGGCAGATGTAACAAAGCTAAAAACTATTACTTTGTTGCTGTAGGACGTACAACACCTTCACTGTGTTGAGAGGAAAGAAGGCACAGGACGGAAAAAAGAGGAGGAAGATGTAGTCAGAATAACTGACAAGCAGCTAAGAGAAAAAAAGGAAGAAAATACCACGCCCATCCAGCACAGGTCCATTTACTGAGCAAGCAACCCTCTGCATTTTTCTTTGGCTCTGATCGGAAAAGGCCTCTGCTGAGCAGTATCGATGGAGGAACTGGGCCATGGTCCCCCCGCCAGGCAGAATCCATCAAGACCGCACCAGCCGGTTTTCTGGCCCTGGTGGAGCAGGACCCCAGCAGGGTCTTTGCAGGAGCCAGTTTGGGCCTAACTGTGCCCCGAGGAGAGAGGAAACTAGGAAGATCAAAGACACTAGGGCAGAGCCGAGACTCGCTTCCTCTGGAGGCCACAGGCCTGGGTCTAGGCACCCCTGCCCTGTGAGCTGACCCCAGGGTCTGGTGCCTGACTTATTGGGAGCGCTGTCAATCACCCGGCCAATCAATTGCCCTATAGGTCTGTCTTTATTGAGCCCTTCTCAAGGTGTCCTGGGGAACGCAACCAAACTGGGGTGCCTGGCCACTGCCTTGAGGCCCTTGCTAGGGAAAAATGTTGTCACACACTTTAAAAAGTAAGCCACTCTTGAAAGCTAACCCTTGACATTAAACATTAAAGGAAGGACAGAGGAAGATGGTGTGAATCTCTACGTTGACTGGCCTTGTTAGAGGAGCTGATGCAATGGTAGGAAGTGAAATTTAAGTGTTCTGAAATTGAAATTTTGGGAAGCAAACTCTTCCCCTTCATGAAAAACAGAAGGAAACCAACAGTGCAAATCCATGCCTGAGACTGGACCCTGAGAAGGGCAGAGTTGGTGTGTTTAAGATTTCAGAGGATGGAAGGCCCACTCTTGGCAGGGGTCAACAGGGTCCACTCAGAGGGGAGGTGCTATGGAAAGAAGATGGAGGCTATGGCATCAGCCATGTCAAAGCATGTTTAGGCCACAGAGTAAAGGCCCAGTCTGACTGGAGTTAAGCCTGCTCTGTGTTTTGGGTCTGGAAAAAGTAAGAATGGTGGCTGTGGGCGTGGAAGGCTATTAGCTCACATTTATATTGGTGCTTAATATATATATACATACTCACACACACACAGTGTATTAACTGGTGAATTGTCATAACATCCCTATAAGTAGGTACCATTGTTCTCCCCATTTTACAGATAGGAAAACTGAGGTATAGAGAGATGAACTGGTCCAAAGGTCACCTAGCAAGTACATGGCAGAGCTGAAATGTGAACCCAGCATCCTGGCTCCCAGCCCTGAATTCTTAACTACTGTGTGATCCTGTCTCCATAACTCTAATCAAGAAAGGGAGCCCATGAGGAAGACAATGTTCCCAGGCTGGGACCTGCTGCTTTGAGGCGGAAGCATCCACCAGGTGACCGGTGCCTCCTGGGGCCCCTGAGAAGAGGCCTGCTGCACAGGGAGGAATGCCTGTGAAGAGGTCCCGGCTACCTGCCCGCACTCTCTCTGCGCTGGGGGAGGGATGGCATTCGGAAGTTACTGTTTGGGTAGTTTGTTTCTCAGCAGTTTTCAAGGACAAGGTTAAGTGTAGGTGTGTGTGTGTGTGTGTGTGTGTGTGTGTGTGTGTGTGTGTGTGTGTGTGTGTGTAAAAAGATGAAGGACAGATATAGATGGAAGATGGATGTGTGTATGTGTGTGCACGTGTGTGTGTGTACGTATATATGTAGTCAGCAGCAAATCACCCCTTCTCTCTTGGCTAGTTCAAAGGCAGAGGCTTTATGCTAAGTCAATCGATGACCAGTCAGAGCATTTTTTTCATCCACACAAAAAAATCAATTAGTCTGAATGAATCAACAAAGAGGAACGTCAGGATGGCCCAAGTGAAACCTACTTCTGGGAAAGCTTATACTATATAGTTATTCATTTAAACTTCAAAACAATTCCGTGTTGTAGGTACTATTGTTATATCCATTTTCACAGACTGACATGTTTCCCATGCATAAAAGTGGTAAGACATATATTTGTTGGTGGAAAGAGGCCTAAAAGCAGGACACAGGGCTTACAGATCCCAATTTGCTGCTTGCAAGCAGGTGAGGTTGAGTCTCAGTCTTTTCACCTGTCAAATGGGAGCAGGGGTTGTAGTGCAGCATTGCTAAAGCTCCTTTCCGCTAAGACTCTGTCATTTTGTCACTGTCCCCAGGGCCTTTTCTTTCTATTGGCCTCCAAGGCCCAGGTTGGCTGCTCAGCTCCTGCCCCCAGCTGCCTCTCTCCTAGTAGGCACAGGCTTGTGGCTCCCACCCAAGCTGTGCCCACTCACCCTACCCCAGGGCCTTCAGTGAGCATCTGTCATTGTTGTCCTGCTTCCTGGCATGAAGATCGGGAGGTGGGTAGCACCTGGTGGTACCTGGCCAAAAGGCAGGGTTCTTTTTTAGTCTGGCTGAGGAAGGGGAAGGAGATGGCAGATGGTGAGGAGAGCTGCACCTGCCCCCAGGCCCTAAGTGGCTGTCATCTGCCACCCTCAGCCTGGCTGTGGTCCTTCTTGGCTGGCTGCCCCAACGCTGCAGCCCAGCCAGATGGCCGAATGGCCTTTACAGACAGAGCACTGGGACTTGGTTTTATACTTCTCATCAATCTTGGTTTTTGAGTTGGCATTTTCATTTTGTTGAATGAGGAAATTCAGATTCTCTTCTGCTTCCAGTGCTCTCTGGCCACGGGTCAGGATCAGAGAGGCTACCTGGCACTCTGCCCTGCTCCCAGGCATCAGAGGTCTATGCAACAAGGCAGAGTCCACTTTAGGGGCTTCCCACCGTGGCCTGGTTATTGAGAGAGCCGTAGGCCTAGACTCTGGACCTGGGTCTGCCTTTTTCCGCCTTTCATAGATCAGAATGCGAAATGGGGTGACCTCCAGAGTTCTTTCCAGCTCTGAAACCCACCCCTCTACATCAGAGTTAGCACATCACAGCCCACGGGCCAAACCTAGCCAGCTGCCTGTTTTTGTAAATAAAGTTTTATTGGAATACAGCCATGCCCGTTTGTGGTAGCTGCTTCCTGCTGCAGAGCTGAACAGTTACAACAGAGACCATATGTAACCTGCAAAGCCGAAAATGTCTACTATCTGGACCTTTACAGAAAAAAGGCTGTGAGTCTTGCTCTACATAGCAATTGTCACAGTCCTAGGAGTCAGTGGAAATGCCCATTGCTCTCCTTTTAGCCAAGACTGTATAATACAGATCTCTTGTGGCCAGAGCTCGAAACTGATCAGATTTTAGTATATGAATACATAATATACAATATATTAAATATCACCCCCAGTGGGGGCTGAGGCAGCATGCCATAATCAAACACCTTAATATTACTGCTGTGAAATATGTAACTATTCTGACTACATGGTATAAATAGGGTCAACAGGTTCCTTTCAATTCAGGCCAGGTTCTACCACCAAATACATCAGGCCGGGTCAGATACGGCTGCCAAAATAACTTTCGTTCTCCTGCCACTAAGAGATGGTGTTGTAATTCTGACACTATGGGGCACCTGGGGGTTGAGGCTGGGGAACCACAGTCTTAGGAGGGAATATGATTATCCCATATGATAGATTAGGAAACAGAATCCAAGAAGGCACATGGCCAAGGTTACCCAACTAGTGAGGGACTGAGCCAGGACTCAAGCCCAGAATTATCTCCAAATTCGAATCCTGTCCTCCTTTAAAACCCAGATTCAATTCCCTCACATCCTTGTCACCTTTGATTTCCACCTCCTCCTTGCTTTCCGCAGCAATCAGCACCGGGCTGAGTGCTCAGTACATTTGTGATGATCCATGGTTGATCTAAGCAAGCAGCTGACTTGGGCTCTCACCCCGCTTCCTGCCCCCAGGGAGGTGTGGAACAGAGGAAGGGGAAGGTGCCCTGTGTGAGCCGTGGGGCAGGGTGAACACAGGCGCATACTCCACTTGTCTCCCATTAAATCTTAACACTCCTTAATTGGAGTGCCTGGATTTGGAGGTCCATACATGTGGAGCTGAAGCACATGTGTGTCATATTTTGTTACACTGGAAAATGTCACGGGAAAGCTGTAGGCATAAAATCCAACTACTGCATACCAACACCTTGTTGGTCAAGGGTAGCTAGCATGCAGTCAAAGGCGACTGGCCTGCTGTGGTTAGTGTTACAAGGAGGACAGAAACAGAGCCTGTATTTAGGAAAAGCATATGGGGGCGTCTCTGGGCCCAGCCCTCCTGTGGATAATGCTGATGAATATGTGCATTTTGAAATGATCAGGAGCTAGTCTGATAATCTATCATACATAAAGATGTCTCTGGGGGCAACTTACGCTTTCTGTACTGCCGTGAAATCTAACCCTTTATGAGGAGGGGGACCTGGGCAACATCTCCACAGTCTTTATCTTTATTAGCCATTATCTTTGCCAGGGTGCATTACTGAAGTGCTTACTTATGGACAACGCTTGGACAAAGCTGTCTGGGATAAGACCTAAGTCCTCACCGCTGCCATCAGTGGTCTTGTGGTCTGTCCCACTGCAGCCTACCACAGGGAGGCCACACGGGGCGGCGGATGAAGCTTGGCTTCTGGAGTCCAGTAAACTTGAATTTGGATCCTGACTCTGCCATTTAGTAGCTGTGTGGCTTTTTGCAAGTGACTTGCCTTTTCTGAGTTTGAGATTTTCATCTGTAAAAGGCATTAATCACATCTCTTTCTCAGTGTTGTGAAATGTAATGAGATATCCACTATTAAATATTTGCGTAAGCAAATCATAAGTCCCTCCCCTTTACTACTCTCCTAAGAGAAATGTAACCTAGATAAGGGAGGGCGTAGATGTGGCACCTGTAGTGCACTCGCCCTTCCAATGCAGGTGGCAGGCATCAGTGATCAGTCATGGCATTGTGCTCTGTCCTGCTAAGTTTAAATGAGGCCCCAGGATCTTCAGCTCAGTGTTTTAAGCTGCACAACCAGTTAAGGCCTAGACCATATTCTGGACAACTCATTTGGTTCATCCCTTGGTAGCAGGAGAGTCCCAGTTTGGAGGATTGTTGGGTCAATTTACATGAGGAACCAGGGAGCCTCCTGGAAAAGAATTTTTTCTAAGAGAAGTGAGACCGGAGTCACAAAAGGTTGACTTAGGGATAGTGGCCCAGGGTGGGGAGTGGGGAATGTGGATTTTGCCCCTGAGAATGACCTCCCCCAGCCTCACTGGACTGATGTCTGAGCCCTTTTCTGTAGTGATGGACATGGCTGCTACTGGTCTAAAGACAGCTGCCCTTTGGGGCCAGCAACTGCTGCTGCAGTGGGAAGAGAGATGGTGTCTCCAACCTGGACACCCATGCCAGGTGTTGGACATGGGCAGGTGTTGGGCATGAGTGGCTTCAGCCAAGTGCCAGAGAGCACCAGCCCCAGCAGCAGCAGGGCTTTGGTGGTGCTGAGCCTGAGGCTTTGGGAGGCACCCTCTGTGGCTACTGCACATACCATTGGTGGTAAACAAAGATCTCAGCTCAGCAAGGTGGAGCAGACAAGCGAGCTGGTGCCAGGGGCCCTGAGGCCCCTGTAAACATAACATGTCACCTGTTGGGAACCCTCAGAACTACATGGGAGGAAATCTGAGGTGCCACAGAATGAATAGAAGGCAGCTAGAGAAATATTTTTTCGAATAGTGTTCTTAGAGCTCCCCTCCAGGACAGCCCCTGGTGGCTTAGGACACTACGGAGTTGGTAATGATCTTGAACCAGCATCCTTCCTTATTTTTTTGAGAAGTATTCTTCTCATGAGCCTCTGGTGTGGACATTAGAAACAGTAGCTGGATTTTATGCTTCAGGGTGTCTTAGGTAGCCTCTAGGACAAGACGGAGTAATGGCAGACCCTCTAGACAGGCTGGTCAAAGGGATGAATAAAAGAATAATGGAGTGGAAGGGTGGGTGGATAGTTGGAACACCATGCCTGGAAGCTGGTATTGACAGTCCTCTATCACTAATCTTCATTTGCATTTTGTTTTCCTCCCTCACTTCTCTCTTTACCTTCCTCCAACATTTTTTTTGACTCCTTAGTTTTTATCACTTCCATCTTTGTCTCCATTGTGAGCTTCCTTATTCATAGTTTCACCCTCCTGAGATTAGAATGAAAGGCTGGGTCAATTTTCTATTAATTAATTAATTCATTGAGTCAATAACTATCTGTTGAGCTCCAGCTGTTCCTTCATCCATTCATGCAGGTGCTTGATAAGATATTTACTGAGCACCAGTGGTGTGTCTGAAGTGGTGCCAGCAGCTAACCAATGGGGAAGCAGAAAGATATAAGTAAGTTCTTGTTCTCTGGGGTCCAACAATCTACTAGATGAAAGCAACAGAAACTGGAAGCCACTGAGCCCTGCAGACCCATTGCCCCCACCGTGATCAGTTGTCCCACATTCAGGGTGTGAAGGGCGGTCCACTGGCCATGTTTTGCCTCTTTCCTACTTGCTGATTGGGTAGCGCCAGTGCCTACAGTGGCCACATCACTGTTGTGGCACATACAGGGTAGTCAGGCCCTCTCTCCTTATTTCCTCCCTTCACCTTGCTCCTCTCACTGTTCCAGTGGCCTCAGCTTCGGTTCCTCCTGTCTTGAGTTGAATCCTCAGAAGTCAGTATCAGGAGAAATCTTGGAGTGCATCCGTTTCACCTCGTGCCTTCGGAGCTGGTCCCTGGACCCTGGCCTGCAGCTCCAGCAGCAGCCTGCTCTCTGCATGGTGGCCTAACTGTCCCAGCTCCGCTGTGGTAGATTCATATCTGGAGCTCAAGTTGACCCACTTTGTCCAGGCTGCAGGAGTTGGAGCTCAGCATAATCCTGATTCCTCTTTTGAGCTGCAGCCTTCCAAGTAGAATTACAGCTACTATGTTCCTCTCCAGGATTTTCTTCTTGAGAGTATACATTTCCAGTTTCCCAACTTTTCCAAATTCAAATATGACCTCTCACAATCCTGACAAGATTTCTGTGGACAGACAACTCTAATTATCCTATAGACTTCTCAACATGTGCCCTTTCTCTAAAACTGACTATTACAAAGAGGTCTATCCGGCAACTGAGGTCAGCTGAGCTATTGCCTGAAGTGACCGCTGTATTCCTATTGTGCACGCTGGGTTCGCATAAAGTAGTTTTGCACACTATTAGCTCTTATTGAACTTACAGCCAACTAAAACCACCAGGTCTTCTGACATGGAAAAAATGAGACTGAGTTATATGTTAAGGTTAAAATAAACCATAAGAATTACCTACTAGTCCAAGACACTAATTTTACAGGAAAGGAAGCTTAGGCCCAGGGAAGTCAAGTGACTCACAGCTCACACAGAGTTGGGGCAGAGAAGGGACTCCTAACTCCTGATTGGCGCTCTTCTACTACGTCAGACTGCCTCCTCATTGGCTAGAGTGGAGTGCATCTTCCGCTTCCGAGTTAGTTTTTCTCATTCAGTGTTTTCTGCCGTTGGGTTTTTGACCTTGGTGCATCACCCTGGGTTTAGTTCTTTCGGATTTCATCTTTTTCATTTCGTTCAACTGATCTAGATCGTTCCAGCTGTGACCTGGGGATGCACTGCTGTGGCAGATCCTCCCAACCTTGTGTTAGAACGTCTTCTAGTTCTGGACGCTTTTCCTGTGTGCTCTGCCAGGAGTGTTCCTGGAAGCTCGGCAGAGAAGACGCACTGCCTGCAGCCAGTCTCACCACAAGCTTCCTTCTTCCCTGGGCCACTGGTTTGGCTGCTGCTTTCAAGGTGTCTCTTTCCTCCCACTGGCCTCTCCTCCTGCTTATGAGGACTCCCATGAATCCCTTTCAGGCCCTCCTTCCACTATGGAATTTAGGGGGAAATAGAAAAAGTTGGTTTTGCTTTATTTTGTGAAATAACCTCTTCTGGAGTTCCATATGGTGTAGTGAGAAAAATCCGTGGACTAAGCATGACCCAGACACTGGTTCCTATCACTTTGTGGGCTCATATTATTTCTCTCTCCTCAGTTTTCTCATCTCTATAATGGGAGCCTATGGAAATTCACAGCTAGTGAGCATGGCTCTATGCTAGCAGTTATGCTAGAGGCTTTGTATACAATTTACATTTCATTTAATTGTTTCCACAAGCCTGCACAGCAGGCGATATCACCATTTAAAGAAGAAACTGAGGTCAGAGAAGTTCATTTGCCAAGGCTTATCCAGTTAGTAAGTGTCAACATTTCTTCATCCCCTACTCTCTCTTATTAGGTAAGTGTAAAAACCAAGTAATTTCGTGGCCTGGGAAAGTATAAAGCACTCCGTAAATATAGGGGAGTATTGTTGAAATACTGAGGTTCCTTGCTTGCACTCTCTCCTTCTCATTTTCTGTTATCTCCGTAAAGCATAAGCAGCTGCCTTTCGTCCAGACCTATCAAAGAAATGTCATAAAACCATTTTTCAAAATGTCAAATGCCTGTGTACTTTAGCCCAAAGTAATTAAGCCCTTTTATTTCCTCCAAGTCACAATGCTGAACCCCGGGAGCTTCTAAAATGTGCCCTTTCTCCTCTATCCTGAACTAATGGATATCAAGGCTGAAGGCTGAGCTTGCAGGGGAGTCCGTGAGAGCCCTTCAGAGCCACAGAGGCCCGGCCTGACTTTAGCTGCTCTCCAGCCGTGACCACAGAGTGCTAAATAATAACAAGGTTGAATTATTTATGCAGGGGTCAATGACTCATGATAGCACGGTCCGCTTCTAGCAGAGTGCCAGGGTCCTAAGGTCTAAGGTGACTGCCTGCCCGAGGCCGGACTGAAATCCTCGTCACCAGACACTCCCCTCCTCCCAACTTCCCCCAGTCATCCCACCCCTGCAGACAGAGCGTAGTGCCTGCAGGGCAACTAACATTTCAGTGACATTACCGGGTGTTTACACTGAGCTGGATATTATGCATGCATTTTCCCATTTCATCTCCACAGCAACACTTATTTTCTCTATTTTTTTCTGGTAAAGAAATTGAGACTCATGTTTCAGGTTGCACAGCTGGCAAGGGTTAGAGCCAGAATGAAAACCCAGGTCTGACTTATTTCTAGGATACCATGTAGACTTTCTCTTAAATTCCTTTTACCTGACAATTTGTTTTAAAACCCTGTTTAAGAAGTTTAGGTGGTGCCAAGGAGAACAATGGATTCTTACCATGGTATTTAAGACCTTCCGTGATCTGGTTCCATTCCAGCTTCCTATTGAAGACACTGTGCTTTCCATCATCACAATCACCCGGAAACTTTAAAATACAGATTCTTGGACCCCATCCCTGGTTTAGTGTCATCAAAACACTTGGTGCTGGGACCCACCCAGGCTTTGACTGTAAGCCTCCTAAGCGATTATGATAATCAGCTGTTTTGGAAACCTTCATTTTACACAAACTTTCTCTTCAGTTCCTTTCCAAATTATCATCTAAACTCCCATTTCTGTGACTTGGCTCAATGCTATGAACTTCTCTTAGACTGGCTTTTCTCTGCTTCCACCCAACATTTTTCTAACCCAACCTAACCCCCATTATTTCTGTAAGGATCTTGAGCACCACAGCTTCCAGCAGTGGCCCCCTCACTTGTCTTCCAGAAACACCTTTGGATCTTAACTGGCACATGTATTAGTTAAGATGTGAGTTTAGAAACTATTAACAGTAGCCCAAAAGAACAGTTGTGTTTCATTTAACCCCTAGAAATATATTCTATCTTCCTTAACAGTACAAGAATCATCAGTACAGTGAAGGCTCTAGGTTCCTGTTATCTTATTGCTCATCCCTAGGGTAGGACCTTCATTCACATGGCCTAAGATGGCTCATCACCGGGCCTACATTCCAGCCCATGGGGAAAGGGAAAATGAGGTGAAGGAGTGCGATGAACAGGAGTGGCACAGAATAATTCTGCTCACATCTTGTGGTCCAGAACCCAGTCACATGGCCACACTTAGTTGAAACAAAGGTTGAGAGATCTTTTATAAACTGGACATTCTACATGTCCAGTTAAAAAATGGAAGTTCTATTAATTGTGTGAGTAAAAGAGAGAATAGATACTGGAGAGCAGCCTAGCAGGTTTGTAATTTTCCATTTGTGTCTATGTTCCCAGCTGAACTGTAAGCTCCAGGAGAACTGGGCCCCTGGCTTATATCTGTTGGTGATCATTCTGGGGTCTAACAGGTGGAAGGCACTAGATGAGTGCTTCTGGTTTGCAAGAAAGAGCCGGAGTGATTGACCAAGCTGTGTAATTTAAGGCAGATTTTTATTCTAATCCATGTCGCTGTCCATATTTCAGGGAAAGTTTCTGAGCCTCTCTGGTTCAGTTTCGTAGAAGCAAAATTTAGTTGGAAAACACTTTTAGATATTATCTAGTCCAACCCTCTCATTTTATAGATGGGAATCTGAAAACCAGAAAGGGTAGAGACTTGTCCACGACTCAAGGGTTCGTCAAGAGAGGAGTTGGAGCCCAGGTCTCCTAGCAACTAACCCAGGCACAGCACTAAGGTATCTCCCCATCACTCTTCTAGAAAATGGGTACGGGGGACAAGGTGACCTCTAAGCTCCCTTTCAACTCAGAAACTCTGATGCACATTCATAGTCACATTGCGGCCCTTCCGTCAAACACAAAACTGGCATTAAACCACTGCGCCCTGCTGAACGTGCTGCAGCAGCCTCGACAGTCATTCGAGAGGCAAAAAAGTTCAGAGCTGGGGGTTCCAGGGTCAGCTCAGAAGCAGAACTAGTTGGGAAAAGCAAGGGAGAGAGACTTGGATGCCCCCACCACCTGGTCACAAGTGGCACACTTCCTTGAGCTTCTTCTGAGAGGACATTGCTCCAGGTGCCTGGGGCGGCCATCCTTTGGGAATTTGGAATCCGGGTCACACATAAACAGCAGCAGACAAGGGGATATGTAACATTAAACAGAAGAAATGTCACCAGGCAAACTGGCCATAATAACAGTTTCCATTTATTGCTCAGCTGCGATGTGTGCCCCACTCTGTGATAGGTATTTATTTTATAGGCTTGATCTCATTAAATTCTCACGACAAGCTTCTGGGATTACTGAAGGTCATACAGCTGGTAAGTGGTGATTAATTGTCAGCAGAGTGGTGTGAAGACAATAAATTACAGAGCAGTTCAGGAGAGAAGCCTGTGGATGGAGTGGTCAGGGAAGGCTCTGTGGGGGAGGAGAGAGTTAAACTACGCCCTGAAGATGGGTAGGGTTTGTGGAAGGGAAGAAAACAGGAAGAATAAGTGCAGGTGGTGAAGACAACGTATGTATAGGGAACACTGAGTAAACCGATTCCCAGGGAAGGTTGGGAATAAGTTAACACCGGGGCAAATACTGAATTGTGGAACTGGTGGGTAGGGAACAGTGGTGGAGAATGACATGCTCAATGATCATTTTTGGAGAAAGGATAAAAAGGCAGGCTGAAGTCCCATAGCTCACACACAGCCCACTGCAAAAGAAAAGAGGAAATAAAGTGACTGAGAAACTGTAAAGGCAATTTGTGTCAAGTGCCTTATAAAAAGGGATATATCCTTTAATTCAGGAATCTCACTTCTAGGATTTAACCTCAAGAAAATTTCAGAGACACTCTGAAAGCTGGAAACAACTAAATGTGTACTAATACGGAAATTGCTGAATATGTTACGGAACATATAGGTGACTACATGTCATGTTGCCTCTATAAAACATACCTTCAAAGAATGTGTAGTATCACACTGTCCTGCCAATGGGTTTCAGCCCTGGGCAAGTTCGCTATGGATTCAGTGTGACCAAAGAAACTGACAGCAAAATGTTCTTTGGGGTGAAAGGGTTATACCCAACTTTATTTCGACGGTGGCAGGTCAGTCACTAGAATCCTGCACATGCAGAGCGAGTCTGCAAGCAGCAAGCCAGTCTCTGCTTCTGGGCCTCTCTGCACAGCCATCCCACACACCCGTCCTCTGGGCTTCTGTCCTCAGCGCTGCCACCACTCCAGCCTCTGCTCTGCTCTCCTGCAGCCTTGCAGCCCTGCCACCGTGTTGCCCAGAGCACTGGGCGGAGCTCTTTATATAGAGTCAATAACACGTATTGCCCACACGTGTGTAGTGAGCTAGTCAACCAGGGCCAGGTGAGAATCCTGGCCACAGGAACCTTCATTTTATCCACATCAAGTAAAGGAGCAGAATGCAAACAATAGTACACAAGTTCTTAATTTCAAATTATATATATACATAAAAATAAGATCGTGTGTGTGTGTGTGTGCACATACACAGAAAAAAAGAGTGGAAGGGAAGACCCAGCAAATATGCATCCATCAGTTTTTTGAAAGTTCATTTAAACCTGATATTCCTGGGTTCCCATGTAAAGCTCCAAGCTGCATGGCTCCCATCGGATCAGAAACATTAACGTCTCCCTTCAGTGTTCTCTGTAGCCGTTTAGATAAATAGTTTTCCCCAGAGCCATAAATCCTAAGTGACCAACACCCTTATTTCAGGGGACAAACACCAAAGCCTCTTTCAAACTCAGTGATTTATGAATCTGTGGCTTTCAGAGTGTCAGGGGTCCTTCATCAATACCCAGAGCGCCTTCCCAGGTGGAGGAATGGATCCCATCAGATGGAAAGACATTACTGTACTTGGGTCAATAGTTTCACCTTTATCCTTCCTGCTTGGTTTGGTTTGGGGGTTTATTAATTTTGTTCCTGCCATTGAAATAGTTGGGATATCAGCTGAGTAAGAGAGGCAGTGCATTAAATATAACTTGATCAGAATCCCAGCCTGCCTTTGCCCTCGCTGCTAGAGGGTCAACATAAAGGTTAGTAACGGAGAGAGGCCCTCACGCACTTAACCACGGTGGAGCACCCCATCGCCAAGTGGCAATTAGGGTCTCTCTGTGAATGCCAATAACGGGCGATCAAACAGTGTCACCCAAACCAGACGGACCTCTGCATTAGCTCAGCTCTCCATTCATCACTGAGCCGACAGCCTGCAGAGCTCCATGTGGAATATGCGGCTCCATCTTTCTGTTTTACCCAGTGAAATGATCTATTTCATTTAGGTAGGACTGAGTGGGAGAGGAGCAGGGGGCGAACGAGGGAAGTGAAATAGGCTTGTCTTTGGCATGCTTGGGCAGCAGCTTAAAGTGTCTGAGACTTGAAAAGAAATATCACATAGTAGTCTTACTTGTCCCTGCTTGCAACTCTCCGGCTCTCACACCAGGATGGTCCTACCTTAAATAGTTCTTTTTGGAGACAGCATGACAAATGGAAGCAAGTGCATAGCTAGCTGTGTGATTTTGGACAAGTCATTCTGAACCTATGTTTTCTCACCCATGGGATGAATAGATTGGATGAGGACAGTGGTTTTCAAACTGAGTTCCTCAAGGTCTTACGGTTCCTTAGCGGTGTCTTAGAACCTGCGAGGGCAGGAAGGTGGGGAGGTTAGTGAATGCCAGGCACAGCCGTTTCATGTAAGTTTACTGAATTTTATTTGTAGATTACTTAAAAATGTGCAGAGCATGGTCTTACATACTAATGTCATTTGATCTTCACAACTTTGTGAGGTAGTCAGGACAGATATCACCTATTCCAGTTACTATTGCTGCATAATAAACTACTCCAAAACGTGATGGCATAGGACAAACATTTTACTCTATTTATAGAATCTTTGGGTCAGGAATTCAGAGAGGCACAATAGGAAAGGCTTTGCTTCATGATATCTGTGATCTGAGCTAGGGAGACTCATAGGCTGGAGGAATCTCAGTGCCCAAGGGCTAGACTCACCTGGACGTGTTTCACTCACATGTCTGTCTATTGACTAGAACGGCCTTTCTCTGTGCTTTTGTCACAAGGGCTAGTTTGGATTTCCTCACACAATGAGACAGCCAAGTTCAAAATGCTGGTGCCCCAAGTGCAAAGCAGACTTGCACAGGCTTTTTATCATCTAGACGCAGAAGTCGCATAGTATTGCTTCTGCTGTACTGTGTTGGCTCAGGCAATCCCAGAGTTTCACCCACAATCAAGGGAGAGCACATCATGGGACAAGAGTTAATGTGTAAGAAGCTAATGTGGAGGAGATCATAACGGGAGCTAATGGGAGATAAGCATGTGGCCACCTTAGAGTCTGCCAAGTCCTCTTCATTTGAAAGATGAAGAGACAAAGAATTGGTACACATCTACTAAGGGCAGAGCTGGGACTAGAACCCAGTTCCTTCAGATTTGCTCCTTTTTTTTACCATGCTGCTTTTGGCTCAGAGTTTTATGTTTCTGGATTAACTGGTCATCAACTTAGTGAATAGACTGATTCAAAAATGAATTCTCCTCAAAGTAGTGCATGACCAGCCCAAGAGAGCAATATCTTCTAGTGGACGGGACATTTTGATCTCTTCGGTTCTCAGAAAATTGGCATGAAAAATGTATATAAAATCCATTAAAATTAAGGCAAATGGCCAGCCTCCAATCCAGCATCAGGAGCGTAACAGGCACTTAGTAAAGGGATTGTTTTTAATGAATCATCATTTCATGTTAAAGCCTTCCCAAAGTCAAGGCCATATGAACAATTCTTTTAGGTTGCTTTGATGGTTCCTACTTGGAATTTACATTTCTCTTCATCCATCCTCACAACGCCTAAGTGTGTTTACTTCCAACTTACCAATGAGAGTTGAGACACCAAGAGAGAGTCAAGAATGCACGGAGGAGTCTGAGGTAATGAGTAGGACTTTGGGGAAGGTTGGGAGATAGGAAATTTTTCATCGATCCAGCAGCCATCTACTAGGGCCTATGTTCAACACAGAATCCAGAGACAAGTTAATGATGGTTCCTGCCACTGAGAGCCTCACTGCCTTGAGGAGAAGGTATCTCAAATAACCAGTGCTGAAAGAAGCCTGGATAGGGAACACGGAGGAAGCAGTAACCGGCAATGTCTGGGAGATTGGAGGGCTTCACAGGGAGATAATATTGTACCTGGACTTGGAGGGGGAGGTAAGAGCTGTCTAGGCAGAGACTGTGGGATGGAAAAATGTCCTGAGTATGGGGAATAAACATGAGAGGCACAGAGACAAGACAGGACATTATATGTCTTGAGAAAGGCAGTGATGGAGGACAAGTGTGAGAGGTGGGTAAACAAGCAGGGGAGGAGGCTAGAGAAGTAAGCTGAGATCTCCTTGTAAAGGAGTATCATAAGCATCCCTAGTCACCCCCTTTTCTGTGAGCTTTTCCTTCCTCATAACCTCACCTTACCCCAATTTTTAATACCCTGCTGCCTGCCTCCCCACACTTGAAATTACCCTGGAAAGTAACTGGTATCAGTCATTCACACTATAGTATAAATGAGATTATATATCACCTATAAGCCAGTGTGTTCTTTCTTGGAGAGGTTTCTTTTTTCTTTTAATTAGAAGTTTTATTTCAGCTTATAGAACAAAAGTTTGGGAGAATATTGGGGAGATTCTTCCTATGGCAAATGAAATCTCAGCCCACACTGAAAATCTTGTGGGGAAACATCTACCACTGTTCACCGGAGTCAGAATCCTGGGCTGAACTAACCATTTGTCCAACTCAGTGTGACTATAGCATCCCTGGTCATTTTGAGCTCCCTGGTCTCTGGATGAGAGCTTAATTATCCCAAGAGCTGCCAACCACTTCTCCCAATAAAGTACAGTGTGCCCCATAATAATCAACCTGCAGAACTCTGATTCTTCATATAGGGCAAGCCAAACTCCTAGGTATGGGGCAGAATGTAAATGTTAACAATCTCATAGCTCATTGCCTATAAAAACTCTTTTTATGAGCACCTAAGTAACAGGCGATTGTCCGGTGCCTGCAGCTGGGGTGATAATTCCGCCTGGGACTAGCGGAATGAGAAGAGCACCGGTCCCCACCATGAGAGCGTGCAGGCCATAGTGATGTTCAGGTAAAGCCAGGCCTTACCAACACGCGGACGCAGCTCATTCCCAGGGCTGCAGGGAAGCCGTGAGGACGCTTCCTCGAGCTGATCCGCGTCCTTTCCTTGTTGCTTGGTCTCAGATCCTGCCTGACATCCTGGCGCATCAGTGCCCCTGCTCGTCTCCCACTTGGTGCCATCCTTGAAGTCTACCTGATGTGGTATTAGAAGGCTATCAACTGGTCATTTCGCTCCATTCTTGCTGCTTTTTCTCAGGTTCCCCTTTTAACCTCCTCCTCCCACCCTCTCTCACTGCCTCACCCCATAGGTGGCCTCCTCGCTCTTTTCTCACTTTCTGAGCTCTGGCTCCTGATCCCCCACTGTGCTGCCTGGCTTTCTCTTCATGCTCCCCATCCTCTGACTGGTTGTCAAGGCTACTTTGTACCCTCCAATAAATATAACTACCCCCTCCCACCCCAAGCGTTATTACCCCAGAAGGTCGACACTGAGTCACCCATGCTGTGACTGCTCATTCTGTTCCTCTGACGTGTCCCTGGACCAGGGAAGAGATTCTTGCCTTCTTCTCCTGCGTCCAAGCCTCTGCAGTCCTAGTCACCATGTCTATGTCTTTTCCTTTGGCTCGAACCCTACCCTTTCTGATCCCTTTCTTTCTAAATGCTCCACTTCATTCCTTTGCAGTGAAGGTCCTGTTTTGCTCTCAGTGTGAAGAATGTGCTACCAGAGGCTGCAGTCCAGTGGGAACCCCAGTCTTTGGATTCCAAGACCTCCTTCTGTCACATTCAGCTAATGTTGGGCTATGGATGCTAATGCCACCTTGAAGACCCTGATCTGGACTCTGACCCCTTTCCCATCCATCTCAGCTCTGCTCTCTGCACTTTGTTTCTCTGCACAGACTTCCAGCTGCCATCTATTGCTGGGCCCGCCCCCAAGCCTGCCAGACCTCATCAGTTAATGCCAGCATAGGCCAGTTATGACAAACAACCTCACGTCTCAGTAGCTTAACACCTAATCGGTTTATTTCTCATTCACATCAGTTCAAGTGTTTGACAGTCTACCACACAGTGATTTAGGACCCACTACTTCCTTCCAGTGGTCCCTTCATTTTCTAGGCCCTTGGAATCCTGAACTGGCTCCTCTGTATCCAGCCAGTCAGGCGATAAGGCAGGAGAGATGGCAAAGGATATCTCAGGAGATTTTAGGGCCTAGCCAAGAGGTGGTGTCCATGACTTCTGCCCCCATCTCTAGCTAGAACTAGCACCTGGCTGCACCTAGAAAATGAAATCTTCTCATGTGCCAGGGGAAAATTGAATGGTTTGGTGTATAAATAGCATTGTCTCTGCTACATGGTGGAAACATCTGTTTCCTAAGGGTGATCCCATTCCAGCCCATCTCCTTGCCCCAGTTTATCATCCTATCCAAAGCCTAGAAAGGACTGAACCCCTCGGAAGACATCGCAGAGGTGATGGAATATGTAGACTGGGGCTATTGCTTCTCACTACCTGAGGAGAAAGGGTAGCCCACCGTAGGAGGCCCTCCCTCCGGGGAACCTCAGGCCCTGCCTAACCTCACAAATTTGGTCCCTTTTGACAAGTGTCAGCCTTTCATCTCTTCCAAGAAATATTCTCTTTCTCCTCATGGGGACTTGTTCAGAGAAGAGATACTCAAGTGATAGGTGCCTCACTAATATCTAGACGGAGGAAAAAAACGGCATGAAGAATATTTAGAGAGAACAATGTAGATCACCATGGAAACAATCTTTAGAACACGCTGGGGAGAAGGACTCATTGTTAACATGGCTCATATTTTGCAGAGATATCCAATCGCCGAATTCAATTCTGGACCCTTGTCATGAAAAACCAGCTCTTTTGAGTGGCTGCCTAGTCATCTGATGGTATGGCAGTCCTGCAACCCCCAGAGTCTAGACATTTAGATAAGGATGTCAGCTTAGGGTTCCCAACCCATGATCCAGCTTTGCGTTTCCCGGGGCACCTTTTAAAATAACCACTTAGTGTGGAGTCTACAAATAGTTAGTGACCTCCACCCCAAACACCTTACAAATAATAGATGCCTGCTACCCTGCTCTCTTATCTCCCACTGGCTTGTGACCCAGAATGGAGAGCTGCCCTTCTCCTGGCTCGTGTTTCCCCCAACTCTGCAGATCTTTCTGAAGAGTTAAATAAATTTTGTGATTTTACTTCCTTTGTGTGAGTATACTGTACCTTCAATCAAAACAACCCCAAAGTGGGAGCTCAGATGCTGAGGAGCTCCCTGCTGGCCCCATGTGGGTGGCTTGTGTCCCCCTATTCAGCAGGTCATAATCCGCATATTCTTAGTTCAATACACCAGCCCCAGCTTCTCCACACAAGCCTTCAATCACACTACCTTCAAAATGCTGGGGTTGTTATAACCACAGAGCACATGCTGGTTTTCAGGGAGTCCTTTTCTCACCCATTTAATAATCTGTAATGAAGATAATGCTTTAATTAAGGCAACTTACTGTTTTCCTGTTGATTAATTTGAAATCAGCAAAAGGTCAAATTACCATTAACACACTGAATTTACTAAGCTGTTCCAGAAGTATTTTTATTCTGACAGCAGAGGTTTAGAAGAAGATGGCAAAAATACATATTTAGTTGAAATGTACACAAGGAATAGAGGAGGTTTATCTTTTGCACTGCATAGAAAAAAAAAAAGAAAGAAACTATCCTTAACTACTCAAAAGCAGTTTTTGTCAGATTTTTCTGCCCCCAAATATGTGAAGAAGAAGTCTACAGGTGAAGACAACTCTTGGCCAGTAATAATGATTCAATATGGCTGTTTAAACAAAACCTCTGGGAGTTGCTAATGAACAGTTGTTCCAAGGGCTACTCAAAAAATGTCAGGAGAAGAACAGTGGTTTTTGCAAGGTGGGCCTCAGAGACGTGGAGTACCGCGGTGCAGGTGCTGGGCCTCAACCTCACGGGCACGGAAATGTAGTGTCTGCTGTGGTTATCTCCCCACCAGCCTCCCAGGGCTCCGTTCCTGCCCACTCGCCCAGGCTCCCGGCCCTCCCCGGGAAAGGTTGGAGATCTTCACTGTGTTCTACAAGTGCTGCAATAAAATTATTAATATTTCAAACTTTGGTCTCTGTGAGTATATAAATATGCTTGCAAGTGTTGTATTAGTCTCCTGAGTCTTTTACTCATCCTTTATTTTTCTGTTTCAGTAATTCCTATTTTTACTCTATACTCTTCATTGTAGCAACCTAGCCACATTGGAAGGCAAAGCCATAGTCCGTGCATGTGATCCCCAGAACCAGCTGGATGACAAGGCATGCATGCTTCATGCACCCCAAAGGTTGCTGGAGATGTATTTGCATTCTCTTTCCTGCTTTCCTTACCCCTAGTCTTCCCAAGGCACCATGTGAGTGGGTTCAGGGAGAACAGAGCCAATCTGCTTGCCTGAAATAGATGCCAGGTCTTGATTAAATTATGAGATTTATTTCTTCCTTTCTTCCATTTCTTCCTACAAGTATCTGTCAAACATGTACTGTGTGCCGCGTATTCTCTCTGGTGCCTCCAGTGTTTTCCTGGTGTATGCCTCTCCCCTCTCTGTGACTTTTTTTTCTGCTTTCCATATCCAGTTTCCTCCAGTCCTCCACCTCTCTGTGACCTCAAAACCTGTTCTCAGGGAAGCCCAGCTCTCAGTTGTTTGTAAGTTGTAATGTAAGTTGGTGTGCTCTTGTTCCTGGAGGAATTAGCATTTGACATTTAATCTTCCATTGTGTAACTGATTCCCTGTTCATGAAATTGTAGACAACATTTTGCAAGCAGGCGGGGAGGTATTTTCAAGGTAGAAGACCTTCTCCAAAACCTTAAGAGTCCCACCATCTGGTGACCACCCACTTGGAATATGCATGAGGTTGATCCTTTCCTTGACTTCTTTTGGTGATGGAACCGGAGAATGGGATGGACCAATCTCAGAAACACAGGCCAACATTGCTGTTAGGATAAAGCTCCAAATCCTTTTCATAGCACAAAAGACCCCGCGTAACACAGCCTCCTACTTAACTCTTTAGACTCTTTCTACACCTTGGAGGAAAGCCACATCGGAATTTTGTCAGATCTTTGGTAGAAATCCCATCTAATTTTAGCATGCCTCTGCTTGGAGTGTTCTGCTTGTCAACCCCTCTCACCATGTTAGCTCCTACTCTTGCTTCAGCTCTGATTTTAAATGTTACGTCTGGGAAGACTTCCCTGACTCTCAGGGACCTAATGAGACTGTGATTAGTTTAGGCTCTCTGATATATAATCTCATAATATGCAATAATTTTCATAGTCCCTCTCATGGTGTATTTATTTGTTTATGGAAGTATACCTTGCTGATTAGTCTTCTTTGCTGTCAAACATCTGGTAGAGTGCTGGGCTCGTGTATATATCTGTGGAATGTATACTGTATTGAATGACTGATTCTAAGTACTATGTCTCTTAAGTCAAAACTTCATGAAGAGTTCCCTTACTACTTGGTAATAAAAATCTGATCAGCTCTGCCCTGCTGGGTGGCCGCCTGCTGTTGGGGTCATCTCATCTTGGACAGACCCTATGCTTGAATTCTGCCCTCACTTTCTTATACCTGGGCTTTCCCCACTTCTAACCTGTGAGATCCTACTGGATTAATATTCCCCAAACACTGGTTCAACCAGGTCTTTCTTCTGCTTAAAAGCCTTTGATGTGGAGTTGGCTACAGAATAAAGCTCCGACCTTGCCTGGCCTTCAAGCCCGTCTGTAATGCGATTCTGACCTGTATTTCTGTATTCACTTCCTCTCTAAGGTGAATTGTTTGTTCCACCAGATGTATTCACTCACTGACTCAAAGCCTTACATTCTTTAATCCATCTAGAAGCAGCCCCTCCTCTTCTGTTATCAAACTGCCTTCCATCCTGAGAGTATAGCTTACCTCCCATTTCTTCTGTGTAATCGTCTCTAGCCACTGTGTTAGGACTCTTTCAGTATCAAGTGATGAGGCCAGTCTTAAACTGGTTTAAGTGAATGAAAAAAGAACTTATTAGTTCATGTAATCGATAAGTCCAGGAGTAGAGTTTAAGTATGACTTTAGGTAAAATACCATTAGTAACCTTTTTCTCTCTTCTGATTCTGTGGATTCTTCTGATCTATTGATTTTATTCTGCATTAGGTTTATTCTGGAGTGGACGACAATAATGTTCATGTGGTAGTCCCAGAAATTCAAGGCTTACATCTTGCCAGCTTAAGAAACTCAGGGCAAACAAACTTCTCTTTCTTAAAAGTTCCAGCAGACGTCCCAGAGAAGGATGGGTCACATACTTCTCCTGAACTTACTGCTATGGTGCTTTATTAACCAGGTCTGGGTCATGTGTCCAGTTCTGGAACCCATAGGTAGGGTCAGCCACACAGAACTGCTTGAATGGAGAATGGGGGTTGGGTGGCTCTCCAAAGGAAATTTGAGATATTGTTACCAGAAGAAGGGAAAATGGGTGCCAGGCAGGCAAAAATAACTGACATTCATTCTACCACTACCAGTGTAAGTGTTCTCTCCTCGCTCTGAAGCTGTGTTAATGCTTGTTGTCCACACTATTCATTTATCCGGTATCATTGAGACAGGGACCATAGATGTAGTCAGAGTAGGGTGAGGGCCTCTGGAGGGGGCAGGGCAGGATATTTGCAGTCAGAGCAACGTAACTACATGCAAGGAAACCCCCCCCCTGCTAAAACTCTATGTTTAACATTGAGCTCTAGAATCATTCTTCAGTAAAATCAGTTAGTGTTCCCCAGATAAAGAAGAGCAGCACACATTTTGTTATGCTGATCATTTGTAACCATGTGTACGATTCACTTTAACATACTAAAAGGCCCAGGCCTATGTGCTGTCTTTCCTCCTTCAGATCTGACGAGGTGATTTTGCAAACCGAGCAACTAACTTGTCATGCAGACCCAGCTGTAGACAGCAGGGTAAAGGGCAGGAAGAATTCCGTCTTGTAAGATTGCATTTTAACACCCAGGAAGTTCAAGAGGCAAGATTCTTTAGCAAGAGGACAATACCTCAGCCCACCTTGTGGGCTGGGCAGGCAGCCTTTTGATGTGCTCCCAGACCAAGGTGTTGGTGTCCCAGAGAGAAATCAAGGCAAGAAATTTCTTACAGTTAATTTTTAATATTCAGGAACCACTTAAGGCAAGAAATTCCTTACAGTTAATTTTTAATATTCAGGAACCACTTAACAAGTCCCCACCCCTAAGTTTTTTCATGTTCTCCTCAACTGCCTATAAAACAACGCACCACTACGGACTCTCTTGTCCCCTCCTGGCGTGAGCCGGGAGCTCTGTCCTTTCACTTTATCTCTAAATAAAAGCTTGTACCTTGCTCTCCTACCTTGACTGTTTGTGAAGCTCATTCTTCGGCTCCACAAACAAGAACCCCGGCATCATCATCATGGCCTTATTTTCCTATGGTCACTAGATACTTGCCACAGTACCAGACACCAACCTGAACGCCAGTATTTCAAGCAGAAAGAAGAAGAGAGCAGGTGGAAAGAGGATTTCCCAGGAAAAGGAAAGTTTCCCTAAAGGCCATTCAGGAAACTTGGATTACCTGGTGAAGAGGCAGGGAAAATGAACATATGGCAAAGGGGATAGGATAGCCATGAGTGGATTCGTTCAAAAAAGGTTCATTTCTGGAGCTGAACGCACTGCTTAACAAAGGCAGGGTTCTGTTAGCAGGAAGGAGGGGTCCGATTCCTGCTGTTGGCTGGGTAACCGACAGTGACTGCTCAGGATGTCTGTTCATCAATTTATCTGCTAGCAATTGAGAATGTAATACATGAAGGCATTGTGTGTTTCTGATTCTCAGCTAATCCATAGGACTTTTTTTTTTTAATGGCAAAAATTGTGGTTATACTTTGCATCTTCCCAATACCTTGCACTTAGTAGCTATTCAATAAGTATTTGCTGATTTTTAAAATTTGATGTTGAGGGGTTAAGAAAAGTTTTTTTAGGATTCAGTCTTTCTAGGGTCTTGTTCTAAGACTTAATTTCTTCCCTCACTGCTAAAGGAAATGGTAGATCACCACATTTGTGTTATGGTCATTTGAATCATGCAGATGTAAATGAATCCCAAATACATCTTCTTAGCTGTAATTTATCTCCTGGTCAGCTTGTAAATTATTTGACTCTTTTTATGTATGGCCTATCTATATGGTTCTTACACATGTAAAACAAATTTAGACAGGTAATGTATGTAACTTGGCTAACTGGTTCCCTTTTTAAATGGTTTTTCCTCATTTTCTTTAATAGGGAAATTGCTCTCTCACTGCATCTTAATTCACAATGTTAAGACTTCAGAACTATAGTTTTATATTCAGAAAGAATTTCAATCTTCTTGCTGTCAAACATGCTCTGCTCTCACATGGGCACTTAATGGTGTCAGGATGTCAATTTAATTTTGACAGGGCCCCTATAGATGGAATTTTCAACTTTTATTCTCAGTTAATGTGGATGGGTAAGAGAATGTTAGAAGTTTTTTCCTTCTGCTTTCATGGAAACATACACTTTCTCTTAAGATTTGGGTGACAGTAGTATGTTTGTGAAAGTGAAAAATTCCCCTACTGCTCACGACCTACTATTAAAGGCATCCAAATGTCTCCACGGTTCTTGTTTCTCCAATTGCTGTGATGCTCTTAATAGTCTGAAGGCACTGAAATCTTTGTTCCCACCAAACAATGGTTTCTCCCACTTGCTTTTGGTGCAGTACCACTTGAATTTTAGATGTAGCAATTATGGCTATAAATCCATGGCTCTTTGCTCTTTAAGATGGTAGAGTCTGATGGCTAGATGGCTAGTAGGATGTGAGATTTTAGATTTTTGTTCGGGAGTAGGAGTAGACTGAACCACCCTCAGCACTGTTGTATTAGCTATCTATGGCTGCATAACAAATGATGTCAAAATGAAGTGGCTTGAGACCATAGACGTGTATTATCTCACAGAGGGAATCTGGGATAGGCTCAGCTGGGTGGTTCTGGCAGAGGGTCTCTCATGAGGTTATATCAAGGTATTGGCCTAGGGTAAATAGGCATCTGAAGGCTTAACTGGGGTTGGACTGGGGTTTCCAAGGTCATTCACACAGCTGTTGGCAGAAGGCCTGTTTCTTGCTATGTGGGCCTCTGCTTGAATATCCTTAGGATATGGCAGCTGGCTTTCTCCAGAGTAAGTGATCAGAGAGAGAGAGACCACGGGAAAAGAGAGAGGGACCACAGGGAAAGCTGTAATGCCCCTTACAACCTAGTCTCAGAGGCCATACCCTGTCACTTCTGCCATATTCTCCTTGTTCGAAGTGAGTCACTAGGTCTGGTCTCTACACAGGGGGAGGGGAATTAAGCTCCATCTCTTGAACAGAAATGTGTCAAAGAATGTACGGATACATTTAAAAACCAACACGACTCTCTCGATTTTCCCCCTTTGTGACTGGGCATCTGAGAAAAAACAAACCACACTCAGAGATTTAGACTGTGGTCAGCAAATGGACAGATGAATACTGTTCCCTCAATCTTGGGGCAATTCATAAAGAATTTCAGCCTTCCAACCTAACCAAATAGGTGTTCCCCCAAAGCTCTAAAAGGATAGAGTGGGGGTTAGGTCTGAGAGCCAGATTTCTTTTTCCAGCTTCCCAAACAATACTATCTTCTATGCCCTCCATGGATATGCAGTGGCCGTGGGAAGCTTTTCCGGGAGCAGGACACCACCAAGGATGGGTTGGAACAGGAACAGAAATGTTTGGTTGTCCTCACCTGGACTAATAATAGGCAGGTACAGGCAGCAGATGGTAAGATGGTAAGAAGTTAGCTGTTTTTGTTCTGCTGGTTGGCAAAGATCAACCACAGATGGTGAGAGTGAAGCCGTGAGCAGGTGCCAGCCCTGGGACCAAGCAAGAGTGAAAGCCTCCATTAAAATCAACCACAGCTCCACTGAGAGATATGCAGGATCCAGGGGCTGGAGCCTAGGCTTGGCTTTCAAAAACAGAAGCTATGCTGGTTCTGGCTCTTTGGTGACTCGTAGTGCACAATGTGAGGAAGGGAGCCCTGGGTACCAGATGGCGAGGGTGCGAGAACAGAGCCTGTCAGGCCACAGAGTGAAGTATCATGCCATAAAGACAGATGGTGAGGGGGGTGCCCCGTCTGTGGAGGCTTACTGCCTTTTCAGTACTCATCCTGCCTGTGTACCCTTCATATAGGGTCTCTTCAAGAGCTTCTACTTCCAAAGCATTTTAATTTTGAAGTCAAATGTAAGCGTTCCAAGCTCTAGTCCAGGCTAAGACAGCTTCACAGCTTCTCCCTTTTCTCATACTTCGAGACACCCAGGTTTCTGATATATTAATTAGTAAGGGAATTATAGAATGGTATAATTTATTAAACTGGGCACCGGATAGAAGATTCCATATAAGGTTATAATCAAGAATAGTCCCTTTCCGGTACATTTCTGCCATTAAGATACCAGTGTAAAAGAAGAGGTGAAACACGTAGAAAACACACAGATTTACGCTTTAAAATATACATCTGCTATATATGTCATAAACCTACTAAAGAAATCCAGTGGCTCCGCACGTACCACGCTACGGCGCAGGTGGGAGGCAGCTGCCTTTGAGGGTCACTGTCTGGCCCTTCTCAGGCCGCACTCTTCCACACCAAGCAGGAATCCATCAAGCCAAAGGCGGGTGCCCATCCGGAGCTGATTTCACCCCTTCAGAACTCACTCCAGGTACCTAGAAGCCAAAATTCCCTGCCCAAATGGCTCTGAGCCCATTTCTAGGACCTGCGTGGACTTGTCCCCCAGATCCTGAGCTATGTACCCTTGGACCTGTGGCGTGGCCAAGAAATAGTAGTTTTATAGAGGGAAAAGTGGGACTGGAGCTTGGACACGTGGGTTGGAGGGCCCCATGTGTTGGGGGTACCTTGAAGCACAGGGCCAGCCTAGTTGTGGGAAGAAAAGAGGGAAGACTGCTCTGTATGAAGGCCAGCTTCCCCTGTTCCGGTAGGGAACTCTGAGAAGTCCCAGGGTTCTTAGTTTAAACCTGGACTTCCAAGTAGTTATGGAAGTATATTTGTCTAGGTATAAGGATATAATTTTTAAAATTTCACAATCTGTTAGCCAGTTTTATTACTTTTACATATTTATTTTTGATATGTGGTCTCCATGTGTAGCCCTACAAATTTCTGTATGCCCTACAAATGTGAGGGTTGGTCTGGCTCCCCATTTAATACAGAATTAAGTTCAGTCAGCTTGGCCTGGTGTTTAAGGCCTTTTAGTGTTGGTACCACTCTAATCTTACCTCCCATTGCTCTCCTGCAGAAATCTTTCATGCACCAAACTTGTCAGCCCATAGCCAGGCTCGGCCCATATCCTTTCCTCTGTGCTCAGGTTCACACTATTTTCTGTCGCGTGCCCCGTCCTCGCCGGCAAGAACAGCATGCAACAACAGCAGGATTCTTCTGCAGAAAGCTTTATTCTTCAGCTCTTTGTGAAACAAATGAGTTGGGCAGGACCCAGAGGGGAAGGAGAGGCTTGCTTATATAGTTCTCATGCTCTGACCTGGTTGGTGCGGCTCCATATGCCTTATTAGCATAACCATTTGGTGGGTCTCATTGGTCCTTATGCCAAGGCACAATTAGCATGTAGTTTAGTGGTGTGGGATGATTTGTCATTAGGAAGTTCGGGGCCTTCCGGCTGCCCTGCATTGGGCGCTGTTTTCTGAGCGTGGCTGCCAACATTTTCTCTGAAGACTCAGTTTCTGCCTTGCATTTGTATGGGCCGACCTATTGTTTTAACACCCAACCTTATGGTCATGTCTTCTCCCTCTAGACGCTTCTAACAGTGTTTGGATGAGCCATTTAATGGCACTCAAAGCGTGCCACAATGTGTGGCCATTTTTCTTACTATGCACAAGATCTAGCTATAAGACAAGGAGACATCAATACACACAGTTTTCAAGCCAGGAAAGGGGACCCCAAAAAAGTTAAGAAAAGTAGTTGGAGAATCAAGAGAATGTAGGTAGGCAGGTATCAAAGGAAGAGATGGCCAGCATTATCAAAAGCTGCAGAGAGAGGTCACTAGAGAATGATGCCCCAAAACAGAACATTCACCCAAGAGGAAAGAGGTCTTTTGTGACCATTTAGAGAGCAACACATTGTGTGGGTGTAAGCAACATTGTAGTGGGAAAAATAAGAGATGAGAAAATAGAGACAGCAAATATACTGTAATGTTTCTCAAGAAATGTGATTCGGAGAAGAAAGGAGAACAGCTTGAGAGGCTGGAAGAGGTACAGTGGTTCTGTTCTGCTCAAAGCGTGGAGGAGACTGTGTTTGTGGGAGAAAAGAGCTAATTAAAGGGGAAAATTGGTAATGGAGAAAGAAAGTATAGTTGATTAAACAAAATCGGAATGGCTGTGATCCAGTGCGCAGGTGTAGGGCTAGTCTTGACGAGGACAGAGAGCACTTCTTGCTGTGGGTAAGGGAACTAGGAGGGAATCCTGAATGAAAGCTACAGGACAGGCATAATAATGGAGAGACTGAACTTAAGAGTGAAGATATTGTTACTGTAAACGAAAGGCTAAGAACATTTTCTGGGGCGGGTCCAGATTTTATATATTTAAATATCACATTCTTCACGTATTCCTTTCACATTTGCTGTGTGTGTGCCAGGCAGCAGGGTCTACAGAGACACGACCTTTCGTGTAATTTTGAGATTTACTTTTTTACTCTTCTAGAAAGCATTAAGTAGAAATAAATGCACTAGCCAGAAGGGTCCTTTGTCAGACCAGATGTCCCGAGTTGGGGTTTGGGAAGCAAAGGTATCTCAGCCATGGCGCCCTGTTTGAAGTGCACAGGGAGGGGAGGAGAGGTTGAGATCTAAGAGGTTTTAGACGCAGGCAACCAGAGGAGGGTGCGCCTGCAACCAGGAAGATGGGAATCTCTTGGGCACTTCAGGCTACGCTGTAACTAAGGGGAACAACGCGTCAGCCTACACAGGTGAGAAGATTGGCTACTTCTCTAAACCAGGTGTATCTATGGAGGGCAGGTTCAGACACAAGCAAGGGTTCCCTATCCAAGCAGCCCTATCGCAAACACGCAATAACTCTGGTGACTTGAGGTCACTGCTGCTTTTTCCCCTGATTTATTGATGAGGGGCGGGGGAGAGGAGAAGCGGTGGGCAGGGCCAATCACCTTTTCTATTTTACAATTGGTCGAATAGAATCCGAGTCCCGCCTCCCGCACCGCAGCCAACAGGCTCTCGGGGCTGCCACTCGAGCCGCGCTGCCGCCCCTCGCCGTGGCCCCGCCCTTCACCGTGGCTAGGATCTCGCGGGAAGAGCGGCGGCTACGGCTGTGGCCAGCTCTCTCCGCTGCGCGCGAAGCGGGAGGGCTCTCTTCACACAAGCGCTTCCTCGCGAAGAGGTTGGAACTGCAGCAGCCGCAGGCCTGGGCCGCCCCTTCCCTGCTGCCTCCTTCTGTTCCTCAGGGCCCTCGGGTCAGCTCGCCCTCCGACGCTGCTCAGGTAAGGAAGCCCGGAGCGCGTCTCCTCTGAAGAGCGGTCGGGGAGCGGGGACACGGAGCACCCGGGGCAGGCGGGTTCCCGACGGGGGCGGATCCGCGGGCAGCGCGGCGCTGCTTGGTGGGCGCGAGGCTTGGCGGGGTTCTGGAGTGCGGGGAGCGAGGAGGCGGTGAAGTGGGACCCGGGCGCGGGCGCTCAAGGGCTGTATAGCGGGTGCCAGGGCTCCTCGGGGTGAGAAGGCGGTTTATCGGGGGGTACTGGGGCTCTTCCGGCTTGGGATGGGGGTGGGTTGCGGCGTGGAGGGTCCCTGATCTTCGGGGTCGAGGGAGATTTATCAGGGTCCTGAGGTTCCTTGAGGTCGTTTAGCCGGGTTTCGGGACAAGAGGTCCTTTTGTCGGAGTCCCGGGCTCTTTGGGGGTAGAGGTTTAGCAGGGTCCTAGATCTCTGCAGGAACAGGTCATTGGGGTCTTGGGGGGTCCTTTGAGCGGGATTGGGCACCTGGTTCGCATTCCTGGGGTAAAGGAGCAGTGCATTAGCGTTCAGGGGAGAAGGGTCTGTTTATCTGTTTATCCGGGGTTTCTGGGTGATGCATCTGCGTTCTGCAGGGGCCGGGGCCGCCTCGGTGGTCTGCTGGGGGCGGAAGGGTGTACCACGGAGACCAGCGTCTTTACTGGGGTTTCTGCTTGCCCAGAGGGGGGCGGTAACTTGGCATGGTCTCCAGTCTTTTTGGGGGCGACTGGGAGTTAGCGAGTCTCCGGCTGATCTCGAATGGTGGGCGCGGCTCAGCAGGCGCTGGGTCTGATCCGGACGGGCAGGGGTCTTAGTGGCGTCCTCAGCCGGCCCAGTAGACAGCCTGTGGCTGGTCAGCATCCTGCAACTGGTCTCTGTCTAGAGGAGAGTTACTCAATGCTTAGTGGGAAGAATGATCCGTGTTGTTGTTTAGTTGGAGAAATAGTGGGTTTGTTCCGCAGTTTTCTTTTCTCTGCCCCGGGATCCCGGCGGGGGCGAGCTGGCCTCGCTACTTGAGAGCGAGAGAGTGGCAGCACTTTAGGTGGACAGGAAGACTAGACTCTTTAGCAGGCGCCTGTCTTCAGGTTGCGCGTGGAAGCCGCCAACGATGGGAAAGGCGGTGCGGTTTTGGCTCCCCTTTCTAGGTGGTCTGCTTTGCTGATCTTGCATTATTAGATCTGCCCTGAAGTCTTGCCTGAGTGTTAAGCAGTCAAGTAGTGTTGGGAAGTGTGTTCTGGCTTCTCCCTGTCCTTCGAAGAGCGTTTGTGGAAAGAGATAACTTCCAAGTTCAGCTCCAAATAACGTGTTGGAATTTGAAGTAGCAAAGCTAGAGCTCTGTAAAAGCGTCGTTTGAGACCTGTAAGGATGGCTAACAGCTCTTTTAGAGAATCCTGTTTAACAGTTTTATTGTAAAGGTACATATAGCCTTGACTCTTAAGCAGAGTTCTTGGTAACTAACCCGGATTTAGGTGGAATAAAATGACTTATGTATATGTTTATGTGGTTTTTCAAAAATGTATAGGTTAGTCTGTGCATTTGCTTGACAGTTCTTCTATTTAGTAGCTACTTTATCTTAGAGGCCTGTAAATGAAGACTCATATGGCAGGCAGTGGAACCCTGCAAGAATAATTCTGTAATGTCGGGTACACAGACAAATTTGAGTATGCTAAAGCAAAGAATTTTGCCTGCCTTACTCTATTTCTTAGTGACACTTAAAAAAATGACATTTCTTTTGATCTTAGTATCAGAGAGATTAGGGATAATGTACCTAATGTTTGAATTTTGCAGCCATTCCAAAAAACAAGGGAATCCTACATAGCAGTATTTAACCCTTTGAAGTTTTTTAAATCTTTGTTTTGGTTATAATTCAAACCAAAATGCTTGACTAACTTTTATAGTTATCAAAACTGATATTTGGTTGGAACTACAGCCAAAAATCCCTAAGCAGACTTTTTTCTTTCTCATTGTTTTTGAAAGGCAAATGATCCATTAGTAGATTTCAGTAACTTTTTATAAGAGCACTTTTCATAATTTCTAAGGAAACATACCAATCAGTCAAAAATATTTGATTTTCCTGCTAGGTGTCACAGCACTTGGAGGTACAGTGATTCCAGCTCTCATGTAACTTACATCAAGAGAGGGAGAAAGACAAGAAATAAAAATACATGAAATAATTGAAGTGCTGATGAGGGAGAAATGAACAATACTGGGGGTCCAGCTCACTTTTTAAAATAGTTCCTGAAAGATAAAATAATTGATGTCTGCCGTGATAACCAGAAATCAAGCAAGATAATGATCTAACTTCTGAATTATTAGAGAGATTAAATTATGATCAGTAGAGTTTGGGTGTTAAATATGTATGGACTCAGGATTAGCAACTTTTGGCATTAAGTATAAAAAAGTCTGTAAGGATACACATCAAACTTAATAAGTGTTTGGGGGATTTTTCAGGAGGAAGTAGAGAAGAGATATTTTATGCTTCTACATTATTTGTATTTATTTCAATGAGCAAACATTATGTAAGTATGAACTATAGAAGCCTAAAAATTAAAACATTTGCTCACTGCAAATTAGTGAAGTGTACAGTATTTGTAAGTTTTTTTTCTTCGTGTTGCCACTTGCATTGTATGTACTAGTGAAGGACAAAATGTGTATCTAAAATTATAGAGGTGGGGTGGGGAGCACAACGATAGGAGGAGACTGAATGAGATCTAAATAAAATGCTAAAACATGTTGAAGATGTTGGATTTTTAATTATGTAAAGATAAATTGATCTTAAGCCTTTCATCGTTTAAATTTAATTGTGTTACTTAGTTTGAGAAAGGAAGTTTTTAAGACACCCTGGAAAAGAATAGGGTGTGTTTTTATGGTGGTGAAGGTGTTCTTATTGTGGCAGAGACTCAGGAATTGATTTTTTTTTGGTCAAATACTTGGACATCTAATATATATGTGTTTTTCTTGTGAGACATCTGAAACATAAAAATAGTGTTATAGTTCATTATTACACTCTTGAAAATGACAAAACTGGACTGCCTTTTGGATTATCATTCAAAATTCTAGAATCATAAAAGTGATATACTAAAGCAATTTCTAGAAATAAATAACTTAACATGAATTCCAATCTTCACTGTGCTGCTAATTGCTTAGTCTCTCAGGGCCTTGATTTCCATACATATAAAATTAAATCAAGAAAAGTCCCTGTCAATAATCAATCTAAGCTCCAATTCCAAGGATTCTTTTGCATTGTTTTTCATGTTGCAGATTATATATATATATGTACAAAAAAGGGGTATATGTTAATAAGAGTATCTAGTTCTCAGGATGGAACTAGTTGCATGTAATTCCTGCACATCGTACCTAATTTTAGAAGCCTGTTTCTTTTTCAGATAGATAGGAAATATTTAATTCCATAATATATATTTATGTAGGTAAATGATTTTCTTCTAATGATTTAGCTTTATCTTTAAAGCATTATTACTTTTATTTCTGATCCCTGTTCTGTAATAGAGTATTTATATGATAATGTAACGTCCTTTTTTAACTCTGGGTGTAGAGTGAGATCTGTAGTGGTTGACCCCTTTTAGTCTTCATCCTTTACTGCTGAAGTGATTTTTCTAAAATGCAAACTTGTTCAATGCTTCTTAACATCCATACTTCTCCCTTTTTAGTTCTCTTTAGGTTACAAGGTCCTTCATCATCTGGCTTATCTCCTGCATTTCCCTCACCATAAATCTCAAGCTCCAGCTTTACTAATGCAATCATTTCACTGAAAGAACCATACTGTTTTCTGACTCAGAGCCTTCTTATATATTCTCCCTGCTGCTTAGAATGCCTTTCCTTCTCTTGTTTTGCTGACAAAGTGTACTGATTTTTCAGGATACAACGTAAGCACTGTCTGCCTTTTAAATCTCTCTCTGCTGGCCCTCCCTCTTTCCCACCCCACTGGGTCATTCTCTGTCTTGTTTATTCATTGTCTTATGTTCATTTGTGTGCTGTAATTATTTATGTCTGTCTTGTCCTGGACTGAAAGGCAGGTTTATATTTGTCTTATTACTTGTTGCATCTCTGTTACTTGTTTTATACAGTTGGCTCTCCTTACAGGTGTGAACTCTCAGTGGCAAGATTAATGTCTTCATAATGTCTACCCAAGTTAAGCCCAAATCAGTCTTGTGCTATTTTTCTAAAATTTTGGGCTTTCTAAATTATTTTATTTTATTGCCCCTATGACCACAAACTGATACTAGATCTGTAGTTTTATCCTCATATTTAAGAAGTAAGACTTCCAGTACCATAGGACATAAGGGTTACTCTGTTATACTTGCAGAAAAGTCTTGCAGAATTTTCAGACAACCACTAATCCTCTATCTAATGAATAGATATTTTATTCATTTCATAATTGAGGAAGTAGGTTGTAAAGTTTACTCAGTTTTTTCAAAAGAGCTAAAATGGAGAATTTGAGATTGATTGGACTTTAGAGACCATTTAATCCAACTCCTTCATTTATCAGGGGAGGGAACTGACATATGAAAGAGTAGTTGAATGACTTGCTCAAGATAATACAGCCTAGCGGTAATCTTTATTTGCTAATCTAGTTGTGAACATTGATGTAATAAAACCATTATTTGAAAGGAATACCAGGTTCCTGATTTCCCCCCAAGAGGAAAAAAGCCTCGAGTGGCTTTTAGAAAAGTGATGTTGAGGATCTCAGAGTCTTAAGGACATGGCTCAGAGAAAATCCTGACTTTGGATCATGACACATGGAGATGCCTCAGTGCCTTTACTAATACAGTCCCCTAGTTTCAGTTTCTTTTTCTCTTCTTTTTTCTTTTAAAAAAAAATCTATCTGCAATTTACTAATTTTATGTCTGATGAAGCTGTTACTAGCATTAGCCTTACCACTAACCATTTAAGTGCCAAGCATGGGCCAACTAATAGGGATACAAAAAAACAAAATCTGGTCACTGCCCTGAAGAGGCTTGGTTTATTTTGGATTAGGAGGCTGTACATATTTAATTGCAAGATAGTATATAAAGATGTCATGAGTGATACTGCTGCAGAAGCTCAGAATATGTATGGATGTGATAAGTGGTTATAGAAGTTTCTGTGTAGAAAAGGTTTGATTTAAGTTAATCTTTAAATGAAGAGTTGGGGTGGTGTGAAAGGAGGAAAAGATTGGATAAAAGAACCTCTCAGTAGTAACTTCTTAAATTTTTAAAATCTTACCTGTGCTTACTTCTTGTTGGTCACTTCTCTTTAGCCACAGAAGCCTCTCTCCTTGCAGTTTCAGAAGGTCTGGGACATGTTCCTCGGGATATCCACACGTCTCCCTCCCTTACTTTCTTCAGGCCTTAATTAAAATATCACCCCTTCGGGAGGCCTTTACTGGCACCTGGTTTACACTTCCAGTACCCCTTCCACACACACTTCCTATTCGTCTTCCTTGCTTCGTTTCCTTTTGTGCTTTCTGCTTTCCAACATAACTGTATATATTTTTAGTCTTTTAATCCCTACTATAATGTAAGATTCAGTTTATTTGGTGTTATGTTCCCAGGACCCAGGACAGTACGTGTTACAAAATAATGCTCAAATTTTTGTTGAGTTAATAAAATAATTGAACTTGAAAGCAGCAACTTGAAGATCATTTGATCTAATCTTCTCTCTTCCGTTTGGGTTCCTAGGACCCAATTCTTGAACACCAACAGGGTGTCTGAGGAGTCAACACAATGCTGACACTATCTGTCCGTAGACAGCACCAGATTCCCCAGGTTAAGGGCTCAGTCCTACAAGACTGCCCTCCTCCTCTCAACTTCAGATGCCCGTCTCAGGTCCTAGGCTGTAACCTGTGCTTCTTGACCGGCTTGCTACAGATTGGAGGTTCCAGTGACCTTAGGTTGGATTAATTTGCTAGAGTGTCTCACAGAACTCAGGAAAACGCTTGTTTACCAGTTAATAAAGGATACTGTAAAGGATACAAGTTTAACAGCCAAATGAAGACATACATAGGGCAAGGTCCCAAATAAAGGAGCTTCTTATCATGGAGTTTGGGGGCCTAGTTCAGTGGCATGTGGAGGTGTTCTGGTTCCCCAGTTCTCTTCTCACGGGTTTTTGTGAGTGCTTGATTACCTAGTCATGACGGATAAGACATTGCCCACTGGCTGATTCAATCCCCAGCCCCTCCGTCGGGCTTAAAGATGAATTTCTTGGCTAAATAACAAGGAGTTAACTTAATCTCCACATATATGGAGAGGTACATATAAATCTTAATTCCACGTGGTTCTTAGCACATGCTATATGATCATTAAATGACTAAAGATAACTTATTAACCATGTGCTGTGAGACTGTCTCGAACCTATTATAAATATCGGAGATTAGTTTCTGGTCGGCACTTTTTTTTATCTCTAACCGAAAACATGTAACACTTGACTTTATCCATTGCTATATATTTCTCTTTCCTCTAGTTTTGACTTTTTTTTTTTTTAAACCTGTCTTCTTTATTACTGCTCTCCCTCCTCCAAATGATGGGAGAAATAGGTGCAGAAAAGAAATACTTCAAATCAACTATTTCAAGATGGGAGTTTCAGAACTATAGGCCATTTTCCTATATTTTTCAACAATAAAAGTAATTTCTTTCTGAAAATTTGGTTCATTGTACATTTTTTTTCTCTACTGTTCTGTACAGTTTTAAATAAGTTATACCAACACATTCATAGCATGAGTAGAAAAGCTATGAATCTTTTTTTTATTTGTCATACGTTAACAAATTATGTTTTGGAATATGTCAAGCAAAGGCTTTCTTTGATGGCCTTAAGTAATTTCAGAAATGACATTAGTCAGTAAAGAATGCAAATGAGAGCCCCTATAATAATAGAAGAAATTTTGAAAAATATTTTTCTGATTCTGGAGAAGTTTTCAGTTCCCATTTGAAGTGATTTCTAAGCTGATTTCAAAGATGAGTTGGAAACAGGGTGGCTAGGATACCCCAATAGGGAATGTGGTAAAAGAGCATTGTAGGTAGGGACCTGAATTTGCAGAAAGAGTGGACTGATTTGGGGATCTGCAGGCAATTCAGGAGGGCTAGAGCAGTGGTTTTCAAGCTGTAATGGGCATGTGAATCCCTTGGTATGAACTGTGTTCATGAATTTGGAGTTCTAATGTGTTCAAGGGTGATGGAGATGTTGATGGTTCAAGGATCACATTTTGCAAACCACTAGGCTAGAGGATAGAAAGCAAGTGAGAAGGAAGGAGTGCGGAGTGAAAACAAAGACCATAGCACAAAGGATCTTTTTTAACAAATATGAGGAATTTGAATTTAAGGTAGTGGAAATCCACTGAAGGTGCTAATAAGCATAATAGTGACCTTGTGACATTTGTGATTTCTGAATGAGCGGTGAAAATAATCCTTAGGGGTAAACTTCACATATATTTGAAACTATACAGGTTAGTTAATGTCAGAGAAAGGGTAATTTACCCATTCATTAATAGGTATTGTTTTTTTCCACTAGAAGACTCAGTTTATTTAAAGGAAAAGTTTGGTTGTATTTACTAGTTTAGATGTTATATCTAGTTTAATCAGTTCTTCCTTTCAAGAATATTATTTATCCTAATAAGTATTATAATATTTAATTCATAATTACATTATTAACCATTTGGGATTTAATTTTTTTTTGTTGTTGTTGTTTACATTTTTTTTTTTGAGAGGGCATCTCTCATATTTATTGATCAAATGGTTGTTAACAACAGTAAAATTCAGTATAGGGGGGTCAATGCTCAATGTACAATCATTAATCCATCTCAAGCCTAACTCGTCAGTCTCCAATCTTCTGAAGCATAACGAACAAGTTCTTACTTGGTGAACAAATTCTTAGATGGTGAATAAATTCTTACATGGTGAACAGTGCAAGGGCAGTCATCACAGAAACTTTCGGTTTTGATCATGCATTATGACCTATAAACAATCAGGTCAAATATGAATATTCGTTTGATTTTTGTACTTGATTTATATGTGGATCCCACATTTCTCCTATTATTATTATTATTTTTATTTTTAATAAAATGCTGAAGTGGTAGGTAGATGCAAGATAAAGGTAGAAAACATAGTTTAGTGCTGTAAGAGGGCAAATGTAGATGATCAGGTGTGTGCCTATAGACTAAGTATTAATCCAAGCTAGACAAGGGCAACAAAACATCCACGGATGCAGAAGATTTCTCTCAAAACAGGGAGGGTGAGGTTCTAAGCCTCCCCTCTGTTGATCGCCGATTTCTCACCTGATGGCGCCCCTGCGACTGTGCCTGTCTTAGGTTGTTCCTCCCTTGAGGAATCTTACCCGTCTCTGGCTAACCAGTCATCTTCTGGGGCCATACAGGGAAATGTAAAGTTGGTAAGTGAGAGAGAAGCCATATTGTTTGCAAAGGTTAGCTTTTTACTTCTTTGCAGATTTATGCCCTGTGGCTTCTATGCCCAGCACTTGTCTCGAGGTATCTTTACCACCTGGAGGAATTATGATACTCGGTAAATTCGATATGAGGCACGAATTCTATTTAAGGTTTGTAATTAGGAAGGAAGAAGAAAAGCTATAGATGTAGCATATGAAGGAAACTTGGGAGGATTGATTATTTCTTTGACATATCTTCTTGTATAGTACCTTAAGTATGTATAGGTTTTAAACTACTAACTAATTTGCACACACATATTAACATAATAGGAATACGGTGACATAAACAAAGCAAATCTATAATTACCATCCATCTCCAGTGAAGCCAAGAAAACCATTTAGGCACCCTAGGCATTTGTGAAAATTTATCTATGATATGATGGATATTGTCCAACTGTACTTGAACCATCAGACAAATTAAAGCAGCCCATTTCTGGGATCTGTTCACATCCCATATGTTCTTTTAACCATAGATAGTCTATAGTCATGAGATTTTGGAGCGCTACACCTTGCACCCCTCCCAACTCCTGGTTGAGTTCCAACAGTACAGATCCGGTCAAATTCGTTGTCTCACTGTATGCACATGCCAGCCTAGACATCTCCCTCCTCATTCCTATGGCAAGTCCAGGAGACGGTGGGCTGGATGCAGCCACAACCGCAGCATCGTCCGGATCCCTGTGGAGGCTTTTTGATGATCATATTTGGGATTTAATTTTTATCCATATTGTACCATATGATAATATGAAGTTTTCTTTTTTACTATATTGATTTAAAAATAAACTAGCTGATAATGCTTATTGTATGTTAGGAATAATCTTTTTTTTTAAATTTTGGTATCATTAATCTACAACTACATGAGCGACACTATGGCTACCAGACTCCCCCCACCATCAAGTCCCCACCACATACCCCGTTACAGTCACTGTCTATCAGCGGTTAGGAATAATCTTAATGGTACACAGTAATTTGGGTTAGTTTATCATCAGCCTTCATAAATGTTAATTAGAAGGTTCTAATTTATTTCAGCTGTTGAAATACATCAGTTTTGCAAACTTAAGAATAAATGTGTGTATCTATCTTTTATATATATATGTATGCCATATATTTTTCCCTCTGGTTTTATAACTTCTAAGTGCTTATTTTTAAAAGTTGGAGAAATACAAAATAAAAATATAAAAATAATGCCTTAAACCCTCCTACACTGCTGGTGGGAATGAATGTAAATTAGTTCAACCATTGTGGAAAGCAGTGTGGAGGTTCCTCAAAATGCTCAAAATAGACATACCATTTGATCCAGGAATCCCACTTCTAGGAATTTACCCTAAGAATGCAGCAGCCCAGTTTGAAAAAGACAGATGCACCCCTATGTTTATCGCAGCACTATTTACAATAGCCAAGAAATAGAAGCAACCTAAGTGTCCATCAGTTGATAAATGGATAAAGAAGAGGTGGTACATATACACAATGGAATACTATTCAGCCATAAGAAGAAAACAGATCCTACCATTTGCAACAACATGGATGGAGCTAGAGGGTATTATGCTCAGTGAAATGAGCCAAGCGGAGAAAGACAAATACCAAATGATTTCAGTCATATGTGAAGTATAAGAACAAAGGAAAAACTGAAGGAACAAAACAGCAGCAGAATCACAGAACCCAAGAATGGACTAAAGTTACCAAAGGGAAAGGGACTGGGGAGAATGGGAGGGAAGGGAAGAAGAAAGGGGGCCTTACGATTAGCATGTATAATGTCGGGGGGAGGAATAGGGAGGGCTGTACAACACAGAGAAGACAAGTAGTGATTCTACAACATCTTAGTACGCTGATGAACAGTGACTGTAATGGGGTTTGTGGGGGGGACTTGGTGAAGGGGGGAGCCTAGTAAACATAATGTTCTTCATGTAATTATAGATTAATGATAACAAAAAATAAAAATAAAAATGATGTCTTAGCCCAAATATAAACATAGCTAACACTGTGGCATACATTTTTCCTCCTTCCATGAATATGTTCATTCATCTATCTTATATTCTGTTTATCCCCCCAAGCATTATATCATGAAGATTTTCCTATTTTGTTCAAATTGTTTCAAAACCTGCTTTTTAATAGCAGCATAGGCTTCTATTGAATGGATGGATGTACAATAATTTAACCATTTCTGATTATTTAACCTTTTTTTCCTCTGCTGACGACATTGATGAAAATCTTTGTGCATAAATCTTTCTCCATACTTGATCATTTTCTTAGGATAGGAATAAAAATGTTCAGTCAAAAGGTAAGATGTTAAAAAAATTAGATATTACCATATTGTTTTCTAGAAAGGTTATGCCAATTGATATTCCAGTATTTAGCTTTTCTAAATTTGATAAGCAGAAAATGATCTTAATTTATATTTTTTGATTAAAAGTGAAATTAAGCAATGTAAATTGTTTTTGAAACAATTGCATATTAAAATATTTTAAAGAGATTCTTAAAAGAATGCCTCATGCATTATCTTGTAAAATGTATTAACCAGAACTAATATTTAATTGTGGTTTTTCCTTTTAGCAGATAAACTAATTTTAAGACCTGAACAGTTGCTTCAGAGGCACCCACTGTTACCAATTTCTTATGTACTTTCAAAGGTATTATAGATCATGTGTACATGCACATGATTGCCAAAACATTAGATAAATTATGGAGAATATTAATTAAAATACTGTCCAGTTCAAATGTGGTATTGTGTCCTAAATTGTGTGCTAAAAATTAGAAAGGGTCTAAAAATGATTAGTATCTGGCTACTGGCCCAGAAAGAGGAAAAGCAGGGTCTGGCAGCATTTGGCAGTAATTTTCTGTAAGACAAGTGGCCTTAGCTCTTTTTATTATTGGATCGATTCTTTGACAATAGCTCTTCTGTTTATAATACCAATTCTGTAGCATTGTTCCAAAAAGAAAAGCCAGGTTTTTGAAAGTTAGACAGTTGATACCTGAAAGAAACTCTTTAAAGGACAAAAGCTATTTGGTGGTATTTAGGGGAAAGATAGTTTATTCTTAGGTATTTTAGGATTTGTTTGACAGTTACAGTTTTAGGAGATTTTTCATGACTTTGTTGCTTAGCAGTGAAAGTTTGAGCTTGAATAATTGCAAATAAAGTTCATCATTTTCCTAAACTCTTATTTACGTAATTCAAAACCCAATCATCCATGGTATAGTAGCTCTGGGAAGTGCGGGTTTTCTGCTGGGACAAGTTCGCTAAGATTTCGTTGGGACTGAATAAAGGCAAGGGCAAGAAGTTGGGGATGAAAGGGGGTTACCACGTTTATTCTCACAGTGGTTGCAGACAGCTTGGTACATGCGGCTGGCTTGAAAGTGCTCTCCAGGCAGGTTACAAATTCTGCTCCCCACTCTTGGGCTTAATTCTCCAGGAGCACTGGGGCTCCACTGCTACCTTCCCTCCCTCCCAGAGGGCACCAAGCTCTCATGGCTCTCTGCTCTCCCCTACCATGCTCTCCTTCCCCACCCTTTGCAGTAGTAGGAGCTCTGTGGGTGGGTCCCTGGTGACTGGTGGACTTTTGGCCAATTATGTAGCAGGAACACAGGCAGAGGAGAGAGTGGGTGTTTCCTCTCCACTTCTCCCCTGGGCCAGTGCTCCAGTGACAAACTAGTGGCTCTATAGCCAGTAAACATCTCTTATTATATACACAATGGAGGTTCGTAAGGCCACGTGGGAATCCTGGTCAGAAAGTTCCATTTTCCCCACAGGTATAAGCGTGCTTTTAAAATATATTTAAAGAATTTTTTATGCTGATAATGTAGTAGTAATTTGTCTCATACATCAACGATCATTTTGAGCTTGACTTGAATGTCACTGCTAAAGAAGACTGGAGGGAGTAATAAGAGTCAGAGGTTTTAATTAGATTCTAAAAAGCTTTAATGTTTTAGGGGAAATATTTGCCTTTTGGATAGATACTTTTTTAAAGCTCTTGTTTCCAAAAATAATATTTTAGGATGACTATTGTTTACTGAATGCTAACTCTGTGTGGCACAGGGTAAGTGGGTTATTATGAGTTCCTAATTGCTGGAATTCGTGTCTCTTAGGAGTCTAAAGATTCTAAATCTGAGGATGCTAACGAATTTGTACTGAATAATGGTTGGTAATAGTTGAGGAATTTTAAGAAAGAATTTATTAGAGGTGAGAGAAGATCATCTTGATTTTTAAAAAATGCTTAATTTTTGAAATAGTTACATATTTATAGAAGAAATGCAAAGATAGAATTCCCATGTATCTTTCACACAGTTTCCTCCAGTGTTAATCTCTTACATAACATGGTACATTTATCATAACTAAGAAATTCATGATGATTTTTAAAAAGAAAATTCAACAAGCCTTTTTTTTTGTGAACACCTGTGTGTAAGAGTGTTTTTAGCTGCTGACAGCAAAAATGTTGGAAATGTACAATGTTGGAAAACAAGTAAAGGCTGAAGATAATAGTAGTTAACTGGTGAGCTTGGTATCATTCCTGAACAGATTCCCAGATTATTAAACACATGTATAGTTGGTCTTGAAAAAGAAGACACTGATCACTAGAAGCCAGCATGGGTTCACAAAGAACAAGCCATACTGTGTTAGCCTCACTTTTCTTACAGGGTAGGTAAGCTGGTAGGAGATCATTCTGGAGATACACACACAAACACACACACACATAAACTCAGGAGATATTCTGGCCACGGTGTATTGGATTTTTAATTTTGTGCTGGACACTGGGTTAAACACTTTACATGGGTTGCTTCATTTAACCCTGTTTTACAAATGTGGAAAGGGACTCTCAAGGTCATACAGACAGTAATTGACAGCTTTTTATGATACCTTCGTAGACAAGATACAGAAATGTAGTCTAAATAATTGCATAGGTAGGTCGATTCGTAATAATGGGCTGATGTTAAACTGCAGTTCATTCTTAGTGGTGTGCCTCAAGGTGCTGTCTCCCCTGTGTGTTCTATTTAAGATGTTTATCACTCTCAAAATGATGAGGGAGTGCCTCTGTATGTTATTTGACCACATTAGGATCCTCCTCAACCTCCCCACCCTCCATTCCCATTCCCGCTTATTTTTAATAGTTACAACTACAGACTGTATGAAAGAAAAATATTTGTTATAATAATGTTGTATTTGGTAGGGACAAACAAAGCCATATGATTGAATATTTTTTGAAAATCTGCATAAATACAGGGCTGGAGACTTGGTGGGCTAAGAGCAGTTTAGTTGGATTTTTTTCTTTTTAAGCAGGTGTTCCTGGGTGTGTCTTCTTATTTGTCTTATGCTGAAGAGTCAGTGGTTTATTATAACTGCCCCCAAAGGCTAACACCTGCTTAAACACTGTTATTTTGAAGCCTGTTGTCCAGAGCAGTTGATTCTTTTCTACTCTGCATTTAGTGTTCTCAGTTCTGTTTGCCATATTTTAAGGATATTGATAGACAGTGTATTCTGAGGAGATTAATCTAAATGAAGCAGTTCTTGAAACAGATACTTGGCACAATAATTTGAGATTTTCAGCTTGGAAGAAAGAACTTCAGGAGGGTATATGGTAATGCTTTTCAAGATAGGTAATTAAATTATCTATTTAATCTTCTTCCTGACTCAGATCTGTGATTCTGTGAAACACCTGAAGGAATGACATGTGGAACAGGGATTAAATGGTACATAATGAAGATGTTTTTAACAATTGAAATGAAAATAGAGTGGACATTGTCTTATTGAGGCGTTAATGTGTATATAGAGTAGAGTTTAATCAAGCTATCCTCCAAAGACTTTTCCAACTCCAACCTTTTTGAAATTCTTTATTGGCTATAATTCTCCATAGCAAAACTTGCTTTTGGGTACATCGTTTATTCTCAGCACCTTATGGTTTCATGTAGTATCAAATGTTAGTAATAACATAATATTATTGCTATTATAATATAAATTTAAACAACAGCAGAGCTTTTTCACTTGCCAGATTGACAAAGATTAAAAAGTTCAATAATATACAATAATGTCAACGATGTGTAAAATCGTTCTCATACATTATAGGCAGGGATGTAAATTTGTGCAATTTCTTTGAAGGACAAGTTGGCTTCACTTATTAAAATGATAAATGTTCATACTTCTGACTCAATAATTTTAAAGAATTTTTCTTTGTTCATTATAATATTAATTATACTGCCAAAAGCCCTTAAATGACTCTTAATATGGGTTGGTTAAATAAATGACGGTACAGCCACACAATGAGATGTCACACAGCCATAAAAAGAAAGAAAAAAGAAGCACTTCTGCATAAGCTTATCTCTCAGACATATTACTAGGTGAAAAAAATAAACAGGACAAGATTTATGGTATGCTGACATTATTGTAAAAATGTTTATATCTCTGAGCATAAATACACATATGCACACATTAATAAACACATTTCTGCTTCTATGTGCATAGACTTTTCTGGAAGGATACACAGGAAAAGAAGTAGTTGCTTCTGGAGAGGGGCTAGGAGACTGGAAGTCTTACTGAGATTTCAGTAAGACTGGTTTGGTTTGCTGCACACACTTTTAAACTGTTGAATTAATTTGGTCAAAAGTATATTGTAAAAATTTTTTAATTTTGAAGTAATTAAAGATTCACAGGAAGTTCCAAAATTACTGCAGAGATGTCCAATGTACCCTTCAATTCTCCCCATTGGTGACGTCTTACATAACTATGGTGTAAAACCAGGAAATTGACATTGCTACAGTCCACAGATCTTACTCAGATTTCATCAGTTTTCACATACTTGTATGTGTGTATGTAATTTGCTGTTTTATCACATATGTAGATTTGTGTAATCACATCACTATTGAGATGTCATTCCGATTTGGTGTGTTCCACCACCAAAAAGATCCCTTTGCTATCCCTCAACAGTCACATCCATCCCCCTAACCTCTGGCAACCGCTAATCTGTTCTCCATCTCTGTTTTGTTTTTTTCAGACGTTATACAAATGGAATCATACAGTACATAACCTTTGAGACTGGCTTTTTTTACTCAGTAAATTCCCTTGAAATCCATCCAAGTCGTTGCATGTATCATTAGTTCTTTTTTATTGCTGAACAATATCCATCCTATGCTATGAATATACCAGAGTTTGTTTAATCGTCCATTGATGGACATTTGGGCAGTTTCCAGTTTTTGACTATTAGAAATAGAGCTGCTATCAGCATTTGTGTGCAAGTTTTTGTGTGGACATGCATTTCCATTTTTCTGGGATAAATGCCTAGGAGTGTGAAGTGCTGGGTAATATGTGAATGTAGTTAAGAAAGTATAAACTTTATTTTAAGAAACTGCCAAACCATTATCCAGAGTAGAATACCATTTTATATTCCCATTAGCACTGTATGAGAGTCTAATTTCTCTATCTTCCATAGCATTTGGTATTGTTCTAATTTTTTATTTTAGGGGTCAATAGGTGTGTATTTGGTATCTTATGGTTTTAGTTGCATTTCCCTGATGATTAATGATGTTGAACATATTATTATATTAGCTTTTTGGTGAAATGTCTCTTCGTGTCTTCTCATTTTTTAATTAAATTTTTTTGGTTTTCCTACTGTTGAATTTTAAGAGTTCTTTATATATTCTAGATATGAGTTCTTTGTGATATAGATGGTTTGTAAATATTTGCCTATTTCATCTAAATTGTCAAATTTATTGGAATAAAGTTGTTTATCATGTTTTCTTACCCTTTTAATATCTACAGAATTTATAATTATGTCATTTCTTTTATTCCTGATATTGGTTATTTTTGCCTCTCTCTTTGTCCTGATTATTGATTAGTCTGGCTAGATATTCATCAATTTTATTGCTTTTCTCAAAGAACCAGCTTTTTAGGTGTATTGATTTTCTCCATTCTTTCTTTCTGTTTTTTTTTTATTTCAGCTATGGTCTTTATTATTTTCCTTGGGTTTAATTTGCTTTTCTTTCTCTAGTTTCTTAGACATTGGTTTGAGACTTTTCTTCTTTTCCAAATATAAGCATTTACTGCTGTAAATTCCTCAATAAGTACTGCTTTAGCAGAATCCTACAGATCTTGATATGTTGCGCTTTTCTTTTCCTTCAGTTAATAATAACTTCTAATTTGCTCTCCCACACCCTTTTAGAAGTGTGTTCTTTAATTTCCAGATATTTGAGGATTTTCCTAGGATCTTTCGGTCCTTGATTGCTAATTCATTTACATTGTGCTCAGAGAATATACTCTGTATAACTTGAATCATTTTGAATTTAGCCTTGTTTTGTTGTCCAAAATGTGCTCTTGCCTTGTAAGTATTCTGTGTACTTTTGAGAAGTATGTGTATTATGCTATTGAATGGAGTATTTTAGAAATATCAATCAGATCTAGTTGACTGATAGTGTTGCCAAATCTATAGCCTTACCTTTTTTTTTTTTCTCGCTATTTGTTACATCAATTTTTGAGAAAGAAGTATTGGAAATTCTTGTAATAATCATGGATTGTCTATTTCCCTATGCAGTTCTATCACTTTTTGTTTCCTGTATTTTGAAGCTCTGTTATTAGTGGCATTGGTTAGGATTAGTATGTTTTCCTGCTTATCATTATGAAATTACTGTCTTTATTCCTGGTTATAGTCTTTGTTCGAAGAATCTACTTTGTTTTCAGCTCCAGAATTTCTATTTGGTTTGTTTGTATAATTATACCTCTTTTTTGTTATTCTCTATTTGGTGAAGCGTCACTCTCATAGTTTTCTTTAGGCCCTTACCTGTGATTACCTTTAGCTTTTTGGGCATATTTAAGACAGTTGATGTAAAGTCAATTAGTCTAATATGTCTAGTTGGCCTTCATTAAGGACAACTTATATTTATTTCTTTTTCTCCTGTGAGTTAACCATACTGCCTTGTTATTTTGACTGCCTCAGAATTTTTTGTTAAAAGCTGGACATTTTTAATATTATATAATATGATAATTATAATATAAATTCTCCCACCATCCCAGGATTTATTGTTGCTACTTGTCATTTTGTGGGGTTTTTTTGTTTTTTCTTTTGCTTTTTTTAGTTATATCTCTGAACAGTTTTTTGTGAAGACTGTATTCTTAGTTATTTTTAGTCATCGACATACCTGTTTCATTAGGTTAGTGGTCACCTAGTATAGGACAGATTTCTCCAAACATCTGGAGCCAAAAATAAAACAAAAACACCTTCCAACCAAACAGAAAAGTAGTTGTCTGGTTTTCAGATTGATTCTTAGCTGGGTGCTCCTCCAGTGCTTAGCGAGGCTATTTACAGTCTTGCCTTAGTCTACACTTCTTGCTTATGTGGAGCCGAACAGTCAGCAAGAGGTGAAAGCTTAGGATCTTCTTAGCTGTTTTCTGACATGCATCTAGCACTGGACATATGTGTGTCCATCTACATTCTCCAGGTCACACAGGAGCTTTTCAAAGCCCTTATCTCCTTCTCCAACCCTCTTCCATCCTAGGCTTTTTGATCTGCCTGTCACTCAACTCCTCTATCACTCCTACCCCCAGATGACTGCAGATGTGTATGTCTTTAAATGTTTTCAATAAATGCTGCCTAGGAGAGCACCCCTGTTCCCCTTGTAGTGGGGTTCAAAACACAGGCAAGCTCCTGAGATAGCCACAAGACAGGGTCAAGACCCACAACTATAGTTCTTTTAGAACAAGGGTTGTATTGCCTTGGCTGGTACCAGCAAGCCATACCAGTAATGTGGGCTGCCATCCGTAAAGCTACCTCTGAGCTGGAGAATGGAGGGGATGTGGGGGGAAGGCAGCCAAGCAGAAGTGTTACTATGCTGTCATACTGAATTTTATCAACTTTTTTATTCATTAAGGACTTCTGTGGTTGTAAGTTTTGATTAATTTCTAGAGTTCAGAAGAGTTGATTCTAACAGTTTTTGTCAGTTTATTTGTTGCCTTAGTGGAAGGACATCACCTTGAAGTTGTCTACTCTACCATTCTCAGTGACATCACTCCTTTGGGCCAGTTTTGTTTAGTTGATTATTTTTCTAATGATGGGATGGGTCATGGTTTTTTTCTATCTTATTTTATGCCTTTTGACACTGGAAAGTGTGACTTTTTCTTTTTTTGGTGCTGGATATTTTCATGTTAACATTTTTGTTAAGTTACTTGTAGTCAGGTTTGTTGGAAACAGTTTGAGCCTTTCAGGTCTTGCTTTTGTGTTTGATTGGCCTGGAGCAGTGCTCATACTAAAGCAATATTCTCTCACTACTGAGCCAAGACCTTCATGACAAGTTTTTCCAGTTTGGCTGGGGGGAACAGACACTGTTCCTGGCCCTGTGTGTGTGCTGCAGCTGTTCCGTCCAGTCCTTTTAGGTGGTTCTTTCCTGATCTTCTGGTAGTTTCCTTCCATGCATGTACTGAGTAGTACTCTGCTGAATACTTGAGGAGGATCCCCTGCAGATATCTGGTGTTCTTTCTTTACTTCATCTCTACTCTGTACATTTATCTGATACTTAACTCTAGTTGCCTCAGTCTTTTAGACTTTCAGCTCCTTCTTAACTCAGAGTGTGCTGTGCTCAGCTTTCCCTCCCTGCACCGTGAGTTAGAAACTCTCAAGGAAGCGGAAGATGGAGCTAAGATGCTACTAATAGGGCTCACCCTCATTTGAGAAATAGGCCTCATTTCTCTTTAGGGATCAGTGCCCTATATTGCCTGCTAGCTAATGTCTTGAAACTATTTCATGTATTTTTTCCTGTTTTCAAGCAAAAGGGTAAATATGACCCCTGTTACTCCATCTTGGTCACAAATGAAAGACTTCAGTTATTTTTTAACTGTTTCAGTATAGCTTGACATGCCAATGAGCTTGAGCCCATTTGAGTTTAAAATGTGTGTGGCACATATGTGTTATTTATACGTTTATTCAGGTAATGAGTTCTACTTAAGAGGCTATCCGTTGACCTGGGTTAAATGAAAACGTAGTTAGTACAGAGCTGGTCTTCCTAAGTAATGACACATTTACAAATAAAGATCTGATATATATAAAAAGAAAATATTTGTTCTGAAATCTGCACAAAATGAGTTATCTGCTAACACACATTAATATATATTAACTTTATTCATTGTGTGTATTACATTTGAGGATGTTTTTTAAATTACAGACAGTCTCAACTTATGGTTCGTCTTAAGATTTTTCAACTTTACAGTGTTGCAAAAGCAATATATATTCAATAGAAACTATACTTCAAGTTTTGAATTGTGATCTTTTCCCAGGCTAGTGATATGCAGTACAAAATTCTATGATGCAGGGGAGCGGCAGTGAGCCGCAGCTCCCAGCCAGCTACATGATCACAAAGGTAAACAACTAATGTGCTCACAAGCATTCTGTACTCATACAGCCATTCTGTTTTTCACTTTCAGTATAGTATTCAATACATTAGGTGAGATATTCAAAACTTTATTACAAAATAGGCTTTGTGTTAGATGATTTTGTCCAGCTGTTGACTAATGTAAGAGTTCTGAGCATATTTCAGGTAGTCTAGGTGAAGCTCTGATGTTTGGTAGGTTAGGTGTAGTAAGTGCATTTTTGACTTATGATATTTTCAACTTGTGATGGGATTATCAGGGTGTAACCCCATTGTAAGTCAAGGAAGATCTGAATAGATAAAATAAATATATCAAAAGTGGAACTCAAAATAAATATTTGCAAAATACCTCAAGCACTTCCACAGGATAGTTTAAAAACTACCAGTGATCTAGACTGAACTTTTCATTTTGCATGTGGAGAAAGCACAACTTACGGAGACTGTGAGTATATAAGATCTCATAACTATAACTAGAACCCACTTTTCCCAAATTCCCACTGTTTTTCTGATAACGAGTAAGAAAGTTCAATAACAGGTTTTGTAATTAATGTCAAAGGATGAGTATGTAATAGATTATTATATTTTTTTAAATCCAGTGTGTTTCAACAGTGTTTAAACTCTAACAGTTTTATCTTCTATTTAAAAAAAAATCTCAGTGGAAACTCCATTTATAAAAAGATACAAGATTACTTTTGCCTAGATCAATAAAACTGAATTTTACAATGTATGTGATAATGTATCTATAAAAAAATGTGAATGAAGTAAGTGTTCCCTCTGAAGAACTTGTTAAAGGACTGCTTTTGAGACCAGTGTGCTTTGTTTTATTTTATTGAGACCCTAAGTTAGAATAAATCTATGCAGCCAAAGTAAATTGGCTTGATTCATGAGGGAATGTTACTATAACTCTGCTCTATTTTTTAAGTCTGTCTTTAGGTATTTGAAAAACATTGGTCTTGCAGAAGCTTTGAATTTTTTTCCTGGTATTGGTTCTTCTGCTCATACCTTTAATAAATACTTGAGAGAAATTATCTCTTATCTCTGTAAGAAAAGGACAACTTCAAAATATTTTATACCTGTATTCTTACTTTTTAATACTGATTAATAAGTCTGTTAAGTTGAATGGTCATTAGATGCATAGATATATTCATGCCAAGAAGTTTTTTGAGGTGTATTAAGGATTAAATTCTCTTTAGAATATTGGAACAGAGTTTATGCTTCTCGTGAATGGGAATGTAGTAGTTTATTAGTGACAATAGCCAAAACATACCAAAAAAAAAAAAAAAGAACTCTGAGAACAAAGATGAAACAAAAGAATTTAATTATTTAATGGAAAGGAAGGTATCTTTTTTTGTCCAAATTAGGTTTTAGAATGTATTAGCACTTATGTGAGTTACTTTATAGCATTTAAAAAACCACACATCTGTGTGTAATTGAATTCAAGTGTTTACATTTTGCCTACTATAACCGCACTTGGTTTTTGCAGTGTTTAATTTTATTACCATTTCACTTGTACATGTTTGTAGAAGATAAAAATCACCCATGTATCCTACCTCCAAAACCATCCATTATTTACTCCTGGGTTTGTTTTCTCTGTTATTTTTCCTTTGCATTATTTTTATCTGTACATTTAAACAAACAAAAAAAACCCCCAAAAGGTATCAATATGCCTGTATAGGTTTTTATCCTTCTTTTTTACCAACTCTTGAACATTTTGCCATGTAATAAAACATTTAATAAATTTTTAAGTAAAGTATAGCTGACATCAGTTTCAGGTATACAACATAGTGATTCAACTATTATATACATTTTGAAATGCTCACCACCATAGTTACCATCTGTCACCATAAAAAGTTAATGCAATATTATTGATTATATTCTCTATGCTATACTTTTAATCCCCATGACTTATTTAATGTACAATTAGAAGTTTGGACCTCTTTATCCCATTGCCTATTTTGCCCATTCTGTACTCCCCCTATGGCAACCACCAGTTCTCTGTATTTATGAGTCTGTTTCTACTTTGTTCATTTGTTTTGTTTGGAATGATTAAGTGATTGAGTATGGATTTAACTTCAGTAAGAAGGGCATTGAGAACATGGAGAAGTATGGGGAAATGTAGAGATGTCAGATTAATGGGCTGTGTATCTGTTGGGATTGTTGGAGATAGAATGTTGGAGTGAGCTGGTAGTCAAACTGTGATGCTTGACAGTCGTATTTTGGAAAAGTTTTACTTACTACTAATAAGAAAGGGTTAGGAGTGTGATCACTGAGGAGAGGATGTCCAGGAACTGATAAGTAAGGGTTTGGGAAGGTTTCTGTGTGTGGATGTTGAGATTCCCAAGCATAGCAGTAGCACCATTGGAGAGGATATAATGAGCAAGCAGCTAAAATCTTCAAGAAGTAAAGCGGAGGGCTTTGTAACTGCATTAAGGAAAGGAAGTGAGTAGTTACAGTGTGATGGCAAGAGATCCCCAGTTGGGTGTTTTTAGGGAAGAGAGAGGAAGAAATGGTCTGGTAGGGGCTGTGAGGAGTGAGGAGAACATCTGCTCTACCTTAGCCCAGTGGCATGAGGTATTGGGAGAGAAAACAGAGCATTTGAAAAAGCTTCTGAGGAAGCAGTGGTAAGGGAGAGCCAGTGGTATAGTTATAAAAGAATGACTTTAACCAGTTGAGCTGGTGAGGAGAATCCCAAATAGAGGGAGTACCATAAAGAGATGCTTAGAAGGTACTAGTGTTGGAGAACAGCAAAAACTGTAGTACCATTTTGGAATTTAAGCTTTATCCCTGTTTGATATCTTCATAGCCTTATCTCTGTTAGTAGCACATAGCATTTGTAAGCATTCCCTGCATCTGGAAATTTTTTGTAAATATGAATGTCAGCCCTGAGACTGAAATCAGTGGGACATTGGTTCAATGTTTCCCAGGACTGATCCTAAACCATTAATAATGATTTTTTGTGGCAGCTTCCCAACCATCTCCTCAATTTAGTTGTAGTTCTGGGCATGCAGGTCATAATAATGATACCTCTTTTCCATCATGATCTCTGCCTTTCTCCAAGTCTTTTGGGAATATCCAAATCAGAGAAAAGCACAAATTATAAAAAATAAACACAGAGTTATTGCCTTTTTTCCCTGAAGTTTTTTCTATAATTTGTTTAATCTATTTTATATTATTACATCTGAATTATCTACGAATAGAATAACAGTTTTCTTAAAATCGTTTTTAAAAATCCAACAAGTCATTTTGGTTCGTAGGCATCTTTTGTAGTCCATCAGGTACGTGTATTATCTTCATGTCTGTTTCAGTTAGGCCTCTTTGAGATTTAAGTATTAGAAAGCCCAATTCAAACAGCCTTACACTATAAAGAAATTTTACCAATTTAACATAGCTGTAAGTCCAGAGATACACTGTGGGCTTCAGGATTCGTTGGTCAGTACTTGAATGAAGACATCAAGGTTTCAGATTCTTCTCTCCGTTGCTCCACACCACTCTTCGTAATGCTGGCTTCTTACCAAGGCTCTTTGTAGTTGTATGATGGTTTCCAGGCATAAACCTTATGTTCTACAAGGAAGAACAAGTATGACTTCCTCTCAACAGAAAGGACAAACTTAACCAGAAGCTACCAGAAAACCCCTTTTCATATCCCATTGGACAATCTGCCTTCATTTCTATATCAGTTTCTGGCAGTGATGATAGGGAGAGGTCTATCCTTGAGCTGAAGTGAGTTCTCCAAGTTGCTGCCGCTTAGAGCTGTGGAATGGATATTGGAGCAATCTGGCACAATGTCTGCTTTGGTGTGTCTTAGTGCTCTGAGTTTTTTTTAATCCATTCTTCTTCTGTTAACTTTTGTAATGAGTCAAAATGTGCTTAGTGATGTTTTATTGGTTTAATTGCCCATGCTCAGAGCTTTTTATTACGTAAAGCAACAGCAATACAGCAGTTATTAAGCATTCCTTTATTAAAGAAGAGAAAGGATGTTGGAATAGTGAACCCAGTGGAGATACTCCTTAGCAAATTTGAATCTGTGTTTCCTTGTAACCAATAATTTTTAACCTCTTTCACCTCTAGGTAATTGAATTAGCTATCATTTATGTAGAGACTTTAGTGATTTGATTTGTATCTCCTGTCTCCCTTCAAAAGTTGCCTGGAGCATTGCGATAAAGTAGAAAGTGAGCTAGTTTATGATTAAGGTTCTAATTGATTCTGTCTTCATTGCTTTCCAGTTACGTGTGATCCTGGGCATATCACTTTTTCTTTCAGTCTTCAACTGTCCTCTCTATAGGCTGAGATAATAGTACCTATCTTCTCCCCAAGTTGTTCTTATGTAAGTTAAATAAAATGATGTGAAAGAAACTTGAAAAGTGTAGAGTAGCACACAGTTTTATGTTGTCTTAATTATTATGCTAATGAAAGAGTAGGCAGTTAAAAGAAGGAAACCTAAATGGAACAGGAGATTCTGGTCCTAAAAAATAAACACTTGTTCTTACATTCTGAGTATTCAAGATACAAGACTAGAAGGTAAGGATGTGTGCAGCTTTTATGAAATTGGATGCTTAATGAAGAAAAGAAAGATTTTTTTTTTTACAGAATAGCTACTTGATTGCTTGATTCTAGTTAGTGTATCCTAGTAGCTACTTTTCAGGTATTCCCCAGAAATTTTTTACTTTCAACTTTTGTCCTTTTTTTTTTTTTTTATTAAAGCTGTTTTTGAAGACATCAATTTACTATAGAGTAAATTGTAAACCTTAGTGCTTTATGTGGCTTGCAGTGTATGACGGATGCATTTATTTATTCCAGTTATTGACTGTTTTCTCATATGCACTGTCTTTCCTTTCTTGGAACATTATTCTTCTGAAGAACTCTGAGGTTTCACACAGAAATGTGGGTGGAGTTTGGTCATTATTACCAAAGGAGATAGTTATATTTCATTACCGAGAACTCTGAAGAACAAAATTTTGTATTTGGAGTTGAATGAAATTAAGATGATGCTAAGGAATTTGCCTTTTAAAGTATTTAATATATTCATCATGTCTTAGGTTAATGTACACATTGAATCAGAATATATTAATAAAGGGGATCAAGAGGTACAAATTTCCAATTATAAAATAAATTAAGTCATAGGGATTAAAAAGTACAGTTTAGGGAATACAGTCAATAATATAATAAGTTTGTATGGTGACAGATGGCAATTGGTAACTATACTTACTGTGGTGAGCATTTTATAATGTATATAAATGTTGACTCTCTGTTGTACACCTGAAACTAATATGTCAACTATGGGGATGTTTTAGGTGTTCTGATTTTAATGTCTAATGCTTGGAGAATATACTTAATATGATTTGATATCTTTAAATTTATTGAGAATGGTTTCATGGTTCAGAATGTAGTCTATCTTGGTAAATGGTTCTGTGTGTACTTGAAAAGACTGTATTCTGTTGTTGTATGGAATGTTCTGTAAATATTAGGTCAAGATAGTAATTGTTCAAGTCTGCTATATCCTTACTAATTTTCTATCTACTTGTTCTATCAATTATTCAGAGAGGAGTGTTGAAATCTGATAATTGTGGAATTTATCTATTCTTCTTTGCATTCTATCAGTTTTTGCTTAATGTATGTTGAAGCAATGTTATTAGTGTAGGATTCTTATGTCCTCTTGATACATTGATTCTTTTATCATTATGAAATGACTTATTTATACTAGTCTTTGTTGTGAAATGTATTTTATCTGTTATTAATATAGTTACTCCAGTTCTCTTTTCATAGTGTTAGCCTAGTGTATCTCTACAATTATTTAATTTTAACCTTTTTTGTTTTTATATTTAAAGTGGGGTTTTTGCAGACAGCCTTTTATGCAGTCTGACAGTCTCTCACCCTTTCAATCAGGAGTTAAAACCATTTACATTTAATGTGATTACTGATGTGACTGGGCTTATGTCTTCCATCTTGCTATTCATTTTCTGTTTGTCCCATTTTGTTCATTTTAGTGTTCTTCATTCCTTTGTATAGATTCATATTTTTGTGTAGTATTTTTCTTGTGCAAAAATTCTTTCTCATCATTATTGTGCAAGTTTTCTGGTGACAAATTCTCTCAGCTTTTATTTGTCTTAAAAAGTATTTCATCAACATTTCAGAGAGATGTATTTGCTGGGTACTGAATTTTAGCGTGTTGAGAGTTTCCAGGATGTGTTCAGGGTTGGTGATACACTAGAAGGGCTCTCAGAACTGGGCATTTAGTCATGATTTATTACTTCATGGCAAAAGGATACGAAGTCAAATTAGCAAAGGGAAAAGGTACATGCGTAAAGTCTAGGGGAAACAAAGCACAGACTTCCAAGAGTTTTCTCCGAGTGAATCACACAGGACATGTTTAATTCTTCCAACAACGTATTGTGACAGCATTTGTGAAATGCTTTCTAACAGGGGAAACTCATTAAAGACTCAGTCCCCAGGGTTTTTTATTGAGAGCTCATCATATAGGCATCCTCTGCCTAGCATGTACCAAAATTCCAAGTTCTCAGAAGGAAAGCAAGTGTTTAGCATAAATTATATTGTTTGCACAAACACTTAGGCACAGTAAACCACTGGTATTAGTTAGGGAATGTTAGGGACCTTCCTGAAATCCAAATTCGCAGACACTAGCCAAGGGCTAACTTTGTAAGTAGGCTTTTCTAAGGATAGCTGTCTTGAATTTGCTGTAATAACTTTTTTGTTTTTCACTTTTTGTTCTTTAAATATTTTATTTGTTGTCTTCTGGCTTTCATACCTTCTGAGAAGGAATCTGATAATTCTAATCTTTGTTCCATTATGTGTAATGTACCTTTTTTCTTCATGCTGCATTTAAGGTTTTTCTTTGTCACTGTTGTCAGTAAATTTGTTTACGATGTGCCTTATATGTATGTGTGAATGTGTGTTTGTGTTTATCCTGCTTGGCATTTCTTGAACTACTTAGAACTGTGAGTTTGTAGTTTTCAACAAATTGAAATTTTCTCAGCCGTTGTTTTTTCTGGTATTGCCCCATCTCTTGTTTCTGTGCTTCAGTTAAACATGTTAGATCGCTGCTATTGTCCCACAGGTCCCTGAGACTCTTCATTTGAGGGAGGATGGTGGCTTTCTTTTCCCTCTATCTCCATTTCTAATAGTTTGATTCCTGTGTCTTCAGGCTTACTAATCTTTTCATTTGCAGTAGCTGATCTACTGTAAATCCCATCCAATTATATTTTTATTTCAGGTATTGTATTTCTCATCTTTAGAAGTTCTTTTTGATTATTTCTTATGTGTTTCCTTACTCTCCTCTTTATGTTCAGATTTTCTGTTGTGTCATTGAGCAAACGTTATAAGTTTTAACATCATCTTCTAATTCGACCATCTCTTTCATTTCTGGTTCTGTTAATATTAACTGTGTTTTTCTAGTTCATGAGTTACATTTTATTGTTTATAGGTCTAAAATTTTTTAATTGTATACTCATCATTGTGAATTTTATGTTGTTTGCTGGATTTTGTTGTATTACTTTAAAGAATGTTGGAATTTTTCTGGTAAGCTGCTACGTTACTTGCAGCTAAGTGTGATCCTTTCATGGCTTATTTTTAAGTAGTTTCATAATGACCCTACAGTAGTCTTTAGGACTAATTTAACCTCACTCACTGTAAGGCATGGTCTTCCTGGGTCACTGTTGGCTTCTGTATCCAGCAAGATTTCTACTTAGGATACTGGGAACTTTAACAATCGCTGGACCCTTGTGAGCTCTGACAATAGTTTGTCTTACAGTTTGCTGGTAATTTTGTGTCTCTAGAGTTGGATTTTGGTTTTGCTCAGCCACTTGGAGTTTTAACCTCCTTGCGTGCAAACTGTATAAAGTATAGTCAGCCAAAGACCCAGTAAGACCCCCGTGCCGTTTTTTAGAAACTCCTCCTTTGTAGATCTCTCCTCGACTATCAGGACTTGCGCACGCGCACGCGCACGCACTGCCCCACTCCTAGCTGCTTTGGCCTCCCCACACTGATTTGTGTCTTTCGACTTTGCAATATTACTGGGTTCTTTCGGGATTACCCTTCTCTGTGCCATTGCCTAGTGATTACCTCTAGGCAGCAAGCTAGAGCACTTTCTCACTTACTGCCTTTTAGGGCAATAGACTGGGATCACAATATTGTGCTGCCTTTGTTCATTGTTAGAAAATAGTTGTTTCCTGTATTTTGTCTACTTTCTAGTGGTTTAGGCAGAAGTGTAATTCCAGACCCTTTTTTGTTCCTCATGTTCAAAGTGTAAATCTTTCTATAAACACTAAAGTTATCCATTTACACTATACACTTTTCCTTCTAAGGTAGTTTCATCTCAGAATATGTGCAAAAATGTCAAGCCTTTCCTATTCGTTTCTCACTATATTCAGAAGATAGTCACTCATCTTCAGAAGAAGAATATGATCAGGATCTCAAACTTCAAATTCTGCTCAGGACTTGATGTAGCCACAAAAGCTTCTACTATGCTTTTTATGAATATATATGAGTGTGTGTGTGTATTAGTGTGTGTAATTTGATTTTGCTCAGCCTCTTGGGGTTTATATCTAATAATATATATATATGTATATATATATATACACATACATGTATATATCATAATGGATCAGGGCTCTGAACAGGATGGGGGAAATAGGACACCTAGAATACAGAATCCAAGAAGGCACTCTCAGGTCGCCAGTCCTCCACTTGAAGTACCTATAGAATCAGTACCTCCTTAAATTTTGTACACTCTCTTGCTTGCCTCACTGTCCCAGGCTTTGTAGGGGATATTCCAGACAATACCATTTTTACTACCTAGGACATTAGTTCCAAACCACTGTTAACTAGATCACATGTTCCTTTAGAGTAGGTTTAAGTCTTTTTCTAACTCCAAAGTTAAATTATTTTAACTTTTCTCCAACAACTTATGTCTTGAAGGAACTGTAATAAAGTCTGTTGTAACATATCAGTCCCTTGGTATTAGCTGAAAAACAGAAGAAAGAAAAATATCTGAGGTAGCAAATACTGTCCCATAGAGCCGAGCCAAACATGTGTACTGAAGTCTTACCTACTTTTAGGTTAGTGGCCCTAGGTATGAATGGCTTTCCCCACCTAGGCCAGATTCTGTTAATTCCATGTTTGTTATTGCCCACTGAGCTTGTAGTCTTATTTGCAGTGTGAGTGTCCCAAGTAAGCCTGACTTGGCTTCAGAAATGAATCCAGATTTCTGCTAGAAATTTTAATATGGGTCAGAGACACATAGTTAGGCTCTGATCATGGAAAAGCTTTTACTCCCACATGGGATGTACTCTCTTTGAGTTCTTCTGACCCACTTTTGGATTGCTTTAGGGTGCAGCTGGAATGATAAAGGAATCCCTCTATCTCATTCCTCATCTTAGAATATTAGAGGAGATCAAGAAGAAGTCCAGATGACATGAGTCATGGACTGTACCTCCCCAGGGAAGCACTGTTCCCGGCCTTGGGCGAATAAACTGGTGTGACCAACATCAGTCTAAGAAAAGGCTAGATTGTGAGAAACCCCATTATTGATCACAATGAAGCCCATCTCTGTTTGTCCCCTCTGGCCACCGCTCTTGCTACCCTTCTCCCTGCAGTCTCACCTCTCTCGCTTGCCTCCCAACCTGCCTCTTCCGGGAGAAATTCTATGCCCCAATCCTCCAGTGAGACAGGCACCAAACCAATTATGCAATGGAGGGGAAAAGAGAACACCTTCTCTCCAACCCTTACCTCAGAGGCTGCAGGAAGCAGCGGTATGTGTAAATGAGCTAAGGCCAGGCATGAGATTCTGGAAATTTAGCAATTTTACCCCACAACCCACCCCTCCGGAATTCTTGCCTTACAATCTATATGCTCCCCATCTTCTGCAGTGGCCCCTGTGCAAGAACGCTGGAGCACTGCAACCGGACTAATAACATACAATAACAACAGAAATACAGGTAGTAATAAAATCTAGGTTCAAAGTCTGGCTTGCCCATTCCACAAGGGGCCAGCAGCTGAACTGGTAGGAAGCTCTGTGTACTCAGCAAGCAGCAGCTGTAGCCAGGAGGTGGGCACAAGCAGCAAGGACTGTAGAAGAGAATAGCCTTAAGGGCGGTAAGATACATGTTTTAATGATGCCAGCGTGGTCAAATCTTGTCCATCAGGTAGGATGCAGGCAAGAGAGTGGTTCTGTGATAGGACAGTGGCAGGAATAGGGTCTCGTCCTGGTCTAGCATACCAGACTTACACAATCCCCCCCACCCCCACCGTGGGAGTTACAGATGGGTCAATATATAGGGTTCGAGGAGGTGCATGCACTGGCCACAAAGATAAAACAAAACTTCCCCATAAGAGGCTGTTACCTCCCAGCTACTTTGGGTACAGTACCGTAATCTTTGGGGGTCACTCTCCTGTTACTTCAGGGACACACAGGAGGCCAGCTTCCAGGCCTTGTCCCCATGGTCCCAGAAGGGACAGCCGTTGCTGGTCCATGTGTTGAAATGTCCAAGGCCATATCCACTCAACAGAGTCTCCAGGGTTTACTGCAATTGGTGCTGGCAGCAGGATGTTGCTTTGCTGGCCATATCTTGGCTTCAACAATTTCCCTTTGGATTGCACATGAGGGTGTATAGGAGAGGCAGCAATGTGTGTTAGCATGTCCACAGGACTCTCTACCGCCTTTCTGGGCTTCTCATTCAAACGCCGTAGCACTGTCCATAAGCAAACTGACCAGCCCCGTAGACTATTGGTGTTTCACTTCAGGCCGTATTTCAACAAACCATTGTACCTCTCTATCATGTCTGCCCTGGTAAGGTTATATGATACATGAAACTTCCACCTTATCCCTAATTGCCGCACTCATTCTTCTAATGCATGTGCAGTAAAGTAGGTGCCTTGATTGCTCTCAGTCATCTGTGGCTGGCCATAGGCTGCAAAGAGATGCTCTAGGCCCCTTTTGGTCATTTGTGCATCTGCACGACATTCAGGACGAGCAGCCAACAGTCCAGTAGCTGTGTCCACACAAGTCATGGCATACCGGATATCGTTGTGATATGGGCAGAGGCCCAACATAGTCTATCTGCCACCTAATAAGGGGTATCGGCTCCTGTACTATTGTCCCGTATTGCTGCGGGACTCTGTAATTCCTCTTAGAGCACACAAGGCACTCTTTCTGGGCTCTACTGACTTCTTCGAAGGTCAATGTCAAGCCCCACCAACGGGCTACAGACCACATTGTCTTTTGCCCCATGTGCAACAAATGCTGATGTAACCATTGGGCAACACGAGAGGCAGGCTTTCCTTCTAGCCAGAGCACCTGAGCCAGTGTGTCTGCTTTATCATTCCTGAGGATGCCAAAGGCAAATGGCCAGTCACATGATATTCAGTAACAGTCTTAGTATGACCAGAGGCCCATAGGTCTTGCCACAGCTCTTGCCCTCAGAGGGGCTAGTGGCCAACCATCTAGTTGGCATGGTACCATTGGTAGCCACAGGGTCAAGCCCTGATAGATGGCCCAGTTGTCCATGCAGACAACTGTGGGGGATGGCTCCTGGGTGATCATGAGCCATAGCGCCCTCAGCTCAGCCCACTGAATGCTCTTCCCCTCCCCATCCTCCAACCATATTGTCTCAGTCTTAGAATGAAAAGCCACAGTCCTCCACTTCGGGGGCTGCCCATGACTGGAGCCGTCTATATACCACACATCTTCAGTTATAGGGGCTTATCTCTCCTGGTAAGGACTTTTGGCTACCAAAGGCTCCAAAGTAAGTTATTCCTGCTTTCCACTGGTATATGTCACTGGCCCCAGTGAGCATTAGAGATTTTTACACTTCAGGAGCTAGTGAAGAGAGGCTACACTGCTGTAAATGTGTGCCCCATTGGTCAGTGTAGGCGACTGTTCCACACCACTCTGTGACCTTTGGATGCGTCTTGTACCTACCCTGAAATGGGATAGGTGCTAATTACCTTGGTCAGAGCTGTTCTGGTAACGGGCTCTATAGCCAGCAAGGTGTGGTACACAGCAACCAGTTGCTTCTCTATCAAAGTGTACTGGACCTCTCTGTTCCTTTCCACAGTTGTGACCAGAATCCAGTAGGTTGGCGGGTCTGTTCAAGACGCTGCCAGAGGCCCCATCCATAACCGCCTTCAGTTCCATGAACATCTAGCCCACAGGGCCCTGATGGGTCCATTACCCTCAAGGCCTGTACAGCCTTGACTGCTCGCTTAGCAGCAGTAACAGCAGACACACATGTTCCCTCCCAGTCCCACCTGATGCCCTTTTGTTCCTTGTGATATAAGGGCCTTAGAATTTGTGCCAGATGCAGGCTAAACACTCTCCAGTAGCCCAAAAGACCCAAAAACTTTTATAATATTGCCACAGTTGTAGGGATAGGGAAAGCCTGGACCTTATCTATGACTGCTTCTGGGATAACTTTAGTCTTACCTGAACGGACAACTCCCAAGAACTTTTCTGACAAACCAGGTCCCTGAACCTTGGTGCTACTGATACCCCATCGTTTCTCCTGTAGATGTTGCAGCAGTCTAGGTGCTGTACCTTCTAGATCTGCAAGAGAATCAGACATGAGGATAATGTCATCAGTATCATACTGCTGCACTCTTGGCAGTTTCTCCCATATGTCCAAGTCCTGGGCTACAAGCCCATGACAAATGGTGGGACTGTGGAGGTATCCCTGTGGAAGGACAGTGAATGTCCATTGCCAGCCTTCCCATGTGAAGGTAAACTGTTCCTGGCTTTCCTGTATTATGTCAGTAGAGAAGAAAGCATTAGCAAGGTCCACAACGTAATGTATGTCTGTAGCTCATGACTGAGGATGTCCATAAGGGCTGCTATAGAGGGGAGAGCAGCATGCAAAGGGAGTGTGGCTTTATTCGATTCCCTGTAGTCCACGGTCATGTGCCAGGAAGCATCCGGCCTTTTCACTGGCCATACCGGGGAATTAAAGGGACTATGAGTGGGCTTTATGATGCCCACCTTCTCCAACTCCTATAGAGTTTCTCCAATTTCCTTGTGCCTCCCAGCAATTTATATGACTTAGTATTTGTGACCTGCCGAGGTACAGGCAGAGTTACAGGTGGGTGCTGAGCGTGTCTCCTCAGAACTGCCTTTACCACATGTACCCTCAGTCTGAACTCACCTGCAGTGTCTGTAACCACAGGTCCTGCAGGATATCTACCCCCAAAATATATTCAAGGATGGGAGTAATGTACCCTGTATACTCCTTTGAGGGTAAACGCCCTACCCCCATTGGGATTTGGGCTTTCTTCACTCTAAGCCTTATCCCCATAGCCATCTATCACAGCAGGGTTCCCAGGAAACTGCTCAGGGTTGTCATAAATCAGAGAATATTCAGCTCCTGTGTCCACCAGCGCCAGGACACATTGTACATTCACAGGGGACCAATGAATTGCTAATTCTACATGTGGCCTCTGGTCCCCACCATGTCCCCCAAGGTAGGGACCTTGAACCACCCCTCTCAGTCAAACCACAATGCCCAGTTGCCCTCCTGTGGAGGTGGGGGCCCAGGTGGGGTCTGAGTACTTTCCCCCAGGAAGTCCTGCAGGCCATGGGCTGGACACGAGGCTTTGCCTATGGCTTCCATGTCTTGGACCTCAGCAGCTAGAACCGCTGCTCTGGAATTAATTGGTGCCACAGTTCTAACAAGATTCTATTGAGCTGCCCCTCAAGTTTTTCTTTCACTGTCCCAACCCACATCTGTGTCCTCAAGACCTTCCTGGGGCCCTTTGAACCTCTCCTTTCAGTCATAGACCATACATCCTTCCTTTTCAACCCTCCCCCAGATCTGCTCAGTATGAGTAGCCTCACTTATGGCTTGCCCTATGTGGAGGGCAAGAGTAATCACTAGAGACCCAAAGAGGTAGGGGAGAGCTGTATGGAGCACCAGATTTCTCATTCCCACAGCGAACAACTCCGCGGCCCCCAGGGTCCACATTATAGGCGATATTTTTCATGTCTAACTTCTGTAAAACCTGCTAGAGCTCTGCATACGTTTTCCAACTAGTGGGGAAGTGTGGTAAACCACCCTGATTAGGCCAAATTGCCCTGGGGGCTGCCTTCAGCCAATCCAGAAGTGCATAATTCCCCCAGTTGGGAGGAGCATTTTGTAACTGCTGCCAGAGGGAGGGCTGAGTCATCAGGGAATCCAGTTTACCCATTTCTGACCCAGACAGAATACTCTCTCTCCCAAGTTCCAAAGACTCAAAGCCATGTAGGCAGAGGTTCTGAGGGCTTTTGTTGAAACCGGATGCTCAAATCTGCCAGCTCAACCTGGGTGTAGGGGGCTGCTCCTCCCCTTGCCCGCAGTTGTTGTATGTTTATTTTCTTAATTACAACTGGGTGGGCCTTTAATATGGGAGGGGCTGGTGCCCTGGGTTGTGGCCTCAGCAACAGTTCCACCCTTGACCCCACCCCCTCATCCTCCCTTGGCTCTTTCTCTGCCATCTCCAGGGCTGAAGGCACCACTCCTTCCTTCCGCTCCCCCACGGCTTCCTGCAACTTGGATTTTCCTGCTGCCTCATCCCTCACCACTAGCATGTCTCTCAGTAGCATGATCTCAGTTCTCAGTAGCTGTCTTTCCTTTTTCAGGGCATCCCATAACTCATCTCCCAGCTCACATAAGCGATACTGAAGTGAGTCTCTGTCCTCGGTAACCCTTTGCAATGCCTCAAGGAACAGCCACCCCACAATTCCTGCTACAGGGCAGCCGCTCAGTCCCACTAAGCAGTCCCTATTTCATGGAGGGCCAATTCCATGGCCTCTGGTGTCTCCAGCCTTTCTCAATTCTGGAGAGAGGCCCACTTGTCTAGGAGGTGCTTCACCCCCACACCAAATCTCTGGGGACTCCATGGGGTGGAAGCCCCACTATCCACACTGGGTTCCCTGGGTGAAGCCGCGCAATCCACAGCAGGGTCCCCACCATCCATAGAGGGGTTTCTGGCTGTCTCTCCAGCATTTCTAGGGGTAGCCTGCCCAAACATCGCCCCCATGAAGACAGATTTCAGTTTCACTGATCCTGCCAACTACACCAGATGTAGCTATGGGGGGAAGCAGTGTTCCCAGCCCAGGGCAAATAAACTGGTGTGACCGAAATCAGTCTAAGAAAATGCTGGATTAGGAGAAGCCCATTTATTGCTTACAGTGAGAACAGTTCCATTCATCCCCTCTGGCTACCGCTCTTGCTCCCCATCTCCCTGCAGTCACAGCAGATGCTCACCTCTCCATCCCTCCACCCGCCCCTTCCAGGAGAAATTCTGGGGCCAGTCCGCTGGTGACTGACAGGTGCCAGATCAATTATGCAACAGAGGGGAGGAGAGCACAGCCTCTCTCCACCCTTTGCCTTGGAGGCTGCAGGAAGCAGTGGTAGTATTTGTAAAGTGGGCTAAGGCCAGGCAGGAGATTCTGGAAAGTTTGCGATTTTACCTCAAATGGACCATATGTTTGTTACCTGAACCTGAGCTATAAGCCTTGGGAGAGAAGGGCAAAAAAATCATTCTTGTTTTTTTCAGTCCATATTTCCAGCGTCATTCAGATAGGAATCTAGTATAGGAATTTTAGTACCAATAGTGATTTTACCTGAAATAGCCTCAGTTAAGTATCTTCCTTTGGCTGCAGTGGTATTAAGTATTTGTTTGATAGTTCAAAGGTTCTAAAACATTGATCTTCTGTGCAGAGACTAACCATTAATCTCATGTTACTGCTGCTTTGTGTACTAAGTTTTCTTTATTTGATTTCTATTGATTTCTTGGGCTTTTTCTTTTTTTCTATAATAACATTAGCACATTTGGACCATATGCAAAGCACTTCTATAATAGATTGTAATGTGAAAACTCCCAATCCTGAAGGAAGATACTTTTGCAGTCAAATCTTTGTAGATTTTTGCAATGGTACCTTTTTTTAGTACTGGGTAAGGTAATATATTGTAATAGAAAACTTAATTTACATTTGAAAGGGCTCTTTTCAGTCCAGGTTGAACCATTTATATATAGCTTTGTGACCTTGAGCAGGTCACTTAATCTCTGAGTCTCAATTTTTTCCATCTGTAAAGTGTAAGTATGAAAGTATGTGTGGGAAGTGGGAAAGGATGTGATAATATCTGCTTGCTTATTGTACATATGAGGATGAAGATTATAGTACATAAAGATGTGAAAGCAACTTGGAAAATGTAAAACACTATGCAAATACAAATGTAAAAATAATATTTATAAAATTATTTTATCTCATTTCAAGTCTTATTCTTATCTATGAGAAACTGTAAGTATAGTTTCATCTAAATAGTTTATTTCTATCACTGATAGTTTAGAAGAAGGAAAATGAAGAATACAGAGATTGGAAAACACATGGTATTAGGTAAACACATGGTATTAGGCAAAGGTTATAAATTACCCATGAAAAAATTTATCAACTCTCCTTAAGGTGTTTTTTTTTTTTGGTACTAGTAAACTTTGAAATTTTTACTTATCCTCTCTTCTACTCCTAGATTTTGCAAATCTGTAACAGTTATGTTCTGTGAAACATTGTGAATAGTTTTCCACTTTTGATTATCTATGGAACATTATTTTCTTTAAGTCAATCTGGTTGCTCCTTGTTGTCTGAAGTGTTTCTGGACTACTCTTCCCCTCCTAATTAGTATATATTGAGGGGAATGCAAACTAATGTAATATAAGCCCAGTATGAGTTTAATTAGGGAGTTAAATATGTCAGAACATAAATCACAATGATTGAAATATGAATGCAATATTTGGTACCTTTAAAATTATTCAGATTACTTCTGTCTATTAGAATGGATCAATGAGAGAATCCTCTTGGTTATTATAGTCATTCATTAAGCAAATATTAATACAGTGCCTACTATTGCCAGACACTGTTCTACAACAGTAAACATAATAGACAATAATTTCTGCCCTAATGGAGCTTACATTCTAGTGAAAAGAGTCAGAAAATAAGAGGCAAAATATATTATATGTCCATTAGCACTAAGTACTGTAGAGAAAAATAAAGGAAGGAAAGGGGATGGAGAATGTTGGGAGGCATGGAGATGGGAGGAAGTCAAGCCAGAGAAAGAAAGGAATATTTGAATGGTTAAGACCTGAAAGAGCAATCTGTGTGGATGTATGTCCAGGGAAGAGAATTCCTATCCTAAAGTAAAACAAACTGAGGAAGTGTTTGCCTAGTGCGTTTGGGGAGGCCAGTGCCTTGTTAGGAAGGGGCCAGCGTGACTGGAGAGTAGTAGCTGAGCTCAAGAGGTAATGACAGCTAGTTAGTGGAACTCTTTGGGGATTTTGCCTTTTAACCTCCAAAAGGAAGCCGTTGGAGAATTTTGAGGAGAGTGATCTTTTTAAAGTGTTACCATTGGTGGGCAAATGGGGGTTTGAAGTAGAAATAGATCATTTAGGAGATGATTGCAATAATCCGTGTGAGCCAGTAGCAGGGCAGATGGTGAAAAAATGGTTGGATTCTACTTTAAAGCAAACAGGTTTTGCTGATGGATAAGCGGGAAAGGCAGAAGGGGAGAGGAATCAGGGCTAATGCTAAATTTTTGGCCTGAGCTTCTGGGGGCTTAGAGTTGCCATTTACTAAGATGGGGAAGAAAGACTGTGGGAGAGGAGCACATCTGCCGGGGAGGTGGTGGTAGGCTTGATCGGGAGTATGGTTTTGAACATGTAAAGAAATGCATACTAAATGTCCAAAAAAAAATGTTGAGTAAGTAGTTGGATGTATAAGAAGACAAATATGGAAAAAGGACCATGTTATTTATCTAACTGTAAATAATTTGGGAGTCATCAGTTTGTAGATCATGTTTAAAGCCCTCAGACTAGGGGAGACCACCTAGGGAGTGGGTGTAGATGGAAGTACTGTTCTGCACCCAATTCCAGAATGGGGACTTTTTCCCCACACCAACCAATTCTTGGACATCAACTGGGTGCCTTACAATTCAACATAATTCTGATTATCAACCTGGAGACAGCATCATACACAATAGGTTAAGGGCTCAGTCTTACAAGACTACACCTGCCCCCCTGCCCACCAGGCCACGACCACTTCAGACACCAGCTGTAAGTCCAGGCAGTCGCTTGTGCTTCTAACCCCCAGCCATAGAGTGGCAGTTCCAGCAACCCCCTCCCCCTCCTTGAGTTTGATGAATTTGTTAGAGGAGCTTACAGAACTCATAAATACTTCACTTACTTGATCACTATTTTATTATAAAATGATATAACTCAGGAAGAGCCAGATGGAAGGAGATGCATAGGCCACAGTACAGAGAGAGGGTATGGAGCTTCCATGCCCTCTTCAGGCACATGATTCTCCCCAAATCTCCACATGTTCACCAACCTGGAAGCTCTCCAAAACCCTTCCTGTTGGCATGACATAGGCATGATTGATTAAACCAGCCCCTTGCCCGTCTCCTTTCCCTGGAGGTTGGCAGTGGAGGGTGGGAGGGGCCCTCTAATCATATGGTTTGTTCTCCTCATAACCAGTCCCCATCCTTAGGTGTTTTCCAATAGTCACCTCACTAACCAAACAAGGCACCTTTATCACTATCATCTTAGGAAATTCCAAAATTCCAAAAATTTTAGGAGCTCTGTGCCAGAAATGGGGACAAAGACCAAATATATGTTTACTATAAATCACAGTATCACAGAGGAGAGACGAGGTCTAAGGACTAAGATCTAGAACATAATGTATTTAGCAGGTAGAGAAATGAGGAGCCAACAGAAGAGAATGAGAAGGATGAAAACCAGGAGAGTGGGGTGTGCTGGGAGCCGCGTGGTTCTAGGAAGGAATTGTTATTTATATCGGCTGTTGGTCACAGGGAAGTAAGAGGGAGACTGATAGTTGATTATTGTATTGAGCAATGTGGAAGTCATCAGTGACTTTAATAAGGCAAATTTGGCAGGTAGGTGGAGAAAAAAGCCTGGTTCATGTGGATTTAGGAGAAAATGGGAGTTGTAGAGATGGTGAGTATTGACAACACTTTTACATTTTATTGTAAAGGGGAAGCTAAGCATCCATGGCATGTAGAGTTAAAGATAGAGTTTTATTTTTTGTTTTTAAATATGGGATGGGGATTAATCCAATAGAGAGGGAATATTTGACAATGCAGAAGAGAGAAGAAATAATTTCTGGAGCAATTTCCTTGAATAGATATAAGGAATAGGATCTAATATGAAAGGGTTGGCCATTGTTGCTAGGTCCTGTTGGGAGCATGGACCAGTTTATTTATGATCAGTGATATTATTCCATAATAAAATGATGATCTGTGATCCAGTGGAGGTTGAGAATTTACTATACTAACGTAAGTAAAATTACACTATATACAGTAACAGACTTCTTTGGCTCTTACATTGCTTGTACTGTTTCAAAGTTGGAAGATGAATCATCTCTTCCCTCTGTGCCAGTCTTATTGGATTGCCTATAATTTTACAAACTAACCATATTTGACCCTTTAATTTTTACGACTTAACATTCTGCCTTCTTAAAGAAATTAAGTGCCTGTGCCCTTTCAAACACAAACCCTTTCCTATGTCCCCACCATACCCTACATGTATATACTTCTATCAAAGCACCGAAGGCACTTTATTACATTTATTTACATGTCTCTCACACATTACTAGATTGTTGATACCTTGATCCTACTCATTATTCAACTCTTGGTTCCTTAAATACAATTTTTATTCATTTCTACATGCCTTTATTAGTTATCTATTAGCTGCATAATAAGTTTTCTCAAAACAGTAGCTTAAAACAGCATTTATTATCTCATAGTGGGTCAGGAATGCAGGAACACCTTAGGTAGGTCTCTTACAAGGCTGCGATCAATGTGTTGACTGGGCCTGAAGTCTCTAAAAACTTGCTGTGGAAGACCCCACTTCCTAGCCCACTCACGTGGTTGCGGCAGGATTCGTTTCTTTGTGGGGCTGCCGTTTAGTTCCTTGCCGTATGGACTTCCCTACAGAGCATCTTCCTCAGAGCAAGTAAGTGATAGGGCAGGGAAGAGTGTCAGCCAAAGAGCTATCAAGAAGGACGTCACAATCGTCAATAACCTAATCACAGAAGTTGCATCCCATCACTTTTGCCATTTTCTGTTCTTTAGAAGGAAGTCTCTGGGCGTAGCTCACACTCAAAGCCACAGAGGATTTACACAGGCCTGTGAATACCAGGAGGTGAGGATCATAGAAGGCGCATCTTAGAAGTCTGCCGTCTAGTCCCCAAGCCCTTGTGTAATAAAATGCTAACTTGTTGAGTGGCTTAACCTTTTCCCAAGTACCTTCATGAGTGGTAGCATATATTTGTAAGAGGGCTGTCTAAGGGTGAGAATACAGTTTGAGACTGTCAAACAATAACTTGCTACTCAGAGATTCTTTCAACCTGGGTTTCTGCTGTCATTAATGATTTGCTTTCATAAAATAAGTCATATTAGTTAAATGGTAGAATCATTTTCTATCTTTAGGACTGAACAAAACCAGGAATACTATTTAAGAAAATCAGAATGCATGGAGTATACAATTTAATGGGAGTTAAAAAAATTATCTAATAGCAAACTATATTTTGAGATAATTCTAGCTTCCCAGTCATTCCCAACACATACACCATTTTATAATCTGGATAGATACACTGATATATCAAAATCTGTGCAATTGAAGTATAGCTAAGTTTGATCCCTAATGTAAAATAATCTTTGCTTACAAAAATAAGCTCTTAAATGGTAGATTAAGTATCAGATTGTGGATTTTGATTTTTTTTGTTTTTTATTTTTTTGCAGTTTTAATGTTGAGGCAATTTAATCTTTAGAAGAGAACTAGCTGTTAGATATTAGAAATAACTTATCCAACCTAATCTTTTTACAGATGAGGAAATGGCTACCCACTAATGTATCCAAACCTGCTAGTGGCAGAGCCAATGCCAAATCCCAGGCCTCCTGATTCCATTCAATGCACTGTACTATGCCCCATTGCTAACAATAAACCATACTGGAACACTTGGGAATCTCTAAAAATATTTATGCCTATCTCAGAGATTATCCGTGGGTTAAAAAGAACAAGACCCAACTATAGTTGCCTACAAGAAACCCAATTTAAATGTAAAGACACTGATAGCTTAAAAGTAAACGGGTGGAGAAAGGTATACTTTGTTACCATTAATCAGAACAAAACTGTCATAGTTAATTTCAAAACAAAAATGTTCCCATCCATTGCCAAAAGTATCCTGAGCAGTAAAATCCTCTGTGACTTAAAAATCTCTGCCTTAAATCAGAGTCCTCTCCTGCCAGAACACCACTGAAAACTCCTTAATATGTTCCTTATATTTATCCTGTTCTCTAACTACCCATTCTACACTATAGCCAGAATTATCTTTTAAAACCCAAATCTCTTATCACCCTGCTGCTTAAAATATTCAGTAGCTTCCCCTTATTTTTAGGATGAGAGCCTGAACTTGTCAGTGTAGCCACTAAGGTTCTGCATGTTCTGACCCCAGCGTCCCGCCCAGGTGCATTTCATGTCATCCCTGCCTTGCTTTTTGTACCCCAGTCTCACGGACCCTCTTTCTGTTCTGCAAACTCAGCCTGTTTCTTCCTGCCACAGGACCTTCACACATGCTGCTCCTCCCTCTGCCTGGAACTCTCCCACCACGTGTTCCCTACTTGCCTAAGTAATGGGGCTTTAGAAAAAAATATATATATGTATATATATTTTATGCCTATCTGATCCCCAGATATTTTGAGTTAATTGGTTATCAGGTGGTACTTGAGCATTGGGATTTTTTAAATCTCCAAGTTTGGGAACCTGCTCCATAAGGAATTAGTGTGTTTAAGGATTTGGAACCAGAGTGAAACCAATAGTACAGACTTCCATCCATTCTGATTCCTTAATCATATATTTGGCTAGGTTTTATCTGGGCAGTAAGAAAAATCTTTACATTGAGAAGTAGCCAAGAATTCTGCTGAAGGCTTTCTTAATAAAACTGTCCTCTCACTCACTAGTGTGTATTTTGTAAATGAGAGCCTGCAACAACATTCTCCTTAATCATGAAATAGGAGAACAGTTCTTTGACACTGATCAGGCAAGGAGAAAGTCTTCTGCCATCTGTGTTGTGGCATGCTCTGCTGTTGTTTTAACTAGATAAAATTCTAATTACTGTTAAACATATTGTTTATGAAGTCGTTTTCAATATTTTAGAGCAAGTGTATAAATATAAAGAGGCAAATGGTTCCAGATTTAACACAAAAAGGCTTTTCCTTTAAAAGTAAATTAGTCAGGATTTGACACAATGGGTTGTTTAATAACACATTTCTGTGTATGTCCTCCATATTGCATGCTGCAAGGAATGTGAAATTTGCAATTTGGTTATAACCATTGTGTGGAACAATCATCTATGCTTTGGTACCATGCTGACCAAACATTGTAACTAGAAAGTACTAATTCATGATTGGTAAGTGACCTGTTGTTTCAAGATATCCCTTCTTTTAAACAAGATGTTTCCTTTGTAATGACAGGCATGAGAAGTATGAAGCAAGAGTTAAGAATAGGAGATTGTGATCAGATTGAAGCATTTAAGAATTTTAGATCTTTTATTGGAGTAGTATCAGAGTGATGACAAGAAGCTATATATACAGGTTGCTAGAATAGAGGTTAAAGGGGGTACATTAGTGTTCTATTGCTGCCATAGCAAATCACTGAAAATTTAGTGGCTTAAATGACATAAGTTTATTACCTATTTTTTGTTCTGTAGGTCAGTAGGATGACACTAGGGTACTGCTTGATTACAATCAAGATTTTGGCAGAACAGTGTTCCTTTTTGGAGCCTCTAGGGCAGGATTCTTTTCCTTGCTGTTGTAGGCTTACATTTCAGTTGCCTTGTTGGCTGTGTGAGGGCCCTTCCCGCTCCTAGAGACCACTGCCATTCCCTGGCTGTGGCTTCCCTCCCTCCATTCCCAAAGCCCACAACAGCAGGTCAAGACCCTTTGGCACTTCCAGTATCTCCTTCTTCCTATTCTGTCTCATCTCTCTGACCTACCTTCTGTTTTCCTCTTACATTTTAAAGGGCTCATGTGATTAGATTGGGCCTGTTTGGATAATCTCCCCATCTCAGTATCATTAGAAAATCTTAATTATAACTGAAAGCCCCTTTTGCTTTATAAGGAAACTGGGAGATGAAGAAGGGGAAAGGGCAACGACATCTTTGGAGGGCTATTATTCTGCCTGTCAACAGGTGCTACTGTCACGGGAGTCAAGGAAACCAAGTGTCAGTGTTGACATAGCTGTTGAAAGTCTTCATTTATCCAACATTAATTTTTGCTTACTTTGTGCTAGACATTGCAATAGGCCCTGGGGCTATTGTCATGAAAAAAGATAAGATACAGGGTCCCTGTCCATATGTATATAGCAGTATACTTATAAAAACAAGAAGAGCAAATATAGCAGTGCTTTATAGGGATTCTTTATTTATTTCATACTTACATAAGTTCTTTGAAAGTGGGTGCTAGTGGTCTGTTTTGGCCCTTTCCTCTCCTCACCACGTGTTTTACATACTGGATGCCCAGTGGATGTTATTCACAAAGGCTTACTTTATTTTTCCTGTGAAATTTAGAAACCTGACTTATCTTTCTTTTCTGCTATTTTCTACTCCAAAAGCTGTGAGGAATTTTGAATTCAGTAATTCAGATCCAGGTGACAATTTAAGATTTAATCAGATACCTGCTGAAGAATTTTTTTTTAAGGATTTAAGAACTATCATGTACTCCTTTTTACGTAGTAAATGCTCTAAAGTGCTAAACACAGCTAACAAATGCTGTCATTGTATAAATTGGAGAACTTTTGCATTTTCCCCCTGAATTCAACAGCCAGAAAGTACTTACCCAATTTTTAAAAAATCAACTGTTGCTTTGAACCAGTATTTATCAATAGATAGTGAAGAATTACCAACCCAGAAGCACATTAAAATAAACTTCTTAATATGGCTTTTCCATGGATGTATAGTTTTTAAAATAATGAAGGATTTACCGTCTGCTGTTTACCACTTTTAGAGTCTCTGTCTTCCTCATACACAATTCCAGTTCTAATCTATGGAATTCCACAGGATTCATAGACTTCTAAAGACATTTATTCTGAAATTTTTCAGTGATGGTCAGGATTATAATCTATGTTACATAGTTTCTCAAAGCAGCAGTGTGGACCTTTAGTGATAGAGTAAGCATAGGCATGTGAGATTTATAGATTACATACCCAGGCATTATTAATTTCAGACTTGGCCCTCACAGAACTTTCTGTCAGAAGTATTTATTGGCAAGTGATTAAATAAATTCGTTAAACTAAATATAGTTTGTGCTACAAAGTATAAATGTCACATGAGGTCTTATGGCACCTTTTTAATTGCAGTACATACCAAGCATTCCATACAAAATTCCTTTGTAATTCTTTGGCAAGGTCACATTATTTATGTGTAATTTCTTATCATATAAAGACAATATAATCTTTATGTCTTTGAAATATAATTATACAAAATTTAATTTATGATCAAAGAAATTTTGGAATAGTGAATGGAGAATTAATTTCATTTGTTTATGTAGAGATGGCTATTGTCATGAAGTTTAGGTGATAGTAATTTGGGTAAAGGAATGTTCTAGCTGTTTCTATTTAATCAAGGTGGTTTAATGTACTGTGGTCTTTAAAATGTTACTAAGCAGTGTTGATTTCTGTGACTTTTTTTTGGATACCTCAGTGTCTAGGAAAGTAGCATCCTGTTGGGGTTAGTTCATATGTAAAAATGATTACATGGAAACTTTTGAAGAAAGTTGGAGGTAAAACAGTGAATGGTACAATAATAAAATGACTTAGGGTCTCTTGATTTTTTTAAAAAGAGGAGGAAAAAACTCTGTATTATGGACATTAAAATATAGGAATAACTTAAATACATGCAATGCCACAGAGAGATGAAATTTACTGACTTACCACGGACTTTTGACAGGTGTATTGCACCTTTAGAAATTAGGTTTGAATTATTAAAGCAACCCTTGTTTAGTAATTGAATGTCTACTGAGAAGATTACATGGGGGAATAAGCATACGATTTTCAGTAGATGCCATTTTAATGGGTATTGAAACTGAACTGGCCTTTGTGAACTGTTGTAGTGCCTACGCACACACAAATAGCTTCAGTTAGAAAGGATATAGTTCCAGGTATGTCACATTTAAAAAAAAATGTGTTTCTGGTGAAAATAAACCTAAATTCTTGAAGCAAGCCATTTCACTTCTAATTGAATGTAATATTAGGAAAACAAAAGGCCTTAACTCAAATACTATTCCTCACAGAGGTTTTTTTGTTTTTCATTTGAAATTAGTCGATTGCAGACTGGCTTTTTAAAAAAACGCTGATTCTTCTAAATAAAGTAGAGCAGTGTAAAATTGCTGCTAAATTTGCTAACACAACTGAAAACAATTGTATCCTTAAAAACATAATCATTGAATTTTATTGAAATACAAGTAGTTGGCTGAATATGAGTTTTAAAAATAACTAAGAAACTTACAAGTCAAATAGATTAAATAATGTGATAAAGGTGTTCAGGAGTGGTAGTACCTTTGTGCTGTTGACCCTTGAACAACATGGGTTTGAACTATTTGTGGGTCCACTTACATGTGGCTTATTTTCAACAAATATATTGGAAAATGTTTTTGGAGATTTCCGACAATTAGAAAAAATGTTTTCTTTTCTCTAACTTTATTGTAAAAATACATACAAAGTATGTGTTAATCAACTGTTTAAGTTAGTGGTAAGACTTTTGGTCAACAGTATGCTACTAGTAGTTAAGTTTTGGGGGAGTCAAATTTACACATGGATTTTTGACTAAGGGGTTTGGTGCCCCTATGCCCCATATTATTCCAAGGGTCAATTGTACTTAGATTTTTAAAAATTTAATTCCTGTAGTGTATGGGTTTGAATGTTTCATATCATGTGTATGTATAGTATAATGGAGACTTGTAGTTCTATATTAGTTGAGGTAAAGTAAACTCTTGCAGAAGAGTAGAATTAATTCTGAAATGCTATGTAATCTGATTTACATCCCTGCTTCACCTTATCCTACTTACTTAAACAAAGGAGTTTTTCCCTGATAATAAAAGTGGAAACAAATGACTAATGTTTACTTTTTCATTTTTAGAATGCTATCTATGCAATTGAAGTAAAATTAATAATATTTTCCCCCTTTCTGGAATTCTCTGACTGTAAATCAGTATTCTTTGGGAAAAAAAACTTTAATAAAAGTTCTTTTCTGATGCCATTAAGTAGTAGGTGTCAGGATTTACTCTTCAATTCGGTGGGATTCTGATTGCTAGCAGATTAGACTCCTTTGCAGGTGATGTACTGCCCAGGAACTGACATTTAGGCTATTGATCCCCCAGTGATTCTACATGTCAGGACTGAGCTAAGAAATTTGTCATTTGCTTTATGTAACCTAAAAGTAACCAGAATAAACAAGAGGACTTTTTACAGACCAAAGGAAATACCCTGGAAAAACCTTGGTTACTTAAATGTTATCTGTTTAAGTATCAGAAATTCATTTTTTAAAATGAACATGTAGCACAATTGACTTTTTTGTATGAATGAATTATTGATGAATTTTTAACATGTTTGTGGATACATGTAACCATCACAATCAATATCCAGACAGTTCCATTAGTTCATAAAATACCTTGTGCTATCCCTCTGTAGTTATACCTTCTTCACCTCATGCATAATCCCTGGCAACTGCCCTGTCATTTTAATTTTGTCTTTTCAAAAATGGCCATTACACAAAAATCACACAGTATGTAAGCCATATGAGACTACTGTACATGTCTTTACTCAGCATAATGCCTTGAGATTCATCTAAGTTGTTTTGTATATGAATATGTCATTCCTTTTCATGGCTGAGTAATATTCAGTTGCATGTACCACACTTTGTTTATTCATTTATTCATTGGAGAACTTTGAGGTGTTTAGGTTTTTAGCTATTTTGAATAGAGATGGTATAAACATTCATGTACAGACTTTTGTGTAAATGTTAGTTTTCATTTCTCTTAGGTAATAAATACATGGTAGTAGGATTGCTGGATCATATGGTAAGTGTACAATTTAACTTTATGAGAAATTGCTGAACTGTTTTCTAAAGTAATATACCACTTTGTGGTCCCATCTTCAATGTGTGATAGTTCTAGATGTTCTTTCCACTTGTCAGCGCTTCGTATGGTCAGTCTTCTTAATGTTAGCCATTTTAATAGGTTTGGAATGATGTCTGATAATGGCTTTAACTTGCATTTTCCTAATAGCTAAGATGTTGAACATCTTGTCATGTGCTTTCTTGCTATACATATATGCTATTTGGTGAAGAGTTTGTTCAAGTCTTTTTCCATTTTTAAAAATAATAGCAACTTTATTTTGGAATAGATTTGTATATAAAAGTTGCAAATATAATACAGCGAGTTACTCTATATCCCTAACCCAACTTCCTGTAGCAACATCTTACAAAATGAAAACCAAGAAACCAACATTGGTGACTTTTATTAACCAAATTCTAAATTCTAAACTCAAATTTGGCCAGATTTTCCATTAGTCTCCTTTCTCTGTTCCACGATCCAGACCAGGACTCCACATCTCATTTGTCATGTCTCCTTAGTCTCCTATGGTGTGTGGCAGTTTCTTAATCTTTCCTTGTTTCTCATAAATTTGATAGTTTTTGTAGGATGCCTCAATTTGTGTTTGTATGTTGTTTTTCCTATGATTAGACCAAGGTTAAGGATTTTAGAGAATATCACAGGTGATAGTGATGTGAAATGCCCTCCCCATTACATCATATCAGGGAATACATGATAACACCACTTGGTTAGTATTTGCTAGGTTTTTCCACTGTAAAATTACTATTTTTGACTTTCCGTCCTCTATTTCTTGGAAGTGAATCACTAATTCCAGCCTATACTCAAAGTGGTGTGATTAAGCTTAATTTTATGGATGGGGGTGTAACTAATATGTCATTAGGAATTTTTCTGTAAGAAAGTTTGTCCTGTTTTGTTCACTCATTTATTCAGTCATTTATATAAATATGTATACTTCCTACATTGGCTTTCAGTCCAATACTATGTTTTTTATGTTGTTGCTACTATTATTCCAATTCCAACCATTGAAGGTTGTTTGGTAGCATGTTATTTAGTCTCCACTTGTTTGTTTTTGTCCAGTTTTTTACTCATAATTGATTTTTGGTTTTATACTACTGTGGTCAGAAAAGATATTTGATATGATTTCAGTCTTAATTTTTTTTGTTGTTTTTTTTTTTGAGAGGGCATCTCTCATATTTATTGATCAAATGGTTGTTAACAACAATAAAATTCAGTATAGGGGGGTCAATGCTCAATGTACAATCATTAATCCATCTCAAGTCTAATTCTCGTCAGTCTCCAATCTTCTGAAGCATAACAAACAAGTTCTTACATGGTGAACGAATTCTTACATAGTGAGTAAGTTCTTACATGGTGAACAGTGCAAGGGCATTCATCACAGAAACTTTCGGTTTTGATCACGCATTATGACCTATAAACAATCAGGTCAAATATGAATGTTCGTTTGATTTTTGTACTTGATTTATATGTGGATCCCACATTTCTCCCTTTATTATTATTATTATTTTTATTTTTATTTTATTTATTTATTTTTTATTTTATTTTTTTTTTGAGAGGGCATCTCTCATATTTATTGATCAAATGGTTGTTAACAACAATAAAATTCAGTATAGGGGGGTCAACGCTCAATGTACAATCATTAATCCATCTCAAGCCTAATTCTCATCAGTCTCCAATCTTCTGAAGCATAACGAACAAGTTCTTACATGGTGAACGAATTCTTACATAGTGAATAAATTCTTACATGGTGAACAGTACAAGGGCATTCATCACAGAAACTTTCGGTTTTGATCACGCATTATGACCTATAAACAATCAGGTCAAATATGAATGTTCGTTTGATTTTTGTACTTGATTTATATGTGGATCCCACATTTCTCCCTTTATTATTATTATTATTTTTATTTTTATTTTATTTATTTATTTTTTATTTTTATTTTTTTTTGAGAGGGCATCTCTCATATTTATTGATCAAATGGTTGTTAACAACAATAAAATTCAGTATAGGGGGGTCAACGCTCAATGTACAGTCATTAATCCATCTCAAGCCTAATTCTCATCAGTCTCCAATCTTCTGAAGCATAACGAACAAGTTCTTACATGGTGAACGAATTCTTACATAGTGAATAAATTCTTACATGGTGAACAGTACAAGGGCATTCATCACAGAAACTTTCGGTTTTGATCATGCATTATGACCTATAAACAATCAGGTCAAATATGAATATTTGTTTGATTTTTGTACTTGATTTATATGTTGATCCCACATTTCTCCTATTATTATTATTATTATTTTTAATAAAATGCTGAAGTGGTAGGTAGATGCAAGATAAAGGTAGAAAACATAGTTTAGTGCTGTAAGAGGGCAAATGTAGATGATCAGATGATCAGGTGTGTGCCTATGGACTAAATATTAATCCAGGCTAGACAAGGGCAGCAAGACATCCACGGATGCAGAAGATTTCTCTCAAAGCAGGGGGGGTGAGGTTCTGAGCCTCCCCTCTGTTGATCCCCAAATTCTCACCTGATGGCCCCCCTGCGACTGTGCCTGTCTTAGGTTGTTCCTCCCTTGAGGAATCTTACCCGTCTCTGGCTAACCAGTCATCTTCCGGGGCCATACAGGGAAATGTAAAGTTGGTAAGTGAGAGAGAAGCCATATTGTTTGCAAAGGTTAGCTTTTTACTTCTTTGCAGATTTATGCCCTGTGGCTTCTATGCCCAGCACTTGTCTCGAGGTATCTTTACCACCTGAAGGAATTATGATACTCAGTAAATTCGATATGAGGCACGAATTCTATTTAAGGGTTGTAATTAGGAAGAAAGAAGAAAAGCTACAGATGTAGCATATGGAAGGAAACATGGGAGGATTGATTATTTCTTTGACATATCTTCTTGTAGAGTACCTTAAGTATGTATAGGTTTTAAACTACTAACTAATTTGCACACACATATTAACATAATAGGAATATGGTGACATAAACAAAGCAAATCTATAATTACCATCCATCTCCAGTGAAGCCAAGAACAGTCTTAAGTTTTTTGAAACTAGTTTTGTGACCTAACATGACCTATCTTAGAGAACATTCCTTGTGCCCTGGAAAAGGATGTGTGTTCTTTAGTTTTTGGATAGAATGTTCTGTATATATCAAGTCCATCTGGTTCACTGTGTGATTCAAAACCACTGTTACCTTATATTAATTTTCTGTCTGGACGATGTATCCATTGATGTAACTGGGGTATTAAAATCCCTCACTATTATTGTATTACTGTCACTTTCTCCTGCTTTGTCTGTTAATATTTGCTTTATATATTTAGGCCCTCCTCTGTTGGGTGCATAGATATTTACAATTACTATGTCCTTTTGTTCGATTGATCCCTATAATGTTATTTGTTACCCTTTATCTCGTTACAGTCTTTCAGTCGATTTCATTTGATATAAATATTGCTACTCCAGCTTTTTTTTCATTTCCGTTTGCATGGAATATCTTTTTCTGTCCATTCACTTTCAATCTGTATTTGTCTTTAGGTCTGAGTGAGTTTGTTGTAGGCAGTATATAGATGGGGCTTGTCTTTTTATCCTTTCAGTCACCCAGTATCTTTTGATTGAAACATTTAATTAATTTACGTTTAAAATAAGTATTGATAGGTATGTACTTGTTGCCATTGTATTGTCTTCTGGTTGTTTTATAGTTCTTCTCTGTTCCTTTTTTCTTTTGATCTCCTGTGATTTGTTAACTTTCTTCAGTGTTATGTTTGAATTCCTTTATTTTTTTTTGTGTAAATATTAGAGGTTTGGGGTTTGGGGTTACCTCAGTTTCACATGTAACACCCTATGTCTATAGCAGTCTGTTTTAAGTTGATGATTGCTCAATTTCAAACATATTCTAAAAGCATTACCTTTTTACTTCCTTTATGAATTTGATATATTTTATGTCTTTTTATTTTGTGTATCCCTTAACTATTGTATAGTTGATGTTAGTACTTTTACTATCTATTTGTGTTTACCAGTGAGACTTTTCTTCCATAATTTTCTTCTAGTTATGGCCTTTTTTTTTTTCTGCTAAGAAGTCTCTTTGACATCCTTGTAAGGTCAGTTTAGTGTGATAAACTCCTTTAACTTTTGTTTGGGAAACTATCTCTTTCAATTCTGAATGACAACATTGCTGGTTATTCTTGGTGGTAGGTTTTTTCCTTTCAGCACCTTGAATATATCATGCTGCTGCCTTCTGGCCTGCAAAGTTTCTGTTGAAAAATCAGCTGATAGCCTCAAAGGTAAGTGTTTGCTTTTCTCTTGATGCCTTTAAGATTCACTATTTAAGTTTTGTCACTTAGATTATTTTGTTTCTTGGGTGGACTTCCTTGGAATCCTCTTACATGGGCACTGTCTTTGCTTCCTGGACCTGGATGCCTGTTTCCTTCCCCAGGTTAGGCAAGTTTTCAACAATTATTTCTTCAAATAAGTTTTTAGCCCCCAGGAACCCCTATAATGTGAATGTTAGTATGCTTATTGTCACAGAGCTCCCTTAATTTCTTCTTATATTTTAAAATAGTTTTTCTTTTTGCTGTTCAGCTTGGTTGCTTTCTACTGCACTGTCTTCCAGATCACTCATCTGTTCTTCTGCATCTTGTAATCTGCTGCTGATTCCCTCTAGTGTATTTTTCATTTCAGTTATTGTAGTCCTCAGCTCTGACTTATTTTTTTATATTTTCTATCTCTTGAAATTCTCACTTGAGTTCATCCACTCTTCTCTTTAGTCTGGTGAGTATCTTTATGACCCTTACTTTGAACTCTTTATCAGGTAGATTGCTTATCTCCATTTTGTTTAGCCCTTTTTGTGGTGGTTTGTCTTCTTCTCATTTGGAACATACTGCTCTCTGCCTTCTCGTTTTGTTTGACTCACTGTGTTTGTTCCCGTGTATTAGATAGGTCAGCTCTGTCTCCAGGTCTTTAAAGCAGTAGCGTTATGGAGTTTGCATCCTGTGGTGCCCAGTTGCACAATCCCCCCTGGTTACTAGAACCAGGTACTGTGGGGTATTCCTTGTGTGATTTGAATGCACCTTTCTATGTGGCTGGACTACAATTGCTGCAACCTTGCTGGTGGGTGGGTCAGCCCTCAGCCTTCTGCCAGCAAGGACTGGGTGAGATGACTGTGGGCCACTCGTAGGGAGGGCTTACATCAGGCATGGCTGCCTGTGGGGCCTTCCTGTATCGGTGGGTGTGCTGGTGGGTGGGGCTGGCTTCCCTCCCTTGGCAGGAGTTGCTCTGGAGGTGCCACTCCTACCAGGGCTGCCTGCTGGATGTGGCAGGGCAGGAATTGCTTTGGAGGGGCACCTGCCAGGGTGGGTGGGTTGGGTGGGGCAAGTCCACAGGGGGATGCTAGGGCAGGATAAGTGATGCTGGTAGATAGACGGAAAGTGCCAGAACTGGCTCCCACTTGTGTCAGGTCAGCTAGGCTGAAGGAGGGCAAGAAAACAGTGGCACTTGCCAGCATTCTACCCCTGGAGAAAGTTCTGCAGATTTCTGCCCCTCTCGTACACATCCTAAAATTAATCAATAAATCTCCTTCGTGTATAACCCAGGTGCTTTTCAAATTGCTGCTTCTGTTCTGGGTCTCAGACCAATCGATGTAACATCTCGCCCTTTAAGCACAGACTTGGTTTCTTACATCCCTCTGGCTCTCCCAGAGTTAAGCTCCACTGATCTCCAAAGCTCCTGGAGTTAAGCTCCGTTGATTTTGAAAGCCAGATGTTAATGGGTGCAGTGCAGGTCCGCAGGACCGGGGATGCCCAGTTTCAGGCTCGATCCCTTTGCTCTCCTGTGCCTCACTGCCCCCCACCTGTGGGTTGCTACTGGGGGAGGTGGGGTTTGAATCCTGACCTTATTTCTGCCCTTTCTGCCCTTCTTGATGTGGCCTTCCTTTGATGTCATCAGCTGTGGAAGATGAGTCCTACAGTCTGCAGGTCTTTTCAGAGTGACTTACATTATGTGTAGTTGCCACCTTCATTGTCTGTGGGAGGAAGTGATCACAGGAACTTCCTACTCTGCCATCTTCTTAGCTTTTCCTGTATATACTTTTTTGTAAGTCACAGTATGGCACCTGTGCATCTGCTTTGTAGTCAGCCATTTCCACATCTCTCCAATCCCTGACAGACACTAATCTCTTTTCTTTTCATGTAAATTTGCCTTTTCCAGTGTGTATGAATGCAGTCATATAATATGTAGCTTTTTGGGTCTGACTTCTTTCACTTAGCAAAATGCGTTTCAGATTTATCCATGCCATTGAGTGAGCTAAACAGCTCATTCCTTTTTATTCCTGTAGAGTATTCTGTTGTATGGGTCTGCCACTGTTGGTTTATCCATTCACCTTGTTGAAAGAATTTTATAGGTCCAAGATAAAGCAGCTTCTGCCCAGGATACCACATCTGCCAAGGAGAACCTACTGTTTCTTTGTAAATGCTTTGCTTGACCAAAAATGCAATATATCTTGTCAGTCAGTCAAACACCTGGTCAGCTCTGGGCCTGCTCACCCCAAAGTTGACTGTGTGTTTCTAGCCAATCAGAGACTTTCTATTTTTCTCTTCTTTGTTCCTTATTCTTTATCCTGTGAAAGCTTCCTGCTTTCTGTCCCATTTTTGCAGTACTCACAATGGAGACTGTCCATGAAGTGTTAAGTTTGTTTCACCTGGATTTTTTCCATTAGTCATTTTTTTTAACAACATGCTGAAGGACATCTTGGTTCCTTTCAAGTTTTCAGTGTTTAGGAAAGAATACAGCTTCTGTTAAATTACATACAGATTTTTTTGTGAATATAAATTTTTAGTTCATTTGAGTAAATATCTGTTGGGTTGTTGTATGGTAGATAAGTGTGGATTTAGCTTCATAAGAAGCTGCCAAACTGTTTTTTGATGTGGCTGTTCTGTTTTTCATTCCCAGCAGCAATGAATGTGAGTTCCTATTGCTTTACATCTTTGGCAGCATTTTGTATTGCCATGTTTTGGGGATTTTTTTTAGCAATTCTAATCAGTGTGCTTTCACTCATATTTAAATAGGATATTTTTTACTCTTGAGTTAGGGAGTTCTTTATGTATTCTGGATACAAGTTTTCTGTTGAATATATGATTTGTAAGCATTATCTCCCTCTCTGTAGCATGTCTTTATACTACTAAGCTATTAATTTTGATCAAATATGATTTATCACTTTTTGATTAATGGGTTATGTTTTGGTGTCATATCTAAAAACCCTGCTTAGCCCTAGGTCACAAAGATTTTTGTTCTTTTTTATTTTTTGGTAGAAGTTTTATAGTTTTGTATTTTACATTTAGGTTTATGATCCATTTGAGTTAATTTTTATATAAACTGAGAGGTTTAGGTCAAAGTTCATTTTTTTCTTTGCATATGGATGCTCAGTTGTTCCAACACAATTTGTTGAAAAGACTATCCTTTTCATGTATTGTCTTTGTAACTTTGTGAAGAATCAGTTGACCATGTTGTGTGGATCTATTTGTGGACACTATTCTGTCTCACTGATCTGTGTGTGTGTGTCTTATTGCCAATATCACATTGCTTTGATAACTATACCTTAAAGCTTTAAAATTGGGTAGTGTGGTTCCTCCAACTTTCTTCTTTTTTTTAGTAGTTTTGACTACTTTAGTTCTTTTGCCATTCTGTGTTAATTTTAGAAGCAGCTTGTTTATATTACAAAAAATCCTGGGCTTTTTATTGAAATTGCATTAAATCTATAGACCAGTTTGGGAGAGAACTGAAATTTTTACTGTTTTGAGAACTGAAAGTTTTCCACTCTCTGAATACAATGTCTTTTTACATCTTTTTTGACTTACTTCACCAGCATTTTGCAGGGTTTAGCATATAGATCTTATATATGTTTTATCATGCTTATATCTAAGTATTTTGATTTATGGAGCTATCTTAAATTCCATTGTTTTAACATTTTTGGGTTCCAAATTGTTCATTGTGTAATACACAGAAATGTAGTTGATGTTGACCTTGTATTTTTTGGCCTTATCTGATAAATTCACTTATTAGTTCCAGGAGGGGGTTTTTTTTGTTTGTATTTCTTGGAATTTTCTATGTAGACAATCTTATTGTTTGCAAAAAGGGACAGTTTTATTTTTTACTTGCCAGTTTTATCAGTCTGGAGTTATTTCTTTGTTTGGTAGATTTCATTAGTGAAACCATCTGTGCCTAGAAAGTTTCATTTTTGAAAGTCTTTATAAATTCAATTTATTTAATAGTGAATGTTGGTTGTTTTTGGTTTCAGAAAACTGGTCCATTTAGTTTAAGTTGTTGAATTTATGTGCATAGAGTTGTTCACAGTATTTCCTTATTACCCTTTAAGTGTTTGTAAGAGTTATTGGGAAATCTCATGTAAATTGATGTTGATCATTTGTGTCTTATATCTTTTTGTCTTTGTCTTGCTGTATTGACCTTTTCAAAGAGCCATTTCTGATTTTACTGATTTTCTGTAATTGTTCTTTCATGTTCTGCTTTTATCTTTAATTTTTCCTTCTTTCTACTTGCTTTTTTAATTTGCTTGTTTCCTAGTTTCTTAAGATGAAAGTTTAGATTGTTAGTTTTAGACTTTCCTTTTTTCCAATATAAACATTTAATGCTATAACTTATCCTTTAAGTACTGCTTTAGTTGCATCCCATACATTTTGATGTGTTGTCTTATTTTTCTTTAGTTGAAAATATTTTGTTTCCCCTTGAGACTTCTCTTTGACCCATGGATTACATATAAATTTTAAAATTAACTGCAACTTGGAGATTGCCCTGGTATCTTTCTGTAATTGATATCTAGTCTAGTTTTATTATGGTCAGATAACATCCTTTGCGTGATTTCAGTTCTTTTAGGTTTGTAAAAATCTTTTTATGGTACAGTATATTAGTTTCCTATTGCTGCTATAACAAATTACCGTAAACAATGGTTTAAACAGCACAAATTTATTATTTTCAAGTTCTGGAGGTTAGAAATTTGAGGCTTGTTTCATTTGGCTAAATTCCAGGTGTTAGTAAGACTGCATACTTCCTGGAGACTCTATGGGGTAATGTGTTTCCTTGTTCTTTCCGCCTTCTAGAGGTACTCACTTTGCTTTGCTCATGGCCCCTTTCAGCAGTGTCTCATCTACCTCTGTTTGGCATTATATTTAAGGAATGTTTCTTTCTACTATTCTTTTAATTGGTATGTTTAGATCTTTTACATTTAATGTTATTGCTGATAAATTTGGATTTATGCCTGCCATTTTCTTTTTTTTTCATTTGTTGCCTGTTTTTTGTTTCTCCATTTTCTTTTTCCTGCCCTTTTTTTTATTACTTTTTTTTGGGGTTTTTTTTTTTTTAGGTTCTTTTTTGTTAAGTATTCCATTATGACTTACTGATTTTTTTTTTTTGTAACTATATTTTGGACAGGTTTTTTTTTTAAGTGATTGCTCTAGGGATGGATGCTTAACTTTTCAGTCTACGTAGAGTCAATATTTTACCACTTTCAAGTGGCACATAGAAACTGTACCACCATACAAGTCCCTTTATTCCTCCCTTTTATGTTTAGGTGTGTTACGTATTATATTATGTATGTATTACAATACGTACATTGAAAGCTCCATCGGATCTTATACTTGTTGCTTTCAACTATCAAACATTATTTTAAAGAATTCAAGAGGGTAACAATAGTTTATTTATTCAGGAATTTAACAGTAGTGCTGCTCTTCCCTCATTCCTGATGTTTTAAACTTTTTCATGGCCTTATTTACCATATGTTGGAAGAACATCCTCTAGCAGTTCTTTCAAAGCACTTCCACTGTTACACATTTTCTGAGTTTTTCCTTCATCTAAGAATGTCTTATTTCACCTTCATCTCTGAAGGATATGTTTTGCTGGATACAGAATTTTTGGTTGACAGTTCTTTTCTTTTAGTACTTCAAAATGTTCTAGTGTCTTCTGGCCTGCATGGTTTTTACATGTAGAGAAATCCACAGTCATTTGACCACTTTTACCCATATAAGTAATGTTAAATTTTTCTGATTACTTCCAAGATTTTTTGTTTTCAGTTTTCTAAAGTTTTATTAGTATATATCTGTTCATGGATTTCTATTTATTTATGGGGCTTTGCTGAGCTTCTTGACTCTGTAAGTTTATGTCTTTCAACAAACTTGGAAAATATTTTGTTAAAATATTTTTATTATACTGAACTCTTCTCTTTTGATACAATGATTCTAGTGTCACAAATATTGGACCTGAAGTATTGTTCTCTCTCTCTCTTTCTTTGTCTCTCTATTGTTCCATTGGATAATTTCTATTTTATATTATCTCATACAAAGTTAACTTTTTCTTGTGTCCTCTTCTTTTGACTATTGAGCTAATTTAGTGAGTTTTTAATTTTGGTTCTTGGTATTTTTCCATTTCTAAGATTTGCATTTGGTTCTTTATCTCTTCTATTGCTTCTCTGAATTTTTCTATTTTTCCATTTGTTTCAAGAGTATTTGCTCTTACTTGAAACATTCTATAAGAATTGCTTTAGTATCTTCCTCAGATAATTCTAGCATCTGTGTTTTCTTGGTGTGGGCACTTTTTTCCATCCAAGATAAGATTTTCCTAGTTCTTCATATGTCAAGTAACTTTGGATTATATCCTGGACATTTTAACTATTACATTATGAGATTTTGTTTAAATCCTATGAAGAATGTTAATGTATTTGTTTTTGTAAGCGATCAACCAGTTTAGGTTCAACCTACAAGTTCCTGAGTTGTGGTTACAACATTAGTTCAGTTTTCAGAGACTTTCAGATGCTCTGAAGATCTATCTGAAATGTGCACCATCTGTCCGTTGGCCAGTCTGCAGCTTGGCTGATAGTCTGTCCCATAGGTTAGGTTTCAAAATCTGGGTGCATTTGTTTGGATCAGATCCCCACATGTGCTGCTTGAGGGGGAGTCCAGGAGTTTATAAACAACTTTGAACTCCTCCTTCTGTGGGATCTCTCAGTAATTTCTGATTCCCTGGGGTACCCCTTTTCCACTCTGACCAGAAAGGTGGGGCTTTATATTTCTCTAATTGCACTCCCTGTAACTGCCAAGTTGCAGGGAGAGTGGCAAGATGACAGAGCAAGGGAGAAAAAGAACAGAGATTCACCACATTCTCTTTAGACTATAGCTTGTCTGATCAGAGAGATGTTCCCCTCCCTCAGAGTTTTAGGGTCTTGGTGGCCTCCGTTGCTTACAGCTTCCATAAGAGGCTAAGCTTAAGAGAATGGAGAAGAAAGTTGGGGATGGATTTCCACACTTTCTTGTGGATGTTAGGAGATTCCCATTCCCTTTCCTAGAGGCAGCATTAGAGGGCTTCTTCTGGCACCTGCCCTGTCTGTGCTACACTCACTGACAACTAAAATCAGTGAGTGATTTAATCAGTGACAACTAAAATTATAAAACTAAAATTACAATTTTTCAGTTTTCCTGAAGTTCTACCTCAGAAAATGTTTTCATGGTTCCTTTACCATTGAAATAGCTAATGTTCAATGTAACAACTTCCAAATATGAGGGTACTGTGATTTTATGTCTACTGAAGGTGTTGTATATTCATAATCAGATTATGATTATGCTTAGTAAAGGAGTTGTCCACTTCTAGGTTTATGGCTGTATTAATAAGTTAGGGCTGGAGGATATCTGATCTGGAGAATTGCATACTGGTTAATACTATTTCTGTAGTACTTCAGACTGGGTTCTTCTTACCGAATCTGCTTGCTACTGTTTACTTTTAAAGAGTCCTCACATAGCTGTTCCATGTATTCTATCCAGATATTATAGCTACATTCATTTGGAGAGACAGATTGGAGTATAATTACCCCATTTTATCTGAAAATGGAGTCTGACTTAAAAGTTTTTAATTTTTTTTCTCTAGGAGTTTGAGAAGAAGCTGAAGTTTTGATCAAATATACTTTGAGGTTGTAACCGGACATGAACTAGAGTTTAGATATTTTCATTTGATTAAGGTAAGATTGTTCAAAAAATTAATCATGCCCTTATACATTTTTAGACTTTTATTTTAATGTGTGCTTTCTTAATACATTACAATTTTTCAGTTTTCCTGAGGATCTGACCTCACAAAATATTTTCGTGGTTCCTTTACCATTTAAACAGCTAATGTTCAATGTAACAACTTCCAAATATGAGGGTACTGTGATTTTATGTTTACTGAAGGTATTGTATATTCATAATCAGATTATGATTATGCTTAGTAAAGGAATTGGCAAACTATGATGTGCAGGCTGGTCACCTGTTTAGGTAAATAAAGTTTTATTGGAACACGGTCACACCCATTCATTCCATACTGTTTCTGGCTGCCTTAACACTACAGTGACAGAGTTCATTAGTTACAGCAGTGAATGTATGGCCTGTAAGCCTGAATATCTGGCCCTTTAAAAAAGTTTGCTGACCCTTTGCCTAGAAAACTGACTCAGCGTGTCTTACTATGTTGTATATTTATTATATGTGAACTGATAGCTGATTTTAGTTGTCAGTGAGTATTGTTGTCTATGAAAACTAATTAGAGATTTGAATATGCATATGAGTATATGTGCTTCTACCTCAAGCCAAGTTGAAGTGGAGGGTCTGTATTATTTCTTAAAGAGGTATTAATTTTCTGAAATTTAAAAATAAGGTAATGCTGTGAGCAATTAAATGTCAGGTGCTTATTACTAAGTAGAAGTCTTAATTTTGCTTAGATTATTAAAAATAAAAGTATATGATAAAGGTCAAGGATTTTCATGCTCTTAAAAACATTCACTTAACTTTATTTAATTGTATATTGTCTTTCCCAGTAAATTTAAACAAAACTATTGATATTTTGAGAGTAATGATTATTTTGTTTTAATCTGTCCTAGGATTATAAGTGGTTTAGAGTATATGAAGTTTTAAATCAAAACATTCTGACATAAAACTATGTTTAGTGCTTAAGGTTCAAATCACATTTTCTCTGAGGTTTATATTGAATTATTTATACCTGTTTGTTACTCCTAAAATTACGAGCATTAAAAAAAATGTAAGAAAAAGATGACAAGAGGTGAGACAGAGGCTTCTCCCAAAACCACATATAATATGAAAATATAGTTAATACAACTAATCCTGAAAGAGCAACAGGAAAGAAGGCTGCGCCAGACTGCACACACCTGGAAAAGAACAGACCTCACAGAATAGGGTAACATACGAAGCTGTGATCCAGTGGAATCTAAGCCTTTCCCCACCCAAGCTCACTAGCAGGAGGAAGAGAAACAGAACAGGGGATAGGAAGAGGCCTAGGACTGCTGAACACCCAGCCCTGGAGATCCGCTCTGGGAGCACAACCCTACATTGCATCATGCTCTGAAGATAAGTGGGGTTGGAAAGCTAATACAGGCAGAATATTTGGAGAGTTTGAGGTTCCAGCTGCTTGTGGAATCCAGGGATCCACATCTGGCTGCTATGGGACAAAAGAAAGGTGGGCAGTCTGAGAGAATTCCTAACAGCAAGAGGACTGCTTAAACAGCATGGATTGCACAGAGCTTGCTGCTCAGGAGAAAGGACAGATGGACAAAGTTATCCAGGTGCACTCAGCCCAGCAAGATGGGAACTTTCAGGAGCTTTAGGCGCTCCATCTCCCTGGCTGGTTTTGCAGCTCCAAGGACCCCACTAGGATATGTAGCCAGCTGTGCCTTCCTGCTGGCACCAGCTTACAAAATGGCAGCCCTTGCCCTGGCATCAGGCCAGTCAAACGGAGGCCCCGCCTATGGCAGCAACAAACGCAAAGCATAGAGGCTTACACCTGTGCACTCAGCCCATTGGTTCTGGCAGTGGGGACAGGCGCAGCAACTGAGAAGCAGGAAACAGCTCTTTCCTCCCCCAGGCACCAGCACTGCCCCCCCTGTGATCCCCGACATCACTCCACGGGCTGAGCAGCTCCGCAGAATAGAGCTTCTGGGCACTAGAGGGCGCCATATACAAATATGAAACATCAAAGGAACCTGGTTCAAACCAAACTCCCACTAACATCAGAAAAAGGGCCAAGTGAAACTGAACTCATCAATCTTCCTGAAAAAGATTTCAAAATAAAAATCATAAACATTCTCATGGAGGTACAGAAAAATATTCAAGAACTCAGGGAAGAATTCAGGAGTGAGATTCAATCATTAAAGAAATGCAATATCTGAAATGAAACATACAATGGAAGGTTTTAAAAGCAGATTAGATGAATTAGAGGAGATGGGAAATGAAATAGAAATTAGAGAACAAGAATACAAAGAAGCTGAGGCAAAGAGAGAAAAAAGGATCTCTAGGAATGAAACAATATTGAGAGAACTGTTTCACCAATCCAGATGGAACAATATTCGCATTATAGGGGTACCAAAAGAAGAAGAAGAGAGAAAAAGGGATAGAAAGTGTCTTTGAGGAGGTAATTGTGGAGAACTTTCCCAATCTGGGGAAGGAGATAGTCTCTCAGGCCATGGAGGGGCACAGATCTCCCAAAACAAGGGACCCAAGGAGGACAACACCAAGATATAATAATTAAAATGGCAAAGATCAAAGGTAAGGACAGACAATTAAAAGCAGCCAGAGAGAGAAATAAGATCACATACAAAGGAAAACCCATCAGGCTATCATCAGACTTCTCAGTAGAAACCTTACAGGCCAGAAGGGAGCGGCCTGACATATTTAACACAATGAAGTAGAAAGACCTTGAACCAAGAATACTTTATCTAGCAATATTATTATTTAAATTTGAAAGAGGGATTAAACAATTTCCAGATAAGCAAAAGCTGAGAGAATTTATCTCCCACAAACTGTCTCTACAGTGTATTTTGGAGGGACTGCTATAGATGGAAGTGTTCCTAAGGTTTAATAGCTGTCACCAGAGATAATAAAACCACAGTAAAGAAAGTAGAATTATTAAGCAAATGTAAAATTAAGTCAACTACCCCCAAAGTCAATCAAGGGATAGACAAAGAGTACAGAATATGATACCTAATATATAAAGAATGGAGAAGGAAGAAAAAGGAGGAAAAAAGGAAAATAAAAGAATATTTTGTGTTTCTAATAGCATACTGAGTTAAGTTAGACCGTTAGATAGTAAGGAAGTTACCCTTGAATATTTGTTAACCATAAATCTAAAGCCTACAATGGCAATAAGTACATAACTATTGATAATCACCTAAATGTAAATGGTCGGAATGCATCAATCAAAAGACATAGAGTCACTGAATGCATAAAAAAACAAGACCCATCTATATGCTGCCTACAAGAGACTCACTTCAAATCCAAAGACATACACAGACTAAAAGTGAAGGGATGGAAAAGGATATTTCATGCAACTAATACGGAGAAAAAACCAGGTATTGCCAGTACTTATATCAGACAAAATAGACTTCAAAACAAAGAAAGTAACAAGAGATAAAGAAGGACATTACATAATGATAAAGGGGTCAGTCCAAAAAGAGGATATAACCATTACAAATATCTATATCCAACACAGGAGCACCTACATATGTGAAACAAATACTGACAGAATCAAAGGAGAAAATAGAATGCAATGTATTCATTTTAGGAGACTTCACACCACTCACTCAAAAGGACAGATCAACCAGACAGAAAATAAGCAAGGAGATAAAGGCACTGAAGAGCACATTAGAACAGTTGGGCCTAACAGACATCTACAGAACACTCCACCCAAAAGCAGCAGGATGCACATTCTTCTTAAGTGCACATGGAAGATTTTCAAGAATAGATCATATACTAGGCCACAAAAAGAGTCTCAGTAAATTCGAAGCGATTGAAATTGTACCAACCACGCAGTTCTTTGAGAAAATGAAAAAAATAGATAAACCCCTAGTCAGACTTATCAAGAAAAAAAGAGAGTGTACACCCATAAACAGAATCAGAAATGAGAAAGGAAAAATCACTATGGACACCACAGAAATACAAAGAATTATTAGAGAATACTATGAAAAATTATATGTTAAAAACTGGATAACCTAGAAGAAATGGACAACTTTCTAGAAAAAGACAACCTTCCACTGCTGACCCAGAAAGAAACAGAAAATCTGAACAGACCAATTTCCAGCAACAAAATTGAATTGGTAATCAAAAAACTACCTAAGAACAAAACCCCTGGACCAGCTGACTTCACCGCTGAATTTTGTCAGACATTTAGTGAAGACCTAATACCTATCCTATTTAAATTTTTCCAAAAAATAGAAGAGGAGGGAATACTTCCAAACTCATTCTGTGAGGCCAGCATCACTCTAATACCAAAACCAGTGAAAGACACCACAAAAAAAAAGAAAATTACAGACCAATATCCCTGATGAACATAGATGCAAAAATACTCAACAAAATATTAGCAAACCAAATTCAGAAATACATAAAAAAGATCATCCATCATGATCAAGTAGGATTCATCTCAGGGATGCAAGGATGGTACAATAGAAAATCCATCAACATCATCCACCACATCAACAAAAAGGACAAAAACCACATGATCATCTCCGTAGATGCTAAAATAGCATGTGACATATTTCAACATCCATTAATGGTAAAAACTCAACAAAATGGGTATAGAGGGCAAGTACCTCAACATAATAAAGGCCATATATGACAAACCCACAGCCAACATCATACCTAACAGCAAGAAGCTGAAAGATTTTCCTTTAAGATCAGGAACAAGACAAGAATGCCCACTCTCCCCACTTATATTCAACATAGTACTGGAGGTCCTAGCCACTGCAATCAGACAAAACAAAGAAATACAAGGCATCCAGATTGGCAAAGAAGAAATCAAACTGTCTCTGTTTGCAGATGACATGGTACTGTATATAAAAAACCCTAAAGAATCCACTCCAAAAGTACTAGTTCTAATATCTGAATTCAGCAAAGTTGCAGCATACAAAATTAATACACAGAAGTCTGTTGCATTCCTATACACTAACGATGAACTAGAAGAAAGAGAAATCAGAAAAATAATTCCATTCACAATTTAATAAAAAAGAATAAAATACCTAGGAATAAACCTAACCAAACAAGTGAAAGACTGATACCCTGGAAACTGCAAGACATTCATGAGAGAAATTAAATAAGATACCAAAATAAATGAAAATACTTCAAGTGCTCATGGATATTGTCAAAATGGCCATCCTGCCTAAAGCAAACTACAGATTCAGCACAATCCCTATCAAAATACCAACAGCATTCTTCAATGAACTAGAGCAAATCATTCTAAAATTCATATGGAACCACAAAAGACCCCGAATAGCGAAAGCAATCCTGAGAAGGAAGACTAAAGCTGGGGGAATTACGCTCCCTGACTTCAAGCTCTACTACAAAGCCACAGTAGTCAAGACAATTTGGTACTGTCACAAAAACAGACCTATAGACCAGTGGAATAGACCTAAAAGCCCAGATATAAACCCAAGCATATATGTTCAATTAATATATGCTGAAGGAACCATGGACATACAATGGGGAAATGACATCCTATTCAGCAATTGTTGTTGACAGCTAAATGCAAGAGAATGAAACTGGATTATTGTCTAACCCCATACAGAAAACTAAACTCAAAATGGATCCAATATCTGAGTGTAACTCATGAAACCATAAAACTCTTAGAAGAAAACATAGGCAAAAACCTCGTGAATATAAACATGAGCAGCTTTTTCCTGAACACATGTCTTCAGGCAACAGAAACAAAGGAAAAATGAACAAATGGTTCTACGTCAAGCTAAAAATCTTATGGACAGCAAACGACATCAGCAGAACAAATAGGCATCCTACAGTATTGGAGAATGTAATTCTAAATGACGTAGCCAACAAAGGGTTAACATCCAAAATATGTAAAGAACTCAATACCCAAAAAAGCAAATAACCCTATTAAAAAATGGGCAGAGGATCTGAACAGGCAATTTCTTGTCCAAAGAAGAAATTCAGCTGGCCAACAGACCAACATGAAAAGATGCTCCACATCGCTATCATCAGGGAAATGCATATTAAAACTGCAATTAGATATCACCTCACACCAGTTAGGATGGCCAACATCGAAAAGACTATGAACAACAAATGCTGGTGAGAGCATGTGGAGAAAGGGGAACCCTCCTACACTGCTGGTGGGAATGTAAGCTAGTTCAACCATTGTGGAAAGTAATATGGAGGTTCCTCAAAAAACTAAAAATAGAAATATCATTTGACCCGGAATTCCACTCCTACGAATTTACACAAAGAATACAAGTTCTCAGATTTTAAAAGACATAATGCACCCCTATGTCTATCACAGCACTATTTGCAATAGCCAAGATATGGAAGCAACCTAAGTGTCCATCAGTAGATGAATGGATAAAGAAGAGGTGGTACATATACACAATGGAATATTATTCAGCCATAAGATAAACAAATTCTACCATTTGCAGCATCATGGATGGAACTAGACAGTATTATGCTCAGTGAAATAAGCCAGGCAGAGGAAGACAAATACCGTATGATTTCCCTCATTTGTGGAGTATAGCAATGAAGCAAAACTGAAGGAACAAAACAGCAGCAGGCTCAGAGACTCCAAGAAGGGACTAATGGTTACCAAAGGGGAGGGATGGGGGAGAACTGGTGAAGGGATTGTGAGGTACTATGATTAGTACACATGGTGTGGGGGGGATCACGAGGAAGATAGTGTAGCACAGAGAAGACAAGTAGTGACTCTAGCATCTTACTACACTGATAATCAGGGACTGCAATGGAGTATGGGGGGCAACTCTAATATGGGTGAATGTAGTAACCACATTGTTTTTCATGTGAAACCTTCAAAAAGTGTGTATCAGTGATACCTTAATTAAAAAACTGTAACAGGAAAAATTAAAATTTGAGCTAGAAAATCTATAAAATACTTGCTAGGCTTCTCAGGAATTTCTTGGCTAAAGAAAAAAGTATATTTTAAAACCTGACATTAAATTAGAAATTCTAGCCAATATGAAATATTTCTCTGTTTTAGGAACCAAAATCTAAAAAGAAGGTTCTTTTGCTGGTTTTTAGGTAATTTTAACAAAATAAAATTAATTTCTTTAATCTTTATCTTGCAAGAACTATTTGATTTTGAAAACAGTCTCTTTTCTATCTTGTATAACCTAAGATATGTTTGGTTTCCTAATTGACTTGTGTGAGGTATCTTTGATTGTTTTTATAAAGCATATTTAAAACATTTTTAAATTTACTTTTTAAAGGGGGAAATTGGAAATTTATCTTAAAGAATATACTTTGCATTGTTTTATAACCATCACACATTTTATATTTAAGTCAGTGTAGATTTAGAATTAGAGTGCTTATGCATTTGAATTATGAAAGATGGATAAAATTATGTTGCAGAAAAATTGATGTGAATCTTGATAGCTTGAGTATGTGAATGAGGCCACATTAGTATTATGTGTGTTTAGCTATATATATCTAAACTGAATTGATTTTGGGATGTTCCTATCTAGAAGATTCATTAGACTGAAACTTATGAATAAGAATTCCCTCTTAAATAATGAATGATATAAGGACATACTGCTAAAGCTTTTTGCCTCTATCAAAATTATATTTTAAGACATCTTTTGTTTTTGAAACTTCCCAGATGTTTCTGTTTGGTACTTAAAAGTAAAAGAATGAGAAATAAACTTAGAAAAGTTCACACTTGATATTTTCTTACATATAACCTCCCATAGAAACTTAGATTTTTCTAGGCAAACATAAATATGTCATTTTAAAAATCAAATACCGGGTCATTTCTAGTTTGACAGCATCACTGAAATTAGATACATTAATGTTGAAGAAAGTGGCAGAATTCTTTAAATTGAATATGCTGCTTGTCTTTTGGGGTATATATGGCTGGATAAGAACGGGCATGTATGGACTTGATTAGAAATTTTTTCTGTTCATGTCTTTGAAGGTATTCAGACTAAAAAAGAATGTCAATGTCTTAGTCTGTTTGGGCTGCTGTAACAAAATAACATAAACTAGGTTGCTCACACATAATGGAAATTTATTTCTTATAGTTGTGGAGGCTGAGAAGTTCAAGATTAAGGTGCCAGCAGATTTAGTGTCTACTGCTCTCTGTTTCATAGACATCTGTCTTTTCACTGCATCCCTATATGGCAGAAGGGGATGAAGGAGCTCTCTGGGGCCTCTTCCATAAGGGCAGTGATTACACTAATCCCATTTATGAGAGCAGAGCCTTCCCTGAATCACCTCCCAAATAATAATCACCTCCCAAAGGCCCCACTTTCAAATACCATGACATTGAGGTTTAGGATTTCAACATGAATTTTGGGTTGACACATTGAGTCAATAGCAGTCAGGTTTTAAATTCTGTAGAACCCTGATCAATGTTACTGTATAGCCTTTAGAGCAATAAACAAACTCATTTGGAAATGAACTGCCAAGGTTTATCCTCATAGGAGATAATGTAAGAACATTTTACTTTAATTGACCACTATGGGATCTTCATGAAAAAAACTGTAAGGAAGGTATTTTTTAAAGCTTTTCTTTATACATAGCTATTTTATTTTCTACCAAATAATTTTTTCTGGTAATAAAATAATTTTATTCACAGAATTTGCTTTCAAGAAAGGTATACACACATTTGAAAGGAGGAAAAAAGGCTGGTTTGCTTTTTTTTTTTTTTTTTGGTATGCTTCCTTCTTTAACTTGTTATTTAAGAATAATTTTAGAAGTTCAAATAAGTTTTAAAGATAGTATGGAGGTTTTGTATATTCTTCACTGAGCTTGCCTTAATGTTGGTAAAATTATCAAAACTAAAGAATCAATATTGACTACTAGCCTTAAGGCTTTGTTAGAATATCACCAATTTTTCCAATAATGCTCTTTTTTTTCCAGGAACCCACTTTGTGTTTGTTTGTCATAGTTCTTTCCTTCATCTCCTCCAATTTCTGACAGTTCCTCAGTCTTTCCTTGTCTTTCAGTACCTTCACACTTTGGAAAGCCACTGGTCAGGTATTCTGTGGAATGCCATTCAATTTGGTTCTCTGATGTTTTCTCATAGATGAACTTACAGATTTGGGGAAAGAATACCAGAGAGGTCATGTGTTATCAGCCATGTTATCATGGTTACATGATATCCATATGTCTCATTACCAGTAATGTTATTTACCTTTTTCACTTGGTTTTGGTGGTTTCTGACAGATTTCTCCACTGTAAAGTTACTGTTTTTCTCTTAATTAATAAATATTTTGGGGAAAATACTTTGTTTACACAAATACCCTATTTCTCCTTAAATTTTTGGCCACTAATTTTAGCACTAATTGGTGGGTCCTGCCTCCAGCACTTAGTACTCTGATATTCTAATAGTGATTTTTTATTCCCCTCTTTCTTTCTATGTTTACTAATTATAGTTTCTCTGTAAGAAAGAGTTATGCATCCTCACATTTATTTATTTACTCATTTATTTATATTAGTGAACACTGTTGGATTTTTATTTTATTCTCTGGATTAGAATTAGTATTGTTACGTACTTTGTTGCTCAAATTGTCCCAGCTTTGGCTATTGGGAGCCCTTTAAAGTTTACTTCTGTGTTCTTTGAAAATGTCTTTTTTTTTCTTGAAGCAATTCCTAACTCTTTGGTTCCGCAAGATGCTCCATGCTCATTTTATAATTTTCCCGCACCAGGCTTGGACTCACCTACTTCTCCAAGGAGCCACAGGTCTATCTTATTGGAGAATAGTATTTAGAAACCAACATCTAGATGCTAGGTGTGCTCATTGCTACTGAGGTATTACTGCTTCTAGGCTTTTGAGTGGTCAGAGTTAGAAAATGTATGCATGTACACTAACCCACATCTATACACACATCTAAGTTTATTTCTGAATGCATTATCTATCTGTATATAAATAAAACAAATTAGTTCATACTGATAATCTCCAACTCCAATCTAGCACCATAGGGATTATTCTAGCATTTTCCTTTTGCTTGTTTGTGACTTTCATTATCAACAATATATTTACCTATTTGCTCTTCATTATTCATTTATAGTAGTTTAAATATTGCTAGTCCATGCCCCTGTGAGAAAGAAATGTAGCAAATAAAATTCATTGTGTACAGTTCTTTTTATCTTTATTCTCACAGTATCCAGCCAAAATGCTCTTTTCCAAAGTTAGGTAAGTTAGGTCTTTTCTTCCACATCTCCTTCATTTGGCTATGTCATCCATTTGTAATGCAGTTAGATTGATTTGTCACAGCTTGCATTCCATCTTTGGTTTCCCTGACACCCTGGTTTGTGTGTGTGTTTTCAATTTTTATCCTGCAAAATTCAGTTTTTGTGTTGTACAGTTCTATGGGTTTTGAGAAACACAGTCATTCATCTACCAACAACAAATTAATCACCCCCAAATTCCCTTGTGTTACCCCTTTGTAGTCAACCCCTCTTCCTGCCCCTAAACTCTGGAGACCACTCATGGGTTTTCCATTCCTTTAGTTAGCCTGTTCCATAATTTAATATAAACGGAATCATATAATAAAAAGCCTGTTAGGACTGGCTTCTTTCACTGAACAAAATACATTTAATATTCCTCCATCTGTTGCATAAATCATTAGTTTGTTCCTTTTTATTGCTGAGTAGCATTCCATTGTATTACCACAGTTTGTTTATCCATTCACTTGTTAAGGGACATCTGTTTCCAGCTTTGGACAATTGTGAATAAAGCTACCACTACACACATTTACATAAGGTGTTTTTGTGTGTGTGTGTGTGTGTATATTATTTTTTGATTTTGCTTCACATGGGCAAATACCTAGGAGTGGGATTATGGATTTTAAGTCTATATTTAACTTTATAAGATACTGCCAAACTTTTTTCCAAGTGTCTGTATACAACTTTGTGTTCACCAGTGAATGAGAGTCCCTGTTGCCCTGCATCCTCATCAGCACCTTGGTGTATTGTCAGTTTTTGTCTTTCATCTGTTCTTATGTATGTGTGATGGTATCTCATGGTTGTAATTTGCATTTCACCAATGACTGATGTTGATATGCATTCCATATGTTTGTGAATGGACAGCTGGTTGCTTTTATTTCTCTTGATTTTCTCCTTTATGATCAACCATGTTTTCCAAAAAATTTTTTATTGAACTCGTTGCCATCATCTCTGAATATTTGGCTATATTTTATGATAAAATATATTCCCAAGTATGATTTTTAGTTTCCTGTATTTACTATGATGGAATGAATGTATAGTTTTTATATAGCTGAGTATTTGAGTGATAATTTTATTGTTATCCAAAGCTAGATTGCTTTATAAGAGTTTATTCATTGATTCCATCTGTGACTGAAAAGACATGTAGGGCAGGGTGAAGTGTAATAAATTCTACGAGTGCTACAAGGTTGGCTTTGGATTGGCAAATGTCACTTTAGAAAAAGAAATTTTAGAGTCTTAGGTGAGATCTTTTCCCCTTTGACTATCAAATGAACAAGCCGGCCTGGTACTTTCTTGTGATGTCTGTCAACATACAGCCTTTGATACATTCTTTTAACTGATCAGTCAATAGTATGTGAAAGAGATAAGAAATGAATGTTTTTAAACTTGGGCCACTTCATATAAATATTTAAATTGATAACTTAAAAATAAGATATTGCTTCACGGAGCTGAATTAATAAAGTATGGAATGGTCATCACTTAATTTTTTGGATTTCAAAGGCTACTACTAAAAAATCTGTAATTCAGTTACTAATTGACTTCTTAGTTTACATTTAGTTTTTATCATAGTGGATTAAAGACATAGCAGGTTTTAGTGAGTGATTTTTAGTGTTTGAGCTTTTTATTTACTATTTCTATTTTTTAAAGACCTGTATTTAATCTTAGAATATGAATAGGGAAGCCGTGTTGTTTAAATATATTTTAGTTTGTTTGCTGTACAAAGGCTTTTTAAGAACTTAATATATTACCTAAAATACATTCTTATGTTGGGAAAATACTAAATGCCTTAAAGGATAGCATTGCTGTCACATCCTTTGGTTAATCATGACTGATTCTGTTGATACACATTTTAGTTAACTGAGTTAATCCCCTATTTCAGTAGGAGAAAGGCAACCTAAGTGTTATTTTATTTATGTACTCGGATTCTGAAAATAAAAGTTAGTATTAAAAGTCATTACAAATGGGAAGATGACTTTCTTGTCTGCTTTATAATGAGCATATTTCTTTAGATATCCTATTTAATAGTGTGATTACATCACTGATATTTCTAGTGGGTAAACCCAAGGTGGTTGTTATTGTGATGGTGACAATCTGAATTTAAATCAGTAAGTTCTGTATTAGAAAGTGAGACCTTTCTATAGTGGCTGTGGCTGCTCTGGTCTTTAACTTGTATTGTTCTGCCTTCTCAGACTCTCTTTGTAAATAAAACAAACTGTTTTTCTAGCCTTGTGAAAGGGAAAAAACCACGTGTGCATATGTGTATGTGTGTGTACACACACACATATATGCATATACACACACTATAAATATATTTTTTCTGTGTTTTAGTTCCTTCTTTCTGAACAGCAGGGAAAAAAAAGGAAGGTGTGTGGTTTTGTCGGGTAAGGTCTTGTTGGCAGCCTGCTTCCTTGTTTATTAATAGAAGACTAGAAAGGTGAACTTTGTGACTTAAGTTGAGTATGCTTTAGAGCTTGAGATTAATAAAGTGGCAGCTACAAGCAATTATGCATGCATAAGAGTTGACAGTGTCAATATTGGAGAATTGAGGAAGGATGAAGTTTAACTTCTTTTGAGCAGTCTCTCTTCTTTTGATTGACTCCCAGTCAGGCGGTTTTTTTCCATGTTATTTAACTTAATCCTTACAATTAGTTTACATGGTATGTATGATTATCCATATTTTACAATTTAAAAAATTTTATCCAAGATAACAGAGCTAGTAGTGGTAGAGTGAGAATTTGAACCTTTGTGTGCTGGTCTCAAGTCCACACTCATCACTGTACTGTTGTTCTGCTTTTCCTAAGATTAAAAAATCAATGAAAATTATTAGGAAATCTTTTGAACTTTTAAACCTTTGGGAAGGAAACTAATAATTAGATAAGACTGAGACTATCTCAACCTTATGTAGTGTTTTCTTCAACCGTAAAGAAACTTTTGAAAACCTAATTTTTGCATGTTATATGAGGGAACTGCCAGCATAATACTCATTAATGCTCATTATGTGACTTAGTCTCCAGTTGATTTCCAGAAAGAATTCCTAATGATATTAGTGACAATTAGTGGCTTTCTTAAAAATATCTGTGAATCAGAAATAATAATGTCTGATTGTTGTAAGCAGTAAAAATACTCAACAATTTAACACATTTTCAGTAATTTTTTAATAGTCTAAACTCTTAGAAATGATACTTAGTATAACATTGTAGAACAAACATGTAGCTGCAAATAATGCTTTAAACTATTTTGTCAATAAACTAATTCTATGGTAGATCGATAAATTCCATTTGCACAGCTGTCTTTATCTTAATGGTATTTTAGCCTCTAGTAATGTTCAACTGCCAAAATTAAGAGTTATATATAGAATTATTGTCAATTGTAAGAGTTTTTCTCAATATTTTCATTATATTAGTGGTCTTATTGTACACTTAATATAAATTCATCTATAGTCATTCATTAGTTATTTAATATTTCTAGCATATTAAAATTCTCAAATCAATAAATATGGAAAATACTTCAAGTGTGATAAAATTATATGGGAAATTGCTTCAATGTATATAGTCAACTACAGAATTTTTGTTTAAAAAGTGCTAAATATTATTTGCTAAAGAAAAAGTCCAGAATTCAGTATTTCTTTTATTAAATACCAGGGTAAAGTCTACTGTAATACTAAGTAGGATGATATAAAAGTATTACCTGAATTTTTCTGTCTTAGTATTGCAGGTCGATCAATAGAGGTATAAGTTGAAGTGGAAAGCACAGCCTCAGAAATCAGAAGAGTTGAGTTCTGATGTTGTACAGCCAGTGCTGACTGTGTGACTTTGGACATTAAACTTCTCTAGATTTAAAAAAATTCTTGGCTATAAATAGTTATTGGACTATGGTTTCTAAGATTATTCCCAGCTGTCTGATTCTTATGTCAGAAATTATGTCAGTACGAAACCTAACATGAAAGGTATAGCTGATCTACTTTTCTTTGGTTCTTAACCAATAAATAGGGATTTTTGGTTTTATTTTTTCATTTTTAGAATGGATGGTGCGTTCTATGCAACTATGCTGGTGAATTTAAGTGCTTTTAGTACTACATGTACCTATAGTAATACAGAACATGTAACCAAGCATGATTCTTGTCATTAGGAGTAAAAGACCACAACATTAGCCAAATAATTTTAAGCTTTTTTTTTTCTTTTTTGCCGGAGGGAGATAAGTAAGGGTCCTCTGCAGGCTTGGCCTAATGCAGAGAATCTGTTCTGGGACTGCCAGCAGTATACCAGGCATCCTTGCATCAACTCTCATGGAATTCCTTGTCTCTTAGTCAGGATTTATGTTCTCTGCCACAGAGTTCAATATTTAAGTATGTTTGCTCTTATATTCTAAATAACCTGTTTATTAGTTATGGTTATAAGGTTTTGAGGAACAGTTGTTACTTATGCCTCTTGTCTTGACATCCCTTGCCTAGTAGGTGTTCAGTAAACACTTGTTGATTGGGTCTTCATGCATAAGGAACACTGTTTTGTGAAGTAGTGAAGGTTTTGAACTTCGGTAGACATTAGGTTGAAAGATTCTTTTTCTCACTTCTTTTTAATGTCATGGGGGTGGTGTTATTTCCTAACGTTTATGGAGTACTTTCTAGGTGCCTGGCTTTGATCTAAACACTTTACATATATTAACTCGTGATCCTACCCTTTGGGGTAGTTATTCTTTAAACCCATATGGTACATGAGGAAACTGAGATGTAAACAAGTTAAATAAAGACACAGAGTTAATAATAAGTGATAGAACCAGGATTCTAACACGGAAGGAATAGTTAATAGCCTACATCCTTAACTACTATGCCATACAGCTTCCTAATGTTATATATGTGAACTTTCAGGTTTTCGTTGGACTAAAAGCTCTAATTCATCAAACTTCACCCTCTATGCCCCCCACACACACCCCTAAACCTACCTATTTCAATTCTTTGTTATTTGCTCTAGTGATTAGACTATCTTGTGATCATGACTATTTCTGTCACTAAACTGCTTATCTCTAAGTGAGTTGGGTAAGAATTAAGTCTTTGACACAAATGTCACTCTTGTTCCAAGCTATTAACATTTTAGAAGTATTTCATGAGTAATAAGCATGACTTTGGCAAAGTTCAAAAACTGCTATAGTTGAACATGGCAAGCTAGATAGAATTCTGAGTACTATATTAATATAAAAAGTTACTACAAAAGGAATATTTTGTAAAGATCTCATAAATTCCTGGTTTGTAAAAGCTTTGTCTATCTCACAAATGTACAAATGCAGAAGACAGAAAATCTGAGGCAATAATATAACCGGTCAGTTACTTTTTAAATGTACCATTTTTACTTTGTCAGTAGTGTTCATTTCCAAACAGTATAGGAATAATGGGGTCTTCAGAGTAAAGCCCAGTTGCCAAGCAGGAAAGTTTATACTAAAATGAATTCTAACCCCTTACTGAAAATCAAAACATGGCTACATGGGTACATTATAAGATATCATATTCATGTATATTCCTAATCTATAAATTAGGACTTTTTAATATAGAGTTAATGTCTTCAGCCAGAGTAAGCCTGTTAATAATTAATTGGTATATTCTTGAGTAGATGTCAGTAGGGAAAAAATATGTGCGTATATACTGTACATATTTAAATTGGTCAGTTACAATTAATTTTTAACAATAAAAATGAAATTATTTAATTAGGCAATACTTATATATGTCTACACATACAACACACATATACAAAATTATTGCCCGATTAAATCAATGGTGATTAATGTTTAAATGTACTTTGAGTTGGTGGGCCATGTGTAAGCAAGAAATAAATTTGTTTTGCTAGATTACCAAGAGTGAGAAATATTTACTTTTCTAGGACTTGATTATCCTGACTATGCTACTTCATATGTTTTACCATAAGGGTCTCCAATTAATTATTAGAGATTCCTATTTATGGAAAAGGATTCTTTGGAGAGAGAATATCAGTATTTGTGAAGCCCTATAACAACAGGATCACCAGTCTTAAATACTATGTGCTTATTACAGAGCTGACAACTAGATAAGTGTGTCAGAGGAAGCTTTTGAAAACATAACATTTAATAGAATGAACTGTTTAGATAATTAAGTCAGGGAAGTCATCAATTTATTTTTTATAGTACAGTAAAAAAATGGGATAATCTTTTTTAAGCAAAGGCTGTGGACCAAAGTGAAGCCCTGCAGGAAGCATTCTTCTACAAAAAATGTAGAAGGCAGAAAATAAAAGAGCCAAATTAATAAGGTAAAAAGTAAAAGTACAGAAGAGAATTAACAAAAGTAGTACTTTCATAAAAATGATGAACTCCCTGGAAGACTGATGAAGAAAATCCTACAGATATTAAAAAAGATAAGAGGACTTTTGAAATGACTTCATACCAATAGATTTGAATATTTAGATAAAATGGACAAATTTCTAGAAAAACAACTTTTTAAAACTTACAAAAGATTAAAAATCTGAATAGTTCCATATTTATTAATGAAATTGAGCCTGTAATTTGAAACTTTTCCACAAAGAAATTTCCAGGCTCAGATGATGTCACAAAGAAATTTTTCTAAGAATTTTCAGAAGAAATAACATCAATATTACTAATAGTCCTTCAGAGAATAAAAGGAGAGAAAATATTTCCTATCCCGTTTTGAAGCTTGCATAATATCAACAGCTGATAAGGACATTATAAGAAAGGAAAACTTCAAGTCCATTTCTCTTGAGAATTTAAGGTGAAGAAATTCTAAAAATATTAGCAAATCAAATCTAGATAGATGTGGAAACAGATGTCATGACCAAGTTGAATTTGCTGTAGTAGTGTGAGTTTAGTTGAACACTCAGAACTCAGTGACGGTAACTGACCAAATTAGCAGGAAAAGGGAATTATATCATCTCAATAGGTTTTATCAAATAGAAGTATTTTATAAAGTTTACCCATTCATGATTTTGTTAAATGCTCACAGCAGAGTATCAGTAGAACAGACCTTCCTTAATGTGATAGGGATTTCTGCACCCCCCGCCCCCTCAAAATACACAGCAAGTAGCATATTTAGTGGTAAAATATGGAAAGCATTCATTTTGAGATCAGTAATAAAGCAAGGATGCCTGCTATTGCCACTTGTATTCACCATTTAATATCAGAGATCCTAGACCTGAGCTGTCCAGTTAGTTCACATTAAAACTACAGACCATTAGTCACACTGGCCACATATTAGGTGCTCAATAGGTGCGCGTGGCTTGTGGCTACAACAGAACATTTCCATTATCAAGAGTGTCCTCTTGGACAGAGCCAGCCTATGCAGTGCAACAAGAGAGAAGCGATGATTAGAGAGAGAGAAATAAAACTGCAGTCACTTACAGATGACATGATAATTTCAAAGAAAGTTCAAGAGAATTTATAAACTAAGAGAATTAAAAAGTGAATTTTGCAAGGTTGCCAGATACACGAGTGACATACATATACAAATGAATACTGACAACAAACAAAAAGTGAAATTTAAAAAATGATGCCATAGTATGTCACAGAGAAGACAATCACTCGATAGCATCTTACTGTGCTGACGGACAGTGACTGCAATGGGTTGTTGCAGGGGAACTTGATAAGATGGGTGAATGTACTAACCACAATGTTACTCATGTGAAACCATTCTAAGATTGTGTATCGGTGATACCTCAATAAAACAATAATTTTAAAAAATGATGCCGTAACAGAGACTGCAATGGGGTGTGGGGGGGTACTTGATAAAATGGGTGAATGCGTTAACCACAGTGTTGCTCATGTGCAACTGTCATAAGATTGTATATCAATGATACCTTAATTTAAAAGATGCCATACAGTGTATCAAAAACATCAAATACCCCAAATTAGTCTAACAAAAGACTTCTATACTGAAGATTGTAAGACATTACTGGGAGAAATTAAGAAGACAAATAAATAGAGGAATATGCCAGTTCATGGACTGAAAGAGTCAGTGTGGTAAAAATGCCAATGCTCCCCATTTAGATTCAGTGCAGTCTCAAACAAAATCCCAAAAGATTTGTTAGTTTTTAATTGGCAAGCTGATTCTTAAATTATGGAAACGTAAGGGTGAACAACAGCCAAGATTGTCTTGAAGAATAACAAAACTGGAGGATTTATACCACAAGATACCAAGACATTATAAAGCTGTAGTAATAAAGACAACATGGTTCTGTCACAAGAAAAGACAAATAAACCAATGAAACAAAATAGAGACAACAGATGCACACATGTAATCACTTAATTTATATCAAAGATAATATTGCAGTGCAGAGGAAAGGACATTTTTTCCAATATATTTGTGCTAGGTCAGTTAGATATCCATGTGGGGAAGAAAATGAATCTTGAACTCAAACCACATAAAAAAATCAATTACAGGTGAATTATAGGTATGAAAAGTAGAACAATGAAACTGGAAGAATACAGTATCCTTATAATCATGGGAGGCAAAGATTCTTAAATAGACTACATAAAGCATTAACAATAAAAGAAGAAAATGGTAGATTGAACTATATTAAAATCAAGAAATTCTGTTCATTAAAAGACCATTAAGAATGAAAAAGCAAACCATAGAATGGTAAGAAGATATTTGCTATTTGCATTTCATATATCTGACAAAGAACCCAGCCAGAATATATAAAATTCCTAAATAGCAGTAAGACAGACAGGCAACCCAACAGAAAAATGGGCAAAACTTTTAATGATCACTTCACAGAATAAGATAATTCAAAAAGTAAAACACACATATTAAAAGACCCTCAATCTCATTAGTTATCTGCAAAGTACAGATTAAAGTCATGATGAGACCTCACTGCCCACCCTACAAAAGGGCTGGACCTAAAAGACTGACAGTACCAAATGCTGGCGAGGATGTGTTACATTGCACACATTTTCCACAGCTAGTGGGAATATAAATAGCTTTAGCTGGTTAATGCCTTTCTTTTTCTCACTAAAACTGAATTCACTCATACTCATAGCACATGACCTCACAATTCCACTCTTAGGTATATACCAACAAATGCTAACATATGTTCACCAAAACACATGTGTAAGTGTGTTCGTAGAGCAATATTCAGATAGCCAACAACTGGAAACAATCCAAATGTTCAACAGCAAACTGGACAACTAAATAGTGATATATTTGTACAATGGCATACCATACAACAATGAGAATAAATGAACTATTATTATACAACCACATGGATGAGTCTCAGGAACATAATGTTCAGTGGAAAAAGCCAGTGACAGAAGAGTACACACTGTGTGATTCCAGTTACATAAAGTTTAACAATAGGCAAAACCAATTTTTTATGTTAGAAATCTGGAGAGTCGTTACTTTGGGGGAAGGATTTTGACAGGGAAGTAATATGAGGGGATCTTCTGGATAGCTGATTAAGGAAGTTCGTTTCTACTGATAGTTTGCTGTAAACATTTAATAAAGTCATAGTTGGAAACATTTTCTCAAGTGTTTCTATTTGATAAAACCTAATGAGATGGTATAATTTTTTTCTTTTTCTGTTAATTTGAATTCTAAATGTTAAACCTTGTGTTCTTAATCTAGATACTGGTTGCACTGGTACATTTACTTTGTGAAAAATAAGCTGTTCACTGTGTATAGTATACCAGGATAAAAATTTTAAAGATATTTGGAGAATTAGCTAAAAATTTACATGCTCATTTTATAAAAGGACAAGAAGAGACAAAGAAATAATTACATTTTCATGGGAGATCATCCTCCGTAGTCATTTTTTATTTAGAATGTGTTCCATACAAGACATTTTATGTGATGGCTTAGTAATTAACACTTGAAGTCAGCTACAAATACAGTGAGGCTTTTTAAGTTGCAGCAAAACAGTGGTACAATAATTAAATAGAAAACTTATTAATGGTAAGAACTGACTTTTCAACTTGTTTCCTAGTTGTGGTGTTTCAGACACTGGGTAAAAGTCTGTTTCTGAGAGAAGAGAAACAAATGAGGTAAGCCCAAGCCCACAGTGCAGGGAGAAGGAACCTAAGCAGCCCAGGGTCTCACAGGATTGAGTCTGGGGTTCAGAGATGACAAGGAAGCTAAAATTTTGAGGGCAAAATACTGGAAAGGAGAGGGCTGTGTAAGTAGGGAGCTCCGGGACCTGCAGAGGGCTCCTTCAAGTCTTTGGTGGACTATCAGTCTGTGCATACATGACATGCAACTATTCAACCTAGGAAAAGAACTACTAGAAGGAGAAGGAAGAAAAGTCCTCAGATCACAGAGGCGAAAGTGGCCTCATCAGCCAGAGTGGAAAGACCTCCTAATAGACAGGCATTGAGTAAAGTCTTAAGAAGGGCATAGCCCTAGACTAAAAGCTCCAGTAGTTCCCTTATCTGTGCTTTCACTTCCTGTGGTTTAGTTACCCGTGGTCAACCACAGTCCAGAAGCAGATAATTCTCCTTCTGATATATTATCAGAAGGTCAGGAGTAGGTTAACACTGTGTCACAATGCTTACATCATTCACATCGCTTCATCTCATCACGTAGGCATGATACCATCTCACATTATCACAAGGGTGAGTATAGTGCAGTAAGATACTGTGAGAGAGACCACATTCATATAACTTTTTATTATAGTATAATTTTTCTATTTTATTGTTAGTTATTGTTAATCTCTGTGCCTAATTTATAAATTGAACTTTATCATAAGTATATATAGGAAAAAACATATATATATATATATAGAGAGAGAGAGAGAGACTTCTATACTGTCTACAGATCAGATTCAGGCATGACTGGGGGTCTCGGAACATATCCCTTGTGGATAAGGGGGAGCTGTTGTACTCTGGGCCTGCCTAACAAAGTTTAAACCTTGAAACAGTAGAGCTTTTTCCAAACAATATAACTATATCCAGAACAAAGCTCAAAAATACTAAAAGGAATTTAAAAAATCCATACTATGTGGTCCATCAATCCCACTTGTGGGTATTTATCCAAAATAATTGAAATCAAGAACTTTGAAGAGACATTTGCACTTCTGTGTTCATTAAAGCATAATTCACAATACTCAAGAAGTAGGAGCAACCCAGGTGTCTATCAGTGGATGAGTGAATAAAGAAAATGGCGGTATGCCTGTAATGGGATACTATTCAACTTTAAAAAAGAAGGACTTCTGTCATGCAACAACATGGATGAACCTTGAACACAATATACTAAGTGAAATTAAACAAAACAGTCATAGAAGGACAAATACATGATTCTACTTACATGAAGTACTAACATAGCCGAACTCACAGAATCAGAAAATAGAATAGTGGTTGCCAGGGGCTGGAAGGAGGGAGAAATGAGAATTTACCATTCAGTGGGTATAAAGTTTCAGTTATGCAAGGTGAAAAAGTTCTAGAGATCTGCTGTACAACATTGTGCTTATAGTTAAGAATAATATACTGTATACTTAAAAATTGGTTAAGGATGAATAAATTACACAAGTCCATTTCTCCATATTTGCTATAAATAACATCTTCTGCCTTTTAAAAATATGCAATATATCCATATGGTGAAGAGTAAGCATGATATACAAATATGTCCATAACAAACCTTAAAAAAATCCAACAATGTAAAATTTAATGTCTTGCAACCTATTAAAAAATGACCACACATGCAAAGAAGCAGGAAAATATAACCAGAACAAAAAGAACCAATAGGAAGAGAGAAGAGAGAAAGAAATTTGACACATGTGATCAAATTAGCAGACAAGAACATTAAAGCAGCATTATAAGTAGAGTCAGTATATTCAAGAGGGTAGAGGAAAATACAGACATACCTATCAAGGAGGGAAATAGACGTTACTTTGGAAAAAACCCAAATACAACTTCTGGAGATGAAATTATAATATCTGAAATGGAAAGTGCAGCAGATGAGATTAGCAAATTAGACATTACAGGAGAAAAAGATCAGTTAAAACCTGAAGACACAGCATAATCTAAAATTAAATGCCAAGAGAAAATAACACAAGTATAATGACTTTCAGGAGATGGGGAGGCAGAAAAGATAATTCAAGAAATAGTGGGCACCTTATTTACAAAGGTTGATGACAACTGTAAACCCACACATTACAGACATTCACAAATCTCCAAGCAGAAGAACCAAGTACAGTAATCAAATTGTTGAAACCAAGAATAAAAAACTTGAAAAAAATCTTAGAATTATCCAGGGAAAAAAATATCACCTTTAATAGATGAATTAATACACAAAAATCACTGCAAATTCCTTGTCAGAAACTATGAATCCTTGCAGTAACATCCTTATAGTACTGGAAGAAAAAAACTAACACTCAACTAGAACTCTGTATCTGACAAAAATGATCTTCCCAAAATGAAGACAAAATAAAGATTTTTTTGAATAAACAAAGCTGAGAGAATTTGTCACCAAACTTGCACTGCAAGAAATGTTTAAAGTAGTTCTTCAGGCAGAAAGAAAATGGTAACAGATGGAAATTTGCATCTATAAAAAGGAATGAAGAGTATTAGAAATGGTTAAGATGTGGGTAGATATAAAAACCTTTTCCCCCTCATTTAAGAGTTTCTTCTTAAAGATAATTGTTTAAAACAAGAATAGTAATATATTGTGATATTTATAACAAGAAAAATTTTTAAAGTATAGCTAATAAATCAGTGATGGAGATAAAATGGAATCATAAAAAAACAAAAGATGGCAGGAAAAAGAAAAGAAAAAATTGTATAGCAAGACAGATATAAATCCAGCCATATCAGTAATCACACTAAATGTAAATGATCTAAGAATTCCATTTAAAAGAAACAGATTAGGTTTTTTTAAAAGACTCATTATATACTGTTAACAGGAATATAAAGATACAGGTTAAAAGTAAACAGATGAGAAAAGATATGATGTAGACACTAATCAAAAGAAAGCTGGAGTTCCTATATTAATGTCAGATTTATAGATATCAATCTGAAATATGAAAGACATTACATAATGTAAAAGGGATGTATTCATCAAGAGGATGAAACATTCCTAAATGTGTAATTATCTAATAACAGAGCTTTAAAATAGAAGAAGGAAAACTAGTAGAACTGAAAGGAGAAATAGACAAATACACAATTATAGTTGTAAATTTCAACATGCTCAGTAATCGGTATTTGTTGAGCTGTGTAGTCTGCCACAAGAGGCATGATTTACTCCTGTAAAGTTTTAGTGTTTTCCTTCTGATTGGGATTTGCTCTCTCATTAGCCAAAAGGTTATGTCTGCCAAACCTGATTATTGGAGAGCTATTAAAAATACAATTCTATGTAAGTATCCACAACCAGGGATCAATAAAAATATAAATGTTAATTGGGGCCTACCAGTTAGTGGTATGTTAGTTTTCTGTTGCTGTTTCTATGACAAATTTTAGTGGTTTATAACAACATAAATTTATTATCTTACATTTCTGCAAGTAAGAAGTTCAAAATGGGTTTCACTGGGCTAAAATTAAGGTTTAGGCAGAATCGTGTTCCTTCTGAAAACCCTAAGTTCTGTTAATTGTATTTCTGGCTTCTCAAGGCTGTCTGTAGTCTACAGTTCATGGCTCCCGTCTAAAGAAGTAAAAAGGCTGGTTTTCCAGATGGAATACTTGACATAGCTAATTTAAATGAGACCATGAAAGTAAATTTTTGAAAAAGAAAACAAATGATCAAGAATTCAAGTCCACATTGCAATTCTGACAAAAATAAGTTTTTCTCCTGGTGCTCTATTTAGGTGTGAGTGAATGGATGGATGGTGAGGCAGATTTTGTTATAATTCAGATTTTTGAAGACAAAATATCCCAAGTTTTCCAAGCAGCCAGGGATTTTGATTTTGCTACCTAGCATTTATTGTCCAGTTATTTCTAACTGAACATATATTAGGTGAATTGATGGAATATTCATTGAACACTTGAACCATACTCAGCAAATGCCCCCATTTCATCATTATGTTGTTGTTATCTAACTCTTAAAAGATACTTCAATATCTTTTGTATATTTATGAGCTTTTCCCAGTTAGGATATATATATATTTCAGGTTTTCATGTAAACCATTGGATAGAATGAAACAGGTTATTGTCTAAGTGATCATAATTCCCTTTTATTTGTAGGAAAATAACAAAATACTAATTATGAAATCTACAGCACAACTTCGTATATTTATCTAATATGTTGATAGGTCCTGCCAGTAGTATCAGTCTGATAGGAGACTATGGTTGAATTGTCATTAATGCTTTTTTAAGAGCTAGTGACTGATATCGAGGCATAATATATTCTAAATGATCAGTGATACTTACAGGCAACAACGTCTTCGATGAGATACATAATATTGTGTTATATTACAAAATGTTTTCATAGGAAAAAAGATCTTGATTTGTCACTTGGTACAATGGGATTGGTGTGACTACATGAGTCCTGTGTGTGTTACACTTATGCACCCATTTTCCTTCTAGGTTTATTTATAGTGGAAAAAAAATTGCTGAGTTTTACTTTTATCTTATTCTGCCAGTGTCTTAAAGATTTCAAATACTTTTTTTCACTGATTGCATTGCCTTCTAACTGTTTTTATTGTTGCAGCGTTTGGGATCCTTTACACTACCCAAACTAGCTACTACTTTTCCTTACAGGGAAATGTGAATCAGTATTTGGATAGCAAAGTAGAATATGAGGTGGAAATTATATTCATAGGAATTTATTAAAATGTATTCCAGGAAAAATTAAAACACTATATGGAAAGAACAAAACTGGTATTATCCTAGGCACTTTGGAAAGGGGAAAAATTCATTTACACACGGTGTCTCCCCTCAAGGAGTTCATTTTCTGGTATAAATGCAACAGCAAGAGTTTATCCTTGGAGAGTTAACAAGTTAATCTAAAATTATAGACCAAGAGTGTTTCTGTTTTAGTGGAGGATGTGCTGTTTGGAGAGGAGCAGACAGTGAGGAATGAGGCAGAAAATACAGAGATGAGAGATAATTTTCTAATGTAAATAAATAATTTATTTAACATTATAAAAGATTATAGAATATCTATATTTGGGCACTTTAGGGTAATGTCTCATTTTCCTTGAAAGGCTGAAGGAAGGTGTGCTACTTAGGACTTGATGAATCACCTTAAGGAGTTCCTCACAGAAAAATAATGTTCTGGTTGGGCGTATTTAACTTCAGCGTGCTCTGTAACCGCCATGAGTTTCTAAAATATATGAAAAACATGTAAAATTATTCCATGTGATCCCCGAAAGCTTTGAAATTATTAAATTTCTATGTCCTCCTTGTCACTTCTTCTGACTAAAGCAGAGAATAAGGAATAAAAGTTTCATTGATTTTATGTGTGCTTTTAGCTTGTAAGTAAAGTCCCCTTGTTTCGTTTCTGCATCCAAGCTGTGTAAATTTACACCAAGAAGCTACTAGAAGAATTTAATTTTCAGTCAAGAAATAGATTCCAGTAACATATTTGAACACCCTTCCCTTTCTCTATACCAAACAATAAATATTAAGGGGCTGGGAAACATGGCTATCTGTCTTCAAATTCATTGTATAATGCTAGCTTCTTTTTAATGTATAATGCTTAGTACTAACAAAAAGAATGATCTCTATCCTTATTACAAATGTGCATCATAGGGCACGATAAGAGAAACTGGGTTTATAATCCAGATTGCTAATGGATTAATAGGAAGCCATAGCTCCTTGGTGGTTGGCTTAATAGAAAAGAGAAGATTTGTGTGTCATCTTAGTTTCTTATTCCTTAATATTTACCACATTCTGAAACCTAAAGCTTAAGAAATATGTGGTAGTACTTTAAGTTCTGTTTTGAAGGAGCGGTTGTTTAAAAACATGAAGCAGCATGTGGGCTACAAGGTGGGGCTGTTGGAAGAAGTAAAATATATATGTACATGTATATGAAATATACATGATATATACACATACATACATATATGAAGACAAATATTTCAATTGGGGAAGAAAAATTAGAAGTTACAATTTTCTCTGCCAAATATTTATAATTCAAGTTTTACCTTTGTAAATAATCCCAGTGCCAAGATTTGAGATTGTTTATATAAATGTCAGTAAAAACTTAGTTTCAACCTTTAGAAAATGTATAATACTACTTCAGATAAATTTCATTTCTACTTCAGTCACCTCATTTATTTAGGTAAATAGAATTTCTTTGTTGTAATTTACATTCATCTCAAATTTAAAAACCAACAAAGTATCTGTACCCTTTGCTCAGCATGTAGTAAAGTCTTAAGTAAAAATTAAATGTAAGTTCCAACAGGGCTGAAATTAATCCAATATAATAACCTCCCTATTTGCTTGGAAAATGGTACATTTGGGAAATATTAACTTAAGTCTTATTTAATTCACATGTATTGCTGATAAAATTTATGTTCCTTAGCAATAGATCATTCTTAGCAATAGATTTGCAGAAAGGCAAATTATATTTGTTTCTTGATTGTTGTTCTTAGCAACTTTTATGAGATAAAAACTACAGTAGCTTAAAGGACAGTGATCTTTTTTGGGTGGGGGCATGTACCTCTCTTTTTTCACATTGTTTATTTGGGAAAATGTTAACAAACATAACAGATGTTTGATAAATATATGTTGATTAAATGAGCTGATATAGATAAAGGTTATTTTTCCTTTATTGACTTAAAAAAAGACACATTACTTCATCCATAGCTATTTTCCTTTGTTTTAGTATTATATGGTGGAGATCAAATCAAGTGTTTACAACTACTTTTATAAATAGAAGGTATAATCTCAGTTTTACAGATGAGAAAATTGAGATTTGGAAAGGTTACCTAGCCTGTGCAAGACTGTCCAGCTTGCCAGCATTCAAATTTAGGTCTGTCAGACTCAAGCTCAGGTTTTTCCCCAATTTGCTTTCTCCTTTTGTTTTTTTGACGTGCTTTATAAGCTTCATCTGTATTTCATAGTGTTTATTGCTGAAAAAAAAAAAACCTCTAGAAATACATTTTTTTGTGACCAATTTTATAAGTTCAAGTCAGATTTACTGAGGTATAATTTACATAGAATAAAATTCACCCCCTTTAAAGTATAAAGTTAGATGACTTTTGACAGGTGGGTAATCATGTAACCTGTACCACATCAAAATCTCAAATATTTCCATTACCCCACAAAAGTCTCTTGTGCCCCTTCATAGTCAAATCGCTTTCTGTCACTGCTGATCTGATTTTTATCTAATTTTGTGTTTCCAGAATGTCATTTAAATGAAATAATATATTAAGTAACCTTCTGTGTCTGGCTTTCTTCACTCAGCTTTTAAGATTCTTTAAGATGCTTTTAAGATTCATCTATGTTGTTGCAGATAACAGGTATTAATTTATTGCTAAGTTACATTCTATTGTATGGATGAACCACAGTTTATTCAGTCACCAGTTGATTGGCATTTGGGTTGTTTCCAGTTGTGGGTTATTATGAATAAACTGCTATAGATGTTCATATTCATTACCTGTTTAGTTTTAGAATTTTGGGGTTAGTGTGGTATTCTCTTGAGTGACTAGTTCATAGATTCTTAGCCTTAGATAATTTAAAATCTGAGATAACTCATTGGGAGCTCTGAGCCCTCTATTAGAAATTAGATGAAGAAACTTGTTGACTGTTTTCAAAGTTTGGAAGGTACTATATGACATTTGGGACATACTTTTTTTTTATTGAACATGGTGTAGAGGTATAAAGATAAATTATATGAAATAAAGTACAATGAAAATGTGTAATGGTAAACACTGGACTAAGAGAAAATTGGATTCTAGCCTTTTAATCTGCTTTCAGTTTCCAGCTCTCTAGACTTTGGACAAATTGTGACTTTGAACACATTAGTAACCTCTCTGCAAGAGGAAAGATGGAACATTTCCACATTTTTTTAGGTGTATATATTATCTCCTTTAGTACTCAAGACCACCTAATGAGGTGTACCAATAAGGTAGATAGTACTAGTCCTCTTTTACCGATAAATGCAATTCACAGAAGTGAAGTAACTGGCAGTGAGAGCAAGGCTTGTAGGTGGCTCCATATTAATTGCCTTATGTGGAAAATGGAGAAGATACCCACTTTGTAATTATGAGAATTAAGTGTGATTGCATTAAGAGGGACTCAGAACTGCTTGTCTCTTCTTCTCCTTCCCCTTTTTATAAAGGTCCCCTCTTTCCCTGTCTCCTGCCCTGTTATTCTATTAACTATTTAAGAGAAATCTAAAATGTGGTTCCTAATCTTATGGTTGTTTTTAATTGCAAAAGGCTATACAATATCAGAAGGCTGGTATATTACACATTTCTTTTTATCGTAAATGTTAGAAAAACATTACATGGACTAGCAAATAGTATTCACAGTATAGTCTAACAACCCGACAGGTCTTTCTCGTCCGGTTCTTGATAGTGTAGTCTCTTAATTGTTTTTTCCAATGTGATGCTTCTGCTTTGCTTTGTAAGGGACTCAAAGTTGCATTCTGCTACTTTTATGTCAGCAGTTAGCCTAATAATTAATCACATTTAAAAATCAGGCTGGGCATAAGAAGAAAACAAATCCTACCATTTGCAACAACATGGATGGAGCTAGAGGGTATTATGCTCAGTGAAATAAGCCTGGCGGAGAAAGACAAGTACCAAATGATTTCACTCATATGTGGAGTATAAGAACCAAGAAAAAAACTGAAGGAACAAAACAGCAGCAGAATCACAGAATCCGCGAATGGACTCACAGTTACCAAAGGGAAAGGGACTGGGGAGGATGGGTGGGAAGGGAGGGATAAGGATGGGAAAAAGAAAGGGGGCCTTACAATTAGCATGTATAATGCGGGGCAGGGGGTACGGGGCGGGCTCGACAACACAGAGAAGACGAGTAGTGATTCTACAGCATCTCACTACGCTGTGGACAGTGACTGTGAAAGGGTATGTGGGGGGAACTTGGTGAAGGGGGGAGCCTAGTAAACATAATGTTCTTCATGTAATTGTAGATTAGTGATACCAAAATAAAAAATTAAAAAGAAAAAAAATCTAAACTTACCTAAGGGGAAAATATATATATTGTTTGATTCTAAAAAAAAAAAAAAAATCAGGCTGGGCACTGATTGCTTCCACACAGCTGCTTCTGCATGGCCATGACTCTATGTCTTAGGATTGTTTAAAATTACAGTAAGCAGGAACTTGATGAACATTTCCCCTTTTGTCATTCCTGTGTTTCAGGATTGCACCAAACTTCATAAAAACGTTTTAGCAGCTATTCTGTAGAACTTCTTAGAATCATTATACCAGTTTGTCCTCTGAAGTCCCACAGTGCGTGAACCATGCAAACACACACATCATTAGGCTTTCTTTCTCTTGGCTTTTCTAAAGAGGAGAATTTTTACACAGCTGGAGAAGCCTGGTACTCCTTTCCGAATGGATTTATTTATATAGCATATGCTTGGTTTGACACATTGCTTAGTAGAAGCAGAGAGCTTTTTTAGTTAAGTACTATACAATACTCCAAAGAACATTTTAGCTACACTGTAACTTTAGCTTTTCTGCATACAAAGCTGCTCTTTGCTCTTTAAAAAACATTTCTGCCCTAGTTCTTTATACTATTGTTTTCAGTGTTAGAGAGAATTAAGCTGAATAAATTTGGAAGCTCTTTTCAGAAACAAATTTTAGTTTGAGGAGCTGCTATTTAATGCTAATAGTTTAAGATGACTGCACAAACCAAGCGCAAATCATTCTGCTTTTACCGAGTTGGTGAGAAAGTCAGTAGTGGTTTGGAACCGCATAATATGCTATTATTGTCTGATATAAAGAACCTGTACTTTGAAGCCAGATAAATCTAGGCTTAATTCCCACTATGTGCTTGCTAATAATTTTCCTTCAGCAGAGTTAAGAACTACTCAGTTTCTCCAACTCTATGCTGGTGATAACAAGAGCTTCTTAGGGTTTGATTTCACAAGTAACTGAAAGCATGTATAGCACTTGGCATATGGTCCAAGTACTATTTAAATGTTTCTTTTTTCGTTCCCCCTACCCCCTCAAAAAAAAAAAAGAACAACTTCCTTGGTCATTCAGATATGATTTGGTGGGTTATTTTTTGTTTGTTTGTTTTAACCTAAATATGTCTCAAAGGTTTGAGGATAGATGAGGGTGGCAGGGTTGACCTACCCAGAATGCCAGTGATGATGTTTAGCAAAAGCTCTAGTCTCTGGGAAGACTTGATTGCCATATAGATAACTCAAGCCAATGGATTACAATTGACCCTTGAACACATGGGTTTGAACTGCATGGGTCCACTTACATGTGGATTTTTTTCAGGAAGTACATTGGAATATTTTTGGAGATTTGTGACAATTGAAAAACAGATGAACCACATAGCCTAGAAATATCAAAAAAAAATAAAGTTATGTCATGAATTCATAAAATATATGTCTAGTTTATCATTTACTACCATCAAATCAACAGTAGGTTATTAGTAGTTAAGTTTTATGGGAGTCAAAATTCATTCACAGATTTCTCACTATACGGGGGTCAGTGCCTCTAACTCTCTTGTGTTATTCAAGCTGTAGTTTGAAAATATACACGGCTATAAAGTGTGACTTGATTATAGACCTTCAGTTTGACTGAATAAGGCACATTCCAGTTTAGTATTTATGGAGTACCTGCTTATGGGCCTTCTACTGAGAGGTATGCTCTTTTGCCCTACTGCCATTACTCGTTCTGATCTACAACACAGACATGATGGCCGAGACTTCAGTAACTTTCTTGGGCCATAGTGTGACGTAGAAAGATAGAAAGTGCCCAGTCCTTTGATAAAATGGCTGCATATTAACTTCAGACTGCCTGTTTCTGGGTTTCTTGTACATGAGTGAAAAGTAACAATGACTGGATCATAGAAGGATGTATTATTTCTGGTGTCTTGTTTCTAGCAGCAAAATCTCATCCTAACAGATTCAGATAGCAGTCTGGGGACAGGCATCTGACTCCTTATAACCCCACCTCATCATCACTGAAATGACTGTGTCTAAAAATAGTACATCAGTACTGGAACATGGACAAGAGTTGTTATACCTCAAATATCGAATGTCAAGAAATTTATATTAGAAATAATCTGGATAGTCCCACTGAAAGCAACTAGAACTCTTCGAAGAATGGCTGTTTCAGGTCGTTAGCAGAAATGTACATAATGAACCTAGGATATTTTGTCATGTAAGAAAGCAGGAAAGATATCAGAAACCACTTGGATTGTGTCAAAATGACTTAGGAACCAACTTGAGATTTGCACTGGCTAAAGATCGAATAATTTGAGCATTAAAAAAATAGTAACAGCAGTGGATTGAAACATCAAATATGTTTAAAATCCATGAGTTCATGTTGTTAAAAAAAAACTTGCTTCTTTTAGGCGATTATTAGGGAGTCAATTCATTATTCTGAAAATTAGTTAATAAAAGGAAAGATTCAAGCATTAATTCTGCCATTTTATATATAGTTTGTATATAAGGATATTTAAAAGTGATGGTTAAGGCAAGATTTTTATTTACAGATGTATTTCAGCTAATACATGAAGAACGGTTGAGAGAATTATAGTATCATCATTTTGCAACCCCAAATCATAGAGCCATCAGTGGTTGCTAAAACTATTAGATGGAGTGCTGATGGAGAACTTCACAATGGCTGGATCAAGCTAACAACACCTAAATTAAATTAATTCTAACAACAAAAAGAGAAGATATATACTTCCAGATAAAAGTTCAAGCCTTTATCATGAAGTATTATTTTATTTTCAGTTATTTTGTACCTCTTTATTCCTTTTCACTTATTTCACCTCTCCTGTTGCATCAACCAATCTACTCTATGTGTTTATGAGTATATTTCTGCTTGTTTTCTTTTTCAGATTCCACATATAAGTGAAATCATGTGGTATTTGTCTTTCGCCATCTGACTTATTTCAGTAAGCATAATATCCTCTAGGTCCATCCATGTTGTCACAAATGGCAAGATTCCTTTCTTGTTTATGGCTAATACTCCATTGTATTTAATGTACCACTTCTTCTTTATTTATCCACCTGTGGATGGATACTTAGGTTGCTTCCATTTCTTGACTATTGTAAATAACGCTGTGATCAACATAGGGGTACGTATATCTTTGAAAATGAGTGATTTTGTTAGGTAAATTCCCAGAAGGGAAATTATTAGATCATATGGTATTTTTAATTTTTGGTTGTTTTAGAAACCTCCATGCTGCTTTCCATAGTGGCTGAACTATTTACATTACCACCAACAGTGCCTGAGGGTTCCCTTTTCTCCACATCCTCACTAATATTTGTTTCTTGTCTTGAGATAGTGGCCATTCTGACACAGATGAGGTAAATATCTCTGTGGTTTTGATCTGAATTTTCCTGGTGATAGTGATCTTTTCATGTGTCTCTTGGCCATCTTTTTTGCTTTTTTTGGAAAAATGTCTATTCAGCTCCTCTGCCCATTTTTAAAGTTGGGCTATTTTGTTTTATTCGATGTTGAGTCATAAGAATTCTTTATGTATTTTGGATATTAGCCCCTTATCGAATGTATCATTTGCAAGTATCTTCTCCAGTTCAGTACATTGCCTTTTCATTTTGTTGATGGTTTTCCTTTGCTGTGCAGAAGATTTTTAGTTTGATATAGTCCCGCTTGTTTAGTTTTGCTTTTGTTTCCCTTGCCTGAGTAGACATTTCCAGAAAAAAGCTATTAATATTAACATTCAAGACTGTACTGTCTATGTTTTCTTCTAGGAGTTTTATTGTTTCAGGTTTCATATTTGGGTTTTTAATCCATCTGGAGTTAATTTTTATGTATGGTAGAAGATAGTGATCTAGTATCATTCTTTTGCTTTTAGCTGTACAGTTTTCCCAACATTTATTGAAGAGATATTTCTTTCCCCATTGTATATTCTTGCCTTCTTTGTCATATATCAATTCATCATGTAAGTGTGGGTTATTTCTGGGCGCTTTGTTCTGTTCCATTGATCTCTGTGTCTGTTTTTGTGCTAGTACTGTACTGTTTTGATTATGATATCTTTGTAATATAATTTGAAATCAGGAATTGTTATATTTCCAGCTTTGTTCTTCTTTCTCAAGATTTAGTTATTTGGAGTCTTCTCTGGTTCCACACAAATTTTAGGATTATTTGCTCTAGTTTTGTGAAAAATGCCGTTGGTGTTTTGATAAGGATTGAATTGAATCTGTAGGTTGTTTTGGGTAGTATGACTATTTAAACAGTATTAATTCTTCCCGCCCATAAGCATGGGATATCCTTCCATTTATTTGTGTCATCTTTAATTTTGTTCATCAGTGTCTCATAGTTTTCAGAGTACAGGTCTTTTACCTTCTCAGTTAGATTTATTCCCAGATATCTTACTCTCTTTGAAGCAATTTTAAAGGAACTGTTTCTACAATTTTCTCTTCTGCTAGTTCATTATTTGTAAATAGAAATACAGCAAATTTCTGTGTATTGATTTTGTATCTTGTGACTTTACTGAATGCATTTATTTTTAATAGTTTTTTGGTGGAGTGTTTAGGGTTTTTTGTATGTAGTATGTCATCTGCAAATAGTGACAATTTTACTTCTTCCTTACCAATTTGGATGCCTTTTATTTCTTCTTCCTGTCTGATTGCCATGGCTAGGACTTTCAATACTCTGTTGAATAAAAGTAGTGAGAGTGGGCATCCTTGTCTTGTTCCTGGTAGAGGAAATGCTTTCAGCTTTTCACTGTTGAGTATGATGTCAGCTGTGGGTTTGTGGTATATGGCCTTTATTATGTGACGATATGTTCCTTCTGTACCCACTTTGTTGAGAATTTTTATCATGAATGGATGTTGAATTTTTTGTTAAAGGCTTTTCAGCATCTATTGTGATGTTAATGCTTTTCATTCTTTTGTTCATGTGGTGTAGCATATTGACGTGTGAATATTGAGCCATTCCTGCATCCCTGGAATAAAGTTCACTTGATTATGGTGAATGACGATTTTAAAGTATATTATAATTCAGTTTGCTAATATTTCATTGAGCATTTTGCTTCTGAGTTGATTAGGGATATCAGTCCGTAAATTTCTTTTTTTTTATAGTGTCTTTGGTTTTGTCATCAGGATGATGTTGGCCTTGTAAAATGAATTTGGAGGTTTTCCTTCCTTTACAGTTTTTTGAAATAGTTTGAAAAGGTTAGGTATTAACTCTTCTTCAAATGTTTGGCAGATTTCTCCTGTGAAGCCATCTGGTCCTGCCTGGACTTTTGTTTATTGGGCATTTTTGGTTACCAATTACATTTTGTTACTAGTAATTGGCCTGTTCAGATTTCCTGTCTTCTGGTTCAGTCTGAGAGATTGTATGTTTATAGGAATTTATCCAAGATACTGTGAAGTATTCTTTCTGATAAATCAAACCATTTTTTCATGCTGTAGACTGAGCTACTAGTTTACAGGAAGTATCCAGGCATAGAATTTGAGATAAGACTCTTCACTAAATAAAAGAAATGTAGCACTTGATAAAGGAAAAAACCATACTCTTTATTAAAGTTTACTTAAGTAACAAGGAAATTTTAGAAAGCATTTTTTAATGCTTGTAGATCTAAAAGATTGTAGAGTCTTTGGAATAATACATAGAAAATAAGTCCACAAGACATTAGACTGAGATGAAAGGGGGCTAGCTAATGGGGAGGCATAAATTAAAAGGGTATTGGATAAAATAAGAAACAATAGGTTGGAAACTAAAATGTGGTATCAAAATAGGAAACAACAGAATAGTAACTAAATATACAGTATCCAAATTAAGTTGATGGATAAAACTGGAAAAATGGAGAGCAGATTAGAAACTTCAGAAAATGCGTTTAATGATATGAAATACAAGTTTGAGAAGCTCTCCCAGGATGCAAAGGAAAGGAGAAAAGATATAGAAAAAGAAAATATGAAGAGAAATGATAGACACAAAGGATTGAGTAAAAGAGGTTCAACATACAGATAATTGATCTTCTGCAAGAGACCAGAACAAATTGAATAGGAGCAATTATTAAACACAGTATAAGAAAAACATTTTTCTGAGCTGAAGGATAATCTGACTCTGTAATTCCATCAGGCTTGTTGACAAATACCAGGAAAACTTAATAAAAGGAACTAACAACTAAACCTATTCTGGTGAAACTTTGTATTTTCTGTTTTTAAAAATATTAATAATCAGTCATCCAGGCAAAGGAAAAAAAACGTACAAAAGTTATTCATAAAGGAAGACAAGGCAGGCTATATAGATTGTTCTTATAATTAAACATCAGAAGACAGTTGAGCAGTGTCCACAGAGTTCTGTAGACAATTTGGACCTCAGATTCTTTATCTAGTCAAGTTATCTAAGAAGCCGTACACATTTTCAGTTTGCAGGGCTTCAAAGTATATACCACACACCTACCCTTCTGAAAGAATTATTTCAAAACATATTCTAGCTGACTGAGAGACTATTCAATATACAGGCAAAAGCCAGAACTTGCAACATTTTTTTCCAAGTATGACTCTGTTTGGGGTTTTGCTAGCTCTTGATTGCTGCTTTGTTAATTTTAGAAAGCAAGGACACACCTGAAATCATTCTCACTATTCTGTGGATTATTCTGCAAAAAATCGGTGTGCCAAATGACCTTTATCTTCAGAATTGCCTAAAATGGTTCTGAGTTTGGTCAGCACACACATTTCATGATTTGCAAACAATACCTACTAATTAAGTATATTACTACGAGTTAAATATATTTAATGCATATAGTATATTACAATGACTCTCAAAGCATGGCAGCAACATAGATTTCTCTCCTAGAACTAATTAAACAGGCACTTTATTGGGCCTGTACCCAGAATTAGTGGATCAGAAACCCTGGGGGTGGGGCCTAGCCATCTGTGTTTGAACAAGCTTCCAGGTAATTCTAATGCTCAATAAAATTTAAGAACTTCTGATATAATATATTGGTTCTTAAGTGTCAGTTCCTAGGCTAAATTATATACATAGTTATACCAAGTAAAAAAACATATTAAATTTAGTCTGCTTATTAGCTCATTATCATAACTGGTGCTATAGGATTGAAAGGACTTTAATTTTTTTACTTCATTAACAGTGTTTTTGTGCAAACAGAGCTTCTTTATTTGTAAATAGAGAGTATGGAAGGGTGGTTGATCTGGTACCCATCAGCATCTGTACTTCACAGCTTTATTACCAGTGTTCCTTGTATTATGAACAAATGTTCCTTGTTTTATTCTTTCTGCTTAGTTTATGCTTGCTACACTTCAGAAAAGTGGAATTGCTTTGGTGTCCTGTTAGCACAATAAGATTTTCATACAAAAGTAAGTATGTCAGGTGGAATGCCTGGAAGGCTTTAGAATATGAACTTCAAAATAAAGAAGACATAAATAAATGGAAACACATTCCATATTTGTGAATTGGAAGACTTAATATTGTTAAGATGCCAGTACTACAAAGCAATCTACAGATTAAAAGCAATCCCTATCAGAATTTCAATTTTTTTTTTTTTTTCAGAAATAGAAGAACTAATCCTAAAATTCATATGGAATCTCAAGGGATCCCAAATAGCTAAAACAGTCTTAAAAAAGAAGAACTAAACTGGAAGACTCACATTTCCTAATTTCAAAACTTACTACAATAACCAAATTGGTGTGATATTGTCATAAAGACAGAAATACAAACCAATGGAATAGAATATAGAGCCCAAAAGTAAACCCTCACACGTATGATCAAATAATTTTTGACAAGAGTGCCAAGACTCTACAATGGGGAAAAGACAGTCTTTTTCAACAAATGGTGCTGAGAAAATTGGATATCCACATGCAAAAGAATGATATTGGGCCCTTACCTAACACTGTATATAGAAATTAACTCAAAATGGATCCTCAAACACCTGAATGTAAAATCTAAAGCTATAAAATTCTTAGAAGAAAACATAAGACAAGAACTACAAGACATTGGATTTGGCAACAATTTCTTGAGTATGACACAAAAGATAAAGGTAACAAAAGAAAAAAATTAATTGGACTTAATGAAAATTAATTTTTTTGGCATCAAAATACAGTATCAACAGAGAAAAAGGGCAACCCACAGAATGGGAAAAAAAATTTGCAAATCATGTATCTGATAAGGCATTAATATCCCGAATCTACAGAGAACTTCCTAAAACTCAACAGCAAAAAAACAAACAACCCAATTCAAAAATGGGTAAAGGACTTGAATAGACATTTCTTCAAAGGAGAGAGACAAATAAATGGACTGATGAAACTATTGTTAATCTCTTTCTATCTCCAGAGAAAAATTTTGCTTCAACAAATTATCCCACAACATCATACTAATTAGCAGAAATGAATCATTGTAATGTATTTGTAAGCTGTTGTTCGACTGGTAAGGCCAGTGGGGATCCTATTTTCAAGGGCTTAATTATTCTGTTTCCCCTGGAGACCAGGTAGCTTTGTTGAACTGTATGTATGAATAGTCACATTATGACTCATTTCTACTCTTTTCTAAGATTAGTATGACATGAAGTTGCATTGTTGGATTTAAAGAAAACTCAGAAATTCCAGTAGCTTCATTTAGAAGTGCTAATAAATTTTTTATAGTAACTAGATACCTTTTCCCAAAATTGTATTTTACGTGTGCAAACTATTGATTCAGGTCAAAATTCAGCTTGGTCTAGAATAAGACCTGTTAATGTTTGAGTTCAATTCACAGTCTGGTTACCTATTATAAATTAAAATATCTCCTGAGGAAAGGTAGTATTCACCTTTTAAAATACAATACATATCTGCCCAGAGATACCCTATGGCGTGTCAGAGCACAGGGTTTGAAGTCAGAAAACAAAGTTGCATTCAAATCTCAAGTGAACTGTCAAATAATCATGTGACTTAGAGTAAATTACTTAACTTAGGAAAGCTCCAGTATCATCTATAAAACAGGGAGAAACACAGTTTTTAATTATGTTTAAGTTCTCCTCTATATTTTTCCCTGTCTTCTTCTTTGTTGAATCTCTTGTGGGCTGTTACACCTTTCTCTCTTTATCTATAAAATGTAAATAATGTAACATACTGTATATCCCCTGCTCAGTTTTTTTGGTATGTTTGCCTAGAAATGTAATCTTATTGGGAGCACTGTAAACCACTTATAGCAAAGATTGTTTTAACTTCTTTTTTTAATAAACTAGCAAAATTACCTTCTCATTTGTCCTTTTTGTAATTGCTAGAGAACACTACTTGTTTATATTACAGGAAGAGTCCTGACCACCAAAAGTATTAGACAGTTCTCCTTTGAGTTTGAGCTATCATGGAATACTTAACCATTTGACTGTGTAATTTAAATCTTGGTCTGTCAAGCAGGAACAGATGGAACATTACTAACAGCAGTAATTAAATTGCAAGTCTGTTTTAAGGGTTTAGCCGATATATTGCATAACAATCCATATTCTCTTGTATCAGTTATGTTCATTTTTATTTGGATTATGATTTCAGAAGACCCAAATATGGGAGAGCAAAGTTGTCTATTTCAAATGTTTTATTTTTAAGTATTGCATACCCAACAATGTTCATTCATTCAGCAAGTCTTTATTGAATGCTTACTGTAAACCAGGCACGTTTCTAGGCAGTAGGGATCCACAGTGACCAGAAGAAGCAAAATCTCAGCCCTGATGGTACTTAGGTATTGGTGGGCTGGAGATAGCTAATAATTGAAATACTTATTATATCAAGTGGTGGTAAATGCTATGAAGAGAAATAAAGCTGAGTAAGGGTCTAGAAAATGACGGTGAGAACTGCTGCTTTAGATAGGGTGGTCAGAGAAGGCCTCTCTGAAACTGACACTTAAGCAGTGACCTGAAGAAGTAAGAGAGCAAGCCAAAGGGGTGTCTTGGGAAACTACCAGGCAAGAGGGAACGGCAAGTGCAAGTACCATGATTTGGGAGCATGCTTGGCTGTCAATCCTATGACGCCTTCCATAACACCTTAAAAAGCTAAAGTAGCATTATGGGCTTCCTCTGCTGTTTCATAGCACATTCTGCATAACTTTTTTACAGTTCTTATCTCATAGCATTATTATTTTTTGTGCACATTAACCACTAATTTGGCCTTTAGGGACAGTGATAGTGCCTTACCTGTCTCATAGTTGCTGCTGAATAGATGCTGATTGAACCAGTCAATCTGATTATCTGTTGAGCAACTACAATTTCTTCTATTTCTTGGTACCAAAGAATTATAAGAAATGTAAATTGTTTGATATATAAGTAAATAGAGTAAATAACGAGTAAACAGTTCTTGGTCTACATTATTCAGCAGAAAAAAAAGCCAGTAATTTCTTTCAGTGAAATATTTTATAAATTTATGTAAAGTTTGTTCCTAACTGAAATATAACATTCATATTTTAAAAACTCATCGTGATGTCCACAGTTTTAATGTTTACTGAATTACATTAATGGTTACTTGAAATATTCAGTTAGGAAAATGAATTTGAAAAGACATAACAAGAGTTCTCTGAATTGCAAATCATTTTAGGAAAGAACAATTTGCTAAAGGAAAGCTAAGTTATATTTTGCTTTCCCTAACTTTTAGCTATTTCTGCAAAGAAGTTATTCCACAGTTTGTTTATGATGCTTACTTAAAATTATTATTTTGTTTTAGATTTCCAAAGTTACTAAAAACTTATTTTTATTGGATTATGTTTCTAATGAAATAAATCCTTAGGTTCAGCAACAGATGAGGTTTCAAGGTTTTTGAATTTATGGGTTTTTTAAAACTTGAAAAGTTCATCTAGTTCATGGATGTGTCATAAGTTTTTAAAATAGGTAAAAAGCTCATCACTGCTCAGCAGAAAATGCTACGTTTAGCTTTTAGAGTTACTATCACTTATACTTAACAAAATGTCAATGCAATCTACTTTTTGAAATTTGGAAGTTTCTATGGCTAGTTTTCTATCATTTGAGCAATATTATAGTGAAATTATGTTTACCTTTAGATAAGCCCATTTGGTAGTTAATACTGCATGTCAGTATTCAAGGTTTTCTTTTTTCCGTTCTTCCGTCTTCTCTGTTGCCACCCTCGCCCCAAAAGATGTCAGTCAGTGCCTATTTGAGAATTAAATGTTTATATACATTTTTAACTTAAAATTTACATTCCTTTCTTTCAATATTTTGACAAAAATGACTTTGGCCTTAATTTTCTATTCTTCCGATTTAAAAGAACAGTAAATATAATCACAGAAAATTAGAAAATAAAGACATATGCATTGTTTACTGAAGTGATATCATACTCTATATACTATTTTGTGACCTCATTTCTTCAGTTAATCTCCATATGTTCATGTTTCCTACTTATCAAATCCCTAATCATATTCTCCAGTGTAGGATCAAGTTCCACACTAGTTATTATATCCCTTAATTCTTTTTAAAAAACAAAAAACCCTAAGCCAATCCCTTTTTTCATACCACTAATTTATTGAGGAGACAGAGCCAACTGTTTGCCTCCATATTTAACTTGTTCCTCTATCCCTTGTATTTCGTGTAACTAGAAGTTAAATCATAGGCCAAAATCAAATATTTTTGGCTGGAATATATGATAGGTTATGTACTTTTTATTTTAACACATCAAGAGACACAGTATCTGATTGAGTCACTGTTAATGTGACCACTGCGTTAAGGTAGTGACCATCTGGTCCCTTCATCTCTTTCTTCTTGCAACTAGAAAATAATGTATTTGTTGTTTGTACAATATGAATCTGTAGGTCTCTATTAGATATATACCTAAATATAACACTATTTTAGCCTAAATTAGTAATTTCATAATGGATTGCTTAATGCTAATTTTCTGATTTAAAAAAAAATTTCTTGTACATTTTTAGCCACCCTTTTTCTGTAAAGTAAAATTCTTTACCATCTGGGGCTTTTGGTTTGTTCTCCTGCACAGTCCCAGATAGATAAATAAATAGTTTCACTTAGTTGCCAATTTGTACCAGCCTCTGAAGATGACGGCATTTTTTTTCTGGTTCTCCTTTTTGAATATCGTCATACACTCATGGAATTTTACTGATTCAGTGTGTTTCAGTTAATGTCAGTTGTACTTCTCACAACTAAGCCTTTCAGGCTGATTCCTATTTAGGGCTTTTTGCTTTAAATTGTTTTTTAATTATGAAAATATTTAACCATAAAGGTATAGAGAATAATGCAGTGAGCCTCCAACAGATGTTTCAGGGCCAGCAATCACTCTGTTTCCCGTCTTGTTTTGTCTATCCCCTGCTGCTTTTTTGATCCCCTAATGATCCCATGGATAATTTGAAAGTTTTCTTTGTGTTCTGGCAGGGCAAGACCCCAGACCTAGAATTGTCTGTTTCACTAAGAAGCCCTGCTTGCCTTTAGTAAGGACTGGTATCAGATAACAAAGTCTGAGCATAAAGGTATTGAAAGTCTTTCATTTTGACTTTTCTTTGCTTCCCCACCACGTGCTTCAACAAGTATCATTTAGTGTTAGAGTACTGGAAGAAAATCCTCAATTTATAAATAGATGACTTCTGGAAGTTTGCTTGTATTATACTTTGGTTTAATCATTCAGTACATTCTCTCCTAGTAATAATGTAGATGATAAAATATGCTATTGTATTCCAGCTCTTAAAACCTGTGTATGATTTCCAAGATGGACTAAACCCATCTCTTTGCCTCACTTCCCTCCTGATGCCCCACTGAAATAAGATGTGTTGAAATAAGAAATGGAGACACCAATAACCATAAGTAGGAAGACTGCCAAAGAGTGATAATTGCACAGATTTCTGGATCTCTCTATTCAAGTACTAGAAGGTACAACTGTGCTCTTTCCTCACCTCCCCATACCTCTCTCATCTCTGCACTGAGACCAGATAGCTGGCATGAACCCCATGTAAAACACCACACAGGTTTTCTTTAGAGAAACTGGAAAAGGTTAAGTTTTCTAAAGTGTTAGTTATGTCCCCCGAGCAAAAGAAAAAAAGCCATCTTTTAATGCTTAGTGAAATAAGCCAGGTGGAGAAAGATAATGATTTCACTCACTTACAGAGTATAACAACGAAGCAAAACTGAAGAAACAAAACAACAGGAGACTCATAGACTCCAAGAAGGGACTAGCCGTTACCAAAGGGGAGGTGGTGGGGAAGGTGGGCAGGGAGGGAGGGAGATAGGGATTAAGGGGTATTATTATTAGCACACATAATGTAGGGGGGTCACGGGGGAAGGCAGTATAGCCCAGAGAAGACAAGTAGTGACTCTATAGCATCTCACTATGCTGATGGGCAGTGACTGCAATGCAGTGTGTGTGGAAGGACTTGGTAATATGGGTGAATATAATAACCACGGTGTTGCTCATATGAAACCTTTATAAGATTGTATGTCAATGATACCTTAATAAAAATAGAAGCCATCTTTGTTCTGACAGTTTAGAGGGCTGCTGGCTCCCCACCCACACACGCTAAAAGAATACTGCCAGTCAGCCTGTATTTAGCTCACACAAAGCCCTATCAGGAGAGCAGTCTAGCCAAAAATCAGATCAACTTCACAATAACAGAGGAAATTTTTGTTGGCTAATGAGTCATTCAGGTCTAAATATGAATGACTAACTGGAGATCGCTAGGCTTGTGAGTAAAACTAATGACAAAAAGAGACTAAAGTGATCAGAGAAATTGCCTCCAGAGAAAATAAAGCTAATCAGAGAGAACTTTACAAAAAAGGAACTTTAATATACTCAGAGCTGTAAGAAGATGCTACATCCATTAAACAGAAGAAACAGGATTTCAGATTAAGAGGGCACACCAAGTGCTGAAGTAGTGATTCAACCGTAATTACAGTAACACTTTTCCTGGAAGCTGCAGAATTCCTAGGCTAAAGAAAAAATCCAGAGGGAAATCATGTACAAAGTGACAAATATCAGACTCATATATTTGAGAGAAACCAAACCTCTCATCAGTAACCCTTAATGCTTAAAGACAATAAAATATTGCCTACAACATTTCAAAAAAAAATAATACACAACTAGGGGTTCTATATCCTGCCAAACTATTACACAAAGGTGAGAGCAGAATAACATTGTCAAGCATGCAAGGAGTCAAGTTTACCTTCTCTTGGAATTAAAAGAAGTCAATGAATCACACATTCAGCATCAACTTTCTTGAAAAAAAAATTCACTGTGCAATTTTTCATTAAAATTTTCATTTGGAAGTTTGATGTATTTTCAGTCCCTTCCTTGCCATAGTGTTCATTGAGAAGAGAAAGAGGGAAGGAGGATTACAATAAAGTAAGTAGTTGTGGATTTACACCATAAAATAAATTGCAGAGTGACTATAGCAAACAGCAATGAGACTACACCCTTTACTCTCGGCAGCCAACATTCCATAGATTGTATATAAAACCCTTAATTTTCCGTATTTCCCAATGACCCCAGCAGCAGAGCAGCCTGGGACAGCTTGCATTGCAGTCACAACTGGCTGCTTTACTATATGGCCAGAGGGGCAGCAGCATCAAGTTCTCCTCATGACCGGAAGCATCATTCTAACTGCTGTGTTGAGAATAGACGTGGGGATAGCATGGCAGAGCAAGGGTGGAAGCACGGAGACCAATCTGGGCATCACTGCAATATCCCAAGTGAAAGATGCCAGTGGCTCTGATGTGGTAGCAGCAGAATTCATGAAAAGAGGTCATATCCTGACTGATGGTATATGAGGTAAGCAAGAAAGCAATGAAGATTTCTGGTCTGAGCAGGAAGAAAGGAGAACAGGTTGAGGGGAAAGATTAAGTTAAGTTTTGGGTGTTAGGTTGCAGAAGTCCACTTGACCTGCAAGTAAAGGTGTCAGTTATTTGGATTGGCACTTAGATGTGTATGTCTGCAGTCTGAAGAAAGGTCTGGCCCAGAGATAGAATCTGGGGAGTAGTCAGCATACAAATTGTATTTACAGCTATGAGATTGAATGAGACCACCTAGGAGTGAAGAGAGAGAAAGAAGAGGCCGAGGTCTGGGACCCTAAGGCGTTCTGTAAGGTTCAGGGACATGAAGAAGGAAGGGTCAAAGATGACTGAGAAAGAGCCGCTGTGGGTGTAGGAGAACTAAGGGAGAATGGTGCCCTCCAAGCCATGGGAAGGAAGTGTTTCCAGAAGGAAGGAGTCATTGACTATTTTGTGCTGCCTCTGAGAGATCCAGTAGGATGAATACTAAAAATTCACTGTTGGATTTAGCAACACAGATGTCAGTGTTTACTTTAACAGAACTTGTTTTATTTTTTCAAACAGCCTCTAAGGTGTTAGGACAAAAATATTAAGTTGTTTGGGCCCAACTACTTAATAAATGGAATTATTAGGTATTTCTTTTGGCTTAGGGGCTTTGTAAAAAATTACTAAGACACCAAGAGAACCACAAACAGAAAGTTTGGGAATCTCTGCTTTAGAATAGTGCTGAGCATTTTAAGAGGGAAATACCTCTTGCCTTTTTTTTTTTTTTTTTTGTCTGCTGAAAAGTTTGAGTTAGTAATTTTAAATCTGATCGGATTCATGCAGTTCATAAAATTGCCCTAAAGTGGTTGCTCAACATAAAAATGAAACCTTTCCTAAGAGATATCAATAACACATCTTTGCATGCATTTTTCTTCTTGCCTCCATAGGTATGGTCTGAATATGCGTTGCTTGGCAGCTCGGGTCAACTATAAGACTTTGATTATCATCTGTGCACTCTTCACTTTGGTCACAGTGCTTTTGTGGAATAAGTGTTCCAGCGACAAAGCCATCCAGTTTCCTCGGCACTTGAGTAGTGGCTTCAGAGTGGATGGATTAGAAAAAAGAGCAGCAGCGTCTGAAAGTAACAACTATGCCAACCACATGGCCAAACAGTCTGAGGAGGCATTCCCCCAGGAACAGCAGAAAGCGCCCCCTGTTGTTGGGGGCTTCAACGGCAATGCCGGAAGCAAAGTCTTAGGGCTCAAATATGAAGAGATTGACTGTCTCATAAATGATGATCATACAATTAAAGGCAGACGAGAGGGGAATGAAGTCTTTCTTCCATTCACTTGGATAGAGAAATATTTTGACGTTTATGGAAAGGTGGTTCAGTATGATGGCTATGATCGGTTTGAATTCTCTCATAGCTATTCCAAAGTCTACGCACAGAGAGCCCCTTATCACCCTGATGGTGTGTTTATGTCTTTTGAAGGCTACAATGTGGAAGTCCGAGACAGAGTCAAGTGCATAAGTGGGGTTGAAGGTTGGTATCCGTCTGCTCCACTGCATTTTTCTATCCTGATCGTGTTAAGGAAAAAGAAACTCTAGGGGTTAATTATACAGCAAGTACATACTTAGCTTACTATCAAGAGATGTTTCATCGCACTTAGCAGGGAGGAACAGGTTAAGTCTGAACCTAGGGCAACTTTCAGGATGGTGTGATAGGGCTGCAGTGAGATCATAACTGATCAAATAGGATTATTCCACTCACCTGCTTCAGAATCTCCAGAAATCTTGCATTAAAATATACAGTTATTATACTGTGTGGGGAAATGAAAGGGAGAGAGACCATCCATGGACCCATTCCTATAATCTGTTGTATATTGTCTTTAAAACCTAGAGCCATGGGGTTTCCATATGGTCATAATTAGTACATTTTGGAATTTGTATTTCAAACCTAGAATCAGAAGCCAAATTGAATTTGACTTTACATCATTTAATCAGAGGAAAGAACTTAGTGTATTTTAAGATTGCCTGGTTTTAGTTTTATTTCATTTTCCTTATTTTATTATAAAGAGGGATTTTAATATCTTAATATTTTAAGTTTTCTATAATAACTTTATCAAATGTTTAGAAGAGGAAGGGGACCAAATTCACATAACATTCTTACCACTTCAAGATAATTATTAGAATTTTTGCATATTTTCTAGAAGTCTTTGTACCTGGCCATATGTTTTAACATAGTTGCAGTGATACAGTGTTCAGGAGGGTAATTAGTTTGTTAGAGATTTCACAAGTATCCATTGCCAAACCTTTTTTTGAGTGATTTAAAATGTATAAAATTGAAACACATTCAGATGTTAAAAAAACAAAAACAAAACAACTGTAACCACTGTTAATATTTTGATGTTTTCTAATCTTTTTTGTTGTAGATAAACATTTTTAAAACAAATTGGGATGATACTGTGTAGTCAATTTTTTATTGTCCTTTTTGCATCTAACATTATTTTCCCTTGTTGAATGTTTATTGAGCACTGTAGTGACTAATATCCGTAGTAAGACACTGCCATGATATATGTAATATATGGAACCGTTCTCTTCAGTTGGTTGCTTAGGTCATTTCCAGTTTTTTTGCTCTTATGCATAATGTTATAGATACTCATAGTGAATCATTTGCTATTTTAATTGTATTCTCAGAGTAATTTCCTAGGAAATAAACTGCCATGTCAAATAATATATATCGATCTATTTTGCCAAACTGCTTTACAAAAAAAAGTTGAACCTGCTCACTTTTCCATGAGCAGAATATAAGGTTGCTCTTGTCACCTAACTCTTGCCATCATGGAATATTGTTTTTTAATCTGTTGCTTTTAAAGGATCTCATAATCTACTTTCTATAACAGTAAGGTCAAAGTTTTTTTCATACATATTTAACTATTATAAAATGGTCTTCATGTTCTTTCCCCCTTTTTCTAATGTGATTAGATTTGTTTTTAAATATATACATTTGTTTGAATTTTTATTTATATGATAAGTATAGTCACACTGTTGCATTTGTTAAAGATATTTTCTTAACTTTCGTTGTCTTTTCATTTTATGATTTGTTAGTTGTAGTAGTATTTAGTTCATTTTACTAAACTTCTAATTTTGTTTTTACTTCTTTTTTTCTTAGAAAGTCATTTGCCACACCATGATCAGCTGTTCATCTGTATTTTCTCTAATAGTTTTATGGTTTTGTTTATTCACATTTAACTTTTTAGCCCAGATAAGTTGATTTATATTTTGGTAAATGGTACAAAGTTAGGGTCTAACTTCAGCTTTTTTTCCCTAGCATGTGTTAAATGATCTTCCGTACTGATTCACAATGTGATCCTTATCATTATACTAAAATATTTTGAATGCTAGAGTATGTTCCTGGCCTACTATTCTGTTCCATTGTTCAGTCTATCAATTCTTAGACCAGTTGCACATTATTGTAGTTACCACCCATTTTTAATGAGATCATATAAACCTTCCTTTGATTATGTGAAAATAATTCTATTTGAATTTTGAAACACTCTTCTCTTTGAAATAATACAGGTTAAAAAGCTTATCTGTAGCCTAGGTTTCTTAACCTTATATGGTCCCTTATTCCTTAGACTGTTTTGAAACTACACCAAAACAACACAGTTTTGTGGGTTCCCAGTTTCCACTATGCCCACCTGATGCTTGTTAACTTACTTTAGAATTACAGATAGGAATTCATCTCTCAACACATAACATCATGATACAATAATACAGTATTCTGTACAATGTAGTATTACTGTATTTCCCACGTAGAAAATTACTAAGATAAACACTGGTACCAAACACTTGAAAGTTTTGCTTAAAACTTTACTAGAGGCACTCCATTAATGCATTATTTCAAGAATGTATGCTTTAAATGTACAACTTTAATTCATTAAAAAAACACTCCCTTGTTTTCAAGAATTACATTTTGACATGAAGGATATGAAAAAGAATTGCAAGTTTGTTTATACTTTAAATTGCTTAGTTGTAACTGGCTTCTTAAGCAAATCTTTTAACCATCAGGTGATAAATAGGTTTATCAGACCCTATCTTCACACTGAAGGGAGAAATGAGAATGTAATTAGCTTGTTAAGCACAAATGTTTAGGAAATTTCAGGATTAGTATTCTAGAATAAAACTGGTAACATTATCTACTTGTATTTAAATTGTACAAAACTTTATGAAACAGGATTACCAAACATGACATCTGTAGCTATGAGCAAAAGTAACACACATAAAAAGTGAGTCCTTAAAGGAAAACCTACAAAATTGCATTTCTGTCTACCAACAAATAATGAATGAACACTTAATTTTGTTTTTCATGTCTGTATTAATTTGATACTAATTCTCAGTAATAAACAATAATAATAAGGACACTCAGAAGTTGCTGATAACCTTCGAACATCCCCCAGAAGTAGAACAGTGAAGACTGGTATTCAGAATAGGTTTGTCAATGTCTGGACATGGTTATTTATTTTGTTCCTCTATTTTATAGGTGTACCTTTATCTACACAATGGGGACCTCAAGGCTATTTCTACCCAATCCAGATTGCACAGTATGGGTTAAGTCATTACAGCAAAAATCTAACTGAGAAGCCCCCTCACATAGAGGTGTATGAAACAGCAGAAGATCGGGACCAAAACAGCAGGCCTAATGACTGGATTGTGCCAAAGGGCTGCTTTATGGCTAACGTGGCTGATAAGTCTAGATTCACCAATGTTAAACAATTCATTGCTCCAGGTAAGTGTTCTATTATATGTGTCTGCTAATTCTGTGTTTGTTTATAGCAACTGATACGCCCTTTAAATTGTTTTTATAGTTTAAAAATCATATTAGCAGGCCCTTTATTTTACATATATAAAGAAACAATTGGTGTTACACAAATGAAATCCCTAAAAATCCAAGATTATAAAAAGAATATTTACCATGTGAAGAGTCAAGACAGATTGAATGTTAAAATTCAGGCTGCTGAATGGTACGTGTCTCATTCCAGGGATCAGTATGACACAGGAATGAAATTCCTTGGTTTATTTTAATATTTCAGTACAGTATTCCTTAATTTTTTATAACTACTTTACAATTAAGGTACAAATTGTTTTTTGTGGAGAGAGCCATCCTTTCCTTTGCCTATTTTTTACTGGTGACCTTTTATTTTTTCAAGAAAATACAGCATTACCAAACCAGGCCTGCTTCCCATATTGAATTTTGTTAATGTATTAGATTGTCTCAAATTTCATATAAAATCATTTCATTAATAAAATCATTTCTAAAATCAAATTAACTTTATGCAGCATTTCCGTTTTTCTAAGACAGTCTCATTAATAAGGATGTAATGTATTTTTCCCCACTAGTCAATATCCTGGAGAATTAATGAGTCCATTACTTAAGAAGACAATGAAATAATTTTAGTTAGCACCTCGGCTTAATTCTCTATGGGTAAACGTTGTCAAGAACAGAACTCATTCTCCCCTCCCACCAACCTTTCAGTGGGTAAATAAAAAGAGAGAAAAGGTTATACGATCTCTTCTGTATGCTCTCCTTGTCCTTTATTGATGACTGTGTAATTCACAGACCTTGAAAGCCACAATACAAATCTACTCACTGTAGATGGTCTTAAGTAATGGATGTATGAGTGCTTAATGCAGTGCAAATAATGGGTGACCTTTCGTTTTTATTCTGTGACTAGGACATCTTTTCTCTTACGGTATTCTGTGATATTCCAGAACACAAAGCATCTTTGCTTATTATAAAACAACAGACTTGGCTAGGTAAGAAAGTACATGGAAATATTTAAGAATGTTTGCAATACCTAAGAGATCATTGTGGCAGGAAATGATTAGACTAAGCAAGAGGAATTTGGTTTTGGGCATACCCAAAGAGTTTATTTTTACACTGATTTATTTTTGTACTAATGTTGTCTGAATTAGGGTGGAAAACAGCAGCCCTCATCTTGATCTCAAGTATTGGCAAGTTTTCTAGAACAATCTTTTGAACTCTATCTTGTTTAGAGCAATAGATTTCACTATGCACTTTTCATTGTATGCCTTGGATAATAAAAAAGATAGGTCTCCTTACACTAAGTCAGGGACCCTCACTTTAGCCTTTCATTCTGCATCCAGTAGCTAGAAATGAAACTGCTTTCTGAGGTGGTTTTAAGCGTATGGAGAGAACTCTACCTGTGACACCACTCGGCCAGCAGAACACAGGCTACTCACAGTCGGAACTCTGGTTGGTGGGAGTATGCTGGGAATGCGGTGCTTGCTTGGGTATCTCGGGTGTACCTGGAGTTGCATTAGGTACCAGCGTATGAGGGAGAGTGAGTTAGGGTTACATGAGAGCAGAAGGAAATCAAAGAAATGAGACTGTTTTATTGAAGCATAGGTATGGGAGATGAGGCTTTTTAGACCTTGTGGGAGATAAATTGGAGAAGAAATTGGACCTTACACATAAAAGCATAGACCTTAATGAGGCGAGGGTCTGAAGGACAGGGATGAATGCTGCTGGCCTTTTACTTTTTGTTCCTTGGCTTTGACTTTTTTTTCCCTGAAATAAAACAAAATTATCTGAGGAAAGAACTACACATGGGTCTGCAGCACATTTTTTATTGGTCTATTTGTTGAATTGTGTTTTGTTTTTCTTCCTAATTTTAAAATGGAATGAACTGAAACTTTATACCTACCCTCCTCTGTTAAAGTGCATTAGCTTTCCCCTTCCCAAAGCTCTCTCGTCACTTCCTTTCCGTGACCTCACTTTCCTCTCTCTGTAGCCACTCTTTTTCGGACTTCTTGAGAGCTTCTCTTCTAATGCCTAACCCTTATCTCTCAGTGTTCCTCCAGGTTCTGAATAGAAACACTCCACATAGCAAGTCTGTTGATTAAGTAAATGAATGATGATGAATTGTGTTCTCTGTTACGATACTAATTTAAAGTCTATTCTTAAATGTTTATCATCCTCTGTCGCCTAAATCACATGCACATACAGCACATGTACCAAAAATAGACACTTCTCGTGACTCGTGGGAATAACTATCCAGAGAGAGATTTCAAACAATAAAAAACTCAAAACTTCCTATTAGCAGATATAGAGCAGGGATCTCTGTCTAGCACAGGACACCCAGAAGAGCTCAGAACCTTGCCTGGCCTGTTTCCAGAATGGTTGCCAGAACCATAGTCACATCCCATTTGCTACCATTTACATCGTTCTGAGTGCGGTTGACAGATTATTTAACCTCTGTACATCTATAAAGTGGTAATCAAAAGACCTATCATGAGATTGCTAACACTGTAATTGTTCATTAGTCGATTTTAAATTGGGGATTGTGACTTCCTCACTTCTCTGTGGCTCAGTAACAGAAGTAAAGTTTTAGGAAAATTTATAATGATTTTTTAAAGAGATTACACCCCATGACATTATTTATTGCTGAATTCTTTCAACTAATCTGTTAAATTGAAATGTAAGGTGATTGATTGAACCATATCATTTCATTGGATTTGTCTATCTAAAGCAAAAAGTAGAATAGAATTCTGAGAGGAAAATGGGCAATTCTTCAGCTTCCTCCCATTTGGACTACTGAGGAGGCTCACTGTCATCCCGTTTGTTGAGAATGGATATCATAAGTAGTAATATATCTGCTTGATGAGGCATTATCCTAAGAATGAAAAATAAGTAGTGCCCAAGATAGTCTTCTCTACTGAATATAATTTAATCTTCAGTGATTCATAAGTCAATTCAGAATTTTGCCGTGTTTCAGGGATGTACTGACTGAGCATCAGATTGCATTTTATTATATATGCAGGAAAATGCTAGTTAAGAGAAAATGCATATTGACATTTTTTCAGATAAAATGGATTTTTGCTATATTGAAAGTGTACTTCTGAAATCACTTTTTTAAAACTCACTCAAAACATCGTTCTATATTTAAGTCTATCAGTATGTTCTCATTCTTGATACAATTTTCATAATTGTCTATTCCATCAAGTAAAATAAAGAGCCTTGGCTCAGTTACATCCACACTGGTAGAGTCTAATGTTGGGAGAGTTAAATGATCAATTCAACATGCTAATATTCTCCAAGTTGATCACACTGTATACAGTAACAGTTCACATTTCCAATCTTTGATTCTGGTGACACACTGAAAGATTTCCTCAAGGACTCTTCAAACCATATCTGATTCTGTGGCTATGTTTAGAAAACTAACTCATCTTTCCACTGACCAGCCTCATAAGAATGCCATTTCTACTATCAATTTATTTTTCATAGTCTTTGAACTCCCATCCTATAATCCTGGTTTCTAGTCCCTACCCTACCAGTAATTAGCATTAGCTTTGGGCAAAACTTTCAACCTCACAAAGCCTCTATATCTTCATCTGTAAAATGGAAATAGTAATTACTGCTCTACTATCCTCAGATTATTGTGAGGCTCAAATGTGATAATACATGTGTATGTGTTTTGAAATGTTAAGCTCGATAAAGATCAAGAATTTCATATTTACCATTAATACTATAGAATTTGTACTATGTATATTTTTGTCATTCTTGTTCTTTCTACTGCTGCTGTTTGGTTTTATATTCTCAGGTTTCTTTTCTTGGTAGATCTAGACCAGCAGTATTCAGAAGTCGGCTTTCTGAAAGTCAGCCATTATTGTATTATAGATATGTTAAGATATTTCCTACTTGATAATTCAACAGATAAAACAGCTTTTACCTTATTTCATCAGCCCCTGAAGCCGATGGCTTTAGAATAATAATAACACTATCCTCTTTTACTATGTTCTAAGACACTATTTTTTTAATCCTTGTAATTATCTTGAAAGTAATATTATCTATATTTAACATGTAAACAAACTGAGGCTCAAAGAGCTACATCTTCTTGAACAACTCAAAGCCAGTAAGTGGTAGACTAAGAATTTGAAAAAGATTTGTTTTTTTTTAACTCCAAAGCCTATACTTCTACCTCCACATCCCCTAGTATCCCTCACTTTTTGTTGACTACATGAACCCACTGCTTATTTTCCAGAAATTTTATTCATAATTCCAATGAGTATCTGCAAACAAACCTATCATTTTTAGCATCAGTTAGTGATTATGGGTGTGTATTGTGTGGCCAGACTAGACAACTGGGCCCCAGCTCTTTGTATCTTTGGCAAGTTACATAATTTCTCGGTGTCTAAGCTGGTCATCTATAAAGTGAGAGTGATAGCAGCACTACTCTTGTAATTGAGGAGTAAATGAGTTAATATGTAAAAGCACTTAGAACAGAATAAATACTTAATGTTAATTAAGTGTTAAAAAATATTGCATATGTAACCATTCTTTTCTTCTAGCCTCTGTCTTGAAATATTATATGCTGAGCCAGTTTTTGGCTGTTTTTTCTTACTTGCAAAACAGGTATACTGGAACAGTCATCGATCAGCCAGCATTTAACCTAGGAAAGGCATTTTTATCAACAATATCCTAGCCATTTACTCTTAACCCTTCTAATGTAAATCAGGCTAAAAAATAAGAGCTTGGATTTGATACCCACAGCTGTCATGGCTCACCAATTCTGTCATATATTTATGATTAATTTAGTTTAAAAATAAAAATAATAGACCCATAAAATACTGACATGTTAATTTTGCCAATGGTCAGTCATTATCAAGGATGATGCAGTTAACTTCTAAATACAAAGAACTTGTATTCTAATCAGTGTTGGTACATTTCTCCCTACAGAAACCAGTGACGGTGTATCCTTACAACTGGGCAACACAAAAGATTTTATTATTTCATTTGACCTCAAGTTCTTGACAAATGGAAGTGTGTCCGTGGTTCTAGAGACCACAGAAAGGAATCAGCTCTTCACTGTACATTATGTCTCAAATACCCAGCTAATTGCTTTTAAAGAAAGAGACATATACTATGGCATCGGGCCTCGAACTTCGTGGAGCACAGTTACCAGGGACCTGGTCACTGACCTCAGGAAAGGAGTGGGTCTTTCCAACACAAAAGCTGTCAAGCCAACCAAAATAATGCCCAAGAAAGTGGTTAAGTTGATTGTGAAAGGGAAAGGATTCCTCGACAACATTACCATCTCTACCACAGCCCATATGGCCGCGTTCTTTGCTGCCAGTGATTGGCTGGTAAGGAACCAGGATGAGAAAGGTGGCTGGCCAATTATGGTGACCCGTAAGTTAGGGGAAGGGTTCAAGTCTTTAGAACCAGGATGGTACTCTGCCATGGCCCAAGGGCAAGCCATTTCTACATTAGTCAGGGCCTATCTGTTCACAAAAGACCATATATTCCTCAATTCAGCTTTAAGGGCCACGGCCCCTTACAAGTTTCTCTCTGAGCAGCATGGCGTTAAAGCTGTGTTCATGAATAAACATGACTGGTATGAAGAATATCCAACCACACCTAGCTCTTTTGTTTTAAATGGCTTTATGTATTCTTTAATTGGGCTCTATGACTTAAAAGAAACCGCAGGAGAAAAACTCGGGGAGGAAGCGAGGTCCTTGTATGCGCGTGGCGTGGAGTCCCTGAAGGCCATGCTCCCCTTGTACGACACTGGCTCGGGAACCATCTATGACCTCCGGCACTTCATGCTTGGCATTGCCCCCAACCTGGCCCGCTGGGACTATCACACCACCCACATCAACCAGCTGCAGCTACTCAGCACCATTGATGAGTCCCCAGTCTTCAAAGAATTTGTCAAGAGATGGAAAAGCTACCTTAAAGGCAGCAGGGCAAAGCACAACTAGAGCTCAGAGCCAAAACGATTTCAGCCTCTGCTGAAACTACAGGCTGTGGCTCAGCAGAGCATAGGCACATTTTAAAAGTCTGTATACTAGGGTTACATCAAAGTGATAAATGATCCTTAAAACTAGTCTGAGATAATTGCATTCCATGGGTTGGGTGTTCAGAAATGTACCTGACATTTAGAGCAGAAAAGGGTTTAGCCCGTGGGCTAAACAAAGGTGTTTAACTTTGCCTTGCTTATCACCCTGTATGGTTCCACGGGCCAGTCCCTCTCCGTTTGGGAAAGATAATGGTAAGTAGCTGTTACTGGCCAGCTGTCTAGCACTTCCTGAAAAACTTAGTATGGGGCTCTTTTAAAATGTGATTATTTATGTTTATGTTGAAAACTGACTTTAAAAAATAATGTGCTGTAATACAGTAAATATGTACTTATAGCCTGAATAGTGGACTGTGTGCACCTTTTTAAAATGAAATGATGTTTCTTTTCTATGGATTAATTTCTTGGAGGCGAAGGAGCATTTGTTGCATTTGTTTAGCTTGTTATATATGGAGAATATTTTGAATTTATGATTTTCTTAAAATGTGTAAATTAAAATGCAACCAGTGTTCAGGCTTCACAATTATATGAATGTAAGCACAACTAAAATGAAACTTGACTGCACAAGAAATTACAAAAATGCTATTGGTTTTATGAAACTTGATCTACAATCAGTAACGGTTTGATAATCAGTCTATCCAACTCCTACCCCCATTGTGATGGGGTTTTTTTTGTCACTATTTAGAATTTTGTATTTCATTTCTGACTATGCTTGAGAGTTTTGTCGATTTTTGGGGGAGCATTTTGGGGACATTTTGGAGATTTTATTACAAGCCTACTTTGGGAAGGAACTAGTAATTTTGATAAGTCCACTACCACTGCCTATTCAGGATTTCTTTCCCCCTTTAAAGAAAAGTACTAGGTCAAATATTATATACAGTAATCATAGCAGGTCTTTTTTCCTTTTTAGATCATTCTTGGTTGTCAGCTTTCTAAACCACTGACTCTGCATCAGTGTTTCAATTCTGCAATTTTAATTTTAAATTATTTCAGCTGTTGGGTGAAGCAATGCTGCTGCATTTGCTGTGCATGTGTCATCAGGCCTTTGTCTGGTTTTATTTCCCCCTGTACCTCATATAAATAGGTTTCATAACCCTTATGTCCTGGGCAGTGGCTCCTGTAGGGCTCCAGCCATTGGGTCAAATCAAGGAAGGTTAATTTTGCTGTCTTGTTTTGTGTGACAGTACCCTAAATCATACAGTGACTTTACAGATGGGAACAGCGCCATCCCACACGGCCAGTGCAGTCTGTCTGTGACTTGCGTTAAGTGCACATCAAGAACCAGGTGGGCACCTGCCCTCACAGCACATCTTAACTGAACTCAGCCTACCGTCACTGCTTAGAAACTAGAAAATACACGTATACACGTGAGTATGATATGTATGTGAAAAATACGTATATTAATGGCAAAGAGGGCAGAACACAAAAGGTATGTAGATCTACACTGAAGACAATAATAAACTGGCCATGGAAATGTAAGCTTAAATTGTCAATTTATGTGACCGCAGCTCTCTTTTGCCCACAACAAAACAGTTGTGGGGTATTAGGTTTCTCCCTAGCTTTTGAACCTGGTCATTCTTAGACATTAGATGTCTCAACAAGAACATCTGGCCTCCTTTTTTTTAACTTCAGTACTCAAAAATAAACTTTCTCCTCTTTGCTTCATCATATTTGTTGTTTTTGAAACAGTCCAGACTTCTGCCTATGTTTGCAAACCAATACTTCAGATTAAAGGAATCAGTGAAAGCAACACGGTACTGCATCTGTGACAAATATCAGTGCCTTAACAATGTGGCTGTCCTTTTCCACTGAAAAAGGAAGGACATTTTGATCTAGAAATGGCATTGCTATTTCGTTGCTGTTGGTATCACACTGCCTTTCACATTGCAACAGCAACTTGATTTTTCTTGTGATTCCAGAATTTTCTAAGAGAGAGAGTTGAACTTGTAGCAACACTGTCAGTACAAACCACTGGTTCTCGAACTTCAGGATGCCTCAGAATCACCTGGTTGCTTTCTGAAATACAGAGTCCAGATGCTGAATAACTTACTGTGGAGCACAGTACTCTTCACAACACTCTGTGTTTCGCAAGCATTCAGGTGATTCTGATGCAGGTGATGGGGGCATATGCGGAGGAACACTGCCCAACACTAGCCATTGTATTTTTGTTCATAAACACCTGTGGAGTTTCCTAGGGTTTTTAATCATGTAAAATGTTTACTTATTCTGAGCTTACAAAGAATGGGGAAGGTATTTTAAAGTTTTGTTTCTTTAAATTTTTCTTAGTTTCAGGATGATGGATATTATTAGCTTTTTAGAGTTAGCTTTGATGTTAAATCAGTTGCCACTTCAGTTGCAAAATCAGCCAAAAGTTTCCAGATGATGGTCAGGTTTGACCCTTTGGGAGTTACTGTACATAAAGGCTTCGTCCAAATACCATCCAGTGTATGTGAGCAAATACAAAAATGACACAAAGCACAACTCTCCGGATGCGGCAGTCCTTTTTCTTTGTCAGTGTGCAAACGTTCACTGAAAGCTGCTATTTTCATTCTCCCTGTAATTGTTTTTCTTGCTCCTCCATTGTACATGTGGGCTATAGACCATGTGTTAAATATGCAATAAAGTGTTTACTGGATGCCCTTCTGAAGGGTGGTCCTTTGTAAAGCTGTACAGACTTTGCAGTTTAAGCACAATGTGCACATGTTAGTTTTATATACAGCAAAACTTGGTTTTTTTGAAGATGGAAAGGTATTTTGTTTCTATACAAAGTAAACTGATTGTGCTTAATGTAAAGCTGCTTTATAAAATTGTAAAATAAAGTTTTTATCGTAAAAGGAATACACCTGGCTGTTTCTCTTCTCTAATTATTCTAAGATTATTTGAGCCCAGCAGGCAGATTTGTGAGCGTCATTTTCTGTTCAACCAGTGACAACTAGTCAGGCTGAACAAATGTTCAGTAAAGGCACATCAAGCCTTTAAGACAAAGTGGGAAAGAGTATATCACATGGGCCTTAACTCTAAGGGCTACTCTCTAGGGGGAACACAATATCCACGAAACAGTATCAGAAAAATAAAATGCCAGTTGTGTGATCAGTCAGAGAAGGTGCTACGGAGGAGGCAGGGCCTCACTGGGGGGCCTGCGGCCTGGGTACCAGGTAGAAGAAAAGGAGGGGTAGCATGGGCATAAACGGAGCCACAACAGCTCTGAGGATGCCCTTCCCCGTGCCATTTCAGGCCAGTAACCATTTTTGTCTGAGTTAGATTTATTTGAAAGTTCATCCTTCCTGTATTTTCAATACTTGCCTCTTCTCCAAAACAATATTATTTAATCTTTCTCCCCTCTTCTTTTCAGAGAGTAATGATTAGGCACCCGAATATATATAAAACCAAAGTTTCCTTGCATATCATTGTTTGGACTGTAAACATTCCACACCATTTATATAATGGAATTCCAATCGATCACTAGTCAACTTTTTCCAGCTGATGGGCACACATATTTTCACAGGCTGCTAACCAACATTCTTGGCATCTCTTAACTTCTCTTATCATCCTCGGTTGGGAAACAGCCATAAGGCTGAAAGCAGTTGTTAGGCTGCTCTTGCACTGATTTTGCTATCTTAGCTAAACTGCTAGTGCATCGGCCATTCTGCTTTAGCACACTGAGCTGCACGTGTTTGCCTCCCCACTGCCCTTGAGAGAGGTTAGACCCTCCACGCCCCACAGGACTTACTCCATCGTCTGATGAGCCCTCTTTCCCTGAGAATGCCTCTTTGGTCTCCACGGCTCTGACGGCCACTGTGTGCCATGTAACCCTGCCTCCTCTGGCCTTGACTGTCAGGCTAGGGTCACTCAAGCTGGGCCAGTCGGTCTCATCCCCAGGAATCTGAAACTGGGATGGATAAAAAAATAAGCAGATACTCAGTGAAAAGCAGAGATGAAAATAGAATCCAAGCCCTAGATTGAACGCATTTCCAAAGCCAGCTGCATTCCATTCTGGTTCCATGAGATACCACTGTGTCCTTAGGATAAATTCTCTACGTGTGCTTAAGTTCGCTGGACTTGGTTTCTGTTACTGAAAACCAGCGAACCCTAATTAATAACTGGTATATTTCTCCATTATAGAGAAAATACAGTGTAAATTCTACATTTTCCTCTGAGCCACTATTTGCTAAGGCTGTGTAACAAAATGCCACAGATGGGCAGGACAGCTTGAACAACAGAAACTTATTTTCTCACATTTCTGGAGGTTCTAAGTCCAAAACCAAGGTACCTGATCTGGTTTCATTCGAGGCCCCTTTCCATGGCTTGCAAGTGGCTGCTTTCTTGCTGTGACCTTCCATGGTCTTCCCTCAGGCCGTTGTCCATGTCCTAATTATGAGGACACCAGTCATACAGAATTAGGGCCCGGTCATATGACCTTATTTTACCTTAATTACCTTTTTAAAGGTGCTTTCTCCAAATACAGTTACAATCTGAGATCCCAGAGGTTAGAACTTCAACATGGATTTGGGGGGGACACAATTCTGCCTGTAACAACCACTCTTCACTCTTAAGTGCACAGAAACAACTTGCAAGGATTGCCATTGAATCTGCTAATAAGTAGCTAAGCCCAAAACTCAGATCTTTAAGCAGAAATCTAGACTTGGGCTCAGGAGACAGAGCTCCCTGGCTCTACCATTGTAGCACTGGGAATTTACTCTGCCCATAGGGTTCAATTGCCTCATAATAAGTCCAATGAAAGAGAACTAATAAAGTTTTTTATAAGCTAACAAAAGGTGACCACTAAACGTAAACAGTGTTGTTAAAAAATACATAGACACAAACAGCTACTAGATTTTATTCTTACCATGTGCCATTTGCATTAGCCCATCCCGAATATAAAACTATGAGGTGTTAACGTATATGGATACAAAACTGCAAGTTGTGAGATTTTGTTGATCGACAATTTTTTCAAATCTCAAGTCTGTTATTGTAACTTACAAAAAGTTAATGCTATAGGGGTGAAATATTGATTTTCATTATACCAACTCATTAAGGACGTCAAATTGAAAATGGATGTGAACTTAAATGTATTGGTGATGAATGTGAGGGTTTGCTGCTCACTTTTTGGTGCAAGGAGCTACATTTACCATCTGGTAAGCATGATTGGTAATGTGTGTGCACGCTACGTTTCCTGAATATTAAATAGCAGCAATACTGCTAATCCTTTCCCAAGAGTAGGAGGATTTGTAGGACTGCAAAGCAAACCACTGAGGAACACTAGCAAAGAGAACAACAAAAGGAGAAGAAAAAAGTCCTGTTGCAAGTAGAGCAGCCCATGAACTGACTGATGGTAAACGCACAGTTTAGATCGGGTGTTATTGGGCACCCCCACGCTCATTGCATCTGGGCTTACTACCAGGAAGAGCCAGTGTCTTCCTGGGGTTTTGCTCTCTTCTCAGCAGCACCTGGTGAAATCACTAGATAAGAATGGCTGCTCCATTTCAGTTTAGCAAGTCTGGTGAAGAGCGTTAATACCTTTGGGGACTAGAGAAGGAAGGAGATCCCTGGGGTGAAGTGGGGATTGGGGTTCTTGGCAGAAGGGTATGACTTGAATTTAATGCCTGTTATTCTGTCTTTCCTTTTAAGCACGAGTGAAATTAAGTCCTGCAATTCAATTGAATTTAGAGTGGGCGGCCTCGGACTGATCCCCAAATCCGATCAGAGGCTTGGGAAGGTAATCAGGGGACAGCGAATCTTCCAACTCCTGCAGGCAGCAAAGAGAGGCCCGTCTCCATCTGGCAATATCCACCAGACGATATTACCCAGGCAACCTGATGTGAGCTCGGATAAATAGAGTTCTTAGTGTCTGGGTATTGCAAACTATAGTTTTGGATGGGTGTTTCTTGATCATTTTCATTTAGGAATGGGGAGAGGGAACAAACACCCTCGTAGGTGCTCCCCAGACAATCTCACTGACAGCTCACCACGATGGAAGCCTGACTCTGGTGGTAGATGCGGAAATGAAACACCGTGTGACTCACTCGCTCAAGGTCATGCAGTTCTTTTCACTAAGCACTTCTGAGCCCCTTCCTACCAGTCGTGTGCTACCTGCCAGGACAGAAAAGGCGAGAAGATCCCATCCCTGCTTGGAGCCGCAGCCCGGAGCACTCTTCCTCTGGTAGGCTTTGGGGAGCCTTCCCTCTCCAAAATCAAAGACCAAGCAGTGGTGGCAATGCCCACAGCCAGAGTGGCCAAGTGCCCACAGTCGGGCTTTTACAAAAGGACTCCATATGCATTCTAATGCTTTTGACGATCTTGGGAAGAAATAGAAGGTAAACTTTATAGTTGAAAAAACAAACTTGAAGAAGTTAAACAAATTGCAGACGTGATTCAGTTATTTGACAAGCCAAGGGCTACAGACCAGGTACGTCTGACCCCAGAGTCCCTGCTCTGAACCATCATCCTCAAGCAATAACCATGTTCCGCTGTCTCCTGACTGCACCCCAGGGGCCCCACACAGTGTGCTCAGCGAGGAATGCAGTGCTCAGCTGCAGTGCTCACCCGCAGATGAGGAGATCAGCTCATTTCATCTGTGGGCTCTACATCAGAGCCGCCGAAACGGACTGGCTCCGCTAAATGCTTACAGGAGCCCAGAAACAAACGGGAGGTTTTTTTCAGTGATCAAGTTGCCTTGTTATGTCACCCCATTTCTTCAGCATCCCTGGACTCTGTTTGCATTATGTTTTGGACAGCCCAGTGTTACAGGCCCTCTGGGGCCTCCCTCCCAACACCCTCCTGCTGTTTACTGTCTTCCCGATCGACTTTCAAAGCCGTATAGCACCCAGAATTAAGATGTAAGTAGGGTGTGCTTGTGTATGTGCAAATGCATGCACATGTCTGTAAATGCACAGAAAACATCTGGGAAGATTCACAGCAGTTACCAGGCATTCTGTGGCTGCAGGGGATGCAGTGATGAGTGAGAATAACTGCCTGTAAGACCACAAAGGGACAGATCTAGGAGGTCCACATACTTCATTCTTAGTTATGAAAACAAGTATTGAAAATATTACAAATTCTAAATTAGAGTTTGCATTAATGATATTTAAAGCTTCCTACATTAAACTTTTTAGAGTCCCTTCATCATTTTAGCTTATCCTCAGAGTGTCCTAGCGGCCAGTGGAGCGGGCCTCTCCTTTTAAAGCAGGAGCAGAGGACCAGCGTGTGGTCGCTTTCCAGGGTCGGTCTGCTGGTGACAGAGCTGAATGGACACTTGCAGTTTAAGTCTCTTGATTGTGTGCTGTGTGTGTATCTTATATGGGAGTCTAGACAGGAGCCCCAGAGTCAGGCTGCCTGGTGCGGAGCTGGGCAAGGCCTTGTCTCCTTTGGCCCTAGGCTTGGCACAAAAGGAGGGGGTGGGCGCACTTCTCTCTCGGCTTCTGTTTCTCTTTGGTTCTCAGCTCTCCTGTGTCCTCATGTCTAAACGCTCCCTGACAACACAGGAGAAAGTGACCCGGAAAACCACCCAAAGTCTGAAATAGGTAAAACAATTTGCCCAGTTGCCTTGTTTAAAGCTGGGGTATTTAAAGAAAATATTTTAAGGGGACAAAAAATACTATATCTTAATGTGCCAATTACCTCGTAAGCTTTTCAGAAAAATACTTGTATTATGTTCCTAGGGAAAACCCAAGCAGTCTTGTGCCACCTGAGTGGCTCCCAGCCGTTCGGCTTCATGCAGCCACGAGAAGGGCTGCATTGTGTTGGAGGCAGACTGACCTTCCCTCCCCAGCTGTGGGAGGCAGGTTAAGAAACTGCACTGGGACGCCTCATTGACTCTGCTGGCTGTGTGAGTGTGGGATTGCAGGGCACGAATGGAAGTGAGGAGCCCAGTAGGGAGGTCATTGCAGGAGCCCCATTGAGGGGTGGGGGCGGCCAGGACTGGCATCAGGTGGTGAGATGAGGTTGCATTAAGTCTGTGTGGCTGATGGACTGGCTGTGCAGGGTGAGGCATAATGAGGAATCAAGGGCCACTCCTAGGTGTGGGTAACAGAAGGGCCAGGTCTCTGCCTGAGATGTGTAACACTCTCCAATTGCTTCCCATTGTCAAAAAACAGAATCCAAAGTCCTCGCCAGGCTGGGATCCCCACAGCCAGCTGCCCCGGCCTCTGGACCTGCCTGGCTGTGGCTATTAGCTTCTCCCATCAAACACTGTGCCCTGGGCTGAGGCTTCTTGGACTGCCAAGCTTGTCTCAGGCCTTTGCACTGCCAGTCCTGCCTGGAAGTCTGTTTCCCAGTTTTTCACGGGCCTGGCTTCTCCTCTTCGGTCACCAGCTCCAATATCAGGTCCTTGGTGAAGCCTTCTCTGACCACCCAGCTCAGACGTCACTCCAGACACCACCTTCCAGACATCACTCGTCACAGCTCCTTGCTTCTTGTGTCTGCATAGCCTCTCTCACCAGCAGAAACGGGATGTCCAGTGATGGTTTGTGGGTGCACTGCTCCTCTTTGCCCCCAGAATGCAGCCTCCGTGAGAGCAGGTGCTGGACTCCTTGGTCCACACAGCAGTCCTAGCACCTAGCACAGAGTGAGCTCGATAAATGCTGGCGGGGGTGCTGGATGAATGCATGCAAGCAAGCTTCCAAGAACAGAGCAGGCCTGGAGCCAGCCCTCCCCTCCCAGCACCCTGACGGAGCTGTCACACCCACCAGTGTCCACATTGCATCGCCCAGGAGCCTAAGGATATGAAGACTCCGGGCTTCACCCGAGACCTACTGAATCCGAGTTAGCATTTCACCAGTATCCACGGGTAACTGGTGTTGGTATTAGCACTTGAGGACTTCTGAGCACACCAATCCTCAACTTGCCTGCATGTCAGCATCCCCGGGGAGTCACATACCACGTGGAGGCCTGGGGCTCTCTGCAGAGATTCTGATTTTATCTGTTCTTGGTGTGGCCTGGACATCCTGGCTGGTTATAATGTGCAGCCAAGGGTGAGAACTAGCTGGTATCTAGTTTTCCTTCCTGTTGGGAAGCAGAGAGCAAAGCTCAAGGAACCAAGAGGGGTATGGCTTGATGAGGGCGGAAAGAAGAAAGGGAAGCATGTGATTGCCTCCCTGTCTTGGCTCAGCCACCAACAGTGTGCGTGTTTGCCCTTAGCGGTTGTATGCAGGGTCCTTTGCCTGGTTGCTAAGGTGCTCTGGGCCCTTCTCCTCCTTTTCCAGTAGCTCTGAAGGGAAGGCTGTCTCTCTCAGGAGAGTAGGGCATGACCCAGGGTGGAGACTGAATCCCCATCAGCCAAGGACCTCCTCTTTTCCATCACCCCCCATGAAAATAAGCCAGTTTCCAGGGTTCTCATTTTGGAGTTCTCTGGGTGCTCAGTCAGGAAGGTGGGTCAGGTGAGCCCAGACCCATGTGTACGTGTGCAAGCACACACACACACACACATGCGTGCACACACACTGCAGCCTGCCCACCTCCCACAGGAAATCCTGAGTTCTGCCCAGGTCTGGTGGGCCCAGCAGACCCGCTGGGCAAAAACTGTTGGTAAGTAGGAATAACAGAAAACAGAGAGAAGTCCAGAAAATCACACTCAGTGGCTCTTTACAGTGGGCGGAGCACACGGCCCGCACCAGAGCCACCCAGAAGAAATGCCCAGCAGTCCTTGGGCTTCCAAGAACAATTCCATTTCTCGGTTGGAAAAGAGGGATTTGAGCCTGAGGAGAAGACCCCTGCCCCTTCCCCCAAGACTCACCTCACAGACGCCTCCCTGACCGACCCTTGCCTCATCCTGGCAAGCTACCCCTCGGGATGCATTAAGATTCCATTTAAAAGGCAGACTACATAGTAAACCTGTTTCCATCATCTACACTGAGTAACCAGGTCCTTCCTTGAGCGAGGTTTGCTGGGAGGCGGCGCAGCCTCCCAAATGAGCCCTTTGGCCCAGCGAGGAGGGTGACAGACACCCACGCATGACAGTCCCTCCCTGGCTGGCTGCCGGCTCCAGGCTGCAGTCCCCGTCTCCCTCTCTGGCTCTGTATCCTGCCAGCAACCTCTTGATGGACGGAAGAAATCGTTAACTGGAGGCTTTCTCTCTGGTTCACAGTTACTCACTTTGCACAGCCGCCTTAAATCAATGTGCCCAGCCTCCGGTGACAGCCGCCATGCCTGCCCGTGCCCTAAGCAGACCCCACAGTGCATTCATATTCTTAATTACTAACTGGATTAAACTACACTGAGGAGGAAAGGTGAGCAGAACTCAGCCCTGGTCTCTCCGTGGCTGACTGCACAGAATTCTTCAGGGCCTTACAGAGACCAGCCCCCTGCCCTACCTAAGCGGACGTCTCTCAGGAGAGTGGAGGAGACGCTTCCAAGGACTCTAGGAAAGCCAAGGAAAATGCCCTGAGAATTTTTTATACGTTTCAGGGCCTCATGGCTCCTGTCCACAATTATTGAACCCTCAGATGCCCCGAATGTCACCCAAAGATCTGGAGAGGGTCTGTGAACTCCAAGTGAAAAATCATTATATTGTTTATGTTTAAAAATATAAACTTAGAAGCCTTTAGAAACCTGGCAGATAAAATAGTTGTAAATGAGTAATTGAGTCAGTAGGCGATAAGAATTGATGGGGATTGTGCCTAAAATGAAACATTATAATTCTTTCAAAAATTAAATTATTACTAGGTGGACCAAACAAAATGCACCGTAGACTAGATTTAATTCACAGGTAACCTGAGTATTGTCCTGTGATTTCCAGGTGGTTATACCCGCCTCCACCCCCCGACTGGTCATGGGATGTACCCATTCCCTAACCTCAGTCATTCCTCCTGAGGCACAGGCCTGTTGCTCCTCAGCCTTAGAAGAAAAGAAGTCTCTGTTTTTTCCTTCTTTGCTGTTGCCAGTTGTCCTAGGAGTCTGCTCGCTCCAAGGCCCAAGTTCAAGAGCACCTCAGCCATGAATTGTCCCTCTAGCCTGACTGACACCCTTCCACCCTTCAGTCCCTGTGGGCATTCTGGGGGAGCCGCCATGAGCTCCCTGAGCCGTCTGACCTGGTTGTCAGCGCCCACTTCCTCAGCCAGTGCTTCTTAACCGAGAGTGGGTTTGGGGTGGAGGAGAGAGGGGTCCACCCATAAAGGTGCTGCCTGTCACACCCTCCCAGATCCATTATGCTGGCACCTCTGGTGCAGCTCCCAGCGCACTGCTGACCAGCTCTCTGTGTTTCGTAATGAAAATTCCCTAGAGAATCCGCTGGAGGCATTTTGAATACAAACATGTAACGAGGAAGTAGGCTGACTTTGATGAATTTTCCTTGGGAAAGGGTTTTCCGGAATGGACTCCATTAAGTCCATTTAATTCTTTGATCAATTTTCTATAAAGCTCAGTTAAGCTATTTCCAATTTTTTTGCTTTTTCACTTTGAGCGGACTGAAACTATTTTCTGTAGGACCAATTCTTTCTCACTTAAATTTTAAAACAGGAATTTGGTTCACAAATCCAATTTTTGTCAATATCACATTTCGCTGATGGTAGCTTCTGCCATGCCGAATTTTGTTTTGTGACCTTTATTTCTACCAAGTCCATTTTCCAGGGTCACATTTCATGCTACATTTTGTCAAGAACATTTGATGTTTTCATGAGGTCTAGTAGGTAACAACCTATTCCATTTAGCCATCTCGGTTTTTCTATACATTGGATAAAAGACATTAGAGTTTATGATTTCTGAGCTTACACCACAAGAAAATTGTGACTATATTCGTGAGACAGAGAGATGGGGTGACGCAGGAGGGGAGGCTGAGCAGAGAAGAGCCACCACGGGTGGCACACCTAGGTCGCTGAGCGTAACCTGGAGGTCAGGACATCCCGGGGAGGGAGGTTGGAGGATGAGTGGGAGGATCAAAATGTCCTTCCCTGTTCCTTCTCACGCTTGTCTTCTCTTACGTCATAGGGTGACCACTCGGCTGGGGGTAAGGGGGAGCCTGTGGTATAAATGATGGCCTAGGGCTGCCGCTGAGACAACAGTGGGGCAAGCCACGCGGCTTAGGAGGAGGTCAGGCCTGAACGCAGGGGTCTCAGGCATGATTGGGGGAGAGTTTCCCCCCGTCTGGTGGTCCTCTCCAAGTCAGATATTATTTCACATGATTTCTAAACAGTGAGGTGAGGTAGGCGGCATCACCCTTAATTTATGGATTATGTAGGAAAAATAAGGCGAGAAAGGTGGGCTCTCTCGTTGCACAGTCCGAGATTTCCCCATTACGCCTCAGTCTCCAAAGAAGGGGAGTGAGGCGTCTACGGAACACCTGGGTCTGCAGGGGCTCCACGCTGGTGACCAGCACTCCTTGGGCGGGGGTCCACCTACCAAGCGTCTAAATATTTAAACATTGTAGTCAGGCTCACAATCAATCACCTTCACAAATATACCTTAATAATGACAAACTGAAAAGCAGTGTTTTTCCTGTGACTGAAAACTGGTTGTTAATGACTGAAAGTTAGTAAAGTATCAAAAATGACTGAATTTACTCATTACCATGTATGTCCGAGCCTTCTGTTGACGGGCTGTCAACCAAGAAATGAAACAAAGATCCCGGTCAGATTAAACAAAGTTTTATGCAGGTAACTGTAGCTCGGGAGACACAGATTCAAGATCTACTTGACCTATGTTCCACCAGGACAAAGGGGAGGCCGCTCATAAAAGCGAAAACCTCAGTTAGGGAAAATCACACAAGCTGTTCGTCAAAAATTATGATTGGTGCTGGCAGGAGGTGAGGGTGCTTGAGTAATGATAAGGGGAATTCTTAGAATTTCAAGGTTCAACTTTGCAGCTGGTATTTTGAAAAATGGTAAGGTCACAGAGCAGAATTTGGTCATGTCGGTCCTTGGGACATTGTGGTTCATCACAGTTTAAAGTTCAAGTTCACACTGGGGTGAAGTTGATTTTGGCCCTGTCTCTACAATGCCCACTCAACCCCATTTTGGTTGTCTCACAAATGTGACTCCATCTTGATTTTTTTTGTTTAATTAAAAATATGTTCAAAAATGTTTGGAAAAATAGTAAAAACCCATGCAAGTTATATGTGATTCATTAATTTCACCATTTGTCTCCCTTTATTTCAACAACACTACTGAATTATGTTGTTACTAAATTAGTCATAAAGTGTCCTATTAGCAGAAATGTCAAATTCAAAAATCTTTCTTGAGTTCTTAGGCAGTTTTTCTTTAAATTCTATTTGGAGAAACTTCTATTTTCTGACACAATAGCAACTGGCATTACTAGTGAATTCCTTAAAGCAGTACTTAGATTCAGAAGTGAGCCATACATTTCACATATCATGTTTAAATAGTCTAATGGGCTTATATATGGTAATTCAGCATTACCACAGGAAACATTACACAGTATGCTAACTTTCCCATATAAGTCTCTATCACTTGCAGATTTTAACATCTCTTAAAGCAGTAGCTTGGTGCTACTAGCCATGCCAGTCCCCAAAATGTTTGCCGTTGGCCTGTGATGACACAGGGAGATTGTGGGGGAGAGTACACCCATCCCTAAGCACATTGTTTAATTCAGCTGATACTTTTTTATACCAAGACTTTCTCAATAAAGTATGTTGGATTACATTCCTTAATTAGCATAAAGAATCTTTGTAACATTTCTTGAGTTCTTTCACATTTTCAACACTGGGGTATTATAAGAAAATACAAAATACAAGTATTTTGCTCATTTGTTCAAATTTCTCTTCAATTGCGAAGAGAGCCTTAATCTATAATACTAGAAAATAGTCTCTATAAACCCGACTATTTGAATGTGAATCTTCTCCTTTATAGTCATATGAGCATTTTATTTGTTTTTCTAATTTCCTTATATTTTATTGGAATATTGCTTTTACTGCATATTTTATATGAAGGTTCTTTCTACTCATATTAAAAAGTTTTCCCTAAACATTTAAATTTGTTTTCAGTCATTTAAAAAAACAACACAGCCGATATAGATTTTTTTTTTAAATAACCTTTCACTAACATTACTTAGAGCAAGCAACGGTTCATACAAAATAATTATGGATAACACAGATTTTAAAAATACTTTCATTTTCTGCCAAAGACCATGATTCCCTTTCTGTTTGAGGATCTGCTGTTTCACTGAACAATTCTAGTCATACTGTGTCTTGTCTTGATTCCTCTGAGGGCACTTTGCTGGCATTTTCAAGTCTGTGAGAGGCTGTAAGGTCAAATTTGATGTTTCATCAAGATGTTCAGTCTTTGGGCAGATCCAGAAAACACCATATACACTCACTGAGTTGTCCGAAGGACACCCTTGCATCTGCACAGTTGAAGCCCCATCTCCTATCTCCTAGTACGAACTGAAATCAGGAGCTGTGCACACTACAGAGAAAGCTGCTGCATTTTGGGCCAAAATTCCTGCTTATATACTTTCTTTCTGATCTTGTTAGTGGTATCATCATAGGCTTATCCTTGACAATTCAGTGCCTCTAATTGAAATCTACTTATTCAGTTCATTGCATTAACCAAAATGTTTACTTTCTGTAAAAGGCATGAAACCAGTACAATACTTCTTAATTTTGACTTTTTCTTTTTTTGTAGTTCAAAACTCATACAATAAATGTTAGTCATTTGATGTGGTTTTTGTCTTTGGTACAATCTAATTGATCTGAGTAATATTTGCTTTAAAGACGTTTTAATTTCTTCTGTCACTTCTTACCCTCTAACTTAATAATCTCATTTTGAAGTTTACATCCCAGATAATTATTTGTTACATTAAAAAAAAAACAAAACTCATCCTACCTGTTTGGCTATTTTAACATCAAAATTTGAAGTCATTTTTACTAAACCTAGGCTTTATTTAGTTTCTGTATATACTGGGCCATTAGTGCCTCTCCTTGCCCCCAAATTAAAGCATTATGTTTGACTGAATATTGGGCATATCATTTTATTATTTTAAGCACATTCCACTAATGTTTCCTGTTGGATTCACTTAACTTTATTGAAGATTGTCCATGGTTGACCGCTTATTAAGCTCCTTTGTATATGAATGTATAAGTTGAAATCTCATGTAAGGTGTTCGTAGTTGTAAAAATTTTAAGCAGGTTGTCTCTTTTAAGATTTTCTATTTCTTTTCCTTTTTACCTTTTTTGTTTGAGCTCCACTTTCATCGTCTCTATTTGCACTCATTCTCAGTGACCCAAGGGATTATAAATAAAATGAATTACATCTAGAGCATACAATTTGAATATATTTTCATCGTAGACATGTAAATGAAATCAATTATAAAAATTAACTTTTTTGAAAATGTATGTGAAAAATGACTATTTTTTTCAAAAATACTTAAAGCATCTATTAACATTTAAAGGCCAAATACAATTATAGGTAATGATTAGCAAAACTTAAAATCAAAACTACTTAAACCTGGAATTCTCAATTTAATTTTTGGAAACGAATGCAATCTTTTTAATTACTTTATAAAAGGAAAACCACTTGTGACTCTAGCATTCAGTATACATCTAGTTGGCAATAGAACCTTTCCTGACCCTTTGACACCACGTTTGCTGAATAACAATACTCGCTAACCTTTATGAAGTTTAATAACAGCAGAGTTCCAACGACCCTTGAATGTAGGAGGAACTGTTTACTGGTTAAGGTGGGAAAACAGAGAAACTGGAATCAGACCTTGAGCCAGGCTTCCGACTCTCCACGCACTGAGTACCACCCCAGGAAAGGCCCACAGGGCTGGGCCCCTGAACAGTCGTGGGCAGGCTGGTGGCCCCCAAACCCGGGTTTTCCCCGGCTTTGCACTGATTCTCACAGCAGCTACTTCAGGCCTGGAGCCCGGGGTCCTGCCGCCCCTCGCCTGAGGCTCTGCGGGGCACAGAATAGGAACCAGACCCGGGGCCGGAGGGACCACGGCTGCAGGGCAGGACCAAGTCCGCGCCTCCTCCCGCGCCGGCCCGCGGGCGCCACCTGCAGGGCAGCGGGGGCCCTTCCGCGCGAGCCGCCGCTCGGAGGGGGAGGAGGAGGAGGCCCGAACCTGAGCTGCCGAGGCCGCCGGGTCAGACAGACCCACGGCGATTCCACCAGGAGAGAGCGAAGGCTGGGCAAGTGCGCCAGGAAAGACAGACCCACGCTGCTCGCTGCTCTCCCCACCACGAACGCAGTGCTTCCTTTTCTCCTCTCTGGCCAGGGAAAGTTCTTCCCAGTGTCTAACCTCAATCCCGCAGTCCGCTGCGGAAGCCCTCGGCACGGCAGAGACAGAGACCAAGGCACCCCCGCGCAGGCCTCGGAGCTGCTTCCGGGGGTGTCCAGAGACGCAGCCCCTGGTAAAAGCATCCGGAGTTCTTGTCCCATTAAAGCCAGCGCCGACCCTCCAGCCCAACTCCTGCTCAGACGCATCCCCTCCCCAGTCTGTAAGCGGATGTTTAGAATCCCGCTGCCTCGTGATAGATTATCTCCATTTCCCTCACAGCCCAATGAGGTCCGCATCATTATTGCTCTTTTTCAGCTAATGGAACTGAGGCCCAGGGAGATGGTGTGGCTTGGGCCAGACAGTCAGGGGCAGGCTGGAAAGGCAGCAGAGATCTGACCCCAAGCCTGGGCACTTCTCGCCCACCACTGTCTCCCCTTGTGGGAAAGGGGTGTGGTGCAAAGACGAATTCCTGTGTCCATTCTGTGGGTGCTAGGCGAGCATCCAGCCCCACATGCACACTCATGTGGTTTGTTCAAGGCCGTGCATGGGACAGTTGGACGTCGATTTGCAAGACAAAAAAAAAAGACATCACATACCCCATATTTTCCACTAAAATTAACTCTAAAATCGATCGTAGTCACAAATGTAAAATGCAAACCTGTAAGACTTCTAGGAGATACAGGAGAAAATGTTTGTGACTTTGGGTTAGGCCAAGAGTTCTTAGATACTAAAAGCATAACGAAAAAGTTTGATAATAAATTGAAATTCATCAAAATTAAAAATTTTGCTTTGCAAAAGACACTGAAAATTAAAATAAAGACTGGGAGGAAATATTGACAAATCATATCTCTGACAAAGGACTTATATTCAGAACCTATAAAGGACTCAACAATAAGCAAAGAAATAACCCAATTAAAAACAGGCAAAAGACTTCAACAGATACTTCACTGAAGAAGAAATGAAGACGGCAAATAAACATGTGAAAAGATGAGCATGGCTAGTCTTAGCACACTGTAAATTAAAACCACAATGAAAGTACTCCAAAATGAGGGTGTAGTTAAATTACGATGCATTTGTGCAAAAGTACATTATTCTCCCTTCAAAAACTATATTTGCTCTTCAAAACATGAAAAATACTTATGGAACAATGTATTAAGTTATAGAAACAGGGTTTAAAGATCTGAACAGTTTTATCTGAATTTGAAGGAAAATTCTGTGTTTTACATACGTGTATTAAAGACTGAAATACATAAAAATATAAATAGGCTTCATTTCTGGGTATGGCAATTATAGGAGATTTCAGTTTTCTTCTTTATACTTCTCAGAATTCTCCAAAAGATTTGCCAACATACACACGAGGCTTTTATAAATCGTCTAAGTAAGTTGCGTGAGAAAAATATGGATGCCTACCCGAGGGCCTAAACCCTCCCTAACCAATCAGTTTCATATAGGAGATGCCACCCAGCTCCCCAAAATGGGAGTTCCATGCTTCCGCTGTCCCTCCCCCGGCCCGACCCAGAAGCCCCTTTGGGCTCTGCTCTTGGCGCCGACTCTGTCCTGCGGAAATCCCTGGCTGCTCCTCCTCCTTTGTGGGATACTCCTGCTGCACCCCTTCTGTGATGGGGCACTGGGGGACCTCCTCCACCCCCTTTTCATTCTCTCCCAAAGGATTTCATTCACTCTGTGACTTCAGCGAGGACCCCCAGGACACCCACATCACTGTGTCTGGCCTCCCCCTTCAGCAAGCTCCAAACGCTTGCCCTGTTCGCCCATCCATCCTGCAGACGTTACTGTGTGTCCATTGCTAGAGGCTGCTCTCACCGGCCCGACACTCTACCGGAGAGTTCAGGGAATAAACATGGCAACCAATAAATGAATAAATTAACTTCAGAACCTGCATGTTAACAAGATCCCTGGGACCGTTGAAACACATTAAAACTTGAGAACCATTGCTTTCCACAGGCTGTTCTCAAACTGTGGTCCCCAGCCAGTGGCCTCAGCATTTCCTGGGAACTTGTTAGAATGCAGATTCCCGGCCCCAGCCAGACCTACTGAATCAGAAACTCTTGTGGCTGGGGCCAAGCATCTGTGCGGATTCCACCAGCCCTCTAGAAGATTCTGCGTGGTCTCATAAAATGCTCTTCAGGTAGAGACCACACCTCTTTTATCCCGGTATCTGTATTAGTTTCCTATTGCAGCTACAACAAATTACCACAAACATAATGGCTGAAAACAACACAGATTTATTATTTTACAGCCCTGTAGATTAGAAGTCCAAAATCAGTCTCACTGGGCTAAAATCAAGGTGTCGGGGTGGATGCGTTCCTTGTGGAGGCTCCAGGCGAGTCTCTACTTCCTCGCATCTCCAGCTTCTAGAGGCTGCTCACATTCTCCGGCTCAGGGCTGCATTGCTCTGACCTCTACTTCCATTGTCACATGTTCTCCTCTGACCTCTGACCTTCCTGCCTCCCTTTTATAAGAACCTTTGCGATTACAAGAGGCCCACTCTGATAATCCAGGACAATCTTTCTATCTCAAGATCCTTAACTTCATCGCATCTGCAGAATCCTTCCCGCCATGTAAGGTCATATGTTGATGGCATCTGGGGTCAGGATGTGGACATCTCTGGGGGGCCACTCTTCAGGCTACCACAGCGTCTGTCACAGAGTGGAGGCTCGGCAAGAGTCTGAGAAACAATGAGTGCAGGAGTGGATGAAGAAAGAAATCTGGGGCCAGGTGAGGCCGCCCTCTCCCTATGCATGAGCTCTGGCCCAGCTGTGAGCATCTGACCTGGCCCTCAGGTGATGGGACCCTGCAAAGCTCCCTGGAACATCTGTCCTTCAATTCAAGTGGGTAGGTGCAGTGTGCCTCGGGCAGATAAGGCTCAAAATTGGGGATCTACCAGCCAGGATGGAGCTGGCAGGGGGCACTCACCAGGCATTGGGGCAGCAGACCAGCGACCGGGCTGTGAGGGGGTCCTGGGTGCCAGCAGGCACATTCGGTGTCTGGGGTCACCAAGAGAAGGAGCACTTTGGCTGGAGTCCTGCCTCAGCCATTTGCCCAGTGCCTGAGCTTGAACAAGCCACTTAGCCACTCCTGCACCTCCTTCATCGGCAATGAGGGGCGATAAAGCCCGCCACCCAGGGGGCCCTGAGAACTAGAGGTAAGGCACGAAGTACCTGGGCCCGGAGTGGTGGATGAGGGCGGGGCTGCTCCTGCTGATGAAGGGGCTGGTTGGGGAGCTGGAGCCCGCCCGCTGGGGCTGGCAGGGCCAGGGCGGGTGCTGACTGACTCAGGAGCTACCTGTCCACAGCGTTGGCCCTGAGGCCCCTTGGCCTCCTGCCTGACAGTCCCGGGTGTGAATGAGGCTGTGGATCTTTCTCTCTGAGCCATTTGCGGAATGACTCCCTTTGGTCATTTACTACAAGAGAACTGAATTCAGAAAGGGGAGGAGTCCTCGGGGCCCCCGTGGTCCTGGGGACCTACCTGTGGGTCTCAAGGTGGGGCAGAAAATGCTCAAGATCTGGGGAGGGAACCTGGGCTGGGCACTTACCAGCTTCCCTGACCCTTTAAGCCTCAGTTTCCCCAATGATTAAAAGGGATGATGCAGTTGGTCCCACCACTCCCCTGGCCTTTGGTGGTGAAGACGGGCCAGGGAGGTGAAGGGTTACATGGGCGTGGGCTGGGAAGACAGAGGGGAGAGCGTTGGAGTCATAGAAGGAAGGAAAGTTCTGCCTAGAGTCTTCTGTCCCAGGATTTGCTCTGAGCCTGAAAAAGGGCTGTTTGTCATCAGTTAGACTCAGGAATGTTATGATAAAGACATGAATGTTCTGTAATTTAAGGACACCAGCTTGGGGCGAAATTAAATATTTACACAGCCCTCAACTATCTTCTCCCTCTCTTTAGCAACTCCGTCCTCATGCTAAAATATTTAGCAGGGATTTCAGGAGTCGTGTCAACCCACCTATGGCTCAGAAGTTACGTGGTAGTGAGGAAGATTGCAACCACGGCTTTCAGCAGACCCCAGCCACTGCCACGTTCATCCGAGGCCAGGATGATCCGCTTGGCACTGTCAGACCTGCGTATTGGAAGAGAGACGTTGCACTTGGATCTTTAAAAGGCAGTAAACCGTGCAGCCAGGTATGACACAGACTGTACCCAAAGAGACTTTCTAGTACACATGTCAGAAACCACCCCAAAACTGTTGCGCAATTTATGAGGAACAAACCCTCCTAGGGCTGATGACAATCTAATGCAAATTCAGCCTTTCATTCATGGAGTGACCTCAGGCAAGTCACATGATCATTTTAGGCTCTCACTGTTCCTAGAATAGCTAATAGGTCTCTAAGTCCCTGTAGTCTAATGTATGAAATTAACTACAAGTACTCCGTAGTTCCCATAAGTGGACTGTTTCTCCAACGCTTGGTCTTGTGCAAGCTTCAAGAAGGACTGGCTAATGTGAGCAGGAGTCACATTTTGAATGTTAGCTAGAGGATATATGTTGTGGTAAACCTCAGAGCAGACATGTTCCAGGAAGAATTGTACATGTTTATTTTTTTTGGAAATTGAAATGTACCCTAAGGCAGTATAGCACAGCAATGGAGAGAGAGCACAAACTGTGGATGAGTCCTGAGTTGAGTCCCAGCTCTGTGACTTTGTACAAGTCGTGGCCTCAACTTTCCAATAATCTATGAAGTGGAGATAATGTTAGACATGGGGCATGGTAAGCATTAAAGCAGACACCACGTCTGTGGGGCTCTGGCATCCTTAGAGCTTGGTGAACACAGGTCACGATGATGACTTTAAGTCCTCTCATCAAAGTGAAGCCCCCCAGCCACTAAGTGTTTTGTATAAAGCTGGACTTGCACGTCTTCAGCAGCCTGGGCACGTCACAGGGCTCATGGGCGGTGGGGAGCTGCCCTGCCCATCCAGCCGTCCCCAGGAGGTCAGCCAAGGAGCACTGCCCCCTCCCCCCTCTGACAGCTCCTAAGCTGGGTGGGGACAAAGAACACAGCAAGGCTTCCTCTAGCCTTTCCTGAGAACACAACTTCAAAAAGGTCACACCCAGACTTTAAAAAAGCCTCAGGCCCAGCACCAGCCCCCTCCTCCGTGGGTTAGCACCCTTTCCCAGCCGTTTCCGGAAGCGTCCTTGCCCATCCAGGCTGCCACTGCAGAGGCTCTGGATAGCAGTTTGGGAGAAGATGCCTAAAACAGAAGGCAGAAGCGCTTGCCCCTGGTTGAGCCCCACCCAGGTTCAGATCACAGATCTGCCTTTTATTAGCCGGGGACCCCAGCATCTTTCCCACCTAGCTGGAGCGTCCCCATCAATCCCACAGATAACCTTACTATTGAATAAGATAATGTGCAGAGCAGGTGAGGCTAAGAGACTGAGTTACCTGTAAGCTTTCCGCAGCTCTGCTGCGCTGCAAAGTGAACCCACCGGGCTAAGAGAGCTGAAGGGGATGGTGTGAGGAGAAAAGGCCCTTGCGCGGCTTGTACAATAGCTCTGCACCTTGGCCTGAACGCCAGTTTCTCTGAAACTTCAGCTTCTTTCAAATGCAAATACTCCCCAGAGGCAGCCTGCTTTAGGACCCATGCTCGCTTACAGCCTGGGCTTGAACAGGCGTATTCCAGAGCTGCTCTGAACAGAGACTACTTTTACTATTACTATATACTCATACAAATATTTATTTTACAAACAATGCCAGCAATCAGAAAAAAAAAATCACCCGCAAACCTAATAAATGGGCATTTTGCTTTTCTTTTTTAGTTCGGTGCTTTTCAATTCCGCTCCAGCCCTTGTATATGCACATGTACAACTTTTTCACAGCTGGACTCCTGCCCAGTGCAATCTTGCACTCAGCACTGTATCATTAGCGTTTTCCCGTGTTGCAAGTCTTCACAATTAGCTTTTAAAATGGGCGTGCTGTTGCTTTGCAGCGCACTAGCCTGGACACTTAGGTTGCTTCAAGTTCCCATAATTTTAGATATTGTGCAGAAACTTTACTCAAAGAGCTTTCCCACTGTTTGAGGGTTATTCCCTGAGGATACATTCTCAGGTGTGGGAGTGCTGGGTTAAAGGCAAGGAATATTTGTGTGGTTCTTCAAAGACAGTCGAGTCCAGGTCTTGCCTGGACCTTGCAGATGGCTGGTACCTGGGGGCGGCGAGAGCTGGGGTCAGGGAGTCTCCGTGTCCCCTGCAGCCGCACATTTGCAGGGGGCGGTCCTTACAGGGCAAAGCCTGGGAGGAGGGGCAGCAGCCTGGGGCTGCCTGGAGGAACCCTCTCCTTCCCACTCCTCCCCTGTGCTTGACTCACCTCCACCATGGGCAGCACCCACGACCCTGGCCATTGTGCTGCCAGGCTCGGGGGCTGGTAGCAGGAGAAGCCCAGGGAAGGGTGAGCCATGTGCGGTGGGTGGCCCAGAATTCAGGCAGGAAGTGCGATTGCAGGTGCTGCTGGGGAAGACCCACCACATAGCTGTGTGCTGAGGAGAGAGGGCAGGCGCCCTGTTCTCTGCACACCTTTATTTGAATGTGTATTTGCTGTATGCTGGCTCAACCCAGGGCCCTGTGGGCAGGGTTAACAAGAACATAGGCATGGCCTTGGCCCTCTAGACACCCCAAGAGTCAGGCAGCTGAGGGAGTTGGGCTACCTCAGCGTCTCCACGTTGGCTGCACATCAGAATCACCTGGGGAACTTTAGTAAAGACCTGGGCCCACCTCCTCCAGATATTCAGATTGAACTGGGGGCTGATGCTGACCTCTAGCGAATATGGAGAACCACTGGGTTGGGTATTGTATTTTCTTGGTAGGGCTTTTTTTGGATGCAGGGACACAGACTGCTGAAGCTAATAGGAGAAAACAGAGGTCACTGGGAGGAAACAGTGTGCTTGCAGGGGAGGGTGGGCCAAACCCCCTTCCTAATCTCTATGTGCCGCCCTCCCACCAGTCACCCCAAATAAACCGCACAGCCAAAGAAAACCTTGCACTTCTCTGCTGATGTAGTTTCAAGATCAGCCCCCAGCTCCTCCCCCTGCAAGCAGGGGGCTGCCCAGGGCCTTGTATAGAGGACTGCGGGCCCTTGGCTGCTGTAAGGATCTGCCTGGGCCTAGGAGACTGGCCTGTGTGACAGAGGCAGCCCTGGGCACACAAGTCTTCTGGCTGTTTCCATGGCATCTCTGCCCCTCTTTACTCCCAGGTCAGATGAGCCTGGAGGTTCTTCTGGCCTCTCTGGTTCCTGGAGGCTATGGGCTTGAAGAGCCCACCTGGGAGGGGGCAGGCGTGGGGCCTCCTTCAGGCACTGAGGTGATGGGTCCTGCGCTCTCTCCCTGAAGAGGCAGGGGTCCCAGCCCTGGCCTGACCCTGGCCAAAGTGAGTCCCAGGCTAGGTGGGTCCCTCTCCTGTCCTCTCAGCATCTTCTCCACACACACACATGGTGGGCCAGTCTTTCGTGCTCCACCTCCCTCCATCCTGCTCTGACGACTGTGCCCGCCCGCCCCCAGGCCCAGGAGGTTTGCCCAGGAGTCTGTGCTCCCTGAACGGAATAGAAAGCTCTGTGGCTCCCTGGCCAAGGGCTGTCAGGACCTCGGCATCAGTAGAGGACCTGGGACAGAGGGCAGGGTGAGCACATCCTCCAAAAGGGACTTCTTCTCCACAGGTTCCCATGATGGACAGGTGGCAGAGGGAAGGGCACAAAGGTGCCATGAGGCAGCCGTGGTCACACTGGGAGGTGGTGGGAGAGGAAGTCAGAGGGAACCGAGTCCCCCGGCTCACTGCCCCTAGCGAGGGCGCCATGTGGCTGTGGTCTCCTTTCTCCTCCATAAAAGGACCAGGGAGAACATGTGGGAAGAGGCTCTGTCCAGGCAGCTGGGATGAGGTGTGAAGTGGAGGGGAGAAGAGAGGAGGAGACTGACCTCGAGGGACCAGCAGGGGCCTCCCGTAAGAGGAGAGACACTGAGGTGGGTTGGACAATGTCCCTGAAAAAGATAAGTCCATGTCCTAACATCCAGTCCTGTGACTGTGACTTAATTTAGGAAGAGGATCTTTGCAGGTAAAATTAAGTTGAGGATGTCAAGATGAGCTGGTCTGAACCCAATGACTGCAGTTTTTTTACAAATAAGAGAAGACACAGAGAGACACAGGGGAGAAGCCCTGTGGTGACAGAGGCAGAGGTCGGAGTCCTGCTTCCTCAAGCCAGGAAACTTCTAGACCCACCAGAAGCCGGAAGAGACCAGGCACCTTCTCCTAGGGGTCCTCAGAACTCTGGAGGGAGCGCAGCCCTGCTCACCCCCGGATTTGGGACTTCGTGCCTCCAGGACTGAAAGAGAGAGTTTCTGTCGTTTTAAGCTGCTGTGTTCCTTACGGCAGCCCCAGGAAACTGATACCAACACTGCCCTTGTCTGAATGTAGTAGCTGAAAGGAAAGCTCTTCGAGAAGTTTCCCTCAACCACAAACTCCCTGAGCAGCCACTCCTTTCTTTGCAGAGTGAGGTGAATACTTCCAGCCCTGATGAGATGATGGCTGGGAAAAGGCCCGGGCAGCACGCAGCCCAGACTGGCGGGGTGAAGTGGTTGTTGTGGATGTGCCGCTGCCTGGTAAGCCCCGGCACCGTCTTGGCAGCGCTTTTCCCATCTGCTAAGTGGAGCAGTAAGCCCTGCCCCGATGACTCCATCACAGAGGAGAAGGAGGAGCAGGGGACTCCTGGGTTCAGCGAGGGCTGGATGCAAGAGAGCCACAGATGCACAAGAGACCGGAGTCCTGCTATGAAGTGGGGGTGACAGCCTCATTTGCACTGTTCCTGCAGTCAGACAAGCTTGTGAGTAAAGAGCACAGCTGGTCTGGGCCCACCCAGAAGGGGCTGCCCCTTAGGAACAGGTGCCTGGTTGGGAAAAGTGGCTTCTGATACCATGCACCGTGAACGCAGGTGCTGGGGGTGGGGTGGGGCAGAGGACGAGATGGCAGATTCTGAGTTCTGTGGATAGAGTGGGGCTATCCTCCCTAAAGGGGTATTTGGGCTACATTGTAAAGGTGTTCAAAGGGGCACTGACAATTAGACTGGTGCTCTCTCTTCTTCCCGCCCTCCTGGGCCCTTCCGGCCACTTGCAGACCCCCCTTTTGCTGTCCATCCATCACAAGGAGACATGCGGTGCCCAACCCAACATGGGTCAGTTCCACAGATATTCATGGAGGCCTTTAAAAGAATCAACAAACACAATTGTTAAATTGCTAAATTGCAGTTTGCAGAGCACTTCCAAATGCAGTCTGTGGTAACCATGACAACCCTAAAAGGAAAAAGCTATGGTCCCCTCTCTATAGATGAAGAGACAGAGGGCCAGAGAAGAGAAGCCCCTGCTCAGGCCGTTTGGATGCAGGCGCCTGTCTCCTGGTGCTCTTCCCATGTCACCTCACTGCCTTCCTGGCATGTCCTCTCCTGCCTCATGGGGTCATTTGGGGCCTGTGTCTCTCCAGTAACATCCCTTCCCAACTGGTGTGGCCTCGAAATCCTCCCCGGTCTACTCATCAGCCTGGCTTTCCAGACACGCCCTGGGATGCCAGCAGCCTCCCTGCTGTTCCTGGGCTCAGCTCCTCCCCGAGCTGGAAGGCACTTTCGGGTCACTGGCCTGCACCCGGTCCTTCCCATGCTCCCTGTTTCCCTGGGCCACACAGAGGCCCGAACCCAGCAGAGTCCTGAAGTCCCGGTTTGGGTTCCAGCTCTGCTACCTCAGGCTGACCGCCTTGGGAGGGGGTCACTACTCTCTGAGCTCACATATGAAAGGGCGGAGTTGGACGCAATACTCCCTAAATTCCTCTCCATGCAGTCTAGTCCATCCTGCTCCGCTCTCCCTGTGTGCTTGCCATCTGCGGAAGCCTCTCTCCACATCTTTCTCCAAAGGCTTCCTGTTTAATCACCCAGCTGGTCTTTAATCTCCCTAAGAGCAGAGGCGGGTGTCTGTAGCACCTGCTGGCCAGGTGTTCAGCCAAGACATGCTGATCCATTAATTGGTAATCCACTGACCACCTCTCTTCAGGTCGGGGGTCTACTCTTCCCTCTCTAGCCTCCCCAAGGGCACACAAAGAGGCCTGCAGTGGGCGGGAGTATGGGGAGGCATGGCGCGTCTCTGCTGGGGCAAAGCCAGCGCTAGGCTTTGAACACCTCACGCCCTCTTCTGCCTCTGAAGCCCATCCCGGTCGCAAGAGTCAAAAGACGATGTCAGAAAGTGCACAACCCTTGCCTTCCCCTTCAAAGGGCTTCACACCTAATAGCTCATGTATCCCCCAACACCTTTGGGAAGACAAAGCAGGGATTGTTAATGTGGGACTTGTCCAGCCACTCTGAGGTCGGCTGGGACTGGGATTCACTCTCTCCCTGTGCCGGCCATTCTGGTCAAGCTCTGGTTTGCCCAGGATGACTGCCTACCTGTTGGGAAGGCCTCCTCATTTTCCCTCCCCAAATTTAAGTCTGAGAGGACAAGCTAATCCAGACAGAAGCGCATACACACACGTACACACACACACGTGCACACCTCTTTAAAAGATGTGCAGCCAGAGAAAAACCTAATAAGCAAGATGCCCAATAACATGATTCAGGCCCCATAAAAGGACTTTGGAGATAATCAACTGCAACCCACTCACTGTGAAAGGGGAAAATGAGACCCAGAAAAGGACAGAGATTTGTTTGAGGTCACAGAGCTAAACGGAGGCCTCTGAACTCCAGGTCCAGTGCTCCTTCCACTTTCTGCACACTTAGGAAACAAGGTAAGCAGCAAGTGGAGGGAGCTCAGAGAGCCTGGGGCCCAAGCAGGGACAACCTCCCACTTCAGGCTAGAAGTTTTGTCCAAGGGGTGGTTTTCCCAGAGTTGGTGGTGGGGATGGAAGTAGCTGCATCCTGTCCCTTCAGCACCTGGGGTAGCCACAGAGTCTGGGTCCCTGACTGTTTCTTCTTTGTCCTGTGTGTCAAACTCTTGTCACTGCGTCCACCGAGTGGCAGAGGTCCAGGCCCAGCACCTTCCAGATGGCGGAAGTGGAGTCCTGGGGAAATGGCAAGGCTCCCTGGGCAGGGGCACCCGGAGAGAGGGGAGGCAGAACTGCCCACTTGGCTGAGAACAGCCCGGAGCCGCTCCGGAGGGGTGGAGGTGAGGATGGGGGCGGGAAACAGTGGGGTGGGGCTGCAGGTACCCAGGTGTTTCTTCCCTTCCGTGTGCTCCACCCCATGCATTCTTCTGAAGGGCAGGCTCCCAGCGCTTGGCCCTGGAAGTGGGGTGGGAGTCAAGGGCGAGGAGGGGCACAGAGGGCAAGAAAACCTAGACACACCCACCGACCCCACCTGGGCGCAGGGCTTTGATCTCACCTCAGGCTAGCGGGTGGTGCGGCGACCCTTTGGAGGTCACCGGGTTCCATCGTCGGTGGCACGTTGTTGGGTGCAGGCCCCGCGGGCGGCGTGCCCCCGGGCCCTCGGCTCCTCCCCCGGTCTCCCCGCCCCGCCCCGCGTGGGAGGGGATCTGGGGCGGAGACCACGGGTTAGGCTCGCCGACCGCCCGGCCAGGTGCCGCGCTCGCGTGTCCGGGGGCAGCCGCGGCCGCGGAGGAGGGTCTGGGGCTCCGGCCTGCCTGGGCCGCGTCCCTGCGCCCTCTCAACCGGACGCCCGTGACCCTCGGGACCCAGGTAACCAGAGCGGGACTCTCGCCAGCGCCCCCCCGCGGGTCCCCCGCCGCGCGCGCCCTCCCCGCCTCCCCGTCCAGACGCGCCCTGCCTGGCGGCGCCCCCAGCGCTCCCCGAAGCCGCCCGGCAGCTCCAAGGGCGGGTCTGGGAAAGTTTGCGCCCGGACGGCGGTGCGCCGGGCGGCGGGGAAAGCAGCCGCAGACCGGCGCACGCCCTCCACCCAAGTCCCCTGCAGCCCCCGGGGCCGGTACTAAGGCTGGGCGGCCGCTGCAGGGCGCGGGTCTCCGCGGAAATCGGTTATCTGCCTTCTCATTTCCCATCTCTCACGCTTCTGAGCGTTTGCGTCCCTCCCTCCACCCCTCAACCCCTTAAGAAAAATCCTTGGATGGGGACTGCAGAGATGGCGATTTCTTAAGGGATGTTTACATTTGTGCTTCCCGCCTCCTCGGGCCACATTAGGGTAGGAGAACGGCGCTGAGCCAGACGGGGTGCAGGTGAGGGGGTGGTGGGCCCTGCCCAGGGGGTCCATCTGGGCGCTACTGAAGCGGGTGCCCGGCCACGCAGAGCATCCGGCTTCTGCCCTGTGTCCCACAGTCCGCAGCCAGGCTGGGTGGGCATCCTTGGCTTCCCGGCACTGGCCAAGCCCCAGTCAGATGAGCGCCAGCCAGAAGAGACGTGTGGCCCACCGTCCCACAGGGACGTAGATCTAGAGCTCAATAACCATTGACAATTTGAGCGCAGTGGGTTTCCTCCAGCCGAGGCTGGCAGGGGGGCTCAGCTCAGTGTGGCCTGGGGATGAAAATACCCCTTCCCACGCAGAACAGCAGAGAACGGATGGGGGAGGTCAGTGGGTGAGAGAAGAGCCGAACATCACCAACCTGGACCCATCTCTCTGTCCATTCCCCTCCAATAAACCAGATGAAAAAAAAAAGGAGGCTCGGAGAGGTTTAGAAATTAGCTGGAGAAAAACGGTTGCCCTGGACTGCAAACCACAGTCTTCCAGAGCTACACGGTTGGTTCTCCATTTTCACTGGGCCCTGACTCAGCAGGGGTTCATTTCTTCTCCCCCTTCCCTTGAAGTCCTTCCTCTGAAAGGGGCAGGTCAGGAGAGGGCACCTTGCAGAATGGCATAAAATCGGCGGGAAGCTCCTCCAAGAGAGAGGAGCCAGCTCCGTGCTGAGCTAGGTGTGCAGGAGGGCAGGGACCTGTTCATCCCTGCTGTGGCATTAGTACCTGGCACCCAGAAGGTGCTGGGCAAGAACCAGATGAATTAAGCAGAAGCAGCTGGAGATTCTTTTCCACCTGACGGATCTCTCTGCCTTTGGTGAACAGAAAGGGCACTTTAAAAGTTGGAGGAGGAGGGTGCCCTCCGCTATGATGGATCCCTGAGATCCCTACCCACTTGGGGACAGTTTGGTGTTTCTTAAACCAGTGAGCACTCCATAATCCCATGCATTTTTCCAGACAGACAGATTTTGCTTTACTCTCGATTCACTGTTTGTCAGGCCCAGGAGAAGCAGAGGAACGCCAGGTATGTGCCAGCTTGGCCCTGTGTAGGATGGAGGCGGGAGACCCTTGTCTCATTTACACCAAAGTCTTACTCATCCCTACAGGAAATCTTGTTTGGAAACTTTAATCTTCACTGCCTCCTCCCTCGCCTTACCACTCCGTGGACTGAGGGAAGAGGACTTGATTTTTCTGGGGCCTCAGTTTCCTCGTGTGTAGAATGGGGACAAGAGAATCTGTGTGGTTTTGTGAGAGTGAGTTGTCCAAAGTGCTCTGTAAGCTGCAAAGCAAACTGTTCTTTCCTTCTGTGTGTGTGTGTGAGCCTGACCTCCCCAGGTGGGCCGCAAATTCCTCTGGGAAGTGACCAGGCACCTTTGTATCTCTCTGAGAGCTGGCCCCATCTTGAGGACACAGTAGGTTCTGGAAGTGTTTCTTGATCAAAACCCATATGCGCAGGAAGAGTTGCTAAAATGGATGGAAAATGGGGAGTTTTCCCCATCTAGGAAAAGGGGACACTCTGCTGTCAGTTGGCTGGGGGTGGCCCAGCAGGAGGGGTGTGAGAGGTATGAGAGCCCCGGCTGTGGAGGTGCTCCGTGTGTTGTTCATCTAAGGCCAGGGCCGAGTCGGGAGGCAAGCAACAGGTGAAGGAGACTGCCCGTGGCTGTGCCCTGAGGTGTTCTGAGGCCCTGCCCAGAGCCCCGGGACCCTGGACTCGCCAGCAGACCCCGGTGTGTGCTTTGGCCGGAGGACAGACCAGGACGCCCAGAGCTGTCAGTTCTCTTCCCTGGAGGAGCGCGGTGAGCGCAGCTGGGATTCAAGGCCCTGCCCTGACCTCCCCCTCCCTGCCCAGCTGCTCCTACCACACGTGTGGCCCTGCCCAGCCTCCTGCAGCAGTTCTGGGTCCTGACAAGAGCCCAGCAGAGGAAGAGGGTTGATCCAGAATCTCTCAGCGGGAGTGAGCCTTAGCGGCCATGACCCTGCCTCCTCTCCCGCGTTATTTTCCATCGCTTTTATCACAGCTAACCTCCTGCGTGTTCCCTTTTCCATCTTGTTTCTTGTCTGTCTTCCCTGTTAGAACACCAGTGCCATGAAGGCAGGGCTTTCTGTCTGCTCTATTCCCTGCTCTATCCCCAGGGCTCAGAGCAGTGCCGGTATGGTGCTTGGTTAATATGCGTTGGATAAATGCATACATCCAACCCATCTTCCCTCACTGCACAGATGGAGAGACTGAGGCCCAGAGACCAAGACTGACATGTTGGAGGCATAGCTGAGCTTTTCTTGATTGAACGCAAGTGCATTCAAATATGGGTCTCTACTCCCTGCACGAGGTTACTAAGGGTGCTTGAGACACTGTCAAGAATCTTCAGGGCAGCTGCCTCCCGTTTCCCAGAGGGGCAGCTCCCTGAGCAGATGGCCACCAACCTAGGGCGGTTCGAGAGAGCCAGGGAGGGGTGCTCTCCGTCAGACCTCCATTCCCAGTGAAACCTCCCAGGCTGCTCTCCAAGATGGGCAGGTCCTCTGCTAGTGGTGAAAATAGTGCCCTCTCCAGGCAGCCTTCTGAACTTCCCCCAGGGCACTGGGGACCCAGGAGGGGCAAAGCCAAGCCCCTTAGCAGCCCAGGAGCCTCAGACCAGCAGCGCCAGGAATAACGAGCCAGTCTGTATAGGAGCAACCAGCTGTGTGGGCCAGCAAGAGTGAGGACTTTCTTCTGTGCAAGGCCCGGGGAGGCTTGGGGCTCTGAGACCTCACTTAGGAATCATAAAAGTGGTTTCCTTGGAAGATCCAAGAGCTTCAATTTCTGAGACCATGTGTGGGGACAAGCGGGAGGGTGAAGCTCATGTGTGGGGTGGAGTAGAGTAAGGTGGAAGCTGGAACTTTCTATGGGTTGGAAAATATGGGAGACCCATCCATGCACACCAATCATTTTTCCAGCCACCCGTGTGTCAGCAAAGGACTTTTATCTGTGTTTTAAGATAAAACATGAGGCCCTGTGGAGTCTGATGGAGGGGAAGAGGCTGGTGGCCAGAACACCTCCTGAGGACACAATTGCAGGAGTGCAGACGGGAGACAGGGTACCCAGGGGCATCTCTCCTCCTCACCCTCATGGGACCCCCACCTTCTTTCTTGATTGTTTGGAATGGGGGTGGCTGCACTTTTCATACTAGTTTAAGCATTCAGTAGATGTTAGCTGGGTGCCAGGTGTGGTTCTCAGCACTTTACTTGTGTTAGTTAATCCTTATAGTTACCCCATGATGTTGAAACTATCATCTCCAATTTATAGATGAGGAAACTGAGCCCAAAAAAGGTGATGTAACTTTGCTCAAGACGACACTGGTAGGGAAAGGGGCACCAGAATTAACCTGGGCGGTCTGGTTTCAGGCCCTGTAGCCTTAGCCTCTATAGCATGCTGACTCAATAGAACCAAGTAGGCCACATGGATGGGACAGAGAGCCTGGGGGCCAGGCTGGTTGGCACACCACTTACCAAACCCACACCCCCGAGGAAGAAGCTACTCTTGTGCAAGCCCACACATTAGAGTTCTCGGGAGCTCTGGCTTTCTCCCCAAGCCTTGCTGTTGACCCCCAAATCCTTTCCATTGTCATTGTGGCTTGCCATATTAAGAGTTGGAATGCACCTGAACCTTGATGTTGGGGAAGGGACTCCAGAAGTTGGGCCTTGAAGGATGTGCAGGAGTTTACCAGCTTGTTGGAAAAATTGGGGAGGAAGGGGACAGGGCAGGTGGAGGGAACAGTGATAATGCTTTGCTTGAAGAAATGAATTGTAATGGTGACTCCTGTGTCTGAGACCACTGTAGGTCCCCCTGATCCTTGCCCTGCAATTATTCTCTATGGGCTACTTTCCCTTAAAGAGGGTGAAGCCCTGACCTGAGACATAGTTCATGCTTTCCCGTCCTCTGGCCTTCTCTTTATTGCCACCATCCCTACAAGTTCAGTGGTTTTCAGCAACAGTGGGTGGAAAAGTACGCCTGTTGTGACACGATGTGAGTCAGTCCTTTATAAATAATGGGGTTGCACTGTCAGCGCTGATGCCTGGACCTGCGCCCTGGTGTCTGGCCCATGATTGGAGTCATGGTGTTGGCTCCTTGGGGAAAAGGACAAGGGTGACTCTAGAGTTATTTTGAAATTATGCAAGACAGCAGTGAGGAATGAATGGGTAGGAGAGATGTGATCCTTTTTGGCCTCTAGGAAAAAAGACCGTGTCTCCAAAGCAGGGACCCAAGGTAGTATGCGCACCCATGCCCTGTCCTTGAGGACAAGCTCTATCTTAGAAAGTTGTCCTCACTTCTGGCACCAGTCCAGGGCCACCCCTAGTAGGCTCTGTGGTGACTTGAATGGCACATTTTGCCTAAGCTTCAAATAGGCATTTTGCCCGGGCACCCCGTAGCCCTCTAGGACATTCCTGCTCTTTGATTATAGTGGCCCCGTGGCTAGGATGCCCTTGGTGGGACTCGTTTCGATCCTCCCAGAGGCACAGAGCCCAGGCGTCTGTGGTCTCAAATTCAGCCACTCTGCCAGCTTGCCACCAGTCTCTGAATTGGTCAGTGCACACTCTTGGGAGCCGAGGGCTGGTGTGGCTGGTGGGGAGCCCTGGATTCCAATCGGACAGTAACTCACAGTGTCTTTGACCCTGTCACTTCCTGGGCCTTGCTTTCCTCATCTGTGAAAGACACAGCTCAGCTTAGATGGGGGTCTCGCCCCTCAGCGTGGCTGACAGCTGGGCCTGGCGATGCTTTGTTGGGGGGCCATCCTGTGCATGGCCGGGTGTTCAGCAGCATCCGTGGCCCCTGTGCACTCGATGCCAGTAGCATGCTTTCTCTCTTCCTTCTTGCCAACCAAAGATGTCTCCAGACATTGCCGAATGTCCCCCGGGGGCACACTCATCCCTGGTGGAGAACCACTGGGTTAGATGGTCTCTGCCAATGATTACCTTCGGGACTGGGGAGACGGTTTCCTCTTTTCCAGCCCCTGTTTTGTAAATGTGGGCTGTGTGTGAATGAGAAGCCTGAGGAGCTGGAGGGTAGGGTAGGAGGTGAACTATGAGGGAAGGGAAGGCTCTGGACCCGTTGGGCTTCTTGCTTGGCCCCAAGGCCAAGTTCTCTTGGCCTTCCAAACCTGGGGTTACATAAGAAGGTGGAGGTGGGGGAAGGCAGGCCTGTGGTTAGCCCACGCACCAAGGTCAGGGCCTTCCAGCCAGTGATTAATCATCTACGTGTCCTGAGAATGTGACTTCTCCCCGTGGTCCCCCCTCTCACCGCCCTGGGAGGGGGCACAGGAAGTGAATCAGCCCACCCTCTGGGGAGAGGAGGGAGAGGAGAGAGCCTGGTGGTGTTAGATGCAAGGGCCTCGCATGCCTGCACCAAACCAGATGTGGTTTATTTTGTTTATTCCTCCCTAGTTAGCTGTTTATTAACTTTGTCCACAGAAGCCCCTTCTGACCTTGTTGCTTAATGGAAGAGTGAAGATTTAGCTTCTCCAGGGGTGGGAGGGGTTTGTTGGTGAGGCTTGGAAGTAAATCACTGTTCTGGGGAGAAGAGGCTGTAACATTTGAGATGGTTTTAACCAAGATGACTGGTTTAGGTTATTCATTCTTTTTGTTTTTTTAAATTTTTGTCCTGAGTTATAATTGACATAATACATTATATTGATTTCAGGTATATAACATGATGATTTGATACGTGTATACATTGTAATAAATCTAGGTTAAGTTTTAGGATTCATTCTCTTGCCAACTTTCAAGTATGCACTTCAATAATATTAACTACAGCCACCATGCTGTGCATGACATCTTCATGACTTACTTATCTGGTAACTGGAAGTTTGTACCTTTTAGCCCCTCTTTTCTTAAAGTCCTCACTAACGGACTCGAGACAGCTCTGGACTGTGGTCTAGGTGCTGGGGAAGGAGTAGTGAGTTAGACACAGTCCCTGCCTGCAGAAACCTTCCACCTGGGAGGATAAGGATGTTAGTCTGTAACTGCAGTAGGCTACAAATTGTGTGCACGTGCAGAGAAGAGGGTCTAGTCAGCCCCATCTAGGGGGTGTTGTAGGGAATTGGGGATGGGTGGAACGAGGCATGCACAGGTTCGAGAGGTGGTGGTAGTGTACAGAGGGCTTCACAAGAAGTAGTGTATTTTACCGTTTTTTGTTGTGATAAAATATACATAGCATAATATATATGAATAATGTTTAATCATTTGAAAGCACACAGGTCATTGTCATTAAGTAGATCCCACTTCTGTGCTGCAAAGTCAGAGGACCACCATCCAGCTATAGATCTCTTTTTGTTTTACAAGACTGAAACTTTACTCAGTAAACACTAACTCCCCATTCCCTCCTCTCTCTTCCCTCCTTTACATCATATTTTAAGGTTCATCTGTGTTGTAGCAGGCATCAGAATTCCCTTCTTTTTTTAAGGCTGAATAATATTCCACTGTATGGATATACCACATTTTGCTTGTCCACTCTTCTGTAGATAGACATTTGGGTTGCTTCCACTTTGTGGGCATTGTCAGTAGTGTTGCTGTGAACACGGGTGTGCAAATATCTGTTTGAGTCCCTGCTTTCAATTCTTTGGGATACACACTCAAAAGTGGAATTGCTGGATCTTGTGGAAATTCTCTATTTAAAATTCTGAGGAGCTGCTGTGTTGTTGAGGAAGAACCATGTGAACTAGATTCTGAGGATGAATGTGAAATCTCCAGGCAGCTAAGGCAGAGGAGGGGGAGGGGAGGGGAGCAGGGGGAGGGGAGAGCCTAAGCAGTGGCGTGAAACAGTGACACAGCGGTGTTTGTGCTGGGGCTGAAGCAGGGTGTGGCTGTGAGGAGCCCGTGGAGGGGGGTATGAAGGGCCTTGGCCAGGCAGAGGAGCTCAGGCTCTGAGCTATGGGCAGCGAGATGCCCTGAAGGGGTTTTTAATCAGAAAGTGACACCGACCAACTGTCATCTTAGAAAGATGTGGCTGGCAGTGATGACACAGGTGGGGCCACAGTCTGGTGAGCTTCCAGGAGGAGCAGTGGGTTTGACAGGTTGAGGAAGGGATAGGCTTGGGCCTGGTTGGCTTGAAAAGACCCCTGGACCCACCTGGGTGGAGATGAGGGGGTGCAGACCTGCACAGAGGTGGGTGCTGTGGCCAAGTGCAGGGGAAAGGTCTGCCATCGGTTGACACAGAGTACCCAATGGAGTGGCCTCTGCTCGGTAAGGGTCAGTCCCTGCCCTGAGCATCTCATATCAGTCCACATGTTTTCACTGTGAAGGCACTGGATGGGCAGTCTCCTGTATTTTGGACATCACAAACAATGTCCCACCAAATCACCCTTGCTTCAGTCATTTCGCAACGTAGGTGGCACATGGGATAATATCTCAAAGTGCAAGTGATGGGTCAGCAGGTATGTGCATTTGTGTTTTGAAAGATATCAGCAAATTGCTGTCCATAGAATTGTAAGAAGGTCCACTCCTACCAACAATGTATGGGTTGTAATGAGGATGCTCATTTTTCCACACCCTCTGATAGAGCATGTTACCAAACTTACTAATATTTACCAGTCTGGAAGACAAAAGTTATTTCTTGATATAGTTTTAATTTGTGTTTTTCTTGCTATGAATAAGGTTGAACATGTTTTCATAGACCCAAGAGCCATTTGTATTTCCTTTTTTGTAAACATCCTATCTATATGTTTTGCCCATGTTCTGTCGGCTAGTCTTATTGAATTAGAAGTGATCTTTATATATGAGGGGAGGTAGTCTTTTGTCTGGAATATAAATTATAAGTGTTTTTTTCCCCTGGTTGATCAAGGCAGTTTTTTCTGTTGCTGCTATTTTTTAAGAATTATGAATGCTGATGGGAGAGAGATTCCCTGGAGAGGGGGGCCTCGGCATGGAGGTCCCTGAGGACGCATTGGGGTGAATTCTGGATTGGGACCAGGAGGGGAAACACTTCTGCTGTGTAACAGGAGGAGGAGCTGCCGGTGCCAGGGGATTGGTAGTTGAGTTGGTCCAGGGATGGAATTTGTTAACAAGGTATCAGAAAGTGAGAGGGGCTGAAGAACTACTGTACTACCAAGAGTGACTGGATTAATGGGCCCTGGAAACTGAGCTGGATAAGAGCAAGTGAGTGGATGGGTGTTCCTGCGCTTTCTTAGATGCTGCGTCTGTCTGTTCGGCATCCATTGATCACAGGGCCAAATTAATGGCCAAAGATTTTACATCTCCCTTGCCATCTGGAGCCCATACTTTGAGACCCCTCCTTATCTCACTCTCACACAGCAAGCCAGAGCTTCCCCTGCCCTAAATCCCCCCAGGACTAGGTATGAGGCATCCAGGGGCAGCCCCAAAGCCTACCGGGACTGTCCAAACTAGCCGATCCTATGCTGTTTGCCTCGCCCTGGGAACCTGCCTTTCCCGTGGAATCCCCAGGAAAGCCTGTGACGCAGGCCTTCCCCGTGCTCCTGTTTCTGTCTTCTGACCAAGGTCTAGTGCTTCCCTGGTGGCCCCGCATGGTACAGTGGGCCCCCTTCTCTTGGGAAATGTAAGTAATAAGTTCTTCTTTCAATGGCATCAGCTTCTCTGTGTGTTACTTGGTCACCTGCAATAAATTAAAGGTACAACTGAACAACAGGGACCCTTGGACAGGGACAGTCTATAAACTACAGGTCCCAGTGAGGCTCCAAAACTGTCACCTTGTGGTTAAATAAGCCAGCTCTCAAGGCAGGCTTCCTGGAGGAGGTGGCCTGGAGGTGAGGCACAGCCTCATGGAGGGAATGGCAGGGACGCAGACTGGGAGGCTGTGGGGAGTGCAGGGGTGGAGGGGGCAAGGATCAGTATATATACAATGTGGAGGTTAATCTGACCATACATGGGGAAGGAGAGGGCGATAAGGTCAAAGGTGAAGGGTTGGTCCTGTGGAAACTTTGTGAAAACAGTTTTTTTTTTCCCTATTTTATTTTATTTTTTTCTCTCTTTATTTTTTTGAGAGGGCGTCTCTCATATTTATTGATCAAATGGTTGTTAACAACAATAAAATTCTGTATAGGGGAGTCAATGCTCAATGCACAGTCATTAATCCACCCCAAGCCTAATTCTCGTCAGTCTCCAATCTTCTGAAGCATAACGAACAAGTTCTTACCTGGTGAACGGTACAAGGGCAGTCGTCACAAAAACTTTCGGTTTTCATCACGCATTATGAACTATAAACAATCAGGTCAAATATGAATATTTGTTTGCTTTTTATAGTTGATTTATATGTTGATCCCACATTTCTCCCTTTATTATTATTATTATTATTATTATTATTTTTTAATAAAATGCTGAAGTGATAGGTAGATGCAAGATAAAGGTAGAAAACATAGTTTAGTGCTGTAAGAGAGCAAATGTAGATGATCAGGTGTGTGCCTGTAGACTATGTGCTAATCCAAGCTAGACAAGGGCAATAAAACATCCACGGATGCAGAAGATTTCTCTCAAAACAGGGGGGTGAGGTTCTAAGCCTCACCTCTGTTGATCCCCAATTTCTCATCTGATGGCCCCCCTGCGACTGTGCCTGTCTTAGGTTGTTCCTCCCTTGAGGGATCTTACCCATCTCTGGCTAACCAGTCATCTTCCGGGGCCATACAGGGAAATGTAAAGTTGGTAAGTGAGAGAGAAGCCATATTGTTTGAAAAGGTTAGCTTTTTTACTTCTTTGCAGATTTATGCCCTGTGGCTTCTATGCCCAGCATTTGTCTTGAGGTATCTTTACCACTTGGAGGAATTATGATACTCGGTGAATTCGATATGAGGCACGAATTCTATTTAAGGGTTGTAATTAGGAAGGAAGAAGAAAAGCTATAGAGGTAGCAGACGGAAGAAAACATGGGAGGATTGATTATTTCTTTGACATATCTTCTTGTAGAGTAACTTAAGCATGCATAGGTTTTAAACTACTAATTAAAGTGTGCACACACATTAACATAATAGGAATACAGTTACATAACCAAAGCAGATCTATAATTACCAGCCATCTCCAGTGAAGCCAAGAAAACCAGTTAGGCACCCTAGGCATTTGTGAAAATTTGTCTATGGTATAATGGATATTGTCCAACTGTACTTGAACAGTCTGAGAGAAATCAGACAAATTAAAACAACCCATTCCTGGGAACTGTTCACATCCCATATGTTCTTTTAACAGTAGATAGTCTGTAGTTGTAAGATTTTGGAGCGCTACAACTTGCACTTCTCCTAATTCTTGGTTGAGTTCCAACAGTATAGATCCAGTCAAATTTGTTGTTTTACTGTCTGCACAGGCCAGCTTAGATATCTCCTTCTTCATTCCAATGGCAAGTCCAAGAACTGGTGGGATGAATGCAGCTACACCTGCAGCATCGCCCGGATCTTTGTTGAGGTTTTTTGATGATCATCTTCTGGTATGACTCTTCCAGAGAGTGCTGATGTTGGAAGTTCTTCATATTGTATCTTAGTTCATTTTCTGGGTAGCCAAATTAGGCTTTGATCCTCTGTATAAACACAAACAGACCCTTTGCCCACACTTTGATATGCCCTTTATACCATTGTGTAGAACTCATTGGAGGTCACCACCCAGGAACTGCTTTTTTTTTAAGAGAAAGGAATATTATCAGAAAAGTGTACCTCCATAGCGGATCATCTGACACCCTTTAAGTGATCAAAATTAAGGATATTTAAAGCATGCATTAATCGTTGATTTACAGGTAGTTTTATCCTATCAGGGAGTAATCCCCCTTTTCTTTCTTTCTTTTTTTTTTTTTCTTATCTTTAATCTACACTTACATGAAGAATATTATGGTTACTAGGCTCTCCCCTATTGAAAACAGTTTTTTAATTTCCAGGACTAATTTGACTTTGTGTTAATTCCCTCTGGGGGTTCAGGATGGGGCTGTGAAGCTGCTTATGATGACGGACCTAAACAGTGACGTGTCCAGCATTGCGTCAGGTCCAACCAATTCTTGTTAGAACAGTAAACCCCCTTGCCCCTTACCTTTTTGATATCACCTTAACACCACCCCATCCTGGACAAACTTGACCATCTACCAGCCCCTGGCACCTGCACCTCCCCTCTCCCATCTGCCTGTGACACGAGAGGTGTCTCCCCTCTGTCTCAAGTGAGCCTTTACCATCTTGGTGCTTCCTGCATCCCCTGAGGAGCCCCCCACCCCAGAGCCTCCCCCTGCAGGATCAGACGCCCATAGCTGTCAGCTGGTCCTGGCCTGCCAGTGGCATTTGGATTGAGAAAAGAATTCTTGAGGACCCACAAGTCTTCAAACATGGGGACTAGAGCAACAGTGGGGGAACAGCTGGCAGTGGTGGGAGCGGGGGGCCCAGGCCCACGCACATCACACAGTGTCTTATCCAGGGGGCTGGAGGACTTGCCTGTTCTAATGATGTCAGCCTAGATCCCAGCCCTGTGTGCTGAAGGCCGGTCCACCCGAGTTCACAAGTGCATGTACCCACCTGGCGGGTACACCAGCTGCCTTGCAATTTTTCTTTTATTGTTGCCTAGAGAGTTGTTTTTGAGAGTGAAATTTATGGGGGGATAATCTCACAGGCATCGGGTGCTTATCTGATTCTTAGGAACTCCGGACCAGGCTGGGTGCTGTGGGTCTTAGAAGTCTGTTGCGTTTGCTTTGTCTCCCCGGCAGAGACACCACGGAACGATTCCCTGGCGTGCTGTGTAGCCCCAGTGGCCAGTGCAGAGGAAAGGGAGGCCAGCCGGGCTGTGGTTGGCCGAGAAGCCTTCTTGAAAGAGGAGGAGCTCAAGCAGACAGTCTGGAAAATGTGGCAAAAGGGAAAGAAGGGGAAAGGAGGTCCAGTGAGGAGGTACCCCCATTTCTGGCATTCCACGGGCCAGCTGTCCCCAGGGTGAGGTTGGGCCTCAGGTCTCCAGGCTACCCTGAGGATGATGGGTGGGCCATGAGGATGGGAAGGGACAGGAGGCCGCATGGTCCCTGCAGGCTCTGTCAGCAGCGGGGCGCTGTGCGCGTTGCACCCTCTCTGCGGGCAGGTGAGCCCTGGGGACCTGCTGGGTGCCTGGGGATGGGCACAGTGACCTTGCATTTCTGTGAGGGACTGTGAGGCTCTGAAAATTCCCAGTGGGGTTTCATTGCCTCCTGATGTATCCTTCGGGCAGGAGACGAGTGTTTCCCCAGATCAGGGTCCTTGTGACGGGAGCGGCTTCCGGAAGGGTGCAAGGGGGACGTGGCAATTTCTGAGGTATGAGACATTGTAGTGTATTTCTTGGGTGGTTTCGGTGGGCCTCCCCTCTAGAACCTGACCCATGGCTGAAAAACAAAATTGTAAGTGACTGAAAAAGGAAATTGTGTGGAAAGGATGAAACGGGGCTTCTCCCTGAGGCTGGGGAAGGACGTGGAGGAAGGCGACGTGACTGGCCCCACCGCCCGGCCCCTCTCCCTCCTGGGCGGGCTTGGTTCTGTCTTCATGGGCCTCCCAGGCACGGCTCCCCTGAGTCCAGCACTTGCCCAGCTGCTGGAATGCCCTTAACAAGGCTGGGGGCTGCCGGGCTTACCCAGGAGCGAGCCCCCTGACGCGTCTGGGCCCTGGGCCCACACCTGGCCTCTCTGCTGGAAGCACCCGTGTGCCTTTGAGGTGCCATGCCCAGGGCTTCCTGAGGGGCCTGCAGGGCGGCAGAGGAGGCTGAGACGTGATTCCGGTGGTCAGGCTCTTTGGGGCGGGCCGGGCGGGGCAGAGACACAGTCTCTGGCTGGGCCTTGCCCACCTGCCCGGATGTTCTGTGAGCACCCCTCCTTGTCCCAAGGCCTCCAATTTGGTTCAAAGGCAGAGCACCTTGGCTGCTAAGGCGGGCCTTGTTCCATTAAAGATGGCTTTGTTCGGGCTCCCAGTTTCCGTGCTGGGGTCCTACTGGTGTGAGGAGGATGGAGCCAACCTGGGCCTCTGGGGGGTCCGTGGCTCCTGCTCTGGGTCAGCCAAAGGCTGTCACGGCCCTGGTCAGACCAGGTGGCCTTCAGCATCCGTCACCGAGCACCTGCTGGTGCGGGGCAGGTATCGCCATCCCCATTTTCTCACACTGGGATGAGGAAACTGAGGCACAGGAAGGTCATGTGGCAGAGTCACCTGGGCCTCCCACAGACAGCTCAGTCACCCTTGAAACAGGGCTTTGAGCTGCTTGCCCAGTGCTACCTCCCACAAACTGTTTATTCTGGGCCCTGACATAGCTGGGTTCTCTGCCCCTCGACTCCTCTCCTTCTCTGACTTATCCCCTGAAGTACCAGCTGATGCCAGTTATTGTTGAAATAAATTTGCTTTGCTCAGGGAGGAAAATCTGGGCCTCTGTGTGAAAACTGAGAAGAAGAAAATTTCCTTTAATAATTTCAACTAATCTCCACGACACCTCTCCTCTCCCCAATATAGGGGAATGTCCCTTAAGCCCTCCTGAAGGACCAAAGAAATGAATCTGTAATGGTGAAATCCCCAGCTTCGCAGTCTGAGGGACGGCCCTTGATTCACATTGTTGAGGTGATCACTTGTCTACCTCCTGACACAGATGCCAGCCCAGCCTGACGTCTCTGGACCAAGAAGCACAGAGACCTGCCTCCAAGCGTGTTTCCACATCAGCCGTGCTTGCTGCTGCGCTCTGTGCGACGCTGTGGAGACGTGCTTGGGAGAGGTGTTTTAAGCATGGAAATGATTTTTTCCTTCTCACGTTTCATACAGAAGCTCAGCATTCCTGTAGAGGCAAAGTGAATCCTTTTCCCCAATAACCAGCGGCTGATGGGGCTTTGTGGGGCAGGAAGGGATGACAAGACACAGGGACAGAGGCAGTCAGAACTGCCCCCTGTCCCCCCCAGCTGCCACCACCACCGCGGCCTGCTTGCTGATTCTAGGCTGCTGTCTCTGCTGCGCCCTCTCGGGCTCCCGGGTTCTGGGCCGACCTCGGGCAGGCACGCCAAGTCCAGCCTGGAGCCTCAGGGGTGGTCTGGCGGTGAAGGCTCAAGGAAGGCATTTCCAGCTTCTCTCCGTCACTGTTTACTCCTTCCCCAGCTCTGGCTGCTCGCTGCTGGGGGCTGACATAGGAAAATTCCTTATTCCTAGTCTCCACTGCGTTTGCCTCAGCCCTTTAAAAAAGCCTGTGCTAATTAATGCTAGAATAATGACCTGTGTCACATTTCAGCCACTGGGGCTCTGAATCCACCGCTGCATTCAAATATTGTGAAATGTGTTGTTTATGACATTGGGTTAGCAGGAAAAATACTACCCTTGCGAGGAGGATGGAGGATCCATCTTGTGGTTTCCCTGTAGCCGGTGGCAGGCCGAAGAAACGTCTTCTTTCATGACAGTGTCGTAATGGCAGGTGCCTGACTGAATACCCACTGTGCCCCAAGCCCTTATGCACAGTCCTTGTCAATATAAAAGGTAGTCCCTCTGGGGAATATAAAAGGCCCCACACTGGGGCATATTGTGAAAACTCAGTGGAATGTAAAATGCCCATAAGGGGCTCAGAACAGAAAGTGCTCAAGAAATGGGATTTCAAATCAGCGTCATCCCCATTGTACAGAAGAGGAAAGGGAGGCCTAGAGAGACTTGAGGACTCAGTCAGGTTGCCCGGACCCCGGGCCAGCCACACATCGCGCATGGGGGTAACTGCGTCATGGAGGCTCCTGATTGGCCGCTTGTAAGTCACACCCTTTCCCACCTGGGCCTGTGTCCTTTGCCAACCCCTGATGTCCTCTAGTCTCAGCTGAGGGTTTGGGCACCACCTGCCAGGCCCCCCGCCCTGTCCGTGTGACTTCTTCCTTCTGCCAGTTTACACCTCCCTGATTCCTTGGCTGCCCCGACCATTTCCTCCTCACCTGTGCACTGTGTTCTTTGGGTAATAATCAGGGGAAATGGTTCACCCACCCGTTTGATTGGTTAACAATTCTCCCCAGCCCTGGTGTGTGAAGCTCAGAGTTAATGATTGCCAAGGAAAGCTTCTCATGAATGCAAGTCATCTGGGGAGGAGGGAGGGCAGTCTGAGCTGGCCTGGAGCGGGGTGCACCCAGGGACCCCATCTCAGCCTGCTTGCTGTGCCTCCTGCCTCACCAAGCCATCCTCCCACCTCTTGTTTCTGTGAGTTCAGCACCAGTATGCCAGCCCACGTCCCTGCCCTAGGTCTTTGCTTTCCTGCTTCTCTCCCTGAGGGCCACCATTCCTTCCTCTTTGCCAAAGCAAGCTCTCCTTCTCTTTGGGGTTCCACTCTGAGAGCCACCTCCTCCAGGAGCCTTCCCTGACTGCTCGACTTCCTTGCTCTGGGTGGGTCCCTTCTCTGAACTCCTCCAGGCCATTAGCAGATTTTTTCTGAGTGCTCCCGTGGGGTTGGGCGCTGCAGGGTGAGGTGGGATTTTCCAGGCAGACAAGGAGTGAGGGTGAGGGCGTCTTGCAGCAGAGAGGGCAGCTTGACATGATTTGGTGGTCAGATAATGGATCAGCAGAGGCTGTGTGGCCTTCATGGCACCTGTGGAACACCTGAGTGGGCGTGTCCAGGGGGCAGGCAGCCCCCTAGAGAAGCTGTTTTCTTCCCACCTGTTGATCCCCTGCAGTTTCCTTGCTAAGTATGTCTGTCTCCTCAGAAAGAAGGGATTCTCTTTGAGGGCAGCCATGACTTCTCATAGCCCCTCAGCAAGGGCCAGAGTGTCAACACGTACACACTGAGGAGCGCGGAATTGAATAGAGACTGTCCCCTCCTGCCCCTCTCCCCTCCCGGCACCTGCTCCTCACCTCCGCCCGCCCGTGCCGGGCCCAGGTCGTTGTGCACCCGCTCACTTCGGATTCTGAGCGTCTCCTCTCCCGAGTGGATTCTAGGCCCTGTGACGTGAACAATCGCAGAAGCTCAAGGCGGTTGTCCCAGGACTGGGCCAAGCATGGGCACCACATCTGGAGTTTGTGACCGGGCTGATTTCCAGGCTGCCCCCCCCACCCCCCCACCTCTCAGAAAGCCTGAGATGGGCCCACCTTACCCACTCTGTGTTATCAGAGAGCCCCCTGGTCATTTGGGCACCCAGCTGAGGTTGGGACTTATTGCCAGAGAGGTTTTCCAGGCCTCTGTCTCTGCCCCTCCTTAAGGTCAGCTCCCCAGACCCCACCTGGGCATTTTCCAGATGGGGAGCTCGGTGCCCTTGACATGGGCCTTGCTTATTGGAGGCGGTTGGTGCCCCTGTGGCCTGAGCTAAAGCCTCCCAGTGGCTCTTGTGGGGGTGCCTTGGGTCTGCCCCAGGACTGCATGGCTTCCTCCTCCAGGTTGCCAGCCCTGCTTCCCCAGGATGTGGAAAGGCACTCTGCACCCCATCTTCTCTGGGTCTCCCTCCCTGATCTTCCTGTCTGGGCTCTCTCACAGGCTGACAGCCTTATCTCAGCCTGGAAGTTTCATATGACATTGGAAGTTTAGGAGGTGGGTGGAGACAAGATTGTGCCTTCCCCAGCAGCCTGACATTTCATTGTTGGGGTGAAGGGGACCCCAAGCATCAGGGCTTGTTATTCCCTGCCCATTAACCTGGCAGGGGCTTCACCCACTCCTAACCTGGGGGCAAGGACCTGCCTCCTGCAACCCCCTGGAGGCCAGGGAGTGGAGGCACCCTGGTCCCCATTGTGCAGGGCTCAGCGGCAGACCAGCCCTGAGTGGGCTCTGCTCTCATCTGGGACTGGAGTCTCAGCCGTCTCCACTCTGGCTGTGCTTTACAGTCACCTGGCACCCCCCTCCCTCCCTGACCTTAACTGAGCGGTAGGCCCAGGCATCAGGAGGTTTCCAAGCTCCCTGGTGTGGTTCTGACATCCAGAGTTGAGGCCCTCTGGGCTATTTGCCCAGCGCCCACCTGTCCAGCCCTGAAAATGGGTGGAAATAGTTACACTGGAGTTGAACAGCCAGTGCCATCTTACTCTGTGTGTCGCATAATACTGAATAAACACTTGCATTTTAGGAGAAGGTATTTGAAAATTTAAATCATTAGAAGCAGACATTTAATAATTTAAAATATGAAAATGTATATAGCATTTTATAACATCAAGTAAATGTAAATTTATAAAAATTGACATTATAGTCTGGTCTCTATTGGCAGATACACAAAAATGAAGTATTCAAAACGTTAAAATCTACACACTTCAGAAACACAAAATGTAGTAATGAAAAATTGACGATGAAACTTTGATCCCTTAAAATCAAAACACATTGACTGTATCATTATGTCACAAGGATGTATTTTCTGAAACGTTTTCTAGAAAAAAAAAATTCCCTGACTCTTCCCTAGCTGGGGAGTGGTGAGAAGATATATTTGTGAGATATCTTCAAATATTTTCCACTGACTAGGCCCTTTGGCTTTTTTTCAGGGATGACAGTCTTATTTACAAGGAGCCATAGCTTTTGTTTCTAAAGCATTTCCGGTTTGTCCTTAAGTTCTTCAGTTTTGTCTTGTTTAGATGGAGATTCTGATGCAATGTTTCCTGTATCAGTTTCAAAACTGTCTTGTTGATATTCCACATGTTAGAAAAGTCTGTGAACAGAGTAGTAATTATTCTTGCAACAGAGTTGCTTTCTCTGCTACCACGCAACATCCAAGAAGGGCTCAAGAGGTATTTCACATTTCAGAATTTTATTTTTGGTGTTGTGATTGTCTCTTTTTTAAAACATAGCCAAAAATTGAGAGATTAGCATAATGAACTTACATGCCTGGCCTCAGCGATGATTAATGCATGGCCTCCAGTCTCTACCCTTGCCCACCACCCCTGCTCCCAACTGGATTCTATTGAGGCTGATCCAGATGTCATATCGTTTCATCTGTAGTCACTTCAGTATACATCTCTCAATCAAAAGGGCCTGTAAAAAACATAACCATAGTATAGCATACTCTTATTGCATCTTGAGAATTGATCATTTCTCATTACCATAAAATATCCAGTATTTAGGTTTCTTCAATTGCCTCATACATTTTTTTTATAGCCAGTTAGCAATTTCACATCTTAAAAATTCTGAGAAATATTTTGGACCAAGGAAAATACAGCATTTTGGCACTGAAGTGCAGGATTCATGAATAGAGCATGGCAACCACTGGGTGGAAGGTTCTAGACAAATGTGCTAGGCCCTGCCCCTAGGGTTCAGCGTTCAGTGAGCAGCAGAAGTCATTCAGCAAACCCGCTTCATTCAACAGTAACACTCAGAGGCAGCAGTGAACCAGATGGACTTGGCCAGTTTTGACCTGAGGGGAACCAAGGCACTAGTATTTCACTGTGAAGTTTGCAAATGGGATGATAGAGATCCTGGCAAGTGATACTTGAGTTTAACCTTGGCGAATGGGTAGAATTTCAACAAGAAGAAAAAGTGGAGGAAGAGGTATCTTACCCCGAGTAAACCGCAGGTGCAAAGGCATGGAGGTGCAAAAGCCCCTGGGGTGTTCAAGAGCAGAGATGAATAATGGGGAGTGGGCATATGGCGAGACTGGTGGGAGGGGAGCCTGGGGCTTGAGGATATGCTGAGAAGCCAGGCTTCTGGGGCCTTCCAGAGGAGACTCCACAGTTTTGCCGTGGAGTTGTGGACCGTGAGTCAGGAGGGCAGAGCCTCGCGGGAGCCACGAGGAGTTACTCGGATTTCCAAGCCCTTCCTGGAGGCCTGCATCCACTAGACCAGGACACTTGCGGGGCAAGACTACGTCTGCCTCGATCTGCATGTATCTCCAGGGCTGGCACCGTGCCTGGCACACGGACTGTGCTCACATGGGTCTGTTGATTGATGACCATCCAAGCAACCTGTGCAAAGCGCAGCTGCTCAGCTGACCACCACCATGGGCATACGGGAGGGAGCCGGCCCCTGTGGGCCTTCGGCTTGGGGAAATGGGGTGGCTTTTCCAAAAATGTGTGAGCTATTTGGCTTTAGGATCTGGGCCCCAGTTACCGTGAATGGAGGACTTCAAAGCCAGTGCCCCTGGGTTGCCAGGCAGAACAAGGGCACGTGGAGGAAGGCTCAGAGACAAGCTTCTCAGGTGGGCCTAGGAGGACATGCCAACATTTGCAAACTTAGGTTGACTCACATAGCTGATTTCTCCAAGACTGGCCAAGTGTTGGAGGACTCCTTCATTTTCTTTTAATAGCATTGTTGCTTTGGTTAAAAAAAAAAAAATGTATATATATATATATATATATTATACATTATTGTAATAATGCACATTGCGTATTATTGTGGGCAAACTCTACTGTTACAGAAAGTAGAAGGAAGAGATTAAAGCAAATCCCTAGAGCCAACCACTGCCATCTAGACAGAACCACTGTGAACACTTTGGGGAATGTCCTTCCAAATATTTTTCTGTCCATAAATATAAGCAGTTAAATGTAGCACCATTTATATAGATGGTGTTACAAGATGTATGCTGTTCCATAACCCACCTTTTTCATTTAACAACATGTCATGGTACCATTTCCTGTCAGTCACCACAGATCTGTAACATTTTTAATAGCTGCACAGTGTGATTTTACATGGATGTACCATAACTTACCCAGCCAGCAATCTACTGCCAGAAATTTGGATTGCCTCCAATTTTTCTCTGCAATGTGCTAAAGAATATCATTCAACAGGTTCCAAGTGTGCTATAATTGCCTAGTGATAAATACCTGGAATAGCTGAAATAGCTGAACAAAAGAAAGGTTTGGGTCACTTGTTGAGTCCTAGAGCCAAGCCCGGAAGTCACCATGGCAACCCTCCTGGCAGGTGGAGTGCCCATTAGCCTCAGCTCCAGCCCGAGAGGTGGGTCAGAGCCGAAGGGGAAACAGTCTGTTCTCAAGCAAAATTATAAACCCAGGGCAGAAGGAACATTAGAATGCATTTATGTAGAACTGAGATGGTTTAGGATGCAATGGTGACAGTAGCCCCCATTTATTGAGTGCTTGCTATCGGGTAGATACCATGGTTTTGCATTCTCACAAGAGGCATTGATAGATTTATTATCCTCATTTAGCTGATAAGAAATTGCAAATGGGAGAGATCAGGAGATCTGGGCAATGGCACACAGTAAGTGATAGAAGCAAGATTTGACACTATCCTGCATCCACAACTCGCAATCCCTTTTACCCTACCTAGTCACCAGCCTCTCTCCCATCACCACCCCTGAGACCTCCAGTCCTGACTCCCCACCCCCTCATGCACTCTCCCACAGCATTCAGCTGGAATGCGCAGAATCTTCAGTGGACAATTCGCCAGGCTCCCCCTTGGCCACTGCCACTCCATACCCTGTCACCTCCCTGCTGAACAAAGGCCAGCTCCCTGAACTCTTCAACTGTTGTTCTCCATGTTGTGGCCCCCGCTGCACATCCACGTAGAATGCCCGCATCTTCCGTGGCTGCTATACTCCCGTGTGTTCTTCAAGACTCGCTCAAGCTTCATTTCTTCCGGGTCTTTCCTGCCTCCCTAGTGTGATGCCCTGCCTCTGTGTTCCCCGTGAAGTGTCTGTTTCTAGCTACTGTTGTGCCACCAGGTGTGTTTTGTGTCAGTTGTTCACTCTAACCTCCTGCACTAGAATGTGAGCTCTGAGGGACGGATCGGTCCTGTCTGTTTCTCCATCCCACATCCCACCATAGCCTTGGCCACGTAGCAGGCATTCAGTAAAGCTGTGCTGAATGGGTGAGTAAATGATTGCATATATTCCCCTCCACCCTCCGTTTCTGCTCCCAGCCCCAGGGGAAAGAGGGAGGGCACAGGGAGACCCAAGCGTATCGGACAAGCACCCTGCCTACCAGGGGCACTCCCTGCCTCCCTGCCTCTCACCTGGCTGGTTCCACAACACCTGCCCCACCCTCCATCCTCCATAAGCCCAGCTCACCCCTTCCTTTCACCACAATTCCTGCCTTGCCCTGCCAGGGAACCCAATGTCCTGGGCAAACTCCTTTTTTTTTTTTGTATCATTAATGTACAATTACTTGCACAACATTATGGTTACTAGAGGCCCACTATTATCAAGTCCCCACCACATACACCATTGCGGTCACTGGTCCATCAGCATAGTAAGATGCTACAGAATCGTTACTTGTCTTCTTGGTGTATATTGCCTTTCCTGTGTCTCCCCACCCCTACATTATGTGTGCTAATCGTAATGCCCCTTTTCCCCCCTCATCCCTCCCTTCCCACCCATCCTCTCCAGTCCCTTTCCCTTTGGTAACTGTTAGTCCATTCTTGGGTTCTGTGATTCTGCTGCTATTTTGTTCCTTCAGTTTTTGCTTTGTTCTTATACTCCACAGATGAGTGAAATCATTTGATACTTGTCTTTTCTCTGCCTGGCTTATTTCACTGAGCATAATACCCTCTAGCTCTATCCATGTTGTTGCAAAATGGTAGGATTTGTTTTCTTCTAATAGCTGAACAATATTCCATTGTGTATATGTACCACATCTGCTTTATCCATTCATCTGCTGATGGACACTTAGATTGTTTCCATTTCTTGGCTATTGTAAATAGTGCTGCGATAAACATAGGGGTGCATCTGTCTTTTTCAAACTGGGCTGCTGCATTCTTAGGGTAAATTCCTAGGAGTGGAATTCCTGGGTCAAATAGTGTTTCTATTTTGAGTTTTTGAGGAGCCTCCATACTGTTTTCCACAATGGTTGAACTAATTTACATTCCCACCAGCAGTGTAGCAGGGTTCCCCTTTCTCCACATCCTCACCAACATTTGTTGTTGTTTGTCTTTTGGATGTTGGCCATCCTAACTGGTGTGAGGTGATATCTCATTGTGGTTTTAGTTTGCATTTCTCTGATGATTAGCCATGTGGAGCATCTTTTCATGTGCCTGTTGGCCATCTGAATTTCTTCTTTGGAGAAGTGTCTGTTCAGCAATTCTGCACATTTTTTAATTGGCTTATTTGCTTTTTGTTTTTTGAGGTGCATGATCTCTTTATATAATTTGGATGTCAACCACTTATCAGATATGTCATTTATGAACATATTCTCCCATACTGTAGGATGTCTTTTTGTTCTACTGATGGTGTCCTTTGCTGTACAGAAGCTTTTTAGTTTGATATAGTCCCACTTGTTCATTTTTGCTTTGGTTTCCCTTTTCTGGGGAGATATGTTCATGAAGAAGTTGCTCATGTTTATGTCCAAGAGATTTTTGCCTATATTTTTTTCCAAGAGTTTTATGGTTTCATGACTTACATTCAGGTCTTTGATCTATTTTGAGTTTACTTTTGTGTATGGGGTTAGACAATAATGCAGTTTCACTCTCTTGCATGTAGCTGTCCAGTTTTGCCAACACCAGCTGTTGAAGAGGCTGTCATTTCCCCATTGTATGTCCATGGCTCCTTTATCCTATATTAATTGACCATATATGCTTGGGTTTATATTTGGGCTCTCTAGTCTGTTCCACTGGTCTGTGGGTCTGTTCTTGTGCCAGTACCAAATTGTCTTGATTACTGTGGCTTTGTAGCAGAGCTTGAAGTTGGGGAGCGTAATTCCCCCTTCTTTATTCTTCCTTCTCAGGATTGCTTTGGCTATTCCGGGTCCTTTGTGGTTCCATATGAATTTTAGAGCTATTTGCTCTAGTTCATTGAAGAATGCTGTAGGTATTTTGATAGGGTTGTGAATCTGTAGATTGCTTTAGGCAGGATGGCCATTTTGACAATATTAATTCTTCCTACCGGGCAAACTCTTATATCACTGCTCCCCCTTCCCTGAATCTGTCTGTGTCCCCATCAGGCCCACGAACTTGACTTTTTCTTACCCCTTGAGTCCTCTGTGCTCCTCTCCCTTGGGGGACCGCAAGTGCTGTGAAAGTCACCTCTCTCTGCCTGTAGCCTTGACTCCTCCTACTAGATGCGGTCACATATTATTAAACTGCAAATTTGTGTGCCTCAAACTCAACTTCACTAAAAACTGTGCTGGTCTGGCTCCCTTCCTTCATGGCGTTGCCGTATCTTGGACCCTGGGAGATGGCATTCTTAGCCCCCTGCTCTCCCTGTTGTCAATCACCTGACTTTTATCACCAGGATGCCCTACATAGGGCTCCCTGCCAGCCTGGCAGGAGCGTGGGGTCCAGGTGCTGCCATGAACTGAGAGCGCTGACCCTGCTGACCCCAAGCCTGGAGAAGCAGGGGTCATCACATGCCAATTTGACAAAGGACTGTATGTCCTCAAATTTGTCAAGAGAAGCTGGGGTCCAGGTTTTTATTTTATGTGAGGTCCCTTGATTTTTTTAAATGTTGGCCTAGTTCTTCTTTGCCTCTCTCTTAACAGATTTATTTTTTTTTAGAGTAGTTTTAAATTTTTAGAAAAATTTTGCAGAAGGTACAGAGAGGGCCCCATGCCCCCTTCCCTACCACCAGCTTCCCCTAGGGTTAATGTCTTCCATTAGTGTGGTACACTGGCTACAGTTGATGAGCCCGTATTGGTACATTATTGTTAACCAGTAGTCACTCTTTGTGTTGTACATTCTATGGGCTTTTACAAGAGCATAAGAGCACAGTCAGGTGACCACCATTACTGCATCACGCCAGTTACTGCTTTTCTCATGCCACTTGTTTTTGAAACACTTTAGAAGCCAACAGTCTCTGCTTCCCACATGCTTTCATCTCACTCTGCCCATCTTTTTCATTTTCTTTACCCCACCCCATATGCAACCCCTCTCAGCAATCTGTACTCCTTGGAACTTCCTATCCCTGGATGTGGACACTCCCTGCCTACCAGACTGGAAGCTCCTTGAGGTGATCAGAGATACGGAGAACTCGGCCTCCTTGGTGCCTGGCCAGGTGTGAGCGCTCTGGGCACTCTGTGCCGTGTGAATGCCCGCACATGTGCTGGCTCTGGGGCTTCCAGCAAAAATGTTTCGGGTGTCGTTGACAACAGGCGGGGAGTGTGTGTCTAGTGACAGAGACCTAGGCAAGTCTCAGGTTTCAGTGGCAGCAGGGAGGGGAGAGGAGCTGTTCCAGCAAGTAGAGCTGTAGAGAGGGAGGAGTCGGGGACAGACACAGCCTTGGGTGGCAGGACTGACTGGAGGTCTCTGGGGCCAAGGAAAGGAGGCCTGGAGGCCTCATGAATGAGATGAGTGCCCCTGCAAAAGAGGCCCCAGAGAGTTCCCTCCCCTCTTCCCCATGGGGAGACGGGGCGGGAAGTGGGCAGTCTGCGACCCAGAAGCCTTCACTGGAACCTGACCGTGCTGGCGCCCTGATATTGGACTGTGAGAAATACAAGTTTGTCATTTATAAGGCACCCAGTCTACAGTATTTTATCATATCAACTTGAATGGACTAAGACAGTGTTTCTATATAATGGTTTATATTTTTCTGGAAGATTTGGAGAAAATAAATTTTTATATTAATACAAACATAACTAAGTTACAGGACAGACTATAAAATTCATGTGCTTTTATTAAGGTGTTTTTTATTGTGGTAAAAAGTGTGTAACATAAAATTTACCATTTTAATCATGTTCAAGTGTATAATTCAGTGACGTTAAATAAATCCACAATGTTGTGCAACCATCATCACTGTACATTTCTAGAAAGTTTCGTCATCCCAAACAGAAACTTTGTACCCATTGAACAGCTGCTTCTAATTCCTCCCTCCCCATACCCTCTATTCTGTTTTCTGTCTCTCTGAATTTGCCTATTCTCAGTACCTCCTGTCAGAGGAATCGGACGGTATTTGTCCTCTTGTGACTGCCTTATTTCACTTAACATAGTGTTTTCAAGGTTCATCCATGTTATAATATGCATCAGAATTCCATTCTTTGGAAGGTTGAATAATATTCTATTGTATGTATGTATCACATTTAGTTCATCTCGTCACCTGCTGGCGGACATTTGGGTTGTTTCTGCATTGTGGTTGTTATGAATAATGCTGCCGGAACACGGGCGCACAGGCATCGGTCTGGCCCCGCTTTCCATCCCTTTGGGTATATATATATATATATCAGGTGGTGATTCTATGGTGAACTCTTTGAAGAGCCACCGTAATGGTTTCCACACTGGTTGTGCCATTTTATAATCCCACCAGCAATACACAAGTATCCAATTTATACACATCCTCATCAACACCTGTTCTTTTTTTTTCTTTCTTTTTGATAATAGTTATCCTAATAGTGTAAGGTGCTGTGTCATTGTGGTTTTGATTTTCATTTCTCTAATGCCTAGTGATGAAGAGCATCTTTTCCCGTGCTTTTTGGCCATTTGTATATATCCTTGGAGAAAAGTCTATTGAAGTCCTTGGCCCATTTTTGAATTGGGTTTTGGTTGTTGTTGAGTTGTAGGAGTTCTTAATATATTCTGGGTATTAATCTCATCAGATACATGGTTTGTATTCTATGGGCTGTCTTGCCACTCTCTTGATAGTATCCTTTATGTACAAAAATTTTAGTATCCTTTATGCACAAAAATTTTAATTTTTGTGTGTGTTTTTAAGGTAAAACAGGAGTCTGAAGGAGGCTTGGGGCTGCTCCTAGACTCTGCCCACCTTTCCCATTTTCCCACTACAAGTTCAGCCCTCTGTGGTGGTGAGGACCCTTTGGTGATCCTCTGGGGGGGGCACTTCTGGCACAGAGATGGGATGGAACTCTGTCTTGGTCGTCTCCTGTGCTCTGTGCCATTATCTGTTTAATGTGAAGGAGATCTGGGCAGGAGCCCCAGAGGAGGGAGAGGATCTGTGCGACTCTGATGCCAGTGCCTGCACTCTCTGTTCTCAGCCAGCTTGACTTGAGCCTAGTCAGCAGGTGCTCTTTAGCCAGTAGCTCCTGCTACAACCAGGAAGCTGGGGACCTACTGGGATCAGTCAGTGGTCAGACCACTCTGATGCCTGCCAGCCCAGGACTGCCCCACAGCATGGGCAGAAAGGTGATGCTAGCCGCCTCTTCAATCTCTCCACTGGTTTCTCACACTGGTAACTCCCTCTGTTCACATTGCTTCTTTGGGTCAAAAGTATGACCTCTTGTCTGAAATGCCATCAATGAAATTCATGCATCCAGTGGTAACCTGGACAAGATGACCTTTCAGGGGTTACCTGATCTCATGTTCCCAGTATTCTAAAGGCAACATGGGAAAAATTCCTACCAAACAGCATTCTTTGTTTTTGCTGTATATTCCCAGCTATGAGTTTTTTTGTTTTCTAACCTAATTTTTCAGAAAAGAAGAAATGGCATTATAGTTGGGTCCATCCAGAGTTTTTTATATTCAGGGTCTTTCCATTCCTTTATTTTTGAATAATCAGCGGCTTTCTGGGCTGTCTGGGGGAGGACTCTGTTCCCTGAATCTCTCCCCATCAATGCTTTCCTGTGATTCTTTCAGAAGGCACCTGACACATGCAGGCAACTTAGAGAGAGACTGAAAGAGAAAGAGAGGTAAAAAAAAAATGCAGTCAAGATTGAGATTTATTCCCAGGAACAGGGTCTCCAGGCTGTAAGTACTGGTTTTACTTGTGAGACTTCAGTGACCCCTGTAAACAGCAGAGTGGTAAGCCACTGCAAAATGACTTAGCCAATCAGCCATTTACAATTACAGTTTTTCATCAATTCCTATGTGCTTTTAAAAAAAAACATTTTAATAGCTCTGAAATCAAGATTCATTTCGAATCAGTGATGTCTCATGATTATAATTAGTAGCATTTTTTTTTTTCTGTCTTACTGGAACACGAAATGGTGGTGTAACTTCCAGCTGAGAGTGTCTGGAGTTGGTTGAAACACAGCCTTGGGCGCTATCAGTGTTTAGAGGTGAGGGTCAGAGGAACCCCCCAGCCTCACCACCAGGTGGCGCAGTGCAGAACAGGTCTCAGGCTGAGTTCTATGCTCATACGTAATTTTTAGCCAGCAGGCACACAGGTGGTACAATGACCTGTTCTGTAGGCACGTGGAGTCCCAGCAATCTGCCCTTTTAGGGACTCTTCTGTGCATCTTTCCTGAAAGTTCATGTGAGGTTGATGTGACTGTTGTCTCATGCATCAGCTGAACTTTTTGGTTTCAAGCCTCCCGAATCCTCCCTAAAGGGCTCATCTGGACTCATTCAGAGGGGCAGCCACCCTGGGGCATCCCGCAGCTGTTGCTGCTCAGGAGAGGGAGGGCGCCTGCGCAGTAGTTCCCACCAAGTCACAAGCTCTAATTCCACTAATTTCCCCAGTGACACAGCTTCTACTGGTAGTCAGCAAATCCTCTGGTGTTGATAAAAAAAATAACCCCGACTGAACCAAAGTTGTGGCCTCTGGAGAGCGAGTTATGTTTAGTCTTTCAAGTGCTAATTAACCACCACCCGAGGGATATGGGTCAAAACTAACATTTTCCTTTTCCCGCTGTGTGAAATGTTTGAAGGCAAGTTGCAGAAAGTGTAATAATAGCAAATGAATACTTGTGACTTGGGAAACATTTTTTGAGCAACAGCATTAAACACAGCTTCAAAAAGCACAGATTTCAAATAATTTCAATGGAAACAAGAATATTCTTCGCTTAAACTGCATTAGTGGCTCCAGAAAGTGGCTGTAGTTATGAAGATACTGTAGTTGAAAATACATATGAAGATTTTGAATACACCTACATGTGTGAAATATGAGTGGATAAACAATATTTTAAACTTAGTATGTTGGCTCTAGCAAGGGATCCTAAATAGGTATGGTGAGCCAAATTAATCAATTAATGTTATAAAGAGACTGTGTACCAGGTCATTTGCATCCCTGGGAGTTATCGCAAAAAAAGTCATACATTTTTTTTGCACCTTCTCATTTGGAAAATAGCCTACCAGCTGATAGTCAGCCACTTTATATGCAGACAGACTCAGTTGTGAGGTTTGCTGGCCGCGTCCTTCAAGGCCTGGGATACGCAGTATGGGCTGAAGTTTATGGGCAGAGGGGCCTCCAGGAATATGGATGAGCAACAGCCTGAGAGGGGGCTGAGGTAGGCAGGGGCAAATTTCACCCCTTATTAATTTTGGTTGGTCTTAAATCTGAGAGGACTAGCCTGGAAGTTCTTGATGGTGGCTTTCTTGTTTTGATTTGTCCTTTTTTAGGGCTATTTCAGGGAAACTCAGTAGGTCCTGAAGAGTGTGTTACAGCCCATTTCCCTTTTCTAGCTGTTTTAAAACATTTTTAAGCTGCGGAGCCCTCTTTTAAGTGAAATCTTATATAGAACACCAATATACTTTTGGAGTAGGAGCAAAGCTTCCCATCGTGTTTTGATTTCGAACTCTCCGAAAGCCTTTGTTTCATTCAGTCTTGTTCCTAGACTTCTGCACAGAGAGCGAACAAACCAGGCTGCAGACTGAAAGTGACACGCTGGGTTTTACATTGTTGGTGACATTAAGAGCTTGGCTTGTGATGGAAAGAGACTAAGAAGACCCATGAATTCATTTTATGTTCGTTTATATCTGAGACGATTAGCAATGGACACAATTGATGAATCATCAGCCATCCTTTGTGACTTCCCATGATCATCCCCGGGTACTTCCACGGTTCAGACAAATGTAAAGGTTTACATTTTCAATGCAAAATAGCGACATCCTAACAGGAAAACGCGCCACAAGAAACCACCCGAAGCAGCGAGGTCAGGTTCGGGCCCATCTCAGAGTCTGTCACAACCTGATGATGGACACAGAGGGTCCTTGTTTAGCATCCAGGTTGTAAGCATCATTGTAAACATCAGTGTTTTCTGTCTTCTCTCAGTAGCAAAGAGAAGTTAAGTCCTAGGGCTGCGCACTAGGACTTAATCCCTGTAGTCAAAGTCAATTCTCTTCTTGAAAGGAGATTTTATGAAACCAGAAATCAAATCCTAGCTCTTTCACCTACTAGCTGTGTGATTTCAGGCAAGCCCCCTTAACTTTTCAACACCTCAGTTTTCCTGCCTGCAAAATATAAAATTTATTTTCCTATCTGAAAATTAATAGTGATAGAAAGTGTAGGTGGGACCCTCACTTTATGGCAGGACCAATACATAGGTTCTCTATTAATCATAAAAATAATCCTTTGAAGAAGATGCTGCTGTTGTTTCCATTTTACAGATGGGGAAACTGAGACGTGCTCAGGGTTGCACAGGAAATGGTGAACCCGTCTTTGAACCCCAGCGGCTTGAATCCAGCCCCAGGCCCTAAGGGCTCTGCCTCACTCCCTGAGTTGGCTGAGATGAGGCAGGCGGGCAGGGTAACCAGCACAGGCTTGGTACACAACGGGCCGGCTTCCTCTTCTCGGGGTAACTTGTACTGGTTAGTCGGGTGCATATCGTCTCATCTCTTTATTTATATATATTTTTGGGGACAGTGACTCTTATTCATCTTTTTTTCCTGTGCAACAAAGGAACAGAATGGTACGGAGGAAGCCTACTTCCCTCTGTTCTGTGTGCCACAAACCTACACAATTTTTGTGCCTGTTTAATCCCCACAGTGAATAATCAGCTATCCATTCAGCACATGATAAAAATGTAGCGAGCAGTGGCTGACGGACAGATGGACGAGCACGTACTACTTTCATTAGCTCTCGTTGTTGGTGTGCAGTCTGGTCATCCTAGCTCAGCCGTGTGTGCTGTGAGAGTGAGGCGCCATTTCTTTTCTCTCTCTCGCCCATGACATTGAGTTGACTCCCGGGAGCACCAGAGGAGGAAGGTGGGCAGTTCTGCAGAGACAGCTTTGGTCCCATTATTTGAGGTTTTTCTTTTGTGCTTCGTTCCCCCCAGTGCTGAACGTTCCCCTCACGTCGTGCCAGAGGGTGAATTGGTGGTGCTTCTGGGAGTGTAAGAGGCTCGGTGATTCAGACCTGGAAAACCACGAGAACGGAGTGTGCCTGCCGTGGCCCACTCACGTCAGGGTTGTTTGTTTGCAAAGTATTAACTTGTACTTTTTAACCTGGGTAAAATGTATGTGTGCTTTAAAAATAGTATTTTCTAATCAAATGAATAATCATATCTGACTTGACTGTTTATAGTTCATGATGCATGATCAAAACCAAAAGTTTCTGTGATATGACTGCCCTTGCACTGTTCACCATGTAAGAACTTATTCACTATGTTTTCTACCTTTATCTTGCATCTACCTACCACTTCAGCATTTTATTAAAAAAAATAATAATAATAATAATAATGGGGGAGAAATGTGGGATTCACATATAAATGAAGTATAAAAATCAAACAAATATTCATATTTGACCTGATTGTTTATAGTTCATGATGCATGATCAAAGCCGAAAGTTTCTGTGATGACTGCCCTTGTACTGTTCACCATGTAAGAACTTGTTCACCATGTAAGAACTTGTTCATTATGCTTCAGAAGATTGGAGACTGATGAGAATTAGGCTTGGGGTGGATTAATGATTGTGCATTGAGTCCCCTATACAGAATTTTATTGTTGTTAACAACCATTTGATCAATAAATATGAGAGATGCCCTCTCAAAAGAAATAGTATTTTCTTTATTCCCTGTAATTTGGGAATATTACTTAACTTTTATTGTGGTAAAGTATGCACAACATAAAGTATATCATTTAACCCTTTTCAAGGATGCAAGTGAGTGGCGTTAAATATATTCACCATGTTGTACAACTGTCATCGCTCTTCGTTTCTAGAAAGTTCTCATCATACCAGACAGAAACTTTGTACCCATTAAACTGCTGTTCCCCATTGCTCCCTTTCCATACCCTCTCTTCTATTTTCTGTCTCTGTGAATTTGCCTATTCTGGTACCTTCTGCCAGTGGAATCATATAGTATCTGTTCTTTTGTGACTACCTTTTCTCACTTAACATGTTTTCAAAGTTCATCCATGTTGTAACATGCATCAGGATGTCATTCCTTTTTAAGGTTGAAGAATATTCCATTGTATGTGCAGACAACATTTTATTTGTCACTTCGTTTACCTGTTCGCCTGCTGATGGACACTTGGGTTGTTCCCACCTTTTGACTATTGTGAATAATGCTCACATCAGTGTTTTTAAGAAAGAAGCAAACTTATGACCATGAAACATTAATGTATTTTTGCTACATAGTTCCCTAGCTCACAGAACATAAAGAACTATAATAAGCAAAAGTATAAACAAACCACAAGAACAAAAACACACTTCAAATGCAGAGGATGAGGAGCATTGCTTTCACGAACAGCATTAAATGAGCATTTGCAAAAGGCCCAGGATGAGGCTAGCGTGCAGCCTGATTTCCCAAGCATCCCGGGAGGTCTTCCCAGCAGAGGGGGGATGAGGCCTAGAAAGGTAGCTTTGTCTGCAGGGAGATATGGTTGGTGCCATGGGAGGTACCAGAAGGTCTTTGGGCCTTTTGAGGCAGGGACTGAACCCCTCTGGGAGGCTGCGCTGAGGAGGTGGCAAATTTTGGCCCAGTGATAATGAAGTAGAGGGGGCATGGGCTTACGGTAAATTCCTAGCTCAAATAAAAATTCTTTTTTGCTAAACTCAGCTTATATATTTTTTACTTCCTGGACCTATCCTGAGGGCTTTGGGCTTCTCTGTTCTCATTACTCTAAGCTGTGAAGCAGTCTTAGGCCTGCATTTAAACAACCCTGTTACTCCAATTTACTCTGTCTCCAGCGGGTGCCTTGAATTTGCTTGGTCTCAGTCAGCCTTCTGGAAGAACTGCTTCTCTGGGGGTGATCGGGAGCTCAGCTCTCAGTCCTCTTCAGCCCACAGTGTGGACACAGACTTGGGATCACACTGCCTGCCCAGGGGTGGCACGCCGTGAAGTGGAGAGTGAACAGCGCCAGCCCGCCCCTAGCTGTGCCAACTTAAGGAACTTACTCCACTCCCCTGACCCTCATGTGCCACATGAAGGGGCTGGGTGACCTCCATGGCCCTTTCCAGCTCTACAATTATGATTGCCCATATTGTGATTTGATTATCTTCCTCCAGCACTTTTGGAGTACAGGACTCAGCAGTCTGATAGTTTTTGCTGTTGCTTTTAAGGAAGCCTGAATATTTTGCCGTCACAAGCTAGTGTGTGTTCCACAGCTAAACAGTTTTGACAGTCCGGACCCAGCTGGACTTAGGCTGAGACTGACCAGATCTCTCTGCATTGTCCTCTTTCAGGGAAGCAGCCTGGCACTGGCTGGCCAGAGGCATCCCAGGCCATGTCAGAACTTAGAGCCTGGTGAGAGGCAGCAGCTGTCACCCCGTGGTGTTCCTGCCCGACTTCAAGATGCTGAGCCTGAAGCTCCCCAGGTTGTTCAGCATTGACCAGATGCCCGAGGTATGTGCTTTTCCACCAAAGCTTGAGTTCCATGCTGACCTACGGGCATGGCCTCTGTTACAGCCACTCCTCTGTGTTCAACCAGTCTGTTCTGCAAAGGCCTTTCTCTTCACGGAGGCTCTGTCAGACTCCTTTGGGGAGTTAGAACCTCCTGTTTCCTCCACCTACCCCAAAACTGGAAATGGAAGTGATCCTGAAACTGTGAGGTCATCACCCTTCCCTGTGACATTTGTATTTTATTCCAAGCAGTCATTATTGAGTGAGATTACAGGTTCTGGCCGAGGAGATGAAGCTCCCAGCACCTGGCTGGGTGGAAGTTGCTTTCTGGACCCTCCCACAGGCATTTGGACGCAGCCAGGGACCACGTCACCTGGGGTGTGGCTTTGTTGTCCTCACTTGCAGGAGGCCCAGGCCAGGCGTGGTGACGAGAGGAGCTGTTGAGGCGGCCTTAGCCCCGACCCTTAATGAACTCCTGGGCCTGAGAAAGCATGTGCAGCCATCCTGAAACGCCTGGTACTCATTGACAATCTGCATTTTTAATGAGCATTAGGTGAGGCCATTCTGCTTGTGAGCTGTGGCAAGCCAGTGCCCCCCTCTCTCCCTTGCAAAGAAAACATCATTTCGTGACACCCTGTTCTGGTGTGAAATCTCCTTCCTTTCTGACAGAAGAGAGTAAGTGTTATTTCATGGTGGGAAGTTTCATCTGGAGGATGTCACAGATGGAGGGGAGAGCCCTTTTGCACTCAGCTGACTGCCAAGCACTTACGACTTTCCCCAGAAAAATAAATCCTCAACAACCTTGTGTCATGTGGGGAAGATTAAGAGGAGAGGAACTGCCCAACCCTCTGCCTAAAAGCCATAAAGCTGGGTGATTCCAGCAAGACAGGCTGAGGGAAAATCAGAAGCGATGCTGAGCTTTTTGGCAGGAAGAGATGAGGAAATCAGCAGGTAACAGAAATAAAAAATGAGGGTGGATGCCCTGGACTCTGTAGACAGAGAGCCTGTCTCCATCCTCAGGCGGCCGTATATGTCTCCTCCTGTGTGTTTCACCAGTTGATTCTACCCACAAAGCACAAGCGGCTGTGGTTTAGTGGGAACACAGAAGAACTCTTTGATTCATTCACTCATGAAATTATTATTGATGCCTGCTATACACAAGGTGTTATCTGTGCAGGACTCAGAATAATCACATATGGGTCTTGCCCTTAAGGGGATTGTGGGGAAATGGAAGTTCCTATGGCCAGGATCCTCACCTGACCCTAAAGTAATCGGTAATGTAATTGGCCTACTGCTAGGCTAATGCTTGCACACCCATAGGCAATAAGTGATTCTTGACTGAGTCACTATGTAAAGAGCTCTGCCCAGGGCTCTACATGGAGGCAGAGATGGAGGAGGACTACAGACCTGCAGACCGCTGGATGCAGACGTGATTCCAGAGCTCAACCTACCTCTGGGAGAATAAAGCAGGGTATAAACCCTTTACCCCAAGAACTTCCATTGTCATTTCTTAATCTCTCCAAATCCATAGTGAATTTTCCCGAGACTGAAATCCTCAGGCAAGACAAGGCTCATTGTTGGTCAAGGAGATTTTAAAACGTGCCTGAGCTCTAATGTTGCAAAGTAAGTAGGGCATGTCCTAAGAGAGGAGCAGATAGGTTCAGAGGACGGACTTTGATCATGGAGGAGGAAAGAGCTGGGAGAGCTCCCTGGAGGGGTGATCGTTAAGATGGGTTTTGAGGGTGGGTAGAATCTGGGAGGTGGGGAGAGCCTTTCAGGTGGAAGGAAAGGTGTGAGCAAAGGCCTGGAATGGGGAAAGCACAGGTGTGGAACTCTTGGGGTGGGGATTATGGGTGTCTGCTGGGATGTCTCCCTGGGTGTTTTGGTCAAGGTTGGGTTCCAAGTATGTGCCCAGGAAAGAAGTGAAGGAGAGAGGATGGTCTCAATGGATACTTTGGGTAACACTCTGGGATTCTGAATGAATGGGGAGTGAGGGCCAGACAGCCCCTGCGGACTGAAGATGAACTGTCTTCTCTGTCCAGCTTGTCACAAGTGATGGAGGCGATGGTGTTCTTTCTAGAAAAGTGGCACAAGTCAGAGTCAGGAAACTGACATCACACCTCCATCAACCATTTGCTTCAAAAACTGTCCTTGGATTCCTCAAGGGAGGAACAACCTAAGACAGGCACAGTCGCAGGGGGGCCATCAGGTGAGAAATTGGGGATCAACAGAGGTGAGGCTCAGAACCTCATCCCCCCTGCTTTGAGAGAAATCTTCTGCATCTGTGGATGTTTTATTGCCGTTGTCTAGCTTGGATTAACACATAGTCTACAGGCACACACCTGATCATCTACAATTGCTCTCCTACAACACTAAACTATGTTTTCTACCTTTATCTTGCATCTACCTACCACTTCAGCATTTTATTAAAAATAAAAAAATAATAATAATAAAGGGAGAAATGTGGGATCAACATATAAATCAAGTATAAAAATCAAATGAATATTCATATTTGACCTGATTGTTTATAGTTCATAATGCGTGATCAAAACCGAAAGTTTCTGTGATGAATGCCCTTGTACTGTTCACCGTGTAAGAATTTATTCACTATGTAAGAATTCGTTCACCATGTAAGAACTTGTTCGTTATGCTTCAGAAGATTGGAGACTGACGAGAGTTAGGCTTGAGATGGATTAATGATTGTACATTGAGCATTGACCCCCCTATACTGAATTTTATTGTTGTTAACAACCATTTGATCAATAAATATGAGAGATGCCCTCTCAAAAAAAAAAAAAAAACTGTCCTTGGGCTCCCACATCCTCCGCTGGGCTTCCCAGCATCACGCCCAAGAGTCACGCAAACAGAAAACAGCTGGAGGGTGATTTTAGTTGAGGATTTGGTGGGGGAGCATTTTTCTGGTATTAAGGAGAAAAAAGGTATATTTTGCATGCAAATTTAAAATATACTGCATACCAATGTCAAGCTTACTGTTGGTGGGCTCTGCGGGTTCCGATACTCTGTCTGCAGAGTGACTTTGGACAAAATACTTAATCTTCCCACCTCAGTTTTGGCATCTGTAAAATGGGGGGATGACTGTCTGCTTCCTGAGTTGGTGAGGATTAAATGAGATGACTCACGTGAGGTGCCTGGCCCATGGTGAGAAGCCAATAATGTTGGCCGTCATTATTGTCAACTTTCCCATGCTCTGCAGGGCACTTGGAGGAGTAGAGAGGGTCAAGAGGCTTGGAACAGCTCAGCCCACAAACTCAAGCCCCAGCCTGGTATTTGCAGGCCCGACCCCTGCCCACCTCCTCTGCCATTTCCCACCCACAGACCCTCTTCTCTAGTCACCCCGATGGCCTCTTTCATTTCCGCACCAGATTGGGTATTCACTTCTCTTGATATCTGTTGGGAGACGGCTCTTCTGCCTCCCACCTCCTGGTCCTGTTTCAGGCTCCCGTCTCCATAGAGCTGTAGGTAGTCTCTCCCTTCTGTGAACCCCTTCGGCCGTTGGTGAAAACCTCTGCAGGCTGCCCTGGGTGGCCGCCTCTCCCCTGGTATCTCAATGAGCTGTGTGGTTTGAGCCACTTCCTTACCCTTTCTGAGCTTCACTCATCAGAGCTGGGTGGGGCACAACCTCTTGGCGGTGTCTGGGTTATAATTCTGGCACATCCCTGGCTGATAGACTGCTCACAGGGAAGGACAGTTTCTCCCTTCTCTCGGAAGATGGGACTTGGGTAGATGCCTCATAATTTCTAGTCTCCCATGTGCATCAAAACAGACCCAGGTACAACAGGGAGTATACAAAGTTTGCTCGAGGAACTGAGTAAATATTTAGAGGTTGACTCCTGCACGTACCCCATGTAGAGACAAAACAGAGAAGCCCTGAGAACAAGTTCATATGTAACATGGCATAACACTTTGCCAGGAAACAAAGGATTCTGTGTCAAATTGCGACTCTTTATTGACCAGAGTCGTGGCCCACAGACTACGTGCACCTTGTCCCTGATGCCTTAGTTTAGACTCAAGGCAGGAGGATTCCTTGAGGGGCCGGATGTGAAGAGGAAAAGCACTGCATTTCCCAGCCTTGCACTGTGGCTGCGCCCCTTATGAGGGGGATTTGGACAGGACTTGTAGCCCCTCCCAGGCTCAGTTCCTTATGTGCAAAATGGAGATCATCTCAGTTAGGTCACAGAGACATTGTGAAGACCCAAGAAAAATGGACTAGAACAGTGGACTGAAGGAAAGGAAACATAGCCAGGTAGATGGCTGGGGGTGGTGCTGGGCAGGTGGGCTCAGGCACCCAGGAACAAGCAGCCATCTCAGTAGGCGGATGCTTTTCCAGTCCGGGGTTTCTCAAAGTGGCTGCTTGGATCAGTGCCATCAGAATCATCCGGGAGCTTATTAAAAGCACAATAGGAGTTTTGACTTCCCCAATCTTTCTATCGTTCTTGCTTTAAATAAAGAGCAATACTTTGAACATGTCATCATTTAATATAATGTTAGTTTTCTGTGTGTATATAGATGTGTGTGTGTGTGTGTGTGTGTGTGTGTGTAAATAACCTTTATCAGGTTAAGGATATTCCTTCCTTTCCCCAGTTTCCTAGGATTTTTTCCCTTTAGTTAGGAATGAATATTCCAGAACTCTTTTTTTTCCAATCAGTATATCTTCTGAGATGGTTGTATGTGATTCACGTAAGTTATTAAGGTGGTGAATTTGATTAATTGATTTACTAATGTTAAACTAACGTTGCATTTAGATGCAACTTGGTTATGACCTATCTTTTTAATCTACTGCTGGAATCAGTTAGCTAATATTTTGTTTAGGATCCTTAAATCTACTTAATGAGTTGGCCTGTAATTTTTCTTTCTTATACTGCCCTTGCCTGGATTTGGCATTAAGATTATGCCAACCACAAATGAGCTGGAGAGTGTTGCCTATTTATATCTGGAAAAATTTGTATAACACTGGACTTACATATTCCCAGGTGGTTGGTAGAATTCACTTGTAAAATGGTCTGAGCAGAGCGACCAAATTGCTCGCTCCCAGGGAACTCCATTTACCTTTTTGTCTACATGACTGGTAACCTGTGGAGTTGTGCAGGGAACGACTCAGTCCTACAGCTGAATGTTCCTTGTGGAAAGATTTTTTTATATAACAGCTTTGTTGAGATATAATTCACGCACCATAAAACTCACCCTTTAAAAGTATATAGCTCAGTGGGTTTTAGTATTTTGACACCCACAAAGTGATGTTGCTCAAAAACATCACCGCAATCAACTTTAGAACATTTTTCTTCACCCTAGAAAGAAACTCGGCACCAATTCCTATCCCACCCCCACCCCGCCGCACCTACGGCAACCACGAATTTATTTTCTGTCTCCATGGATTTGCCTATCCTGGATATTTCATATAAATGAGATCATATAATAGGTGGTCTTTTATGAATGCTTTCTTTTACTTAGGATAATGTTTTTAAGGTTCGTTTATGCTGCAGCATATATTAGCACTGTGTTCATTTTTATGGATAAATAATATTCCACTGAATGATGTACCACAGTCTGTTTATTCATTCATCAGTTGGACACCTGAGTTGTTTCCATTTTTTGGCTGTTATGAGTAATGCTGCTGTGAACATACGTGGTACAGGTTTGCGTGTGGTCGTTTTTCAGCTCTCTTAGGTATATGCCTAGGAGTGGAATTGCTGGGTCAGGAGGTTAACTCTATGCTTGACTTTTTTTTGTGCTAAAATACATTTAACATTAACATTTAACATCTTAACCATTATTAAGGGTACAGTTCAGTGGTATTAAATACATTCACATTGCTGTGCAGGCATTCACCAACCATCTCTATAGTTTTTTTTTTTTTTTGGTTTTAGGTATTTTTTTTTAAATTAAGGTTTCACATGAAAAACATTGTGGTTACTACATTCACCCATATTATCAAGTCTCCCACACACCCTTGCAGTCACTGTCCATCAGTGTAGTAAGATGCCACAGATTCATCATGTGCCTTCTCTGTGCTACACTATCTTCCCTGTGACCCCCCACACCATAAACACAATACCCCTCAATCCCCTTCTCCCTCCCTCCCCACCACCCTCCCACACCCTTCCCCTTTGATAACCTCTAGTCCCTTCTTGGAGTCTCTGAGTCTGCTGCTGTTTTGTTCCTTCAGTTTTGCTTTGTTACACTCGACAAATGAGGGAAATCATTTGGCACTTGTCTTTCTCCTCCTGGCTTATTTCACTGAGCATAATATCCTCCAGCTCCATCCATGTTGTTGCAAATGGTAGGCTTTGTTTCTTTCTTATGGCTGAATAGTATTCCATTGTATGTATGTACCACTTCTTTATCCATTCACCTACTGATGGACACTTAGGTTGCTTCCGTTTCTTGGCTATTGTAAATAGTGCTGCAATAAACATAGAGGTGCATATGTCTTTTTGAATCTGAGAACTTGTATTCTTTGTGTAAATTCCAAGGAGTGGGATTCCTGGGTAAAATGGTATTTCTATTTTTAGTTTTTTGAGGAACCTCCATATTGCTTTCCACAATGGTTGAACTAGCTTACATTCCCACCAGCAGTGTAGGAGGGTTCCCCTTTCTCTGCATCCTCACCAGCATTTGTTGTTCCTTGTCTTTTGGATGCTGGCCATCCTAACTGGTGTGAGGTGATATCTCATTGTGGTTTTAATTTGCATTTCCCTGATGACTAGTGATGTGGAGCATCTTTTCATGTGCCTGTTGGCCATCTGAATTTCTTCTATCAAGAATTGTCTCTTCTTATCCTCTGCCCATTTTTTAATCAGGTTATTTGCTTTTGGGTGTTGAGGTGTGTGAGTTCTTTATATATTTTGGATGTTAACCCCTTGTCAGATATGTCATTTATGAATATATTCTCCCATACTGTAGGATGCCTTTTTGTTCTGTTGATGGTGTCCTTTGCTGTACAGAAGCTTTTTATCTTGATGTAGTCCCATGTGTTCATTTTTGCTTTTGTTTCCCTTGCTTGAGGAGATGCATTCAGGAAAAAGTTGCTCATATTTATATTCAGGAGATTTTTGCCTATGTTTTCTTCTAAGAGTTTTATGGTTTCATGACTTAAATTCAGGTTGTTGATCCATTTCGAGTTCACTTTTGTGTATGGGGTTGAACAATAATCCAGTTTCATTCTCTTACATGTAGCTGTCCAGTTTTGCCAACACCAGCTGTTGAAGAGGCTGTCATTTCCCCATTGTATGTCCATGGCTCCTTTATTGTATATTAATTGACCATATATGGTTGGGCTTATATCTGGGCTCTCTAGTCTGTTCCAGTGGTCTATGGGTCTGTTCTTGTGCCAGTACCAAATTGTCTTGATTACTGTGGCTTTGTAGTAGAGCTTGAAGTTGGGGAGCATAATCCCCCAAGCTTTAGTCTTCCTTCTCAGAATTGCTTTGGCTACTCGGGATCTTTTGTGGTTCCATATGAATTTTAGAACTATTTGCTCTAGTTCATTGAAGAATGCTGTTGGTATTTTGATAGGAATTGCATTGAATCTGTAGATTGCTTTAGGCAGGATGAACATTTTAACAATATTAATTCTTCCTATCTATGATCACGGGACGTGTTTCCATTTATTGGTATCTCTTTAATTTCTCTCATGAGTGTCTTGCAGTTTCCAGGGTATAGGTCTTTCACTTGTTTGTTTAGGTTTATTCCTAGGTATTTTATTCTTTTTAATTAAATTGTGAATGGAATTGTTTTTCTGATTTCACTTTCTGCTAGTTCATCATTAGTGCATAGGAATGCAACAGATTTCTGTATATTAATTTTGTATCCCACAACTTTGCTAAATTCAGATATAAGATCTAGTAGTTTTGGAGTGGATTCTTTAGGGTTTTTTATATACAATGTCATGTCATCTGCAAACAGTGACAGTTTGACTTCCTTCTTGCCAATCTGGATGCCTTTTATTTCTTTGTGTTGTCTGATTGCCATGGCTGGGACCTCCAGTACTATGTTGAATAGAAGTGGGGAGAATGGGCATCCTTGTCTTGTTCACGATCTTAAAGGAAAAGCTTTCAGCTACTCGCTGTTAAGTATAATGTTGGCTGTGGGTCTGTCATATATGGCCTTTATTATGTTGAGGTACTTGCCCTCTATACCATTTTGTTGAGAGTTTTTATCATGAATGGATGTTGAATTTTGTCAAATGCTTTTTCAGCATCTATGGAGATGATCATGTGGTTTTTGTCCTTCTTTTTGTTGATGTGGTGGATGATGTTGATGGATTTTCTAATATTGTACTATCCTTGCATCCCTGGAATAAATCCTACTTGATCATGATGGATGATCTTTTTTGACATATTTTTGAATTTGGTTTGCTAATATTTTTTTGAGTATTTCTGCATCTATGTTCATCATGGATATTAGTCTGCAATTCTCTTTTTCTGTGGTGTCTTTGCCCGGTTTTGGTATTAGAGTGATGCAAGCTTCATAGAATGAGTTTGGAAGTATTCCATCTTCTTCTACTTTTTGGAAAACTTTGAGGAGGATGGGTATTAGGTCTTCACTAAATGTTTGATAAAATTCAGCAGTGAAGCCATCTGGTTCAGATATTTTGTTCTTGGGTAGTTTTTTGATTACCAATTCAATTTCATTGCTGGTAATTGGTCTGTTCAGATTTTCTGCTTCTTTCTGGCTCAGCCTTGGAGGATTGTATTTTTCTAGAAAGTTGTCCATTTCTTCTAGATTATTCAGTTTGTTAGCATATAAATTTTCATGGAATTCTCTAATAATTCTTTGTATTTCTGTGGTGTCTGTAGTGATTTTTCCTTTCTCATTTCTGATTCTGTTTATGTGTGTAGACTCTTTTTTTCTTGATCAGTTTGGCTAGGGGTCTATCTATTTTGTTTATTTTCTTGAAGAACCAGCTCTTGCTTTCATTGATTCTTTCTATTGTTTTATTCTTCTCAATTTTATTTATTTCTACTCCAATCTTTATTATGTCCCTCCTTCTGCTGACTTTGGGCCTCATTTGTTTTTCTTTTTCTAGTTTCATTAATTGTGAATTTAGACTGTTCACATGGGATTGTTCTTCTTTCCTGAGGTAGGCCTGTATTGCAATATGCTGTCCTCTTAGCATGGCTTTCATTGCATACCACAGATTTTGCAGTGTTAAATTGTTGTTGTCATTTGTCTCCATATATACCTGATCTCTTTTTATTTGCTCATTGATCCATTGGTTATTTAGGAGCATGTTATTAAGCCTGAATGTGTTTCTGGGCTTTTTCATTTTCTTTGCATACTTTATTTCTTGTTTAATACTTCTATGGTCTGAGAAACTGGTTGGTACAATTTCAATCTTTTTGAATTTACTGAGGCTCTTTTTGTGGCCTAGTATATGATCTATTCTTGAAAATGTTCCATGTGCACTTGAGAATGTGTGTTCTGCTACTTTTGGGTGTGTAGCTCTGTAGATGTCTGTTAGGTCCATCTGTTCTAATGTGTTGTTCAGTACCTCTGTCTCCTTACTTATTTTCTGTCAGTCTCTTAACTGACTTTGGGGGTAGTTGATTTGATTTTGCATTTGCTTAGTAATTAACTGTTCTACTTTCTTTACTGTGGTTTTATTACCTCTGGTGACAGCTATTAAACCTTAGGAACACTTCCATGTATAGAAGACCCTCCAAAATAGACTGTAGAGATGGTTTGTGGGAGGTAAATTCTCTCAGCTTTTGCTTATCTGGAAACTGTTTCATCACTCCTTCAAATTTAAATGATAATCTTGTCAGATAAGTATTCTCAGTTTGAGGCCCTTCTGCTTCATTGCATTAAATACATCATGCCACTCCCTTCTGGCCTGTAAGGTTTCTGCTGAGAAGTCTGATGATAGCCTGATGGGCTTTCCTTTGTATGTGATCTTATTTCTCTTCCTGGCTGCTTTTAATAGTCTGTCCTTATCCTTGATCTTTGCCATTTTAATTGTTATGTGTCTTGGTGTTGTCCTCCTTGGGTCCCTTGTGTTGGGAGATCTGTGCACCTCCATGGCCTGAGAGACTATCTCCTTCCCCAGATTGGGGAAGTTTTCTGCAATTACCTCCTCAAAGACACTTTCTATCCCTTTTTCTCTCTCTTCTTCTGGTACCTGTATATTATGAATATTGTTCTGTTTGGATTGGTCACATAGTTCTCTCAATATTCTTTCATTATTAAAGATCCTTTTTTCTCTCTGTGCCTCAGCTTCTTTGTATTCCTCTTCTCTAATTTCTATTCATTTATTGTCTCCTCCACCATAGCTAATCTGCTTTCAAAACCTTCCATTGTATGTTTCATTTCTGATACTGTGTTCCATAATGATTGGATCTTGGACCAGAATTCATTCCTGAGTTCTTGAGTATTTTTCTGTACTTCCATGAGAATGTTTATGATTTTTATTTTGAAATCTCTTTCAGGAAGATTCATGAGGTCGATTTCATTTGATTCTTTCTCTGGTGTATTTATGATTTTGCTTTGAACCAGGTTCCTTTGACATTTCGTATTTGTGTGTGGCACCCTCTAGTGCCCAGAAGCTCTACTCTCTGGAGTTGCTCAGCCCCTGGAGCAATGTTGAGAGTCACAGGAGAGTGGTATTAGTGCCTGGTGGGGAGAAAGATCTGTTTCCTGCTTCCCAGCTGCTATGCCCTTCACCACTGCCTGGACCAGTGGGTGGAGCACACAGGTGTAAGCCTCTATGCTTTGCGTTTGTAGCTGCTATAGGCAAGGCTTCCCTCTGGCTGGCCTAATGCCAGGGCAGGGTTTGTCAGTTTGCGAGCCAAGTGCAGCCTGGCTGGGAGGAAGGCACAGCAGGCTGCGTATCATGGATGGGGGTCCTTGGAGCTGCGTAGCCAGCCAGGGGCCTGGAGCACCTGAAGATCATGAAAGTTCCCAGCCTGCTGGGCAGGGTGCACCCAGACAATTTTGTCTACCTGTCCTTTCTCCTCAGCAGTAAGCTCTATACAATCCTTGTCTTTTAGCAGCCCTCCCACTGTTAGGAATTCTCTCAAGACTGCCCACCTTTCTTTTGTCCCAGAGCAGCCAGATATGGATCCCTGTTTTCCAGAAGCAGCTAGAATCTCAGTCTTTCCAGGTATTCTCCCTGTCTTAGCTTTCCAACCCCCCTAATCACCAGAGCAACCATGCAATGTAGGTTCATGCTCCCAGAGCAGATCTCCAGAGCTAGGTGTTCAGCAGTCCCAGGCCTCCACTCCCTCCCCGCTCTGTTTCTCTTCCTCCCGCCGGTGTGCTGGGGTGGGGGAAGGGCTTGGGTCCTGCTGGGTCATGGCTTTGGGAAGTTAACCCTGTTCCGTGAGGTCTATTCTTTTCTCTGGTGTATGCAGTCTGGTGCAGCCATCTTCTCTGTTGCTCTTTCAGGATTAGTTGTATTAATTATATTTTCATATTATATGCGGTTTTAGGAGGAGGCCTCTGTCGCACCTCTCATGCTGCCATCTTTAATCCTTCTCCGTATGGTTTCTTTTTAACGTGTTTATTCCCATGGTGGTCACAGCAGCTCGGTACTGCAGTGGCTTGAACACATTCCCCAGGCTCTGGATGTTGAATTTTGTCAAATACTTTTTTAGCATCTGTTAAAATGATCCGGTGGGTTTTATTCCTTTTCTTAGTGTGGTATATATTGATCGATTTACAAATATTATACCATCCTTGCATCCCTAGAATAAATCCCACTTAGTTGTGATGGATGATCCTTTTGATGTATTTTTGAATTTGGTTTTTGCTAATATTTTGATGAGGGTTTTGCATCTATGTTCATCAAGGATATTGGTGTGATTGGTCTGTAATTTTTTTTTTTTGTAGTGTCTATGTCTGGTTTTGGTATTAGAGTGATGCCAGCCTCCTACAATGTGTTTCAAAGTATTCCCTTCTCTTCTCCTTTTTGGGACATTTTAGGAAGGATGGGCATTAGCTCCTCTTTAAATGTCTGGTAGAATTCAGCTGTGAAGCCATCTGGTTCTGGAATTTTGTTTGTTGGGATTTATTTGATTACCAATTCAATTTCATTAACGGAACTTGTCTCTTCAGATTTTCTGTTTCTTCCTGGGTCAGTCTTGGAAGGTTGTATTTTTCTAGGAAGTTGTCCATTTCTTCTAAGCTGTCCATTTTATTGGCATATAATTTTTCATAGAATTCTCTAATAATTCTTTGTAATTCTGTGGTATCCATTGTGATTATTCCTTTCCCATTTCTGATTTTGTTTATTTGTGTACTCTTTTTTTCTTCATAAGTCTGGCTAGGGTTTGTCTGTTTTTCATTTACTTAAAGACCCAACTCTTGGTTTCATTGTTTTATTTTCTATTGTTTTATTCTTCTCTGTTTTATCTATTTCTTCTCTGATTTTTATTATGTCCCTTTAGTGTTCTTCTTTTTCTAGTTTCTTTAATTGTGAGTTTAGACTGTTTATGTTTATTTGGGATTGTTCTTGTTTCTTGAGGTGGGCCTTTACCCTATGTACTCCCCTCTTTGAAGTGCTTTTGCAATACATATTCCACACATTCTGGACTGTTTTATATTTTTTTCATTTATCTCCATGTATTGTGTGATTTCTGTTTTAATTTATTCATTGATCCATTTGTTATTTAGAAGCATGTTATTTAGCCTCCATGTGTTTGTAGAATTTTTTGTTTTCTTTGTGTAATTTATTTCTAGTTCCATATCATTGTAGTCTGAGAGGTTTCTTAATACAATTTCAATCTTTTTGAATTTATTGAGGCTCTTTTTGTGGTCTAGCATGTGATCTATTCTCGAGAACATTCCATGTACACTTGAAAAAAAATGTATCCATTTTTCGTGTGGAATGTTTTTTAGATATCTGTTAAGTCCATGTGATCTAATGTATTCAGTGCCTGTGTTTCCTTATTTATTTATTTTCTTTCTGGTTGATTTATTGATGTGAGTGGTGTGTTAAAGTTTCCTAAAAGGAATGGATTGCAATCTATTTCCCCCTTCATTTCTATTAGTATTTGTTTTACATATGTAGGTGGTCCTGTGTTGGGTGCATAGATATTTATAATGGTTATATCCTCCTGTTGGACTGACCCCTTTATCATTATGTAATGTCCTTCTTAGTCTCTTCTTTCTTTTTTTTGTTTTGAAGTCTATTATTTATGATGTAAGTACTGCTCCTCCTGCTTTTTTCTCCCTATTATTTGCGTATCTTTTTCCATCCCTTCAATTTTAGTCTTTGTATGTCTTACTCTTATTTTCTTCTTAGAGTTTTATCTCCTACATTTAGGTCTGCAATCCATTTTTGAGTTTATTATTGCATATGGTGTGGGATAGCAGTCTAGCATTCTTCTTTTTCTTAATGTTAGTGTCAAGTAATTCCAACACCATTTGTTGGAAAGACTATTTTTTCCTTATTAAATTATGTTGGTGCATTTATTGAAGATCAATTGACTGTAAATCTGAAGGTTTATTTCTGGATTCTAAATTCTATCCTATTAATCTGTCTATTCTCATGCCAGTACCACATTGTCTTGATATCTGTAGCTTTGTGAGAAGTTTTGGTAAATGTGAATCCTTCAACTTTGTTCTTTTTCAAGATTGGTTTGACTGTTCAGGATTCCTTGTGTTTCCATAGGAACTTAATAATCAGCTTATCAATTTCTGCAAAAAAGGAAAAGAAAGGCAACTGGGATTTTCATAAGGATTGCATTGAATCTGTTCATCAGTTTGGGAAGCATCACCATCTTAACAATATTAAGTCTTCTAATCCATGAGCATGGATTGTCTTTGCATTTATTTTGGTCTTCTTTAGTTTCTTTCAGTGATATTTTATGCTCTTTAGTGTACAGGTCTTACACTATTAAAATAATTTGTTAAATATATTCTGTATTTTATTATTTTTGATGCTGTTGTAGATGGGCTTGTTCTTAAATTCACTTTTAGATTCTTCACATTCTTCCTAACTCGCTGTCTTGCTGAGCTCATTTATTAGTTGTAATAGTTTTTTAGTGGATTGTTCAGGATTTTCTATATGCAAGATCGTGTCATCCACACATAGAGATAGTTTTGCGTCTTCCTTTTTAATCTAGATACATTTTATTTCTTTCCTTGTCCAGTTGACTTAGCTAAAACTTCCACTGTAATACTGAATAAAAGTGGTGAGAGCAGACACCCTTGTCTTGTTTCTGATCTTAGGTCAAAAGTATTACATTTTACACTATAAGAAGGTTAGCCATGGGATTCTCGTAGATGGCCTTTATTGGGTTGAAGTTTCATTCCTGTTTTGTTGAGTATTTTCTTATCATGACAGGGTAGTGGATTTTGTAAAATGCTTTTTCTGTGTCTATTGACATGATCATATGGTTTTTATTTTTCTCTCTTTTCTTCTTGATTACTTTTCTCAATTAAAAAAAATATTTGAAAAGGAGATTTGGGTTCAGTGAAAACTATTATAAATTTCATATCCCTAATGTCTGTTATTTTTATTATTTTCTTTCTGCTTTAGGTTTATTTTGCTGTTTCGGCTTTAGCTCTTAAGTTAATCACTCTGCCTTCCAATGTAAGCAATTAAGTATATATCTTTCCCTCTCAGAATTGCTTTAATTGTAGTCCATAGGTGCTGTTCTAATTAATTTCTAATTTCCATTTGATACCCTGTATAATTTATGATTGCTTAAAAGTGTGTGTATTTTTTAAATTCCCAAATATATGGAGTTTTTGTTATTAACTTGTGATTTGAGAAAACCCAATGTATTATTCCAACCCTTGAAATTTGTTCAGACTAACTTTATGGCCTAGTATGTGATCAATATTCATAAATCTTCTAAGAGCATGTGAAAATAGTATATAATCCCCAATTGTTGGGAGTAACATTCCATATGTCCCATTAGATCAAATATTTTATATTATTACTAATTTCATTTGCTTTATCTATCTGTAATTGAGATTGTTAGAATCTTCCACTGTGGTGACAGATTGTGAATTACTCCTTGTAGATAAGTCAAACTTTGTTTTATATATTTTGAGCCTATACTTTTTTTAGGTACATCTAAGTTTATAATTGTTTTATAAACAATTGCTGCAAATGGTTTATGGAAATGCTAAGTGTTATCGAAGTTTTCCGAAGGAAGAAATCACTGGACCTGGAGTGATGAACAAAGGGCCTGGAAGAATGACTGGGGAACTTCCAGTTCTGAGAGAATGACAATCAATAGATGACCTGTCACAAAGGATCCTTGACTCAGTTAACATGCTGGATAAATGTATCAATATGCTGTATAAATTCATCATATGCTGAATAAATGTATCAGTAAGGTGGCACTAAAACAGAGAAGTCGCAAATTCCCAAACAAAGGGATACCAGGAACCCTTTGAGGGAAGCTGTTTTCACCATCAGAGTTTCTGCTGCCAGACTTTGTAAATAAGAGAAGAAATCCAAAGCCCACAAAAGGCAGAGACTCTAATAGGAGACCTTGCCAGTAAGGCTAGGACTGGAAGGAAAGTGGGTGTGAAATAAATCCCACCAGGTAGAAGGGAACAATAAAGAAAGTTGTCTTTCTGAAAAAAAAAAAATCTCTCCCAAGAATTCAGAACCATCCGTTGATTCTCATATGAATGTGTGATCCAAATCCACACTACCAGTGTGTCCAAGAAATCTCAAATGCCAAAATTAAAGTGGTTACAAATAAACAGAGGGCAAAGTTTTGTAGCTTCCTTAGGTAAGTAACAAAAGCAAATATAAATCCTCTGTCAAGGATTTCTGTTTTAATAGAAGCATGCGTACACCTGGGAGCAAAATACCATGGATGCAAAAACAGATAAAAGAGAGCTCGAAGAACAGATACTGAAATATTTATATTCACCGGGTTTAAAGAAATAGCATAAAAATATGAACAAGAAACAGATTTGAAAGGAACCTAATATAACTTTTTAGAAATCAAAAAAAATAATTGGAATAAAAATGTCATTGGAAAGATAAATAGCAGACTAGATGTAGCTGGAGAGAAAATCAGTCAACTGAAAGCAGATCCACAGAGAGTATCCAGCATGCAGTCCAGAGAGGTTAGGAGATAGAAAATATGAAAAATCAAGTAAAAGACAAGGAGAAAATTTCTCCAGAAGGAGGAAATAGAGTGGTTTTGTTGTGATATTTGAAGAGATACCTGATAAAGTAAATTGTTGAAAGTTACCAGTCCTCAGATCCCAGTTGTTAAGTATGGTGGGAACAGGTGGTGCTCACCACATATTCCATGCACTTGCCTGCATTACTCAGACTTCCGTGCAGTGAGGTTGGGGCCATGTGACTAGTTGTGGTCAATGCTCTCCCAGGCCCAGACAGTTAAAGGCAGTAGCAGGCATCACGATGTACTTAGAAGCGGGCCCTTCCCCACTTCAGAACTGAGCCGCTCATCCCCATATGGAAATTGCTTTATGGCCAAAAGTCCCTGCCTTGATCGTGTAATACTCCCTACCCAGAGGAAGCTTGGATTCCCTCTCTCGTTTGGGACAAGGTCTGAAGGGCCAACGCCATTTCAAAGTGCTTGGCGTAAGTGGCCGAGGCCTGTGATGCAACTGCTTCTACCCAATCCTGCTTCACTCACTTCCTCACAGGTGTTGTTCCTGAGAACACTTCCTGATAAATTTCTTGCATGCAAATCTTTGTCTCAGAGTCTGTTCCTGAGGAACTCAACTTAAGACATCTCTCTCTTTCCCTTCTATGGAAAACTAGGACGCCACATGTTACAGATGCTGCAGCCAAGAGATGGTAGATCTTCCATCTGTCTGGGCCCCTCACAGTTCCCCCCTGAGCACTTAGCTCTGTAATGTGAGTGTGAAATAAGCCTTTGCTCTGTTAAGTCATTGAGCTATCTGCAGGAATTTTTAAACTTAGCATAACCTAATCCTAAAATGAGAATGTAGTACAGTCATTCATGTTAAAACAGCTGGAGTAGCCACTAAACTAATAAATATAAAGCATATTTCTAGATATTAATTATGAAACAAGTAGAGGGGAAAATAGAATATAAAAGGGAAAAAGAAAACAAGAATGTAAAATTCAATCTGAAGAAAGCAAGAAAGAAAAGAACAACTAAACAGAGAAAACAGGACAAGCAGAAGTACTTAACGTGATCAAAATAAATGCATTATAACCATTATAAATAAACTGTCCAGTTTAAATGACAAATATTGTTAAACTAGATAAAATCCAACTATGTGCCACTTACATGAAACAAAATTAAAATATAATGATAGGGAGGGATTAAAAGTCAAAGGAAAGAAAAAAATAAACCAAATAACAAGACCAACATTGATGGAGTTGTTATATGACTATCAGACAGATTCTAAGACAAAAAGCATCACTACAGCCAGCAGTTTAACTGTTTGAGTCAAGGATCCTTTGTGACAGGTCATCGATCGTCATTCTCCCAGAACCAGAAGTCCCCCAACCATTCTTCCAGGCCCTTCATTCATCACTACGGGTCCAGTGACCTCTTCCTTCTGAAAACTTTGATAACACTTAACATTTCTGTAAGACATTTGCAGCAATCCTCCTTCGTTCCACTAGGCATGTTGCAGTGAAGCATGTGTAGGCTTTACACTCCAAAAAACGAGGGGTGGCGTCTTGGTTCCGCTGTTAATTACAGCCTTGGAAACTTCATCTCACTGAGCTTCCGTTTCCTCAACTGTAAAATGGAGTTGACAGTTCTGACATTGCCGCGCTCTCACGGTGATCAAATGAAATAGGGCCTGCCCTCACTTGCTGGGTCTGAATCAGGAGAACCACAGACCCTATGTTTAAATATGTAAAAGTTACAAATGAAGCTAGCAATCAATTCTATAAAACGTTTCTGTTTTACTTCGACAAATATCATTTCGAAATGATAAAAAACAATATGTAAAGCTCTGATTTTTATATAGCTAATGTTAACAAAATATCAAAGACAATTATATTTAATTATTGTACATTTTTGGATGTTATGAGTAACAAAAAAGAGAAACATATATAACTTATAAATTAGTAGGTGCTTATTCCATGTAATTTATTTTTTCACCTTCATTTCAGTAAAATTATGAGTTATATTATTGTAATCAACATTATCATATAATTTGTGTTTTATTAACAGAGAGGCCAAGTTAGACCACTATTCTTGAGTCATTGAGTCTTACTGGTTTTTTTAATTAATTTGATAGAAACCTCTCCTGACAGGTCTACAGATGTAGAGCAACTGGAAATATCAAAAAATATTTTAAGGCCATATTTAGAAACAGAAATGAGCTATAAATATTACATATCAAGTTCAAACATTGTAATGAGGTTACATATGATTATAATTAAGAAGAAAAATTATTAAATATTTTAATTTCATTTATATCACCATCTTTTATATAGCTGTTTCACTCTCTTGAAACATTATCTAGATCTATACAGTACCTATTTGGTTTTTGTTTTTTTCAAGAAAAATGATACTATAAAGAAAACTGAAAGTAGCAGCATTTTGCTCAATATTATACCTGAATCTACAATGTCCAGAAAAATAATCTATGTAGAAATAAATAACAAGATTATTTGTATGTGAATCTTCTCTTTCATAATCTGCAGACATTTTTCTTTCCTTTTTCAAATTATATTTTACTCAAATGTCATTTTTGTTGTATATTTCACACAGGGCTTCTTTGGTTTAGAAAAATCCTATTAATGTATTTAAAATAATAAGAGTGTATTCTTAATCCCTTTAAAAATGAAATAGCCAAACCTAGGTTTTTGTTGTAGACTTTTGCTGACATAATCCCATAATGTCCGATAACAACATCCCATAACAAATATCTAAGGAAAGCTCAGATTCAACATTAACATCATTTCCCATCAAAGACAGGATTTGTTCTGTAGTTGAGGATCATTGGTTGTTTAACTGATTTCTTTCAGTCATCTTATATCTTGTCTAAATTAAATCTAAGTGTGTAATGGCATTTACTTGGTATTCCTCTTGTGTGAATAAGGGTAGTTTTTGGTCCAATTTGATATCCGTTTCAGCAAGATGTCCCATAGTAGTAGAGAACATTTGGAGAATGTCATACATAATCTTTGAATAGTTCCAAAGGAAAGTCATCATTTCTCCTAATGCGAAAAAGAAATCCTGTGCAGCCATTTCCAGCCCTGAGACTGCTTTTGGATTTTTGGTTAAATTCTGACCTTGTATTAGTTTTCTACTGTTGCTATAACTAATAACCACAAATTTGGGGGTTTAAAAAAAAGGAGATAAGTTTATTATTTTACAATACTGTACAAGTCTGACATGGGTCACACTAGGCTAAAATCAGGATGTCTGTAGAGGCTCTGGGCGAGAATCTGTTTCCTTACCTTCCAGCTTCTAGAGGCCACCTGCGTTCCTTGGCTGCTGGCCCCGCCTCTGTCTTCGAAGCCAGCAATGCTGCATGTCACCCACTGGTCCAGAGTCACCCCTCCCTCTGCTTCTCCTCTCCCGCCTCCCTGTTCTGCTTGGAGGACCCTGGTGATCACATGGGGCCCACCTGGATAGTCTGGAGCATCTCCCTCTTTTAGGGTTAGCTGATGAGCAACTTTAATTCCAGCTGTGACCCGAACTCCCCTTTGCCATGTGACATGACATCTTCACAGGTTCTGGGGATTAGGACGTGGACATGTTTGGAGCCATTATTCCGCCCACCACAGACTTTCCGGTCATGCTATGCCCATGGAAGATTTTTATATCAATGCCTAAAACTGAATTGTTTTCTTAATTCTTGAATCAAAGACTACATTTCTATAACAAATGTCAAACCAGTGGTGTTCCCCATTGTTCCAACTTCCCCATTTTCTTCTGCAGGTCAGCCTGCTATTGGCGCTAGTCATTCAGCGGACTTTTTATTCTGGTATGCCCTACCTGAACTATGAGTAATATTTACTTTTTTTTTGCTTGTTTAAATCATTTATTCCACTTCTCCCTCACTCCCACGTTTAAATATTGCCTTTGTTAAAAAAAAAAACAACGAAAAACAAAAAACAGCTATACTTAACAGCTGGGTTGGAGTCATAGCATTGAGGAAGTGGGGGATTTGCACAATTAACAGCTATATATAGATACCATTCCAGGATGAAATGTTTAACAGTTGTGCCACCGATTCTGGCCCATGTGATAGACTGATTAAAATCCTATTTACATTTCTTCCAATTCTTGCAATTCCTATTTTTCTTCCTTAATTTTTACTGGGTGGAGTAATATTTACTTTTTAAAGACATTTTATGTATCTTTTCTTCACTTTATTGTTCTTTAATTTACTAATATCCTTTGGACATTCCTTCCTACATAGTGATATGTAATTTGTTTCATAACTTTTTCTCTTATATATTTAGCCAGAAGAAATTTACCATCATCTATAAATACTGTATTGTATGTATGAATGTCTTGCCAGTGGGTTTCAGCCCCAGGCAAGTTTGCTATGGATTCAATGAGACCAAAAAAAATGACAGTGGATCATTCTTGGGGTGAAAGCATTTATACCCAACTTTATTACCATGATGGCAAGTCAATCACTAGAATCCCATTCACTCAGAGCGAATCTGCAGGCAGCAAGCCGGTCTCTGCCTCTGGGCTTCTCTGCACCCGCAGCCATCTCAGTCTCTGTCCTCAGCACTGCCACCACTCCAGCCTCTGCTCTCCTGCAGCCAAGCAGCAGCCCCAGTGCTCTGGGTGACACGGTGGCATGGCTGCAAGGCTGCAGGAGAGCAGAGCAGAGACTGGAGTGGTCGCAGCGCCGAGGACTGAGGCCCAGAGGACAGCTGTGCAGACAGAGGGGCCCAGAGGCAGCGACCGGCTTGCTGCATGCAGACTCGCTCTGAGTGAATGGGATTTTAGTGACTGACCTGCCACTGTGGGAATAAAGTTGGGTATAACCTTTTCACCCCAAGAATGTTCTACTGTCATTTCTCTGGTCACATTGAATCCATAGTGAACTTGCCTGGGGCTGAAAACCATGGGCAAGACAGTTGTCCATCCTTCACGAGACAGGGCAGTGTGTCCAACCCAGTGCAGGCTTACTGCAAGGCACTCATGAAATGCTAGGTTTTAACTGGTGCAGCAGCCTGTGGCCTGCCTCCTCCCTGCCCATTCTGTCCATGCCTTCTCTTCACCTCACCAGCCTGCTCTATGGTCTCTAACATCCCCTGTCCTGGCTTTTCAAGTTCCCGTCTTTCGGTTCATCTTGTCCCTCTGATCAAAAGGGAACCTCCTCTTTTATGATGAACTGGATTCTGGGGAGGAAGGTGACAGCTGGCTGCTGAGGCAGGAGCCCAGGCTGTGAAGTCAGAGGCAGCTGCAGTGTCAGCTGGCCCTGGGAGCTTGTTAGATGCCCCCTCTCACCCGGCCTGGCCCAATTGCGGTAAGACCCCAGGCGCTCTGCGGACACCTGCAGAAGGTGTGAGAGGCACTGGCTTAGAGACTTTGTCCCCCAGCCTCACTGCTTGTAGCCACCCAAATGGAGTACCACAGACTGGCGGCCTGAAAGAACAGAAATGGAGGCTAGAAGTCCAGGATCAAGGTGTGAGCAGGTTTGGTTCCCCTGAGGCCTCTCTCCTTGGCTTGCAGCTGGCTGCCTCCTTGCCGCCTCTTCACACGTGTCCCTCTGTCCCTGCACACCCCTGGTGTCTCTCTATATGTCCAGATTTCCTCTTATGAGGGACACTGGTCAGGATGGATCAGGACCCACTCTAAGGGCCTCATTTTAACTTAATCACCCCTTTAAAAGCCATATCTCCAAATACAGATTCCAAGATGCTGGGTTAGGGTTAACTTATGAATGTTGTGGGGGACCCAGTTCAGCCCACACCACTCTAAAGAATAAGAACCGAGGTTCCAAGGAGTATGTGACAGTGTAAAATTGCACCACAGGCCAAGAGCTGTGGGCCTCACCTCCGGTATCTGAGTGGCAGGGATGGTGGTGTTGGAGGCCAGGAAAGGGAGTTCTGTGTTTGCATTTAGGTTTCGGCTCTGTTCCCACCTCTTCTGGGATCTTAGATAAATGCCTTAGCCTCCTGGACCTTAGTGGAATGGAGACAATAGAAGGTTCTCCCCCACAAGGTCGTGAAGGTTCTGTGTTGGGATAGGAAGTGCATATCCACCTGGGTGGTGCCCATGGCCTCCGGACCCACTGTGCCCCTTTGCCTGCTATCAAAACCCGCCCCTATTTACTGCGAGCCGGAATGCCTCATTATTTCCCTCAGGTGATTTGCAATTTAATAAGTAGGAAAACCAAGGGTTTGAAAGGGTGGCCATGGAATTTCAGGCCTCAGCTGGCTGGTGCACAGGGTCCTTCCTGGAGGCCGAGCCTGAGCCTGTGGCAGCCACAGAAAGGAAGGTGCCTTTCCACCCTGAGTGACGGGGGTGGGGTGGGGGTGGGGGTGTCTCACTTCTAAATAAAAGGCTGCACACAACTTAATTTTATTTAGCTCTAAATTGTTCAGCCTGTGACCAGCGATGCAAGGTGGAGTCACATAAGTCAATTCTGCTGCGTAAATAAGCTGGTTCCTGCTAACCTGGGGGTGCTTATTAGAAATGAGGCCTGACTGTGGAGAATTAAAGCAATGATTGCAGTTTGCCTTTTGGGGGCAAACTGGGTGTGAATACAAAATTGTTTTCAAATGTTTCAATTGTTGCCTAGATTCATGTAGCATGTATTCCCAGATCAACTCTATGCAAAGTGCTTCGCTAAGGCTACCGTAGTGAAATGGAGAGAACATCTCCCTCGCTGGCTCAGAAGGGCTCAGAACAAGAGTGCCCCTAGCGGTTTGACCTGCTAAATCCATGTTCCGTTGGGGAGGGTACCGGCAGGTCGGAACATTGCTGTTCTGGGACAGAGAGCATCCCTTCCTTTGATGTATCCTTTATACATGTGCCATGTAAAAAAAAAAAAGGGTTTTTTTTAAAGAGGGGCTGCTTTAATCCTGCCCCTATGGCATGGTTAATGGGGTTCCTCTCCATATCTGGGTCAGGACAGCAGGCTGGGAGGAGGTTCTTTTAATCTTGGCCTAACCCTGGCTTGGTGGTAAGTTTCCTCCCCAGGTCTGGGGCAGATTCCTAAGTGTGTATCTCCCAGCCCCTCTACTCCCCTCTGGCATTTGGCTATGTCATCATTTTCTCTGCCTCTGCAAATGCACAGTTCAAAGGGAGAAGGGTAGTAGTCACACCTGGAGTCACCCTGGACAAAATGTAGGTGGTCTCCCCCTCTGGTCACTGTCCATCCACCGTCCATCTGTGGCCCTCACTGCATCCCAGCTGCCCTGCAGCCCCACCTTGTGTGCCACCCACCTCCTCCTGCCCAGGGCTCTGCAGACCCCTGGTCATGACATCTACACAGGACCTGCTGAACTCATTCATGTGAGGAAGTGAATAATTAACAACAAATGCTCCTTTCTAGAGTATTTGCATTTTAACAAGAGGCCAATGGTTTTTCTTTTAAAGTACACACACACACACACACACAAAGCCTGTCCACTATAAACTGGAGATGACAGCGGAATTGAACAGTGAATCAAAAACTGGAACAAATTGCTTTGATCAGCTAAGTCCCAAACCTAATTCAGATAGTAGTTTTCCACGGGACCATGAACCAGCTTCATGAACCCCTCCCCCTAGCTGACCAGTTTAACCCAGAACTGAGATTGCACTGACCACCCAGCTAGCCAGTGCCCCCCATTTTATACGTGAGGACGCTGAGGCCCGGAGAACTGTGGCCCAGCTCAAGGTCACATGGCACCTCAGAGGCCCACAGCTGACACCACACTGAAAAACTTGCTTTTTCCACTACTCTGTGTGACCTCTTGACTCAGAACCTCAGAACAAAGTACAAGTTCATCTTTACATTGTGTTTTTGGAATCAGGATCCTCTCTTCATCTAAGAAGTTATAACCCAAATGCAAGTTGGGTGACTAGGCTAGAATTCTCCCAGCCGTCCCATTCTCCCACAGCCCTCAAAACTCTGAAAGGGAAAGTTCAAAAACTTATTTTGACTTGATTTATGTTATGATACTAATAGCATTGTTACTTGCTTCGTTAATCTATTCATTTTTAATTTGCATTTCAATGATCATAACAACATTCCTCTAAATCAGTGATTCTTAAGTGGGGGAGATTTTGTCCCCCCAGGAACACTGGTAGTATCTGGAGATACATTTGATGGTCACAACTAGGAGGGGGCACGATGTATGCATTAGGTGTCTGTTATGGGGGAGCCATCGACACTGACTGCTAAACAATGTCTAGGATAGCTGCTTACAACAGAAAAAATTATCAGACTAAGAATGGCAATAATGTCAAGATTGAGAAACAGTAATCTAAGTCAATATAAAGGGGGGAAAAGTCTCCTGCAGATCTTGCTACCTTTGCAAATTAAACTCTTACTTTCTTATGTACCTCCCAGCCTCTGCCCCTCCCCCTGTACTCACGCTTCTATGGTTCTTACGTCATGGCAGGAATACAATGTACAGGCTGCTTTTTCCCACTTCCTAGTGCGTGCTGAACTTTTGCCCCTCTTGCCTGTCTCCACGGTCACTATTTGTCATGGATGTGAGGCAGGCCTCCGGGGAGCTGATCCTACATTTTGCTGAGCAGTCCGAGTTTCCCATCGGGGTGGTTGCTGAGAGACTTGCCGAGCCAGCTGCATGTGCCAGCCTGCTGTGGCCGGCCTCCCCTGCGTCCTGCAGCCCCGGCTCGTGCCATCACTGTCTTCATCATCAAAAGGCCTTTATGAGGCACCTTGCTGACTATATCCTGGCACTGCGGACCATCTTCCGCAGAGCTCTTCCTACCAGCCCCTGACATCTGGGGCATGTTGGCATTGTGTCAGCCAACCTCAGAGGCATCCGAAGACTGGGCCGTAGGCCACAGCAAAGGGTGTAAAACCAGATTCTTCGGCGGTATTCATGGCAGGAGTAAGTGCATCTGGGAGGGCACAGAGGGCTGGACTCCCAAAGGGAGCCCATGCCTTTAGTGCTCTGGTCCAGCTGGCTGCAGGCTTCCTGAAGGACATGGGATCTTAGAATCTGTGGGAGCGAAGGAGGGGCAGCTGATAGGTCAAGGACAAGGCTCAAGCGTTGCGGCGCACAGCCTGTGAGAGAACTAGCTGCTGCCAGAGCTGTTCCCCCTGAGGCCCCGGCACCCTCTCATCTCACCTTGGTGCCCTTTTTCTGCCCCCTGCAGGTGTTCCATGAGCAGGGCATCGTCTTTGGCTACCGACACCCACAGAGTTCCGCCACTGCCTGCGTCCTCAGCCTTTTCCAAATGACCAACGAGACCCTCAACATCTGGACTCACTTGCTGCCCTTCTGGTACCTTCCAGCCCCCTTGACCAGCTGTCTCAGTCAGGAGCTCTGGGACCTGGTATTTTTAAAAACATAGCTGGGAGTGGGAGGGTTGAGATTCTGTGCCATGATTTTGGGGACTCACGGGGCATGAGTGTACAGAGGCCTGCCGCTCTGGTGAGCCCCAGGGCATGGACTGCAGTAGGATTTAAAGGGCTCCTGGCCATTCCCCAGTCTTTCCCTGCTCCCCTGCTCCAGGACCTGGCTGAGCTTATCCCCTGAGGCTTTCTGGGTCTTCCAGAAGCCCAGATTAAGATGTCAGAAGTTTGAGCACGTCAGTCTCCCTGAGCTTTACATTTTCTCATCCGCAAAGCAAGAGTGATAGTGTGAACCTGTTGCAGGGTTTCCATGAGGATTATGGGGGAAGAAATTGGAAAAGGCATGGGGCCAGAGCTGTGGTTGCCCCATAATTGTTCTGGAACCACAGCAGCTGTGGGGCACTTGGTCGGATGCACTTTAATGGAGCGTTTAAGAGCAAAGCCCTGGGAAGCTTGTGCGCAGAATGGGAGTTGCCAGGAAGGTGGACAGGGACCTTGGTGAGAAAGGCAGGGTCTGAAGATTAACTTTTCACACCTTGTGCCTGCCCACAGAGGGGAGAGAGGAGGCAGGTCAGGACACTGAGTCATAGTCTGTCAGGGCTTGGAAGACCTCAGGGGTCATGCAGGCCACCGTCCTACTGCGGCCACCACTGGTTGTCACAGATGTGGCCCAGAGTAGCTCAGAGAAGGGGGTTCTTGCTCATATCATGTGGCAGGTCTCTGGACTCCCCCTGCCCAGCATGTCTGGAAGCTAAGCCAGTAGGAGGCACCCCAGCGCCCGCTGCCAGTGGAGATGGGATGGGGAAGGCAGCGCGGTGGATCCGAAGTCAGAGGACAAAAAGAAGCCCTGGGGCGTGCAGGCTGTTGGGGTGGCAGCAAGGGCCATGAGACCTGCTCCAGAGGCCTGTGTGTCATTTAAATTTAAGTAAACCTGAGTAAAAAGCCTAAATGCTAATCATCACAACCTGCACAAGAGAAGTCAGGGTCTTCCCTGGACGCTGTTCTCCTCCCTGGAGCCACCAGGCGACCTGTTTCTTATCCGCCTTCCCAGAGCTCTTCCAGAAACATGCCAACTTGTGACACATGTGCACAACCCGCAGTCCTCCCGCCCCCCTGCCCGGCCCTTGCTTTCTCAGAGCCCTCTGACCCACAGCTGCTCAGGCCTCCAGGCAGCTGCGTGGTGTTGCATCTTAGGGATGATTTAGGCTGTTTTACGGTCTGTGCCTCTACACATAGTGCTGGCCTCACCTGTTGGTGGGTCTTGGACTCCTGCATGCAGGTCCTACGGGGTGACTTCTTAGCTACGGGACTGCACTGCACACACCCTGACATCCCCAGGCCCTGGGAGACGGTCCCCCAGCTGAGCAGCGCAGTAGCAGGGAGGGCTCAGAAGCGCCTGCAGTAAGATGCCCTAAGCGAGTGGGGCTACGGAATAACCTCGAGAGGAAGAAAGGCTGTTTTGAGAAACAGCAAATAGCCTGAAGTTATACTGCTGCTGTGACCGGAGGAGAAAGGTCACGAGAGTAGCCAGAGGATCCCGTGATGCTCTTCAGGTTCCAGTGTGAAAAGCTTCATAGTCTCCTCGCCTGGGAGAGTCAGTGGGAAAGCGGGCAGGGTTGCTGGGAGCAGTTGGGGAAGTGGGCAGCTCTGCAGGCAGGACCCCCTTGGATGGGTTACAGGTCAGGCAGATGTGCTGCAGAACTAACTGTGCAGCATCTCTGCAGCGATGGAGCCAGAGATCTAGGCTCGGCGGAGACTCGGCATGGTGGCTGCTCAGAAAAGCGATTGAAACATTGGTAGAGAAATAGTAAAGAAGAGGGGGGAGAAAAAGTCTTGTTTGCTAGACTTCCAAGGCCTCAGCTGTCTGAGGAACCTTCCTGCAAGGCGGGCACCGATCGCAAGGATGGTGACAAGGCCCAAATTGGGGTCCTATGAGGACTGGTTGAGAGCATGGGGGTGATGTCATGTGAAGCTGTGAGAGCTCGGGAAGGGTTATGAAAACTTCCTTAAGATATGTGATGGGCTTGTTTTCTATGGTCCTGTAGGGGAGAACTAGGGCTGATCAAATGGAGGTAGGTTTCAAGGAGACAGCTGTCAGCTTGAAGAACTTTCCAGCACTCAGAGCTGCCTTGGGAGGTGGTGAGCTCCCCATCCATGGAAGCATGCAAGCTGAGGCTGGAGAATTCCTTCCTGAAGACACTGTAAGACTGACTCTGTCACCACAGGATGGGGAGAGGACTATCTAGATAAACCTCAAGGTGTCTTCTTATCCCTCCTGTCCATTTCCACCAACCAGAAAAGGGCCCAGTAACCCTCCCTCGCTCATGGCGTTTAACCAAAATGAGAGGACACAGGGGTCAGCTATCCCAGAGGGGTGGAAGGCAGAAGATGGCCAGGTGAGGAGTGTAAGCGGAGCCCCCAGCCATGGAGGTTGAGGGGGCCATGCTGTGTTCCAGGTTCTTCGTGTGGAAGTTTGTGACCGTGCTGTGTGTGACAGACATCCAGAATGACAGCTACTCCTGGCCTCTGCTCGTGTACATGGGCACCAGCTGCGTGTACCCCCTTGTGTCTAGCTGTGCCCACACCTTCAGCTCCATGTCCGGCAACGCCCGCCACATCTGCTATTTCCTGGACTACGGTGCTGTCAACCTCTTCAGCCTGGGTGCGTGAGGCCCTGCCTTCCCTCCTCCGTGACCAAGCTGCTTGCCCTTCCCTGGGCGCTGGGGTTACTGGAAGGCCTCGATGGGCTTGCGGTAGAGTCCTGGGAATGCCAGTGCCCAAGACACGCGTCCGCAGGTGTGCTAGCAAATACTTACCCACTGCTTCTCTGGGGACAAGAGCCCTGATGTACCGTGTATGCTGCTGTGCGTGGTGTAAATACTCCTGCCAGGGCTGACTTCAGGCAGCCCAAGGTGGGGAGAGCTACTCTTAGCACAACCTTACCCAGTAATTCCTCCACACAGACGCAGTAAATAGAGCAGTTGAAGAGTTAGTACTTCTGTTACTATGACTCATTGAATTGTAAGTTTATGTAGTTTGATGATGGCTGTGTTTAACCATCAGCTCTCAAGACGTCTGAAATGAAATGCCCGGGGGAGCCAGCCCTGCATGTGAGCGCCGATCTCCATCATGCCTGGCAGAGAAATGGGGTTAGGTTACAGACCCCGTTTTCAGATGCTTAGGGGAGTGAGCTGTTTGCTCAAGTCTCACAGGAAGAGGGTGGCAGACCCGGAGCTGGTGAACCTCCCATGTTTCTCTTTAACCGTGATGCCTGCACCCCCATTTCCTGTCTTCCACCCAACTTGTGGGCATCATCTGTCCCCTGGCACCCCAGCTCTGGACTCTTCTGCCTCCTGAGCCTGTGGAAGCAAAGTCCTCATTTTCCCTTGCCCAAGAGGGTATCTGCGTGGAGCCTCCCTCCTTCCCATTGCCTCCCCTTCCTTCCCAGCTTGCACACACACGCATATGTGCACATACGTACGCAGGCACACATACACGCAGTCTTCGCCGCCTCGCCTCCCACCCTCAGCGATCTACTGCCCAGACCCCACTGTTCACAAAAACTGCTCGCCGAGGCTCCAGCCTCTTCCTGACAGTTAGGACCCGCGCAGGCAGCATGGCCTTCTTCTCTGGGCTCTCCCACCAGCCTAGGATGTGAGGCCCTCTGTGCTCCCCAGGCCCTTCTCCCTCCAGCCTCTGCTGCGTCCCCCGCTCCCCACTCTCCTCCCATTCACTCTCTCCTCTTTCGCCTCTGCCCTCTGTGGCCCAGCTCCTGGGCCATCTCTGCCCGCACCCCCCCTAACACTTCTGGACCAGGGGCTTCCAAACCCATCTCTAGTTTAAAGCCCTCACCTGAGGTCCACACTGCGTGGAGTCCCGTGCCCTCCTGTAGCTGCCTGCCTCCTCCCCACCCCTGCGCCCGGCATCTGCTCTCTGTCCTGTGTTGTCTCGCTTGGTGGTACCCTTCCTGCCGATCTCTCAGGTCAGCGATCCGTAAATAAGCCCGAAGCGCCCCTCCCTCCGGCCTGCTGCCCCACTGTCACCACCCCGTCGGTCCACACCGAGTCCCTCCTCCGTGCTGTTCAAGTCGGCGGCTCCCACGGGCTCAGCCCCTCGTGCCTTGCACCTAAGCTGGCACCACAGCCTCCTCGCTGTTCCCCACCTCCCACCCAGCTGCCCAGGGATGTTTCCACAACACCATCTAAGCACGGCACCCTCCCACTTGGAACCTTGGGCATCCAAGCTCCTTAGCCTGGATGCGCCCATGGCCCTCAGCCACCAGCCCCAGAGTATTTATGATAAGAGCAGAAGTGCCTGGAACTTGGTAAGCAGGCAGGGTAGCCATTACCACGATGGCCTCGTTAACCCTGACGTCAGTTCCCTGAGGTGGGGCTCCTGTTACCCCTGTGCTGTGGGAGAGGATACCGAGGCACAGTGCAGGTCAGTCCCCCAGGTCCCCCGGCTGGTAAGTGACAGAACCCTGCTCAGAACTGCCATGGACCGTCTCCTTCCCAGCTCTGGCTCACGGCTGTGTAAGAGTCCCCGCCCTGGGCCCTCCTATATGCCATTCCTCTGGCTCGTCTTCCCTTCCTGCAGGGCCTCCAGGCTCGGCCCCTGGAACCTCAGGCCTGTGCCGGTGGCTTCCTCCAAGCCCGCAGGCCTGGGCGCCACCTACATGTAGCTCCAGCCGCAGCCTGGCCAGTACTGCCTTCCTCGCTGCCCCTCCCTGGGAAGGGCCCCCCGGAGGGCAGGACAGTGTCTTTTTCCAGCCAGAGGCCCCGTGCCTGATGGGGGCTGCTGTGTAGGCCTGGAAGGAAGGTCTAGTCAGTTGAGACCACCGTGGACTCTGGCTCCATCACTGGGGCCACATCTCCTTCCCATTCTCACCCCTACCCTGAGGAAATCTCAGTCCCTGGAGGTGGCATTTGCTCCAGCCTCCTCCACGGTTTGCGGCGATTTCCCTCTGGGCCGCCTTGTTCACTTTCACCAGGTTTTCATCACCTTAATCCCACACCCCCAAACCTTCTGTGGCTCCCTGTTGCCTGAAGGAAGTCCACCTTCCTTAGCCTGACACCCAAGGTTGCCTCTGTCCTGTTCCCTGGAAAGCCCTCTGAAGGGGTCTGAGCACCAATTACAATGTCTGGGTGTTTGGGGCTGGGGGGGTGTTTCCCCACACCACCAAGCAATTCTCGAACGCCAGCTGGGTGTCCTCCAGTTTATGTCAATTCTGACACTACCTGGAGACAACATCAATCCCACAGGTTAAGGGCTCAGACCCCCGGGAGCACTGTCCACCTCACATGCTCAGCACCAGCCCAGGTTGTCCTCTGTGATTCTGCCTGGCTGTAGATACAGAGGTTCTCATGACCTCTCCCTGGGTTTGATTAATTTGCTAAAGTGACTCACAGAGCTCAGAGAGACATTTAACTTAATGGATTCCTGGTTTATCATAAAAGAACGTAACCCGGGAACTGCCAGATGGCCGAGATGCAGCGGGTATGGGGAAACGCTGCAGAGCCTCGTGCCCTCCCTGTCAGCTTGAGCCGCTCTCCCCAGACCTCCCCACCTTCCCCTGGAAGCTCTCTGAACCCCTCCTCCTGGGCTTCGTGGAGGCTTCAGTCCATAGGCATGATTGATTAAATCACGGGTCACTGCAGTTGGTTCCGCTGCCGGCGCCTCTCCTCTCCACAGGGGTCGAGGGACGTGGAGGGGAGGGGACTGAAAGTTCTGACCTGTGGATCACATGATCGGGTCTCCTGGCAACCAGTCCCCATCCTTAGGTGCTTTCCAAAAGTCACCTCATTAACAGAACAAAAGACACCTTTACCACGCTGGTCACTTAGGAAATATCAGGGTTTCGGTTGCTCTGTGCCAGGAACGGTGGAGAAGACCAAATGTATCTTTCTTGTTATAAATCACCTTGCCTCCCACTGCGGTTTTTGGCAGGGCCTGAGGCTGCCCTGCTCCGCTACCACCGTGGAGTGCCTTGACCCCAGTCAACACACACAGGTGGAGCCTCCTCCCCAACCTCACCATCCCCCCTCGCCACCCCCACCCCGCCATGGTGTCAGGCTGAGAGAAGGGTTGTTTGCCCCCCCCACACAGAAGGCAGTTCTCAGCTGAAACGTCACAGGCAGCCTGCTGGAGTGAGGAGCATTGTACCAGGAGGCTATGATTCCTGACCTTTCTGATTCTGCGACCCTGGGAACATCCCTGGGCTTTGCTAGACTCCACCTGTCAAGTGGGACCAGAGGCAGAAGTTGAACTTTCAGGGCCTGAGGCCTTGAGCTAGGATTACAAGGTTCTCTAGGCCTTTGGAAAAATGGGTCACTCTAGAGCTGATCCCTCAGGCCCTGGGCCGACAGGCCTCCCTCACAGCAGGCAAGGGCGCCCAGAGAGGCCTTCTCGTCCAGGCCCCTTGAGAAGGACAGTGATCCCCCCTGTTGCTTCAACTAAAAGCTGCAGCAAACAGGTCCTGAGGTAACCCTTCTCTCGCTTCCTAAACTAAAACAAAGCAAAACATCAAGGCTTATGTCCAGCTTAGCAGCTGGCCAGCCCCCTGCCCACTGAAACGATGCGCCTTGCATCAGGAAGGGCCCTTACTGCCTCAACGATGGTCTTCCCTCAAGGAGCACACAAGTCACTGGGTAGAGGGCTGGGCACACACACAGCATGGCTGAACTCACCGGGTGTCCTCATGGACCACAGGGGAGGGGCTCCAGAAAAGCCACCCCAAATGTGCCACTTGGGCATGTGGACCATTTTGAGCTGAAGGCATTCAAGACCCTGGGGGTCAAGAGAAATTTTTCCCCTCTCTTAACTACCTAGAGAATCTAAATTGGAGGTCTTACCCAGAATACCAATTATTACCAGAGACAAATTTTATCTGTTTGCAGGGCAAACATCTGATTACCAAATTCTGCTCTTGGTACCGTCCTGTGAGTTGCCCTCCTTCTCTTTGAAGCCCTGGGCCTCAGTCCCACTCCTTAGCTCAGGAAGGTGTATAAACCTCATTTTGTTTTCTGTCTCTGAACCTCTCATGTATGTGGGTTTCCTGTACCTTTGAAATTTGATTTTCTCCTATTAATCTGTCTCATGTCATTTTCATTGTAGGACCAGCTAGAAGAACCTTGAAGGGTAGAGGAAAAATTTCCTTCCCAACAATAGCATGTGGTTAAAAACAGGGACTGGCACTGAACTGCCTAGGTTTGAAGCTTGGCTTTGCTGCTTTCTCACTGTGTGCCTCTTGCTTGTTACTAAACCTCTCTGTGCCTCCCTTTCCTTCTGTAAAATGAGGATAAAGGCAGGATTTATGTCAGAGCTGGTTGTAAAGACGATATGAGTTAATGTATGTAAAGCCCTTGGAGCAATGCTGGGCTATTAAGCTCTCCAGACAGGATTTGGGTAGGCAGAAAAGAGGGGAGGGCATTCTGGGGTTGGGGGTGACGGTTATAAACAAGGGTGCAGTGCCGGGACTGCTCATGGTCCGTGGAGGTAATAAGGGTCCAGCCAGATGCTGGGGTTGCTGTTCCCAAGGAGCCCAGCCAGTGCTGAGTTCTGGCTTCCTGCCCAAGGCTGGTTTTCGTTCCCCAGGCTCAGCCCTCGCCTACTGTGCCTACACGTTCCCTGAGGCACTGGTGTGTACCAGCTTCCATGACTGCTACGTGACCTTGGCTGTGCTGAACACCGTCCTCAGCACTGCTCTCTCCTGCTACTCCAGGTACCTGGCCGCCTGCCTCAGAGGAGGGGGGCGGGTAGGAGGCCCAGTGTGCAGCCCCGTGGATCACTGCAGGGCACAGCAGAAGAGGTGGGCTCCGTAGAAAGGGTGCTCAGGAGCCTGGGGTTCAGCTCCAGATGGGGTTCCTCTGGCCAAGTGGGACCAGCATCATGGGCGTGCGGCCTGTGCACTCGCTCAAGGCCCTGTGATCAACAGGGCTCTGCATTTGCTTCAGAGCTTGGTCTGGGCTCAGCTGTTGCTGGCTTGAAATTCTTAATGATTTTTCAGCAAGGAGGTCCCGTACTTTCATCACTGGGCCCTACAGATTAGGTGGCTGGCCCTGTTACTGGGCAAGTCACTTCCCCTCCTTGGACCTCCAATTACTCATCTGTAAGATGGGACCAACACATCTACCCTGTGCAATGGATTCAGGATTGCAGGTAATGTACCCGAACACCTGACACAAGCCTGGCCCAGAGAAGGGGGCCCATAATGGGCAGTCTGCCAATAGTGACAGGGTGGGCTTACCTCTAGATTCATGTGATAGGTGATGGATGATGTTCAAATGTCCAACACATTCCCAGGGGAAGCCCCAGGGCCATGAGTAACACCCAGCTCACTGGCTCTAATTTTGTGTATTTTTTTTCCTTTCATTCAAGAAAGCTCATTGGAGTGTGAGGCAAGAGACATTGTTTGGGGGATAACAACTCTCGAAATTTATTCAGCTCTTTGTAAAAGTGAACTGCACAAAAGCTCTCTTTCCCTAAATTACTTAGGAAGCTTCTCGAATGGTGGCATTGGGGTGACAGCTCTGTCTCGATGGTGCCAGGGTGCCTGGGTGCTTCCTGGGCCAGGGGCCTTCAGTGCTGGGTTAGAAAAAGTGCCAAGGTAGGCTGGTAGGTCATACCTGATCCTCCACCTCCCCAGCCGCGATTCCAGTGAGCCAGTATGAGTCTCCCTGTTGGGCTGCTGCAGGCCTCCAAGAATTGTTACTACTTGCAGCTGTCCGCTCCGCCTTCCCGAGGAGGAAACAGGGAGGGAGAGGCATGCTTCTGTCACTTCTCTGCAGTGACTTTCGCTCCAGCTTTCTTTGGGTGGCACTTAGGTTTTGTGGGTCTGAGAGGCAGGCAAGTCTCACAAACTTGACAAACAGGTTTTCTTTAAAAATGGAAGGACAGATTCTTAAACAGCACCTGAATACTTGCCCCAGCCTGCCTTCTGCCTACCTGTCCTGATAAAGCATGGGGTAGCGCTCCAGGGGAGTCTGGTTTCCAGGCGCAGTGTCAACGCTGAGTTTTGCATCACTTCATCCCATGGAAGGGCCTGGGGGTAGAAGTGGGATAAACTCCCTCTTTCCTCCTCCTGGAAATCACAGACCTCCCCAAAAGCTATGAGGAGACAGAGTCCGCCCATGGGGATACAAAATAGAATCAGACATCACAGGGCTGTTATTTCCTCCTTTTCGGGTTCCTCAAGGACTCTGGTGACTTAAAGCTCTTTCTGAAGCTCAGCCTCTGTGCCAGGCTGTCGCCGGGAGGGCTGTACAAGTGATGGAGAGAGCGGGTTGGATCCCTGCCTTGGGTGAGACAAGGCATGACGCACATAGAAAAGTAACAGAGGTGCTGAGAACAGCCCGGGTAGATGAGGCTTGCCCCAGAGGCACAGTGCCTCCTGGGTGGCGCACCCGGAGCTGGTCCTTGCACGTGTCTCTCTTCTGCCTGGTCGGCTCCTGCAGGGCTATGCGGTGCTGGTGTTTGGAATCTAGGATCAGAGGGAGGCAGGCGCTGTGGGCTAAGAGGGGTGGGAAGGCTCTACGGGTGTGGAAGATGCAGTCCCAGAGCTCATGAATCAGGGCTGCTTTCCCATGAAGTCCCAGTGAAAATTCCTGGGACATTTGCTGCTTTTTTTTTTAAAGCTCCCTGAATCACGTATAAGCCCCCAGGGTAGATTGTTTGCTTTCTGCCAGGAGTCTACCTTGATTGCGCAGATGGGTCTTTTGGGGGTGGCATGCCTGTTACCTCTGGACAAACTTGTTTGCCAGGGTGGGCTTGGGGGCTTCTCCCTTGTCAGTGAAGTGGATTATTTCTGTTTATGTATGGGGCACATCTGTGGCCAGGCCATTCATTCATCTAACCATCTATCCATGCACCACCCATCCGTCTGTCTGTCCATCCATCCACCCACCCAACTACCCATCCAACTAACCACTCAACATTTCTTAAATGCCTGCCATGCTCCAGACAGCATGTTAATCTGGGGACCCCAGGAGTGAAGTGTGATCCTTGACCTCAGAAAGCATGCTAGGAGAGGAAGACTGCAGACCCCCCAGAAGCCCACCATTTCCTCTGGCGGCCAGGGAACATGCCTCCACGGTGCAGCATTACCGCACATACCATGAACGAATAATGGTAATGCAAAATGATGCCGGAATACAGTGTTCTGCGAAGTGGCTTTCAGACTGAGGATTGATGGAGGTTGACCACGTCAGCAGGAGAGGAGAGAAGGAACTTGTGGACATAGTGAACATCCTGGGCAAGGGTGAGGGGGCTGGGGAGGAAGGGACTGCAGTGGGAGGCAGCAGCGAGCGTCAGAGTTACCAGAGCCCCTGAGGATGGACGGGGACAGAGGCTAGAAAGGGGACCCAAGGGCTGGGGATTTGGAGCGCCTGTGTGTCCTGCTGAGGGCTGGCCCTGTCTGTGCTCATGAAGGACAGGGGGGACATTTCAGTGCTGTCCTTCCTGTGCAAGGAAAGACAATTCCATAGACTCAGCTTGCACGCCCTGAGGGGCCCCAATGTTAACAACTGCAGGAAGCCTGGGCTGGAACGGAAAGGGGGGAAGGGGGCAAACACCACCTTCTCAGAGCCGAAGATAGAGTGGGGGGGGTCCCCTGGCGAGGGCCCTTTGGGTTCGCTTCTCCCTTCGCCCTTGCTCCTCTCCACGGTGGCGGCTTCCCTGCTCTCACAAGGCCTGCCCTCTATGTGTTCATTCCCCCTCTGGTCTTCAGCGTCTAAGGAGTGGGAAAGGTGCCTCATGCACAGAGTGACTCCAGCCCTAAGTGGCTTCAGCAGAAGCAGGTGGAGAGGAGGCCGAGGGCCGGTGGGAGCCCCTATTGCACAGACTTGCTGCGGCTCAGGCCAGTGACCATCCCCTCTGGGCTTTGGTGTTCACACCCTAAACAAGGGCATCTGAGAAATTGTCCTCGGGGTTCTTTCTGGTTTGGACATTCCACAAAGCAGGTTCATCGGCGTCTTTCCCAAGATTTCTCTTCTTGCCTGGTTCTTCCCCCACCCCCCTGCCTCTCTCTCCTGCCTCGTCAGTCCGGGGTATGGGCAGGAATAGCGGAGAACCACCTTCTCTGAGCACAGAGGGATCCCATGGACCTCAGTAGCAGTTTTTAATCCTTCGCACGCTCACTGGAATGTCAGCTCTAAGCGGCATTCATTCCATTACAATACACACCCCTCAGGTGAATCTCCACATAGAGAACTATGGACAGCCAGACTTGTTCTTTGGTCCTTATTGATTTAAATTATGTAATTTAATTCAAATGAACATGCTCCGGAAAGTTGATCTCTCTGTAGCATTTGAGAGGGCAAATGAGAGGATACATGACCTCTCTGTGGCTCTTGGAGCAAGGTGGGGACGGCAGGGGCCTGGCCTGCTCACACCTCAGGGCCCCCCAGAAGCCCGGGAAGGCACCCGCATTCCCTCGGGAACCGGAATTACACAGCAGTGTTTGCTGTGTGTCGTAAGTCATTGCAGGCACTTCTCCATTCATCCATCCATTCATCCAAACCCCATCATTGGGTTTTTTTTTTGACAAATACTTGCTCAGTGAAGTGCCTTGTGGTCAGTGCTATGAGGGAAAGAGGTGCATTTTCAGCACTGGTGGGAAGCAGGCTGCTCTGTCACAGCCATGCCACCAAAGGGGCGCCGTGGCAGGGGCACTGTGGCAGGTCAGGGCAGCACAGGGCAGGCCTGGAATGGAGTGTGGAGGTCAGAGCTGGAGAAGAAGGCTCGGCAGAGAGTGGTTCTCAGACACGTCTGGGGTCAGAGGGCTTGGCCAGAGTGCTGCTGGGGCCTGGAGCCAGCATGTGGCAATGTCCACATTCCTGAGGTCTCACCCCTGTAACAACAAAACAGCCACAAACACACACACACACACACACACACACACACACACACACACACACACACACACATCTCTACAACAGAGTGACAGTTTTTTCAAAGGCCCACGAGTTTCAAGCACTACTTCTAGAATTTGCTTGCAGATCCTTCAGCTTTATTGCAACACAATTGGTTAGATTTTCTGAACAGACCAATATTGCACGGCCCCTCTCTTGATGGAGGCTTTTCCCGAAACCTAGTGTTTCCTACTGACTCAATTCTAGGCAGGGGAGGCTGTTTACTCCCTGTAAACTGGCCCCTCAGCCCTGGAGTGCAGGGATGCCGTATCAGGTGGGGCTTTGGACTCGGGGGCCTGGGGACCTTGAAGGATTCTGTGAGTCCCGCCCTTGCCTCCCGGAATCGCTGGCTGTGGCGACACCCTGTGGCCTGATATGGAATTGCACCTGGGCAGTGGGAGGCCCCTGTCTGTGGCTGCTGGCCCCTCTGCCTTTTATTCTCTGTTGCTGTCTCTCGTTCTGCTTTTTCTCCTTTTTTTCCCTGTAGACTCGGCTTTGTGGCTGGAGAGGCTGGTTCGTTTGTCCCTGGGGAAACACTTTATCAGGCCGGGCGAAATGTTGTCTCAAGTCGCAGGAAATCCATGCTTTGGGGGATGGCCCTCACCAGCCAGAGCCAGCTGTCTTCCTGTGTAAGTGGCCACAGAAAATGCGTGCTTTTATAGCCAGCCTTTTAACCCAGAAATGGTAGGTGGTGGCGGTGCACAGGGAAGGAGGGGGCAGGCCCGCTGCCCTGGGGCAGAGTTGCCAGGGATTGAGAAGGCTGTTGAGACAGGCCCTGGATCTTGGGGCAGGGGGCACGTGTTCTGTTCCCCCCCTGGGGCAGAGGGGCTGCAGGTGAGGACCAAGGCCGGCAGGTGGTCTGGGGCCTGCTCAGCCTGCTGGAGGGGCCGGGTGTGGAACTCAGGAGCCAGGCAGCCCTGGGTTTAAATCCTAGCTTTGCCTCTTATTAGCTTAGCTGACTTCAGGTAACTCACCCAAATTCCTCCTGTTTCTTCCTGTTCCTATTATGTGGTACAAAAGTAGCTACAAGAAAGGGGAAGGGAGAAAATGGGTCCCACAGCACCTATTTTTTTTCAGAGCTGCTGTTTAGTGAGTGTTCCTCTTTCCTGGGCACATTTGTAAGCTCCCTGCGGCCATCATTTCCTCAAATCCTTGCACAAGCCCGTGAGGGGGTACACTTGTCCCTGTGCTACACACAAGGATTCTGAGGCGAACGAAGGTCGCACAGCATGCTGTGGTCACATGATCATGAAGGGCAGAGGCAGGATTCGAACCCAGCATGTCCAGGTCGAATGCTGCATGTGAAATCATAGTGCTCTGCTGCCTTACCTACCCCAGAGTTTGTGGTTTACTCCAAGGTGGGGGTCCTTGCTTTGGGGGATGATAAACTGAGGTCCCTTGTTTCTCTTTCTCCCTTTCCTTAAGCTCCTCTTGTTTTCTCTACCCAGTGGCATGGGCTTCTCTGACTTGCGGGCAGGGTCAGGAAAAAGGGAGACATGCTGGTGTACTGGGGCCAAGTTGGAGCTTACCTCTGGAGGCTGTGGGGCTCTGCGGGCCCACAGTGGCCACCTTTTATCCTGGAACAAGGAGCCTCCTGCCTGGCTGCCCTGAGAGCTGGGTAGAACACTCCGGCCTGGTCCTCACATACCCTCCTAAGCAGGGTGTGCGGCTGGGGGCTGGTCCAGCCCTGAGCCAGCCCAGCTTCAGCCCTTGAGGAGGGTTCCCTGGGAATGCAGGAGGTGGATATGGGAGTCTCTGCCATGTCCCACACCAAAGGATATGGGCAGTAGTGGGGTTTGTAGTCAGGTGACTGCGCTGGCTTGTAGGGGACACACATAACCTGCCCGGGTGAAATGGGCCTGGCTGGGGGAGCAGCAGAGCGGGTTTGGTGGAGAAGGAGCAGGCGTGGGCTGGGACAGGGGTCTGGGAACAGAGGTGAGGACTGGTGGTGGGACACAGATTCCATCCCCACTGCAGACCACGATGAGGGGCAGACCTGCTGGGAAGGCTGAGCGGGCCCGAGTGCCTCTGTCACCTTACAGACAGCACCAGCACAGCCCCCCGGCGAGCCATGGTGCCCTGGCTCTGTACACTACCCTGGCGGGGGCCTCTGGCCTCACCCTGCAGCCCTGTGGGCACAGAGGGAGGGCCAGCCTCTGAAGTACCCTGTAGTATTAAGGTGGGTGCCTGCCCAGCCACCCGGTCTGGGCCCAGGAGCTCTCCCTAACCCAAGCCTCAGTTCAGGGCTGTGGCTCTGTGTGGCGACTCTCTTTGTCCCTCTGTGTCCTCCTGGGTCCAGCTTGCCATCTGTGCAGCTGCTGCCCCCTGTCCAAGCTGGGCGCAAGCCAGCCCTATCATGTTGTCTGGGAGGATCTGCCTGTCTTTGCCACCGTCAGCACCACTCATTTTAATGCTGGCTCCATCTGGCTTCAGGTGGGTGGTAACAAGAGAAAGAAAGGCCATGTTTACTCAGTTCCCCCAGAGCAGTATCCCCATGAGCAGTATTAAGTACTCCAGAAATCTCTCCAAGTAATTAAAAGCCTAACTGAACCTGGGGCTTCTGCACGGTGATCACCTGGGAGACTCTGTCTAGCTGGGCATCTCAACCTGCACAGGTGGGCTTGCCCCAGGAGCCCGTGTTTGAGGCCACCCATACCCCGCACGCCTCCGTGTCCTGGTCGTTACTGGGCTTCCAAAGGTTCTTCGGCGGTTAGATAACTTGGCCCTTGCACGGTCCTTCTGCCTGGTGCCTCCTCCCTGGCTTCATCTGGATACCACTGCCTCTTGTGGTGTGGGCCCAGAGGATGGCTTCCCCTGAGATCTTTTCATGCCTGAGGTTGAGTCACTCCCATCCATGTGAGAGAATTGGAAAAGGCTGGTGGAGAAGCTGCTGTGCAAAAATGCTTGCCTTCTGTTGATTACTTGCCCTGGGTTATTTTTAACGTGTGTTGTGTGTGTGTGTGTGTGTGTGTGTGTGTTCACACGTGTAATTTACCAAAACTCTTGTCATTCCAGTTTCTTCCCTCTTTCCTTCCCTGATTTAGGTTTCTTGAGATCAAGAAGCCCGGGCTGTCTAAGATGCTACGTGTCCTGGCCTTTGCTTATCCCTACACCTGGGACTCCATCCCCATCTTCTGCAGGGTAAGGGCTGGCCCCATCTCCTCTCCGCCTGCTGGCAACATCCGGGAATTGATTGTTTCATGAGCTTCTGGGGGTCAAAGCACCATGCTGGTCACTGAAGGATACATAGGAGTCGAGACCCAGGGGCTCCCGTAATGGCACCTGGCAGAGTAGTTGGGTGACAGTGTGAGCCCAAGGGCCCCAACAAACCACAGCGGTGGCCAGCAGTGCCTGGGGGCTCAGGAGCGATCATGGAGGGCTGGGCAGGGGAGGCAGCCTGCGGTTTAACAGAGTGACCAAGAAAACAGGCTCTGATACTCACTGTGAGACTTCAGGCAAGTTACCTGCCATCTCTCTGCCTTGATTTCTCTCACCGGTGAAATGGGCATGGTCATAACACCCCCTTTCATCGGGCTGTGTGTGTGGGGAATTACATTAGACAATGTGTAAAGTGCCAGCTGGCGACAAGAATCCAGTACATGCGTTATTATATGTTATCATCAATCAACACAGTAGTAGTAAGTAGTAAAGGAAGACGTATGAATGAAGGTCTTAGAGGATACGTGGGAGTTAGATGAAGAACAGGAAGGAAGAGGGTATAGGAGGGAAGACAAGCAGGGGGAACGTCCATATACTCTCAAATCAGGTGGACCTAAGTTCAGTCCAGTCCCACTCCTCACTGGCTGTGTGACCTTAGGCAATGCACATAACCTCTCTGAGTCTCAGTTTCCTCATCTGTAAATGAGGCTAAATCCCCTCCTTCACAGTGGAGTAGAGGGGATTAATCAAATCAACAGATCTGATGGACTTGGCAATGGCTGTTGGCCAGCGAGTGGCACTCTCCTCTCAGGGGCAGCCCGCGGGTCTGATGATGAGGCTGAGACGGCAGCGCCGAGCAGTGGAGGGAAGAGGCGGAGCTGTGGCTCCCACAGCCGGGACGTTGGGCGTGTGCCCTGTGCTCTGCCTGTGTAAGCCTGAGGGAGACGCAGAGGGAGGTGTAACCCATCCCCCTGACCCCTTCCTTGGGGACACAGACCACACATGGGAAGGAAGAGTAGAGGGAACAAGCTGGTCCCACTGCCACCAAATCACGCAGCGCAGGCTCTGCGTTATCGTAAGCAGTGTGCGCTCCTGGCACTTGGCTGCATCAGACAGTGGGCAGTGGGGGGGGAGAACTACTCCTAAATGGTGCTGGTGATGGGCGCACAGCTTCTGCGATCAGCCTGCCGGAATCCAGACCCTGACTTCACTCCCATTTAGTAGTTTGCCAGTCACCCTCTGGCCCAGCTTCCTCATCTGTGAAATGGGGAAGTAGACTCACCTGATGCCACTTGTTGAGGCTCCAAGGACACAGTGCAAGTGGAAGGTCTGGCCTAGTGCCCTGGGTGAGTGGTGGCCACTGTTGTTATTGATAATAATACAAAACCTACACTTAACTCTGAAACAGTATAATGTCCATAATTAATACTTTCAGATGGCTCAGAAGGCCTTCCAGGCCATCAAGCCTTAATTAGGAACACCAGTCCAGGAGATATTTGGTTAGAAGTGGGTTCAAATGTGAATAGATCACTTTTTACTATTCTTGCACTTAATCCCCAGAAAGAAGAGTAGCAATATAGCCAATAGAATTTGTCCTTTCCCTTCCTCCACTCCTTTCATTTTTCTTTCCTTCCTTTCTTTCTTTTTTTTAAATTAAATAACCCAAAAGGCTTTCATGAACATTTGGGGGATCGAATACAACTGCCTTGGTTCTCAACTGATCGCACTCAGAAGAGGGATTCTGCTACAGCCCCGAGAGTCCCCTGTCTAAATTGCAGACCCGTGGTGAGGGCCCTGCTACGGGCAGTCTGCACGCGTGAGCAGAGGTGTCTTCAGTTGAGAAGGAAGAGGGCGTCCTCTTAACACCTGATGTTTCTTTAAATACTTGCAGCTCTTCCTGTTCCCAGGGGAGAGTGCGCAGAATGAAGCCACCTTGTACCACCAGAAGCACATGGCCATGACCCTCCTGGCCTCTTTCTTCTACTCTGCACACGTGCCAGAGTGCCTGGCCCCTGGGTGCTTCGACTATATTGGTGAGTGCACGGAGGCCCCCCCCGCCTAGGGAGCATTCTGATCCCTGGACATGTGTGAACAGTTGCAAAGGGAGGCAGGCAGGCAGAGAATCATTTCTTCAGGAAGCTGTCCAGGAGCAGGCCAAGGGGACTGAAATTGCAAGTTGACAGAGGCCAGGGTGAATGTAGCCATGAATGGCTGGATAGGATGGGGGGGATGGAGAGTAGGTGGATCTAAGATTCTAAAGCATTCTTGTGGGTTACGGGGCCTGGAGAGCCCTGTTTTTGTATAGAACAAGAAGTCGCATTGAGGGCAGCCTTGGAGAGAAAGAGGAAGAGAAAAGAGAGTACAGGTGGCTCTGCGGTCACCGAATGGCACAGGACTACTCCGAGTAGCAGAAAGTGCCTGTCTGTCTTGCTTGGGTGGGTGCGCTGGGGCCAGGAGTCATGGTAGCGCAGTGGTTCCCAGGTATGGTCCCAGGACCAGCCTTCTCAGGTCATCTGGGATCAAGCAGACACCCTGAACCAGAAAGGTGGAGGGGTGGGGTCCAGCACTCACTCAGAGGCTGTGGGTGTGGGATTCTCCAGGTGAACCTGAGCTCATGGAAGTTAGAGATGTGATGAGGGGGAGAGGAGGTGTCCGGACCACAGGGGCTTACCCCTGCTGGTGGAGTGCCCGCCCCTGCTGCCCAGGGGAGGGGGGCAGGCCCCTCAGGACCTATCACCCCTGCGCTGGCTCTGGAACTGGCTGGAGGAGGGGCCCTTGGGTCACTTCTGGTGAACCTGAGGATTCCTTGGGATGAGAGCTCCTTAGGTAAGCTGTACTGGGGTCCAAAGGGCACCCCTTGTCCCTGTGAGGTGGGCAGGAAGCTTGGTTCTGTCCCATTCTGTCTGTTGGTTTCCCTTTGTCGCCTACCTAAGACATGCGACCAGATTTACTTTGTTTGCTCTGATTAGAGCTTCATCTCCTTAATCTCTCCTGGCAGAAGGGATTACTAGTAGCAAAATGCTCAGAGAGCAGATATCAGAAAAGGAGGGAGATAAGAGGACCAGGGAATTGGATACTACTGACCACGCCTACCTCCCCAGCCCCACCTGGACGAAGTAGAGGCGGTTGTATGTGAAGTCTGGAGCTGCAGGGAAAATAGCCCTGGCCTTATTTTGCCAATTCTCTAGCTTCTTAATAACATTTTACTTATTCACCTCTATCCTATCCTTTTGGGTCTAGGGGTTCAAAGCAGAAAGACACCACTAAGGGGGAAATCTGCCAGATAGCAGTTAATGATAGATCATTAACAAGGGGCTTGCAAAGGTCTCCATCCTTCCATAACCGCGCCTGCTGGATACGGGGCTCGTGCTCCCACGCCAGCTGAGTGGGAAGTGCTGGCCCTGCGTGGCTAGCATTGGCCCACAGGAAGCTCCTCCCTATTCCTGTCAGGGGATTGCTGAAATCCCTCTGCTTGCTACGGACACATTTCAGACATGCCCAGTGCTCATGGCTCTTTCCAAGCTTAAGCCTCGGTTGGTGAGAGCAGCTAGTCACCTCCTTCTGCCGGGCCTGTGTCCTTGGAGAGCACATCTCTCTGCTGGGTCTGAAGCCACTTTGCTGCATCGCACACAGATTTGCGAATCATGCACAGCCCATCAGTGTGGCTTGAGAGAGGCAGGGTGGCACCCCCAGGCACACCTTCTCCCTGGGGAACACAGACTGAAGTGCTGGCATTTCCCTGCCATGAGGAACTCGTTGGCCACTCGAGAAATCTCAGCTCTTCTACACTCTCATTCCCGTCTCTGCTCCTGCTCAGAAGGGCATGTGCCCAGGCTGGTCCTTTCCTCGGACACATTTAATGATTATTTCCTCTGGGTTCAGAGTGGTGTATCCTTTAACGCTTTTTTTTTTTTAACTGAAGGAGAATCCTTATGTAACTCACATGTTGTATTGTTGTATTAGTTTGCTAGAGCTGCCATTAAACAGAGTCTGAGTGGCTTAAGCAACGGAACTTCATTTTCTTACAATTCTGGAATTTAGAAGCCTGAGATCCAAATGACTACAGGGCTGGTTTCTCCTTGGCTTGCAGATGGCCATCTTCTCCATCTCTCTTCATGTGGTCTTTCCTCTGTGTACGTGCCTGGACAGGTCCTAATCTCCTCTTATCAGGACACCAGTCACAGTGGGCCCCAGCCTAGTGACCTCATTTTAACTTGTCTCTTGAAGATGCTATCTGCAGATACCACATTCTGAAGGGGTTAGCACTTCAGCACAGGTATTTAGGAGAGGGAGACACAATTCAGCCCGTGACACATGTCTCTCATCTTACTCCTTGTCCCTGGTCTTGGGCACTAAGCTGGTTTTCTTGCCAACCACCAAATGAGCATGTCCCTGCCCACTCCCACCACCCTCCACCAGGCTCCTACCCTCTGTGGCTGCGTACCTGGGAAGCCAGGGTCCTGCAGGGAGGAAGAGCTCCTGGTCATGTCAGGGAGAACACCACCTCGTAAGTGGCCGACAGAAAATGCACCGGCTTCTCCTCTGGCACTGAGGCCGGATCTGAGCTGATTAGCGCTGTCTCTCACGAGGTGAACTCTGGCAGGATACGATGCCTAACTATTGCATGTGAAGAACAGGACTGGTAGATAAGTTGTTTTAACAATGGATTTGATTTGCTCTGATGGCCTTTTTATTTTTCTTACCATACATTTAAAAAACACATTTATTAAAACATTTCCGTATCACACAATTCCCTAATTTCATGTATGCAATGCAGTGATATTTTTGGTAAATCTACAGAGTTATATAACCATCACCATAAATAAGTTTTAGATCATTTTCATCACCCAAATAAGAGCCCTTCAGCCCATGTACTGTTGATCCCCATTCCTACCCCCGGCCTGAAGCAACCACTGACCTACTTTCTGTCTCTGTGGATATGCCTTCTCTGAACATTTGATATAAATGGAATCTTACAATATGTGGTCCCTTGTGTCTGGCTTCTTTCACTTAGCAAATGTTTTCTTTTAGCATATATGCTATAGCCTAGATGAACAGACCATTCCTTTTTTATTGCTGATCTTGGTGGCCTTTTGTGTGTCTGCTATAGGTCACAGTCACCAGCTGTTCCATGTGTGTGTGATCCTGGCCACACACATGCAGATGGAAGCCATACTTCTGGACAAGACTCTGAGGAAGGAATGGCTCCTAGCCAACTCCAGGGTCCTGTCTTTCCCTCAGATAGCAGGAGCCACACTTCTGTGCCTTATCTTCAGCCTCAGCAACATAATTTATTTCTCAGCTTCTCTGTATCGGATTCCTGAGCCTGAATTACAAAAAAAAGAAACGTGATTCAGACCATAAGCTTTTTGTGCCAGACGTCAACTCTAAGCCACAACATCCTAACCACAATAAGCCAGTGGCATGTTACCTAGTGGTTTACAATGGCCTAAAATATAATGATTGTTGTCTTGGCATTTTTGAGTACATTTATGTCAATATGGTATTTTACTGGGGAAATTTCTCTAGATGTACACTGATTCTGTATGTGTCATTTTAAAAGGGGAACATGGGTTCAAGTAAGTCCTCATTCAGGCAAATCTTTATTAGTTCACTAAGTTTTAAATTTGTTAAGAATGGGTTTTTAATTTAAAGATTCTGTTTAAACAGTTGGATTAAGCATAATGCCCCTGTAGGTTTACTACTAAACAGTTGGATGAAGCTTGAGTACTGTTGTAATATTACTCTTTGAAAATGGAACTTGTTTCATTTGATGAGTTTCATGTAGTAACAGCCTCTCCTAAAAACTCCTGCAGCAGGAGAAGAATGGACCAGAAGGGTCAGTGTGCAGACCTGCAAAAGAGACAGTTGGGTCTGTGGGAGCCCTAGGGATTGGGAAAGCATTCCAGCAGGGAGAGAGCTGGGTTAGGGGGATGGTCTTTTTCCTTCCCCCACCTGGGGAAGGAAATACATAGAAAGAGAGTCAGTCCTCTTTTCCACGTCTATTCTGCTTCAGTGTGCAAATTCCCGTGTCACTGTGGATGTGTGGATTTTCTTAAAAGTCCACAGCCCATGGCTGGGTGTCTGTTTTGTTTTGCTCTGTTTCCTTATTGCCAGTTTGATGCTTCAAAGCATTACGTAGAGCAGGTAAAATGTGTTGTAGGGGCCTTGGCTGAGTTACTAATCCCAGTTGGCTGTGCTCATCCGTCACCTTTTAAAGCAAGGACAGCACTGTGTTTGTGGACGTCATACATTTGGGGTTGCTTCATCATTTCAAATATGCCGCAAAATTTAGTGTTCATGTGCAGAGGATGCTAAAGGCCTTGCCAAAATGTTGGTCAAATGTAGTGACTCTCAAACTTTACTGTGAATCAGAAATACTTGTGACAGATGAGCTTGTGACAAATGCAAATTCCTGGGGCAAACCAGGAGATTGAGCTTTACGAGTGTAAAACATAGGTTTCCTGGAGGAGGTCTGCACTGAAACGAGTCCCCAGGTGATCCTAACGCAGAAGGCCATGGGCCACGCTTGGAGAAATGTTGGTGCCACAAATTCCAGAAAGCACTGAGCCCATCAGCTTTGTTTCAATTCATCTAAACTTCAGCAACTTCCTGCCTTAAGGATCTATTCCCTGCTTTCTGCTCTGCATAGTACTAAAACACTGAGCAATGTCTCATCTCTAGTATTACTAATTAAAGTTCATTATTTCATAGTGTTTTCAAAGAGTACAGAAATGCTGATGTAAACCAGTTTTGAAGAGCAGCCCATCAACCCCTGACCTGCACTGGCTCATGGCTTCAGGGACCGTCCATCACAATGCAGGATCCTCTTTGCTGACTCAGGAACACCCTCATATCTTAGAACACTGCCTCCATGGCTAACTGGCCCAGACCCTTGAATGGCCTTGTAAAGAGCTCATCACCCAATCCTCTGAGGACAAGTCAAAATTTATATTGGCTGAGAGTGGTCAACAAATATGATTTCATTAGTTTTATTATCTGTTTACTTCCTCTGGGGAAGGCAGACTGATAAAATTATATGGACCGGTAAGTTTTTGGTACATTAATTGCAAGCTACATGACAACATTTGCTTTTTAGGCAACAATCTGACATTGTTAGTGGAATTTTACTCCAGCAGGGTCTGTGGACTTCCATTTCCTCTTACTGTAACTTCACTTTTCTGGTGAAAGAAGATACAAAGTTTAAATACCCTACCATACTAATCCCGAAGACATGAAAGCTTTAAAATTCTCTTATTTTATGGAGAGGAAAATAATGTTCTTTGTTTTGCTCAGACATAGTTGAAAGACAGTAGGTGATTAATTTGAAGGACTTTCAGATTATTTCATCTTCGGTTATATTGCTTTTTCATCACTCTTAGTTTGGTAAGCTTTGTTCCATTGAATATTTTTGGACAGTGTTATAAATTAAAATTTTATAACAGCTTGCAGTACACTGGTTTGGAAGCTTCTGATGTGGATATAGTTTTGCCTAAGCCATCCTGGAAAGTCAAAAACATTGGCAGTGGGTCAGCTGAAGACCTCATTGGGAAGAGGTCTTTTAATGTAGCAGTTCTCACATTTTTTTTAATGTGCCATACTCACACTGACAGCAATTGCTCATCATGGCACTGTCCCAAAAGGGATTCCTGGGGGTGTATGGGGTAGGGAGTGACACACTCCTCGTGGGATGTCCCTATTCTCCCTCCCCTTCCTTGAGAATCACCACTTTAAAATTTATCCAATGTTACAGTCATGATAAAACTTGACTATGTTTGAATGAGGCCATTTAGTCAACTGTGTCTCCCTTTGTTCATTGTAGTTTCATTTTCCACTGCTCAGTTTTTAGAAGGCAACTCTCTATTTTCTTTCTCAAAAAATGAGTTTGTCATTGCTGATTAGAATTAGAAGTGGAAAGTTTAGAAGATGTTTTAGTACTTCTAAGTACTATAAAGTGATTGCTGCCGTCTTTCTCCAAGTATTTTTTTGTGGAACTCGGCTCACATGACAAGTTCTGAGGAAGGTGGGTGGAGTAGAAGTGTTGTCAGATATGTCAGAGAGGACTTTCATTTGAATCTACTGTGTCCCAAATTTGTTTTGGCCATGTGCCCTTTTAATATGAAATACTTATTAGCACTGTTCAACAACTTTATAACATATTAGTTGAAAGCCAGCCTCTGATTTTCCAGTCAACAATTCATTATGGATGAAAAGGCAAATACTCATTTCCAACTCAGAGATGTTCTTCCAAATTACACAAATGTCTGGTTTTCTTAAACTGTGTGGGAGAAAACAATAAAATGTATTTATTATAATAAAGTTGTCCTGTTTCCCACTTGATTTGGTTATGTCTTACCTCCCACACTGCAGCATGCTCATTCATAATGAGAAATAGGCTCCTGTCCTTGGGTGCATTGCTAAATCATTCTGTAAATATATATTTTGCACCTGGTATATATAGGATGAACACTATCCTAGGAATGGGGGTACACAAGTGAACAAAACCCACACCTTCCCTCCCTCATGGAGCTGATGCTCTGATTGGTCAGTAGGAAAACATATATAGATAAATTCAGACAATGGTTAAGTGCTATAAAGAAAATAAGGCTGGTGAAGGAATGAGGGTGAGTGGGAGAGGGCAGGTAAGATGGATACTCTGATAAACTGACATTTGAGGAGAGACTTGGGCAAAAAAGGAGCCAGCTTTGCCAGTGGGTTTCAGGTCAAGGCAGCAGTAAGTGCAAAGGCCCCAAGGCCAGCAGGCATTTGTACTGCTGGAAGGATGGGAATCAGGCCACTCGTTGATGAAATGTGTAACTCCAGAGGACATCTGGATGACTTGACTTTTGAAGAATTCTGGAATGTCCCCTGAATGTTCTTCCTGGGAGATTGCCCAAGGGGTTATTCCTATGGCCCCTTGATACTTGTTTGAATGCTCCGACTCTGTACTAACTTACTTCAGACAAATAGAAAGTTGTCACACCAATTCTTTGGATGCCAAGTGCAAGAGTTCTCAGACTGGCTTAACTTTTGCCTCTTTTAGAGCATGGAACAAGGGACCTCAAAGATAATTTAATTGACCCTTTAAAAAATGTGTTTGATGATCAAAAATGCACATTCTAAAGCCCAAATGTACATAGAATACTGGCAGGGGAGGGGGATCCTTGAATTTTGAATTTTTATCAAAAGACCCAGGTAGTGGTTAATACAGGGGAATTTAAAAAGCACTACTATATAGTCCACTCCTCACCTCCTTTTTGGATATAATTTCTGATTTAAAAAACATTGCCAATTGCCAATTGTGGAAAGCAGTATAGAGGTTCCTCAAAAAACTGAAAATAGAAATACCGTTTGACCCAGGAATTCCACTCCTAGGAATTTATCCTAAGAATGCAGCAGCCCAGTTTAAAAAAGACATATGCACCCCTATGTTTATTGCAGCAGTATTTACAATAGCCAAGAAATGGAAGCAACCTAAGTGTCCATCAGTAGATGAATGGATAAAGAAGATGTGGTAAATATACACAATGGAATATTATTCAGCCATAAGAAGTAAACAAATCCTACCATTTGCAACAACATGGATGGAGCTAGAGGGTATTATGCTCAGTGAAATAAGCCAGGCAGAGAAAGACAAGTACCAAATGATTTCACTCATCTGTGGAGTATAAGAACAAAGAAAAAAACTGAAGGAACAAAACAGCAGCAGAATCACAGAACCCAAGAATGGACTAACAGTTACCAAAGGGAAAGAGACTGGGGAGGATGGGTGAGAAGGGAGGGATAAGGGGGAATAAAAGGGGGGCATTACTATTAGCAGACATAATGTGTTGGCAGCCGCGCTCAGAAAATAGCGCCCCATGCAGGGCAGCCGGAAGGCCCCGAACTTCCTAATGACAAATCATCCCACACCACTAAACTACATGCTAATTGCGCCTTGGCATAAGGACCAATGAGACCCACCAAATGGTTATGCTAATAAGGCATATGGAGCTGCACCAACCAGGTCAGAGCATGAGAACTATATAAGCAAGCCTCTCCTTCCCCTCTGGGTCCTGCCCAACTCATTTGTTTCACAAAGAGCTGAAGAATAAAGCTTTCTGCAGAAGAATCCTGCTGTTGTTGCGTGCTGTTCTTGCCGGCGAGGACAGGGCACGCGACAAGTGGTGCCGAAACCCGGGAACCAGAACATCACCGGCACAGGGAGGACCCTTCAGACATCTGGAGAGGATTCAGAACTGCAGGTCAGAAGAAAGCCCGGAGGGGTAAGTTCCGAGAGGCCCCTGCTTTTTAGGATGATGGTTGATGGTTCTCTGTAAATAAGGAGGCACCATGGGGAATGCACCGTCATTAGTCACGGCGCTGCAGACAGCTCTCAAAGAGCGAAACTTGAAGGTCTCCAGCAAAGTCTTAGGATCTTTTGTGAAGGAGATAGACCGTGTGGCCCCCTGGTTCATTTGTTCAGGGTCCCTCTCAATCCCGAGCTGGGACAAACTGGGGAAAGATCTTGATAGAGAGGAGGAGGAGGGTAGCCTGAGGGGAGGCACCAGGCCCCTCTGGAAACTGATTAGAGCTTGTCTGCAAGATGAGAGATGTGAAAAGGTAATAAAAGAAGGTCAGAGAGCATTGACAGATATCCAAGAGAGCATGTCAGAAACGGAACGGGAAACAGAGAGCGCGCGCGGCCGAAAAAAGGCCACAAAAACGAAGGTAAAGAAACCTCAGAGTGAGGGAGAAAGCCCGCCTAGGGCAAAAGCGAAAGAGCCCCGAGAAGCGAGTGACAATCGCCTCGGAGAAAATAGTAAATACCCCTGGAAAGAGTTGAGGGACCTCCAACTCTCCAATAGGGAATCTGAGGAGGAATTAACGTCCGCAGAGGAAGGGGAAGAAAATAAAACCGCAGAGTGTAGAAGTAAGGGAACCAGCAAAGTTGAAAAGCGGACCAAGGAAAAAATGAAAGCAGGGTGTCCCCCGAAGCCCTTTGCCCCGCCACCTTACGTGAGTGGCGCACTCTCCTTTTGCCACCCAGATACTCTTCAGGCAATTAGACAAATGTTTCCTGTATTTGAGGATAACGGTGTACGCTCTCACCAGCCCCTGAGCCATAAACAAGTTAAGGAGTTAGCAGAATCCGTTCGGGCTTATGGAGTCAGTGCTAACTATACCATAGCACAAGTTGAGAGATTAACAGAGACAGCCATGACACCCGCAGACTGGCAATATGTAACTAAGGCATGCCTTTCTAGTATGGGGCAATACATAGAATGGAAGGCATTGTGGCATGATATCAGCATGACCCAGGCACGCGCAAACGCGGCCGAAGGACAGCCTGCATGGTCATATGATATGCTGATGGGCCAAGGACAGTGGGTAGCCGACCAGACCGCCTTCCCCTTACAGGTATATGCACAAATAAACACGTGCGCCGCCAAGGCATGGAAAGCCCTCACCAACAAAGGAGAAGTATCAGGCAATTTGACAAAAATTATTCAGGGGCTGAGCGAGCCATTTTTGACTTTGTCGCTCGTATGATGGAGGCCGCAGGCAGAATATTTGGAGATCAGGAACAAGCAATGCCCCTAGTGGAGCAATTAGTATTTGAACAATGTACCAAGGAATGCAGACAGGTGATAACACCCTGGAAACAGAAAGGGATACACGCTTGGTTGAAAGCCTGTAGAGAAATAGGAGGGCCACTCACCAACGCGGGCCTAGCCGCAGCCATATTACAGAGCCACAAACAAGCCAGGATCACTAACAGAAGTATTAAATGCTTTCACTAATCTGTCACGAGGCCTGTCCCAGTATCTTTCAGGAAACTGGTCCCAGGACTTTGATGGAGCACTAGAAGAACTGCGGCGAGAAATAATCCACATCAACTCCACCCGTCTAGATATCTCCGTAGCAGAAGGACTTTCTTCCTGGTTCCTCAGAGCTCTCTCCCACGTCAAGGAGTGGGCGGGCATGGCTGGGATGGGCGTGTTCATGCTTGGAGGTCTCATGCTCCTACTCTGGTTGTTATGCAGACTCCGCAATCAACATAAGGACAAGGTGATCCTTGCTCAAGCCCTAATGGCGATAGACATTGGCGCCTCTCCCCAAGTGTGGCTCAATATGCTTAAGAAGGAAGCTCAGCTTTAGCTTGAGGTAGCTCTTGCACCCTGAGCCCATGTGGCACTGCACCAGGCCCGAGTACCTCAATGCTTAATCACAGCTTTCTTTAAGAATCTCATGGTGCAAGAGGGTTGAGAAAAAGGGTCCAAACCCTTTGTACCAAGCGGTCCCAACGCCAGCCAGAGGATGCGAGGCAAAGCACTGCAAGAGGTCTTGGACCCCTCTGAGAGGCATGCCTGACTGCATAGGGGTAGATGCCCAGAACCCCTCTCCAAAAAGGGGGCATCAGGAAGTATGATGGAGGTCAGGCCTCTGTCTCCGCCTCTGCTGGCAAGTTCCGCCTTGAGCTTCTGTTAGACAAAAAAGGGGGAGATGTTGGCAGCCGCGCTCAGAAAATAGCGCCCCATGCAGGGCAGCCGGAAGGCCCCGAACTTCCTAATGACAAATCATCCCACACCACTAAACTACATGCTAATTGCGCCTTGGCATAAGGACCAATGAGACCCACCAAATGGTTATGCTAATAAGGCATATGGAGCCGCACCAACCAGGTCAGAGCATGAGAACTATATAAGCAAGCCTCTCCTTCCCCTCTGGGTCCTGCCCAACTCATTTGTTTCACAAAGAGCTGAAGAATAAAGCTTTCTGCAGAAGAATCCTGCTGTTGTTGCGTGCTGTTCTTGCCGGCGAGGACAGGGCACGCGACAATAATGTAGTGTGTGTAGTGGGGGCACGGGGAGGGCTGTACAACAGAGAGAAGACAAGTAGTGACTCTATAGCATCTTACTACACAGGTGGACAGTGACTGTAATGGGGTATGTGGGGGAGACTTGGTGATGGGGGGAGTCTAGTAAACACAATGTTCCTCATGTAATTGTAGATTAATGATACCAAAATAAATTTAAAAAAAAACAAGAAAAAACATTGCCAAATAGTACAAAGAATTCCCAGGTACTCTTTACCCTTCCCCCTTTGGATATTTCTATAACTCCCTTCCCTATCAGTGAGAAATTTGGCTTCATTATCTACAATGTATTTACTTATTTGCCTAATTGCAGCACATACAAAGTGTCCTTTCAGAATTATTAACCAATGTCTGCAATAAAGTCTACTCCTTAGAATTCAATGTATGCTTCAAGTTCTTTTTGTCTTGAGCCTGAGGGCATATAGTCTAGTCTAAATTACTTAGGTTAGTTATAGTCCTCTTTCTGTATGTGTATGTTATTCATTTGAAATATGGTTCAGATCATTTGTTTCTTTTTGTATTAGTTTTATAGTTTCCCTCAAGCTTGTTGATTTTAAATTTGTTTTTTTTTTTTTGTGCATGTAAAACATGAACATCCAAGCATTCACAAATGGCCTGGGGAGAGTACGTGGCCTAGGGATGTGAGACTATGTTGCTCTGGCCCTTAAGTGAAAGCAGGGCCGGGGAGAGAAGGCAAGTGTGCTGACTGCGTTCCAGGCACCCTGTTTCCACTTACCACCATCCCTCAAACACTCTGGGCTTTGGCAGTTTCTGGTCATTGATGGTTATTAGGTTCCCACAGCTGGACTTGCTTACCTGTGGGCTTATATTATTTAAGGTTTCAAATCTGTGCAGTGTCAGCCCCTCTTCAGGGCTTTGAATAAGACCCTCCAAGTTCAGTCTGGTGGTTTCCTATGAAATTAGACTTACCACAAGAACAGCAATCCCACCCAAGAGAATATACAGCTACATAAAGAGCTTTACGCAAATAATTATACCAGTTTTGTTCATAACTGGCAAAAGGTGTAAACAACCAAAATGTCCATCGACTAGTGAATGGATAGGCTGCCATGCTTTCACATGATGGACTACTATTCAACAGTAAAAAGGGAACATGCTACTGATACATGCAAGGTGTGGATGAACCTCAAAAGCATTGTGCTGAGTTAAAGAGGAGACATTCTGGAAAAGACACAACCCTAAGGAAGTCATCAAAGTAGCTGCCAAGGGTTGGGGGCAGGGGGGGCGATTGACTATAAAGGGGCAGCACAGGGAATTTTCAGTGCGATGGGAATATTATACATTTGATTGTGGCAGTGGTTACAGAATGGGGTATGTTTGTCAAATACATAGACATAACTACAAAGGGTGAACTTTATGTAAATTATACCTCAGTAAACCTGACTTTAAAAATGCCTCCCCTCCTACCCTCACCCCTGGTCTGGATCTCCACGTCTAGCAGAAAATGCAAATCTTTCACTGGCAATAGGGAACCCGTCAGGCAAAGAGATTAGGATGTGTTAGGTGTGAAGTGCCACCCAGAGAAATGATATAATTGGCATTTTAAGGAAAATAACCTAGAGAGCTTTAGTATGGATAGAAGTGAGAGAGGAAGGAGAAACTAGCCTGAAGGAAAGCTGGGGGTGGTCTGATGTAACTGGGTCCTTTACTGGGGTGCTCTCTGAAGGGATGGATTCCTTCATTCCTGCAAAACATTTATGCATAGCCTCCATTGCTGGGCAGCGGGACGCAACAGTGCCATCTAGTGAGGGTGTGGTGATAGCTGGCAAAGGAGACAGTAATAAACAGTGACTTAAAAGACCTCATGAGCTTTGAAGCAAACAGGTGCAGTAACGGGGAAGTGCAGAGGACTGTGGATATCGAGCAGGGGCCCAGCGAAGAGTCGTAGGAGAAGATCTTGAGGGCTGAGGATAAGGAGGAATTATCAGAGGAACGGAGAGAGCAGAACTTGACAGCAGAGGGAATTGTGTGTGAGCTGGGTATGTTCAGGGCACTGAAGATCCACGTGGCTGGAGGGGTGTGGGAGATAATTATAGGTAGTGAGCTTGGAAAGGAAGAGTCTTGGGGCCCTGCTGAGGGTCTCCAGCAATGGAGAGCTACTGCAGTGTTACAAGCACGACAATGACATGATCAGATCTGTAATTTAGGCTGCAAAATGGAGCCTGGACTGGAGACTGGCAGCAGGGAGGCCTACTGGGACACTGTTGCAGTCATCCAGACAATAAATGGTAGTAGCCAGGGGGAAGGAGAGAAGTAAAGAGGTTTAAAGGCTATTTAGTGGGTAGAACTATCAAAGATGTGGTTGATAGTTGGAACAGAAGATTGAATGTTGGAACAGAAAGAGAGGCAAAAGGCAAAGATGGTACCTTGGACTCTGGCTTGGTGAGTGGGTAGATGATGATGCCATCAATTGAGGGTGATTTAGGGGAAAAGATTAGGGTATTTTAGGCATGAGGCACGTCTGGGACGTCCAAATGGAGAATCCAGAAGGCAGTTGGCTACTAGTGTCTGAGCTCAGAAAAGCAAATGTGAATGGTATGGGAAGCCATGTGAATCATGGCAGTGTCTGGGGAGAGGACTCACCTAACTACCAGGCCAAAACCCCAAGCCACAACATTTAAGGGAGAAAAAAGAGCTCACATATGAGGCTGAGCAAGAGGGGCTCAGAAAGCTGGGAAAAATAGCAGAGGCATAGAAAGGGAGGAGTGGGAAATATTTTTGGTGCTGTTGAGAGATCAAGTTAGTTAAGGGTGGAAGGGTTGATTAGATTTCACATCAAGTATGTGGTGATCCTGGTAAAAAGAATTCTAATGGAGAGATTGAGGCCAAAGCCGGAGTGCAGAGTACTAAGAGATAAGTAGCCAGCAGTGAAACCCAATTTCTAAATAACACAGATCCCAACCTCTCATTTGGCAACAAATAAAATTCTAATGGTTCAAAGAGTTAAATATAAAAAACAAAAGCACTAGGAAAAAATATTATATTGAAGAAAATTATCTCAGAGTGGGGAAGATTTTTTCCTTGTATGACTCAAACCAGAAGCCATAAAAGACTGATAAATATGACTTCCTTAAATTTTTCTAAGTTGTCACAAAACAATATAAACAAATTACAAATAAAACCGATTTGTGAATTATAAAAATATTTGAATTCATATTTTGGAAGAGGACCAATTTCCTTAATACACGAAGAGCTTTTACAGTTAAGAAAAACTAACAACTCAGCAGAATAAGTAGGCAAAAGATATGAACACAGTTCATACAGGACACACAAATGGTTTTGAATATATTAACAGACAAGAAACCTCATTCGTCATAAGTGAAAAGAAAATTAAAACTACAGTGTGATCTTTTTTTTCACCTATTCGGTCAACATCTACTGAAAAGTTTGATAACATTTTATCTGAGAATTGTGGGGAAACAGGCACTCTTCTATGTGGCTGGTGGGATTGTACATTTAGGCAAACTTTAGGGAGGACAATTTGGCAGTATCTGTGAAACATTATGCATGCACATACTCTTTAACTCTAATTCTGCTTCTAGATATATAGCTTGCAGATTTATTTAAATTGTGTAAAATGATGAATTTCCCAGTTTATTCAGTGGGAATAAACAAACAAACTACTTGTTTGTAATAGCAAAGACCGGGACCATCTTCATTTTGAACAGTATGGGACAAGAATATTAAATTATGTCTGGTCCTGTAGGAAGTTGACGAGATGTGACTAGAGCTCTAGGAGAGCACAGATGCAGATGCATATTTGATAGTCATCATTTAAGGGGCGAAGGTCAGAGTGAGATGGAATCAGTTCATCTACAAAACAGTGGTTCTGGATGTTGCTCCTCAAAGGTAAGTTCCACATTTTATTCATCTGTGTTTAGCCAGGATTAAACATTGTTAAGAATTTGACAAAACAGTGTATATATAAAAAAGAGCTGGAAGAACTAGAGAGTGAGAAGCCAGGAAAGGTGGAGAAAGAAAGGAAGCCAAGATGATGCGGTGATACGGGAGCCAGGGAGGGAGTGTGCTGAGCAGGGCGCAGCACAAGAACAGGACACCCCTGGGCCAGAACTACATTGCCAACCTCAAATCCACTCTGGACTTGCCCTTCCATTGGACTTCTTATGTGCTATAGGGCAATGAAGTCTCCGTTTCCTCACCGGAAAACGGAGGGGTTGGATCTCGTATCTGGTCTCTCCTTCAGCCCGGCAATCCTGATGCCCAGAGTCGCCACGCTCTTTCCGCGTCGGTCGCCTGGGAGACAAGCGCCACTTCCGGCGGATCAGGCACTTCCTCTGAGGCCCCGCCCCCGCCCCCAGGGGAGGGCGCGGATTGGCCCGTTTGAAATGCGCTGGCGCGAGCTCACCTGGGTTCACGGCGCATCTCCCGGCTTTAGCGGGCTCCGCGCTTGAGCCTGCGAGTCTCGGTTCCCGCGGTCGGTCCCTGCGGCCCACGGTCCGGGTCAGGCCTCCCAGTGGAGCCCAGCGTCCCGCGCGCGCGTCTGGGCAGCGCGGAGTCGGCTGCCATGAAGCCAGCGTAAGTACTGGGCCGCCTCGCAGGGCTCGGGGCGCGGTGAGGGGGGCCGGCGTCTCTTCACGGCCACCCCTGCTGCGGCCCCCAAAGTGGACGCCCCCACGAGGGCCTCTCGGGGGAAGCCCGGGCACTGAGACCCGTCCCCGTCTCGGACCCCCCCGCACCCCCTCCGCCCGCCGCCGGGAGCTGGGCGCCCGCCTTCCCGCCCTGGCCCCCAGAGGCCGGGAAAAGTCGGCCCCAACTCGCGGAATGGGGAGGTTCGGGCTTGGACCCCGGTTTCCGCTAGCCGGCTTGCCATCCACCGGTCCCGGAACCGCCTCCTCCAACCCGTTAAGTTCCTCCTTTCCCTCCGGGGCCGCCGCGCTCCCAGGGTGCATTTTTGCCAGGTGGGTGAGGGTCGGGAGGCAACAGTGGTCGAGTGTGGGGCCGCGTGTTGTGCTCCGGTGTTGGCGGTTGGGTCGGTGGTCTCAGCCCCCGGCGAGCTCCGGCATTCGTGAGCACTGCCTGCTTTTCTTAGCCTGGCACTGCGGCCTTGAGACTAAGGCCATTCCCTTAAATAGACCAGTTACTGTACTTTTGCTCTATTCTTTGGCCGCAGCCAACGCACACACCCACATTCCTTACTAATAGTTGGGGACATTTTCCGTGCAGCAGAATTCCGTGACCGCTGCTGGGTGGAGGAACACTTGTCCAAAGAGGGTGGACTTTATAGTGACCACGCGTAGCCCAGTCGTTTGCAAAAGGTAGCTTGTTTTAAGAAGCCAAAAAGTTAGAATCTTCATCTTTAAAAAAATGTGGAGTTTAAGTAAACCTACCATGGTATTTTGCACTTAAAACATTAATTTGCTTCTGTTTCATCTGAGATATTGAGAAAATATTTTAAATCTATAGTCCAGTCAATAATTTTACTTAATTTTAGTATTAAATGTTCATATCGTCTGTAGATAAATGTGGGGTGGGCAGTGGTGTGTTACAGAATTGGTGAAACAGGTCAAAATACCTTTTTCTATTGTCCCTATTAAAGAAAGCAAGAAATTGCAGTATGGGGAGCACATTTTGTTTGGGGTCAAAGGATGACGGTTTTGAGAATTCAATAACCAGTTCCTTGGAAGTACAGACCTAAATCTTGATGAAATAATGGATTCCTCCATGTGCATGTTTATGACTTGAAGTTAATTGCTTATCAGTCTGCTTTGGCAAAGGCTTTTGGCGCAATGTCTGTGTTTGAGGGCATATATAAATGTTTTTTAAGGTAGGTGTGGTCAATTATCTATAGATGTTTCAGGTTTGTAGTGCCTCTGTAAAATTGTTAATCAAGAAAATATACAAGCTATTTTAAGTAGAGAACCATTCTAAGAGTACATAGGTACAATTAGTACCAGAAATATCTCCTAAATCCAATTTAAATTACTTTCTGATTACAAGTGCCACATGCACTATTCTACTAATGCAATTTATTCTTATTCATGTTATTTGCAGAGGAGGGTTTTAGAACTGCTGAGGAATCATTTTATAAACCCTAGGAAGGTTATCCCTGTTATCAGTTATATATAGATGAGGTTTTATATTTTAGTGTTGAACTGCAATATTTTCTTTTATCTATGACCAGGAGGACTAAGACACCTAGGAAACCTCTAGTGAAAAAAGGATCCCAAACAAGTCTTAAAGACCCAGTTGGGGTAAGGTCTCCCTGTGAATTTCTGTGTGTACCTTTTTTCTTCAGTCCTTTTCTGTCTTATGTATATGGAAGGGATGGAGATGTGGAAGTGGGAGTCACCACTTAGTTAAATGGGTAATTGAAATTTTGTTTCTATGAGGACTCCTTAGTCCAGTAAAATGAAGTCTTTGGTTGTTGACTGCATGCCTCCTGTAACTAATTATAATTTGAAGGGTTAGATAATGAAAAATATTCTTCACTTGTCTCAGAGAATTCTTCATACTCTCTCAGATGGAGGGAAACTTTATGCCTGGGTGAGCATCCTCTCCCATCTTTAGGACTGTGGTATAGTAACTGACAGTGTGCTTTATGAAGAAAGCCCAAGCTCCATGCTTTACTGGGACCAAGTTTCATAAAGATTCTAGTATAGAACAGCTTAATTCTAATGACTACTCATAACTGCATATACTTCACTAGTTTCAGGCTTGGGAACTTTAATTTAAAAGCAAATAGCAAATAAAAGGTTAGTTTGCTCTGGGGGTATTTTGACTGTCTCCTTCACTGGTCCCGGAGTGTGTTTCTTGGTATGAGTTGAGGGAACCAGATGCTTGGCACATATAGCTGAACAGTTTTTCTTCAACCCTATCACTAATTAAGACATTTCAGATCTTGGACTTACTTATTTGTATATTAAGTGTTAAGCTGGCCAATTTTAATTGACTTCCAATTCCAAAGAGTTCCAACAGCTTTTCAAATAATTTTCACTGTTATATGTTACTGATTTTGAGAGAGATTTTTATATTACTGGCAGTACAACTTTATGAAATTGGTGCCAATAGTGAAGAGAAGCTGTGATTTGATGGTGTTACCCAAATTAATTTTATGTGTATTTCAAATCTTTCATTTCTAATATATGTGCTTGCGTTTGACAATTTTGTTTTCATAGCTCTTAAGTTTACATAGATTTCCTACATGGAGAGACCAAATGTTTGTTGAATGAATAAATGGGAAGCTTCATTGAAAAGTTAGGTGAAAAATCAACCTTTGTTCTTTTTAAGCACCTTCCTGTATTTCCAGGTATACTGTAGGGTGCGCCCACTGAGCTTTCCTGATCAAGAGCGTTGCATAGAAGTGATTAATAGTACAACTGTTCAACTCCATACTCCTGAGGGTTACAGATTCAACCGAAATGGAGACTATAAGGAGGTAATTGCTGTTTGGAACCAAGCTATTTTACCTGATATGTTCTTTTCTGAATGGCTTTTCCTTTTTTTAAATTTGACAAGATTTGTGTGTTTCTATTATTTTGAAAGACTTATTTGCTTAACTATAACTACCATATCTTAAGTATTTTTAATTTCTACAATGAACAGACACAATTTTGATTTAGAGGCCTGCTTTTGGAAGATTTCCTGTGCTGGACATTTTTTACTGTCAAAGTCAGGGATGGTTTAATGTGGAATGATGTATGACTGTTAGGCAGTTACACACATAAAATTTCATGTATGGCGAGTAAAGTAACAATAGGCATTGTGTACTTGTATCAACTCTTAGGAAGTGTTTTTATTTTTAGTAAAATGTTGAGCCAAGTGAGTTCAATTCGGTTCAACAAACGTTGCACTAAGCTGAAAGGTGGAAGGAGATTTTTAAAAATCAGTATTATATGACTTATTTGGGGGCACAGACAGCAAACACGTAACCCTTATATAGAGGGACAGAAACACAGGTTTTCTGAAAGAAATGGACTATGGAAATGCAGAAGGAAGGTTTAATTCAGGCTGTTGTTTCTACTTCCACGTTGCCATTCACTCTGCAACTGCTCCTGTGGAAACTGCTTGTCAAAAGCTCAATAGTGGCCCCTTTGCCGCTATGTCTGCATTATAATCTGTGCCTCGGCAGCACTGTCCTTCCTGAAGCACTCTTCTGTCTCCCACTCTCCATGTGCTGTCTCACTGGCCACCCTCTGTGGGCTCCTCCTCCTTTTCTAACCTCTACATACTGGGTTGGGCTACACCTACGGCTCTCTTCTCTATCTTCTTTTCCATGGCTCTGTGTGTTCATATGTGGTAATTCTGGAATTTTTATCTTAGCTCTAAACTCAAACATGCACGGCTTGGATGTCATATGAGCATCTCAAATTTTTTATGCCCAAAAGAACCCTATTTTTTCTCCTCTAAAGCATTTTCTCCCCTGACTTTTCTCAGTAAAAGGTGTTTGCTCAAGCCAGAAACCTTATTCTTTCTCTTGTCCCCTCCCATGTCCTATTCACCAGTAGACCTTATCAGTTCTACTCCAATGTCTATCTTGAAACTGGCCTTTCACTTCTATCTCCACTGCCACCACCCTCATCTGAGCCCTATTATTAATCACCAAAACCAGTGCTTCTCCAACGATCTGTGGTGAAGAACAGTATTTTTATTTTCAAAATCATCACTGATACTTCTGTGCAGCTCTTTCACAGGGCACTAACCCTCTGAGTTAGACAACAGGTAACTGATTTTATAATTTGCCTAATGAGATGAGCCCATGGATCACATACTGGGATGCTGCAGCCATGTCAAATGGCTACAAAGTTTCTAAATATTTACTCGCGATGTTTATGATTATCTACCCCAGATTGGAAAGAAACAGTTCTCAGAGGGGCACTGATTTGCTGACCATACTTTGAATGACACTTAAGTCTAACTGGACTGCCAGCTTCCCACTCTGAATTTTCTCTAATCCATTTTCCACAGAGCTGCCAGAGTGATCTTCTAAAGCATAAATCAGATTTTACCATTTTCCTGTTAAAACCATTCAAGGAATAAACTCTTTAAATTGGCAAAATCCTTCTTAATCTGCCTTCTCTCTCTCCACCCTCATCTCACATGTCCTTCCAATCCTTCTGAGTTCCTTGGATAAGCCAGAATTCTGCGTCAAGGCTGTTCCCTTGGCCTGGACTTCTCTCTCCTTCGGCTCTTAGCACAGATGGCTCCTCATCCTTAGGCTTCATCCTCAGTGTCACTCCTCAGAGTGTGTCTTGCCTACCTCATCGAAGTATGAGTCCTCCTCCGCTTCTCTCTGGGTCTGTACTTTTGTGCTTCCTTGAAAGCATTTAGCACAAGCTATTGATTTATTTACGTATTATATTGTCTCTTTCTGCTGCTATCACATAAGCATCAAGGGGATATTGGCTTTTATTTGTCCTGTCCCCCAAACACTCAATAATATGGATTAAGCAAGAATGAAGAGTCTGCTTCATGGAGGAGGAGGCCTTTGAGGATGTAAAACAGGTGAAAACTGACTTACTTAATTCCAATTATGTATAAATAGTACAGAAAGCTTGGTGGGGATTAAGTCTTCACTGCCTTGTCACAGAAGGCAACAGTGGATATGGAAAGAGCACTGGGCTGGAAATGGCTGGACACTAATGAGCCCCAGGAGCATGGGCGGGTTCCTCCTTTAATCTTCAGTTTTCTTCACCTGGAAAGGATTTGTTCATGAGGTTTTTGGGGTCATCTGACTAACCTGTCAACACTATCCTGTGTGTATCCTTTCAGTTCTAAGATTCGTTGTTCTTTTCGTGAACTCTTAAGATGTTTTTATAGGTTTGGAATAAAAACTTCCACAAAGGTGAAAGCCTAGCGGAAGCAGCTGTGTAAACTTTAACAAAGTTATAAAATGAGCATAGTAATTACTACATAATAAAACATCAGAGGGTGTAACAATGAAACGATTCACTACCATCTAAGGCAGTGCCTGGGACATGGGCAGTGCCAGTTGCTGCTGCTATTATTACATATTTGAGTGCTGATTTATACATATCTCCTTTTGGCGGACAAAACTAATTTAGAAAACTTAAGGGTCATGGATAGTGATGTCTAAGCAGATTGAACTTCAGGTAAAAGGGTGTAAAACATCAAAGGGGGACACTTAAAGGTTATAATTCATAATTAATCCTAATGAATTTTCATGCACCAAATAACTTAGCATTGACATTCATGAAGCAAAAATTGTAGGAAATTCAGGAATCTTGCAGGAACAACTGCAATGCCTGCAATCAAATAAAACTAGAAAATAACAAAAATAGAAATAATAGAACTCCAGGCCCTGGACAATTAGGACATTTTAATTTACATTGAAGTATATTATATTTACAGTTCAATTCTGAGACAGGGACCATGGGCTTAGACAGAGTAGGGTGAGGGCCTCCAGAAAAAGCAAGGCAAGATATTTACAGTCAAAGCAATGTAACAGTGTAAAGTCCCTATCGAAACTCTGTGTTCAGCATTATGCAAAGTCAAGGTCACACTAATTCTCTAGGGTAAAGATACCAGACTAGGAATATAGTCATCTTCATTGAGATCAGTTAAAGGTCAAAAGGCCAGGAGCAAGTTGGCCTGGAACGTTTGAGTGTTCCACAAGGGTATCTCAGCATAACCCGTGACTTCACTGTAAGCAGCCCTGGCAAACAGACAATAACCCAGCCCACCCTGGGGACAGGGCAGGTGACACAAGTCCACACCCTAAGCCCTCAGTTCCCCAAAATCCTCAACTGCCTATAAATCCCCTAGACAACACACCACCCCGGGTTCTCTTGTCCCCTCCTGGAGTGAGCCAGAAGCTCTTTCCTCTCACTTTATTTCTAAATAAAAAGCCTCTCCCTGGCTCTCCTACCTTGGTGTTTGCTAAGTTCATTCCTCGACTCTGCAAACAAGAACTCCGGCATCAATTCTACACATCAAAACATTAGGCTATCCTAATGATAGGAACAGCATGGACTTACAGTGTGAACTTAATGCCTTATTAGAACGGCAGAAAAGAGAAGCCACGCCCAATCCAAAGACCCCCTTTGGCAAGTAAGTAATACATTCACATGTGACACTGGCTTAAGGGGAACCCTGCCCAGTGGTTTCTTCAGGCATCAGGCATGATATGCTATTTTAAATGACACCATTATAAAGAAAAAAATATATGAAGTAATGGAAGTATATGAAGTATGAAGCAGTAAAATAGTATATGAAGTAATGCATGAGGATTTTCACAAGTCTGACTGAATCTTTTGATTTTCTTTATCAATTAAAACAAAATCAGCCTTAGTCTATGAAGCATTAGTGGACTTACGACTTTTCTACATTCTTTTGGTACTTATTACTGTAAATATTTACCAGTTTGTAACTTATAATTTAGGTTTGTCATGAATTTTTAAAGCAAGTTTAAAGATTATTCAGCTTTTATTTGCATGTCTATATCTTGAATGTTCATAAAGAAACATCTGCATAAGCTTAAACAGATATATTTCTAAGCTAGAGTGGAATCCACTTAGGTGCTTTTTGTTTTTTCCTTACGCACAGACTCAGTATTCATTCAAGCAAGTATTTGGCACTCACACCACCCAGAAGGAGCTCTTTGCTGTTGTCGCTAATCCCCTGGTAGATGACCTCATTCATGGCAAAAATGGTATGATTCTTGGAGTTTTGTTGGATTTCCTTTTCTCTCCCTCTAATAAAACTTTTTTGATACTTGTATATTTGATTCATGTTTGACCTTAAATTCAGATTATTTGTTAGTGTGGTGTTAGGCCTGCTTTTTTGAGTTGGTTAATTGTAAGACAATGAAGAACTGTAGTAAGTGGAGGGCTTTCAAGATATGATCCAGTGTGACTTTTAATATGTAACTTAGTATGACTTGCTACATTGTAGGTCTCCTTTTTACATACGGTGTGACCGGAAGTGGAAAAACTCATACAATGACTGGTTCTCCAGGGGAAGGCGGGCTACTTCCTCGTTGTTTGGACATGATCTTTAACAGTATAGGGTCGTTTCAAGCTAAACGATACGTAAGTTTAATTCTCTTATGTTATGGCTATTTGACTATTTCACTGAAGGACCTAAGGACCAAGATACTTGTGGATTCAGTAGTAGTAATGGAGAATTAAAACACTGGATATATTTTTAAATCTTAAGTATGTTTAAATATTAAACATATAATGTTCCTTATTTCTTAAATATGTTTCTTATTCTAAAGTCAAATTCTAAAAATCATGGTCTGCTTTTTCACCCCCACTCCCTAGGTTTTTAAATCTAATGATAGGAACAGCATGGACATACAGTGTGAACTTGATGCCTTATTAGAACGGCAGAAAAGAGAAGCCACGCCCAATCCAAAGACCCCCTTCAGCAAGTAAGTAATACATTTACATGTGACACTGGCTTAAGGGGAACCCTGCCCACTGGTTTCTTCAGGCATCAGGCATGGTGAACATCAAGTGGAAAAGTTAGTCTCCCAGTTCACTTTAGTGAGGTCCACATTGAGGAATGTTCTTAAGCGGATTTGCTCAGATATTCTCTGGTTTTGAGCACACTGTCCTTGAATCACCTTTTATTTAGAGAAGGTGCCACTCTGGGTGGGAGAACGTATAAAAAGCAAGTGCTGTTTATCTGGGAGGTCAGGGGGTACTGTTGGCCCATCGTGTGTATGAATCAAGTGCTCTGTGCATTTCTGCTTGTAATGACAAGTCACTCACATCAATAGTTTCTTTCCCCCTTGGGATCATTTACTTTTGATATTGACTCAGAATGTGTAAGATCAGACTTTCTTTTCTTTTTCTTTTTCAGACGACAAGTAGACCCAGAGTTTGCAGATATGATAAATGTACAAGAATTTTGCAAAGCAGAAGAGGTTGATGAAGATAGTGTCTATGGTGTATTTGTCTCTTATATTGAAATATATAATAATTACATATATGATCTATTGGAAGAGGTGCTGTTTGATCCCATAAAGCCTAAGTAAGTAGTAAAAAGAGCCCATCGTAACTACTTAACCTTGGGGAGGTCACTTGACCTTAATGAGTCTTAGTTTTTTCTTCACTATAAATGGGGATAATATTTAATACTTTTATTTTCAAAATGAAACACCACTTGTGTACCATGCAGTTGGGGCTAAATGAGTAGTTTTATTCTTAACTAAATATGCAGCTGTATTAGGGAACCAGTGGGCTAACGCAGCTAAGGAGAAATAAACCTGAATATTTAGACATTACTTTTGAAAACTCTTAGCCCTGGGCTGTATTTTCAGGGACCTTAATTATATAAGGAAGTGTCCCCCTATGGCTGTGTCCTGGGGCTACCTTTCATAAGCTGACAGTGTTGGTAAGTTTGTAGCCCCATTAACCATCTGTGGTTGGTGATACCTACAGGGTGGACCAGGGAGCTGTTGTCTGTACAACTAATACAGATTTTTCCATCACTGATTAATATGAAATGACATCTGTATTGTCATTCCACCAAGTTGAAAGACTACTCTTGATTTCCGTGGGTCTTGCCTTTCTGAGACTAAAGACCAACTACAACCTGGTATCACAAACAATACATCTGGAATTTCATGTTTAATGTTGTCTTGTTCCTGAGCTGATGATTTTGTTCTTGAGCTCAGCTCAATGCTTATCTTCAGTGCTATCTTTATTAGGGCCTCAGGGTATAGATAATATGAAGACCTGTGTCTTGCTAAAAAAAAACCAAATTCAACTGTGTAAATCTGAAGATCTAATAATTGGCTTCAATAAGTGACTGACGAATTGGGCAGCATTCCATTTAGCATGTAGAGATGCTACAGGGAGTCTTATAAAAATGAAAGGTTTTTATAGGAAGGAGGGTAGGGCAAGAAGTTTTTAGCAAAAGAAGGGATTGTTTCCGGCAAGGTCATCTTCCCTTAGGGAGAAGGGCAGGGAAGTTTCCTGCAGATCAGCTCACCTTTTTGGAGGATGGAGAGGGTCTTATGGGACAGATTATTTTGTTGCTGACTAGAAAATTCCTGATTATTAAAAGCTCACATTCTGGAATAGGTTGAAACTGTGAAACTATAATTAAGTCTTGGTTTTTTGCATTTGGGGACAAATGACTCCACTTTGGGTTTGCTGTTTTTTTTTTTGTTTTTTTTTTAACAGTCTTCAATGTAACTTGTGTATCTCTAATCGAATATTATTGGAAAAACTGCATTTAGAAAACCGTTAGACTAAGACAGGTGTCAGTATATTCACTTCTATTTACATTAAACAATTTATAGACTAATTACTTTCCCATTTGTTTAAAGGATTCAGTTGTGTGTACTTTTCTCTAAACTTTTGTATTACCATTCATTGCTACAAATCAGTTTCCTATCTACACATGTGCCAAGTTTGCTTTGTTCTAAATAAGATTATTTGCAAAGGAGCCTTATCTTGTTTTTAGTTACACAAGTGAAAGATTGACAAATGTGACTTTGTGTGCCTTGTAATCTTGCTGGTAAGTCCTTGAATGAAGTCACAGGGTGCTTATTTAACATTTAGTTCAGATTTAATTTGCTGGTGGTGTTTAACCTGCTCTTTTGAGCTGGTTAACATTTAGTGTTTTTTAATACAAATAAGAAATATTACAATGGAGGGTTTTTAAGATATGACTCACTGGGACTGTCACATGCTCTGGACTGAACATGCCGCTGTGAGCTGGCTGCTGTAGAGACAGTAACTTCTACCTTATTCCTTTGGTAGGTGGAACAGTTGCAGCACACCCATGAGGAACACAGATTTTGTGTATGTTACTGGTGTCGACTCTTTCCTTAAGGAGGGTGCAGTTGTACTGGTGGTTGGCATCTGTGGCATGTTTGTATGTAGGCAGTCTTTCATTGGCACTGAGCTGGCTGCTACCTCAGCCCCTCCTTGCTTCCTGAAAAATCTGCCATCTACTTAGTGATGGTGGCTGGTAAATGTTTCTACCCCGACCATTTACAAGACTGAGGTCAAACAAGCAGCACCCTCTTCATTCTCACCTTACCGTACAGACTTAAACTTGACCAGCCACTTTGAAAAGACTGCCACTCCTGGTATATACCAAACTCTTTATGTATTTTTTTTTTTTGCTGACAGTGAGGTCAGAACCAACTCTATCTGTTGATCTTTTAAAAGTTAGGAAAATGCTAGATTTTATGCTTAACCTGTGCATGTGATGTTGCTATACTACTACTTCCAACTCCAATTGTTCAGTAAGTGTTGTCTCCTGTGCTTTGTTAGAACAAATTAGAGCAAAGCATTTAAAACAAAATAGGTTTCTGTTAGCCTATTGTGTTAACTAATCTTGACTACACATATCCTTAAACTTATCCAAGTTTAATATTTTCCTGGGGTCTTGCTTAGGCTTCTTTCCCTTTAAGAATAGATGTCAAGTTGCCTGGCATTTTAGTTCTAGTTTTAAGTTGAGATACTACTATCTCATAATTTATGAAACTAACTGTTTTTTTTCTTTGCCATAGACCTCCACAATCTAAATTGCTTCGTGAAGATAAGAACCATAACATGTATGTTGCAGGATGTACAGAAGTAGAAGTGAAATCTACTGAGGAGGCTTTTGAAGTTTTCTGGAGAGGTTAGAAACAGAGTTCAAGTCAGAAAAACATAAAATGATAACTGTAACCCTGAGAGTTGTTACTGCAATCTGACAGCAGTATCTTTTAGTAGAAAGCATGAATACTGAAATGACTGAGTTCAGGTTTGACAATGATTTCTCTGTCATCATAGGCCAGAAAAAGAGACGTATCGCTAACACACATTTGAATCGTGAGTCCAGCCGTTCTCATAGTGTGTTCAACATCAGATTAGCTCAGGCTCCTTTGGATGCAGATGGAAACAGTGTCTTACAGGTAAAGTTGTAGTGTGGAGAATTTCTCATGTTCTGAGTCCTTCATTTTTTTGTAATTAGAGTTAATCAGGGAGGTTTCATTGCAGTGAAGATTGTTCTAGAATTAATATGTATGTTGGTGATGATTTACTTTTTAATTGTTCCAATAGTGTAGTTTAGGGAAACTGGCTATTGAATCTTAGAGCCTGGAATTTTGCTATGATAAAACTTTATAAATCTTTAATAGAGGAGATAAAATAAAAATGTGTGATTTGTTTTATTTCAGAAGACTCATTTTATATGTGGAAATTCAGTTAATGACTTTAAAATGTCAGCAATGAATTTTTCACAGTAGGGGACAGTTCAGGAGATGGCAATTCTAAATTGTTCTCTTGGCTGAAAAGCTAGCAGGGCCCCCATCTGCTAATCACTATTTACTGCTAGGCCTGTCATACTATGATGAGGCTTCCATCAATTAGCAACAGCATTTGAACCTAAATATAAATCATTTAATAACTTTGAGCTATTAAAGTGTAATTCCATTCAAAACTCTATCATGGAGGTTTCCAAATGGCAGGAGGAGATGGTACAGCATGGTACTGAAGATCACCAGGATTCAAATTGTGATTCCTACTAACTAACTAGCTATCTCAGCAACTAATAAACTCTTCATAAGGTTGTGAGAATTAAAGGAGGTAATGCATATAAAGTTCTTAGTCCAATGCTTGGCTTATAGTTAGCATTCAATAAATGTAACTAGAAAATGCTTATAAGTCAAGCCTCCATATACATTTGATTTCCTTTGAATCACATGTAGTATATAAGGTATCTGTTCTGTACCTCTTGGTTTTCATTTCCTATTGTCAAAATAATTAGAGTATTATGAAATTATTAGATTGTGAAGTTACTAAATATCTGATAATGCAAAAATTTAGGATAGCTCTTTCATGGACTCACTAGCAGATATTTATTGAGCTCCTTATGAGTGCTAGGCACTGTGCAATGTGCTGGAGATAAAATGGTTGAAAGGCAGAGTCCCTGTTCTCATGCAGCTTACAGTACAGTGTAGAAGACCAGACAATAGGCAAGTCATCATTACTGTCATGAGTGTATTTAGCATATACTTTTGCAAACTCTTCCCCCCAAATATGTATCCTTTGCCCTACCTGTACATTTTGTACTGTGCAAATAATATATTCACAGGACTTAATAGTTTGTTGATTTGAATATATTTAAAGAACATTAGATACCAGTTATAACTCATATTGTGGCATTGTGAACTTCCCTTTAGGAAAAAGAACAAATCACTATAAGCCAGCTGTCCTTGGTAGATCTTGCTGGAAGTGAAAGAACTAACCGGACAAAAGCAGAAGGGAACCGATTACGTGAAGCTGGTGAGCAAAGCATAGTACTTTTTGCAACAACTTTAAAACACTTGCAGTGCCAGTTATCTGCTTATTGATGAGTGGTTTAAGTATAACTGCCTTAAATTTGGTTAAGAGGCCAAGTTTAGTGGTCAGTGCTGTTCAGTTATGGATTGGCATCCACCTGCTACAACACACTGATGTCTCAAGAATGAGGAAAAGTGACTAAAATAATACTATTCATATTGAAACAGTCTGTTAAAGCTATTGCTAGTATTGTCAGTACTAGGTCGTTAATATTCAGTGATTTAACAATTCCAACATTCACAGTGGCAAAATTCTTTGACTACAAAAACCACTTGAAAGAAACCTGTGTGTGTTTTTTTAATCTTTCATTTAGTATAGCCATTCATGTTATGTTTTATGTAACAGCTGTGGAGTACCTACTGTGTGTAGGAATGAACACAGATATGAAGGATGAAGCTCTGCCCTGGAGTGCCCAGCCCAGGACAAGAGAGAGGCATAGGACTAGACTGTGTCAGTAGAATGACAGACGTGAGCACAAAATACTGTGGGAGTACAGAGTAGGGCAGTGTCATCTAGTCTGTGGGTATATGCGGTGGCGTCAGAGTTGAGGCACCAGCTCTATGAACAACAGGATTAAAGGCATCAGGGATGATCAAGCAGCCATTTGTAAACAGACCAAGTCTTGTGAGAATCTGGCAGGTTGAGGTGTGGAGGGTGTGGGTTGCTGAACCCTGACAGCTGAGGCAGGAGAACAAAGCAAAGGTCATCAAGCTTCTGGGCTATAACGTTAAAAACGTCCGAATTTAATCTTGAATAATGGTGGCTACCAATTATTAAGGGACTACTGTGTTTTATAGTACCTCATATGTCTGGGCTTGATTTCTTGATTCTGACTTTTCAGGACTGTATCATACCCATTTTTCAGATGAGGAAGTAGGCTGGGAGAAGTTAAGTAGTTTTCCCAAGGTTGGAGCCTGGGTTCAAACCCAGGGTGGCTGGACTGTCAAAGCTTGTTTTTTCCTACTGTTACACAGCCTCCCCTTAAAGTCAATGCAAGATTAGTCTTTAGAAGGATCATTTTCCCAGTGTAGAGAATTTACCAGGGGCAAATCTAGAGATCTGAAAAGCAGTTAGGAAACTTTTGCAGTCATGCAGATGAGCAATCGTGACCCAGAGGCAAAGGTCAACACACCTGAGAGCTAGTTAGGAACAGGGTCTACCTGGATATAGAGTAGAAAGAGGAGAGGGCAAATCAATGAATATGTTGATTGAGGAGAAGCAGTTTGAGGTGCAGGTATGGGCAGTCAATGAGTTCTGTGTTGGATATGTTCAGCTTATTCAAGTGGAAGTGCCTAGTAAGTGGACGCAGAGCTACATGGATTTGAAAGGAGAGAGATTTAACTTGAGGTTTATAGGTTTAGGTTTTGCCAATTAAGAAATGTGAAGCAATGGGGAGACAGGATATCAGATACGAACAAGCTGAGCCTTGAGGAGAAACAAAACGTTGAGATGATTAAAGAGCCTGGGAAGGAGAAAAGGTGGTAGCTAGTTGACTTGTGAGATTGTGAAATGACTTACAAAATGAACACACATGTGTACATAAGAGGATGGGGAATCTGGAATCCACATGACAAAAGGAAGGATTAACCTCAATGAGAAAAGAGGTTTACCTGGATTGGGAAGAAAGTGGAATCCTGAGGCATCTGATATTTCAGGGAAAAAAATAAAGGACTTATCAGTGTTGAGCAGGATGAAGAACTGGTGTGACAAAAGTTAGGGAGTGAGAACTAGAAGAAAAGGAGGTGTTGTTGGGGCATATGACAGCCTCAGGTTTCTAGAGGTGGTGAAGTTCTGAGTAGATAAGGTTTGGGGTTTGGGCGTGTTTGTACAGCTACGATGGTAAAGGGTAAGAGAAAGATTTACTGGAGTTGAGGACGTCAGGGCTCTCTGACAGCATGTTAGGGTGATCCTCCTCATAAATACTAAAATGACCCTGGAGTTGGCATGGAAGAGAAACATTTGAAGGCAGCAGCTAGGAAGTAGGAAAATGTTGCTGACCTCTCTTGCTCACCATCCTTAAAAAATGTCAGGCTTTAGAGGGGCTCAAGATGGTGGCAGAAATCTCCTCCCCAAACCCTATATAGTATTGAAAATACAACAAATACAACTATTCCTAAAAGAGAGACCAGAAGATACAGTACAACAGCCAGGCTACATCTACATCTGTGAGAACTCAGCACCTCTCAAAAAGGGTAAGATACAAGGCCGTGACCTGGCAGGACCCGAGTACTCCTCCCACTGAGCTCACCGGCAGGTGGAAAAGAATCAGAGTGGGGAGGGAGTGGAAGCACAGGACTACTAAATAACCAGCCCTAGTGATCTGCACCAGGAGCACAGACACACATTGCATGGTGTACTGGATATTAGAGAAACAGAAAAGTAAAATCCGAGATGGAGTCTGCAAGCAGCCTGCCATTCACTCCCCCTGGCTGGCGCTACAAGCAAACTGGCTGACCTGCCACGGCTGTGGAGCAGTCGTAGAACAGCCCCACCCACAGCAAACACACAGTCTCCTCCCAGTGCGCAGCTAACTGGGACAGACCCAGAGGCTGCTGCTGGTGCACAGCTGCCCGGTACACACAGAAGACGCTGGAGCAAGGTCCGGAAGGCACAAAGGGGCACCGTTCTCGCAGAAGAACACATCGGGTGTTTCTGCAACGCCCCCGCAGGGCCCGGCCCTAGGCTATCCTGAGGGCCGCCCTGCCCATGGCAGCGGAGAAGGGCAAGGGGACCAGAAGCAGGGAGGGACTTTGTTCTCCCAGCTGACACACATGCCACCTGCCTGCGACCACTTCTATCGCCATGAAAAGGCAAAAGAGTCTGGTCCAGTCCAAAATCACTCAGACAACCTCAGAGAAAAGGCCTGGTGAGATAGATATAACCAATCTTCCTGAAAAAGAATTAAAAATAAAAGTCCTAACCATGTTGATGGACCTGCAGAGAAATATACAAGAGCTAAGGGATAAAGTCCGGATGGAGATAACAGAAATGAAACAATCCACAGAAGGTCTTAAGAGCAGACTAGACGAGGTGCAAGAGACTGTTAATGCAATAGAAATCAGAGAACAGGAATACAGAGAAGCTGAGGTAGAGAGATAAAAGGATCTTTAGGAATGAAAGAATATTAAGAGAACTGTGTGACCAATCCAGACAGAACAATATCCGCATTATAGAGGTACCAGAAGAAGAAAGAGAAAAAGGGATAGAAAGTGTCTTTGAAGAAAGAATTGCTGATAACTTCCCCAAGTTAGGGAAGGAAACAGTCTCTCAGACCACGGAAGCCCACAGATCTCCCAACACAAGGGACCCAAGGAGGACAACACCAAGACATATAATAATTAAAATGGCAAAGATCAAAGACAAGGACAGAGTCTTAAAGGCAGCCAGAGAGAAAAAAGATCACCTACAAAGGAGAACCCACCAGGCTATCATCAGACTTCTCAACAGAAACCTTACAGGCCAGAAGAGAATGGCATGATACGTTTAATGCAATGAAACAGAGGGCCTTGAACCAAGAATACTGATTCCAGCACAATTATCATTTAAATTTGAAGGAGGGATTAAACAATTTCCAGACAAGCAAAAGTTGAGGGGATTTGCCTCCCACAAACCACCTCTACAGAATATTTTAAAGGGACTGCTCTAGATGGAAGCACTCCTAAAGCTAGATAGATGTCACCAGAGAAAATAAAATCACAGCAAAGAAAGCAGACCAACCAAATACTAACTAAAGGCAAAAAACAGAATCAACTACCCACAAAAACAGTCGAAGGAAACACAAAAGAGTACAGAATAAAACACCTAACATATAAAGAATGGAGGAGAAGGAATAAGAAGGGAGAGAAATAAAGATTCATGAGCCTATGTTTATAATAGCTTATTAAGAGAGTTAAGTTAGGTGGTTAGATAGTAAAGAAGCTACCCTTGAACCTTTGGTAACCACAAATCCAAAGCCTGCAATGGCAATAAGTACATATCTATCAGTAATCACCCTAAATATAAATGGACTGAATGCACCATTCAAAAGACACAGAGTAATAGAATGGATAAAAAAGCAAGACTCATCTATGTGTTGTTTACAAGAGACTCACCTCAAACCCCAAGACATATACAGACTAAAAGTCAAGGGATGGAAAAAGATATTTCATGCAAACAACAGGGAGAAAAAAGCAGGTGTTGCAGTACTTGTATCTGCTGACTTCAAAACAAAGAAAGTAATGAGATAAAGAAGGACATTACATAGTGATAAGGGGTCAGTCCAACAAGAAGATAAGACCATTGTAAATATCTATGCACCCGACACAGGAGCACTGACATATGTGAAACAAATATTAACAATTAAAGGAGGAAACAGAATGCAATGCAATCATTTTAGGAGACTTCAACACACCAATCACTCTAAAGGACAGATCCACCAGACAGAAAATAAGTAAGGACACAGAGGCACTGAACAACACACTAGAACAGATGGACCTAACAGACATCTACAGAACTTCTACACCCAAAAGCAGCAGGATACACATTTTTCTCAAGTGCACATGGAACATTTTCCAGAATAGACCACATACTAGGCCACAAAAAGAGCCTCAGTAATTTCAAAAAGATTGAAATTCTACCAATTTCTCAGATCACAAAGGCATAAAACTAGAAATAAACTGTACAAAGAAAGCAAAAAGGCTCACAGACACATGGAGGCTTAACAACATGCTCCTAAATAATCAATGGATCAATGACCAAATTAAAACACAGATCAAGCAATATATATGGAGACAAATGACAACAGAACAAAGCCCCAACTTCTGTGGGACGCAGCGAAGGCAGTTCTAAGATGAAAGTATATATAGCAATCCAGGCCTATTTAAAGAAAGAAGAACAATCCCAAATGAATAGTCTAAATTCACAATTATTGAAAATGGAAAAAGAGGAACAAATGAGGCCCAAAGTCAGCAGAAGGAGGGACATAATAAAGATCAGAGAAGAAATAAATAAAATTGAGAGGAATAAAACAATAGAAAAAATCAATGAAACCAAGAGCTGGTTCTTTGAGAAAATAAACAAAATAGATAAACCCTGAGCCAGACTTATTAAGAGAAAAAGAGAATCTACACATATAAACAGAATCAGAAATGAGAAAGGAAAAATGATGACAGACACCACAGAAATAAAATGTCAGGCTTTAGAAAACAAGCAACTTTTACTCAAAAAGGCAACAGGGCCCAGAGGGAAGCACTACCCTTCTGGCAGATAAAGGGTAAGGTAGCAGGGCTTTGTACTATGGTTGCAGGGTGAAACCTGCAAAAGTCTCTCAGAATATTTATGAATGAGTAACATAAAACACATAGGGTAACAAAGGAATCCAATTAGATTGAAATGCGGTTTTTGAAAGTATTCCTAAAACATTTGTCCTATAGTAACTTAGATGCTTCTTTATTAATGCCTTAAAAGACCCATCAGCAGGTCTGATAACTATATAATTTTAAAGTAGAAATGAACATAAGTATCTTGAGATCAGCAATAAACTGTAATATGCTGTCAGATTATCTGATTCTATTGATAAAAATCACAGGTACTACTAATACTACTGTGTTGTTGTTGTTTTTTGTCCTACATTCATAACTGAAGGGTACTTGTCAGATTTCAGAAGTCAGTAAAAATACAGATGTAATTTATTTCCCATCCAAGCATGCAGACTCCCTGAAATGTACCCATGGACAACATGGACCCCAGATTAGGGAGAGACGAATGGACCATTCTGTGAGCAGTTCGAGGATGAAAGGAAGTCTGTTAACAGCAATATGGGTTTTAGAGAGCAGAGCAGAGGAAGAAAGGACACTGGAAGCGGGGGTTAGGGAAGAAAAAACTATGAATCATGGAATATTATAGAGGTACAGATGAGCTCTGTTTCATCAAGCGGACAAGGATGAAAGTCTGGTGGAGTTAGTTGACCTTCAGATTCCAAAATGAACAAATTCTTACATACTTTTGGGGTCTACGCAGGTGAGATGTTTATTACTGGAGGCTTGATTAACCTGTTAGACTGGCCTTGGCTCAGAAATCCAAACAAGAGGGGTCAGAAGTAACAAGTATGCTGCCTAAGAAGTCTCTGTTTAGGTCTAGAGGGGACAGTTAGCTGTATCCTAAGACACTCGACTGTTAGAAATGGTGCAGGGGCGACTTCAGTGCTGATGAAGCCAACTGTAGCCTGAAATGATCATGCTTTAGAGATAATATTTTAATATGGGGATATTAAACTGCATTAATAACAGAATTTAAATTTGGGAGAAACTATGGGTCATGAAGTATAATGTTGCATTCAATGGACAGTTCTTTTTACGGTATCCCTGAAGGATGGTATCTAACCTCTCCTAAAACACTGCTGTTAGAATACTGAAAAACTGCTAGACCATGTACCAACAGCTCTTTAAAACTGAGCCACTAAAATCTGTTGTTTGTAATCTCCACCTAATAGTTCTGGAAAGTAGGAGTTTTATAGGCAAACAGACCATACACTAGCTATTTCTTTTCAAATGTTTTCTGTGTATATTTTTCTGTCAGGTAACATTAATCAGTCACTAATGACACTAAGAACATGTATGGAAGTCCTGAGAGAGAACCAAATGTATGGAACTAACAAGGTAAGTAAGCAACAGCCTTTACTTATTTGTAGGTTTTGTTTGTATGCATTTTTTTTGCCTTATGTATTTGTATTTGAATGTATTTACAGATGGTTCCATATCGAGATTCAAAGTTAACTCACCTGTTCAAGAACTACTTCGATGGGGAAGGTAAAGTACGCATGATTGTGTGTGTGAATCCAAAGGCCGAAGATTATGAAGAAAGCTTGGTAATTTTAATGTATTTATCCTTTATTATAAAGCCTCAGAGTTTCTGTACAGCAGACTGGATGTGAAGAATGAAATTTTGAACATTTAAAAAACTGATAGAGAACCTTTAGTTACAGAATTGAACTAATGACCAATCTATTATTGTTTCATTTAGTAATTTTTGAAGATATGCTTATCTGTTAAAAAACAAAACAAAATTGTATTTGTTTTCTATCTTAGCAAGTCATGAGATTTGCAGAAGTGACCCAAGAAGTGGAAGTAGCCAGACCAGTAGACAAGGCAATATGTGGTTTAACACCTGGGAGGAGATTCAGAAACCAGGCTCGAGCAGGACCAGTCGGAGATGGTATGATCTGGTGTTACGTCATGTACCCACTGAGAGTCTGTCTGCCTAGTTTAAACAATATACATTTCCTGTGAGAGAACTATTTACTTCCCTTCCCCTCAAAAACCAAATGCAAAATACCTGAACCAAAGTATAAATGAGATTCCTTTTGTTATATACTATAACTTTTTTTTTTCACCTTTCCTCTTTTATGATGCATTTTTAAGGAAGTATGACAACTCAAGAAAGTATATGGTTAACTGGACTGGGGCTCTGATCCCAGTGTTAAACTTGTTCAAATAAGCTCTTTCTCTTCAATGTAACTTTTTATAATTTTTTTTTAATAATTCCAATATAGAACCACTGGTTACAGAAGTGGTTTTACAGAGTTTTCCACCATTGCCACCCTGTGAAATCTTGGATATCAATGATGAACAGACTCTTCCCAGGCTGATCGAAGCATTGGAGAAACGCCATCATCTACGACAAATGATGACTGAAGAGTTTAACAAACAATGTAAGGGCAAAAACTGTTTGCAATCATTTTGATTCCAGAAGTTTGCAATGAATCTGAGTACTATGATGGGATGGACCTTTAATGAAGGATTATTTTGTCTCTCTGTTTTGTAGTGCTCAAGGCATTGTTTAATTAGATTAACAAGGAACTTTCCACAGCTCTTTTAATAAATTCCAAGAATGTAAAATGAAAGATAAAGGATATTCTTTTCCTTTTTAAAATGAATAGAGATGGACACAAAGGAGTAAAATACCTCCTTTGTTTTTAGTTCCTAACCAGTTATTTATTTGCAAGGGACTTAATATATATTACATCTTAATAACTGTCTTTGGGTAAATTACTTAAATCTTCTGTCTGCAAAATGGGGATTATAATTATTCCTACCTTAGAGGATGTTGTGAGGATAAATGAAATAATGTACGAAACTCATGTAGAACAGTGAACAGCTTGGTACACAGTAAGTGCTCAGTGAATATATCTACTATTTTTTACCATCATTTTAATCATCATCAGAAAGATGTGAGGTAAGTGGTATTTGGGTCCCCATGTGGAAGTGAGGAACTATGCCCAAGTGACACACCAAGGAAGTGTGCTGGAGATTTCAACCTGGATCTGACTGACCCTAAATCTAGTGTTATTTCTGTTTTTGCTTTTTTCTGAAGTAAATTATTTACCAAGGGGATGCATAGTACAAAATGAAACAGTGTGAAACACAAAGATTCTATGAGCAATGTTTCTTGCAGATTTGAGAATCAAACTCTTGATTTCCTTCCAAGCTTGTTTTCAGATGACAGACTAACTCTCAAAAAGAGATTTGCTGAGTATCTACATTTCATAGAGTATCGGTTAATGAAAGTTGATTTTAGTGGTTATTTTGGAGTTGGAGTAAACTTGGTTTGCATTTCTTTCAGCTATTACTTTTAAAGCCTTGTTGCAAGAATTTGACAATACTGTTTTAAATAAAGAAAATTACGTTCAAGGAAAACTAAATGAAAAAGAAAAGGTGATCTCAGGACAGAAATTGGAAATAGAACGACTGGAGAAGAAAAACAAAACTCTAGAATATAAGGTTTGTTTGGCAGTTATTAAAATGGATGTATGTGCTAGCTGTTTAGCACTGGTCTCCGACTTAGGTCTGCTGTACAGGCCTGTAATTGCTGCTTTCTGAGAGTTATCACTTGGTTATTCTGGAGAGAATGTTCTCTGGCTCAAACAAGTTTTCTAGGGGGCTTTCTAGAGTTTAGCTTTGGTTATAGCTTGCTTTTTGGCTTAATACTATGTAATATATGTTTGTTGGCTTCATATACAGAGGCATGTTTAGGGGTATGCATTCTAGAGAAAAGCTTATCTCAATCAACATAGTGTTCTCTACTCCAAAAATGGCCTAAAAAATAAAATTTTAGGCCTTAATTTTAGGGAAAGTTATTTTCACATGAAGTCAGTTGTAACTTCATCTATCGGTGAGGAACTTGTTTAAAAGTTCCCATTTCTAGGAATGGAGGTAGGACTTAAGATGAAATTTTAGAAGAAAATGCTTTCCCATGATTTACCTTTTCACAAGTATGCTTGCAAAAGCAAATAATGAAAAGAGAAAATTTTACAGCTACAAGAAATGTTTACACACGAAATACTGAACATAATGGGTCTCCCTCACCAGATTGACATTTTAGAGAAAACAACAACTATCTATGAAGAAGATAAGCGCAATTTGCAACAGGAACTTGAAACCCAGAATCAGAAACTTCAGCGACAGTTTTCTGACAAACGCAGATTAGAAGCCAGGCTGCAAGGCATGGTGACAGAAACAACAATGAAGTGGGAGAAGGAATGTGTGAGTGTCAGTCCTGCAGTGCTTATTACTTCGGAGGGATGGTGTATTTCACATCGTGGTGTCTGAGTTTCTGTACGTGGGGCAGGCAGCATTCTGGTGGTGGTGGTGGCAACAGTAGCCCTGTGCAGCTCCTGGTGTTCCCTTTCTGGGCCCTTAAAGCTAATGACAGATGGGCCCTGGGAAGCACAGTTAACTCGGAAGACCTGGAGAACCACGGGGTGTATGTAGGTAATTGGTGCACCTGTTTGGTATGACTGAGGTGGACTCTATCCTTGCCATTGATAATCTGCAGGAACGGAGAGTAGCAGCCAAACAGCTGGAGATGCAAAATAAGCTCTGGGTCAAAGATGAAAAACTGAAACAACTGAAGGCTATTGTTACTGAGCCCAAAACTGAAAAGCCAGAGAGGCCCTCTCGGGAGCGGGATCGAGAAAAAGTTACTCAAAGATCTGTTTCTCCATCACCAGTACCTGTAAGTTATTTGTAGTTGTGTGCAACTTAGTACTAGAGAAAATTTGTTCAAATTGGGTAACTATCTCTATGAGAATCAATTTTTTTTACATTACTTAATATTTCTCATACTAATTTACAAATGTTAAAATGTAGTATAAACACAAACTTAGTACAAACTTGGTATAAAAATTTAGTAACAGTAAAAATAATTATAATGTCTTCATGTGCTAAAATTATAGAAAAGTGCTGAATTGTTTTTCTCAGTGTTTCAGTTTTCCTCATTAATTTCTCTTCGATTTTTTTAGCTTTCTGGTAACTGTATTGCTCAGATTGCCAACGGCCAGCAACTCATGAGCCAGCCACAGCTACATAGGCGCTCTAACTCTTGCAGCAGCATTTCTGTAGCTTCCTGTGTATCGGAATGGGAGCAGAAAATTCCTCCGTACAACACTCCTCTCAATGTCACATCTATTGCAAGGCGTAGGCAGCAGGAGCCAGGACAAAGTAAAACTTGTATCGTGTCAGACAGAAGGCGAGGGATGTACTGGACTGAAGGCAGGGAGGTGGTTCCTGCAATCAGGAATGAGATAGAAATAGAAGAGGACCACTGCTGCAGGGTTAGTGCCAGTATTATTTTAAAGCATTGTAGCAATAGATTTTTATCTTGTGATTTTCTAACTTGATTTAGGAAATTCCATGGAAAGATGGGTGAGCTCCAGTATAAACAAGGTCTATAATTTTTCTGTTATTTAATTTGAAAGATCACCCTGAAATTGAGGCCTGGCTCTTCATCTGAACAAGGCTTAATACATTTGGAAACAAGTACTGGCCCAGTGGTCAGTGAACGCAGGTCATTTGGGCACATCCCAGAGCGATCTGCTTTTCAGTAAGCTAACAAGCATCCACAAAATCAGTGCATATGAGTGTCTGGGAGCACATTTTCCTCTTTTTGTTTCTCTTCCCAAATTAGATTTTTTGCTGCTTTTGAACTTTCATTTTTAAAATTGTTTTTCCAAACTTTTATTTTGAAATTTTTTAAACCCAAAGAAAAGATTAGTAGATATCCTTTTTCCCTTACCTAGACTTATGAATTGTCACTTTATGTAGATAATGTAATCATTTCCTTGAATTTTTGAAAGTCACACACTTGTGATATCTATCCTTAAGAATAAGGACATTGTCTTACATAACAATCTTTATCACACCTAAGAAAGTTAACATTAATTGACTAAATACCCTAATATACAGTCCTTGTTTACATTTACGCAGTTGTCCCAATAGTGGGTTTTTGTTTGTTTTCAATCCATGATTCTATCATGGTGAATGCATTGTCTGTGGTTATTATTTCTTTAATAATCTCTTTCAATATAAAATAGTTGCCTCCCACTCCTATTTTGAGTTTCATGACATTGACTATTTTTTGAAGAGTCCATGTCTGTTGTTTGGTTACTGATGAGAGTTTATACATCCAATAAATCGTTTTAATCTCAAAACCTTTATCTCAATTTACAAGGGCTCTGCCTCAGTCAAGGGTGTTTAAACAAATTCATGTTTATATTTTCTTATTAAGGATTAAGGTAAAGTCTTCCTCTGAAAAATCAATATAGCTCTTTTAGAATTTTTCTTCTAACAAATTAATCTTACACGAAATATTTGCTTTAGATTTTCTTATTGTGTGATTTAGGGTGCAAGTAAATTTCATTCAGGTGGCCTGCATAAGGGTTGGTGATGAACTGCAATGTATTTACCAAGGCAACAGATGCTTCTACTCTTAAGTTCTTCACTTTGTAGTTCTGCTTCAGACTTTTTCAGGGAGCAAATTAATGGTGGCTGGTCTTTCTGATCAACTCTAACAAATCCCCTTTGTTTCATGAAAGTTTACAGACTACCTGAAAACTAGTTAAGGCCTGCTTTATGCCTGAGCAACATTAATATAATATCTAATTTGGCTATGAAATATTTAAGAGGATTTACTACAGCTCTTTTAATGTCTCACTTGAAATCAAAACCTCTTTAGAAGTGCAGCAGAGAAGTTTTGGCTAGCACCTGCGCATCCAGGTTTGTTGGTCAGAAACCGTCAGGTGGACTGAATTTACACTTCAGTGAGGAAGAAATTTTAATCATTTATTTCATAAATGACATTAGACTGTAAGGTCTGTCATTTTTCCAAGACTTGCTTCAGACTGTATTCATTACTAAATATGTTCAAAATTATCACTTGCTGAACGGTAAGCCAGCCTTTCTCGTTCAACATCCGTTAAAACCCTCTTAGGACTGGGAAGTTCCCTGCTGTGAGGCTCCGCCCTCAGTGGCAAGCTGCACTGCCCACGCTCACAGCTTCGTGATTTGTCCCCGCTGCTGGGTTTGTCTCTTCTAGTTATATAGGGAAAATGTTTTAGTTCTCCGGGTATGTGTTTGGAAATTGGGATCTTCATACTTGACCAGCTTTGGTCTGTGACTTTCATTGGCTTTCAGTTTTATAAACAGATGTTTGCAAATTCCAAAGATACTTCAAACTACCATGTCCTGTATGTGAAATATGTTTTCTTAGGCGGAATATGCTAAATTTAACTTTCCCAAATATACTTGCCATTTGACTGGAAGCAGCTAGTTTTTTACTGTGGGGTAGAGACTGATCTGACACTATCTTTGTTTTGTTCCTGGAACCTTTATGAAGTGTTTGAGGAAAAAAATGGTATGTTTTAGCCATTAATGAACTTTTCATGAAGTTCTGTTTTGAAATTCTAAAATCTCAAAGTACTCAGAAGTACTTTATTTACATTCTTTTGATCATTTTCTACATGGAGTTCTTATAATATCCTATGTTTTATGGTGTTTAGCACTTTGTACTATATAGCTCTATCAGCTTGTTTTTTGTCTTTGTGTAAGGACTGTTTTCTTTTGTTTAGATGCCTATGATATGTTTATGACTTTAACTGATCTTACTGACACTTTCAACATAGTTGTGGACCTAACAGGGTACCTCACAATAGCAGGCATAAATAATGGTTTCTGATCAAGAATGCGAAATGAATGATTTGTCCTGAGTACCGCCTATGCAGAGGAGACTAGCAGCATCACTAGAATTTTTCCTTCCATTGTTAGTTGAAAGGGAAGCTCCTTGGTAGAATTTGTAACATAAAAGCTGGTGTTAAAAGATGTTTGTTTTGTGTTTAAATACAAAGAGAACATTTAAATTACTTGAATACCATATTTAGCTTCTGGAAAGATTTGGCATTTGTCTTGAAACCTGCTGCACTTCTAGTAATACCCTTCAATTAATTCTGGGTTATGCTTGTTTCTTGATTCCTCTTTCAACCTGATCAGAATGTACCACCAATTCGTCTCCGGCACAGACGATCCCGCTCTGCAGGGGACAGATGGGTAGATCATAAGCCTGCCTCTAACGTGCAAACTGAAACAGTCATGCAGCCACATGTCCCTCATGCCATCACAGTGTCTGTTGCAAATGAAAAGGCACTAGCTAAGTGTGAGAAGTACATGCTGACCCACCAGGAACTAGCCTCCGATGGGGAGATTGAAACTAAACTAATTAAGGTAAAAACAAATTTACACAGGAGAAAAAATATAGACAAAAATTCGACTTAACAAACAGCCATTTCCTTTTCTACTCCTGTGATGACACATGGGCATTGTCAACTGGAACGTAAGCGGGTATTTGATATAACCAGTTTGTTGGAAAACTAAAGTAAATCGGCTACACTGGGACTAAACATGCTTTCTACTGAAAGAGGCTTAGCTTCTCAGATTTGTTAGAAGAAATCCAGATCTAATATTTACTTTTAATTATTAAACCTCTACTTAAAAAGTAAACCTAAGCAAAGAATCTTACTTTTGCTTTCTGTCAGATAAAAAACTCACCTTAAAATCTGACCTATCAAAATTACTTAGTATTGAGCTACCCAAAGCCCTTTCTTTCCCTTGCCTGCCTATAGAATAGTTTTCTTTGATCAGTCAATGAATAATCAGGAAGTAAAAGAAAGCCGGAAAAAAGTTTTTCATTTCAAACTCAAATTTAGAGGATGGTTCTTCTTAGAACAATAGTTACAAATAAGAGTGTCATTTGAATATGGAGGTGGGGTGGGTACCTTTAGAGAGGAAAGTGTAATACTTTAGAACATTTACAAATTTCCAGCAGATTTTTTGATCCTTAGTGTACTTAAGTTTTAAATTTCAGGTTGAACAAAAAAGTACTTTCTGCAATTCAGAATGCTACTGACTATTGTATTGGACTTCTTTTGTTTAGTGAGAGATATGTACTCAAATCTCTTAAGTATTTTAATAGTACAGACCTGGTATTCCCAACCACCATTTGGTTTTGTGGATGGGAATTTCCATAAAACAGTGTAGTGTCTTAAGTTCAATTTGAAATATATCTGTATGTTTATCATTTGGAAGTATCAAAGTGTAATGGTAACCTTTTCTCTTTGCTTTAGGGTGATGTTTATAAAACAAGGGGTGGTGGACAATCTGTTCAGTTTACAGATATTGAGACTTTGAAACAAGAATCACCAACTGGGTGAGTGATCACCAGATGTATTTCTTTAGAGGGCTGTTGTTTTCTTAGCTGCTGATTCTTGAACACAGTGTCCTGTGAAATGTATCATTAATTCTCCAAAGGAGTATAGATGGTATTTCCCTGTTTGTAATATGTTTCCTGTTTTTAGATGCAAAAATAATTACTGCATCATGTTTCCCCTTTTCCCATAGTCGAAAACGAAGATCTTCCTCAGGAGCACCTGTGCAACCCGATGGTACAGAGTCTGAATGGACCGATGTAGAAACAAGGGTAGGGGTAAAAACTAAATATTTGTCTGCTTAATAAAAATTAGGGGTATCATTTTAAGCCCTACTGTTGAAACTTTTCATGCCCTTGAAAGCAACAAAGACCCCCCCCCTCTCACATTGCCAGTTCAGCCTCGTCGGCCTGTTCCTAGCACATCTGAAAAGGCATTTGTATTTCTTCAGGTCTGGTCTTATGGGAGCAATTTAGTTCAAAGCCCCTGTTTGTAGTATTCAGGCTTAGGGCCAAGAATCAAGTCGGAGGGTACCACCCCAGGACAACAAGAATTAATATTGGATTGATGGGAATTGTCTCAGAAGAAGAATTTCCCTGTGGAACTGTTATTCTTGATGAGAGACTCATATAGAAAGAGCATGGGAAGGTGAAGGCCAGGAGGCCAAGCTCTGGCAACCGACTTTCATGAACTCCTCTTTCTTACCTAAAATGAGAAATTATCTAGATGATCTTTAAAGCCCCTTCCAGCTCTCAATCTTTGTGGCTTATGTCAAGTAACTTACCAGTAGCTGGTTATTTTAACCTGGGTGTTGTCTAGGCTTCACTAGAAAGCAACGTTGGATTTCACCGTGGTTGAACCTGTCTAAACATAGCTGTGCTTTACAGACTGCTGAGAGGAGCTGACCTCTTCCTCTTTGTAATTTTATCAGTGTTCTGTGGCTGTGGAGATGAAAGCAGGATCCCAACTGGGGCCTGGATATCAGCATCACGCACAACCCAAGTGAGTCCTAACTGGGGCCTTTCTGTGTGTTTTCCCTCCTCCAGTATCTCCACCACTACTCCTCCCTACCAGTGTTTTTTTTTTTCAAGACTCCATAATGTGGTTTTATCTGGAATACTAGGCCCTACTGGTAAGACTGCAGCGGGCAGCAGCAGCGCTGAGAACCTCAGAGGCTTTGTAAGAGCAGTGAGAGCTGCCGGAACAGGAGGTGATCGAAGATGGCTCACTGTTCAGTTCTCCAGTGCTCGAGTTTCCAGACGCTACACAGAGATCACCCATAAGGAGAGGAGGCTGAAGGCTTTAGTCAGGGAGGACAGCTCTTTGTGTAATTCATTCTTTCCTAACTTGCCTCTTGGTCTTGTTACGGTAATAAGTGGTCACTGAAATGAAAAGGAGTGGTGGAATTTATGGTGGGGAGAGGAATCACACTTTTCCTTCTTCTGTTAAAACACATACCCAAGAGTCTGGCCCATTCTTTTTCCATATTAGTAAAAGTCCCTCTTTCCCAATACCTACCCATACAGTCTGTGTCCATTTTTAGCACATGTATTCCTCGGGCAATGGGAAATGACTGCAACATGGATAAAGATGGGAAGTCCTGATTTTTAAATGTTATTTGCTTTCTGGGAAGGACTTGAGCTTTTCCTATGATAATACAGCAATTCTCTTAAAGCCCATCTAGAGATTCAGTTACTATGAATGTGTCATTGACTGCAAAATTCACACTAAATGCTTGTATTCGTGTTTTAGGCGCAAGAAGCCATGAATTGACTAGTCTCAATAATGAAAGAACATTTTCATGTGTGTTGGTGATGTGTCTTCAAAGCCACGCCAGAAGAAGTCTTCTGAAGCCTCCTACAGAACTCCAGCTTTGTAGAATATCACAGACCTCAGAAACACCATACACTGGCCTTGATCAAAGATTTCCTTATGATTCCAAAGACATCTAGGATTCAACAAACTATATATTACGGATCTTGCCATATTTAATATAATAGCAGAGAAAGACTCCCTTTTCTCATTGCTGTATGAATTTTTTTATAATGGTAATTTTTTTGTATATTTCTTGTACACTGATAAACTAATTCATGCAAGTATTTGTCTAGGGTGACTAAGGAAGACTATATCTAGATCACGCTTTTTTATTGTCTGAATGTTTCTTAAGATTTTATAAACAAAACATGCTGCTATTGATTAGCTGCAAGAATGCACTTTAGACATATTTGACATTTCAAACTTTTAAAATAAAGATGTAAGTGACTGGCCAATACTAAAACCATTTAGGATGTTGTTTTGAATTTTTTATGTATACACTTTCTGATATTTAGATATGCCAAAAAATTGGAATAAAAAGCACTAAGAGATACAAAGTTATGCGACAGTCATTTAACACATTCTTCCAGCACCTAGCATCATACCTTGCATTTAGTTGGCATTTGTGGGGTGATTACAGGATTCTCTCATGCTAGGGCTACTTGTTTCAGTAGGTTAAGGAACAATTTAAAAAGGGGTTGTCTCCCCTGCTGAGAACAAAGAATCTTCCCAACCAGCCATAAGCAATCATGGATGTGCTGCAGACAATCCTTCATACACAGCCTGATTAACCTGGAATCTTCCCTGTTTTTTTTTTTAACCCTATTTGATTGGCTTACGGTTTTGAAAGCAGCATTCATAAATGCCTGGCAAGTTTTAATTCTTGGTATCACATCTAACTTGTATCCTTATGTAAAAGTAGAGCAGCACAGAGTACTATGGATGGCAGTGTCAGCTGTTTCTTTTCCTTTCCCCTTTTATTTGTAACTAGTTGGACATTCATAACAAACAGAAGTGCCTCTGCACGTTAGACTAGAACATAAGAGAGATTTTTATTCACATGTGCCCTGGAAAGTAGGTGCCTATGAATTCAGAGCAGGCTGCAGACCTAAGGGTGTCAGGGAGCCTGCCTCACCCTCACCCTCACTTGCTGTGTGGTAGGGAGTGAAACAGCAAGTGCAAAACAGAGTGGACCCACAAGGGAGGGAATTTGTGGAGGGCCAGCCAGCCTGATGGGGGAAGCAGGTGCGCAGCTGGACTGGGGGAGAGAGGAGTCTGGAGGCAGAGGAAAGAAGGCACCAAGGAGTCAGTGCCCCACCCTAGGGCAATACTGCAATGGGCTGGGTAACTGGGCTTTCACCAAAGTGGAGGAGAAAAGGGAAAGTGGAGAGTGACTGACCACTGTGTGGGCTGCAGCTGGGAGGACCCATTTCTCTCCAGCACAGATTTCTGAGGAGGGACCTCCAGGATGAGGCAGGCAGACAAGGATAACAAAGGGCACTCTAGCAGGAGGTCTGTACGCGGACCTCTGGTTACCCCCGCTCCAGGATACCCCTGCCCAGGTGCAATCACACACTACCACCCACTCTGCTGGCAGCTTTTTGGAGCTCGCCAGTACAGCTCCTTAGCCAGACCAGCAGAACAAGCCAAAAACTTGAGCTATTGCACCACCTTCTGGAAAACAAGGAAGGTTTCTAATTGCTAGGCTGTTGAACTGTGTAATAAACAAGAAAGGTGCCTGCTATTTCAAATGTGATGGCAGGGGCACATTTTGTCAAACACTAAGATGCGTCATGGCAATGTGGCATCACAAAAAGAAAAATAATTCTATAGCAACTGAACCCAAAGGCACAGAATATTGGGATCTAACTTACAAAGAATTCAAAATAGCTGTTATGAAGAGATACAACAAGCTACCAGAAGACTGACAATGCAATGAATTTAGGAATAAAATTGAACAGAAGGCATTCTTTACAAAGACAGAAAAGGCATCCAAACTGGGAAGAGGTGAAACTGTTGCTACTTGTAGATGATATGATTCTCTCTATAGAAAATCTCAGACTCAACCAAAAAACTGTTAGAATTAATTAAGTAAATTTGCAAGATATAAAATCAACAGAAATCAGTCGCACTTCTGAAAAAGAGAAAAAGGAAAACTTCCATTCACAAGAGCATCAAAAACAGAAACAGTGTGGTACCAGCACAAAAAGAGACACATAGACCAATGGAACAGAATAGTGAATCCAGAATGAACTTCTGTTTATATGGTCAACCAATTTCCATAAGAGAGCCAAGAGGACCAATGGGGAAAGGGTAGTCTTCAACAAATGATGTTGGGAAAACTGGAAAAACACATGCACAGCAATGAAACTGGACCCCTATAAAATATACTACTACTCACAAAAATAAACTCAAAATGTATTAGACTTAAACATAAGACCTGATATTATAAAACTACTAGAAGAAAACATAGGGAGGAAGCTCCTCAGCACTGGTCTTAGAAATTATTTTTCAGATATAATACCAAAAAGCACAATGACAAAAGCAAAAAAAAGCAACCAGTGGGACTACATCAAACTTAAAAATTTTTGTATAACAAAAGAAACAATGGAATGAAAAAGTAACCTTCATAATGAGAGAAAAATTGTGGGAACCATATATTCAATAAGAGGTTAATATCCAAAATATATAAAGAACTCATACAATTCAATAACAAAAACCCTCAAACAATCTGATTTAAAAATGGGCAGAAGTAGACATTTTTCCAAAGAAGACATCCAAATGGCCACCAGGCACATGAAGAGATGCTCCACAGCACTAATCATCAGGGAAATGCAAATTAAAGCCACATGAGGTATCAGCTCACAAATGTCAGAATGGCTATCATCAAGACAAGAGTTAGTAAGTATTGGCTGACATGGAGAAAAGGGGACCCTTGTGCACTGTTGTAGGAATGTAAACTGGTTGTGAGCACTACGAAAAACATTAAGGAGGCTCCTCAAAAAATTAAAAATGCAACTCCATATGATCCAGCAATTCCACTTCTGGGTATTGATCCAAAGAAAACGAAAACACTAATTTGAACAGACTTAAGTATACACACACCCCTGCACCCATTTTCACTGTAGCATTATTTACAATAGCCAAGACATGGAAACAACCTAAGTATCCATCAATGGATGAATGAATAAAGAAAATACAGTGTGTATATGTTGAACATATACATACAAACACACACAATAAAATATTCAGCCATAAAAATGAATAGTCTAGCCATATGAGACATGGATGAACCTTGAGGGCATTACAAATCAGAGAAAGGCAAATACCACATGGTGTCATTTACATGCGGAATCCAAAAACAAACAAAACCAAGCTCACAGATACAGACAACAGATTGGTGGCTGCCAGAGGGAAAGTGGTGGGGGAGGGGGGGACCATAATATGGTCAAAGGTATAAACTTCCAGGTATAAAATAAGTAAGTCATGGGGAAATGGGTAGTATGGTGACTACAGACTATTATTGCATATTTAAAAGTTGCTAAGAGAGTAGACCTTAAAAAATCCTCCTCAGAGAAAAAAAAAAATTCTGACTGTATGGTGAGGGATGGGTGATTATTTCGCAATATGTATAAATACTGAATCATGTTGTACACCCGAAACTAATAAATGTTTTATGACAATCATACCTCAAAAAAATTTTAATGACTCTCAGTATGAACCCAACACCAGTTTTATTAGCTTTAACCGACACAAAATGGCAATGCAGCACCTAGCCAGACAGCATTTGCAAGAGCTCTTGTAACATTTCAAGTGCAGTTTTAAGGCATTTCCACCCAATGACGGGGTGCCTTAGTTAGAAAAAATGAAGGCGAAGAGGAAAGTTCCCTTACATTACTAATCTATCTTTTACACCTTGAAAAAAAAAAAAAAGAGGACAAAATTTACCCATAATCCCCAAATCCATCCCTCTGCCCACACACAAGCAGGAGGAGCTGAATTTAGGCTTCCAGATTCCAAACCCAGGCTCCATCGCCCAATTTAGTTAATTTTAGGCTCATTGCCTGATCAGCATCTTAGTTTTACCATCTGCAAAATGGAAGTTAATAGTACCTCACTTACCTCATACGCTGTGAGGATTAAATGAATCCCTGTAGAGTGTCTCAGTGCCTGGGACGCGTAAGCGTCAAATGCTGCTGCTGTCGTGAACGCTGCGACTCTCTCACTTCCTCCTACATTCACTTGTTTTATCCGAGACTGAACTAAGCGTGGGGGCCTCCAGCTCCAAGTCAGCTGCAGACCTACACGTGGTCGACGCGTATGGGGGCGGGGCTGGCGACACCATTAAAAGATGGTTTCATTCCTGTCACATAAGATACACTACATGGGGTGTCATCCACTTACCTAGGTAACTTTTTTCTAAAAATATCTGTACAGTTCACCAGTCCTGCGTTTTATAACCAGGATAGTTCGCGTTTCTACCGGCCAACAACTTTTTGAACAAGCGAGTCGCGCGTAGTGCGCAGGCGCCTCCAATGGGTCTTCGTGGGCTGTCCTTGCTCCGCCTCTTCCGCTAGGCGCTGCCGCCGATTGGTCCGCGTGGCCCTATAAGAAGCTGTGCGCAGGCGTACTACCCTCTCTCCTCAGTTGCCGTAAAGGTGCTCGGTCCTTCCGAGAAGCTAAGGCCGCGTTGGGGTGAGGCCCTCACTTCATCCGGCGACTAGCACCGCGCTCGGCAGCGCCCGCCAGCACTCGCCCACACCATGGCCTCGGTCTCTGAGCTCGCCTGCATCTACTCGGCCCTCATCCTGCACGACGATGAAGTGACAGTCACGGTGAGTGGGGGCCTGGGCGGGGGGCAGCCTGCGGGCGGCCGTGAGCCCCGCTCCCTTCCCAGTCGTCCCTTCCCCCCGGGCCCGCGGCCATCAACACCCCCGCGTGGCGGTTCGGGAGCCAGCGGGTGGGCCCGGGATCTCAGCCACGTGCTGCCCCGGGAGGGACCGGATTACACTGCGGCTGCGCGTGGGTATCCGCACCTACTTATATTCCAGGACATTTTGTATCTCCTTTTGGAATGATTGTCTTGAATTTGGACCTCCTGGTAGGCCCTTGGGGCCACGCTGCGACGTGTGGAGTACGTAAGCCCTGCTCCTCCTCGCGACTTGACTCGTAACTTAAAATAGCTGCGTACCTTGGGTGAGTCCCAGCCTGTGAAATGACAGCGGTGAATTCGCCTTCCAGGGTGCCTGGCACACAGGAGCAAATGAGTTTCTTTTGCTTGTGCTAACCGTAAGGAGGGTTCAGAAATGGTCTTCATACGTGAAATAAAGATAGAATATTTAATAAACTGGATAAACATGGTTTTGTACACACATTTTGAGTGATTTGCGTGTGGTTTGCAGTGTTTTGGAGACGTGAAAGCCACACTTTGTTCTCTGATGGATTGCCATATTATTTGTTTCAGGAGGATAAGATCAATGCCCTCATTAAAGCAGCGGGTGTAAATGTTGAACCTTTCTGGCCAGGCTTGTTTGCAAAGGTAAGGTGATGGCGGCAAAGTCATTTTGAGAAGCAAAATTGGGACAATTTACTGATTAAAGTTGAGTGTTCATGCTAACCTCCAGAAGTGCTAGGAGGCTCCATATTCTACTGGACCTCTTCTCAGTTCAGGTATTATAACCTCACATTGCTAAAAGTGTAGGAGATAATTAAGATTTCAGTTTGTTGTGACTTTTCTTGATCTCAGACTCTGGTTTCTTTTTCCTTCTGTTCTGAAATCATGGTGAAAAAAATTGCGAAGGTCATTCCCTACCAAAAGCGTCACACAGGAGCGAACTTTTCCTCATGGTAGTCTGGTTTAAAGGAAATTGGGTGTAGTTGCCATTTGTTGACCACTTACTGTGTTGGAATGAAAAAAGCTAATGAAGGCAGGGTTTCTACCCCAAAATTTGGGATTAACTATCTTCCACTGCACATGTTGCTTCATCTCTGGCAAGTGAAGCTAATAATAGTCTCTAACTCTTTAGGTTTTGTCCTTGAAATAGCTTTGAGAGATCCAAAATATTGTTATCTATATATCTTTAATAAACTTTGGAAAAGTCCTAGAATTACCTAGCAGTCTGAAAAACTGAATTCACTGTTAAGAGACATGGAACTGTGGAAAGACTCCTGTTTTGTGTTTGAGAAAGTGTGAATTTTCTACGAACAAGTTAAGCCAGCATTTTGGGGCCAGTTTTATCACCTATAGAAAGGAGGAGTTCAGTCAGTTGTACCTTAGTATTTAAATACAGCAATGCATGTATTTAAAGCTTGAGTGGGTTTTTTTTTTGGTGACTGATTTTTCATGTATTTGTGTGGGTTGTACTATCTAATTTTAAGTCTTAGAGAATCTAAGTAGCAGGCAAAATATTACTGGCAGATTCTAGCAGTGGGAGACGGAAGAGAAATACAGTGTTGGTTTGAAAAGGGAGGTACCGTTGGCGGTGGGTGTGTGCTGTATGTAACAAAGACACAATTGGGCATTTACCTGTGTGTGCACTTGGGTTGCAGGCCCTGGCCAATGTCAACATTGGGAGCCTCATCTGCAATGTCGGGGCCGGTGGGCCTGCCCCAGCAGCTGGTGCTGCCCCGGCAGGAGGTCCTGCCCCCTCCACCACTGCTGCCCCAGGTAGGAACATATTTTTTTTTTTATTTTTTAATGGTAGGGAGGAGTGTGGACGTTAAACATTATTAAAGACAAGACTCTTAATTACTAAGAGTAGGTGATGAATAGAAATCCTAAAACCAGAGGCATAGTTTGATGATGAAGGAAGTTAAGAGTTTTTTGACCATGTAAGTTGGAGGGCCTGGAACTCTTTGGAGTTGAAAATACTGAGAAGTGTGTAATTGCCTTTTTTTTTTTTTTTAAGCTGAGGAGAAGAAAGTGGAAGCAAAGAAAGAAGAATCTGAGGAGTCTGATGATGACATGGGTTTTGGTCTTTTTGACTAAAAACCTCTTTTGTAACGGCCAATAAAAAGCTGAAGTCCTTGCTGGTGCTGGTTTTGCTGATAGTTTGGGGGTGTGCTGTGTACATGATGAAAAAGATGATCTCATCTCTGCAACACTGGCTTTTAAACCTTTTCTTACACCATGACACCGACTGGGTTTTCTCCCTGTGCCACCGTCTCATGGTGGGAAGTATTCCATAAACTGGACACTACCGAGAGTGCATCTAATACTGCAGCACTGAGAACGCATGGAGAGGTGGGGAGAGAAAGGGTCCCAGCAGATGCCTCATCCAGTTAACCTGTGTGGGTTCACGACTACAGGGTTTGTCCCGTCAACGCAAGTCACTGGTGGAGTGGGAGCATCCAGACCTCCCGTTTGTAGAGGGCCCCCGGGTAATTGACAAGTATAGTCCTGGCCAGAAGTTTCTGAAATGTGATGAGCCATCTGAGGTAGAATTAACTCCACTACCCCTGGGTTTAAGGTCAGTTGTACTGAAGGAGTGAAAAAAGTTTAGGTTAAAGTCCCCAGTTAAAGTGGGTAAAACCAGAATTCAAACCTGTGTTTGAAAAAAGGGAATAGCTTTTCTTTTCCTCATTGGTTGAGGGGGAGGGGAGGGCTGGCTGAACAATGGTGTAAAGTGGAAATTGGCTTGATTTTCAAAATGCCAGGCACCCCTAGGATTTCGATTTATAAATTATGTGTACCTATTCTGTGCCAGGCACTTGGAACATCTTGCCCTTTTTCTCTGTTCTCCAATTCATAGATGTAAAGCAGGACTTGTAGCCCCAACTGCCTTCACTCCAGTGTACAGGACCATTTGTGTAAGTTACCACCACTTGGGCAAATGGCTGGTGTTCCTTGCAAAAGTGAACACCATGTAACCCAGCAATTCTATTTCCAGGTATTATCTAAGAGAAACTACATAGGCACATCAAGATAGACCTCCGAATATTCAAAGTGGGACTTAAAAATAGCAAAGATCTCAGTAATCTGTCAACCAGAAAATAAAATGATCCCAAGTTATCAGGAATGAAAATACACTACAGGTAATAGAGGAATTCTTAAAGCAGATGGTTAGATGAAAAGTAAGTCTTAGCAGGTTATAGAAAGCCTATCACCCTTAACACTCAAGAGGCATTAGGCATACATATAAAAAAGAGATGGTAAACAATTTAGGCTCTGTAAGGAGAGGAGGAATAAGGAGCAACTTCAGATTTTGGAGTTTTCATGTTATCACAAAAGGGCCACTGGACCAACAAGGGATGTATCATAAAGGGGATTAATCTCGCCCACAAGGTGAAGTGCCTACTTGGCCTCCCTTAATCAGCTAACATTTAGCTGAGGGCCGGTGCTGGGCTGCTGTCAAGTGTTTCATATTCTGCACAACAGTCCCATGTCACAGATGGGTAAATGGAAGCTCAGAGGTTAACATTGCCTGAGGTTACAAACCAGTGAACAGGTGGCTCTGACTCCAAAGCTGTTGCTTAACAGCATCTCTCCCCCATGCAGCTACTTTTTTCCCTCCTGTACCAGTTCCTCAAATGATAAGTTAGCTACCTCCCAGGGTTTTGGGAAGTTCTGAGATAGGAGGAATTCCTTACATTTGGTGAGTACCCAAGTGTCAGAACAAGGGAAGACCAACACTTCACTTAGCCAAGGAAATACTTGAATGGGTTAAAAAGAACACTAACAAAAGGAAAAAGGAATGCACAGCATCTAGAACAGCTGAAAATTAAGGGTAAAAGGATATAAATCCAGATACCAAACCAAACAATAAAACTGCAAATGTTCATGACTGCAAGACTCAAGGGTTTCACATGGCCTAGTAGGTGGCCCAGCTTTTGAAAAGAAATCATCTAATATAGTAAAAATCGAAGAGTTACAAACTTTCCCAAAGAATGATTTAATAAATTAGGAGACCCACAGGCCACATGTAGAAAAGCTAACCTTTTACTCGATACGGAATAAGAAAGTCAGTGCTGCTTCACCCCCTGTTCTGAGTCTTGATTTCCTACTGGGGAATGAGTAGAGTAAGTGAACATGCCCGTCAGTGCATGTGGGCACAGACAGTCTTCCTTTTACACAAGGAACACAGCTGCCATCCCTGGCTCCCAGAGCCCCCAGGTTCAGCAGGTCTAAGCCTTGGTGCTCCTTAAACCCCCTCCTTCCCAAGCCTTCCCAATCCTTCCCAAGCAGGAGGCAGCTCTCTTTCCCAGAGCTCATTTCACACATACTGGATTGTTCCCCAAGCACGGTTGTTACAAGGTTGTTACAAGTTCCTTTCCCACCCCTCCTGTGGCCACTGCAAGCATATGGGGGCCACAGCTGGCTCACTCACCCTGCTAATGATCCTGCAGCGGCAGGAAGCCAGGATTAGGTGTAAGGGCTCAAAGCCTCTCACGTTCCAGAGGATTTTAGGAACATAGTCACTGACAAGCCATCAAAGAATAACAGTTACATAAAAAAAAATTCATACTGTCACTGCGTTGCACAATGGGATGAGTAAAAAAAAAAAAAAAAAAAACCCAAAATATGTCAACTATTATACTCTTTATTTTTTGCTTCTTTCAACAAAAAATTTTAACGAGAGAACCACATATGAAATTGAAAAACTGCCTTTTGGAAAAGATAAACACTAAAATGAAAGCATTTAAAATATGCTACAAAACAACTTGGTATATTGCCACACATTTCAATAAAATGTGTCAAGTCCTTTCCTATAATTTGAAAGAGCATATACAGTAAAGTTCTGAGGGAAACAGTGTGAGCCAGATGATTATTGATTTGGTTGGGTAGCATTTTATAATTTTGAAGTAATGTTGACATGTTCTCCCATTCTGAACTTAATTTAACCCTGCTTATAGACCAAGAAACCCTTGCTTAGAGAGTGCCTCGCCAAGTTCACACAGCTGGTACAGGGCAAAGGCTGGGCCTGCCCCTCAGTTGTCTCAGTCCAGTATTTCTTCTACCAGGACAGTGTCCCCTCCACACACGTGCTTTTGTAAAGTATAGTGATCAGCCGGTGATTTTCTTTCTCTGTCACTTTACAAGCCACTTCTCCCTTATCTCTTTATCTTGGCAAACAAGCCTGGATAACAAACTTGGATAGACAAGGGCTATTTTCAAGAGCACTGATATTTTCAGCTCCGAAACAGCCAGATGTGCCTCAAAATCAGATCACAGACACCACACAGCATGCAACATGGGACCAGGCCTGTTTGGGTCGATTCAACAATCTTTTGGCATATTTATGTTCACAGGGTCAGGGGCCTTTACATATTTTCACATATTTCAATTTTCTTGCTGAAGTGTCCACTCCACTGACTTGTAAACCTCAAGTTATTAAGATATTAAATCTAAATAATAAACATGTTTTTCAGCTTCCAGATCTTTGCTTCTTTCAACAAAATTTTTACTTGCTATCCACCCCTCTCTCTGGGCCAGTGACTACCTACCCTAGTGGATTCTACACCTTCTGGCCTTAGAAAGACACTCCAGCCTATATTAAACCCTCTGCTCTACTATCCTGTAATACTGCTTTTTAAAATTAGATGTGTAATTATGCACTCGTGACAGTTCAACATCTTCCTCCCTCTCCACACAGTAGGTTTGGGGTTCAGGACTGTCTGTATTGCTCCCCCTGTATTCCCAGTACTTATCACAGTACCTGGCTCATTGATGGTGTTCAATATACATTAATTAGAGTCCAACTCTCTCCTTTTACACGTGAGTAAATCAGGACCCAGACAAGAGGAGGAACTTGCTCAGCAACAGCAATTATCAGAGTCAGAACTGGAACCCAGGTCTGGACCAACAAATGGTCCTTCCACTGTAGCAGGCTGTGCAGCGGCAGAAAACCAGGCTCGCCCCTCACCACAAACCTCATCCATTCATGCATTCGTTCAGTTCATACGTACTACGCACCTTCCAGGTTGCCAGGTACAGGGGTGGGTGTGCAGGTCCTAGGGTGGGAACCCACAGATCCAGATGAGGACGGAGAGCCGAGACACGGGTACCAGGTCTGACCTGACACATTCATTAATCCTAACCCGCTGTACCCAGTCAGTGAACGTAAGACGACGGCGTACAGGGATTCTCCCAAACCAGGCTGTATTGATAAACCGAGAATTCCCAGCAGGTGCAGCCGCAGAAAACGGCGTGGCTCCTTGGAGCCCGCACACTTCCTTCTGTACACGGTGACATGTCACCTACTGCCTCACGTCCATGTTGTCTAGGACAGGGAGAAGATGCAGGAAAGCATGGACACTGAGGTCAAACGGCAGGAAAAGTTGTCCTCAGCTCGCCTCGGCCTCACGATTCCGGAGTACCAGGCTCCGCTCCGCATCAGCTCTGGACCCTAAGACTCCGGCGCCCGCGCTCCAGTTCTTATTGACCGCTACCCGCCAATCCACTTCCGCGCTGGGAAGAAGGGGCGGGACGAGAGGCGGGGCTAGAAGCCGAGCGCGGCTGAGGGAAGTTGCATTGAGGCCCACTGACTGCTAGGGGCGCATGCGGGACATCCGAGGCTTTTGCGCATGCTCATTAGCCTCAGTCCCGCCAGCAATAGATTTTAAATCTCTTTTCACCGCAGCGTCACGGTGTCGGGAGCTGGCTGGTGTGTTAAGGCAGCTAATCTGTTGTGAAACCTCCATGTTGCAAGGTTTCAGCACTTTAATTAACCAGCAGGAATGGAATAGGCATATTTGTAAATTGGGAATAATGACCCATTCCTGCTAGGGGTGCTTTTTTGAGGGTGGGGCGTGGCAATAGATTTTGGCGTTTGTACAGGACTAGTTAAGATCACGTCAATTAGTCCCCAGTTCTTATACTTCGGAAAGTGGATCCTGAAAGCATTTCCAGAAAGCGTTTTTGCTTAAAGAAAGAAGTGAAAAGATTTGCTCCACTTTTGGCTGCTTATAATCCAGTGGAATCACTTGGGAGCCTGTTTAAAAAAAAAAAAGCAAAACAAAAAACTCGCTGGAACAGCAAACAACTAAACAGCTTACTGGCTCCTACAGGCCACCCAACCGGGACCTCTAGGTGAAGCGGCAGGGATTCTGTGTTGAGTGATGATTCGGGTGGGAACTCCTGGGTTAGGAGCTCCTCACAAAGCCAGCTCCTCACAAGGTGCTTGACGAGTAGAAGGTGCAAAATAAACATTGTCTGAAAGAATTACTGAATTCATGACTGTCTTCAAATATTAAAGGAAGGTTTAACAGCTGGATAATAAACAAGTTGACAACCCTTGGAAAATGGACTGTTTGTTTGAGTGTAAATTACAACTCTTTACAGAGTGTAGTTGGGCTCTATCTCTCAATTAAAAGTGCCCTTACCTTACACGCAGGAATTTCACTTGTAGAAATCCATCCAAAAATATACATGCAATTTCACTAAAGCATTAACTGTAGGACGGAAAAAAGAAGTGCATGAGAGGAGGCTTTCAGGCAGTCATTTACACAAAGGCTGGTTTTGGAAAAAATCTAGGATACCTTTTTAAGTGAAAAGGCAAGTTGCAGACCAATATACATAATGTGACCCTAAAGGATTCACATGCATATGTGTATATGTTTAAAGAAATTTTCTGGAAGTCTTCAAAAGAAACTATTAACAGCGATTACCTCTGAGGAAATGAGTTGGACAGGATGGGAGGAAGGTTTTTCCATTTCAATTTATCCTTTCCATATTGCTTGGATTTTTAAAACCCACAACCGTGCCCTATGTTTAACAGCTTTTAAGTTTGGTTTAGTAACGACATTGTGGTCTTGGACACTGATTAGTGGATTAAAGCAACTGATGTATTGCGAGACTTCTGGCGGGAGATTCCAGGACTTGCATTAACCAGCAGGAATGGAATGGAGCATATTTGTAAATTAGGAATAACGTGGTCCTGCCACAGGGCTTTTTTTGAGAATAGGGGGAGCAACAATTAGCACTACTGTTAATTTTTTAAAAGTGGAGGGCCTTTAATATATAAGAGAAACTCAATTCATTCCAAGTAGCTCTGGAAGGAAGAACTCTGACCAATTTTGAGAAAGTTTTAGCTCAAAGTAAGGAAAATAAGGAAAAATTTTGCTGGCCATTAGGCTAAGGCTGGGATGACGGAGACAATACCTGCTTTGGGGAGGATCGTGAGCTAGATGCCTCTTCCGTAGGTCGTTCGGGATGCAGCCCTAAATGCTCTGATGTCGGACAATCTGGGTTAAGTCAAATCCCGCTCTTCCGCTAAATAGAGCCGAGTCACAGCAGGCTGGTTGTCTAAACTCCCTGTACCTGTTGTTTTGTATCCATCGTGGTGATAATGATGATCCTACCTCATAAGAGTTCTTATAAGACTTAATTAGGTGGTTCATGTAAAACGCTCAGCAGAGTTCCTGTTCAAAAATGTTAGCGTGTCTTTGCTATCTCATGTAATGGATGCACACTTAGAAAATTAAAAAGAGAATTGGAGAAACAATTTCTACTCTTGGAGGGTCTGTTTTAATTCCACACTCTTTATATATTCATGGAAACAGAGAAAAACTGGATTTTCAGCACTAATGGAACTAGTGAACTTGTAGAATTGCATACGTGCTGGAACGCTTTCCTTATAAAGGGAAGTTTTGAAAGTCTGTTTTCCGGATGCTGGCCCAGTGCTGTCCCTCTGTGGCCAATAGTAGGAATGGCTGCTTGGATAAGTTGCCCTTTTCATACCACAGTGCCGCTGGCGTGGGGTGTGTGAGTCCGGCAGGCAGGGGTGGCAGGCTGTTGGCCTGCGGTGAGCCAATCTGTCCACACCTTGGAAAGGAAAGGCAAGTTTGTGTGCCCACCACTGGCTTAGCCAAGAGGAAACCAAGTGCACTTTAATATGCTCTTGCCACCTGTGTAATTTACTTAGCGCATTTCGCTTTCCCTGTTAAGACACTCAAGTTCATTTCTTGTCTAAAAACCAAGAAGAGTGTTACTGAGCTGCCACGCTCTCTGGTGTACCTTGGTTTAGCTCCAACGTGGCTGGAAGAAACAGCCACAGGAAAACCACTTCAGCTTTTGCCGAAGAACTTGCAGAGTTCTTTTTTGTTGTTGTTGGCAAAGTGTCCTAAATAAGGTCTGTGTGAAACAATCTTTTAGAAAGTTCATCTCCCTCTGGGGAATTGGTAGCCGTGCCTTCTTCATAATAACCTGATCTCTGGGACTTACCACACTTGCTGCTCTGCCCCGCTGCTGAGGAAGTGCCAGGCTGGATGCCTAATCTTAGCAATTAAACTGACCCCAAACAGGTAATTTATTTGCTTCCTCTGTCTTTTCTTGGTACTGAGTTAAAATTTTTTTTTTTTTGGTGGCTGTTTTAATGACTCCACTGCATATTTGTACTTTGCTCTATGCTCTCATATGCTTTCAAGAAAGAGGAATGGAATCTATCAATTCAATGAAAAGCAGAATATCTGAAGGTTTTTAGGGGGGCAAAAAGTTATTTGAGATTTTTTTTAATTTAGTGATTGTACTTGGGTTTTTGAGACTAACAAGTTTATAGGTCAAAGATGTCAGACCATAATGCCTCTTCCCTTGGAAAAATGAGACGCTCATGTAAACAAGGCCATCAAGGAAGTGGTGAGGTGTGGGCATAAGATCAGAAGCTATTAAGGTTCGGTTCCTTATCCACTACCACCAAGGATAATATTGAATCAGTGTTGACATTTACAGACAGAAGTTGGTAGCCTACTTGGACAGAAAACATTTTCCCACCGCTGCTGAAATGCCACTGTCAGGGCTTCACTCTCTTAAAGTCATCTTTAAATATAAAAATGGTCCCGGGAAGGTGAAGACAGCAGTTCTTTGACATCTCAGAACAAATGACAATGATCCCCAGGCTCTCGGTTCAGAGTCCTCACAAGAGGAACGGCTCCTTCTGAGCGCAAAGGCTGTTGGGTACACGGGTCTGGTTCTGCTTCAGCTCGCTGCCTGACCTTAGATGGGCCCCATGACCTCCCTGCCTGCCGGCTGCGCCCAGGGCCCTGCGAGGATGACGCGGCAGGGGAGCCTGTGGAGTCACCTACCAGCCCGCAGCTTCTTGCTCTGTTTACTCTCAAGTAAAGCCTTCCTTCTGTTTACTCAGCAAAGATTCTTTTAAGACCCGCTAAGCACACGGTTTACTCTGCTAACAAGCCTTGGCATTTATTGTGAGGACCTGTGTTGACTTATTCTTGAGTTTCCATTGACATTCACTGGGAAATGTTAATACAAACAAAGGGAGACATCCTGGGAGCTCCATGCCTGACGAGTGCTCTGGGAAGGGCCATACTTTCTGACTTGCTTAGAACCGCCTCGAGAATTAAAAATAATAGTAATACTATAACAACATAATGGTTATATAATAATGTAACATAATTATTAAAAAATAACAACAATGACATTATTGTTAGAAATAGCCATACTATATATATGCACTATAAGAGATTCTAAAGATCTCTTTTCAGTTTTAGATTCAGTAGCTGAACACTTTTGCTGAAGGTCTCTGGAAAGTTCCTCTATGAATTCTGGACAAGACTATGTCTGTGCCAGCACTTCATGGGCCTCCTTGCAGGCGCATAGTCCTGTGACTTGCTGGGGTCCACAGCACAGCCACAATGAACCTTGGGCTGCGGGTTCAAATACAGCCTGGTCTCTAGGTGGCTGTGTGATCTTGGGATCACCTGTAAGGTGAAGGCAAGTGGCCTGCATACTTATCTCCCCAGCTAGACTGGCCCCAGGCCCGAGCACAGGTCCTAAGTATACTCAGAAATACTTGTTTTGCATAAATGGATAAATAAGCCATGCCCCCTTATCTCTCTAGCCTCACATCTTGTGACTGAATCCTCCCCAAAGACAGGCTTGGCCTTGAATCATGGTTTGACAAGATCTGCTAATGGGGTCTTTGCAGACAACCATGACCCCCCAGTATCCGAATCACTCCTTGTGGCTGCCAGGTGGGTTCCCCTACCTCTGCCTCTCGCCTCCCCTTGCTCCCCATCCAAGCTGATGCCTGTAAAGGAAACATCTTTTCAGGTGAGGGGACTGTGTGTTTGGTTTGTCCTTGTTGCCTGGAAACACTGACATCCTGAGACAATCTGTTGCCTTCACTGGGTAATGAAAAATTGATGACTCTTTTCTCTGTCAACAAACTCACGGCCTGTTCACCTTGACTGGGAATGGGTGAGAAGACGGCTCTGTGCTCCGCAGCTGTTTGCTTTCTTTCAAGCGGTTGGGTTTGCTTGACTCAGAGGCAGGGCTGAGGCTAGAGACAGAGGGACCTGGTGAGTGTGGTTGTGTGCAGCGGCTAACGTGGGCAGGGTTGTGTTCACTGCCCTCAAGTTCTCCTCCGCAAGTGCCTGTGCCCAGCTGATCGGCAGCACCTCTCCCCTCTCAGGCATCCCCTGTGTGCCCCTCCCAAACCCTCTCTGGGGTCCCCGGTTTTGGATGCCCCGAAAAATTAGTGGCCAAATACTTCAACTAGTGGCTGCCTCCATTCTGCTCAGTGTGGTTTTCCTCTTAGTGTGTCAGCCTGGCTGCCACCCAGCTACCCCCCGGAGGGCAGGCAGTAGCCCTCTCAGGATGGGCAAAGCAGGTTAGATTTGGAAGGGACCTCGGAGAGCATCAGAGTGGTGAGCTGATGTGGGAGCCCAAATCTGGACTCAAACCCAGAGTGTCCACCATGCATGCCCCCTGTTAGGTTAAGACCGCCCCCGCCCCCTCCCCGCTGGTCAGGGGAAGGAGCTGTGTTTCCAGAGGCCTTCTTGGCTCAGACGACCTTGGCCTTCCTGTGTGTCTGTCTTACAGACAGGGAGGGCAGAGCCCAGGGCCTGCTTCGGGGCCTTGTCAGCGGGGCCACCCCGGGGCTCTCTCAGCGCCCCCTGCTGCCCGGCTGCACGTGCAGAGCTGCCCCATGTCAGCAGACGACCAGAGTCTCGGAGTGGCACAGGAGTTCTTGCCATCTGCGGAGGCAGGACCCAGGGAACAGATTCCTCATAGCTAGTGGTGTGGCCTTAGGCCAGCCTTTTGCCCAGTGGCCGTTTGGAGCTGGGCTACTCCAAGTGTGGTCCCTGGACTCATGCTGGCTCCCAGAAGAAAGGTACAGGAAGTCCTTATTGAGAACTTGAGAGTAAGCATTTAGAAACTTTTCCAGCAGTTTCACATGGCTGCTTCATTCAAGCAGCATTTCATTTTATCCCTAATTTATTTTTGTTGCATTTTACAAAAAGCACTGGTCCATGACAGACTGGAAGTTAAAACAATGACACCCTGGTCCTTCCTCACGGATCACTCAGGAAGCGCGGTGCCTTACCCGTTTCCCAGGACTCCACTGGGGTGCTCCCCAATGGCTGTGGTCCTGTGAAATTTTCCTGTGGGGCAGGAGGGGGCGACAGAGGCATAGATATCTGTCCTTCCCCACACAAGGCTGGGTCACTCTCCAAGCATCCTCTGGGTACTGGGACACAGAGAAAAAGGAAGACTTTCTTCCCCCTGTTTGCCTCACCTGAGAACAGAGTCACCAGGAAGAATGTCCAGGAGAGCCGTCCACGCGGAGACAGCGGGGAAGTAGGGATCCCTGCCAGGGCTTTCTCCCTGGTGCAGTGTAGCTCCGTGGCTTGGGCATAGAGCTCTCAGTCAGGCTGCCTGGCTTCAGATCCTTCCTCCTCTGTTTAGGTGCTGTGAGGCCTTAGGAAAGCCACTCAATCTCTCAGAAAGCTCAGTTTCCTCAACTGTAAAGGGGCCAAATTAATGGTTCCTATGCCAGAGGACTCTTGGGGGATTAAAGGAGATAGTTTATGTAAAGCACCTGAATAGACACCCGAACAATGATGTTCAGCATCGTGACAGTCCCAGTCCCTTCATGTCTCCTGTGAGGTTGGGAATGGAGGGCAGGAACGTCTCTTTCCACCAGTCACTCTGATTGCTGGACCCTGTGACACATGAGGCTTGTCTCAGTTTCCGCTTCTTCCAGGAAGTCTGCTGAGATAGATGCAAGCCCCAGGAGTCTCCCCATTGTAACATTTTTCTAATGACTAATTTTCCTATTTTCTTCCTCCTGCATGCTTCCCCAGTCTTGCTCAGACTGCACATTTCATAGCATATAAGGCATCTTACTACTGGTGGGAGGCACTGTGATGTGGTGGCCACCAGGCTGCTTGGGATGCAATCTTGGCTCCACCTCTTGCCAGCTGGGTAACAGTGGACAACTTGCTTGGCTTCTCTGAGCCTCCACTTCCTTATTCCACCTTAGGTATTACTGTGATAACTGAGTGAGGTAATGCAGGTGAAGGCCAGGTGCCCAGTAAACATCAGCAGATAAGGAAACAGGCTCAGGAAGGAGAGGAGCTCAACTATTGGGTACTTGCCATATGCTGGACCCTGGACACACCCCAGCAGAGGTAGGCCTTTTGTCCCCATTTGGCAGAACGGGGAACTGAGACTCAGTTTACACATGTCTGCAAGAATATAAAGAATTGGAGTTAGGTTACTGACTTCCAGCATCTGATACAAAGGCCAGAGTTCCTTTTTGACAGCTTTGTGACAGGAAGGTAGAAGACGTAGGCTTTGGGGCCCCTAGGCACAGACCTCAAAGCCCAGAAATAAGCATTTTTACTTTTCTCTCTATTTGCCCCAAACTCCAAGAGAACTTTCAAGAGGATAGGGTGTTAATGAGAGAATGGGGCTCCCGTTTGGGAAATCCGCAGTCTCTGTCAACAGGGGGCCCCTTTGGCATTAAATGACCACGCAGAAGTGAGTGGCAGTGAGCAGCAGGGGGCGCTATGACACCAGAGGAAAGCCGTGGCTCCCCTGGGGAACAGATCCAGGGCTCTGACTGCTCCCGAGCGAACAAAGCTCAGCCAGATTAGGCAGGCAACAGGCACTCTTCTATGTAAGAGCTGAGAACTCGAGGGGTCTTCAGGAATCGGTCAGTGTCAGCATCATGAGCACTGACTTTGGAGTTTGTGGACTTGGATTTGAAAGCCTGCTGAGCTCTTTCTAGTTGTGTGACCCTGGGCAACTTAACCTCTTGGTGCGTCTGTGACCTCATGGGAAAGAATAAACATCCATCTCACAGGCTGTTGGGAGGATCAATGCAATGACGCATGTACATTTCTCGGCATGGCACCTGGTTCCCGGTAAGCACTCTGAATGGCAGCTACTCTAGTTATGAAGACATATGTGATTTGCATGGTAATCACAAAGAGGGAAGGCTCCTGCCCTCCAAGGTGTAGGGTCTTTGTGTTGCTCTGTCCCCTCTGCTCTGTCCCTCCAATGGGCTCATTCTCTGGGACCGAGCTGTGCCTCTTTCAGCGCAAGCAAACTGCCCACGTCCCAAGGGCTCTGCTTGTAACCAGAGGAATCCCGTGTGGGCCAACATGCTCACTGGAGGTCAGCAGGGAGCAGAAGGGCAAGTGTAGTCCCTGTCCTGTTATGGGCTTGCTGTGACTGCCCTGCCCTCTCTGGGTCTCCATTTCTCTATGTACAGTTGGAGGGGCTGTAGAGATAAACGTTGACATGTCTCTCAGTCCGGCATCAGCCTTCTAGAAACATTTCCCCATTCTGCAAACATATTTACATTTTAGCAGGGCCTTTGCCGCAAACTCCAAAAGTGTGGCCTGAGGTAGGGGATGGGAAGGTTCACAGCCAAGGCCCATGGAGGAGATAGCATGTGGCAGCTTCCCTCAGAAATAGGTGACCTTGGCCTTCCTCACTGTCCAGCTTGCATCTCCCTTGTCCCTTCATGCACGTGGTGCCCACTGGGGCTCAAGGTCCCGATGGTGTGTTCACATCCCAGCATGGGCTCTTTGAGAAGGGTCCTACAGAGTAATTTCTCCTATGGTTTGAATGATGGTAGGGCTGGCGCTGCCCATTCTGAGGGCATCTGAACTTGGGCAGGAATAGAAATTGTATCTGGAGAAATTAAACTCTAACAACTCCACAAAAAAAAGACAAATGACCCAATTAAAAATAAGCAAAAGCCTTGATATTTCTCTATAGCAGATATATAAATGACCAATAAGCACATAATAAATGTTCCAAACATTAGTCATTAAGAAAATGAAAATCAAAACCCCAATGATATACCACCTCACACCCACTAGGATGGTCCTTATCAAAAAGACAAACAATAACAAGTGTTGGAGAGGTTGTGGAGAAATTGGAACCCTCCTCCATTACCAGTAAGATTTTAAAATAGTCACTTTGGAGAAACTACACTATTTGACAATTCCTCAAAAAGTTAAACATAGAATTATGATATGAACCAGTAACAACTAACTCAGTATATACCCAAGAAAATTGAAAACATATGCCACACAAAAACAAATGTTCATAGCAGTAGTATTCATAATAGCCAAAAATAGCTATTATTCAACTGCCCATCCACTAATGAATCAATCAATAAGTGGTGGTATGTCCATATAATGAAATATTTTTCAGCCATTAAATGAAACGAAGAACTGATACACTTTACAACATAGGTGAACCTTGAAAACATCATTTTAAGTGAAAAAGCCAGACACAAAAGGCCAGACGTGGTGTTATTCCACTTATGTGAAATGCCCAGAATAGGCAGGCCCATGGAGATGGAAAGTGGATGAGTGGTTGCCAGGACTTGGGGGAAGTGAGTGACTACTTATGGGTATGAGGTTTCTGTTTTGGTTGATGAAGTTCTAGAATTAAATAGTGGTGATGGCTGCACAGTTGCATGACTATACTGAAAACCACTGAATGTATACTTTAAAAGGGTGAATTTTATGCCACATGAATGGTATTTTCAATTTAAAAAAGCTCATTGAAAGAATGTGGAGTCCTTGAAGCCTTTGACAGATCCCCATGCCCTCTCCCTACCCACCCTTGTGCATGTGGTGGCTGCGCTCTTAGGGTGATTTCTCCATGAAGTGGGGAAGTCCCTGGGGGCATATAAGATGTGTGGGAGCATTTCTGGTGGTCACAGTGTTGATGAGAGCTGCTGCTGGTATTGGGGGACCTATGAGGAACCAGGGATGCTAGACATTTTGCAATGCCTGGGGCCATCGTACAATGAAGAATTGTCTGGAATTCCCACATGACTTTAGAATGTCTCTTGGAATATTGATGTTGACGATCATCTGAGCCAAAAACTAAATGTTTTACATAATAAACAACAAGTATATTTGCAAAGTTTTAATATACCCTAAATTTCCTAGGAATACTGCAGCCATGTAAATTGAGAATATTTCATAGTATCTCCTGCTTAATATCAGTAATCTATCCCTGAAAATGAGCTGCTCTGTGAAAAACACTTCTGGGAACATTTCTCTTTTCCTCTTCTTTTTTATTTTTTGTTTATTTTCTTCCCATTGTTTTTAAAGGGAGATAATTACATCATTATCTGTCAATCCCAATCCCTTCACCAGCTTTCTAGATCTACCTAAAATACAGTAAAAGGCCTATAATGTAATAAATGATCACGTTAGGTTGTTAGGTTTAACGATGCTTAAAGTTTGCTTCCTGGGCACCCCAGAATTAATATGGACATGAACAAACTGTGGCTCTGACACAGGAATCTGGCCTCTCAGTGCAACAGCCAAGAGGCACCATCCGCTTTGTCACTACATCCATGTTTTTCAAAGCACAGCTTGGTTTGGACCTGGAATATGTCTTCATTCTTCTCCTGCACCCTGCTTTGTAAGAAATGTCTTGAATTTGGAGATCTATGCATACATTTTTCCCCCCATGTAAATCCCAGCCAAAAAGCGTTGTATTGAAGATGCATGTGTTCCGTAAAGGAGTGATCTGCGGGGGGAGTGCTAACTGGAGGCGGTCTGCAGGGCAGACCTGAACCTGCTCTTCTCTGGGCACTAGAGGGGGCCTGATCCTCAGGTAGGAGCTCAAAGGACCTCAGAGAATGTCTACCCTTCCTCGGTTCACAGGGAGAGAGAAAGGGGCCCCAGGGCTTATCTAGGGTCGCTAGTACCTGTGACAGATTTGGCTGGGAGCCAGCCCCTGGTATCCAGGTGGTGCTTCTGGGCTCCACACCAGGGCCTCCGGCTGGCATTGGAGCCGCCCGTGGAGGCACAGGCCACCAGACAGGTTTGGTGGGTAGGGCACTTTGCCTTTGGGCAAGCGACTTGCAAACAAGGGAGTAGTGGATCGTGGTGTCCCTGCCATTGGAAAGTGAGCGTCAGTGCGCTCCTGGTAAACATGTGGCCTGGCTACTGACAGAACTCGGCACAGGGACCAGACTGGGGGTCAAGTCAGGGATGTGGCAGCTGGGCACAGAGCCCGGGGGCATGGGGCCCAGGGGTTTGCAAAGTTTGTCTGAACGTGTTGCTGGGGATGAGGAGAGTTTGGGGCAGCCCGTGCCTCAGAGACAGCCAGGCCCGTGGTGACGGGGAGCTGTTTCCTGGTGGGCGCTGCAGGTTCATCCTGATGGAGGGTGTCTTAGTTTGGGTTTTCCAAAGCAGAATCCAAGCCAAAGGCATATGTGGGAGGAATTTCTTCCAGAATGTGAAGCAGAGTGCTGGATGGGGGAGTGGCAGGGACAGGGTGACAGGTATAGGATACAAGACTGAGTGGCCTCTGCTGGATTCACGGGGCCTGCTGCAAAGCCTCAAGAAATGAGTCTCAGCAAGTAGTGACTACGCGGCATCCTGCTGTGCTGATGGACAGTGGCTGTGGTGGAGCGTGTGGGGGGGGAGGACTCGATAACACGGGTGAATGCAGTAACTGCGATGCTGCTCATGTGAAACCCTCATAAGATTGTATATCAATGATACCTTAATAAAAAATACATATATTCTAAAAAAAAAAAGAAATGCATCTTGGAGCAGCCTGCTGGGGAGGAGGGGATGCTATTTATTCATCCTCCTTTGATCCAGGGTTACCCATGGGGTAGCACCGAGCGGGCTGCTGCGGGTGCTCACCCAGAGAGGAGGACGCAAGCCAGACGTGGGCAGGCTGCACCGGCCGTGAAGAGAAATGAGGCTGAAGGGATCGGAAGTAGTGTCAGGAGGCAACCAGTACCAGTGGCCAGAAGGGATGAACTTGGGAGCCGGCTGGCAGTTGGTGGGAGTCTGTGGGTCCCAGAAGCCCACGGTGCCCCGGGCCTGCCGCAGTGTGCGGGGCAGGCACGAGGAGAAGCTCGTTTGAAGTCCTGGAAGGTGCCGAGCTCTGTCCTGCCATGAGGTGTTCGCAGGGGCTGTTCCCTCAGCCTGACTCACTCTTCCCCACCCCGCCCTCCTTGCCCACGTCACTCATTTCACGAAGTTAGCTGCTCTCTGTTATTGGTTCTGAAGGAGCCTTATTGAAATGGTGTCTCTGTAGCACTGCCATGGTATATAACTTTGTATTTATTTTGTGATTATTTAGTTTGTGCCTCCTTCCCTGGATTGCAAGCTCCTGGCATGACAGCAAAGGTGAGGGTCGGTCACCCCAGGGCTCCTGCCGTGCTCCCACCACCCCAGCTTCTCAAGTGCTCTGCACCTTGGCTTAGCGCGTCTCCCTCTGGGTGCGCCCTCCCCACGTGTCCCTGGGGCCACATGCCACCGAGTCAGTGTTCGGCCTAACTGCGACCTCCTTCAGAAGGCTTGCTTGTGTTACTGGCTCCAGGTTGGAGAAACACCGGTCTCTCACTCCCTTGCCCTCCCTCTCCTTCCATCATTCTCTCCTTGTGCCCCCCAACATGCCTTTTCTCCTCTCATCAGCTCGCTGTGAGCTTGTCTGCCGAGTCACACTGGGTCCTCTTGATGGCAGGGGACCTGCCGCATCCAGTTCTGTGCCTTCCCCCTTCCCCACTGCTGCGTCTGGCATGAGCACATGTAACTCACGGGGCAGGGAGTCTCCAGCCCCTGAAAACCGAGACAGACAGGACCTCCCATCTCCTGCCCCAGGGATCCCAAAGCTGTCTAAGGCGCAAATCCCTGCCAACCGTCCCCCATGCCGTTGGGCTGCAGACTCCCACCTTTGCGGGGTCTCACGTTCCTTTCAGCAGCCCCCCTCGTCCCTGGGGGTGACCCAACAGAGGGCCCAGCCTCTCTCCTTGGTTTTCCACTTCAGAGTTACTCAGGCAGCCGAAGACTTCCCAAAGGTTCCCGGGTCAGCAGGAGATGGCTCACTGTGCCCCAAACAGCAAGAACCTCAGTAAAGTGTCAAGTTTTTAAAAAGTTCTGCCAGCCTCCATGCTAACGGCTGGTCTCACCCACCCTTCCTGGCACCCGCTCCCCTACCCTCTGGGTCCAGGCTCCCCTACTCTGGAGCAAACAAACCAGGTTCCTCCCATCCCAGGCCAGCTCACCTGGGTTCTCAGCAAACCCAGGGGTCTGCCTGTAACAGAGTCAGGCCTCTGCAAGGAGCTGAAGCTGAGGCTTACGTGGGGCCCCAGAGCCGCCTCCACGGCCCTCTCGGGATTCTGGAAGCCTCACTCCTGGTAGTTTGGCCTCCCCGCCTCTCTCCCTGTGTCAGCTCCAGTGGGACCTGGCATGGCTTCATCCGGTGGCTTGGAGTCAGATCCCAAGCAAACCGCCTTTCTCAGGGAGACAAACGCCCTGGAACCCCCTAATCTCCTTCTCCAGCCACATTGTGTTGCTTTCTGTGATCTTAATCTCCCCTGGCAGGTCACGCTGGAAAAAGCATCCAGGGGACACCAGATCTCTCTGAGCAAAGCCAGGGCTGTCTCCCCACCGCCCCTGTTCCCTCACACCACGGGGTGTGCCCTGCCTGGGAGGGAAGGTGCCTCCTGGTGGCTGCGGCGCCAGCCCCGCAGCGGAAATCTCACGTGCGCCCGGGCTCTCCTTTCCTCTGGCTCTGGCTGCCCTCGTGCTGGGCTCTGGGCCCGCCGGCTTCTGCGAAGTCTCCTGTTCAGGCCCCTCTGCAAGGACGAGGGTGCGTGGGGAGGAGGGAAGAAGTGGGTTTTGAGAGCAGAGGACCTGGGTTTGCGTTCCTGCTTCACCAGCAGCTGCCCAGGCAGGAAAGTCCTGGTAAAGTTGGTTTTGTGACCTGGGGCAAGTCTTCTGAGGGTTCTGGGCCTCAGTGTGCTCACTGTGACCTGGGCATAATGACGGTGCTGCTGCCTTCCAGAGCTGTAGTGAGCCCCGAGTGACAGGAGCTTGGCAAAGGGCTCTGCCACACCAACTAGAACTAAGCTGTAACTTAATTAAGCTATAACATATATAATAAGGCGTGCCCATTCTACGTACACGAGTTTTGACAAATGTGTACATCATAGTCAAGATTCATTTCAATCTCCTCAGAAAGTTCTCTTGTGCTCCTTCAGTTATCTGCTTTCCGTTCCTGTAACTAGAACGTCGTATAATGGAATCCTACAGATAATCCCCCATGTCTGGTTTCTTCCAGAAGTCAGCATAACGTCTGAGATTCATGCTGTCGGCTGCATCAACTTTTGTGCCTTTGTAATACTGAGGAGAATTCTGTTGCACTGATAGATCACAGTTTGTTCATCCATTCACCTTTTCTTTGACACGTGGGCTGTTTTCGGCTTTTTTTTTTCCAGTTTGGGGCTATTATGACTAAAGCTCCTATGAATATCCGCGCACAGGTTTTTGTGTGAACATATGTTTTCATTTCTCTAGAGTCAATGTGAGGGAGGGCAATTGCTGACTCATACGTTAAGAATGTGTCTAACTTTGTAGGAAACTCGCCAAACTGCCTTCCAGAGTGGCTGGAGCCGCCGCTCTCCCACCAGCAGTGTTCTAGCTGCTCCCCATTCTCATCAGCACTTGGTGTTGTCTGTCTGGGTGCCTGCCTCCCACTGGCGTCCACTCCCCACTATTCCCCAAGACCTGCTGACGCCGCCTATCTTCCCAGGCTCTCCCCTCCTCTCTGGCCCACGTCTCAGGTTTGTCTTAGGTCAGCAGCCAGGGGGAGATGGGATCTGGGGACACAGAAACTCTCAGGCTCAACTGTTTTGGAGACCTGGCCTGGGATGGAATTTCAAATGCAGCCTTGCAACTCAGTGAAGCAGAGATGGGGCCTTTTTAGAATCCCTGTCTTCTCCAGGGCCAAGAATTTTGTTTTGCTCATTTTAATGGTTACTTTCTACTTAGTCAGCTCTATGTCACCTTCCTGGAGGGATCTTTCCTGCTGACCAGGCGCAGAACCAGACTTCGTGGGGCCTGCAGCTTATCGAAGTTTCGAGAGCACTCTTTGGGAAAACGAATCCATGACTGTGGGTACAAAATGTGGGAGGGAAGTATTTGGAATGGGAGTAAGAAGACACCTGACCACATAGAGAGTTTAAGCTTTATGAGCTTTGGACTAAGTCCACTTCTGCCAGCCCTACTAAGTGAACCGGGGGGTGGGGGTGGGGCTGTCCTGTCTCTCTGGTCCAGCCCTGTGCCTTGGTTTCTTTTTCTTGACAGTGTGCCATGTTACCTGGTGCCACAGTCTATCTCTGTTTGTTCACTGTCTGTCTCCCCCCGGAATGTACTTTCTATGAGGGCGAGGGGCCGTCTGTTCACTGCTGTATCCCCAGCACCCAGAACAGTACCTGGTACATAATGCGCATCCAATGAACATTGACTAAACAAGGGAACTTTCCAAGTGCTGCTGGTTTTGTATTTGCAGAAGTGAGATGGAGTTTTAAAGTGAATCGATGTGTAGAAAAATGTGAGACTCATGGTGGTGGTGCACAGAAATGGCAAAGGCCATCATGTCAGAAGCACAGGGACAGAACGGGCTGACATTTGTGAGCACCTGCTATGGGCAGCCACTCCCTACACATTGTCGTCTTACAGATTCTCAAGGAAACCTTTGAGGCAGGCACCATTATCCCCTTTTTGCAGGAAACGGAAGCACAGTGGGATGAAGTCACTCGGCCAGTGAGTAGGCAGCTGGGACGTCCACTTAGGATCGTCCTTTCTCTTGCCTCATGGTGCCTCTCAGGAAGGCCCCTCTCTGTCCTCTGAGACCCTTGAAACCCTTCACTCCATGTTGAAGGGGAGGGGGCTGTCTCAGAGCTGAACCCAAGGAGAGCAGGGTTACAAGGCCTGGAGGAGAGAGAGGGTCATGCCCCCTGACTGGGTGGGGGAGGGGAAGGGAGGCTCTGCACCCCACAAGCGGCAGCCCTGCGCAGGCCAACTTGAACTAGGCCAGCCTGGAACCGAACTGTGTTGTTAAACACTGGGACAGGGACTGTGAACTGCTTCCAGAACTTGATTTGGTTTAAAGAGAATAAGGAGAGAAAGTCCAGAAACACTTCTTGCCCAGAAGCCAGGAATCCTACCAGCTCCCACCTGAGAATGGGGGTGACAAGAGGGCCTGTCCATGTCGGTGTTCCCTCCTGTGGACCTGTGCATGGAACACTCACTTCACAGGTTGACATGAGGATCAATTTAGGTCATGGCACACGAAAGTACTAATTACCTGTGAATTCTTTTTTCTTCCTGACTCTTGCTACAAGATCTTGAGCTTTTTGGCTAACATCAGTCTGGGATTGCTTGGAACACTTCGCCCCAAGCTCTGCATCAGATGTCATCCTTGTACTGGTGGCATCATTTTCACCATAGCAGCCTTTTCTTTAGCACCTACTATGTGCCCAGCACTGCACATCCCCCACAATTCCACCAAGTAAAGTCTATCATTCCCATTTTGTGGATGGGGAGACTGAGGCCCCACAGATACTAAGCAGTGCAGTGGGGGTAAGGAGCACAGATATTGTTCCGTTTCCGTTTTGCAGGTCATTTCTCTCCTGTCTTCCTCCCCATTCTCTATAAAAATGTACATTCAAAAAACATACTTTCAAAACATATATAAAATATATAATTATTATATATAATATATAAATCTAATTATGTATTCAAATACATGTAGTAATATGTAAACTACTAAAAACCCATTTATATATTGAGTGCCCACTCTGTGTGGGGCAGCCTTCCAGCCCAGAACCCAGAGAGGGGCCAGACTCATCCCTGCTTTCCAGGAGCTCAGAGAGCAGCCCAGGAGACAGCTGGGCAGCAAGGACTCTGAAATGCCACGGCAGGTGCAGAGCAGCAGGACGGTGCTTCTGCTGTGGAGGGAGAGAGCCTAGACGTGTGGGCAATCGACACGGATCCGCCAGCACACGGCCAGTGTTTTGCGTATGTGCTTGTGTGTGTGCATGTATGTGTGCGCACACAAGTATGAAGTGACTGACAGAGAGTAATGAGGGGTAGTTGCTGCCTCAAATTGTGGCATGCTTTGTACAGTGCCCCCCAACTGCATGGAGTTTCAATTTCCACTGTAAATGGAGCACTTCTAATTTCATCTTTAAAATGAGGGTTTTTTTTTTATTACTGGGTCTTCTTAAAAATTGTGATATAATTGACATACATTATATTTGTTTAGGTGTTGGTGCACACAGTGATTCCATATTTGTGTGTATTGTGAAATGATCACCATAATAAGTCTAGTTAATGTCAGTCCCCATACATAGTTACAGAATTTTTTACCTTGGGAGGAGAAAGATCTACTTTTATGTCAATTTCCAAATACACGATCCAGTATTATTAACTATAGTGACCATGCTGGACATTACAACCCCACAACTTACTTCATAGCTGCAAGTTTGTACCTTTTGAGCCCCTTCACCCACTTTGCCAACCCTCTCAGCCCCTGCCTCTGGTGACCGCCAGTCTGTTCTCTGCATCTATGAGCTTGCCTTCTTAAAAAAAAATGAGAACTTTGATTCAAGTACAGGCCTATAGCCTGGAGCAATTTGGCAGTTTTTAAAAATTAACAGGCAAAATTTGTATGAATAAAGTCCTTACATCTGACATTTATTTAAGAAGCAGATTTAAAAAAATATGCATATCATTTTAATTATTTATTACAGAATTTTAAGAACATAAATAAAAAGAGAATATATAAGGAACCCCCCCATGTATTCAAAATCCAGCTTCAATGGTTGTGAATATTTGGCCATTCCTTGACGAAATAGATTCTTGATGAGTTAAATAAATTAGAATTTTGCAAAACATTTAATGTAGATCACTTAATGACTCTCTTGTTGTTTTCTCTGATAAAAGAAGTAAAAACCATTTAAAAATATTTATAGTGTTTGTTGAAGAAGTTAATAAAGATAGTTCTTTGCCTATGGAACTCTAAAGGTGCAGGATAGAGAATTCAGATTCTTAGGCTGAAGGAGTCTGGGCAGGGAAACACCTCTCTAACCCATCTCTTGCAGACCTAACATTTTGTGATTCTCTTATGTGTAGAGAGAAAAAGCTCATTTATAACTCTTCTGCTCTGCTCTTAAATGCATGGCAAAGATTCAAGAATGTGTTTGCTTGGATCTTACAGCCCTGGGAGATTCAGTTAGAGAACAAGACTTCCTTGTCTCCTGCTCTGACTCTCTGAATCTCCCTCAGACCCAAATTGGCATCCGCATAAGTCACAAGCAGCTGTGGCACTTTGGAGAAAATTCCCAAACCTGGAGGTGGAAAAAAATAAAGATAAGCTCTACACCCATTTGCTGTGTGGTCTTGAGAAAGTTGCTTTCCTCTCTGGTCTCCATCGCCCATCTCCAAATGGATGTCCCCTGGGTCATCTCTGTGGCCTTTACAACTTTGAATGACAGTGGTCTGTGGCCAAGTGCGAGAGCGAGTGTTAAGCTCCATACATACTGTGGTAGATATGCACACTTATCCATTTGTTCTTGAGAAAATGACATGCTAGTGAGCTTGGATGCGTTTGGAAAAGTGAACAGTTTTTTCTAAGATTAGGTGCTGTGCACTTAACAAGATGGTCCAGAAGTCAGCCGAAGGTGCCTAAGATCCAGAACAGAATGTCTTAAATCCCCATTCTGAATTCCCCTCCACCTCTCTGAAGAACGCCACGGACCCCTGAGGGGCCCCATGCTCTCAAGGTGCAGACCCAGGAACCCTCTCCCTCTTTCATCCCACATGACTCATTGCTCCATCTCCACACTCAAGAGATCCGCACACACGAAGATCTGTGAACAGGGCAGACTCCTCCACCCACCCAGGGAGGGGCCACGTTGAGGGTCACCCAGCACGTGATACAGATTCCTGCAGTGGTCTTTCTTTATTTAGAATTCTGACCCACTTCCTCACCCCCAACTGCCCAGCCTTCCTCCACTTACTGGGTTTGCTTCTCCTTTCCTTTCCTTTCCCGATGTTCTCCCCCTCCCTCCTTTCTATGTTGCCGAGCAGTCCCAGCTCTCAGCCCCTCCAGCCTGCAAGCACACACACCCAAACCTGTCAGGCTGCTTGCCAGGCAGACTTCCACTTCACAGGATCAACCTTCTACAGAAAAGAGGTATGGTCATAAGGATTTTTAAAGAGTTTACAAGGCTACAGCCTGGATGCCACTTGGGCAAAATCAGGGGTGACGATACTCCTTCTGATTCACTGTCCTCAAGGCTGTGCCTGTGAAGTCTATCCGGCAGACCTGCCTGTAAGAGCATTGTGTACTACTTGACACCACCTTTCCTCGCTGGCTTCTTCCTATCATGCTCTCTTGGCTGTCCTCCTTCTCTACGATTCAGGCTTCTTCTCCTCCTCCTTGGTGGATTCTCTGGGCCACGTGTGTGGCAAAGTGGAAGGGGACACAGGAGTATTTCTGTGAGCATCTGCTCCATGGGCTCCTCCTGGGGTGGGGCTGGGCAGGGTTGTCTCCTGTGGAAGCTCTCCCACGAGGTATCCGACTGGTCTGCAGCACCTGGGTCTTTGGGTGGTGTTGGTGAGTCTTTGGGGCTGGTCCCCAAGTGTGAACTCAAAACAGGGACGTGGAAGAAGGAAGCAGAGAAGCGGCCTGGGAAGTGATGCGGTTTGACAAGGCTGGGAAGGAGCAGAGGCCCCTCCGCAGGAGAGCTGGCCTCTCACCCCACCCAGTGCCCCCGCATGCATGGGGAGCTGGAGGGGGTGCTCAGCGCTGCTGCCTGGGGTGGGAGATGACTTGCTTTCCTTCCCCTAGAGAAGAGAAGCTGGTCTTGTGACTTGAGGTGTGGCCAGAGGGATCGAAGGAGAAAGCAAATGATGAAGGAGAGGGCACTGTTGCTGTGTTGGCACTTGGCAAATTCTTCACAGAGATTCTTGAGCTGGGCTTTGAGTACAGACACTTGCAGGCTGATCATCTTTGTCAGGTGGATCAGTGTGGGTGGGAAGTGGCTGAGTAAAGGGAAACTCACTGCAGCAGAGGGAGCAAGGCACGTGATCAGGGTGTGGTGGGTGAACACGCTGGCGAACCACGACCAGTCCTGTGAGGCTGGATTGAAAGGGCTGGTGGAATGAGAGGCGGAGCTTTTGTGGGCTCTGCTACACCGTTTGGATTTGTTTGGTAGGCCACAGCCATTGGAGGGTGGTAAGTACGCAAGTGACAATGTTGGCTGTGCATCTTAGAAAGATGCCTTTGGCTTCTGGGTGGTTCCCAGGAGCCGGTGTGGAACAGGGAGGCCAGTTAGGTGTCTGTGCATCATCCAGGCAAAAATGATGGCAGGGAATTGTCAGGCCAGGTAGAAAGGAGTGAATAAATCCCGTGGACATCAAGGAGGTGGCATCTATAAAGCATAGTGAGCAAATGTAAGAGGTATTATGTATACATAGATTCATTTTAACTGCTGTATGATATTCCACTGGGTGAATAAAACACATTTTTAGATCTACATTCTCCTAATGATTGTCATTTCTAGTTTCTCACTATTACAAATAGGACTGCAACGAACATCTTTGTATCTATCTCCCTGTGCACTTGAAATTCTCTTTAGAGTTGTTATTTAGAACTGGTTTTGCTGTATGGTGAGGTTTGACTATCTTCAAATCTACTAGATATTCTCCAGTTCCTCCTTAAAATGATTGTCCACCTTCTTCCATCAACAAACTTGGGAGTTCCTTTTTCCCCATTGCTTGTCTATTATCAGACTTGTAAGATTTGGGAGTCTGATCAGCATGAAATGGAATCTTTCTGTTATTTCCATTTGTTGCCCTGAGTACTAGTGAGATTGAGTTTGTTTTTATATGATTTTTTACCACCCTGTTTTCTTCTGTGAATTGCCTGTTCATATGCTTTGCTCGTTTTTGAGGGGTTTGTCTTTTTCTTACTGATAGAATTCTTTATATATCCTGGTTACTACTCTGTTGTTGGTTAAAATATCTTTTCTCAGGTTGTGACTTGCCTTTTCCATTTCATTTAAAAAAGTCTTTTTCAGGCAGTAGTTTTAAATTTCAATGTATTTCAACATTTCAAAATTTTCCTTTATAGCTTTTAGTTAATGTGTCTCAGTTAAAATATTTTCCTATACTGATGCTATGAAAATATTCTTCTATATTTCTACTTCTTCTAAAAATTTTTTTTTCATGGTTAGATGTTTGATCTCTTGCATGCATGCATGTGTGTATGCGTGTGTGTGTGTACAATGTGATGAAAAGGCCTAATTTTACTTTTTTTCAGTTAGCCAATTTTTCCAGTACTATTTATAGAAATCATTTCTTCATTCATTCATTATTTATATTCATCATTACCTGATGTATCATTCCACCTCTGTTAAATATTGGCCATGTTTATGTGTTTATTATCTATTTATCCTATTTCATGGTTTGTTTATCTATTCTTGGAGGAATACCATACTGTTTTAATTACAATAGCTTTATAATAACCCCTTATATCTTATAAGAAAAGTCCCTTAATTTGGGGATTTCCATTTCAAAGTTGCCTTGACAGTTCTTGGCCCTCTTTCCTTCCATACTGATTTTAAGATCATCATACCAAGTTCCATGAAAAAATCCTTAGGGATTTTAGTGAGAATGGAATCAAACTAATAGAAATAATTTGGGGTGAGTCACTGTTTTTAAACTATAGAGAGCTCCCTTCTATGAGTATGCTATATATCATTCTATTGCTTAAGTCTTCTTTTATGACTTTCAATACAGTTTTACATTTTTCTCCATATAAGTCTTAAGTATTTTTGTTAGATTTAATTCTAATAACATGATTTATCACCTAAAAAAAACTGACACTCACCACTGAGTACATACGCTTAGCGCATATTTTTCTAAGTTAAGGAAGGGCCCACTATCCCTAATGCTCTAAGAGTTCTTGTTTGTTTTTCATAGGAAGCTTTGAAATAAAATATAAATTTTAATACATTTTCTACATATTGTTTCTCTGAGTTTAAACCTTCCCTGCATTCCTGGGATAAGCACCACTTGGCCGGGGTAGGTAGATAGATAGGTTACCATGTTCCATCTGCAGGACTAGTTGGGGTGGAGGTTATAGGGAAAGGGCACAGCCTTGAAGACAGAGCATTTATGAGGGCCTAGTGCTCCCCAGGCTTACAGAAGTCTAAAGCCGGCTCTTTTTCTACTTGGCATTTCATGGATTTCTCTGAGCCCCATCCATCCACTCTACTGAGAGCTCTAATGCAGTGCCTATGGCATGGTGATACCGTGACTCCCAGCAGGCCATCTGGTCTTCCCCGTTCGACCCTCTCTGTCATCTGTTCCCCAGAGGGCAGATTCCTTTTCCTTCCTGCCCTCCAGTCTGGGTATGCATTCTTGCCTGCTGTCACTAGAGAGCCACTCTCCCAAGACCATCTTCTCGCTCTCCCCTCAGCTGCCAGGCAGCTCACTGTGACTCGCCTTTAGGTTTTCAGGTAGGTGTGAGCCTTCATACCGACCCCCATCATGGGGACCCCTTAAGCCCTCTGAGTGGTCCCCCTCAAGCCCCTCTCATTTGGTTTGAGGTGAAGGTGAAGCCCCTACATATGTGCCCATCTCCAAAGGCATCCCCCTTTCCTCCAGCCTGTCTGGTTTGTGCCCTTTTAGCCACCAGACCTGGGTGAAGGCCAGTGCTGGCAGAACTGGCTCCATAAAACCTTAGCTTACCCTGCAGAGGTGAGGCAGGTTAGCATCTTTTTTAGGAAGGGGGAAGAACTGAGTGATTATATCTTGTTCTCCATGAAGCTGAGATGAAAAAAGTCCCATTTTAATATCCTGTTACACATTTTTCTAGAGCATTACTTATCTGTTTTAAATGTATTGGCATAGAATTGGTCATAGCATCCTAGTAAGAGTTAAAAAATTCTATTATTTCTGTATCTTCTAAATTATATGTTCTTTTTCATTCTGAATGTGTTTTCTCTTTTTCTTTTTAAATCGGTCTTGCCAGAGCTTTGATTATTTATTAGTGTTTTTAGAGAACACTGAACATTCTCTCTATTGCTTCTTTGCATTCTATTTAATTTGCATCCTTTTTTCTTTCTTACTTTCAGATTGTGACATAAATAATATATACAAAAGAGTGCATAGGAAACACGTGTATGTTTTAGGGATAATGACAAAGGGAACAATTGTGTATCCAGGAGGGAGTTTAAGAAACTGAGTGCCAGAATCAGGGAAGCCCAAACACAGTCCTGTCCTTAAATGTTGTGCTAACCACCCATTTCCTTTTTACAAATGGTTTTCACTTGTCTATGTGTAGCTAAACGATATATTGTCCAGGTTAGCATTTTTCAAAGGACCCCAGGTGACCAGAATTGGATTAATCAAAACCGTTGCTTCATGCCAGACTCTCATCTTTGGCACACGCATGGCCTTTTCTCCCCCTTTCGTCCCTCAGTCTGTCCTCTGTCCTTCGATTCCTCCCTCTTCCTTTCTTCCTCCCTGCCTCTCTTCTTTTCTTTCCTCTTACCTTCTATTTTCTTTAATGTGATAAAATGGACACTGTGACTCTACTGCCTAACAAAGCCCAGGACCTCAATCACAGCACACATCAGGCTGTGAGGTGCCTCTTGCTGGCAGTTTGAATTCTACATGCATCATTCTCGTTTCCCTATTATATATCTTTATTGTGTTTATCTGTTTTCTCAAAAAGTATATTTTATTTTACTTTATTTATTTATTTATTTATTAAGGCATCATTGATATACACTCTTATGAAGGTTTCACAAGAAAAACAATATGGTTATTACCTTCACCCTTATTATCGAGTGCCCCCCCCATACCCCACTGCAGTCACTGTGCATCAGTGTAGTAGGATGCCACAGAGTTTCTGTTTGTCTTCTCTGAACTACACTGTCTTCCCCGTGACCCCCCACACACATTGTGTGCCAATCATAATACCCCTCAAACCTCCTCTCCCTCCCTCCCACCCCACCCTCCTCCACCCCTTTGGTAGCCACTAGTCCCTTCTTGGAGTCTGTGAATCTGCTGCTATTTTGTTCCTTCAGTTTTGCTTCATTGTTATACTCCACAAATGAGGGAAATCATTCGGTATTTGTCTTTCTCTGCCTGACTTATTTTACTGAGCATAATACCCTCCAGCTCCATTCATGTTGTTGCAAATAGTTGGATTTGTTTCTTTCTTATGGCTGAATAGTATTCCATTGTGTATATGTACCACATCTTCTTTATCCATTCATCTACTGATGGACACTTAGGTTGCTTCCGTATCTTGGCTATTGTAAATAGTGCTGTGATAAACATAGGGGTGCATATGTCTTTTTGAATCTGAGAAGTTCTTTTCTTTCAGTAAATTCCTAGGAGTGGAGTTCCGGGTCAAATGTATTTCTATTTTTAGTTTTTTGAAGAACCTCCATACTGCTTTCCACAATGGTTGAACTAGTTTACATTCCCACCAGCACTGTAGGAGGGTTCCCCTTTCTCTGTATTCTCGCCAGCATTTGTGGTTCCTAGTCTTTTCTATGTTGGCCATCCTAACTGGTGTGAGGTGATATCTCATTGTGGTTTTAATTTGCATTTCCCTGATAATTAGCGATGTGGAGCATCTTTTCATGTGCCTATTGGCCATCTGAATTTCTTCTTTGGAGAAGTGTCTGTTCATATCCTCTGCCCATTTTTTAATAGGGTTATTTGCTTTTTGGGTATTGAGGCATGTGAGCTCTTTATATATTTTGGATGTCAACCCCTTATTGGATATGTCATTTATGAATATATTCTCCCATACTGTAGGGTGTCTTTTTGTTCTACTGATGGTGTCCTTTGCTGTACAGAAGCTTTTTATCTTGATGTAGTCCCATTTGTTCATTTTTGCTTTTGTTTCCCTTGACCGTGGAGATATGTTCATGAAGAAGTTGCTCATGTTTATATTCATGAGATTTTTGCCTTTTTTCTTCTAAGAGTTTTATGGTTTCATGACTTATATGCAAGTCTTTAATCCATTTTGAGTTTACTTTTGTGTATGGAGTTAAACAATAATCCAGTTTAATTCTCTTGCATGTAGCTGTCCAGTTTTGCCAACACCAGCTGTTGAAGAGGCTGTCATTTCCTCATTGTATGTCCATGGCTCCTTTATCATATATTAATTGACCATATTTGTTAATTTGTTGAACCCTATCATTTTAATGCACCATAACTTTAACCAATTGCTGGACTTAAAAAATAACTTCTGTACATGATGTGTCAATAGATAGCCTTGTCCATAAATCATTGCATGTATTCATAATCATTTCTTATATGCTTGGATTTTTATCTGAGCTCTCTAGTCTGTTCCACTGGTCTATGAGTCTGTTCTTGTGCCTGTACCAAATTGTCTTGATTACAAGCTTTGTAGTAGAGCTTGAAGTCAGAGAGTGTAATCCCCCCTACTTTATTCTTCCTTTCAAGATTACTTTGGCTATTCAGGTCTTTTGTGATTCCATATGAATTTTAGAACTATTTGCTCCAGTTCATTGAAGAATGCTATTGGTATTTTGATAGGGATTGCATTGAATCTGTAGACTGAAAAAGCACATTTAAAATTTTGGTTGTTTTAACTCTGGCATCTTCGAAAATTTTTTTTCTTTACGTAATATGATTGCAACTAAGTTGCATTCACTATTATTGAGTTCACTTTGGTTAATTTGTTTTTTATTATAAAATAGCTATAACATAGAACGTACCACTTTAACCGTTTGAAGGGTACAGTGGCATTAAGTACATTCATGTTGTTGTTCCGCTGTCACTGCCATCCATCTCCAGAACTTTTCTTGTCTTTTTAAACTGAAACGCCAATTAATTTGATTTGATAGTGAACACGACATGAACACATGACAGGTTACTTATTCATTTCCCAGCTGGTGAACAGCAGTGGGTGTTTCCAGGGTTTTGCTATTGTGCATGGTGCTGCTATGCTCATTCTTGTAATGTCTGCTGATGAGCATGTTTGCTTGTTGAGCTTAAATATGCAAATGTTCAACTTTAGGAGATGAAGTCAAAGGTTTTTGCAAAGTGGTTGCAACAATTTCCACTCCAATTGCAAGGTGCCAGATACCACAAATCCACATCTTCACCAACATTTGGCATGTGAACTTGAAATTTTGACAAATGGAGGTAAGAAGGCTTTGTAAGTCAATTGGTATCACATTCTAAGTGGGCAAGGTGTGCTGGCTAGTGCCTGCTCTGTGGGTCTCCTTCTTCAACTCTCAACTTTCAAGACTCTTTTATAGGCTTTATTCTTGCAGAAATTTCCAAAATGATATTTACTGCCTCCTCCCCAATTATGAAAATTTTGTCTATTATTTGTAGAAAACTTGGAAAGTGTAATCCTACTTTTCCCATAAAAATGAGAAGGGGGTATTCTGAATGTGGGTGTGTAGCATCTGTGCAGGTACTGCGGAGAGCAGTTACTCTAGGTGAATTCTGTTCAAGATCACTGTGTTTCCAGGAATGCCTCGTCAGGGAGGCGAGGCTGAGGGCTCTGCTGGGGTAGTGGATCACCCATCCCTGACACCCGGTGGCCGTCCTTGTCCCAGGACCCATCCTATTGAATCCTCTGTCTTGCAAAATCAGCAGGACAGTTTGTATTATCTCATTGTACAGATGAGGAGACTGAGAATCAGAGGTTAAGGGACATCTTCGAGGCCACACAGAGGAGTCAAGTCAAAGGCAGCTTTTGGACATCATTTCTGGTGCTCCTTCTACTGTCCATCATGTCCTACAGGAGAGATTGGCTGTCGAGTCCTAGACTAAGCCCTGGCATCCTACCACAGAGACCTAAAGCTGGGGAGCTAGGGGAAGAGGGGCTAAAAGTGGCCTGCTGTCCTCTGCAGGAAAGGACTTGAGTCTGGACCTTTGCCTCTGTGATGTAGGGAAGGACTTAGGTAGCTTTTCAGGGGACATTTCCTGAGGGGTCAGATATTCACTGCGGCCTTAAACAAGTGCTTCCTTCTTGGGGCCTTGGAGGGAAAATGGAAGTTCCCCTGGCCAGGGAGCTCACCTGATCCTAATCTACTTGCCCACTGCGCACATGCAGTGATATAATACTTGGCCTACCGTGCAGGTGCATGCTTACACACCTGTTGGCAATGAGTTACTGTTTATAAAAGGGTGACTGCTAGGTGCTTATGCACGGATTGCTGGTTATAGAGTGTGGACTTGCCAGATGTGGTATTGATTGTAGCATTTGACCTGCCACAGTGAGAATAAAGCTTCGTATAAGGCCTTTTACCTCCAATGTTCTGTTGTCATTTTTCGGTCTCACCGAATCCAGAGTGAACTTGCCTGGAGCTAAAATCCTCCAGTGCCACAGGCCTCCAGTCTCCTGGTCTGCAGCCTGGACACTTGATTAGCAGGTCTCTGAAAGTTAATTCTTGGGCAGAAAGCCACCAGACTCTGCACAGCCCACAGCGTCCACCCTGCAGGAATGGCAGGAACCCCGGCGAAGCCAGCAGGGATCTCCACGGTGGGGCTTTCATCTCAGTGAGCAGCGTTTGCTCTTCCTTGGGCTCTGTATGTGAGGAGGAGGATGCAGTCTTCTGCTGCCCCTGGGCTTCCACTTGCAGAGTTTCCTAATTCTCTCCCCATGCCCATCAGCAAGGGCCCAACAGGGATGCCCTGTGTGGACCAGGATACTGGATGGCACCACGTGGAGAAGAGAAATGTGGTGGCCCTCTTAGCAAATCTTATTTTAAGTGTCTTCCTGGTTGACTCGACTTCAAATAGCAAGCAGCTGAATCCAGTCTCTACTTGCTGCCAGCACCTTGTGCTATGCCTGGTGGGTGTCAAAAGAAGTAAAGCTATGGGAACTCTTGTTCAAACCAAACTTTAGCTGGAGGAGAACATGGGTTGGTCCCTGGGGTCCTCTCCAGAACCGTGAGAGCTCCAAAGAGCACAGCTGGAAAGCTGCTGCCCAGCCCAGTGGGCTCCGGGTGTTGTCCCTGACTCCTCACGGCCTCCAGGAGACCCCTAAGGCCTCCTGCAGCTAGGACACTGAGGAACGGGCCTCAGCCAGCGCTCTTCTGTTTGCAAGTAATAGGGGTCTACTCAAACTGGCTTAAGCAAAAAGGTGACTTGATTGAAAAGCAGAGTGGGGGGGTCACAAAATACGGACAGGGTGGCTTCACAGAGGCGTGGAGCCCATGGGAACCTAGCTGTTTCCTCTGCCCCTGTCCCTCTCTGTCCCTTCCACACCCTCTGACTGGTTTTCTCTCTCTCTCTCTCACACTTGGACCATTTGATTCCACAGGACTCACCCAGTTACAGACTCAGTTCATGTTGCTGGTTGTTGATGGGTCAAATCCCATCTCACAGAGGGGTCTTCAAACTCTGTCTGTCTTCTGGGCCCACCAGAGGCTCTCAGCATTCTTTCTGCTGCAAACTTCTGGCTGAGACCATCAGGGAGGGCTGCTCGCCCCTGTGAGTGGAGCACATTCTCATGGTCAACCCCGCCCCTGTCTGTCCTATGTGAAAGCAGAAAGGGGAACATGGGATGAAGAGTGACATCACTGCAGTTATAACCTTGGATCCTATTCAATTTGTACAATTATAAACCATTCACAGATGATGTCCTCTTACAGTTGGTAACAAATTATTTGGTCCACATGTCACAGCTGATCACTGCATGACGGATAGTCACCTATTTCACCTGCAAATCCTCCCTCCAGCTGGCTGAAAGCTTAGTACAAGATGAAAGATGGGAAGGTGGGTCCTAGCTTTGGCCTTTATGTATTGAGGCTCTGTGTACTTTAAATTACACACGGGTGGACTGTGTTTGTGTGTGTGTGTGCGTGCGCATATGTTTGCGTTTCAAGACTGTCTGGAATAGCTTTGGTACATCAGCCCCCCAGCCTCTGGCCACTTCTCTGGGTGCAGATGGAGGGCAGGTGCTAGGACTTCAGAGCAGAGGGAACCAATTACAGGGTTTTCTCCCTCCTTCTCCTTCAAGGAAATACGCTTTTAATTTCCTTTATGATTATCCTGCTTATTGCTAAACATAAGCTGATGGCTGATTCCTCTTTGATTTCTCCTTTCAGTACGTCTCCTTCTCCACCCCCTTTCATTTTCATTGTTTTATATTTAGCCCCAGACTGCTGAGAAAATATGCAATGCGTGCAACCATGCAAGTCTGAACACTTTTTTGGGTCAATTTTGGGAGCTGGATCAGCTTCCTTCTGTCCCTGAGGCAATGGGCCTCTTGGGATCCAAGGGAGCTAGGCTGGAGCATTGAAACACCCCATACTTATCTCAGGGTTTGGGAAAAGAACAGACCCTTTGTTTAAAATTTGTGGGAAAGGGTCCTCTGAAGCCCTTCTGCTCCTCTCTGTCCCAGCCTTGCCCATTCTGTGGCAGTGACTGGGCTCCTAGTCTCAAGCTATCTGCCTTCTTTTTAATTGTAAAATCTTATAGAGAGGGTTACCTGTACCCTCTTTTATGATATGATGGGTTTGCTGGATTTCTGGCTGTTGCAGAATTTCTGCAGCACAGCAGAACCTGGGATGGGGTGCGGGCATGGAGAGTTTTAGTGATGGATTTCGGGTTGGGAGGTCTGCAGCACATGGCTGAAGGACTGGAAAACCCGGAGAGAGCGTGAGAGAGCAAGGTCCCTGGCAGGGTGTGGGGTATCCATGGTTAGAGGAAATTGAGGCAGAAAAGGCTTCAAAGATAATTGAGTTGATCTCTTTCATTTTCATCATGAGGACAACCGGGCTGAGGGCAAGCCCTGCTGTTGAGGAGAGCCGACCCCTTCCCTGCCCTGGCTCTCTGGTGTCACACATTAAAGCTCCTTCCTGTCTTATGTGGCTGGCATCTTGCTTTGTTCACAGACCTCCATTATGTTCAGCCTGGCTGCTGGGAGAGCTGTGAGCAGAAAGGTCAGCCATCCAGCGCCCCTACCCTGGGACTCAAGGCTCTGAATGCATGGAGGTGTGGACTCCTACCTGGGCTCTAGGTGCCTAAGTCACTGGTACCCCAGCACTTAGATGACTCAATGTCTGGGGACAGAGGAAACTCCAGGTGCCATGGGAGTGGCTTGATCTTGGGGCTTGGCCCTGAGTCCCCTTGGAGCCCAGACCAGAGAGAGGGCTCAGCGCTTCAAAACACACTTGGATGTGAAGGACACCTAAGCCATGTGTTGCAGATTAGGAATGCAATAGAAACGCTGAAGAGGAAGGGATCATGCTTGGGTGGTGCTAGTTGTTACCCAATTAAATAGAAGATTCACCTTCCATGGCAGGACACAAACAATTGGATTTATTACGTGCTTAATGGCTCTATACTATTCGGCTCCTTGGTTATAAAGGACACAGGCTCCTTAAACGTCTTTCAGAAAAAGGGAGTTCACAGTGGAACTAGCAAGCCTGGAAAGCTCAGGGCATGGAGCTGCTGTTTTGCCCATGATTTCCTTTGATCCTTGAGACACCCTTGTGACCTAGTATAAGTAGCCCCATTTTACAGAGAAACTAAGGCACAGAGATATAATTTTCCCAGGGCTAGTTACGTGGTAGAGCACATAGCTAACACCAAATACATGGTTTTTGGATAATATTCAATCTGATCTCTATGTTCAATGGCTGGTCACATCTGAGGAAACTGAGTCACAAAGGAGCCCTATCCCAACCACCACAGCTCAGGTGAATGGAGAGATCTGGAGGCTGTCCGTCCTAGTCTGAACTTTTCATGGTCAATGTCAGTCACAGATCCTGCTTTTTCCATTCGACACCAGGCCACTGAGCCCCATGTGACCTAGAAGCTGCCTCTGGAATGTCAGGCTGATGCCCCTGGTTACCAAGGTGATCTTGGCCTCTGGCTGAGAGGTTCATTTCCAGCTCCCATTTCGATCTTGAGCACCCTTCCAGTCTCTGTTTATACCTGAAACTAGGAGAGCCAGGCAGGGTGCCCAGGGTTTCTGTCTTCTTTCAAAGAAGGGTGTCCTCACACCCCTGGTTTTTCACCCTTGCCTGACCCAGGCATTTTGTTAGACTTAATTAGTCAGAAGGTGATATCACCATAAAGATCTTTGAAATAGCGTTTGGAATCTCTACTCATTTGTGTTGGCCAATAAAGGGCAATTGTGTGTTTCTCTTTTTGTTTCTCAGTGTAATAAGATATATATTTTAAGAAAGAAAGTAAAAGGGTGGGGGGAGGGGATAAAAGCTCTGTGAAGGTGCCACAGGGCACTCATGTTATAGTCCAGCTCCTGCCCGGCTGCCTTTCATTGTCACAGGTCCCTGGCGCAGGTGTTTAAGCCATCAATCATTCAGCAAGTCTTAATTAAACAGTTAGTGGCTACAGCTGGGGGAATGCAGCCTCCTAAAGGACCCTGGCCTCAAGTAGCTGATATTCTGGGTCCTTAGGGAAACAGAGGATAGAACAACTGTCAACTGGTTGAAGTGGGGGTGGAGGACAGCAGCCTGGCTGATGTAGATGAAAAAAGACTTGGCCTAGGGTCTTGAATACATAATACATAAGAGGGGCTCATGGCATGAGCTTGGGTTTGTATCTGGTCAGTTCTGGCTTTGAATTCCAACTTTCTTAGCTTTGTGACTATGAATAAGTCACTCAACCTCTCTGAGCCTTACTTTTTTCAAATATTCTAGGATAATCATATCTCTCTCACGGGTTGTAAATCGACTATAAATAAAATCATGAGCATGGCTTAGCTTAGAACATGTATTTTTAATAAACATTACGTTTCTTCCTGTCCTTTCCTGTCTCAGTTATAATTAGGCTTTCCTGTGAGTGCTGGAACCCAAAATGTCAGAGGCCTATACAAGAATAACGTTTGCTTTTTTTCTCCCATGTTAAAGATGCAGGTTCGTGGTCCATGGCTAGTGCACCATGGTGCAGGGACTCAAGGGCCATCTATTTTGTTGTTCTGTGTTCATAGCCTTGGTTCCGAAGATCACTTTACAATTCATCTGGTGGCTCTAGCCATCATCTCTGCATTCTAGTCCGTAAAGAAGGAGAAAGTTATACCTTCTCCTGTTAAGGAAACACTTTGGAATTTGCACATTCTACTCAGGCCATATGGCCACATCCATCATCTGGAAGTCAGGTGGGGTAATCCAGCCTCTAATCCAGATGGCCACAAGAATTTGGGGTTCTGATACTTTAGAAACAGGATGGGCGGTGGGGAACAGCTGGAAGGGTTTGCCATCTTTACTTTCCTTAATAAATGCCTCTTGCATTGAATGTTCCAGGAGAGTGGTGCGCTAGTAAAAGCAAAAGGTGTCAGAGAGAACTAGACCCAAAAGTCATCAGTAAGTGACATTATAGGAGTCATACATTGGTGTAAGAATCAACAAAAAAGATCAAACAGAATAGAGAGTCCAGAAATAGACCCACACTTACATAGTTAGTTGATTTTTAGAGGCACCAAGGTGATTTGATAGGTCCATGATAGTTTTTTCAACAAATGATACTGGAACAATTGGACCTCTGTAGGGAAAAATAATAAAGCTTGATCTCCTACCTCACATCAGACACAAAAATTATTTTAAGATGGGTCATAGATCTGCATGTAGGAACTAAAACTATAAAGCTTCTAGAAGAATGTAAGGGGAAAAATCTTCACAACTTTGGGATAAAGACTACTTAGAAAGGAAAAATAGTACTAACCATAAAAGAAAAAAAGATGTTTTGGACTTCATCAAAATTAAAAACATCTGCTCTTCAAAAGACATTAATAAAATGAAAGTGCAAGCTACAGACAGGGAGAAAATATTTGCCTGCAGATATTTAACAAACAACTCATATTCAGAGTGTATAAAAAACACCTGTAACTCAATAATAAAATGACAGACAATCTTAATTAAAAAAACAGTGTGTAAAGGATCTGGACAGATACTTCACAGAGGAAGATGTACAAATAGCCACTAAGCACATGAAAAATCTAGGAGGCACATGAAAAATCTAGGCAACATTAGTGCTAATTAGGAAACTGAAAATTAAAATGACTGAAACTATGATTAGAAGCTCAACAACCCTAATGTGGAGAGGATGGAGGAATGAAATACTTTGCTGGAGTGAGAATAAAATGGCATAGCCGTTTTGGAAAACAGATTGGCATTTTAAAAATAAAGTTAAATATTCACAAATTATGACTGAACAATTTCATTCCTAAGTTTTTGCCCAAGAGAAAGCATTTGTTTACAAAAACACTTGTACAGATATATTCATAGTTGTTTATTCATAGTGGCCCAGACTGGGGGCAACCTAAATTGTCACCTATCAGAGGATGAATTAAAACACTGTGATACATCCACGCAATGGAAAACCATTCAGAAACAGAAAGGAATGAGCTACTGATTCATGCAACAACATGTGGATCTTACAGGAATTTTATGGAATGAAAAAGCCAGACACAAAAGAGTATATTCTGAATGCTTCCATTTTATGCACTACTGGAACAGACACAATTAAGCTGTAGTGACAGAAATCAGAACAATGGCTGCTGGGAGCAGCAGTCGTGGTGAGGGTTGACTAGGAAGGGGCAGGAAAGAACTTTCTGGAATATTGGAATATTCTATAATTTGATTGGGGTATGGTTACAGGAGTGAATATATGTTAAAATTCATATATATGTCAAAAATTCATCAAATTGCACATGTAAAATCTGCATGTTATCACATGTAAATTATTCCTCAGTAAAAAATAAATGTGTTTCATTCATTATCAGGTGCAACATTCCTCCTACATAGGCAATTGTATTGTTGTCACTGTTTAAAGGGAAATCTTGGGTGATGTAACTCACTGATTTAGAACAGGCTGTTCAGGGGGCCAGAAGTGAGGATGATGTCATGAATTTGATTCTCGTGCCTGCAGGCAATTTATATTTCTCTTCCTTGAAGAGCCATGTGGTCAGGATTTCAGGGTGACCGGAAGTTGGCTCCTCCCAGATTCCTTTGCACACTGGAGTCCGAAGCCATTTAGGTCAAACATTGCCTTTTTCCTGCTTTGTCTTCAAACTGGGAACAGCAATCCACTGAAATCCCCCTTGGAAGTGTGAGCGAGTAGATCAGACGCTGGCCACCCAGGACTGGCTATGTCATTGATGGCGCCCAGTGCTACATACAAGCAAGACCGCTGTTTGAAAAATTCTAAGAATTTCATGATGCTGTCAGCAGAACATTCAACTAAGCACAGAGCCCTTCTAAATCCAAACTTCTGTGTGATTTTACAGGTGGAATGCCTATGAAGCCAGCCCTGTGTCCACTCTTGTGGACGAGTCTGGAGAAAAACTGGGCAGCCAGGGGTGCCGTGGGGTTATTGCATGCCGCCTTAAACAGCGGAAAGAGTAAAGGCTTCCTAGAGGAGGTGATATTTGATTGGGCTATCTGAAGGAGAATCCACCTCGTTGTGAGGAGGTGAGAGTGAGGCATTGTGGGGGGAGAGAAGGCAGGAGCAGAGTTGGAATGATGGAAGAGCATCGGGTGGGAGTGGAGCATGGAGGAAATGTGGGTTTAGCTGTGGGCAGGCAGTGTGTCTGGGAACCAAGGGCCCTATCTCCCCCTGTGGAAGCACACAGGGCTGGACCTCTCCTCCTCCTTGGACAGTGGAGAGGAGGCCACAGAAGAACAGGCCCTACTGCCTAGGTCTGGGAGTCCGGAGGCCGATGTGAGGAGGTGGGGACCTTCAGAGGTTATTCACGGAGGTGTAGGGCTGCTGGATGGTGGCAAGTGGCCAGCGGTAGCACCTTGGCTGGACTGCCCCCGGGCATGCATGACATTATCTCTGCCCTTTGCTGAACAACCTCCCCAGCTTTCCAGTGATTCTAAAGGCTCCCCAGTGACATCCTAATAGGTTCTTTCTGACTTCAGTTGGCCACGGTCACTTTCTGGTGTTGGCAACCAAGAATCCAGGTGCAACATGATCAGCTGGGCCAAGCAATGGAAGCTTTTAATACCAGAGCGAGAAGGAGTACAGACAATAGGGAGCCATGAGAGGTGTGTGAGCAAAGGAGTGCCTTGCTCCACAGATTCAGGAAGCATCATTGGTAGGTTGGAATAGGGAGGAATAACTGCCGGGCAGTGGGGAGCAGGACCAGGGCAGTAATAGTGAGAAAGGAGGGAACAGGGTACCAGGACAAGGGTCACAATTGACAGGATTTTGCCACGGCTAGAAGTGGGAGGATAGTGGGGAGAATTTCCCCCAGACAAAACGCACCGTGGTCTATTTCCTTTCTGTGGTCTTCTCAATATCCACTTCATCTGTTTCAATTTATGAATTTGGGGGAAAGGTTGTAGATCAAGGGATGCTGGCCGAGCTCTGCAGCCTCATCTGAGAGGTTGCCTCCCCTCGGAGCTATGCTTTGCACGAGAGCAGACAGGAGGTCTTAGGAATGATTAGCTTCTAAGGGGAGGGGAAAAAGGCAACGCTTAATTCCTCTTTAACAACGTATGTCAGTAGGTAACGTTTTCAATATGTCATTGTGTCTGCAGCTCCGGTCAGCGGGTTGCTATCATTTTTGAGCAATAAGCAAAAGACTGCTTTTAATTACTTCTGTGAAATTGCTCAACCTATGCATGATTAAATATTCATTATGTAGAATGAGGCATTTTCTTTGTATATGGATCCATATTAAATTTAGCCGGCAACCCGCTGACCGAACAGTACTAATACATTTCCTGTAATGGTCCTCAGCTTTTCCTGATTACTCCATCTCTTCTCTCTTAATCCTCCCTCCAGGTCCCTGTCACTGTCTTGGTCTAGCTATCTCTGTCACTTAAAAAAAAAAATTGAGGTGAAATTTATCATAAGCTTAACAATTTTAATGCGGACAATTCAATGGCATTTAGTGCATTCACAATGTTGGGCAACCACCCTTTGTCTCCTGTTTCAAATTTTTTCATGTCCTCCCCTGACCTTGAACACACAGTACCCATTAAGTATCTCTCCCATTCCTTCCTCCTGCCCCCTGGTGATCACTAACTGGTTTTCTGTCTCCATAGATTCGCCTATTCTGCACATTTCATATAAAAGGAATCATATAATAGGTGACCTTTTGTGCCTGACTTCTTTAATCTAGCATAATGTTTTTGAGGTTCCTACAAATTGTAGCATCTGTCAGAATTCCATTCCTTTTTATGGCTAAGTAATATTCCATTGTATGGATATACCATTATCTGTTTATAAATTCATCTGCTGATGAACACTTGGGTTGTTTCACCTTTTGGCTGTTATGAATAGTACAGCTGTGAACATTTGTGTACAAGTTACTATGCGTTTTCATTTCTCTTGGGTATATACCTAGGGGTAGAATTGGTGGGTCATCTGTAAATTCTATATTTAACTTTTTGAGGAACTGACATACTGTTTTCTATAGCAGCTGCAGCACTTTACATTGCCCTCTCCCAGTAATGGTATGGGAGGTCCTATTTCTCCACATCCTCACTAAGACTTCTGTTTTTGATTATGAATGTCCTAGTGGGTATGAAGCGATATCTCATTGTGGCTTTGATTTACATTTCCTTAATGACCACTGGTATTGATCATTTTATCATGTGCTTCTTGGCCATTTGTACATCTGTTTTGGAGATGTCTGTTCAAATCCATTGCCTTTTATTAATTGGTTTTTTTGTCTTTCCTTTCTATATTCTGGACACTTGCCAGACATATGATTTACAAATATTTTCTCCCATCCTGTCAGCTGTCATTTCACCTTTTGATAATGGTTTTTGACACACAAAAAGTTTAATTTTTGTGAAGCTCAATTTACCAGTTTTTTCTTTCGTTGCTTATGCTTTTGTGTCAAATCTAAGGATTGATGGCCAAACCCAACATTATGATTTGCCCTGATGTTTTCTTCTGATAAGTTTTATAAAGTTTTTGCACTAATATATTTGGGTTGTTGATCCATTCAAGCTAATTTTTGAATATGGAGTGAGGTAAGGGTCCTTACCCCTTTCTTCTTCACGTGCCATTTATCCTGGCACCATGTCTTGAAGAGGCTATTGTTTTTCCCATTGAATGGTCTTGGCATCCTTGTCAAAAATTTTGTGTCAATCTTTGTTTCTTCCTATTTCTCTATCTTTCTGTCTCTCTCGCTTGATTTCCCTCTGTCTCCATCTTTCTCATATCTTGCATGCTTATATTTAATATGCACATTCCTTACCAGTTGTCTGTGATTCTAGCATCCCACATGGGAGAGAAATGATGGCATTTGGGTGTGGCTGGGGGGAAAAGTAATCAGGTGCATAAGGAGATGCTCTGGAAGGGGTGGCCTGGCTTCACTTGCCAGCTAAGCATTTTGTCCAGAAAAGCAGAGGGGACTCAGGGCTGGAGAAGGAATGGAGGGGAGGGTTGATTTTCCTTTTTAAGACCAAATCAGGATTACTGTAAATACTCGTGCATCATTTTATTACAAACTGAGTTTACATCTTGATATTCCATTTCCATTAGACCTTATGGAAAATTAACTGTATGCAAACAATATATGATTCAAGTTTCTTAAGTTTTATTCTTTTTCTCTCCTTCCTTCTATTTCTCCTCTCTCCTAATGATCTCATTATTCAAGGCTGGCCACACAGCATTTTGGGTAACTGAATTTGGCTTCATGTTAATTCTGGCCAGGTGTACTGTTTACTAGGCTGGCTAGGGACAAGTTACACCACCTCTCTAGGATTTGGTTTCCCCATTCGTGAAATGAGCAGTGAATGTGACAGTACTTTACACACAGAAGAGCTAGGGGTTATTATTATAATAATTATAGTATAAGTAATTTATTATTGTTTTACAGCTACAAGGGTTAGAGAAAGAAGGAACAAATTGCAGAAAACCACAGAGAGGTTTCCTTCCATGAGCCGGGAAGCTGCAGGGCAATGATGTGGCCAGTGATGGGGGCGAAGAACCTCAGTGCTGCCAGAGCCTGGGGACTTGGCCCACATTCTCTTCACCTGCTCAATCTCTGACTTCCGGGAAGTGCTCTAGAGATTACTGAGTTCTACCTGCTCACGTTACAGGGGAGGAAACTAAGTCCTAGGAAGACACTTCCTTGTCTGGGCCCCACAGCATCAGAGATGAACTGTGTCCTGCCTCCCAGAGGTCCGGCTCTATTCAGGGCCATCTTCAGACAGTTCCCCAGGCAGCATTCTCAGCTTTCTGGGAAGCTGGTATCTCCTGAGGCACAGGAAAGAGATGGGGTCTCCATGGGGCCAAGGAGCACAGTAAGAGCCCGAAGCCTGCTTCCCTTCTCCAGCTGTAGCCGGAGGTGTGTTTGTTACCTTAGCAGGAACACGTTTGGGGTTCAGCATATTTGTTTTTTAATACACTATTTCAGATGTGCAAAACTAGCTTGAGCAACAAAGGGAAAGCAAATTTGGCAAAGTTGCAGGATATAAAAGAAGCACACAAAAATCAGTTGCATTTTTATCCACCAACAGTGAAAAATATGAAGAGGAAATTAAGAAAACTTCATTTCCAACACCATCAAGAAGAATAAGATACTTGGGAATTAACCGAGAAACAAAAGACTCATACACTGAAAAACATAACCCCTCGCTGAAAAATTAAAGAAGACATAAATATATGGGGGGAAAAAACCCCAGGCTCATGGATTGGAAGACTTAATATTGCTCAGATGTCAATATTACTCAAGTGATCTGCAGGTTCAGCGCAGTCCCTGCTAAAATCCCTATGATGGTGTTTGCAGGAAGAGAAAACTCTGTCCTAAAATTCGTATGGAATCTCAAGGGATCCTGAATACCCAAAGCCTTAAGAAGGAAGAATAAAGTTGGAGGTCTCACCCTTCTGACTTCAAAACTCACTACAGGGAGTGGTAATAAAACAATGTGGTACTGACCTAAAGACAGACATATCAACACAAGGGATAGAATAGAGAATCCAGAAACAAACTCTTGCATACCTAGTCAAATGATTTTTTGTCAAGGGTACCAACACCATGCAAAGGGGAAAGCATAGCCTTTTCAACACATGGAACTGGGAAAACTGGATATCCACATGCAAAAAAAATTACCTTTCACTTACCATATGCAAAAATCAATTCGAAATAGATTGAAGACCTAAATGTAAAATCCCAAACTATAAAACTCTTAGAAGAAAACAGAAGAGAAAAGCTCCAAGACATTGAATTTGGCAAAGATTTCTTGGATATGACACCAAAAGCACAGGCAATGAAAGAAAAATGGATGAAGTGACTTCTTCAAAACAAAAAGTTTTGTGCATCAAAAGACCCGATCAATAGAGTCATCAGACAACCCATGGGAATATATGTGCATATCATATATTTGATAAAGATTGATATGCAGAACATATAAAGAACTATAACTCAGCAACAACAAAAAATTGGGCAAAGTACTTGGATAGATATTTTTTCAAAGACAATATGCAAATGGCCACCAAGTAACTGAAAAAGTGACCAACATTATGGCTAATTAAGGAAAAGCAAATCAAAACAACAGTGAGATTTCATTACAACCTTATTAAGATGGCTATTATATATATTGTATATATATACAGCCAGAAAATAACAAGTTTTGGCAAAGATATGGGAAAATTTGGAACCCTCATATATTATAACGAATTGAAATGTAAAATTGTGCAGCCACTGTGGAAAATGGTATAGCAAGTCCTCAAACAATTAAACATACAATTATCATAGGTAATTCCAGTGAGGATAAATACCCTAAATAAGTGAAAGCAAGGTCTCAAACAGGTATTTGTACACCCATGTTTAAAGAAGCACTATTTATAATAGCTAAAAGCAACCCAAATGTCCATTGACCAATGAATGGATAAACAAATCATAGTTTATACAATGGAATATTACTCAGCCCTTATAAGGAAGGAAATTTTGACACATCCTACAGCATGGATGAACCTTCAAGACATAATACTGAGTGAAATAAGCCAGTCATAAAAGGAATCATACAAATATTCCATGATCCTATTTACAGGAGGTACCTGGAATAGTCAAATTCATAGAAACAGAAAGTAGAATGATGGCTGCCAGGGGCTGGGGAGGGAGGTGGGAAATCGGGAATTAGTGTTTAAAGGGTGCAGAGTTTGAGTTGGGGAAGATGACAGAGCTCTGGAGGTGGATGGTGGTGACGGTTGCACAAAATAATGGGAAGATACTGCCACAGAACTGTACAAGTGAAAATGGAATGAGTAACATGTTAAGTTGTATGTTGTGTATATTTTAGTACAAATAAAAAAACTGAAAAGTAAAAAAAAGGGAAATAAAACAAGCATGGGAGGAGCTGAGAAAGTTGCACAGTAAATAAGTGATAGAACTAGAATTTCAAGCTAGATCTCCCGAACTCTTTCTTCTTGGTTAATTGGAAAACATTGTTGGGTTGATCTAGGGTCTCCGATAAAACCTGCCTGGAAGGGAAGCTCAGCAGGGTCCCAGCATCTGTGCCCAAAGGACTGCCCCAGGAGAAGGGGGGACTCAGAGCGAGGCTGGGGGCAGGGTTGGACAAACTCCCCCAGCTCTTCCATACACCCACCAACCAGTTCCGCCAGACAGTGCTGCTTTCTTTGTTTCTTTGATACACACTGGGCATGAAATTTCATTTGAGAACACAGTTTCTACGTAGAAAAAAAAAAAGGTTGAAGTCCATTGGTAAAGATTGAAGTCTTTGGACTCAAACAGACCTAATACTTATGAACTGTTTGACCTTGGGCAAGTTAACTACTCTGAGCCCCATTTTTGCCATCTGTAAAATGGAGATTGGTGTTACCTGCCCTGCAAGGGCATGAGTGAAATAAGCCAGTCATAAAAGGAATCATACAAATATTCCATGATCCTATTTACAGGAGGTACCTGGAATAGTCAAATTCATAGAAACAGAAAGTAGAACTATAACTCAGCAACAACAAAAAATTGGGCAAAGTACTTGGATAGATATTTTTTCAAAGACAATATACAAATGGCCACCAAGTAACTGAAAAAGTGACCAACATTATGGCTAATTAAGGAAAAGCAAATCAAAACAACAGTGAGATTTCATTACAACCTTGACAGTATTGAGATAATGGAGAATATAATTCACGACTCATAGCAGGTGTTCAGTGAAAATGACTCCTGTCTCTTTCCTGCAAGGCTTCCCTGGACTCAGTCTTGACTACGTGTGCCCGTGTGCATGTGTGTGCGTGTGGGTGGGTGGGATGAAGTGAGTGTTTATTGAATGTGAAGTAAATGCTGATATTTTTTCCTAGTAATTTTAGCTTCATATTTTCCCTTATCTCCAGAATTATTTGTTCTCAGTAGTAGTTTCCTATCTGTCTGTAGACAACAAGAGACATGGGAGAATGAAGTCGGGGATGACTGTCCATGCTAAATAGTGTTTGTGTGACTCTTACTATTTGATCACCCCTTTTTTCTTTGCCTGTTTGATGAGAAGTAGAGGCCTGCAGGGGGCAGCACATGGCCAGTTCTTTACCCACAGGAAACTGGTTCAGGGGCTCACTGGCTTTGCAAGAAATCAGAGCCTTCCCAGGTATGGGGAAAAGTGGGGGTTTCCGGAAGAAGCCTCAATTCTGGTGTAGAGACACTCATTATTATGCCCTGAAAGGTAGTGATTTTAGTATAATTGGGGTCCTCGGGCTTCCTGGTCTCCCAGCCTCTGGGTCCACCCTCCTCAAGGACCCACTTAGAAAACCTCCCAATTTCAGACCTAAGAGGAACCTAAATAGAACTCTAACACATCATTTTACCATGCAGGAGGCAATCAACCTTGCAAAGTATATATGTGTAAATCCCCATCTTATGGAAGAGAACACAGAGACTCAGAGAGGTTAAGTGACTTTCCCTCAGTCCCACAGCCAAGAAGTGATACAAAAGAAATTGAACTTCTTTTGTTTGTAGACAACAGAAAATGACTAATTAGCTTAAGATGTGGATCCTGGGGCATCGCATAGAATGGCAAGAGACTCGACTGGCTTGGCCCCGAAGGGCACTGGGGCTTCTGAAGAACTGCAGCAGTACTTGTAGCCCTTTCTCTCCCAGAAGTCCTGCAGGAATGAGCCCAGCACCAGTTCCAGCCTGGCCCTGGGTCTCTCAAGGCCTCAGGTTCAGGTTCCCAGCAGACAGGTTCTGAACTGCACCACTGGAACACTCAGCATTGGGCGGGGGTCAAGGGCCTTAGTAAGATGTGGAGGAATTGTTCCAAGTCCTGCAGTGGAGCCCCAAGACGTCCACCACAGGTGTCCACGTCGGTGTCTGCTGGTTTCGTGCCTCTTAGCCAGGGCCTTTGCTCTGTTCCGCATGGTGCTCTCAGGTAGCTGCGGGCTAATGCTGTGAGAGGCCAGCCAAGGAAACTAAAGGTGCTATTTGCATTTTAATAAAGGATGTCCAGAGACCAAAGGCCTTTGGGTCTTAAAAGACTGATTCTCCCAAGTGATGGAAAGTGTAGCCCTGCAACAGATGGGCACCAGCACTAAGGAGCCTAAGCCTGCTACCTCCCGACACACTGCACAGGGGTGCCTCCAAGTCATGAAGTCCCCGTTTATTTTGCTTCCTCTTGTTCCCCCAACTCCTTCTATCTCCCTCTCTAAGGATTTAGTAATATGTTGTCTAGACACTACTGCTGCCGTTTCTCCTCCATTAATCCATTTTAATTGGAAAGTTATCATAATGCAAACTCTCTTTGGTATTATTTGCGGCTCTGCATTATTAGAACTTCACCAACTCACTTTCCCAGCAAATTAAACTTGCTATGGAAGCAATGAGATCAGCTGCTCATATTAAATCAGGCTGTGAGTTGTTAAGCAGGGCTGGGAATGAGGCTTCCTCAGCTGGGTGGGCTGCCGTGGCTGGAGGCGGTTACAATAGCACCACTGTTTCTATGCTGGGGATTTGGCCTCTGTGCCCATTTCTCCTTTTGCCCGAGCACAGTGTGTTGGGAATCAGATGGGAAGAAAGAAGGGGACAAAGCCTCTGGTGGCATATGGCCTTTCTCCCAAAACCCAGGGCAAATGGCAATGATAAAAATGCACATGGGCCTAACACTTGGTAGGTTGCAAAGCATGTTCAATTAGCCCTTGGAATCCTGTGAAGTAGGTATTCTTATTTCCTTTATACAGAGCTGGAAACCAAGGCTCAGAGAGGGTAAATACCCTGCTCAGGGTTGCACAGGCAACCTGTTGGTTGAGGGTTGTGTAGCAGGTGTGGCAGAGCAGGACTCTGGGTCAGGTCCTCTGTACGGGCAACCTGCACGCCATCCCAAGGACAAAACTCAGATCAAAGTAAGCGAACACCTTTCTAAGGTCAGACGTTGCAACTGACTCACTTTAGGTTGATGGTATGAAAAGCAGTTAATAAAGTGACCAGGTTTGCTATTGGTGGATTGTCCAGTGCCTCGGTGTCTAACTCTTCTCATTTACCCAGTTAACAGAACAGCATGACAGATGCTCTTGCTTACCCACCCGGCAGCCATTCTCCTCTCCCTCATTGATACTAGAAACCTAACTGTGTTAGGCAGAAATGTGCCCAGCCCCAGAGGAAGATTCATGACTGGCCTAACCCAGTCATGGAATTATGTTTCCCTTTGTCAGTGATGGGACTAGAGGCATGTGCCTCAATTCTGGCCAATTAATTGCACATAAGAGAACGCCTTCCAGGGCCTTCTGGGAAAAACTCTTCTCTGATGACAGAATGTGGTGGAACGACAGGCTTTTGCTTCCTTTCCTCTCTTAGTATGGACACTGTTTGTGGTGGTTTTAAAAATATACCCACCAATCCTTTGACCTTCCTCCCTTCCAAAGGTCGAGCCTAATTCTCCTCTCCTTGACTCTGGGCCAGACTTTGTGACTTAGTTTAAAAAAGAGAACATTCCAGAAGTGAAGGTGTGTGCCTTTCCAGGACAGGTCAAAAAAGACATTGATCCTTCAGCTTTGTTCTCATGGATTGCTCACTCTGGGGAAGCCAGTCACCATGTTATGAGGACACTCAAGCAGCTGCAGAGGGTCCCACATGGGGAGGAACTGAGGCCTCCTCCCAACAACCAGCACCAACTTTTCAGCCGTGTAAGTGAACGGTCCCGGATGTTCAGTCTCCAGCCTGAACCAAGCCTTCAGGTGCCTGCAGCCCTGGCCAGCACCTTGACTGCCACCTCACGAGGGACTCAAGCCAGAACCTGCTAGCCAACTGCTCTGGAATTCCTAATCTATACAAACTGTGTGAGATCATAACTCTTTATTGTTGTTTTAAGCCATGAAGTTTTGGGGTCATTTGTTACACAGCCATAGATGATGAGTTTGCTGTTACACAGCCATCTTGGAACCATAGGATAGGTGACAAGGGGTTTTGCCTATTCTGAGACTTTTGCTGCACGAGATCACTGAGCCCTTAGGTCACTGTTGGTTGGGGGTTTGGATACTTGTTGCAAAAAGAGGAAGCCCACCAGCTCCTGACTGCCTTTGCTTAGAAGCGATATGGGGTCATTCTAGTCACAGTTCTTTGGCCTACAGAGGCCACAGGGGAGTCCTGGTTGCTTTTCTTCCTCAGCCTGTTCTCTCTGCCAGAATTCATGTTCCTTCACCAGATGGGTACAGGGGACTGTGTGGGGCTGGCTCTGTAGGTCTGTGCAGCACTGGGCAACACACCTCAGGAAAAACTGCCCAAACAGAGCTCAGGCCTTGCTGAGGGGCTAGTAGTGCATGTACATTTACACATCGGGCTTTAATAGAAGCTTTCTGGAGACACAGCTCCCTCTCCTAAGTGCAGAAAGGACAGGTACTGTGGTGGGCCTGGGGGCTCTTGACCCTGGGTAGTGAAGCTCTCTGTGATGGTGCAAGGTCATTATTATGCTACTAGCCACTTGCTGAAAGGCCGATCCTCCGTGGTTCAAGTTTCTGAGCAGTAAAGACAGTACATCTCTACAGCAGGTAGACTCCGAGGCGTCATGCCCTCACAAACCCCGGTGACTGACAGCTGCACAAAGTGCCCTGCTGGACCCCATACCAATGCATTCCAAAGGAGGAGCCCATGGCTCTGGGACTGGCATTGCCTCCCATCCACTATTAACTGTGCAGGTGTATTTACTTCAAGAAATTGCTCTTTCCTTGTCTGAACACAGGCCAGAAAGACCACAAAGATGGAGGTCGGAGGATGCCCTGCAGACCTGGGGATGTCCAAGGTGCAAGGGTTCTCAAGAGGGTGCCCAAAGTGCACAGATCCAGGAAGATGTGGGTGGTATCCAGTGTCTTGGGGGCAGAGCCCAGGGATGGGCATTTTCCTATAAGCTCTCCAAGTTATCCTGACCCACTCTTCATGTTTAAGAGCCACCTGATGATGTCTGTACCCTAGGATGGCCTGGTAACTAGGCTGGGCAGTATGATCAACCTATATGGTGGAGCTAAGAAGACAAAACAGTCTCAAGGGTCACTCATGGGCAGGTTTGGGGCTAGACTCTTACCGCCTGGACTCATTCCAGTGGTTGTAGTGATGTCACCCTCCTTGAAGGGGGCAGGAGGGATGGAACTGAAGAACCCAGATTTAAGGGGTGATAGTGATTAGGGAAGCAGGAGTCCTCACCTCTTCCATCCATGGTTGTGGGCTCCCCACCATCCCCAGCCCACCGTCCTGGTTCTGGGAATGGTAATAAAAATAGGTACTTGATAAATGCTTCCTATGTGCCTGGGCAGTAGCTTGGCTTAAGTGCTTCGCTTGTACTAACTCAATTACTCCTCACAATTACCCAGTGAGATAGGCACTATTCACCCCTTTGGCAGGTGAGGAAACTGAGGTACACTTTAAGTACTGAAAGCCCATTCTGACCCTCAGTCCCTGAGGCTGCTGAGTGGGTATTCCCTCTGGGCACTTCTCCAAGCCCTTATTTTACAGAGTGACACAGCCCAGAGAGCGAAGGGGCCATCAGAGCCACACCCATGTCTAGAGCAGAGGTGAGCCACGCCCTGGGTTCTGGCCTCTGGGCCCTGTTGCCTTTCTCAGAAAAGGGTGCTTCTGGGCTGTGCCGGCCACAGGGCTCATTACTGATGCTGCAAATTGAATGAAATAGCTGCTTGGGTACAAATTAATAACAGATTTGTTTGTCATTAAGGCAGCATTGTTTAATAAAATTAGTTCAGCTGAGCATAATTACCTTCATATAAAATTCCCCCTTAAAAATTACGTTGATAAATCTAAGCCAATTAGGCAGAAATACAGACTAGGGCTGGGGGGGTTTGACTCTGAGCTTGGGTTGGGTCCCTGCAGTGACATCCCTGGGAGGGAGTTCAGTTCCCAAAGCCCTTGGGTCATGTCCCCAGGGAACCCTTGAGGCCCAGTGGGGAACATGTACTCAGCCTCTCAAAGGCAAACCCGTAGAGGGCCTTGGATTGACCTTGTCACCAAATCTAAAACAATATTCCTCCTCCTTGGGCCTTGCTTGCATTTCTCTCCCATCCTCCAGCCATTTTGTTCTTTCCTGAGCTTTGGATTTCCAGGTCATTTCTCCTCTCAAAGACTTTCAGGGCCTCCCTATTGCCCACAAGCTACTATCCCAAATCTTGATCTTGTCATTCAAGGCCCTACAAATCTGGCCTCATGATAACCAATTGGGGATCAGGAGACTGTGTGGCCTTAGGCCCAGCTCTGGCCTGGGCCCATGCTGGGGGTTCTCAGACAGGAACTTCACCTGCTTGGCTTCTGTTTACTCCCCTACTAAAGAGGAAACACAGTTGTTTCCTTCCCAGGGGGTGGTGGGGTCACAGGAGAGGAGGCTATGGCACTTCACAAACCCAGGCCCCCCCGAGGCCTCCCTGCTGCCCTCTCACCTCCTCACAGCCGGCCTGCTTTCAGGGCCTCGCCAGTCAGCTCCTTGTCACTTCGGGGTCACCCTTGTGGCTGGGGCCACACAGCCCTTCCTGGAATCCTCTTCCCACACTCTCTGGTCAGCTGGCTCAGGTTTTAAGGTTCCGTCAGTACTTCCTCCCCGTATCTCCTCCCACTTGTCTGCTTGCCCTCAAGCCTTCTTTCTGAGCCCCATCCTGAACGTGGGTTCCCGGCGGGAGGGGGCATGGGTGTATGGCATCCCACACCACATGGTTAATTTTGCGACTCTCCTGCTTTTTCAATTGGATTTTAGTGTTTTGTCATCGTTTCTTTCAGTGATTCTCTGGGGAAATCTGCAGGAGAATCAAAAGATGTCTACACTGGGTGGGACCTCAGAGAACAGCGGGTTCTGCCTCCTCATTGACAGCCGGAGAAATGGAGGCACAGAGCCCCTTAGTGGCAGTGCCAGGCCTGGTCTCCTTATCTCCTCACTTCCGGGCTGGAACTTATCCCTGGCCCGCATTTTCCATTGTTTCTGCTCTGCTTCAACTCTTCTTTGCTGGTCACTCCCTGAAAAACACTCTGTTTTTACCAGGCCCCTGGATTTCAGGCCCCAGGATGTGGTTAAGGGGAATTTTCAAGCAAAAAAGCTCAGATTGTACTCACAAACCTTTCTTTTTCTGTAAGCCCAACATCCCCAAACGGCCTTGAAGGAAGCCAGTGGAAGGTAAGGGTACTGCACAGGGCATAGTGTTGCACACATCCAGTGGATACCATTCATAGCCTACATTGTCTCCTGGCATTGCACAGTGCGCACACTGCACAATGGTACACTGTGCCCTGGGGCTGAGAATCAGGGCAGATCTTGGCATGTAAGGGAAAAACCCAGCTCACACTGCAGGGAAGTGGCTGAAACATGGAAGGAAGCAGGACGCAGACTCAGGCAGGAAAGGGGACAGTACCTGCTCACGGTTTTCTCATATGTGAATGGTGAAAACAACACATACTTTATAAGGGCATATAATGAGAACTAGATGTGGGAGGGCTTCAAAAGTGGAAAGTGGAATCTGAAAGCTGGCGATGTCAAAGCAAATGAATCCTTTTAGAACCCTGGGCGCAATCACGAGTAACACACAGACGCATCTAGGGTGTTAATATTCTGATAAGAGAGGGATATCTAGTATGGAGCCTAGGGTCCAACAAGCTGCCAGAGGTTTTGTGACAGTAGTGTGTGAGTTGTGGGGGCAGGTGGGGACACTGGCTCGCTTCCTCTGCAGAAAGCAGGGAAAACATTCTCCTTGGCCCTCAGTTTCCCCCGATGTTCCCACATTCCCAGGGCCCAGATTCCCGGGGCAGCCCCTGCTGCAAGGCCTCACCAGTCACCCAGCACAAGGGCTTGGGAAAAGGGGGTGTCAGAGACAGTCACATGCAGGGACTGAAAAGTTTTGAAAACACACAGCCCGAGCTCCAGCCCCTCCTCAGTCCCCCAGCTCCCTCTAAAACCTCTTTTGAAGGGGACCTCGGAGCTCTAATGAGTTGAGAGCTTTGATGGGAGCCCAGGCAAACCAATTAGGTTTGCTTAAAAATATTGTATTCATTAGCATGAAAATAAAGCTGAACTTTTTAGAGATAATTGCATCTTTTAAAATGTGGTAGTCTTTGTCTGGGCTTGTCTCATAAATATGCATGCTGCATAATCCTTTTGGAACCGTGGTCGCAATCACGAGTAACACACAAATGCATCCAGGGTGTTAATATTCCCACAAGAGCGGGGCCTCTCTGGCAGGCAGTGCCCCTGGCGGCGGCCTCTGGAGGCGGCCCTGTAAGCCCCAGCGGCAGCTGCGGGGCGCTGACACCCACCACCAGAGCTCCAGGTCTAAATTGCTCCCTTCTGGGCTGAAGTCTCCAGAGAGCTGGGCCACAGGATTCTTGGGCTTTGCTCAAGGTGTGGAGAAGGGGGACACAGAGGTTGAGCTCAATTTACAGTTGGGGAAATCAAAGCCTGGGGGGGCGTTAAGTGGGTTTGCCAAGGTCAGCAGCATGGATGGGACCAAGATGAAGCCGAGAGTGCCATTGTAGGCTGATCATCGTTATCTGAAATAAAGGGAGGGTCCCTGCTTGGCAAAAGATTGCATTTGCATTTAGCAGGGAAGAGATGTAAGATTTAGCAGATTTTGGGGTGGTGAGCCTGGGAGGCTGGGGGAAGGGTTGGTGGCTCCAGCCTTAGCCACCTCCATTTCTATCAGCTGCCCTCTAAGCCACCTTGAATAAACATGCTGTCGAAATCAACACCATGAACCTGGCTATGTCAGTGTGACTGTCAGACAAGTTCTAAGCAATGTCCTTCTCAACTGAGAGTGTCCCTCAGCCCTTCTGGGTAGAAATTCCTGAGCTGCTCTTAGTCCCTGCCCTGCAGGGGGCCTTTTATCTCCCCGGCCTCCTTCCCTCTCTCCCTCCCAAGCGAAACAGCTTTATATGATTAATATCCCCCTTCTCCGTAGGATGCTAGGAGTGGCCCTCAAGGAAAACTGCACTCAGTGAAGTTTCATTTCAGCAGACGTTTGCTAAATCCTTGCTCTGTCTCAGGCATCAAGCTAAGCCTTACGGGGCTACCGACACAGTAGGACAAAAGGAGCCTGTCTGCCCCACTCACCACTTACGGGGAGGTGGGCATGTTTGTAGTGGCCTGAGCCCTCTTTGCAAAGCCATGCTCTGGGAGTGTGGGAGTGGTGTATGCATCAGGTCAGTGAGGAAGGCTGATTGTGGCCTGGTAAGATGACTTTTAAAGAGTGGGTGGGATTTGGGCAGGCTTTGGGGACAGCTTGAAAAGAGGGAGGACCGGAGTTTGGGTAATACCCAAGTCCAGAAAGTTCTCCACTGCCGGTTCCCATATTCTCTGCAAAAGCTCTTCTTTCTTGCCCCAGGACCTCAGTTGCCCCCTGACTGCCCCTCCTGACCACCCTCAGGCCACTACAAGTCATGCCAGAGTCACCAAACAGCAAACCATCCAAATGTCCAACCATGCTGATGGGATGCGAAAGTGCATCACATGTATTTGCAACCTACCCACTTGCGTCAGAAGCCCTGTTAAGTAGAACCACGTTGAACTATCAGAGTCAACCAGTGTGGAATGACATGGTGATTTTAACTTCTATGGAGCGCTTTCTGCGTACAGGTGTGATATGTGCATTATCTCACTTATCCTCAGGATGAACCCATGAGAACAATACTGTGACAACCACTCCCATTGTACAGACAGGAAAACAGAGGCAAGAAGAACGGAGCTTTCCCAGGTCTCAAGGATCTGGGCTTCCCAGCCAGGCTGCCTGTGCCACACGGAGGTACCAGGGAACACAAAGCACAGTGGGACTGAAGCTCACCATGCGAAGAAAGACAAAAATGTAAAGATGTGTGTCTTAACTCTGAGGGAAAGCTCAGCAACAGTAAAATATGCTTCTCAGCTTCCGAAGAGAGGATGCAAGTGGGGGATGGGAGGGAGTATGCGGAAGGGTCCAGGTGTCCTCACTGACTGTAGGGAAGGGCTTGCCTGGCAGTAGGACAACTCCAGAAACAAGCACAATTTTCCCTAAGGGGCATGTAGAGTGGCACAAGGTGCCGCTATGGCTTCAGTCTTTAGAGAAAGAGCAGTATTAAGGTAGAGATTGGTTTGGAGGGAGGATACCAAAGACTTGATCCCAGGACTGCAGCTCTCTGGTGACTTACCTTAACACAGGGATACACTCCAGAGCCCAGTGGGAAAGCACGGGTCCTGTTGTCAATCTAAGTTCTGCCACCTGCTCAATGGGTGACCCTAGGTCATTAATGATAACCGTTTCATACTGAGGCTAAGTGGCTGCTGGGGCCCTTTTCTTTCCATGCTTGAAAATTCCAGGACAATTACTATTATAATTAAAAGGACTTTTAAAAAAACTGACATTGATTTCTAATTTATGGTAAGTCAGGTCTGGGTTCATGGGATGTGGTTAGGCCTTCCACTGAGTCCTCTCATCCCGCTTCATCAGAAAAGCTGATCTTACCTTGTTCTTAGGATTCATTATAAACATGTTAGAAATTGGAGGGCAGGACGGTGGTCAATAAGCACCACAAACCTCACACATCAAACATTTCATGATCATCTTTTCATGCCTGTACTTTTAATACTACCTCACACTTTTTAATGGCAGCATAGTATTATTCTATGACATGCACATGCCATATTTGTTATATTTGTTCAAAAGCAATATTTTAGTTTTTTTCCTTTCAAAAGCAATAATATTTTTGCCATTACCAGTAATTCTGTAATGACCCACATGGTACATATACATTATAATAATATTTTGTATGATAATATTGTGTATATACATTTACAGATAGTATTTTGTGTGATGACATAGAAGAACTGCTGCATTAAATGTATGTATATTTAATATGTTGATAGGTACTTTCAATTACTCTCAAAAAAAGATTGAAAAAATGAATTTACACTTCTAATAACAAGTATATAAACATATCTATTTCCCCAAATCCTCTAAACTACATTGTCTATCACATGCCCATTATTCTACATAATGAATCTTATTGATATTCAATAACTCTTTGTATATTATGGGTATTAACCCTTTGCCAGTACACATCATGGTATGAATGTCTTCTCTGGTCTCTTATTTGCCCTTTGTCTTCATTTATAGATTATTTGTCATGTAAAAAATTTACATTTTTATACAATTAAATCTGTAGTTATTTTCTCTTATAGCTTTTGGGTTTAATGCCTTAAAGAGGAAGGTCTCTTCCTCTTTAAGATTATTGAAGAATTTTCCCTATATTTTTTGTGCTTTAAAAAAATAATTAAAACTGCTTTTTTTATGGGGCAGGGACACGAACGAATGGCGACGTGGTGTGTAGCCGTTGTGCCCTTCACCACAGTGCCCTTTGGCTTGCTTCCCTTCACAGTATGTGGTAGGGTTTCCTGTATGCCCTGTGATTGCCTGGGGCCATGGAACTATCAGTTCTAGTCTGAGTTGTGAGCAGAAGTTATGGGGTCACTTCAGGACCTAACATTTAATTGCTAATGCGAGGCCTTCCAGTCTATGACCAGACCTTCTATGGCAACGGTTGAGATGGTGGCTGCTTTATCAGGGGGCTGCTGTGTGATTTCAGTGATCATGACCTCCCCACCAACCTGCAATGGGCCTGTGCCCTGAGTCAGGGATCAGCTTTCACTGTGTCAAGCCACGGAGGCTTGAGAGCAGTTTATCACCACAACACAGCATGGCCTCTCTTGGCTGAATCCAGAAGGGATTTAACTTTGACTTGTTCCCGCATGGATAGCTGATGGTTGACCTTCCATTTCTTTAAGTGGTATTTGTTTCCCTGATGTTATAAAATGCCATGTTTATCATGTCCACAATTCTTGTTTACACACAGATACATATCTGAGTTCTTTAGTCTGCTTGTCAATCCATTTGCCTATTTTTGGTAGAAAAGAATCAACTATTTTAATTGATAAAATTGATAAAACTTCATGTTTTCCTATTTTTCAGATCAGGTTTCAAGCTTATCTTCTTTATTCTCATGAATTTATTCTTCACACAAATTTTAGAATTCTTTTTTCAAGTTTCATTAAAACTGCACTAGAATATGGGGTTTGAATTACATGGCATGTATTTATTAATTGGAGAATATCTGTCTTTACATACATAATCTTCCTCTTATTTGTTATTCATGTGTTGATTAATTCTGTTAGACTTTTAAGAAATATTTTCTAAGCTCCTATGGTATACCAAGCATTTTGCTGGCACCACGGATAAAAGATGACCAGGACACAGTCTATACCACCAAGGCTCCCAATCTAGTGGGACTAGACCGCTGATGATGGTTCTAAGGGGGGATGTGTGTGTGGGGGGTCTGTGGACCAGGAAGAAGAGGGTCCCTTAATTCCTATATTTAATCACTTAATCATTTTGGAGCATTAACCAATTCAAAGAATATCAAATGGCTAAGAAAAAACGACTAAGACCTAGAAACACTAACATTTATTGAGCACCTACTATGTGCCAAGAATTTTCATAGTTCAGCATTCATGTTGTCAGTATCTGGCCAGGTATTTTTATATGATAAAAAACCTCACAATAACCCCGGGTTCTGCAGTTACGATTCCCATTTTACAGATGAGACAAATGAGGGGTTCAGGAGGCTTAGGTGATTTACCCCAGGTCCAAGAGCTAGCTAGGAGCAGAGCTGGGACTGTACAGCAGATCTTCCATTTCCAAATCTAGGAGTCTTTCTGCCCCTCCACAGCTGCGTCTTGTTATAAAAAGGAGCTAGTTCTCAGCCCGGGGAGGAGAGGGAAGGCTCCTTTGGCCAAGTTTCATTTAATTTTCCATCAGTAGGTGTCAACTGTGAACTAGTCAGAAATGCTAAAATAACAGCTTAAAAACATAGGAACAGAAATGGAAATGTAATTTTAGCGTGCCTCACCAGCCCCCTCCTGAAGATAAGTGCTGCGTGTGGAGTATCTGTTACAGAAATGTAACACTTAAGGACTAAGCTCACAGGAGTTGCTGGCGATGTGCAATTTAGCAACTTGGGCTGTTAAAGGAGAAGGGAGGGAAAAAAAACCAACTCCACAGGCAGAAAATTGAAAACAAAAGGAAATGGAGAAAAAAAGCAACACAGCGTTCTTGCCTCTGGTCGTAGTTCCTCCTAATAGCCTGGGAAATAGCTTGTTGGATAAAAAAGGCTTGTCTGCGAGCAATATGAACTCCGAGGTGGAGCTCTGGGTGGAAAAGGAGGCTGGATTTAGGCAAGCAGGCATCAGGGCCTTTGGTGAATTAGCACAGGCTCATTCAGCCTCTACTACGAGCCTGGAGTGGTGCTCAGCCCCCGGGGCTTCAGAAGGAGGGTTGGTGACATTGTCCCCTCAAGGGGTTTGCTGTTTGAATGTGGATGCAACAACACACTGGGCTTGGTGAAGTGATAATACAGATGCAGGAAAAAATGCAGAGATGGTAGATCACGGAGGGGCAGAGGGGTGCACTCCGGTTGGCTCTGGCTGAGGAAAGTGACGTGGACAGGAAACATGGAGTCATGGTGTACAAGCAAGGAGATCTGTGTTCCAGTCTCAGCTCTGGCCCTGATTTACCATGTGCATTGGGACACATCATTTCATTTTTCTGTATCTCAGATTTGTCACACATCTACTAGTGGAGGTTGACCAGATGGTTTTAAGGCCCCTGCAGGCCCTGACACCTGTGAGTCTATGGATTAGAATTATTACAAGGCTTTTTCAGTTGTCAATAACAGAATTCCAGCTCCAACCAGAAAAAAGAGGCACTTATTGCCTTAAGTAATTGTGAAGTCCAGAGGTATTGGGATCAGGCATGGCTGGATCCAGAAGCCAAGAGGATTCCCTGGGCTCTGTCTCCCTCTGCTCCATCTCCTGGTGATGCTTACTTCTCTCCATGCCGGCTTGTCTTTCCATCATAAGCAGACTAGGCCCTAGGAGCTTAGCTCCACCTAAACCACAGGGAATGAGTTTCTTTGGGAAAAGAAGGCTTCTGGCACCAGATGAAAGGGGATAGGACAGATGGCAGGCAAATATGACAGGTAATCTGCACATGGGACTTGAATGCATTTCCGGTTTAGATAGAAGATGTGGAAAAGGGGACCTGCAGGGTTGGGGGAGAACTGTGGAACTATGCCAAAGGCCTCACCAGGTATTGTGGGGCCCAGGACAAGAGCACAGGCAGAGGCCACAGGCCATATGTCTAAATATGCAAAAGCCATAACTCACACTAACAGTCTGTTAAATACAATAGGCCTCTCTGCTTATCTGGACCTATGTATCTTCATGTTGACCTAAAGGTAAGTTCCTACTCAGAATTTTCAGAGTCCTTGGGATTTTGTACCAGAAAGAGATGGAACAGGGGGTGCCTGTAGCCCACCCCTTCTCTTCCCACCCCTGACTCCATCCCACACCAAGCGGACACCTTAGCAAACACACCCAAGCCCTGAACATAACCCCTGTAGATAGTTGGCCTGGGGTGTGCATATGGGTCCTTTTTACCTTCAGGGGGACTGGCCTGGGGAGGAGGCCTGTGCAGATGCTGCAAGGGGCCTGTGGTCATTTGAGCAGTGAATTCTGCAGGAAATAAAATTGTAAACTATGTTTGGGCTTGAATGAAGATGGCATTGAACTTTAGGTTACAGACATTGGCCTTGTGCCTATGGGTGATGTGGAGCCTTGAGGGGTCTGAGCAGGGGACTGGCAGTACTGGACCAGTTCTGGAGTGACCCCAGTGGCTCCTCATGCGGGAATGTTCCCCTTTCTCCTGCCCTTGGGTGCTTGCATGAGCTGCTTCCTGCATCTGCAACATCCTTCACCTCTGGCTCCTTGAGATTCTGCTTGGCTGTGAGGACAAGGTCTTTGGAGGAACCTCCCCCTGCACCCCACCCCCACCCCACACTGAGTAGATCTTCCCTTGGTTTCTGGAGGCCCTGGAGTTTCTTCATCAGAGAGGATGGTCATGCAATGACTGGTCTCTGCAACTGGGTTTCATTTCTCCAGCACAGGGACTTCCATAAACCAGGACCCCCAGAAAAGTTAGAGAAAGGAGATTAATGCAAGAAATACAAATGAGGTGGGGTTAAGAGAAAGCATGTTGTAGAAAGCATGTCATGTACTTATCTCCTCAGGGACATGGTGTCCATGCACCCATTTCCTTTTGAAAATACATCAAGAACCTGACTGAGGTCATGGCCTCTGTCATACCCAGCCTGGGAGCCATCACCCTTGCTCCCCTGGAGTAGTGCAGTCCTCTCCCTACAGGTCCCCTCCCCTCTCGTCTGTTAAATGTTAGATCGTGTCATCTGTACCCGTCTCCCATCACACCCAGAGTAAGTGTCCAAGTCCTAGAAGGGTCAAAGGTCTAGCAGGAACTTGCATGGACCAGGATCCCCTGGTGACCTTATGAAAGTTACAGATGCTGATTGAGGAGTTCTGGGGTGGTGCCTGATCCTGCATTTCTAGCAACCCCCCAGGCGATGCGGTGTAGCTGGGCAGAGACCCCGCTGTGAGTCATCTACTCCCCTGGGCTCATCTACTGCCTCCCTACCCGCCCTCCTTCCAGGCTGACCATCCGTCCTATTTGCTTGGAATTGTCTTGGTTTTAAAGCTGGGGGTCCCACGCCCCAGTAACTCCCTCAGTCCTGGACAAACTGGGACTTTTGGTCCTGCCTTCGTCCTTCTCCCCATCCTCACTCCAAGGCCGCCCCTCGGGGAGGTTTCCTCTTCACACCTGCCCTCTTCCCACCCCACATGCTCTAGTCCTCTCCCCCACTTCGTTGCTTCTCCTTAGAAGTTATCAGCCACCAGCCTATCTATTTTATGTATTTATCATATTTACTTTCTGTTCCTCTCCATTAGATAGGATTTGGAGGTGGGCCGATGGCTCCTTGGAAAGGAGAGGAGCAGGTGGGACCATGCCAGTCTCTGATGAGGGGCATTCGGCTCTGGTGTGACTGTGTGGCCAACCAGCTGGCCTATTGACTGATGGACGCAATGGTGAAAACAGCCCGGGTCAAACTTTGCTTGTTCTGTGCTGGCTTTCAGAAAGGACTGGGCCTCGTCCCACTTCTCTTCACTGCCTCTACAGCTGGCAGAGATTTCCTCCAGGGCCAGGCTCTGTTTGGCTCTGCGCCCGCTGCCGGCAGCTGTTGCTGAAGTTTCTGTTAACGGCACAAATAGAGTCTCTACTGGCCAGGGCCTGAGTCCTGGCTGGCAGCGGTGCTTGGGTTGTGTGGGCTGTGCCGACAGATGGAAATTCTGCCAACTACCAGGATTCAGGCTGCATGTCAATCAGATGGATGGTCAGACAGTGGGCCAGCCAGCCAGCCAGCCAGCCTGCCCACCAACCCAGAATCTTTACCCTAAGAGGCTGTTTTAGGGGGCTCTGGGGGCAGTATACACAGGTTGTCAGCCCCCTAGGAGCTCGTGGTTTAATTGAGGTGGGGACTTTGACATAGAAAAGATTTGAAGAATAAGACAAAACCCTGGGTAGAAACCTGGGCCTGAGTTGGGTTTGTGGAACCAACCAGAAGAGTGGTGGGAATTCTGATAAACTGGAATATTCTTTCTCCCAAAGACTTTGATTAACTTTAGTAGTGTGTTTTAAATTTAAAGCTGAGGTGCTCTCTATGGCCAAATATTGTATGTATTCATAAGAAAGTTGTGACATATAATAGCTTTTTAATTTATAGATGCAAAATAAAATCATGGGTAATACTGACTGGCCGTTACTGAAGTTTGCAAGAACCTTGAGGACTATAAGTGTTTGCATTTACCTCTGCTGCTAACTTTTAGAATTTTTTGCTTTTTAAAATATTAATATGCTCAAATACCTAAAAGTTAATAGTGCCAATGCCGAGACAGGTGCTGGTGATACGTTTCCTGAGAACAGTCTGTGTGTCAGGCACACAATCTCACTACATCCTCGTGACACTCCATGAGGCAGCAGTGTCATCAGCCATGGAGCCACTCAGGTCCATCGCCCTTCATCGGGCACTGTGTCCTGATTCTTCTGGGGGCTCCATCATCCCCAACACACTCATTCTTTGTGGATGACTTCCCCTATTGCAGAGGTGACCATGTGACTCAGGCCTGCCCTATCAGAGCATTTGCCTGGCCTTGCTGCTTGGTTCAGGGATAGTCGCATGACCCATGGACTGCCACTGATGCTTGGGAACAAGATCTTCCTCATCCTTTTCCCTCAAGGATGTACAGCTGAGAGGCTGTAAGACCAGGTGCTTCTGCCTCCACCTTGTGACCATAAGAGGAGAGCCTCTTGGGAGCCATGGGTAGGTCATGCCTCCCCACGGTGGAGAGCAGAGCTGAGCTGAAGATAGAAACCAGGGCCTGGTGATACGTTTGCTAGTTCTTGTTTGAACCAGTGTGAGCTGTTTGTTACTTGCAACTCAAAGCATCTGAGCTGATGCAAAGGCAAATATCATTCATATTCCCATTCTGCAGACAGGCTCCATCTAGTAAGCAGATGATGGTGAGAGCTTGAGCTGGTGTCTGTGGGATGTTCATCAGATGTGGGGCTGAGAGGGCAGAAAGATGGCTGATAATGTGGTTTCTCAGTTTACGAGGGGTTCCTGCCTTGAGAGAGTGTATGGGAGGGCCAGTTTGGAGAGTGGCTCTCTCTGCCAGAGCCCCTCCACCCAGAGCAATGCTGCCGTGAAATCCTTGCACACAACAGCTTATGATGCTGGGGAGAAGTCATGGGGGATGTAGGCCTGTGGAGTTGTCCATGTCCAAGATAGCTCAGGGTTTCTGGCCTCCTGGAATTCATGCCCTCCCACCATGAAACAGGCTGGTCTGTGCAACCAGTGGGATATTTGAGGAAGGCTGGCATGACTTCCAAGCCAGCATCATGATGAGATGACAGACATGCTCATTCCTGGGGTGCTTGCTTTGAGGGACAGCGGCTGCCATGTTGTGAGGACACTCAAACAGCCCTCTGGCCCCACGTCCACATGGTGAGAAACAGGCCTCCTGTCACAAACCAGCCCCTAGCTCACTGTTGGTGTGACTGGTCCACCTTGGACGTAAGGATTTGGGCCTCAGTCAAGCCTTCAGAGGATGGAGCTCCAACTGACATCTTGCCTGCAGCTCATGCTGGCTGGAAGTGTGCAGTGAAATTGCTCCCAAGTGCCTGGCCCACAGAAACTGAGATAATGAATGGATGTTTATTTTAGCCATGGAATTTTGAGACAATTTGTTATGCCGCAATAGATAACTAATACAACCCAAGACAGGAGTTGCTGGATCCTAGGGCATGTCTATATAAGTTTTTATCATATGCATAGTTTAGAGAATCAGTGTTTTAAAATCTATAATGGAATTGGTTATTATTTGGCCACTTCTCCATCCGGGTAGTGGGGAGCAACTGAGTGGATTCTCTTTGCTACAGGGCCTTAGAATGGTGTCAGACTCCACTGAATGCTACTAGGAGAAGATTGTCTGCATTGGCGGTCAGCATTTCCAGAGAAATGCCTAAAGATTGTCCCAGGGGATTGTCTTTTATGAGTCAAAGCACCCTGGACCCTGGCTGGGGCCAGCTGGAGCCTGGGGACCCCTGGTGCGAGTGGCCGCTGGCTCTGGAGGAGGCTCCACTAACCTGGCATGGCTGCAGATAGGCTGACGGAAGTGCAGTTGCATTTAACCGGGCTGGTGAAGAGCTTCAGTCTGTAGACTGAAACAACAGATTCCATTTCCTCTTCTCAATCTTTTTCTGTAAAATGAATTTCCGCAGTGTCATTTCTCTGATTGCTCCTATCTTTGTTAAGGAAATGAATGGCTGGAGTTGGATGTCTGTTTTATTCAGAGTATTCTAGCAATCCCCAAATACTGGTCACTTTGCTGTTCTAGCCAGGGATTTTTCCATTTTATTTTACTTTATATTTTTTAACGGTGTTTATTTTATTTTTTTAAGTTTAAGAATAATTGATACACAAGATGGTATTAGTTTCAGGTGTACGGCATAGTGATTTGACAGTTACATACAGTATGAAATGGTCACCACAATAAGTCTGTGTACCATCTGGTACCATACAAAGTTGTTATCATATTATTGAGTATATTACCTATGTTGTACATTATATCCCCATGTCTTATTTATTTTATAACTGGAAGATTGTACCTCTTAATCCCCTTCACGTATTCCATCCCTCCACCTCCCACTCTTTTTTCTCCATCTATGAGTCTATTTCTGTTTTGTATTATTGTTTCACTTGTTTTTTTTGGATTCCACATATCAGTAAAATCATATGGTATTTGTCTTTCTCTGACTTATTTCACTTAGCATAATACCCTCTAGGTCTATCCATGTTACAAGTGGCAAGATTTCATTCTTTTTTATGGCTAAGTAATATTCTAGTGTGTGTGTGTGTGTGTGTATAATCACATTTTCTTTATCCACTCATCTATCAATAAGCACATAGGTTGCTTCCACATCTTGGCTATTGTAAATAATGCTGCAATGATCATGTGTTGGGAAACCAAATTATTCATTTGACTTGCTTTATTGTGATATACACTGTATTGCCTGGATCTCAACCTTTAATATCTCTTGGTCTGCCTGTACTATGTTGAATGAAAGTGGTGAGAGTGGGCATCTTTGTCTTGTTCCTGATCTTTGAGGAAAAGCTTTTAGCTTTTCACCGTTGAGTGTGATGTTAGTGGTGGGTTTGTCATATATGGCCTCTATTATGTTGAGGTAAGTTCCCTCTATACTCACTTTGTTGAGTTTTCATCATAAAAACTCAAATGTGTATTGAATTTTGTCAATTGCTTTTTCTGCATCTATTGAGATGATGAAATTTTTTTATTAACATGGTGTATCATGTTGATTGATTTGCTGATATTGAACCATATCTGAATTCCTGGAATAAACCCCACTTATTAACACATTGTTGAATTTTGTTTGCTAATATTTTGTTGAGAACTTGCATCTAAGTTTATCAGGGATATTGGACTGTAATTTTCTTTTTTTTTTTTTGTAGTGTCTGTCTGGCTTAGGCATTGGGGTAATGCTGGCTCCATGGAATGAGCTTGGAAATTTTCCTTCTCCTTCTAATTTTTGGGATGGTTTGAGAAAGGTAGATATTAAATCTTCTTTAAGTGTTGGTAGAATTCTCTTGGTAGAAGCCGTCTGGTCTTGAACTTTTGTTTTCTGGGAGTTTTTTGACTACTGATTCAGTTTCATTATTAATAATTGGTCTGTTCGGATTTTCTATTTCTCCCTTATTCAGTCCTAGGAGTGTGTATGTTCTAGGAGTTTATCCATTTTTTCTAGGGTGTCCAATTTGTTGGAATATAATTGTGTGTAGACTTTTATGATCTTTTGTATGTCTGTGGTATCAGTTATAACTCCTCTTTCCATTTACAGTTTTATTTTTTTGGGGGGGCCTCTCTCATTTTCTTGATGAATCTAGCTAAGGATTTATCAATTTCCTTTATCTTTTCAAAGAACCAACTTTCTGTTTCATTTGTCTTCTGTGTTTTTTAAAAGCCTCTATTTCATTTATTTCTACTCCATTTTAAGTTGTGCTTCATTTTACAGGTTTTATTCACAAGGCACAACGGCGTTTCCATTGAGGACAGAGGATCAGAACAACCAGTGCCCATAGAACAGCAGTACTAGACTCTCACTGCAATATCCCCTAACGAGCCTCAGGCTGTAGAGTTCTTTGTGATAATCAGCTCGTATGTGGCAAGGATGAGATTATTAGGGTGACTTGCCCAAAGGCACCAGCAAGTGATAACAGAGCTGTTGTTGCACCCCGGGTCCTCTGACCCCCAATGCTCTCTGCACTCCAGCCTGATGCCATCTCTAACCCTGCAGCCAGTAGGACATGGATTTGGATTTACTGGACCTGACCTGCCTGTGCTTCTTGCCAGCAGTGTGACCTTGGGCACAGTGTTTACCTCGACTTTGGTTACCTGGTCTGCAAAGTGGGAAGAGAGACAGAGAGAATTTCACATTGAAATAATGAGAAGAAATTCAGGAAGCCTGGAAAATAGGGTTTAAGGAGCAGGTGGCTAGAATGGGGGTTTACGGAGGCAGGTAAGGGTTGGATCTGCAGGCCTTGTAAGCCACCCGGTGTAGTTTGGACTTTATCCTAGAACAATGGGGAGCCACAGAATGCTGGGGAGGGGGGCACAGATTCAAATTTCAACCCCTACCCTCAACACTGTGTGGAATAGCACAGGGGTGGGCACAGTCCTATGCTGGATCCCTGGCTTGGTGACAGTACAGCAGGCTAGATTTCAGCCTGCCCCTGTGTTCCCCTCTGGACAGGTGTCCTTGGCCAGTGAATAACCTAAACAACCATATGTGATGTTCCTGCTTCTACCAGAGTCTTCTACCAGAAGCACTTGCTAAGGTGTCACCTCAAACCAAGACCGATTTTGTCCTAAGGGGGACCCTGGGTTCAGCTGTGATGGCGAGGACTTTCCTCGACCTTACCCTCACCACATTCCTATGAGGGGGAAGTACTATGTCCACTTTATAAGCGAACAAACATACACAGGGAGTTAATCATAGGCCCAAAGCCACGGTAGGAGGCCAAGTGGAAACTCTGACACTTCTCGGAACCTAAAGTTTCTGCTCTCCTTCCCCGGCTCATGCCCTCCACCTGTCCTGCACCTGTATGCCCCAAATGCTTCTCAGAGAATCACACACAGAGCTGCCATAGCGTAGGTATTCCACTTCTTGGTTTATATCCCCCCTGCAAAAAAACCCCAGAACACAAAAGTTGAAAGCAGAGACTCAGATACTTCTAGAGCACTGCTCATGGCAGCATTATTCATGATAACCTAAAGGTGGAAACAATCAAAGTGTCCATCAGCAGAGGAAGGGATAAACAAAAGGCGGGATGTACATACACTGGAATAGCATTCGTCCTTTAAAGGAAAGAAATCCTGTCACATGCTACAACATGAGTGAACCTTGAAAACATTAGGCTAAATAAAATAAACAGGCATAAAAGGACAAATATTATATGATTCCACTTCTGTGACGTACATAGACAGAAAGCCGAATAGTAGTTTCCAGAAGCTGGGGGAGGGGGAATGTGGAGTTAGTGTTTAATGGGTGCAGAGTTACAATATGGGATGATGACAAATGTTTGGAAATAGATAGTGGTGATGGTTGCGCAGCACTGTGAATGCACGTCCTGCCAATTAATTGTGCACTGAAAATTGGTGAAAATAGTCAATTTTATGTTACATATATTTTACCACAAAATTTTTTTGATAAAAAGTGTGCCTCTGTCCACATTGCAGTATAGCTTTCTGTTCAGGTCTCTTAGCTGTGGTCATGGGCTTCTCCAGGGCAAGATCATCTTGTCTGCATCTGTGTGTGTCTTGTGACTTTCAGTCACCTTCTCACCTCCTAAATTTGCCCTGTGTTGGAGCGGGGCTTGTCCACCTTCTAGTCTGGAAGCCCGGCCTTTTCCTTGTGATCTATCAGACATGGCTGGGGTGACCGAATTCATAGTCTGAGTATAAATAATGCCCATTCTTGTACTGACCAAGAGCAGGGTTGAAGCCCTCACATGCTCAGATTCCTTGGGAACCTTGACTTGCTCTGAGGCCCTTTCTCCCAAATGACCTGGCATTTCCCAACCTTGCAAGGGGCCAGTCCAGTCTGGTCCCAGAGCTGGAACAAAGTGACAGCCCAGTGAGGCTAGAAGGTGCTTCCTGGGTTTAGGAACTGGAGTGCCACTGGGACTCTCCCAAGTCAGGGGCAGCTGGAGTCTGGGGCAGGGGCTCAGAAAGGTGCTTCAGCAGCTGCACCTGCTGGCACCCGAGCGTGATGCCTCTAGTCGGGTCGGAAATGGGCCGCCTGCAGCTGTGTCGGGGACCCTGGTGGTGGCGTTATGCACCAGTACACATTCCAGTTCAGAATTTGGAGCTTCCCAGTGGGTAAGCCCAAGTGACCCTGTGAGCCCCTTTCGATGCACCACCTGGCTAAGGAAGTGGTAAGTGCGAATCAGTGAGGAAACTGTTGTTTCCAAGTTCAAATCAAATTAGTTTGAGGAAGAGGAAGAGGGGGAAAAACAAATTTATTGGCCCTCATAAATGGCCAGTCTTGGGGTTGGCTTCTGCATGGTGGAACCAGGGGTCATTTGAAATCATCGAGATCATTTCTTTCTTCTTGGCCTGTGTGGTCTCTGATTGGCTTTATTCTACACACAGGTCCTTTCCATGGAGCAGGCAAAATGGTGACTGGTGGTGTCAGACTCAGATTCTCTTAATTTAGCAATAGCAATCGAGAGAGGTCATCTTCCTTGTAAGCTCTGGCAGAGAAGTTTCAGGACAGCCTCTAACTGGCCACACCAGGGTCATTCGTGCCTCCCTGACTTCATCTTTGTCGTCTTTCTCAGAGGGGAACCCTGATTGGCTGGGCCTGGGTCTGCACTATTGCCTGGGAAGGTGGAGTCACATGGATGACAGGTCCATCAGGACCCAGGGCTGGAGACCAGGGTGTCAAAGGGGAGGCGGGTGCCCTAGCAGAGGAAGGAGATGGGAAAGTGCGGTGGGCCGTCAAGGACTTTGGGAACCAGCCTGCCGTGGTTCTTTAGATTCATTTTCCGGTCTCCTTCTCCAGAGCGTGGGGCTCTCTCAGAAGAGCTGGCTCAGACCAGGTTCTGGGGTCCATAGTTGTCCTGACACAGAGTCCCCATTTCCCACAGGGCTGCTTTGTTTTCGGTCCAGCGCACAAGAGGTCCTTCCTTCTTTGACTCCCGAGTCCAAAATCACCTTCTGCCTCAGGGCAGGGGCCCTTGTTTCGGGAGAACACCCCACCTGTCAGACTTCTGTCTGGGCATGGTGCTGCATATATTGCAAGTGCTCAAAAAAGGGCTTGCCTTATCTCTTCATTCTCCACGCATGCTCCCTCCCCATCCCCATGCCCTCTCGCATGGTGAGCTTCCAGAAGAGTCAAGCACGGTGAAAGGAGGCATAGACCGGAGCTGGCATGCCTTAGGCGAATGAATGAGTGAGTGAATGAATGAGTGAGTGAGTGTGTGGGTGGACTGGCTGACTGTTAACTTCAGAAGGAGGTGAGAAAATAAGACGCTCTATTCCCAAAAGGGATTGGCAAAAGGCGTCTTTGGCCAGCTGAAGTCTGAGAGCTATCATATCCCAAATCAATTTCCAGACTTAGAAGAAAACTGCTTATCTATCTCCCTCCGGTCTGCCTGCCTCCCCTCTCAAAAAGGATGCGTCTGTGGGGACAGATGGCCCTGTGTCAGCGTCCCTGTGTGATATTGAGGCAAACAGCAAGGGAAGGCAATGTGTCTCATGGTTGTAAAAATAGACGTGCATTAGGAATGCATGAAGTCAGACCCCTCCTCTGGCCACGACAGGCACGCTATTCTAAACCCAGTGCTCATGGGCTTGGTATCCAACCGCCTGGCAAGGAAGAGAAGTGGTCTGGAACTTGACATTTAAAGGGTTTGAAAGAAATAGAAAGAGGCATGGAGATTTCTTTTTTTAAGTCCGTCTGGCTATTTCTGAATGGGACATGCCAAGGAAATGGGAGATCAAATTCACAGCATTTTTGAACCAAAGCATCTGAGAGATGGAGGGGGCCGTAGGCGCTCTTCTGTCTGGTCTCCCTCTCCATGCAGGGATTCCTTGCATGGAATCTCTGACGACGGTCTAGTTTTTGCTTGGATGCCCTGAGTGATGGGGCACTCTCTACCTCAAGGGGCAGCAGTTCATCGTTGAACACCGTTGGATGGGTCTAGCTACTACTGCAAAATACTTTTAAAAAATACTGAGTTGACAACTGTTTCTCTGAAATGACCCTCCACTGGCCCTGGGGTTTAGGCCCCATTTTATGGTGTTAAAATTTGTATCCACTGGTATTTCTTGGGCCCCTTCTATCTGCCCAGCTCTGCACAAGGAGCCACAGAGACTAAAAGAGAAGACGTAGTTTCACAAACCCAGCTAGCGCACAATCTGGGGAGATAATGAACATGTGTGGAATAATGAGGGTGTGCGTGGCGACAGGATATGATTAAGCTTGACATCGTGTGGTACTGCCTGTTTCCTTCCCAGTCAAAATCAGTGGCGATCGTCACCACCCCCAAGTGGGTCAATGACACCTACCTTTTAGCAGCCCCTCTGGCTTGGGAGCTGCGGATGACCTCGGCTTGTCCTACGTGCGCCCCTCCCCATCTGGTCCTTCACAGGCGCCTGCCAGCCTCCAACTCCTCTCTGCTCACGCTGTCTTCACAGCCTTCAGCCTCGGATCCCAGGCTCGCGCAGCGTTGGGTCCTACACTGCTCCCCTCCCATTCGCCTTCCCCTTGCGGCTCCTCCGCACGGTCGCCCCCACCATCTGCCTCGGATGCCTTCTGCTTCCTCCCCCTCTTTGCCTTCGCTCCCGCCATTTCTCCCCGCCTCTCTTTTTCTTTTTGTTCAAATTCCATTGCTTCTTTGAGATCTGGTGGAAGCTTGCTTTCTCGCGGTCCCAGCATCTGGGTGTAAACAAGTTGAGTATAGTTGCGGTTTTCTCTATAGCAAAACCGCTAGCCACCCCTTGAGCCCTTTCCTGGCTTTCAAGGTTCACAGCCCACTGTAGTGGGGGAAAAAATGGGCTTGGTGTTGTAAGACTGGGTTAGAGTTACGACCCCGCTGTCTAGAGCTGTGCACTCCCGCACATCCCCAGCTCTCACCGGCTCTCAGTTTCACATCTGCATTGTGGGAGTAATACCACCCACCTCCCTGGGTTGCTCATTAACTGAGATAGTGAAGATGGCAAATCTTTTTCAAATAATGCCTTATGGTATTGGTTACTACAATGGCTATGGCCTCTTTTACAACAGAAGGAAACTGGGCTTGAACTCTTTTTATATCCTTGGAATTTGTATTGGCAAGTATTCATTGGGCACCTGCAGTTTGTCTAGCCCTGTGTAATACACTTAGGGGGTTAGAAGTGCCGGCATGGTTTCAAGCCAACGAGCTTACACTCTGGGAGATAATGAACACATGTAATGAGACTGTGAGATTGGACAGGGTGCTATTAAGTTTGGTAAGTAAGCCTGCCTAAAAGCAGGACAGGGGGGCTGGGAGAGCTAGGGTGACAGGGCAGGGCTTCCTGGAAGAGGCAGCCTGGAGTCAGAATGGGAAGGGTGGGTAGCCCCTGGGAAGGGGAGAGGAGGGCGAAGGGCAATCCAGGCAGGGTTGGATGAGTGAGGGGGGTGCCCTTCAGTCAGGAGCTGGGCTGCATGATCATTAGCATCTTACCACAACTCAGGGTTGGAAGCTAGCCGGCTACTCATAGATTGTTCCTCTTTTGTGGATGAGGAAACTGCAGCTCAGGGCGCTAATTGGCTGGGAGGGGAGGAGCAGGGCACTGCGGGTGCTAACTGTGTGTGCTACACTGAGGAGGGTTAAATTTTGGGTCTCGCATTCTCCGGTTTGATCTCTAGCTTCCTGGAGAGCCATACACATGTTGGGGGATCCATGAACACTGTCTCCTGTTGGGGTACACCAGACATAGGTGGGCAGTGGGGGCTCCAGACTGTCTCAGAGAAGGAACCTAAGGGCGGTACTGGTCTGGGCGGCACCACCAGCATCCTGCCCTCACAGGTAGATTAGATACTGACTTGGGGAGGGGCTGATGGAGATGATGCAGGGACTAATCCCCCTAAGCCATCACTGGGTGAGACCTCTGACCCAACAATCTCTGGGCCCATTATCAATCCCATCCTTTGTCTGGGTGAGTAATTCATTCACTGTATCACCGGATTGGCCTACTGTAATTGCCAAGGTGTCATCATTTCCCCAGTTCCTGGTGGAGTTAAAGATATGCTATCAGGAATCCTTTTAGAAAGAGCCCTGTCTCCTGTCCCATCTTTATAGCCCTGCATCTCAAGCAGCCTTGGCCCGCCGCCTGTTGAGGGGTCGGGGTGCTGGAGGGCTAAGCTCACTGTGAGAGCAGGTGATAACCATGGCCAGGTCTGCTGTGATGCTTACTGCCCCCTTTGTTCTTTTATTTGTCCAGCCTGAGCAAACAAGTCACAAGACATCACATGGTGTTTAGCCACTGAAAATGCAGAGAGAAAGTGTCTTGAAGAACATTGAAGGAGTTAGAGCCCAGGTTGCCTGCAGGAGGAGATTACATTGTCTGATTCCCCTCAAACGCACCTGTGGTTTCTCAACAAGACACAGTTATCCGAAGCCTGAGGGAGACAGAGTTTCTCTCTTACAACATCATCCTTATTTGACTGGAAGCTGACTCATCATCAGTAGACAGGACATTTGAATCCATTTAGCTAAGCCCCCTGACCATACAACAAAATGCAAGGTTTCAGAAGCTGCAGTCTCACTGGGGAGGAAAGTCAGGTAAGACCAAAGCAACTGGGGAGAGATGAAGGCAACGTGGGAACCCGAGACTACGGCTCCGTAAGCTCAGGCACTGCTTCCAGGAAGCCTCTGCGCTCTCCCTGACGACCCACTGCTTTTCCTCTCCTCCCCTTTGTAACCCACAGCACTTGGCTAGCGCTGCGCAGAACTACGCCTCTGCCTCTGCGTAGTAAATTCTTTATGCATCTGCTTCATTAGACCAAGGATTGTCACACTGTAGCCCATGTAGTTTTTATAAATAAAGGTTTATTGGAACATGGCTGCACTCATTCATTTGTGCACGGTCTCTGGTGGCTTTTGTGCTATGCTACAAGGGCAGAGTTGGGTTCTTACAATGGCGATGGTCTGCAAAGCTCAACATATTTTCTATCTGGCCCTTTAGAGAAAATGGTTGCTGACTCCTGGTTAGACCATAGGCTGGTGGAGGGCAGGGACTGGGACTTACCCATATTTCAACCCCTAGGCACGCTGCTTTGCACATTAATGCTTAATTAAAGGAAGAAGTGTTCAGGCAGGAGCGAATGAAGAGCATTAAGGGGAAACAGTTCAATTACTTAAGAGCAGGAGCCGTTTTCAAGGACCTTAAAAGCCTTCATTTACATATACAGAGTTGATAAGCTAATTGCACAACAATCTTGTCCTAAATTAAAGCAGCCCCTCAGGCCTTGTCAGGTAACACCTTGTTAACCTAGTTCAAGGAAACCTGCTGTTTCTTGACAATAATACAAGTCAATTTCTATAATCAACTGGTTTTCTCCCCTCAATGCCTCCCTACCACCCCAATCTCTCTTTAGTCTGAATTAGACATTAGATAGGCATTCTCTCTGAATTGAAAATTACTATGATAACAATCTGGTATAGTATTTCTCAGACTGTAGAGGCTGGTGCGGCACCATTTTCTCTATTATTCATTATAGACCTGGTATTCAGGGCCCATGACTTTTTCAAGAGCCAAGAAAATGATTGCAACACAGAAAATTTAACAATGTTGATTCCAAAATGAACATTCCTTATAACCAAGCAAAACCAATATGAAAAAATGTTTAATTGAAAGTCTATTAAACAAATGACATCGTATCATCTCCTACTCAACTCTTAGTGTTATATATAAATTACATTAAATGGGGAGTGAGGGTGCATTTTAAGATGTTTGGCATGATGGGGTAGGGGTCCTCCAGATGTGGGAATGGGTGTAGGGGAGGATGCACATTTTGTGGTGTCCAAACCTCATACAATTTTAGGGGCTCTCTTTAACAATATGGATACAGCAATATTTTACTTGTGCTAATGTTACATAAATATATGACCCATGCAAACACTTTGTTAGGGTACTTCCAGGGTCTTGGAATGATCTAGACAGGTGAGAGGCCCTAAAGTTTAACTTCCACAAGCCTGATGTGGGTGGGTTGTTAGACAGATATAGTCACATATGCTTGGGAGGTGCTGTGAGCCTCTCTTGGAGAGTCATAACTCTCAGCAACTCTTTCAGGGTTCCGAGAAGTCCTGAAGTTGACAACATTAACTTTATTTGACCCAGAGTTCCCAAAACTTGTTTTTGTCATCGAGACCCTCTCTGGGCAAATATTTTTGAACAACTGAGAAGCAGGCAGGGGAAGCTGACTCTGTTCCCAGCCCCCGATTCCATTTCCTTTTATGGAGAAGGCAACTGAGTAGATACCTGTGCCATCTCAGGGCAAAGTTGGGACTCTCCCTGACCTCAGGTTGCAGACAGAGCAGGTCAGAAAGGTGCTTTTCTGGCAGAGGCTGGTGAGAGGAGAGGAGTTAGCTTAGAGGACAGTGTCAGACCTATTCATAAGGGATTTCTAATGTAAAAAATTCCTTTCCTCAAAAAACAAAACAAAACACTAGAGCTCAGACTGTCTCTTGCTCAGAATTCAAAAAGAACAGGACATTTTGACTCAAGTGAGGGCACAAGGGCTTGATGTGTAGATTCCTGGGTCTCATTTTCTATGAGCATCATCTTGTTTTTTCCTTTGAGTTTGGTGCAAGACTGGTGACATAATTTGCGGGTTCCTGTGTAAAATGGAAATGCCGGGGGGGGGGGGGGGCCCTGTGTGCAACGTCAAGAGAGTGAGAGCAGGGCGTTAAATTAACTACGATGGATGGGACTGGGTGGGGCGCTTCCGAGCTTGGTCACACGCCCAGGAGGCTGGTGCTAGCTTGGTGCATGTTTGTGTTTACTGATTTCAACGTCCAGAATTTTGAAGATACTTAAAGTCTTCATGCAAGGTCCAGTGGTTTAAGAGAGGACTGTATTTTAGTTTCACGGGCCAGATCTGGGCACCGCCATGGGGATGCATTTTTCTGGGGTGGATCATTAATTGAGCATTCTTGGCATCACTCAGCCTTTTCAATGATTCATCAGTGATGCTGCTGCTGTGTGTAGTTCACATTATTGTTGTAATTAACTGGTGCTTCTCAAGTGAAAACCCTGCTCTAACCTGGGTGTTTTCAAAAACAGTGCTAGTTACTATGTATCCAGGTAGATGGGCTCAGCATACACTGACTCCCTCTCTTCCTGGCTTGTAATAATTAACCCCTTCTATCAGGGGACTGGTCTAAATAGTCTTTCCTTTAAGTAGTGGTTAATTATGAGGATAGCAAAGAGGTGAGAAATGGGGATACAGAGGAAACTGTTTCTCCTGTGTCCAGGGCCCGCATTCTCAGCAGCTGCAGCGTGGGGCATGTGCAGGGAGATGTGCAGTAGCGGAACCAGGGGCCAGTCACTGCCACTCACAACCTTATGACTGGCTTCAGAGGGGGGACAGTCCCTGCAGGTGAGGTCAAACAGGTCCTTGACAAGGGATTTCTGGACTCCTGTGGTCCATCATGGATTGAGGAAGGGTTAGGGGCACACTCTGAGCTGTTTCTGTTCCCTTCTTTAACCTGCTCTGGGCCCACGTGCCTGGAAACCCCTTACCAAGTTCATGTTCCTTGGGCTTCTGCCTCCCATGCTTTCCACCCAAGGGGTAGCTGGTCCTGTGGCTGTGGCACCCACTCCTGCTCCAAACAGGAGCCCCTCCAGCTCTGCAGAGCGGCATCTTCCCTCCCAAGAAAGGGGCATTTTGTCTAACAGCAGGGACAGTGAAGCCTGGAGTCCAAGAAAGATCAGGGAAGGCCGCATGCGCCCTGTTGGCTCGCCTCTGGGCCACTGAGGGTGTCCTTCCTTGACCCTTTAGAACAGGAGTGGTTTCATTTAAAAAGATTTCCACTTTTTTACTTTCTACCTCTTTTGGATTCATGATAACAAGCCTCCGTGTTACTGTCCCTGGGAGCTGAGGGGAGAGTCAGGACAGAGGGAGAGTGGGTCTGACAGGGGCCTCTGCCCGTGCTCTGCAGGGCTGCAGAGCACAGTGGGGACGCCTGAGGCCTGGGCAGTGGGACAGCTGTGGGGAAGTCTGACCGGAAGTTGGACCTTGGCTAAGAACCTCTTCCTTAAAGGGGGTATCCTCTATATTTACCCACGTTAGGCCACGTGGATTTGGGAAATGCAGTCATGGCTACTTAGCCTGCATCACAGATTAGTCCTCGTGTTTGCTGTTTTGTGTCCAAAGCAAATGGCTTCGAGACCTTTGTTGAGATAGACGTTTCAGCAAGGGCAGCTTAATCATTAGGTTGAGAGCAGGAAGGTCAACGCAGGTCCAGTTTATTTATTTGTTTCTAATTCCAGTAGAGGAACCCTAATTAATTAATAACTTTCTGGTGAGGGGAAATGAATTGGGTCGGTATGCTCTCCTCTTTTAGGGCCAGTTTTAACTTCTCCTTGATAGCCTGTCAGTGCAGTAGCTTTAGAGGACCCAGCCTTATCAGCCCATTTCCTTTCTTGTCACAAATAACTTGAACTGCAGCTGATCTTCTCTGAGGCTTTGACAAGACCCCCAACTCTCTTGGGGTTCCCTTTGTCCCATCTATTGCAGAGGGCAATAGACGGGCCGGCCCCATGCTGGGGCACTTTGTCTTCACGGCCTCCTTGCTGCCTGGAGCTGAGGGTGCAGAAAGCCTTGGAGTACCCATCTGGAGGAAGTCAGTCCGAGGAGCCCTCATAGGCTGTGCTCTAGGAAACTTAGTGCATGTCTCTATTTGCTTGGTAAAAGCTCTGTGCTGACCCCAGTGTGATGGTAGGCACAGAAGCATCTTGCACAGTCATGTATTGGCAATGGCAGCTGGTTCTCACTAAGGTACATCCTGGCCATGGCACAGAAATAAGAGTCCCTACTACTCACTAGGGAATTTGCCATGGGTGAGAGGCTGCACTGTGGGGACAAACCACATTATCCCATCTAATCTCTACAATAATCCCTTGTTATATTACGATTCCCACTTTACAGGGAACAGGATTGAAACTCAGAGAAGTTAGGTAACTTGCCCAAGGTCACAGAGCTAGCAGATGGCACAGCTGGGATTCTACCCCATGCACTTGGTTTTGAAGCCCATGCTCGTATCTGCTTTGCCTCCATTCTTCCTTAAGTACCTGTTTAAAATCCATTACATTTAGGAAACCGTCTTCTCTGAGCCATAGCCTTCTTTCATTCTTATCACTGTGAGACCAGATACCAAAAGTCAGAGAAGACCAAAATGGTTTATAAACTCCCTTTATGCTTATAAAATGCAGTGCCGAAAAAATGGGTTACCCCTGGCCTCAGTTGAAGATAGGAGTCAGTCTTCTGAGTAAGCCAGCACCCTCCTTGTTTGGGGGTACATGGCTGAGGCACCTATTTCCTCCGCCCAACCTCTGCTGGCACAACAAGGGGACCAGTCAAGCTGGGGAAGGGGTCAGGAGGGATGGGAAGAGGGGGGCAGGCCTTATCCTTTCAGGAGAAATTGTGGACCAGTGGTTAAGTCCAATCACGTCCCTTTTACCTCACTTGGGACCCTGAGGAGCAGGTACTCCTCACTTGATTCTTTTACAGAAAAACTAAAAGACAAGCAAGCATGGTTTTTAGAGTTTTTAAGGAATTTGCAAATGCCACATATTTTCTTCCTCTTATCTATCTTCTGGCAAAGGACACCCAGATCCAGGCAGTTGCTTGCCAGGAACAGTAGATGATAGCCGTGCCCATGGCCCACCCATTGCCACGTGGTAATGGCAGAGGGCCCCTGGCCCGGGAGGGGCATCTCCCAGGCTCTCCCAGCATGCAGCCCAACCCCTTACACTGGGCCGTGTTTTCAGGCTACAGGATATACTGCCACCCAGGAGTGAGGTTTTCTAGCCGGAGCCTTTGTGTATGCCTGACAGGGTCTGCTTCCTCCACAGGGAGGTGATGGGCAGGAGGTCCAGGCAGGTGCAGCCCGCAGCTACAGCAAGACCAGGTTTCTTGGCACTGATTCTGAGATTCCGTCTATTGACCGGCTTTCATGTGTGGACAGCTCAGAGGTCAGAGAAAGGACCTTTACTTCTGGATTTTTTTCCTCTCCTGCAACCTTCTGACTAGGAGATTTCCCTCTTCCTAGCTCGGGACGTGCGCCGGCCAAGTTGCCGTGTGAGGCGGTTACCCCCGAGAAGAGCAGGGAGTCCCAGTTGGGCTTATGAAGAATGAAATCAGTCCCAAGCTCTGATCTCCGTGAAAAGTTGTTATTAAATTCTGAGCGTGGCCCTGACCTGGATTTAAAGATTTGCAAGAAGACAAATTCCAAACAGATGCCCATTAGGGCCCTGACAGCCGCAGCTTAAAGATAACATTTACATTCTGCCGGGGTCTGTGTCTCTCTGTTTCCCTGCTTGGCCCCTCTCCCGTCTCCAGCGGGATCAATGCCTCAGCTGAGGTTACGTGGAGGTGGCCACATTCTTTTAAGCTGTTTGCTCAGTGCTTGGTTTGCTCTGCTAACACGCTGGGCACTTCTTCCAACAGGCCTGTTTGCCCAGTATTAGGGCTGTTTGCCGAAACACCTACCCCGATCCGAGGGGGCTCAGCTCTCCAAACAGTTGGTTCCTGCATCTGTCAATCAATAACACCAATCGGGTTCCTGATACGGACAGCAAGTGTGGCCAAGTTCAATATTTGCCCAAACACTGCCCCCTCCCCGTGCACCTGACCCCCACCTCCCACCCCGCGCTCGACAAGGCGGACATTCGCCGAGCACTCAGGCTGCCGGTAAGAGGCAATGGTGGTAAATAGGGAGCTGATTCCAGGAAAGAAGGGCACACGAACAAACACGAGAGCTCTTTTATGAGAGGTCATTTACTGAAACGCACAGCGGTTACCTGCGCACCCACCCCTGGGGTGATTAAAAATGGCAGGCCCAGGGTTCTGGTTTCTCCTGTGCTGGCAAAGGAGACTGGAGTTCCACTTATGAAGCTTGAGGTTGAAGCCAAGGGTTGGTTTGGAGTCACAGGTGATCCAAGTGACATTAGGATAACAGCAGGCCCAAGAAGTCAACTCCTGACGAGGACAAAATGATAGCAAGAGAAAATATGTCCTAAAAAGCAAGTAATGTTTAATGGGTACAAGTTTTTCAAGTTTTGAAATTTGGTAGAGGTATTGGTTCATGATATTGTGAATGCACTAAATGCCACGGAGTTGTTCCCTTTAAAATGGTTAATTTTATGTTGAATTTCACTTCAGTTGGGAAAAAAAAAGTGAATCCCAGTGAGCCCAGGACGTTTACATTTGAGAGGCTCTAATGCCTATCTCGGGCTTTGGTTCAGAGTAAATGCTTAATAAATGTTTATTGAAAGAACAACCTAACATTTGCACAGTCAACAAAGCTCTTTGTTACACATTAGCTCATTTCATTCTTAAAGAGCCCTGTGAGGTGGGCAGGGGTAGGTATTTTTGCACTGTAAAGGGGAAACTGATGCTTCGAGAAGAGAGGGGCTTGTATAAAGTCACATAGCTAGTAGTGGTGTGCTGGGATTCAGACCCAAACGTCTCTGGCTTCAAAGTCAGTGCACATGTAAAAAACCACACTATTTTATCTACCTCATGGCTTCCAGGACAGAAGAGAAATAGATTGCTACAAATATTACCTCCCCCTTCTTTTAGGGTAGTTACTACTATAAATATTTTAAAACCAGCAAAGCCACCTTTTCTCCCCTACAGTTCCTAGCTTAGTGCCTGATCAATATTTGCTGATTCATTCAGTTGCAGAGACCAACCTCTGGTTGCTGTGGAGACCGTCCAGAGCAAAACTCAGGCAGATTAGGGTACTGGTGATGCCAGAGGACTATGGCTGCTAAGTGTCCAGGAGGAGGAGCTGAAGCCTGTGTGTAGTGACTCCCAGAAGCCTTTGCTGGGTGCGGGGTATCCTCTGTGCACCAATGGCACAATGAGTGAGGGAGCCTGGTGGTGGCTAGGCCATCTCACCACTGTTACTTGTCATACTGGGTGGTGGTGGTATGGATCCTTGTTCAAAAAGTATCAAGAATTTCAAGGTGGTGACAACAGGGCACTAAACCCAGAACGTGTCCCTCCGAGGACAGGGTCTGAGAGGCTATACAGCAGGCTAGCCGTGGAGCCTGCTGGCCTCCACATGGCCTTTTCTGTGGGAGTTGTGTGTGGAGCTAGAAATTGGTGGAGTGGGAAGCAGGAAGTTATCTCCTCCTGAGGGTGTCCCCCATTCCCTTAGGGAAATGTCTGCTTCCTCCCTCGCCCCATGGTCAGGGCAGGCTACAGACCTGCCTGGGTCTCCGTCCTGGTTCAGCTACCAAGATGCTGTGTGACTTGGGATGGGGAACTTAGCTCCTCTGAGGCTCTGATTCCTCAGTTATGAAATGGTGCCCATATTTTCCTCACCAGCTTCTTGAGAAATCAAATGGGAGGATGCCAAGGAGCCTGGCACAATACCAGAACTTCTGTGCCCCTCTTTCCAGATCTCAGCCCTTCTCCTACCAGAGTAAACCAGACCAAGTCACCTCCACTCCATAAAAGCTTTAGGCTGGCTGGCTAACAAGAATCTAAACAATAGAAAACATACACGGATTGAAAACTCAAATGCTTGCCAGGCTCTTTGGCATCCTCCCAAGTGCAGAGGAGATATGAAAGTGGCTCCAGAGCAAGACTTAGGGAGTGGTGGGGACTGTGGTAAACTGGAGGTTTTGTTAAAACCACTGAAATCCAAAAGAAAAAACTTAAAGGGAGGGATTCTGCAAAGTTAACTAGGCTGTGTGGGAGGTCATTTTGAAAACTGTGAAACAATAAGTTGAGAATTGGGACAGGGTAGGTACATTAGGTTGCCACTAAGGGAGAAATTAAAATGCCTTAAGGTCCTAAAAGGCGAGTTACAAATGTGGCTCTGAGATTCTTGGTTACGAAGCAGTAAGGGCGAGACAACCAGCCACATGCCTCTTATTGCCTATGAAGGAAACAGGAAGCATTTCTGGTTAGCCGCCTCTGAGAGACTCCTGCAGGGACCTCAGGTAGAGCATCTTGACCTGTGTACTAAGGGTGGGGCGGCGACGGGCCCAGACTTCTAATGTAGGCAATACGCAAATGCAGAGGAGCTTAAAAACAAAAACACACTGGGCTGAAATTTGCTCTGCTTTTATTGCTACTGCAATTGTAATAATGTCAGTGATAAAATTCTCTTCCATGAAAAATCTTCCTTAGTTTTAGGTGTAAATAATTGAAGTGGTACTGTGAAGCTTAATAATAATGGTAATAGTAGTAATGATAATACAAAATATATAAGCTTCATATTAGAACAGTTTTATTACTTATCTGTCCACACACATTTTATTGTATACTGAAGTTAATTTGGAGACCCCTTAATTACAGAGTTAGCTCCCAAAACACAGACTCCACCCATATGCATTTGTTTGAAGAGTTATTGTAGGCTCAGGATGGTTTACTGTCTCTTTGGGCATAATTTCTTTCTCAGCACCCTGTGGTATCATGTATCCAACCTCTTAAGGGTAGAATGCAAATAAATGATGATGCACAGAGCTGGCAAAAATGAAAAAAAATAACTTGAGTTCTTTAAGTCAATCACTCTAGGTGACCACTGGAGTTATTTTTGTTTAAAATTTAAAATGGGTAAAGAGTGTGAACTGTGAGGCATAAATTTTTTGCTATGTAAGTGCATATTTTAGTTCATGCTTGAAATAGTTTACTAAATTTCAGTAATATTTTTTAAAGTGGGACATTTTTTAACTATTTTAAGTAGAACAAGATTCAGAAAATGGATTTATCAATAAATTGTATCTTTTGCTGACATTTTAGTTTTATTAAAGTCTTCTTATTAGTCACTGGATATTTATTTACATAAATTATTACATCAGACTGTAGCCAAAGAATCAAAGTTCAAACTGATAGGTGTGAATAAAAACCATCATATAAATAATTGTGCTTTTTTGGTCCTGTAGGAATTTGGAGTAACTTGCAATGTCTATTGTGAAACCAGCAGCTGGTTTATAATTATTCTGAACTTCTAAAGAAATTTTAAGTGAGGCACCTGAACCAACCTGAAATGACATGAACTCAGTGGAGCTCAACAAAGAAAAAGATAAAGAGCCGAAGAGGAGGCAATTGAAACAATGTGTGGATGTTTAAAAAGTATAGTAACGCTTTCAAAATCAGGCGTACTTCACGAATATTCGGAAGCAATGTGAACTGGCACATCTAAGGTACTCTCGCTATCATTATTTGTTGCATTTTGTGAATTTTGCAGAAAATATTTTGTTGCACAGAAGAGGAGTGAGTTAAAAAATGATCTGCCTGGATGTCATGCATCTACTTACACTGCTGATTTGCCACCTCTGATTGGGCTTCCTAGGCTGGGTGGGCGCCCTGGTTGGGGGGGGTCTCTGTCAGAGGCAAAGGTGTGGCAGAGTCACTTACCATCAGAGCTTTTTTCTGAACCGGCCCCTACTCCTTTGTGAAGGGGTCCCTATTTACGTTCTTTCGTTGGAAGGAGCGGACACCCATTTGGGCTGGCTCGAGTCGAGGGTGTCTGGATGCTCAGTGGCCTATTCCATAGCTGTGTCTCATCCTTTCCTGGCACCAGTGCTGGTAGGGAGACCTGGGGAAGGTTGCCAGTCTCCAGGGTGCCCCAACTCATAGCAACCCCTTCATCCATTTTTAGGTAGCTGTGTTCAGAGTGGGGTCATCTAAAGAGGCAAATAGGTACATTCTCCAAGGGCCTTTGTGGGAAATTCTTAGGAATTTAATCAACAAAGTCAACAAATAAGTGTTTAGTGCCTTCTTTTAGGCTCAAGTCTTGTGCTGGCCACCATGGGGTCACAGAATCAGACCAGACCAGAGGCAGAGGTGGCTGTGAGAGAGAAGCAGGCAGTTGTGAGGACCCCGCAGAGGAAGGTGAGAGAGTTTGCCCTAGGGGTCTCACAGAAGGGCTGGGAGCCTCTGTAGAAACTGACATAGGCTAAGAGAGAATATCTCTTGGAGGTTGTGCTGTGCTCATAGCCTAGAGCCTAGAACACCAGTTACCAGCTCTGTGACCTTGAGCAAGTCCCCGCCACTGCCCCCGTACACCTTCTGGGACTCACTCCCTCCTCTGAAAAGTGGGCATGGGTGGTCATTGAAGCCCAGCCTCACTGCTGATGTATGAGGACAAAGAAACAAGGATTGGAAAACTCCAGGCTCTCCCCAGAGGGGAGACACTTCATAAATCGTGGCCGATGTCAAGCTCCCAGTGTCTCCCGTGAGACTGCCTGGGGTGGGTGGTTCCTGACCCTGATGCACAGTAGAATCAAGGGCCTGACTTACACTCAGGGAGGGCATTTCTGCAGCGGCTGAGCTAATTGTACCCATATGGTACTCCGGTGAGTGAACCCAATCCAAACGCGGAGTGCCTGGGGGCACAAATACCACACCCTTGCATGACCTTTCTGAAATACAGTTTGTCTCAGTGGAGCTTTTGAGAGAAGCTGGATAGCTCTCGTAAACTATAAATTGCCATTTTTGTTGCTAATAATAATAATGACAATTCCTGGGCTCCTGTCCTGGGATCATAGACTGTAGGCAACTTTCATCCCTTATCCATGTGCTGGACAAGCACCCAAAATAATAATGTCAACATTCCTTATCCCCAGAGTCTCTCATTAGGACTGTGCCATGACCTACTGACCCATCTCTAGGTTCAGCACCTGTATGAGGGCCTGCTCTGGTGCCAGGTCACGTGTTTCAGCTACTTTTTGATATATTACCTAATTTAATCCCACAGCTACCCTGTGAGGGAGATCATTTTACTGTGCACAGAAAAGGCAAGTGGCTTTTCCAAGGTCACACAGCCTGCAAGAGCCAGAGTTGGGATATGAACCCAGGTCTATCTGAGTCCAGACCAAAGCCCCTAAATTCAGCCTCTTTGCTGTCTGATGGACATGGTTCCACCTACAGGATTTACAGGTCAAGATGACCATCCTGAAATTGGTTCCTAAGAAAAGGAAAGACCGTAAAATAAAGTTCCTGACCTAACTCAGTGAAATATCTTACACTCAGTTACCACCACGTCAGAATCGGTAGGAAGTCTGGTCAGTGCCTGGAGCACTCTCAAGGTGGCAAGAAGCTGTTGAATTAATAAAATGCATTAAGATGATTGCAGGGGAAACAATCTACAGAGTATAATACACTGTTTGGAGGCATTTTCAAGTACTTCCGAAGCTTCCTGTTTCCACACCAATAATTGATAGACTAACCTCAAATTGTTCTTATTTGTTCATTAACATAAGTCCCCCAAGGACTCTCTATGCAACACTTTATTAGCTTGGATTGAGTAATATATTTTAACGCAATAAAATGACATTATTTTTAAATTATTTTTTAATGTGGACTTTCCAGCCATTGACTGCCCTCTCTGATAGGTCTGAATTAGTGAGTTTTAATTGTGTGTAAAGAAGCAATAAAATAATCGTTACTTAGACGATGGGGTTATTCGTTCATGGCTGAGACCAAGCTGGGCATGTCACATGCACCATCCCACTCAGCCCCACAAAATCCTGCAGTGTGGGTACCGCATGCCCCTACTTCATAGACACTGAACTCATGCTCTGAAGGATTCAACTCCTCGCCCAAAGCCCCCGGCTAATGAGTGGTGGTGCCAGGAGTCAAGCCCACCCAGGCTAGTCACCTCTTTCTGCAACTCCCACCAAACATGGCCAGGGTACGAGCAACAGGTGGTGCTGCATGAGGCTGTCTTTGCCTGGAAGACTGGGCCTGCTAAAAATGGGAAGGCAAGAAATGTAAAAGAAGAGAGAAATCAAGACAGGTCCTCACAGTTTATTTGCTCAGGATTGACTACCCCTAAGTGCCAGGTGGGCACATAAAGGTGAGGGAGAGGTGGTGTGCTGGTTAATTTATGCATCACCTTGGCTAGGCTATGGTAACCAGCTGTTTGGGCAAACACCAGTCTAGATGTTACTGTGCAGGTAGTTATTAGATGTGATAAACCTTTTAAATCAGTAGACATTGAATAAAGCAGATTACCCTCCACGATGTGGGTGGGTCTCATTCAATCAGTCAAAGGCCTTAAGAGCAAAAATTTAGTTTTCCTCAAGACTGCACCATAGAAACGCTGCCTGAGTTTCCAGTCCGCTGCCCTGTGGAATTTGAACTCCAGATTGTAACATTAACTCTTACCTAAATTTCCAGGCTGCCAGTCTGCCCTGTAGATTTTGGACTTGCCAGCCAATTCCTTAAAAAAAGCCCCTCTCTCTCACTCTCTCTCTCTCTCTCTCTGTATGTATATATGTCTGTCTATCATCCATGTACCTATTATCTACCTATCTAATCTATCCATCTATCATCTATGTATGCATGTATCACCTATCCATCTATCTATCTATCATCTATCCTATTGCCTATTAATTGTGTTTCTCTAGAGAACTCTAATACAGGTGGAGATGGGATTCCTTCTGTCAGGAAGCTCACGTGGTATATTACTCACATGGATGATCAGCACAGAAGCAGACAGTTACAAGAAGAATCTAGGGTGCTAATACAGTAACCAATTTCCTTGTAAGTGATGTTGGGCCGCACGTCAGGGACTCCCAAAGGAAAGACTAGAGCGGAGACACAGGTGGACGCGGTTCAGCCAAACTCCATCATATATTCCCACTAAATCTGGTGTCTCTTTCCCCCTAAGTCTTGAAGGATCTGATATTTGTTTTAATACTCTGAGCAAGTATAAGCTCCCGAAGAGACCTCAAAGATAGTGAAGTACAAGTCTTTCATTTAATAGATGGGGAAACCAGGTTGCTGAGAGTTTTTTTTTTAATCAAAGTGACAAAGGACCAGATCATGGTGACCAGGAATATTTAGCCACGGAAATAATAGCAGTTACTTATACACATTTTATTTCGTTACACCTTCCTATGGCTGAGATAAAATGAATTCTAGACCCCACATAACTGGGATTTTTACCATTCTGGACGCCTTTGAAAAAGAACCAAAGAAACTAAAACAAACAGCTCTCAGGGATCTATCTGAGAGTGCCATGTCTGGGCTCCAGGCGCACTTCATGCAGTCTCCTGCAGGCACCCTGGCCCAGCCCCGGCAGCGTGGCTTGGCAGCCTGGCAGAAGCACTCGGCAGAGCCATCTCCGGGCAAGGTCCTCTCAGGAATAGCCAAAGGGTTTGTAGCCACAAGAGTTAAAATCAAAGGAGCTTCTAATTATCTAGAAAATTCAGTTCCCCAGAATGTGCCGGGGAATCCGTCTCTCCCCTGGCGTCCTTCTATCAAGCAGTGTTGAGGCCCCTGTTGCTCTTACCTTTCACTCAGACGTTACCTTGGTAAAGAGGCCACAGACCTCATCCTCGTCTTCGTTCCCACGGAGGGTGCTGATAGCACAGTGGTGATCAATCCCCTTTGACAGAAAGAAACGGAGATGAAGAGAAGGGTGCAGATAGCTTCTGACCCTAGCTGCCCCTGGGACAAAGAAGGAGTGGGGTCCTGGGAGGCGGGGCCTGCACTATGGGTCCCAGGGATGCCCTGGTCTGTCACTGGGAGGGGAAAGGGCAACATTTATTTAGCCTGGCCTTACACATTAGATCCAGACCAGCTGCTCCGTGGAGGTCCAGGCCAGTGACAGGTGAGCACATGGACAAGTTTTTCAATCATGGTTTTTTTCTTTCCTTACAGTTCACTCAGATCCAAGGCAGCCTGTTTTGTGGTGATGCTCTGTGGCCCTCTGTCCCCTTTCCCAGGGGCTATCCATGGTTTTAATGGAGTAATAATCAATCATGACTGTGTTCTACAGACTGTAAAGCATGGTACCAACATTAGCTATCTTTGTTTTTGATAGGCCCTAAAGGGGATGGGGAAAGGAGGGATCTAGAATTGGGGGACTTTGTCTTCTCTAATCTCCTCCTGTCTGGTCACCTTCCAGAGAGCAAGCCACCTGCCCCAAATTGCAGGGGGCAGGAAAGCAGGGTTAGGGTTGGGTAGTGAGGATGGGTGGAGAGTGAGGGGACTGTTTTCTTAAGGCCCACAGACTGGTCTATGATGAGACCCACAGGATCCCAAGAGGAGGGTGCAGCCAGGCTGGAGGGAGGCCAGGTGGGCAGCAGCTTCAATGCCAGGCTGAGGAGTCAGTGCTGTCCCTTGGGGAGATGCCAGCCCTGTTTACCAAAACCTGCATGGGGCCCCTGAGTGCAAGGACACTCGGATGGTCCAAGTCACTCCTGAGTTGTGACCTCTGTTCCAGAAACAGGGTGACTTACATAAACAACCAGGTCTTCAGACCACCAGAGACCAGGGGCTAAAGCGGTGGGGCTGGGGCAGGACGGAGAAGCAGACTTCTCTAAGGAAAAGCCCCAGAACGCATCCCTGGAGGTGAAGAAATGAGGGCTGTGATAGTTTCACCGTTATCAAAATTACGCCCAAAACACATTTGAGTAGAATTTAGAAACCATGGGGCAAGGAGGCAGGGGTGTACCCGAGTGAGTACTGCACCCACATACATCTCAGAAAGTGAGCTTACCAGTAGAAATGACCTGAGGGTTCTGGTAACAAGAGTTGCCATTCAAGGTAGGTCTTGATTCGTTTCTCCCATGAAGTAGGAAACGGAAAGTCAGCAACGGAGAGCAGAATTCATATCTAGGTTGATCCGGAGTGCCCTGTCTCTTCTCCCTCCCTTCTACCAAAATATTTCCCCCCTTGGTCTTTCTCACTGCCTTATATTTCACCATTAGAGACTTACTGCTTTGGTTAAGTCTCCAAGGATTCTCTAGACAAATGCAAAAGTTCCTGGGAGAGGCAACAGGTAAACCTGGTGTGAGATCCGGCTTAGGTAACCGGGACCCAGGATTGGGTTCACTGGGGCCCTGAGGAGCCAGGAGGGGTGAATGAAGGAGAGAGGGAGGGACAGAGGTTACTGTCCCCACTTTCCAGGCGAGGAAACAGACTTAGGCAAATGAAGAAAGCAGTTAGCAGTCTGAGGTGGGACAAAGTCAAACTTCACTTTCTTCCCCCAAATTGGTTCTTCTTCAGTGGTAATGCTGAGCAATTTGTCCAGAGAAAACAAGCATTGGTTGCGTTCCCCACTCTGCCTCCAGCGCAACCCGGGATGTCCAGCCAGCACATGGTCCCTTCGCAAATGGGTCCGTTCATTTGCTGGACTATGGCGTCTGTGCCTGGTCCTAAGTCACATAACTGTGCCCATACAACGAGAGTCTGTGGAATTTCAACTGAGACCTAAGAGACATTGCCATTGGTGTCACTCTGGAACTTGGAGCTCTGGTAGATTTAAGGGTGGGGTGGCCGTTACAGGGCTACAAAACCCCCAAGTTCTGAGCAAGGAGAAACTCTTTGCTCTGTCAGGGAGCCAGACAGACAGGGGAGAAGGGGGCAGAGGCATGAAGAACCATGGGAGAGATACCCAAGGAAGAGCCCCGGTCCGTGTGGTCAGGGAAGACGCCCCGCTCCAGGGAAGAGACACTTACAATGTCTGTCCGGCGGGATGTCGGTCCCACCGTGGAGCAGGGTCTGCCGAGGTGGGGCTCCCTTTTTCCTCCTTGTAACTGGGTATGTTTATGAATGTTACCTTGAACTTGCTGTATCATTGGATATTGAATTTGCAGGAGGCAGATAACTTTAATTCTTAGGTTGTTGGTTTCTGGATCAAGAGGCATCATAGTTGCATTTATAAAGGGATCACCACCCCTCACTGCTGGTATGGACCTCCCCCCTCCAGGCCACCTGGAGACCCTGTTCCTGAGCACGATGCTGTGCCTGGGGAACTCTGGGGCTGTATTCCCTGTGTGTGTGTGTGTGTGAGAGAGAGAGAGAGAGAGAGAGGGAGTGTAGTGTGCTTACAGGATGGAGAATGAGCTAGACTTGGGGACCTGAAGAGCAAACTAGCCATCGGGACTCATGCACACCGGCCTCCAAACATCTCTAGTTCCTGGACTTAGGGGCATCTGGCAGGACCGCACACCCAGGCCCCTGTGCTAGAGTGGGGCCGCGAGACCCAGTCTGGCCAGTGAGCTGTGAGCAGAAGTGCTCAGGGTCTATCTGGGGCCCTGCAGTCTCTTGCCCTCTCAGGGTAGCCAGCAGCTTCCTCATCCTGGATCCCACACAGAGGAGGCATAGAGCATCCCAGACAACTCACGTCCGAGAAATAAACCTCCGTTGTTACAAGCCATTTCACTTTGGAGCTGTTTGTCACCGTGACATATCCTGGCATTCTGCCTGCCTTCCCCAGGGCTTAAGCAGGGCCTTGTCTCAGGATCTTTCTGGAAACTAGGTGGAGGGGCTGCTCTATATGAACTGGGGCAAGCCCAGGCACTGGCGACATTCCCTGGTCCCCCCTGCCAGCCTCAGAGCCACCCCTCAGGCTGTGGGGCTCGAGTGGCAAACAGCAGAGGGCGCCAGAGGCCTGTCATCGTGGGGCCCATCACACGGCTTTGGGGAGGCTGGCGCTGTAGTTGGGTGGCACTTGGGCCTTAAGTGGGGAGAGAGCGCAAGACCTACTTTTCTGTGCCTGCAGTGGTGGGCTAGTGTTTGCTGGTGCAGACGCTCCTGTCAGTGGGCTTCGTAGAACATCTGGGCATCCAGGAGCTGAGGGCCCATGGTGGTCTTACTACCTGTCTCTGAGCCTGGCTCTGCCTCAGGTGTCACATAGTCAGACCCAGAGCAAGGCTGGGAGGGAAGCCAGAAACCAGGCACTGCTTGCATACAGCCGGCTCACCCTGGCACGCTGCCGCGGGGTCTCAGGCCTTCCCCAAGGCTTCTGTTCTTGAGGCCTCAAGCCTACCATTACACTCTTGTCCACAGAGCCCACTGCCTGTGTTGAAATGCAGTCCTGTTTCTTTTGGGTGGAGGATGGGTGGAAGCCGGAGGGGACCAGACTAACAGCTGCTGTTTCCTAGACTGACATGTGCTCATGAAGGAGCTGAGAGCTTATTCAGCCCAAAGAGCTTTGTCCTGGGAGTCAGGCAGCTGTGTGATTGCCTCTCAGTCCCTTTCCCTCCCTGGGCCTCAGTTTTCTCAGCAGTAAGAAGGGGGTTTGAGCCGGCCAGGCTCTGAGTCCCTTCCAGCTTCACAGTCAATGCTTCTGGAAGCAGGTTTCACTGCTCAGGGATGGGGAGGCAGCCTGGCTCTGGGAAAGGGGTGGGAGTTGGGGGGCTACCAGGAGAGAAAAGGGTGCAGAATAGGGGAAACCTGAGCCACTAAGAGTCACTAGCTGTATACGAAATTTTGCCATAAGTGTCTGGATTACCTTCTTCGGCTTGCTTTTCTTTAGTGTTGGCGTGTGTTTCAGTATTTACACTTTTCCAGGTCATGTAAAGGCCAAGGGCAGGTCAAGACCATTGTACCTAACCCTAGTTGGCCCAAAGTCAGACAGAAGAGATGATGGGGCCTGAGCCTCCTGCCTTCCCTCCCTGGCCTCCCCAGGTGCTGTCCTAGCCTCCTGGTGCTGGTCTCCTCCCACCTGGGCAGGAGGTCTGGCCTGGTCTCTGGAGCCCTAGTCAGGTCTGTCTTCCAGAAAGAAAAAGGAGCAGAATACAGCCCCTGAAGTGTCTGAACTTAGTGTTGGAGGCACTCATAATAAGGTCATGGTGGTGGGTGTTGTGATAATGGCCTGCACTGGCTTTCATGGGTGCATGGGGGAGGTGTGGGGGGCGGTGGGAGTCTGGCCCTGCCTGGGGATGTAAGGGGGATGGGGGCTTTGCTCTCAGGGAAGGCAAAGCTTGAGGTAGGCTTGAAGGAAAACATGTAAGAGTTCCCTTCATGGGGGTGAGGGGTGGGAAAGAACTTTGCAGGAAAGAGTAAAAACATATAGAAAAGCTGGCAGAAGGAGAGAGCAGGCGCCCCTCTGGTTCTGGAAGTGTTCGGTGCTGCTGGAGCAAATGCGTGTGAGTGGAGATGAAGCTGAGAAGAAGGTGGGCCTTGGTCCGAAAGCCTTGGGGTGCAGGTTGAAGCAGCCCGCTGTCGCTGGTAGGTGGTGTAGAGACGAGTGAGGAGGCCATTGCTCTAGCTCGGAAGCGGAGACAGTCAATCAAAGCAGCAGTGGGAGGAGTGGGGAAACAGCTCCACTCCATGCTGGGTGGGTGATGGCAATCCAACTGGGTGGCTGTTCGGACGGGCGCGGTGATGAGGAAGAGGGAGGTGGGGCTGGCTCAGGCGGTGACTGCGTGCAGCCACTCCCCACGCACCGGGGAGAGGAGGAGCAGGCGGGGTGCACGGCAGGAGGGGAGATTCAGGCATAGATATGCTGAGTTTTAGCTGCCAATGGCCATTTCAGGGTATGTCCCTTAAGCATCTGGGTAGAGTTTGGAAAATTGACTTGGGTGTCCAACAGAATTTGGGGAGTATTTGAGTCCCTGCCATGCAGATGAGATGATTAAAGGGGCATGAATAGAGGGAAACAAAATAAAAGGCCTCAGAGAGAACCCTGGGGAGAACCAGCATTTCATGAGCACAAAGAGGCAGGGAAAGGGGTAGGCAGAGGACAGTGTGACAGAGGTCAGGGGAGGCGCAGGGAGGAAGGAGTGGTCACCACTTCCAGGGGCTGGGCAGGCTCAGGCAGACAAGCCCAGGACTGACCATTGGCAGGAAGGTCGTCGGCACCCTTGGCCAGGGTGGTGATGGGGGAATGTCAGACCAGAAGTCAGTTACGGTGCTGAGCCGCGGGTGGCAGGCTGCCTGCACAGCTGGGCCCTCAGTGATCCGTACAACACATGGTCAGGAAACACTTGTGAATGAATGACTTGGGGGTCGAAGAAGAGACTTTGTTGTTGTTGAGATTGGTGAGTCTGGAGATTTGAGCATCTTTATTTCCCACTTTCTGGCTCCCACAGTGAGTCAAAATCAGAAAGGCAATGGACAGGGGGTTTTCAGTCCTTGTCCAGATCTGGAAATTACGTGGAGGCCTGTTAGGAAAGTCACGAGGGCCCCTTGGCTGAGGGGTGAGAATGCCTTTTCTCTTGGGTTTCCCGTAGCTCTGGCCTCATCAGTTACCTCCAATGGTGAGCTGGGCACTCAGAACAGCTCTAACTCACTGGGCTCCTGTCCTCGGGGGACTGGGCAGCTGGGGAACCCCAGCCAGGTCCATTGCAGGGAAGGAGCTCCAAAGCAGGAGCCATGGGCCAGGATTCTAATCCAAACTGCCACTATCTTGTGTGAGACAATCGTCCCTCTGGGACTCAGTTTCCCCATCCGTAAGGCAGGGGTTCCAGTTCTGCATTCATAGGGGTATCCCAAGGATCAGATGGGATAATGGATGTGAAGGTGATGTGAAAAGTAAGAAGTGTGATACTTGTGCCAGGTATTTCTTTGATCATTTGCTAATTCATGCATGCATGCATTAATTCAACAAAAAATGACAAAATGTTCATACGTGCTATGATTACAAAATACTAAGTGTTTGGGGCAGAACAAGTAGGCAGACCTTGTGATAAAACCTGCCTTTGACCCTACTTATCCCTGACCCCCACCACTGGCAGGGGAAAGAGAAGGGGTGGGGATGGGGGTAAACGGGCATCAGTGCCCCAGGCTAGGAGGGGTGGCTGACAGCTCTGACACAGCCTGGAATCAGTAGGCCCTGCTGCTTGGGATTCAGGGGTGCTTGGATTCCCCACTTCCTCTGTTCTGCTGGGAGGAGTTTATACTGGGTAAGGCCAAGAGTTGTTTTTCTGCCTTGTCACCTTGACCCCAGAGGTACGTCATCTGCACATCGACCACTGACATGGGTGAAGGCTGCTGTCCTTTGTGCCTGTGGGAGAATCCCAGGGCAGCGGACAGTCATCAGAGGCACTCAGTGGACACAGCTGGCTCTGGATATGAAGGCACTGGATTCAAATTGGATGGGTGACTTGGGTAAAGTACTGAACCTTCATGAGACTCAACTTCCCCATTTGCAATATGGGACTCTTAATACCTGCCCCTGTGTCTTGTGAAAATGAAGTCGGGATCTGAGAGAACTTTGAAATGTTATAGAGATGCCTCCTTCTCTTCCACTGACGTCAGCTCATTATCACTGAAATCATCGGACCACCTTTCTGGGCTCCTTCCCACTTCTGATGAACCCCTTTCTGACGTGTCTACTAAGTTAGACAGCCATTGAAGTGCATCCCTACTCAGACGACCGGGTATTTAACTGACCAGTGAATGTCTGGCTTGCTGGTCAGGACTGGCTGATTTCTTGTCAGGACCAAACTATCACAGCTATGGAGGTTGTAACCCAGATGATTCTGGGCCTCAGAACCCCAAAACCTCAGAGCAGGAGGGAGCCTTGAAGAGTGTGTGCTGTGGCAGAAAAGAGCAGATGGGTAAATTGCTTGGACGGTGTCCCTTAGGCATGAGTGTCTGTTTTGGCAATCTTGCCAGCCTTCTTTCCTGCAGTGAATCTGGGGCCAAGGTGGGTGTCCTTCAAGGGCAGGGCCCCACAGAGGCGCACCCCACCCCTCAGCACGCACCCATGGGCAGTCTGGCTGAAGAGTAGGAGATGCTGGGGATTGTTGGGCTTCACACATTAGCTTGGAGGTTTAACTACCCATAAATGACTTCAAGGTGCATTACATGCTGCCATTCGCAAATTGGTGGAGGCTGACTATGAACTGTTGCCACTCAAGGCTCGTGGGAGGGAAAGAGATTTTGGCCTGGGGAGGGCTCTGCCTATTGTCCAGCGTCTCATCACAGTGTGGATCGGCTGTTCTCCACCTGTCAGCAAACTCTCAGACTCACGAAGTGATAACAAAGAAAGCCAACTTCTGGGGCTGTGGGTGGCAGTGAGGAGGAGGTCCTGGGGTGTGAGAGTGAAGATTTAAAGCCAGAAAATAGAAGCTTAGGGTAACAAACTTTTAAGTTATATTTTATTTCAACATATGGGAAAAGTTAGGTGTTGTACTAATATTAGTAGATCCAGGGATCCACAGAGTCCTTGGGGTATGCTCTTTGGAAATGTCATAGAGAGCTGAATGCAATAGCAAAAACTACAAGCAATTGCCATACCCCTCAGTAGGAAATTTCATACTATAGACTGTAATGCTGTTGTTAAAAAATGTTAAAGTGATGGATTTAATAAATGAAAAAAAATCAAGATATAGAGAAGGATGTGTAAGTATGAATCTATTTACATCAGTTTTTTAAAAGCTTATGCATATATATTCCAGGAGAAACCTTGCATTTTTTTTTTCTGTAAGGATACATAGACACCTGTTAATGAGGGTGTTATGGAATCTTCACATCAGCTCTCTGAGACTCAGTTTCCCCATCTAGACAGGGAGCCTTGGAAGCCTGTGTCCTGGCAGGGGAGTGCAGCTCCAGGGAGACCCCCCCTGAGAAGCCAGTCCTTTGCCAGCCTGGAAGTCTCATGGAAAGGCTACCTGCTTGAGGCAACAGGTTGTGGGCAACTAAGGAGAACCCCAGAGTCAGGCAGGTCCTAACTGTTCCCCCCTAACTGCTTGGATCTGAGGTGAGCTGTCTCCTGCTTCTGAGCCTCCGTCTTCCTCACCAGTGCCCCAGTGTAACAGCCAACCGCAGCCCCTGGAATAGAGCACGCATTTCTCTCCTTCTCCAGAGCTGCTGAAGTCACACCCTGACGGTTACGCCCTGCACAGCTGACTGGGCAGGAGAGGGGCTTCCCACGGCTCCAGACCTAAGGCGGCTGGTGAAGGCAGGCAGGCCTCCCGGCATCCCCTGATGGCGCATGTCCTGGCTGGGTTTCCACAGCGCCTGGAGGGAGGCCTCTCTCCTGGGGGGACACAGGGAGAGGCCTGGTCCCTAGAAGCTGTGCTCTCATCTGCAGAGCTCCACACACTCCCCTGGCTAGGGCACAGCCTTCTGGGAGCTGACGTAGACACCCAAAATCAATTTCCTAAAAGCCAGTGTGCCAAATGATCAATTCACTGAATGACCAATTTGCCATAGGGCTAAAGATTCATTTTTAAAATTTCGGTTTCCCTGTGGCTTTGCCCAGCAGTTCTGGCAGCTGACTTTCGCACTGGTGTCAGATTTTTGACACGGAGCCTGACTCCAGCACTCAGTGTTTTATGTGGAAAGGTTGGGCTAGCCCACCCTCCACCCCCGCCCCTGAGCGTGCCTCTGCCCCGCTTTCCAGGGGGGCTTCATCTTCAGGTGCAGTTTCTGTCCTTTCTCCGTTTCCAGCTTAGCCCGTGTGTGCCGTGGGACATGCGCAATGGGACGGACCCTGAGGGAGTGGGGGCTGGGACCCTGCCTCTGAAGGGCTCAAGATTTTGCACTGGGATACTTGGCGGAGTGGAAGAAAGTGGTATTTCTTCCACACCTGGGTTTGTGATTGGGATTCATGCCCATGTTATTACTATTTATCACTTTAACTGAAGTTGTAATAGACATGGAAATAGTGAACATTTCTAAGTAAAGAGATCTAACCTTTTATTTATTTATTTTTATTAAATCTTAGAATCAGAAATTAGTTTAGAACCATCTCACTGCCAGCACATAACACCATAAAATTTGCTAATCACCCAAAACAAGCAGTTTAAGATCTTGAGTTATGGAAAACATCAGTTATTTCTTTTTTTATTTTTTATTATTTTTTATTGAGGTATGATTGATATACGTTCTTATGAAGGTTTCACATGAAAAAACAATGTGGTTACTGCATTTACCCACATTATCAAGTCCCCACCCAGACCCCAGTGCAGTCACTATCCATCAGTGCGGCAAGTTGCCAGAGATCCACTGAAAACATCAGTTATTTCAACTCTTGATTTTCCATATCTATTATCTGTATCTATAGCTGTCTATCTGTATCTGTATTTATACCTGTAGCTTTACCTACACATATACATATGCCTATTATCTATCAGAAAGCAATTTAAGAAAAGCAGGTCGATCCCAAATATTTTCATATGCTTTGGAGTACATGATACTTTTCATGGCTACGTTTTCCTTTTCCTTATTCTTCCCCCGTCCTTGCGGCTGTCTGTGTACTTGTACCCAGTGAACACTAATTTTTCCTTTTTGCCTTTTCGCAGGGCTGCCCTGGTGCCCTGAAGAGAACACTGTGCAGGTGACCTCTGGGCAAGTTAATTAATTTTACTGAGTCTCAAATTCCTCATTTGCAAAGTGGGGCTCAAATGACCTATCCGATGAGGTTCTGTGAGTATGGAAAGAGATAATGGGCGGGAAAACGCTGTAATTTTTCATGGAGTTGTGCAGATGTAGAATGTTAATAATGAATGGCATGAATTCTGGATAGGAAGAGCAAATCCCAATGTTTGTTATTTTTTATGAGAGATGGTCTAGGCCAGGAAAAAAGCTTCCATGACCAAGTTAAAAAGCAGAGAACTCTTTCTTTGTTGATATTCTTCATGGGCTCCCCACCTGCCCAAACTAGATTCCCTGCTGGCCTGGGAAGTTCTACTGCGGCTCCAGCGTCATCAAAGCCCCCTCTTCCCTGAATGGCTCTGAGCAATAACCACACTGACTCTGTGGATCTCTGGAATGCTCCATGCTCCTTCCTTCCTCAGGACCTTTGCACAGGCTATTTCTACTTTCCCATCCCACCCCTAAAGGCCATCTTTAGGTCTTAGCTAAAATGCCATTTCTTCCATGAACTTCCTGTGACCTTCCCACAGGAAAATGCCTCCTAGCAAGCGTTCTCTCTTAGCACCTGCACTTGTTTATTTTTCACAGCATCAGTTATAACAGCAGGTAACTAATTGATTGCGCAATTATTTGTTTAATGTCTATCCTTTTGACTGGTCTATAACACTGTGCAGTCAGAGGCCATGTCTTATTCACTGCTGTGTCCCAGAGTTTAGCACTGTGCGTGGTACATAATGGGTGCTGGGTAAACATGTTTTGAATGAATGAATGAACAAGGTTGGGGCGTCAGGGCAGGGAAGGATGAATGTCTGCCAGACACGTCTCTTTTTACTTCACACTGGCACTCCCTAATAGAGCTTGGTTTGATTTCCCTCCTTGGTCTTTCCTCATTTCAGGTCTTCGCCTCTGCTCTTGGGGCTGGAGTCCATCAATCAGCAAACATTCTGTGAGGTGGAGCAGAGGGGATCCTGGGCAGCACAGAATATAAAGTCTGTAGGCTGTGTGAGGAGGGAAACTACTTTGAGGTGTGGGAATTAGGGGGCTGTGTGGAGGGCTTAGGACTTGTAGCCCTAACCAGTCAAAGTCAGAGGGAGGCCTACCCAGTGGTCAGCAACCCCAGGGGCCCCCGGTCAGTCCCATCTGCTGACAGGACTATGGCTGCCTCAGGACTGGGCAGCCTGGGTGAGCAGCCTGGCAGAGCTCAGAGTTAGCCTGGCTCCTCCGGGAGAAGGGCTTCTCCTAGCTGGGCAGGCTCCTGCCAGTACCTCCTTTTACCTGCTGGCCCAGGCCGAGTGGGTGGGGGCAAACTGGGGTCTTCAGGGTATCCAGCTCTCAGGCTTCTGAGCTGGCTGTGGAGGGAGGAGCCCCAATCCTCTGGTTTTTCCCAGACACCCTACCTACCCCTTTAGCCATTTCCTGGCCTTAAGCTACTTGAGAAGTCAGCGAGCACACCTGCAAAGGCCCCTCATTCCCAGCCCCATGTCACTGGATATAAAAATATAAAAGATAAATCAACAATGTATAGAGTTTGTTGTGTTCCCCTTCTACCCCTTATTAAAAATACTTTACGGAACCAGCGAATGTTGGAGCTGAAGGAAAACTAGTTCACCCTGACGTTCGCAAGAGGAAGAGGCCAAGACCCCAGGAAGTAAACTGAGACCCCCGGACCCCTTACCATGCTTTAGGGGTGCATGCCTTTGGTTCAGAATGTTAGACACCCATGCCTTAAGCCATCTTTAGGTGCCAGATTTGTGGGGTTGTCCATGGGCAAACAGCTGAGGACCTGACCCCATGGGAACAAGAAGTGGGGGGCAGCACCTAAAGGTGGAAAGCACTGAGCCAGGATGTGAGAGAGCGTGGTGTTCCTCCCCTCCCACCTCACCCCGCTGCGGAGGCTCCGGGGAGCCGCCAGCCTTCTGGAGTTGCAGTCTCCTCATCTCTCGAATGCAGTAATACCCTTGTCTCCAGATTGCTCCTCACCAGGGAGGTTGTGAAGAGCTTCATGATAAGGTCAGCTTGGGCTTCTTGATTTCTGAAGTCACCCTGTAATTGTAGGAGTGTGTGTCTTGAGGACTGGTCTGGAAGCCATGGGTAAGCCCTTCTTCCAGTGGGCTGTGTGGGAGGGGTCACTTCCTAGGCCAAGGGGAAAGACATGCTTTCTTGGCCCTTCTCTGATGGGCTGCCCCTCGGCCAGGCTGACTGTCTGTGCACCATCTCCCATTCATAGTAACAAGGATTCCAAACCCCAAATGCCCGATTTCATCACTAGATTCATGCTAAAAAAGCCTAGTGGGTGGAAATTCACCGAGCTGTGCTTTCTTAAGGATGATTCAACATTTCCTCTAGCATTTGGTGAGGGAGATGCTGAATTGAATGTGTCTCAGCACCTTGGGACCCTCTTATCCTTGCCCCTGATGTCCTGGAAGCCCTGGTTTTTCAGAGCCTGTCAGGGGCCTTTGATTAGAAAGCACTGTCTTAGGTCAGCATCCCTAAGAGGGAACCTAGCTGTGCCTGGGGCCCATCTGTAGCGCCTTCTCCCCATTCCCCAGGAATATGGAGCTTCAGTCTTGCCGAGACCCTCTCCATACCCCTGACCAGGCCCTGTCAGCCTCTCTCTCCTTCCCCTCCAGCTTCCCTTTTCCCTAAAGCACAGGAACATGGTACAGCTCATCTTTCTCCCTCCTGTTCAGCAATCTACTTTCCCTTCCTTCTCTCTTCCCAGCCCCCATGCTGAGAGACTAGTGAGCCTGTGTGGAGAAGCAATGGGAGTGCAGAGGCAGGGCAGGGCCGTGGGGCTGCAGATCAGGGCAGCCTTCCTGGACGAGGTGGTCCTAGCTGGGCTTTAAAGGATGGACAAGGTGTGGAGGAGCACAGGGAGGGAGGATAAGCTACCGAAGGGTCAAAGGATGGGTGTGAGGAGCCTAGTTCGGGTCAGGGGTGTAGCAGGGGGGAACCTGGGCGGAGTGGCCGTGTGTGGGGTGGGTTGCAAGGAAGGCTGGCTAAGAGATGGTGGAGAAGCCGAACCGTAGACATATTCTTTGACGAAGACCCCAGTGGCCCCAGCTGCTGTGGTAGTTTTAGCTAAATAAAGCAATCACTGTGATTTGAAACCACAGAGGGCTTGTTCCACTGTGATGGCAACTAATTATGGATTGTAATTGTTTAAACCAAGGGAGGTGTTTTGACCTGAATAGCAATAATGTGACCAGCCTCCTTTGGTGTCTTCCCACAACCAGCCCATGGGCCATGGACCTGTCTCCACAGAGCCTGCCCCACTCCAGATGCTCGGAGGACAAAGGTGAGGCTGGGGACAGCATCCACCTTGGCCCAGGGAATGATCTTCTCTGGATCTTTGTGAGGAAGGCGGCAGAGATGGAGGGAGTGGAGGGGGACCTGGCTCAGGTCCTTCTCTGGAACCCGGGGCTATCAGCACCTCGCAGGACCATCTGGAAGATGTGGCAAGAGGCCGCGGGGAAGGTGCCTGCAGAGCAGACACAGCATGTGGGAGAGCCGGATGCTGTTGGTAGCAAAGCCAAGTGACCCGATGAGGAAACGGCCCAGAGGGGAGGCTTGACCAAAGTCTCACAGTCCCGAGCAGGGATCGGGGGTTTTGAATATTGGCTTCTCATCAGTGTTCATGGCCACTCCAAGACATTATGTGGACAAGTCACTTTACCTGTCTGAGCCTCAGCTTTCTCATTTGTGAAAGGGGCACAGTTAATACCTATCTGATGGAGCGACTATGAGGATTACGTGTGATGATCGGTGCAAAGCCACGCAGTGCCCAGCATGCAGACACGCTTAGTGAGCATTCGTTCTCTCCTGCCCACCTGCTCCGTCCGGCCCTACTGTGTGGCTTCGTTGGAATCATGTCCAAGTAGAGACCTTCAGTGATGCAACCACTCCGCTCACCCATGCAGGGAGAACTGTTGGCTCTGCTGCAGAATACCCCAGGGTTGATGCAAGGTGGACAGTGCACAGAAATGAACTCTTCTGAACTCTCCACTGGGGCTCAGTTTCTTTGCCTGATCCAGTTCTCCCCTTACAGCTTTCAAATTGTATGAGTTTCTTCTGTCCATCTTGTCGGAAGGCCCTGGGAGAACGGGGCTACGGTATAAAGGAGTGTCCCCTCTCCCTGCCCCCGCATCACCTAACAGAGGCCCTCATAAATATTTCATGGGATCCGAGTGCACGGTGCTCACCTTACAGCTGGAGAGGCTCAGAAGGAGACGCGACGCTCCTGCAGGGTCAGGGTGCAATGCCAGGTCTCCTGACCCCACTTCAGGGCTCTACCTGCTGCCTTGCTGAAGTCCCATCGGAGCTGTCCCCCTGGGCTGAACTTTTGGTGTTCTGCCTGGAACTCCTCCCCTACTCGTTTCCTTATCTGTCTCCCATGTATCCTTTAGAACTCAGCTTAAATATTTATAGCCTTGGCCCTCACCTTGACCTGCTTGAATCCCTCTGTGTTCTGCTCTCACAACATCATCTGGGGCAGAGATTGCTCATTCCTAATATACATGGTTACTTTTTTTTTTTTAACCAAATCCTGATTTAACAGGGAAGCAATGTGTACATTTAAAGAAACTACCTCTCAAAGACTTCCCGACAGCTTAGGAAGATGCTGGGTCAGGCTTCTGAGAAATTGAGAAAGAGCTGACTATTTTTTTCTCTTTGCACGTTGCGCCTTTCCTTCATTTTGCCTGGAACACAGATGTGATGGCTGGAACTGTAGCAGCTGTCTTGGACCTTTATGTTAAGGCTATTAAGTATGCTCTTTCATTAGAGCAGAAGCATGGCAAGAGTCTGGGCCCCTGAGGGCTTCGTGCGAGCCATCTCTCCAGCCCTGGGCTACCCACTTCTGGACTTGTTTTATGTAAGATATAAAGCTCTTATTTGTTTCCATCACTACAATTGAATGTCTATTCCTGGCAGCCAAACACAACGCCATTGCTAGAATATCCTTTGTGGCTTTTATCTAGTTTATGCTAGTTTGTGCTGTGTGCAGGTCCTGTAACACCCCCATCATTAGATAGTGTGCTTGATGAAGGCAAGGACCCCATCTGCCTTGTTTATTTCTGTATCCCCAGGAACCAACACAGTGCCTGGCATTGTTAGTGCCAGTAGGTGCTTTGTAAATTTTCTTGAATGAATGAATGAATACATCCCAATGAGTACTTGGTGCCTAGCAGGGGTCCTATGGGGTCATTGGGGGAAAGGATGGCTCTGACAGTGGCCTTTGTGTTAATTATGAGAAGCAACTTCAGCTGCCCAGGTTGCTATGAACTGCCTTTCCCTTCCCAGTAAACTGGCTCCACAATATCACTTACAAATATAATTTAAATATTTTTTCCAACCTGAAAGTCCATTTGAGGGCACTCTCCTTTAATAACTACTTAAAAAAATGCAAGAGACAAACCAAAGCGCACAAGAAACCATTTTTAAAATTTTCAGTCTTGGTTTCATGTTGTTGATTTCCTCATATAGTTGGGCTCATATAGAAAGTTGTATCTTTTCCTCCCCTCCAATATCATCACAGAGTTTTCCCATTTATTAAAAGCTGGGCTGAACTATAATTTTTAGTGGCTATGTGGCAGCCTGTTTCCCATCAAGGGGAATTACTTGGCCTGCCCCATCTTCTGGCACTTTTTGTTGGAATGATGCTGTAATGAACATCTTTGTATCCAAAGCTTTTCTTGTGCTTCAGATTGTTTCCTTAGAGGGGATTTTCAGAAACGGAGTTATTTGACTAAGGGAGATCAACATGTCCCAGTGTCATTTTGCAGAATGACAGTCAATACAAAGTTAAAAGGAGAGAGAGACTCAGTCCTCTTCATCTTCTCTGGGCTCAGTTTCTCCGGCTGTAAACGGAGCAGGTCACATTAGAGGGCTTCAGGTTCCCTTACAGATCGGAAGTTCTGTTGATGGTTATGGAATGAGGTCTCTGCTATCCTTCAGGGCACGAGGTCGGGAGGTGAGGGCAGGGGCAGAGACCTGGATATGTCGGCCTGTGCCTCGGTTCACCCCTTGGGCTGATCCTGCCCGTGGAAGTGGGTCATCAGAGCCTCTAGGCCCCCGACCCCACCCTTTCTGGGTCTTCCTTACGTTCTCCCCCAACTCCTAGCAAGCGTGTACATATGGCAACCCTGGCCCTTCCAGAAAGGGAAGAGAGGTTCAGACCCCCACTGAGTCCGAGGCCCTGTGTGGAGTCTATTAAGGGACTGGGGACTCAACTTTGAAGGAGGTGCAGGAAGAGACACTGCTTCAGCTAAAGGGACACCTCTGGACCAGAACGGCAGACCCTCTGCCGGCCCTTGGAGGATTTGAGCACAGCAGAGCCAGCGTGCTCTGTCATGAGCCTCCCAGCCTTCTGCCCCCAGAGATGTATGACTGTATTTACCTTCTTTCCGCGCCTCACCAGACCACGCGCTCCTTGAGGGCCGGGTTTCCTTCTGATTTGTCTCTGCATCTGGGACATAGTAGGTGCGCAATACTTATTTTAAGTTCATGAGGGAAGAGAAATGCTAAACCTAACAAATAATTGAGGATATTGGAGGGGAGGAAAAGATACAAATTTTTATATGAGCCTAACAATATGAGGAAATGAACTGCACGAAACCAAGACTGAAACGATGTGAGGGAAGAATTCTTGGCAAGATGGGAATGGGAGTTAGAGCTGTGAGAGGAACAAGTGAGTGGGACAGGAAACTGCAGAAAGTCCTGGGCTGCTCCTTTCTCTGTCAAGGCAACTTCAACTGAGCCAGCCCCAGATCCCTGCCACGTGGCCCTTCCTGGGTGTGCAGGCTGCAGGGCCCTGGTTGGGGTGTCTGGGGAACGAGCCCTCAAAGTGCATACCTTGGCAAGGGTGGCAGAAAGCTTTGTGTGGAGGGGAAGTAGGTGCAGGAAGAGCAAGCCAGGGGCCCTGAAGGCTCAGTTGCTCATCACAAACTGTTAGTTTCATTTATTCAGTTATTCTTTCACCCAATTTTTGAACATCTGTGGCTATGTGTTATGTTCTGTGTTAAGTGCTAGGTGTTCAAGGATGGGAAAGAGAGATATAGCTGCTGCGAAGGCCTAGAACACTCGGGCAAAGTGTTGGTACCTAGGAAGACAGTGGGTGGTGCCTGGCAGAGTGGGTGATGCGTGCATGTGGGGCATCCAGGTAGGAGTGGCAGTGTGCAGCCAGGGTGGCCATGCCTAGAGGTAGGGGCCTCTCCGGCTGGCCCTTGGGTCCTGTGAGCAGCAGTGAGGTACAGCCTTGCACCTCTGCAAGTGTACAGACCTCTGCTGCAAAGGCACCAAAGGGGAGCTGGAGAGGTAATGGGGGGGGAAATGGGTACTCCACGTGGTAATGTCTGGGCAGAGCTTGGAGGTTCCACACGGGGAACACGAGCCTGGGAGATGTTGCTTGCACATAAAAAAGTGGCATATAAGATCAAATGGAAAATTACAACCCGATATATATGCTAGGATATGTCTATGTTAACATACTAGCTGTGGAAGGCAATATGCAGAAAGAAGGAAAAAAGACTGTTGATTGCATTAAGTGCAAGTCTGAATTATTTGTTAGGTTTAGTGTTTAATCTTACTATACTATGTTAAGAGTTATAATAATAGTAGTAATACTATAATAACAATAATGGTAAAATTGAGTAGAACAATGCTAAAGCTTATGGGAATGGAAGATATTTCCTTGAGATTCCTTACCACCTAGTAAAAGGGTAGCTGGTAAGATAGGATGGGATGAATGCCCTCCAGGCCTTCTCCTGTGGCTGGGGTCAGAGTTACAGGAGAAGCCCTCAGCCTACAGGTGAGGCAGCTACGTTTCCACTGGTACTGGGATGAACCGGGGATGATTTGCTTCCATTCATGAGCAACCATCAGCTCTACCGCCCACTCTCAGCAAAGAAGGAGCCAGGCCCATGTCGACGCCTTTCTTTCCAAGTGGGTTGTTGGTGTAGCTGGCAACTTCCGGCTGCATTAGGTGGCATATCGGAGTTGCTCCTCTCTTTGTGACAGGAAAATGGAAAAGTGTGCTTACATTTGCTCTGTGGTCTTTAAAAGTTTGGTTGTTTGATGTGTCTTTGCTGGGGTTGGGCATAGCTTGATGCATATTTGTTGAATGACTAATTATTGACCTATTGGCTAACAGCCTCCACTGAAGTAGGCTGAACAAACAATCTGCTGAGTGGGACGTGGTGTCAAAGTGACACAGCTTACTCATCCGCTCACCAGAGCACACTGTTAGTGATTAGTACCTGAAATACTAAGACGAAGCACTGAAAAGGGAAGACTTGGAGACACCAGGACAGGTCCACGTAGACCTAAGGGTAGGAGGAAGAAGGCATAAGATACTCAGTGTTGAATAAGTCAAGTCCAGAAAACAGGGACTTCTCGATGGGTGTCAGTCAATAACAGTTTGGTGCTAGAAATTATTGTAAACTTAGCTCTTAATAATAATAATACTAATTATTATTATTGTTGTTGTTGTTGTTGCTGTTATTATAATAATAAATTTGTTGGAAGGCTTTGAGGACTCTCACTAAACTCAGGGGCAAGGATGACAGCCAGTTCCCATGAGAGGTTCGAGGTGGAACTGACTGGAAAGCTATCAGAAACCCAGACAGTTGCTTGCCTGCGCTGTGTCCCTCCTTTTCTGGGGCCTTAGGGTCTTTTATCTTATCCTCTAGGTGGGTCTGTTTCATTCTTTGCTTTGCAGACTGGCCTTCCCTAGGTCCAAAAATATTCACCTCAGATGGAACATGATCTCTCCAATCATGGACCCAAAAATCCGGAGTCTAAATACAAATTCCCAGGAAAAGGAATCTGATTGGCCAATAGGGGGTCTTCTCAGATGTCCATCTCTATACCAATAGGTATGTTGAGGTGTGTAAACATAACTGCAGGGACCACTCCTGTGGGTGGGAAGGTGTTTCTCAGAGAAGGTGGCACAGATGGGGCAGGTACATTGGCTAACATGTCTGCTGTGGTGGAAACTGGAATGACTTGGCCATTGAATGGAAATATTCAGCCATGTGTAGAAAATGTCCACCGTGAACTTTAAAAAATGAATAGCTTCTGAAGCATAGAGTTCAGGCTGTCATAAGGGCCTACGTAATAGCTGATTTCTGAGGAGTGACCCCCTCATTTTCCAAGTCTTTAGAGAAAGCAGTTAGTAGAAAATGTTAATGACCAATTTTAGCAAATGACCCTTTTGGTGCTCCCAGGCCACTAGGGCTGGCCAGAGCTGATTTTTAGAATGCCCCCTTGATGATTCTGGCAACTTGTTTAATGTTGACCTAGAGACATGCAATGGGCCCAGGTCCAAACACAGAGCTAAGCTTGGGTTTGCTTTACTGTGGGCAAGGAAAAGCTGCCCCAATGACTGCATGTGGATTTCTTGTCTCTGCACATGCCATGGCTTGTCTAGCCTTGCTGTGGAGTTGCTGGCTGTGGCTGGACAGGTGGCACACAACTTTATGAGGTGGCCATGTTCATAGCTCTCATCTGATTCACTCAGGAGCTGGATTCCATGCTGGTTTCACAGCTGTATGTCTGTGCCTCTGGGCTCCCCCTCTGGCATGCAGGAGATTGCCTTTCTCTTACCTCACCCGTGCAGGCTGTATAGGTCTGGCTGCTGGCCTCTCTCCTCTGTTCCCTCTGCTTCTCCGAGGTGAGAGGCTCTCAGGAAGAACCTGACATCTATCCTTACAGCAAGACATGCATAGAGGTCACTTTAGGCCCCTCTCCTGGACTACATTTTAAAGCCTCTCACTGTGGCATCTTCCATGTTGGCGCCTGTTACGGAGAGTTGAGCCCAGCTGGCCGGAAGAGTGCTTCCTGAGGAGTGGGTTGTTCTCTGATGCGAAGTTGCACCCAGTGGCTGGTTACTCCCTCTCAGCATGAACCAGCCCCAAGATAGAGGCTGTTTTTCTAGGTCTTCATCATCAAAATATTGCAACGACACAGTTTATCCACAAGGGCCCTCCCACTCTAAGCTTCTGGTCCTAATCGGTAGAGCCTCTGGCACCCAGTAGGTTCTCCCTGTGGGTGCTTGGTTGATAGTTGGATTCACTGCTTCATTGCCTAGTGCCCTGGAGCGGGTGAGCCCCAGTCCCTGGGCGCCTTCCCCTGCAGATCCTCACCGCAGGATTTGGCTCATAGCCTGCGCTGCCTTGCCATCGTTTTTCACCAGCCCCACCCCAAGAGGCAGCCTCCCTCTAACCTTTCTTGGTCGCTCCAGCTTCCCTGGAGTGTTGACTTAGCTGGAGAGCATGCTCCTTCTTTAACCTCAGCATGTTTGCTCAGCAGAGGAGCGGGCACTGGGTCCGCCTGCCTCCAGGAGCACACGGGTTCCTCTGTCTTTACAGGAGCATCCCACGGAGGGGGCTGTGACCGAAAGGGGGAGGGCGCGGAGGATGGAGGGGCACCTTCCGTGCTGCTGCCGGTTATCACAGGCTGTTCTAATGCTGCTCAAACAATATTGAGAATGACCCTGGCTCAATAGCACCAGTGTTAGCCTGCAAAGTCAATATTGGCTGAGCAAACACGGCAAATAAGGAGTTGCTATTTGCGTAGCTATGAGTACTTGTGCGCTCTGGCTGCCTTGACAGGCCCTTGGAAATGAAGGGGAAAGGCGGTGGTGTCTGGAGGTGGAGGGGCTGTGAGAGGGCCAGGCCAGGGTTTCTCACCTCGGCGCTGCTGACAGCTGGGCCGGACACTTCTTTGCTGCGGGCTGTCCTGTGCTCGTGGCGTGCTGAACAGCATCCCTTGGCCTCTGTCCAGTAGATGCTAGGGGCACCCCCTCCCCGGGCGTGACAAGTAAAACTGTCTATAGACCTTGCAGGGTGGGAGCAGGGGTCTTATTCTCCCCCTGCTGAGACCCACTAGCTCTGGGCCAGGCTTGGGGGCAGGAGGGTGGGAAGGTTGAGAAGGACTTGCTTGCCCCTCCTTGACCCTCCCGCTCTCCAGGCTGGATGGCCAGTCTCTGTGAGCACCGAGAAAAGCCAGCCAGAGTCTTTAAGAAATAAATGCAATGTGGAAGTGTCTCTTCCAATCAAAGAAACTTTTCAGCCGCCGCTGTGTGTCTGCAGCCACCTTCTCACCCTTGTCCTATCTAAGAACTCACTCCCGTTCTCCACCCCAGGAGAGGGAGGTTGTGAGACTCTCAGATAGTTTACCTCTGTCTCTCTTGTAGAATTTCAGGCATGCTTCGCTCTGGCTGGTGACCTTCTCTCTTGCACAATGCCTATTTATAACAACCTGTCCCTGGCTCCATGTCCACGTGTGTGCTACCCGGGCTCAGCATGTGCTCTCCTGAATCCCACAAGGAGCCAGTGCTGGGCGCCGGGGGGAGGGCCCGAGGCAGGGGGAACAGCAGGGCACTCGGTCCACAGCAGACAGGCTGCACCGCCTCAAGCCCTGCAGCGTCACATCCAGGCTCTGTCTGTCTCCCCTCTGGAGGATGTGAGAGAAGTATTTGTAGGCCTGGGCAGGCACAGACTGTGTCAGGGGCTTTCCGTGTCATAACTACCATCTTCTCTGCCAGGCCTTAAGCTGGGACAAGAAGATGGCCAGGGAACCTGGACTAAGTAGCACTGGCCATGTCCTAATGCCTCCAGGCTGGGCTCTCAGGATGGCATTAGATGCCATCAGCTGGGGTGGAATAGCAATGAATATCATGACAATACCAATAAATGACCTTTAAGGGCAGCTCCTCGCTCCGTGGTGATCCCTCTTGCTGGGACGGGAGCAGCGGGGGTGGGAGGGCGGGGGGAGGCCCATCCCTGGGCAGCCATGGCGATGTCGGCTCCTGACCCCCATACCCATCAGATCAGCCCCAGCAGGCAGCATCTAAGAAGAGAGAAGGCTCCTGTGCGCTCAGATGTTGGGAAGGCAGGAAGTGTGTTTGTGTCAGAAAGGAAGGAGATAGGCAGTAAGGGTGAGCCGGGCAGTGTTAGTGCACTGAAGCAACTGCAGCTGTTTTTGTTTTTTCCAGAGTTAACACACACTTGTCCCTGTCCCTCCTCTTGGCCTCTTTTGCGCCCTGTGCCCTCCTGTCCCTTAAACCCAGGGCAAACTACTTCTCAAAGGTGCTTGCTTATTAATGCCCCAGAGCAACGGAGGTCTTGCCAAAGTGTTCAGACCTGCTGCCAGATTTCTCTAGAGACTTGGCTGGGGGCTGCTGGGCATGACTAGACCCAAGACTCAAGGCCCGAAGGAAGGAAACTTCTTATGAAGCCATCTCGTTTGTGAGCCACCTGGGAAAATGGGATCTGAATTTGGAATCTGGGGAGAGGGTCTTGGGGAAGGTGTACCCCAACCAGAGCCCCCTGTGTGGGCTTATACTGGCTTCCCTGTTCCCAGGTCCCTGGAGGTGTATTTCTGCTCCTGGTGGAAAGGGGGTGCTGAGGGGCTATGCCTGTGGTGGGGAAGCCTCAGGGGAGCGATGGGACTGGGAGAGTGGTTCTGGGTCCTGCACATTGGCTCCCACCAACAGACCTCATTCTCTCTCTCGTATCCAGAGATCTGTGTCAGATTTCATTTGAATAGAGGCTTTTGCTGTTGAAAAAAGAAGTTGCAGTTGTTTAGAAAGTGATTTGATGCTCAAGCCAGGAGCAACGGAGTTCTAACCCATGTTACCCCACTTTCACTTTACTGGCCACATTCCCTGAGGGTGACTGAACCTTTCTGGGCTTTAGTGGTTCCACCAGTAATGCTAGAATCGTAGCACTGAACCCATAGGGCTGTTGGGAGGATTGCAATGAGACAACACGTGCACAATGTCATGGACACTCAGGAAATGTCCATCCTCAATGCCCTTCACCTTTCACCTACCTGACCCTGCCCAGCTTCGGGGCCCAGCCTCAGTTCAGCCCCCACCAGGCAGCCTCTGACAGCCTCACTTCTCCAGCTCCCAGTCACTTCTTCCCTCTCTGAGAGGACGAGGCATAGAAAGAACATTAGCGGTGGGATTAAAAGAGCTGGCTTTGAATTCTGACTCCAGTTTAGTGGCAGGAGACATCCGGCCAGAGACTTGATCTCTCTGAGCTTTGGTTTGCTCATCTGTGTAGTAGATCTGATAATACTTCCCTCGGAGGTAACTGGAAGTCAAGACAAGACAGTAAGTCAGGAATGTTGATATAGGTACAAAGCCCCCCTTGGAATTTATTTAAAATGCAGATTTACTGACCTTCCTATCAAGAGCTTCTGATACAGTTGATCTGGGGTGGAGCCCAAGAACCTGCAGTTCAGATGGGCAGGCAAGGTGACTGTGATACAGACAGTCCACCGAGAGGCGGTACAGCGTGTGCAGTATCCCAGGGTCCCGGGGCCTCACCCGATGGAGTACAGCCGAAGGCGGCACACTGCACACAGTCTTCTTTCCAGCTGCTCAGGCAGGACCACCTGCAAAGCCCCCTCGAGTCCTGAGATTGCCCCCAAAGCGCCACAGCACACGGCGGTCAGTGCTCAGGGCCTGCCCACTTCTTTCTGTCCCTCCCTGCTGTCCACCTGTCCTTGACCTTCACTCCCGTGGCTGCTTGGATGGCCATCCCTGTGGTAGCTACTGTCTGTGATGGGGACAGTGTCCAAAAGTGCCCATGATGTGGTATCAGATGAGGGCCCACCTCCAGGAGAGTATGAGGCTGCAGTGTGTGTGTCGCCATGTCACATTTGCCGCCAGGCCCTAAAATTGTATGAGTGTTACAAACTACCTCAGGCTAAAAGCCCCTCATGGCCTCTCGCCAGCGATCTTATCCTATTGGAGCTGAAAACAGCCCAAGGGCTGGGCAGGGGACAGATGCTATCCCTTCCCTACAAGACGCTGAGTTCCTGGTGTGGCCGACATGAATGATTCTCCCTTCCTCGAGTCCCGTGGCATCTCGCAAAGGGCTGGGCGCAGAGCACAAGCCCATAAGGGCCTCTCCCTGGTCGACAGCTCTAAGGGCATGCAGGCAGTGCTGTAGGTGACCCTCACCTCTTCTCAGCTCCATCCTTTCCCTGGGACGGTGCTACCTTATCAGAGCCCGAGGCCCAGGCTGCCAGCATGCTTCTCCTCGCCATCACCCCAGTGACAGCGCACCCCATATCCTTCTGGGGCTTTGGCACCTGGTCACAGTCTTCCTGCTCCCAAAGGCCTGTCATCATCCCAGAGGACTCCTTGTGGATGACGTGTTACTTCCCCACGCCTCACGGGCTTCCTAAACCTTTTCAGGGGTGGCCATTGCTACCACTCTATTCCTCTGTTCACACCCTTAGTTCCACCCTAAATTAGGGGCTCCCAAAGCTGACTGATTGTTTGTACCATCTGGGGAGCTTTAAAATACAGATTCCAAAGTCCCAGAGACTCCAGAAATGAGAGCCAGAAATTGGATTTGACATTCTGATGATCAGGTTGGGAGCACTGGAACTTGTTACCACATTGTGAAAACTGTTGAGATATAACCAGTAAAGTAAGAGCCGGGGCGATTCCATCTCATGGCTGAGATTCCATTTTAAAAGGCAGGGAGTTAGGAGGTAAGACTCTTAAAACATATTTTATGGTCGTCAGTCAGTCACCAACCCTATCTTAAGGCAGGGCAAGCAGCCCTAAATGAGATGTCCCCACTGCTTGAAGATAACCACTATCTTGGGGAAGAACAGGATCAATAAATTCCTTGTATTAAGTTTATCTTAAGAATTATCTAGAAGACTGACTATGGATAATGACATAATGTCTCTCAGTGGAGACAGACGTCATGAGACCACATGTCAAACCTATGCCCTCCCTGGCCCTTTGCCTAATTCTTGCAAGTCTTAAAAGACAGAACCCTATGCCTGTAAGCATGCTTCTCTTAGGTTGCCCGCACTCCCCTTTCTTCTAGTGTGTACTTCGCCTTAAATAAAGACTTCTCTCTGCCTTTACTTACCGCGTTTTGGCTCCGCACTCCTCCAGCGGTAAGCGTCTTTGTTACTTTGCTATTTCATTCTATTTTTCTAGACTTACACTCTAGTTTTCTCTCTCTTTCTGTGCTGATTTTGGCTTGCAAGTTCCCATCGCCTGGGTGACCCAGACAGGACTGCGTCTGTGCGATCACGCTCTTTAGTAGCCTGCCTGAAAATCTCCTTTCTTTGGGAAGTTCTCAGAACATAATCTCACTCCATCCAGTGCTCTGGGGCTCCCCCAAATCCTGGGGTGGTGGGGGACTTAGCTCCCATGCTCTGCAGATTCAAGTGGACCCTAGACACCAGGCCATTCTGGCTTTAGGAGTTGGCAAGGGATTTGCCACTGCAGGAGCTCCGTGAGCTTCCCTTCCCTCCCTCCGTTCTTCCTTGCTCTCTGGTGCCAACTGCTTGAACTCCCACTTAAGGAATTTCTTCCTTACCTACACTCCTCAGACCTGTTCGAGAATGCCTTCTCCCTCAGCATCAAGAGGCCTTCAGGTTGAGGTTTTACCTGGTGTGCAGGAGGAGACCTCCCCAGGGGCAGCTGCCCAGCAACACCCTCATGAAGTCACTGAGGCTTTCGACCCTTCTGTTTTCTTCTTGCCCCTCAGATTCCTCCTGTCTCAGTCTCTGTCCCACAGGCCAGCCTAGACTTCAGGAGCCACACTCCATAACACTCGTGTGCCTCCCCAGGCCCTCAGCCAAGTTTGCTGCCCCAACACCTGTCTGATAAAGCCAGAAGGCAGCCTTCTCACTCCTGCCACCAGGTTGTCCCTGGCACCCCCGTGGATCACTGCCAGATGCACAGGCAGGGAATCCACACTCCCCTGAGTCCTTTGGGATGCCTGGCCATCCCCTCATGAGTTGCCAGCCCCACCTCCCAGTCCCCTGCACAACCACTTCAAGTTTCCACTGGTTCCCTCAACACCCCCTTAGCATTCGTCACCTGTGCACATACTATGTGCTGAGCAAGTTAGACAGAGCTTCTGCCCTCCTGAAGCTAACAGCCCAGCCTGGGAAACAGATAAGCAATAATGAGCAATGCTCTTGACCATAGAAAAGGACAAGGCTATGCAGGCTTCCTGGGAAAACAAAGCTGCTAGGGGGGACCTGCCTTCCACAGCTAACCCCTGCTCCACCCGCACACCTGTGGCACCTGCAGCTGCCTGATCTCCTTCCCTAGGTTCCTGCAGGAAGAGGCGTCTGCCCTGCCTCACACACGGCCCCGCCCTCCCCTTCCCCTGCTGGGCTGTCTGGGATTAGCTCCTTTCTCAAATGTCCAGTCTCTTTTCTCTATTGCCTTATTCCTTTCAGCTCAATCTCTTCCACTTTATCATTGGTAATAGTATTAACTGAATAATAATATCTGATGAACTTTATGCAGGTAAGTCTCATTGACAAGATCACTCGCAAAGAATCAACCATAAAATAAAACGGCTGTTGGGTGTGGTAGGATGGCATGTAAGAGAGCAGAGAAATGTGAGGCCTGATAGGGGCCGGGCACTTCCCATGAGATCTCTTGTTTACTCCTCACAGCTTCGTGACATAGGTATTCATTTTTGCCTTGGAGAAATAAGGTGACTTGCCTAAGGTTGTAGGACTGCGGTGCCAGTCAGAAGCACTCCTGTGTATTCCAAGTACAAAGGGTGTTAATTCAAGGAGGTGGAGCCCAAGGCAGCTGCTGGCAGGGTGGAGGAATGAGTGAAGGTCCTGAAATCTTTGCTGAAGGTCAGCCTGAAGGCTCCAAAGTGGATGGCCTCCCAGAGCTCCCCTGGAAGCTGTGTGGAACCTCCAGGAAGCCCCTGCTGACAGCCTGGAGCTGTGAGCAAGTGAGAGCAGGCACTGGCCTGGAGGCACCTGCAAACCTCCCAACCTGGCTCTGTCTGCAGTTGTCTCTGGAAAAGAATGGCCTCTCCTCTGCTTTGCTTTCCAAATGTCATTGTCTCATGGGCAGAATCTAGACCAGAACTGTAAGCAGAAAGGGACCTGGGAACCCCAATTCCTGGAGGAGACGCTGGTGAGACACTGAAATGACCACAGGCAGTCCAGTTAGGCCACTGCTGGGCCAAGCTGGGGTCTGAGCTCAGGTCCTCAGACCCTCTAACCTTTGTCTCCATTTCTCAGACCCCACCAAGCCCTGCCAAATTTCTTTGTAAAGAGCTTCTTGCCTCTGCCACTCTAGAACTGCCTGAAATACCATCAGTGGGCATGGAAGGCTGTGGTCTACTGACCATGGTCTAAACCCTTAGGCACTTTCCTTCTTCTAAAACAATACTTGCTGTAGAATCAAACTCAAACCCTTGAGGGATCAGTTTCCAAACTGATTTTGAAGTGCCTTTAGAAGAAGAATGTTTCGTACAAATATTACATAGAATTCCACTCTCCATGGTGGGTGCTGTGGCACTTCTGGGTGCCATGCTGACTATACCTCTTTCATCTTCCCTGGGCCAGGCTGGGTGACAACCTGGCTTTGGAGAACCTTGAGCAGAAGAAGGGAAAGGAGCTTCCTAGCAGCCCAGACAATCTTGGCAAGTAGCACAGGGTTGTGGGAGTGAAGTGCTGACACAAATATTGTTCTCTTTGCTCCTACTCTTGCAGGGGGCTATTATAGGTCAAGGACCAGATATCTTTGGAAAGGGGTGGGGCTTCAAGGTTTAATATCTAGGAATGGAGCTAAAAAGAAAGTTGTGTCCCTTCAACTAAAATTTGCCATGGGCCTCACCATCTTTTCCCCAAGTAGCTTTGGCTGGGAGGACTGGGGACACTTCATTGACAAAACGCAGTGTCCTGGAATGGGTGGGGCCTTCCTTACAGAATTTCAGAGCCCATAGTTTTGTTCTGTCTTCCTTCCCTAGTTCCTGCAGAACCTCAGGCCAGTGCTTGTGTGTGTGTGTGTGTGTGTGTGTTCATTTAGGTGAGAGAAACACTGGATCCTAAATTTTCTTGATAAATTGCAAAGCTTATGAGATATATGTGTATCCTGGGCCAAGACAAATGTGATTTTGGATTATTAAGTCTACATGACAAATGAGTGCCTATTAATCTTATTTACCTTGAGTGAATTAGCAGGAACTAGAAAGAAATAGAAAGAAAAATAATTGTCTTTCTGCTTCTTTGTAGGGAACAGCTGATGTGGAGAAAGCCCTGAGAACAGGAGCATAAAATCATACAATGCTGGAACTGAGAGAAACCTTTATCCACCTAACTCAACAAACATGTATGGAGGACCTCCTAGTCCTGGGGATTCAAAAGCCAACAAAAGAAAACTGTTCCAAATCCTCAAGAAGCTCAGAGTCTAGTAGAGGCAATGACTAGTGGGGAAACTGCAACAGTGGAAATTTGGCCAATGATAAAGTTTGTACAAGGTTAGGGTGGGCTCTCATGAACTCGTTTGGGGTCAGGGAGAGAGCCATGGAAGACTTCCTGGAGGAAGTTATATCTGAGTTGGGTTTTGTTATATGAATAGGAGTTTGGCAAGAAAAAATTTGGGGGGAACATTCTTGTTAGAAAGGAGAACAAGGGCTTATTAACCCAGGAGGTGAGTCCAGAAACCAATAGTTTGAAGGTACAGAGAGTGGAGGGAGATGAAGAGAGAGGTGGGAGGGGACCAAGCCTGAAAACTGAGCTGATAATGGGTCTGGATATCTTCTCAGTGATGGGTGGTGGGGAGGCTAGGCATTCAAGAGTGTGAAGTAGTGGAGAGACCACCTTGGTGTGTTATGGAGGATACAAGGCTGGGAGCAAGGGAGCCTCATGAAGAGACTGCAGTGCATGGGGCCTAGAAGCCAGGCAGAGGTGACACGAAAGCAGACAAGTTGATGGACTGTATTAGTTTCTTTTTGCTGCTGTAACAAATTACCACAAATCTCATGATTTAACACAGCACGCGTTGATTTTCTTACCGTTTTGGAGGCTGGAAGTCCAAAACCAGCTTCCCAGGGCTAAAATCATGTGTCAGGAGGGCTGACTTTTTCTGAAAACTCTAGGGGAGAATGTGTTCCTGGGTCGCCTGCCCAGCTGAGAGGCTTCCTCCATTCCTGACTCTCGGCCATCTTTATCTTTAACACACGTCACTCCAGCCTCTGCTTCCTTCACCACTTCTCCTTCTGTCTGCCTCTGAGTCTCCTGCATCTCTTACACAGGTAGTTGTGGGTATCCAGGGCCCACTTGGATAATCCAGGGTAATCTCCCATCTCAAGGTCCTTAATCACATTTGCAAATTTCCTTTTACCAAGTAAAGTAAAATTCACAGGCTCCAGGGATAGGATATGGATATATTTGGAAGGCCATTGTTCAGCCCACCGCATGGGTGCAAGGGACTTTGGGAGATGTCCCATGCCTCCCTCCCCTGCCCCCGCCCATCCTCACTTCCTGGGAATCACCTAACAGTCATAGAGTAAGTACCCATGCCCTTGTTCAGGATCTGCTTCTAGGGGGATCCAGAGCATGACCTTGGCAATGGCTGTTCCCATGGGGCCATGGATGAGCTGGGGACAATGCGGGGAGCACCCCTAGGCCTGTGAAGGAGCACCGAAGGGGAAAGGCTGTCCCCATGAGCCCTAGAGTGGTCCTGGGGCCCCCCTCCTCATCTGCAGCATGCAGTCCTTGGTGATTCCACCATGACCTGGGTTCCCCGAGTCCGCTCTGCAGAAACTCCTTCCGGGGCCCTTGAACACCCGTAGGCCATGTCACTGGGAATCTGCCTGCCCAAAAGTACTGAGTGCCTGCGGCTACCCGCTTCCCCTCCCCGATGGTAATGCTCTCGTATTTCAACACAGGCCTCCAATGTCTTAGAGAAGGAAGGAGATTATGCTTCATGGAGCACTGGTATGTGTCCAGCGCTGCTATCTCACTTAATTTTCAGAACCACCCCATATTCCCATCTTTTAGGTGGGGAAACTGAGGCTCAGGGGAATTAAGTAACATGCTCAGGTCTCCCCAGACCAGTGAGTGGCAGAGCTGTGCTTGGACATGCATCTCCTCTCTAGGCTGACTCAGCCACGTGACAGGTATTTGAAGATGGTACCTACACTCAGCCACGCCTTTCCTTTCCTGTCACAGACCCAAGATCAAGTTTCCTTTAGACAGTTCTCCAAGGGGCACAGCCGTCTGACTTCTCACCTCTCGGGTGCCATTCTTGGTCTGCGTCTCTAGTGACATGTGGCACCCAGGGCTGGTACCTTTCCAAATGAAGTCTGAGCTCTGTGCCTGTTACCTCCATTGGCCTGAACTTTACACTTCCGTCTCAGATCCCAGGATCACATTCACTGCTGAAGCAGCCGCAGCCCTATGTGGGCTCGCATGAAGCTTTCGGGCCACCCAAAGCCCCTGGGTCTTTTCACGTGGACTGCTACCAAGTCAGGATACTCCTGGGAAAGTTACTCATTTTGAATCCAAATGCAGGCATTGTCATTTGTTAGGATGGAGGTTTTCATGGTTTGGGCTAATATTACAAGAAGAAGAAATGCAATAGGTGTTGATTTCTCTGTATTGTCATCGACTGGCAATTAACAGATTCATATTTGTGTCTCATATTCCCTAGTGGATTTCCGGTTCCTTGAGGTCAGAAGACATGCTTTATCTCCCCCAAGACTTGGAACAAAGGTTTTCAGACAGTAGGTACTCTGGAAGTATTCCTCTGGTCTGAGGGTCGGCAATTCCACTCTCAGGCATTAATTCTGCTTCCCATAGCCAGTACCATCCCTTCAGGGTGCTACTAACAGCTGACTTCTGTACACAAAATGCTCCCATGTGAACCACCCGGGTAGACTGGCTTCTGAATAGAGTTGCAGGCAGTAAGGAGGGATAAAGGAAAGAGCGGTGGCCCTGGAGCTGAGAGATCTGTCTGGGTCTGAATCCCAACAACAGTATGTAATTATGTGCTGTTTCCTCCCAGGTAGAAAGGGACAATAAAAACAGGTAATACGCATTTCCCTGTATGGCCCTGGAAGATGGCTGGTTAGCCAGAGACGGGTAAAATTCCTCAAGGGAGGAACAACCTAAGACAGGCACAGTCGCAGGGGGGCCATCAGCTGAGAATTTGGGGATCAACAGAGGTGAGGCTCAGAACCTCACCCCCCCTGCTTTGAGAGAAATCTTCTGCATCCGTGGATGTCTTGCTGCCCTTGTCTAGCCTGGATTAATACTTAGTCCATAGGCACACACCTGATCATCTGATCATCTACATTTGCCCTCTTACAGCACTAAACTATGTTTTCTACCTTTATCTTGCATCTACCTACCACTTCAGCATTTTATTAAAAATAAAAATAATAATAATAATAGAGGGAGAAATGTGGGATCAACACATAAATCAAGTACAAAAATCAAATGAATATTCATATTTGACCTGATTGTTTATGGGTCATAATGCGTGATCAAAACCGAAAGTTTCTGTGATGAATGCCCTTGCACTGTTCACCATGTAAGAACTTATTCACTATGTAAGAACTCGTTCACCATGTAAGAACTTGTTCGTTATGCTTCAGCAGAAGATTGGAGACTGACGAGAATTAGGCTTGAGATGGATTAATGATTGTACATTGAGCATTGACCCCCCTATACTGAATTTTATTGTTGTTAACAACCATTTGATCAATAAATATGAGAGATGCCCTCTCAAAAAAAAAAAAGGCACTAAAATATAAAGTCTTCTTCTAAAAATATTTTATTGCTTATGAAACATAATTCATTTGCCCTTGAACAACACGGGTTTGAACCGTGTGGATCCATTTATATGCAGTTTTGAAAAATAAACATATCGGAAAATATTTAGAAGATTTGCAACAATTTGAAAAACATGGTCTTTTCTCTAGCTATTAGTAATTAAGTGTTTGGTGAGTCAAAAGTATAAGCAGATTTTCATCTGCATAGGGGTTGGCGCCCCTAATCCCTGTGTTGTTCAAGGGTCAACTACTGTGATAATTCTGACACATGGATAACAACAAACTTACAAATTACAGAAAAAATAAAATTTTTGGTTTCACAATTTATGTAACACAATAAATAATACTTGATTAACATGATAACCTGAAAAAAAAAAACAGGTAATACGTATTGAACTTACTATAAATTGATCAGTATTTTATGCCCATAATCTCAACCCACTGCATTGGGAATAATTAAAATCACCATTTTTTAGGTGAAAAAAAAACCCGGAGACACAGAGTCATTGAATAATTTGCTCAGGATCACAAAGGCAGAGAGGGGCAGAACTCGCATTGTATCCCACAAGGTCTGCTGCACTCTTAACCATTAGACATAATATATGTATTGCCTCAAAGATTATTGCAAGAGTTAATGAATACTTGGGTAAAGCACCTCTTCCCATGTGCCTGGTACATGCATTTACTAGTAAGTGTTCAATGAATGCTAGTTCTCTCCCCTGCTTCCTCGCCCACTTCCTTGTCTCCTGCCTTAGGGCCAAGCTGCGACAAGTGGGTGGAAGTCGCAGAGTTACTTTCAATCCAGTGAAAGGAAGAACTTTCTGATGATGGAGTCCTCTGGCAGAGACCTCTGCTTTTGGGAGGGGAAGACAAGAGCCCAGCTGATAGCCACTGGTGGCTGGACTCTTTCCTCAGTTCGGAGAAGTGAGAGATCGCCATGGGAGGGTTCGCTGGGAGCTCTTAGACCTTTGAGCAAAGAATTCACTCATTCACAGAGTCATTCTTGATCCTTCTCTCTCCCTTGTCCCTCCCATACAATTCATCACCAGTTGTGTTGACTCTATCCCCAAATACTCCATCATTCCTCAGCCTCTCTTCATCTTTATAGCTACCACCTGCTCCGGCATCTCTCCCTTGGACCTTGAGATTGGCCACCTAAAGGAGAGTGTGATGTTTCTGACCTTCCCTTTTCCCCCTTGTCCATCCATAGAGCCCTCTATAGGGCCTTTCTAAAACATTGTGATTATTTCCCACCTCAGCTCGGGACTTTCAGGGCCTTTCCATGCCTGTAGAAAAGGTCTGATCCTACAGGGGTGATTTTACTAGTCATCCACAACCTCTTGGGGCCATCAAAGGCTTCCCCTGGGCCTTTGCATATGCTGTTTTCTTTGCTTGGGACCCTTCACCCACCCTCTCTCTCTGGCTAACTTTTTCTCCTCTTTCCAATCTCAGCTTGTACATTTCTTCCTCTTGGCAGTTGTTCTTGACACCCTGTTCCTCCCTCCTTACTCCAGTTGGTGGGGTGAGTCCACCTTTCCCATGTTGTCAGAGCCCCCACCTCTTATTTCAGCTCTGGGGCCTAACCTGTGTCACATACCACAGCTTTTCTTGAGTCCTCCAAGCACCAAGCCCCTGGCTAGACCCTGAGGATGGAAGGATAAATGTGCCGTGTTCCAGGGCTTAGAGGGGCTTACCATGAGATAGTGAGGTGGGTCTAGGCCAGATGGGATAATGTGTTGGCCAAGTTGAGCCAAGGTATTCTGGGAAGGAGCACAGGGAAGACAGACCACCCAGCCTGAGAGGGTCTGGGAGGGCTTCCTGGAGGAAGAAGTGCTGAAGCAAGCTTTTAAGGTCTCAGTAGGATTTATGAGACCTTAAAGGGAAGGAGGGAAGTGGATGCCCAGCTAGAATCCCAAGTGAGCAAGGCAAACTGGGAATTGCAGGAGGTCTGAGCTAAGACTGGTGTGATCGCGCAGACAGCCGACTTGCTGGGTGAGCAGGAAAGGATTCGTGGAGGCCCCCAGACTTCTAGAAGGGCACTAGGGGTTGGAGGTGCCTTTTGGAAGTATACAGGGGGACTAGGTTCTGGGGGACAACGGGATGAAGGGGTTAGGAGCCTGTTTGATTTGGAGTCCCCATAGGACCACCATGCGGGAAATTGCTTGGTGGAAAGGGCACTGGAGGTGGGGAGGCAGCACAGATAAAGGCCAAGAGACCAGAGGGACCTGGGCAGGTGAGACATTGAGAACAGCTGGCTGGGGCCTGGGGAAAGAGGAGGGAGGGGCTAGTGATAAAGGCGGATGGTCAGCTGGAGGATGTGCCTGGGGCGACTGTACCAGAGAACTGAGAGCCAGATACTGTACTAAATGCTTTTTAAATATCACTTCTTATCTTCCCAACAATGCTGCACCAGCCTGTCTCACAGATGGTAACATGGAGGCTCCCAGGGGATAAAGGACTTGCTCAAGACCATACAGCTCCGGCTGGGGCCTGTGCACAGCAGGTACGCAGCATATATGTGTGAATGGTGGATGGACTGGAGGCATGAATGAATGAATAATAGAATTCAAGCCCAAACATGTCTGGCTCTTAGCTCGTGATCTAGACTGTCTTGGATCTTATTTCCCGAATTCTCTCCATCTCACTGGCAATAATGATAATTTGGGTACTGGGGAAGATCAACAGCATGGTATTCCCTTGAGCTTGATGTGCTGATTGCTTTGAGCAAAGCCCCCACTTCCCTCAGCCATCCCTCCAAACCAGGAGCTCACAGGCCACATGCTTTCTCCCTTCTGGAATCTTCCCTAACTGTTCCTGGGGCAGCTCCACGCCAACTACACAGCTGCCCTTTTGAAGACGCTGTTTGCTTTTCCTGTCTCAAGTTTTATCATTTTCCCCAGGAAAATATTTGTCTTCCCATTACTTTAATCATGCCTCCTGGGTCCAGTGGGGAGCCTTGGAGAAGTAGTCCTGTGTTTTGTTTGCTGTACTGGGAGAACAAACAGGTTTGTTGACTTACCTGAGTTTTCCCAGTAGGTGGACCCCTCAGAGCAAACACGGAGTAGGCCTGCCTCCTGCCCCTTGGACCTGATGTTGACTGTGGAGCATTTAAACAGGAAGGTCTTCCGTTAAGCAGGGCCCAGTGGGCCAGGCTGTTCGCTCTGGCTTACCTTTAAACAGGCGGCCCTTTCATCAAACGAGGTGCCTGAGTTGGGCCTGAGCTTCTGCTGAGTCCAGGAAACATTCTGTCTACCTCAAATTGCAGCCCAGCCCTCTAATTCTTAAATGAATTGATCTAAGAGGGAGACTTCAAAGTGAAATTGTTCTAGAGATGATGGGTGGGATTAGGTGGGGGCTGTGACCAGGAAGACCTTTGAATTTATTGGTATGCAATGGATCCTGGACTTGGAGTCAGAGAGGTCTGGTCCAGCGTTAGTTACTGGTAGCCTCCTTGTAATGTGTCTGTGTTGCCGAGGGTTGAGCTGATACTTCAGTCATTCAACAAATGTTCTGTGAGCACCTCCTAGGTTCCAGCACTTCTTTAGGTGTTAGGTATGCATCAGTGAACAAAGCAGGTTCTAGTCCCTGCCCTTTGGAACTTACATTCCTGTAGAAGAGGGTAGATAAACATAATGCATAAGAAAAAATATGTAGCTGGTTAGAAAGGGAATGAAAAAAACAAAGCAGGATAGGGTGATAGAGAAAGCCTTATGGAGGGGGTACAGTGTAAATAGGGTGGTCAGTGTAGGCTTCACGAAGAAGCTGCTATTTGAGTAAAGATTTGAAGGAGGGAAGATACTTAATTCCAGGCACATCTGATTCCAAAGACCAAAGTCATAAGCTACACCTTCTCTTTCCCAGCGACTGAGACCAGGCTGCTGGTCACAGAGTAGTCAATGCTCTCCAAGTGTTCATTCCTCTCTCGGCCCTCTTCCTTCGAGGGTCTCTCGGGCATCCCTCCACCAGGGGGAGAGGTGGGGTGGGGCTTCTGGCAGGGTAGCACTGCCAGAGCAAGGGTGGGCATAAGGCGGTGAACCCGGGGAGCAGGTGGTCACCAAGATGGCCATGGTTGGTCTTTAGGGTGGAATTCACCCTGGGTTGGGGGTGGAGTTGAACCGGGAGGCGTGAGTCTATCTAGGGAAGCGAAGGCTCATGCATGGACCACTGTACTCCCTATATTTGCTCTAGAGACAAAAGGACTTAACATTTATTGAGGGCCTACTAGGAGCCAGGTGCTTTAAGGTACTTCAAGGTGCTTCAAAGGGCTTTCCTTCCATGTCATTCTCACAATAGTCCTCTGAGGTGCAGTATGATCTCCATTTTACAGGTGGGGACGCTGAGGCTCCGAGGTTGAAAGGCTTGTGTGGCTGGCTGGCTGGGATATAGATCTGAATCTGCCTGACTCCACAGACCAGTTAACTTTTTCAACACGGTCATTATCAAGTTCCTCACTGAGCGACCACCCACATCACTGTCACCGCCAGCGTGGTCATCAGCTTTACCAACGTCATCAACGGAGACATGAGCGCTGACATCACTGTCAGCATCCGCCTCATCTGCAGCATCCTGTTGGCGGCCCCAGGATCACAGCAGCAGCGCGACAGTCTAACCGGTAACTAGGTAAGTGGTAACTAGGCTTCGTGTTAAGTCAGATCATCTCTCTCAGCTGCAGCCTCCTTATCCATACAGTGGGGAAAAGCATGTCTGCCTCAGAGGGGAGTGAGATACAGAAATCAGTCTTGGGTTTCCTCTGAGGCTGCTCTTGTCAAGATCATCAGTAATCTCTGTAGCTGTCCTCACACTACTGGCCCCCCAGGAGCCCTTGAGGCGTCTGACCACTTCCGCCTTTGCTCCGCCTGGCTTTATAATGTTTTCCTTCTAACTCACTGAGGCCCCCTCCTCTGCTGACTGTCTTTTTTACTGACCCTCTAAGTATTTGAATGTTCCAGAGCTTGCATGGAGCTCCCCCCTTTCCTCATCCAGGCTCATTAACTGCTTCCTCCCTAGTCCCTGTGACCATTGTGTCTCCCCCTTGGACTGCAGTAACCCTGCCATCACCAGGGCATGGGCAGGGAAGTGGACCTCAGAGTAGGCTGCTGCGCCCTCAGGAGGGAGGAGGACCCCTTCCCAGGCCCACCTGGGACTAAATGGGGATACAGGGCCAAACCTGAGCAGGAATTTTTTTAGGTAGTTTGAGGGGTCTCTGTCCCTTGAATCTACATCCATTTAATCTTCCTGTGGCTTACTGGGTCTGCATTGTCTCAGGTGATCAGAACTCTGGGACTCCTTCCACCGCAAACACTGTGTTGTCAGTGACAGAGAACTTCTGAGAGAGGTGCTCCCGTCACCTGGGGGCTTCCATTTAGAAAAGCACTAAACGGAGAGATAAAGAAAGATCTCCAATCAGTGGCTGGGGATAGTCACAGGATTCTTTCCTGGAAACTCTGAAATAGCACTCTTTGGGGGCTACTGTTTCTGCCCCCACATCGGGCCCATCCTGAAACAGATGGTCCCCCTTTGGGCTGTTCTCACACACATGAGCAGAGGGATTCTTTTAGGTCCTCTTGGCCTCAGGAGCATTTGAATCAGATGCCAGGAGAAACAGATTGCCTCTCCCTTATTTTGGGGGCTGTGGGTGGATGGCTTTGAGAGATCTCGTCCAAGAATGTGTTTTCTCTCACGTCCTCAGGATGTGATGCACTTCACTCTCTGCTCTTTTGAGGCCAGCATAAACGTGAGCTTTGCAGGGGAGACACCTGCACGGCCTCGGCCACCCCTGCTAGGAGAAATGGGGCGGGCAAGTCACTTCTGGCACCATGCTCTGTGTTCTTTGCACAGGGCCACCCCACTCCACAGTCGGCTCCCCCGCTGCTAGATTAACGATCCTAAAATAGCTCAGTGCCATGAGGCAGTTCCATGCTCAAGAGCCATCCAACGTTTCCCATTTCCCCTGGAATAAAGCCCCAGGCTTCAGTCCCGCCTTCAAGGTCCCTGCAGTCTGGCCTGTGTTGGCTTTTTCAACTGTGACCTTCATTCCTCCTCTACCAAGTTCTTGCCTCCAGACAGACAGGCATCACGCTGCCTCCACACCACTCTCTGGATTAAAAAGCCCTCTCCACCCCCTTGCTGCCTATCTAAACTTCTTTTTCTTCCAGACAGGCCTAAGTCCAGCGTAGCAAAGCGCTGCCTCCTCACCTGGCAGTCTTCCTGGGTTTCTCATTCATTCCCAGACCCATAGGACCACCTGTTGATTCTCCTGTGACTCACCACCACGACTTCCCCTGCTGAGAAGAGCTTATTTCTAGAGGACTACTTGCTAAGGTGTTGTCTGGGAGTGGAGAACCATAGGCCATAATACAGTCGCCCCTGGCTAGTCCCTGTAGAGCTCTTACCACCTGAAGAGGGGACGAAACAATAAAACTGCAAGGAGAGAATCTGGTAGAGAAGTCCCAGGGGCAGTGACCTTCCAGGAGAGGCGCAGTCAGTCTGGGGAGAGTTCCCAGGGAGGGGGCAGGAAAGGAACCCCCAGATTTTTCTGATCTTTCTGAATTTCGGTTCTTTCCATTCTCTTGCTGGGGCCTGCTGTCCTTGGCTGAGGCCATGCGGAAGCCAGAGGGTAAGAGAGCCATTACACCAGCCCCCACAGGTCCTTCCAGGGCAGGCAACAGAGGGCAGGAGGGCAGGAGGGCAGAGAACAATCCAGAGCACAGATGAGGGGGAAGGGAGATTATATGTCAGAACTGAGATTTCTGATGGGTAAGTTGAGAAAACTTTGAATGTCACAAGTAGAAAGGTTCTCAGGGTCAAGCTGTTCACCTTAATTTCACAGATGAGAAAACAGAAGTGCAGAGTGGGTTCGTGCTGGTCCGAGACCACACAGTCAGGTGGAGTCAGAGATGAGGCCGGAGTAAGTGCGAACTCCACAGTTGATTAGTAAACTGGTTCTTTGGGACAGACTACCTAATAAATTACACAAGAGGAATGCGGGTTTAAATCTTACTGGCTACGCTGGCATGCTTGATAACTGGTGAGATGCCCCAATGGGGGTCGATTTGCAAGGGGTGGTTGACAGTCCTCCAGGGAACAGAGTCCTCCAGAAGGCAGAGGCCACTAACAATGCCACTAATAATGTTCACGCAGCTGTGAGTGACCTGAGATCAGAAACGCGGCATGGTGATTATTTTTCAAGGCCGTTCCTCACCTGGCTTCCTGGGCATATATTTGAATCCCCCAGAAAGCTGTGTGTGTGTGTGTGTGTGTGTGTGTGTGTGTGTGTGTGTGTGTGTGTGTGTGTGTCTGTTTTATGGGTGCAAGGCTCTGAAGTAGAACCTGAAAGAACCGCTGTAAGACCCTCTTCCAAGCTGTGCTGCTTTGGGGCCCCAAAAGCAGCCCATGACACAGAGAGGAAAACCCATGCTCTCCTCACCGCAGACCTCACTTCGTTTCAGTTCTCTTTCCGTCAGTTTCCCTCTGCTCCTTTACGGAAAATTAAAGCAAATGTACGGTGCTTTACAATTTTGAGACATTCTTTTCTTACTCCCTCTATTACCCCACAGCAAGCCTGTGACTGAGCAAGGGCAGGGCTTATTATATCCAACTGTCAGAAGAGGGGGTGAATTCGGGAAGGCTGAAGAATGGGCCAAGGGCACGCGGGCAGAAAGGGGCGGAACCGGACGGTGGGCGGGACCCCGAGGACCACGCCCTTCCAGTGGCGCTGCATTCGGTGCCCTGGACCTTCTCCTACTGTTTCTCTCCCCTTTCAGCTCATCCCTCTGGTCTGATAGGCTCGAAGCACTCCTTCAGGAACTTTCTGGCGTGCTCCTTGGTATCAAGAGTGAGTACGCAGAGATGTGCCTGTTGGCAGAGCCTCTGTCTCCACGGGGAGAGAAACAAACTGGGTGACTTTCCCCATCTTGTACCAACCTAGGGGTTATTTGCAGACAATACATGAAAATTACAGCACCATAAGCCACTGAGAAATCTTCCCTTGAACCGATCAGATTCTGACATCTGCTTACTGTTTAATTATCTTCTGACTGAGGAAATGGAAAAGTTGACGAATAGTTTAACCCAACGAAGAGTCAGGTTCCTTGTCTTCCCCCCTTTGTGAGCATGTTTGTAGAACCCTAATCTGCCAGTATTGCCTCGTCTCTCTGGGACCCTGGCAAAAAACATAGACAAATATTTATATTTCATGAACTCAAGATGGTTTTCATACCATTTTCATGTTTAACTGATTTCAAATGAATGACAATGGCCCTTAATGTGGTTACAAGCATTTGCCATTAATTTTCACTTAAAATTGGATCCAACCGGTATATATGCCTACACTGCACTCCAGTTCTTAATGATTTGCCTTCCAAAAACATGGGCTGCTTCCCACTGGCTGATTGGCACAACAGCTTCGTGGGGGCATCACTCTCCTATTATATGGGAACAAAAATTAAGTTCAGAATATCACTCCTACTTTGGAACTCTGGGCGAAGGCCACAGGAGTGAGGCTGGCTCTGCACACCAGCCCATCCGTAGCTGCCGGCTCCAGCTTCCGGCAGGAGGCAGGCCTGGGTTGCCAGGGCGCACACGAGTGTGGTTCAAAGTCTTCTAGCACTGAAAACACTTTCTGGTGTCTTTCTCCTTTGGCTTTTGCAAGCAGTGGGGTCTATTCTAAGTTCTTTGTGAGGCTTCAAGTCTTCACCCCTGTTGGGAGCCGGGGCTATGTCCCTTCCCCCACGTCTGAACGCAGCATGGGAAAGCACAAGCTTGAGAGCAACCGGTGCAGTCCTTGGAAGTTATCTGCTCACAAAAACATATCTTGTCCTTGAAGATGAGCCAAGACTCCTCACTCTGAAAATAGGGAGACCTTGAGGATGTGTGAAAACACCTCCCCGCCAGCGCCACCTAAGGTCCAATTATCTCCTGACCCACCCCTTACTTGCTACTTGTATAAATTGAGTCTGTAAACAATAAACTTGGCAGGCTTGATCAGACATCCTGTCTTGCTGGTCATTCTTTGTGTCCCTTGCTTGTTTCATTTCTGCAGGCGTCTCGGGCACACTCCACGTTCGTCCTGTGGGACGGGACACACCCCATTGGTTTAAAACATTGATGGCGGAAAAGAGCGGGATTGTGACCGAAAGAGGAGTGTGAACCAGAGGAATTGGGTTTTCTGCTTTGAAAAATGTCATTTAATTCGATGGTGTGAAGTTTCTGCTTAATCAGTATAACCATATAATTTATTTAAACATTTTTGTAGGGGATAAATATTAAATTGGATGGAACGTTGGGAAATAGGCTTAAACTGGAGACAAGGCCCCCCTGTGAATGAAGTAGGCATTAGACCACATGGCAGAGGATGGGGGTGGCATGTTGGTTTCATACCCATGTCAACTCTGAAAGAAAGAGTGCATTGAGGAGGGCAATGCAGCTGCTTCTGAGCTCAGGGAGAGAGTTCCTTCATTGATTAGCGATGTCTGCCCTGGCTGCTGGGAAGGAAATGGCTGTTCCTGGATGGGATGCTCTTCAAAGGCCCTTTTGACTCTCTTTTTGTGATAAGGAATAGCTGAAAAGTGAAACAGGCCAACTTCCCTCTCTGGAGGTAAAGACTTTAAAAAGCCAGACCAGGAGGCCTAAGGCAGTTTCTCAAACATGAATGTGCATACTTGTATCTTGTTATAAATGCAGTCTCTGAATCAGTAGATCTAGGGAAGAGCCCAATGTTCCACATTTCTAACACTCTCCCAGGTGACGCTGATGCTGTTGGTCTATGGGCTGCACTTTGAACAGCAAACATCTAAGGCCGCCCTCTGAACCTGGGGCAGTGCCCCCTCATTAGCAGCTTAATAGCTTCCACATGCAACAGACATTCATTAAGTACCTTCTGTGTATATGCTCCTTTCCAAGCACTTGTCATGGATCATTTAATTTATTCCCCCAGACTGCCTTTGAGGTTGGGTAGGTTATTTCCCACACCTCTTTTAAAAAGTTTTATGCAGGTGCAGTGGGTTTCAGTGGCTGTGTGAAGGTCTATACATGGCAGAGCTGGGACTCACACTCAAGTCTTCCCCTGTACCGCATTGTCCCTGGAAGCACCTAATTCATAAATCTAATTGTAGAGCTACTATTACCAGTGCCCTCAGCTTAAATGGGGCAGCTCTTGGAGCTGTGCCAAGAGAATGGACTGATGCCAAATGAGCCCTCAGATCATGTCAGAAGGCCAAGTTTTGCCTTGGTGAACCCTGGCTCTACCACCTCAGATGGTCATTAAGGCAGGCAGGAAACATCCCGTGATCCTGGGTTTGTGGGAAGGAGCCCTTTTTGACCTTATGAGGGTTTTGGAGCCAGACAGACCCAGCTTAGAATCTAGCCACATTAACTGACCTTGAGCAAGTTACTTAACCTCCTTAAGTTAAGGTCCCCTCACTTGTAAAAAGAGGATGATAAACATTCTTGCCTTTCAAATTTGTTGGGAAGATAAAAACTAATAATGGCATAAGATGCATGGTATGATGCATGGCACAGATGGGCACTCAATTTCTTCCTTTTGCCCTTGAAACGACCTTATTGGCTTCGTTTTTCTATTCACCACACAAATATAACCATTTTAGAGTCTCCTTTAATGCAATGGAATAATCTGTTTAAAATGGTCTCAAAGCAGAAGTTTAATGTGGTGCCTTCCCCACATACAATAAGATAAGGAAATGGTATAAATTAACCATCTTTCTTCCCTGACATGACAAAAAATATTTAAACAAACCTCAAAACTTATATTCTAAAGTAAAACATGGCAGCATCAAGAGATAGTCAGTCAACATAGAGAAATCTGAAAATTCAAGCAAACTTTGGAGCTTCCCATTGTGAGTTGGCATCAGTGAATAGTGAAACCGTCGCTAAGTTTTGCAACTTCTGCCGCCTTGTTTCTTCAGCGAGTGGTGTTAATTCTGGTAAACGTTGTTGTCAGGGAGCGTTCCTTAAATAGTTTTTAATTGGTTTTAATTTGGAGAAAGAATGTTCTGCTTAAGATACAGGGGCTCAACTTGTCAAAAATAAAAAAATTAACAGATAACATTCTACAGAAAAGCATGTAGATACGCTGTGCCGTTCCATGCAATGCATGACTCCTTTGGATTTTGGCAGTTTCACTTGTTAATGACTTTCACAAAGCAGTAGTATAATTGGTAATGCCTCTAATGGGGCACTGGGACATATTTCATCTTCTGCTCTTCACAGTGGACTTTTCCTCCACATGAATTAATGAGGATAATGGGAAAAAATGCAAACAAGACAGCAATTGCACTTAGCCCTGAAATTTCAGGTCTATGTGGGTCATTAATGTTATCTATTACCTGTGAAAAAAGGATAAAGATGACAAAATATTTCTTCTGAAAAATTCTGCTGAAGATCAAAGTCCGGTCTGTCAGACTGACACTCAACAAAGAAACAGGTAGAGCAAATGATGCAAATACCTTTTTGTTATCGTGGCATCTTGGCAAAAGTTCAGCCAAAGTAGTCTTCCTTCCTTCCTTCTTCTTTCTTCGTTTGTTTCTTCATTTTCATTCATTTGTTCCTTCCTTCCTCTTTCCTTCCTTCTTTTTTTCCTTCCTCTCTCTTTCACGTACCTTTGAATGCATGAACCAGTAAAAAATTCTGTATCGCTTCAGCTAAGGGAGGAACAGCTGCTCTGACAGCTCCATCTTTGCAAATGCCAGCCTAGGTGCCCGCATTCTTGTGGCTATAAAGGCAGCAGAGGTTCATACACTTTCCCAGGAGTTGGCAGATATTGCCAAAGAGTAATATACTATGTTCAAATGGCATCTGGCATAAAATATGTATTAGAAACATTTTTTCCAAACTAGAATAAATTTGAATTATTCAGGGGAAAATTGACCAGCACAGTGACCGACACAACTACACTTATGTACTATGTACTATGACCTTGCATTTGCTTAGCCAATAAGATGTGAAGAGTCAGGATTTAAGTGCTTCTGTCTAACAGGCAGACGTATGTATTTATGATTTTACTGGTCATTGGCTACGGGGTAGATCTACTTGAATAGTGATGGGATTTCACTCGCTTGATTGTCATGGAAGCTAGAGTGAAAGTCTGTTGATGTCCAGCTTTGTTTATTTACCAAGCGTGTCATGTGTATTTAAGAGCCAGCTGTGTGGTCGCCTAGCCAGCTCATGACTCTTAAAAGCCAGTTGCCTATGTGATAGCCTTAGCTGGTTTCAATGGAACTTTTAACGCATAGGGGCCCCTGAAACAGTGCATCATCCTAGTTTGACATGGGAGCCCCGGTTTCCCACTCTCACCATCCCAACTCCTGGTGACAAGGCCTCCGCAGCCTGGCCCCAGCTTCAGCTCCAGCTTCCCCCACCCGGAGCCCCGTCTTCCGCACGCAGCCTTGCCCAGCTGAGCAGGACTTTAGCCCTTCTGTCCCTGCTCCTCTGCTCTGCTGTTCTGCTCTGCCGAGTTTCTTTTCTTTTCTGCCTGCATCCATCCTATTCACCCTTTAAGACCCAGCATAGACCCTGTATCAGCTGGGGTCCTGCCATGGAACAGGTGATGGTGCACCAGCAAGGGAGATGGGAGAGCGGAAAGGAAAGGACTATTTGAGGGAATGGCTTGGGTGCAGGGGCGGCAACAACAGATGCTGCAGCCCCCTGGGTATGCTGACAGCGGGGAGCTGCGGGGGTCTGCAGGAGCCAGGAGAGACTCACAGCCACAAGTGTGGGCTGCCGAGAAGGGGTCCCAGCCTTCACGAGAGGAAGTTGGTCCCCGCTAACCCTCCACCTGGCAGAGAGGGAGTCGGAGGAACACAGAGCCCTGCCCTTACCTCTGGCTGGCTGTCCTCTGCTGCTGCTTGACTTTGGCTGAGCCCAACTCACAGGTGGAGAGAAGGGGCACCTCACACAGCCCTCAGAGGCCAGAGCAGGGTGGAGGCTGGAGGCTGATCCCAGGGCAGCCCTCCGCCTTCTGGGAATCCAGTCCAGAGAGGCCTTTCCTCTCAGCCCCAGGAGCACGTTTGGCCTTGAGTAGCTCTGCTGCTTCTTTTTGTTGCACTGCAAGGATGTTGCTCTCTCTCTTGCATGTTCAGGGTATCCCGTCTCCCCGCTCTGTGTAAGGTCTCTGAAGCAGGCACCTGAACGTACTCTCTTTGTATTTCTCGTACGGTAACAGCCAGGCATCCTGGGGGTTCTTGGTTGTGTCGATTTTGAACATCCGGCCCCTTTCTTGTCTCTCCCCACTCTCTTCCAAGACATCTGGATCTGGCCCTGGGGTGTCGGTAGGTTTGAGGGAGTGTGAATATTAGGGTAAGGTTGAAAATTCTGAGGGTTCAGGGCTGGGTTTGGGGAGTTTTCACCAGATGCAATAGGAAATAAGAGCAAGAAGCCCACAGAGCCGAGTGGGATGGACGGTGGGACAGGGAGCAGGGGTGCGCAGCGGGGGTGCAGGGAGGGTGGCTGGACAAAGGGCCAGAGAGAGGGGTTGACATGGGATGGGAGTTGGGAGTGCAGGGCCAGAGGGACCTGCAGAAGTGGGCCGGCATCTGGGAGACATCGGAAGGGTGGGAGGGAACTTGGGTGCAAGGTTCCAGAAGATAGTGGAGCTGTAGTCTCAGCTTCTATGGTCTAATAAGGCAGACGGGAGCCCTGTGCAGCCATTTGAATTTAAACGAACTCAAATTAAAAATTCAAATCTTCGGTCACACTACCCGCATTTGAAATGCTCTACTGTGCTGGCCAGTGAAAATTAGAACATTCCCATCATCACAGAATGTTCTATTGGACAGCTTGGTCCAGAACCTCCCAGAGATTTTAGGCTCCCAACAATGCTTAAAAAATACATTTGTTTGATTTAATGTGTTCTTATTTGTCCTAATATCAAACATACCTAGTCCCAGATCCTTTCTTTGCTAGTGAGTCATTGTATGATGAGTCCCCAAACCTCAGTTTTCTCATCTAGAAAATGAAGATAATAAGAGAGAACTAACTAGATTGAGTTTGGAAGTTGTCTTGAATGGTCATAGATGTACAAGAGTAGGAGCTGTTTAATAATTGTAAGTTCCCAACCTTCTTTGCAACAGCAACGATATTAGCTAGCATTTATTACAAGCTTGTCCTGCTGGCACTGAGCTAAGCGTTTATTGTGACTGCCTCATCCTTGCAATTACTCTGTAAGAAGACAGCATCATCGTTCCCATTTTGCAGATGAGGAAATGGAACCTCAAAGAGATTAAAACACTGCCTGGCATCATGCAGTGGAGGGGCCAAATTTCTATATACTTGATTAAAAACTGTTCCTCATTGTTCTCTGCTGTTTCCTATGTCTTATCTAACCACCCATGCTGATAAGAACATCAACTTGGGCTTCATTTGAATCCTGCAGCAGGCCCACCCTGGCCCCAGACTGATGCTTGGCTGCTAACTGGCACATCGATTTTGACAAACTTTAATAAAAACATTGACAATTTCTTCAGCCCTGATTATTGACTTTAACATTTGCTCCTCAACAGGGTCTTGAGAACAAATCCAGGAGCGCTCCGTCTCCGTCTTTAATTAAGTGCGCAGCTGGCAAGAGGGCTTTAGATGTAGGAGGTTTTAGGAGCACTATGATTTCTGGCAGAGAGGGAAGAGATTGATTCTAATTAGGGGAGAATTAAAAAACCCAGAAAGGTAGTCAGGGGACTTTGATGGGCTTTGAACGCAAGCAGCCTTACTTTGGGAGCTAGTGTGTCCTGGGGTAAGTCATTTATTCTCTTAGAATTTCAGTTTTTTCACCTGAAAGTTGACCAGGTCCTGCTTCTCCTGTGGGTGGTCTTGAGGACTGAATGGATCTGAAGACCCAGTGCTTGGACACAGATGCCTTCAACACACAACTCCCCTCCCCAACCCCAGGGAGCTCCCAGGTCATTCTGATCTCTTTGTTTAGGGAAGGGAAGGGAACTCTTATTGTCCGGATCACACATTTTAAAAGAAACTGAAGTTGTGTTCTGAGAATTATACAAATTATGTTAATTTCTACCTTGATTAGAAAATCTCTCCTTTCCTCATGCATATATTAAGATAAACTAGAACTGCAGAGGGAATGGACTCTATAAACTCCCATCATACCTCCCAGGGTCCCCGAGCTGGGCCCCCACCTCCCTGCCTCACACAGGCGCCCCGAGTGACGAGTGACGGTGGGTCTGTTTGCCCGAGCCTGGCTGACTATACGAAAGCAGCCTGGGGGATTCCTGTGCTGAGATGGGTAAAGGAAAAAAGAAAGCCCTGTGGGGACTGTGTTGCATTTGGGGTGTGAGACAGGTGGTAAAGCCTGGGGGGCTCCCAAGGCAGCGAATCAAAGTGACTTTTTGGCCTGCAGTTATTAGGTGGCAACAGCCTGAAGAGAAACCTGGGTTCCCCGGCCTCTCCCTCGTCCCCCAGTCTCTCAGCAGGTTATTCCCTCTGGTGAATCCCATCATGAGCTGGTTTCTCCCTGGGTTGTTAGTATTTGGGGTCTAGGGGGAATTCTGAGAACCTTTGGGTGGGAGTCACAACATTGTCTGAAAGGACCACGTGACCAAGTCTTAGACACAGTGACATTAGCTCTGAGAAGCTGGGGTGTGGCAGTCTGGTGTGATGGAGTCCACGGTGTTTCCATTTCATGCCTGATGCAGCTGAGCCTTCGGGCAGTGGGTGAGCTCCTCCTTCCGACCACCTCTTCTCCCTTTATGATCATTCTCACTCTTTCTTCCAAACAAGTTTTGAGTATCTGCTAGTTTCACTTACATTATTAAATACATTTACTAATTATATTTTTACTATTTATAAATGTATAAATAAAAATAATAAAAGTAAATTATAAATAAAGATTTAATAAATTTAATAATACATTCAAATGTATTTTTCAACGATGCCCACTTGGCTACCTTCCCATCTACACCTGGGACATGCTCCTTTGGGCTAAAGGTCAGCCCTGTCCCCCAGGGGAGGAGATGTCCCTCCCGGTGGGGGGGAGTCCCCTTCTTCATGCACAGAATTAGACATTCCATCCCCACAGCCAACGTGTTTCCTCCCACCTAACTCGGGAGCCCTGGTTTTAAACTCTACATATACCAGAGGAGAGACCACGCCGTAAGTCACTCGCGGAGGTGTGGCCTTGCTGGTTTGACAGGTGGCCGCCGCCAGACTTGGCGATCGCCCAGACCTCCTCAGAGCAGAAGATAAGGCTCTGGGTTCTGGCAAGGACATAAAACAGGGCTTTGGAGAGAAACAATGGGGAGATTTGCCAAGAGCAAACATTCCTGACCTTTGCCCTGCCTTTTGGAACATTTTGTTTTGAGAAAAATCTAATTCGTGGAGTGGGTTTGGGCTTGAGGCCTGAGAAGGCAGGTGTCGGGGCCCAGCGTCCATGAGCGTTGAACGCGGGCCAGGGGTAAGCGAGGCTCTCCTCCACCAGCTCTAGGCTGACTGTGGGAACCCCAAAGCGCATTGTTTTTTTTAAAAAAAGATGATCCACTGGCAAAGGAGTGGAGAGAAAGCCCTGGGATCTCTCTTTTCCCTCCCCCTGAGTTGAGGGAAGGCTGAACATACTGGGCCTGCTCTGAATTTTGCTCCTTCAGCGTCTCCCAGGGAAGTTCTCGCCACAGTGGTCAGCACACACAGGGTGTAGTTTCAGCCTCAGGCCCCGCTGGGGGAGCTAGAAACCACCCCCACCCCCAAATCAGACAAAACACGTACCCCACACAGTTGTTTCCAGGGCAGCTATGCTGGGAACTTCCTCCTGCCATCACCCCATTTCTAATAACCTCCAGTTATGTTGGCCAAAGATCAGGATCTCCTTCTGGAAGCTCCTGCTATGGCCCGAGCTCTCGCCCCTCTCCCTTGACCTCTACTTCTGCAAAAATAGTCATTTCTTTTTCTTACCCTTACGGACCCTGGCCCAGCATGGAGAGGAAAGTGGCTAACTGAAGAGTGAGCCCAGAGAGGGGAAGGGACTCGCTCAAGGTCACACACACAGCCTTTTGGAGCAGAGCTGAGGCCTGACTTGCTTGGATTCCAGGTCAGGGTGTTTTCCTCCAAAGCTCCTTGCCCTGCCAAAGAGTTGTTCTTCTGTGCTGGTTGCCTTCTTGGCTTAAAATATCACCACCTAGAACCACCTTGACTTTTCAGACCTCACTGAGAACAACAATAAAGGCCCAGAAAGCAGTGAAACCGTGCATGATTCCCCAGCCCTGACCTGATGGACCTTCACTGCCAAGTCTGAGGGAGGGGCTTGCTCTGACCAGGGTCACTGTGCAAGGGAAAGCAGCATGTTTGGGGATCACGTCCCATCTGCCTCTCTAGGTGCTTTAGGATTGTGTATTTAGGTTAGAATGTCTTCAAGAGCGCCAGCCCGGCTGTTTGGTTTTCTTGGGACACTTTCATTGAGACACGTCCAGGGACTTAATTGCAGCACAGAACGATTTTCTCCCTAAACTAAAATTTCTTCTCTTATCAGATGGTGGCTGCCTCCCTGCCAGCTATCTTTATAGTAGCGGCAGACCCATCTTTTTGCTGGGAGATGAGGCTGCGTGGGTCTTTGGTGTAACCCATGCCGATTGCCTGCAATGCTTTGTGAGAGAAGGATCTGCTGTGTGGATCCCTAGCATCTTCCAGAAGGATGATCTAGGCCCTAGCAATTGAGGGCAGAAGTTGCCTTATCATCTAAGTTCTTAGCACCTAACCTGGGCCAAGCTCAGAGCACAGGAAAGGTCTGTGGAATTAGAATATAGCTCCATATACTCTATTCCACTCAGGTTGGTCAACCCACTGGTGCTCGAGCCTACGATTTGCTCTCACACTTTTGCTCAAGCTTCCCCCTGCCCAGAATGCCCTTCCACCAAATTTTTGACTGTTCAGAATCTTGTCAACCTTCAAGGACCAGTTCCACCCCCTACTAGATGATGTGCTTCTTAAGAAAAAGACTAAAGTCGTTTATGCTTGTATCCTATGCAGCAGGGCCTCAGTACATGGCTGTTGCATGAATGCATGAATGAAACTGGTTCCTTTCTTTACTTTTATCATTTTGATTCCTTTTTAAGTCCTTCTCAGAAAACGCCCAGTGCATAGAGCTCTCTGTCCCATTGGGCTGACTTCCTGGGTGCGCCTCTTGGTGCTCTGATCTGTCTCTGGGTCCAGCTTCCCAGGCTATGTTGGCTCTGTTGGAGAAATCCATCTCTTTGTCTTCTAACACTCTTTGTCTTATTTTGCCCAACTACAGCGTGTCCAAGGGAGGTCCCAGAAGAAGGGCTGTAAGGCAAGCTGACCCAGGTTATTCCAGAAGGGCCAGCTGGGGCACAGAAGGCCAGGTGGAGATAGGAAAGGAGTCAGGTCCTGGAAAGGCGGGGACGCTGGGGACATGAAATCAAGCAGGAACCATGGGTTTTAGAGCTCAAGTCAGTGAGTCTTTTCATCTGGAAGGTACAGCATTCCCAAAGGCTAGCAGAGAAAAACTGCCATGCCAATGACAGTCGCATTGGCCATCTGGAGTTCAGATCCCGAGACAAAGACTCATAGCTCCCAGCCAAGATAACTTATTCTGTGCTGGGCCTGGGGGCTCTTGGCCAATAGGAACAGGCAGTGGCCAGAGGGTGGTCTGTAGCTAGCCGGTGAATCCTCTTTCCTAAAGTAGTCAGCGGCACTGTAAGCTCCTGCAGAACTGGGAACATGTCAGCCCCTCATCCCAGGGTTTGTCAGAGTCCCATTGAGTCAGAGTCTGTGGCATGGGGCCTAAGAACCATCTTTAAGCAGCTCCCAAGGTCCTCATGAGGCACAATAACAAGCAATAACCACTGTTTCTTGCTTCTCTTGAGTTCCCACACACCAGACCTGAACATGTAGTTGGTATGACCCCCAGAGCACTGGGTGGAGCTCTTTATATTGAGTCAATAACAACGTATTGCCCACATGTGTGTAGTGATCTAGCCGACCAGGGCCAGGTGAGAATCCTGGCCACAGGAACCTTCACTTTCTCCATTGGCTTTTGCCACTCAGGCTCATGTTTTCACACCTACTGTCCTCACCTCACAGCACAGGGACCTTGATGGAAGCTCTGAGTCTTCTCATTTTCCATAGAACAGCTTTCTGGCATGAAGTGTTCAGGGGTGAGGCAGATTCCTTTGAAGATACAGGGTGGGGCGGGATGAGAATGAAGGAATGATTTACATCACAGCAATGCAAACAACTTCAAGTTTGACTATGAAGTGTTGCCATTCTTAAAATGCCCTCTGGCCACCCCACAGGGGATGCTGCTTTCTTGTCTTTTGGGCTTTTGCTCCCTTTTGTGCCTGGTAGCTACAGCTTTGCACCTCTTGGGCTCCCCAGTTCCCTCCTCTGATCCTCTCTCCCTGCTTCCTTTCCCCATGTTAAGCAATCCCCCGTTCCTTTCCTTGCTTGCAGAGCAGGTTGGCCTTTGCCCCCTGGCCTTGCATCTGGTACACCTCATGGCCTCAGACTTCACCGTCTGCTCTTTGAGGCAACCCCACCTGGACACCTTTTGCTCCTTAGAAGAATTCTGGTGCCAGCTGTAGGTAATGAAGCTTCACCTCATCACCTGTGTGAGGAGTAGAGCAGCTGGAAGGGATCCCGGAGATCATGAGTTTAACTCCAGTCAGACAGCCAAAGGCCCAAGGTCTCAGCAGGTGAGACGAGGGGCAGAAACTAGACCCTGGGCTCTGGCTCTCACGCTCCGGCTGATTAATTGAACCCATGAGTAACTCAAGGCTCCACTGCACTCTTACATGCGTTCTGACCAGGAGCAGCTTTCTGGTAAGACCACACTGTCCAAGCAGACTGCCTGACACCCCCTCTTGGTGCTCCTTTATCACCCCGCCCTGAGTCCGAGGTTAATCCCGCGAGCACAGCCCTCTGCCTCTGTGCTGGTTTTGGACAGACAGACAGAGCCAGGATTCCAGGGCTACTTCTACCATTAATAGGTGACTTGGTCTTGGCCCAGAGTGGTCCTCCTTTTGGGCCTGTTTGCCCACCTTTAAAAGTAAGACTGTGTTTGGCACTGCCCTAGCGATTTTGTAGGAATGCCTCAAGTGCCTTCCAGGGATCGCACACGGGACTCCAAGGGACTCCAAGTGCGTGGTGAGTGGGCTGGGGAAGAGGGGATTCAGAACTTTTCACCCCTCATCCAACTCAAGGCAGTTTCACTTGTATCTACATAATGACTGGGGTTTCATAAGGGCTTCTAACCGAAGAAAGATTTCCATTGCTTAAAAAGTACTTGAAAACCCCTGGTGTAGTTGATGTCTGGGGTCTGAGGCTCTGGTGAGCTGTGAACTTTCAGGTCGGCAGTGAGGGGGCTGTCCTGCTGGGGCTCCCCAAGGCTGTGCCTTCCACACAGCCATCATTGGCAAGTTGGGACCTCCATCCCGAGGCGGCTGGGACAGCTGGTGGGTGGGTAAGTCCTCCTCTTGGAGGCTGTTTGGGGGACTTTCTGAGTATTGGTAAATGTGAATCAGGCCCCAAGATTTCCATTTCCTTTGCCCAATACACTCTTTCAGAAGAGCATATGAGTGTACGCTTCAGCAAAATGCAGATGTAAATGTTTCATGGTCCAAAGGGGGTGTGGGCAGGGGCCAAAGGCTGGGTGCACGTGGGCATCCAATGTTTCCACTGTGGGTGGTTGTTAGGAAAGAGTATAAAACCTAAATGTGATTTATTCCCACTAGGATGTTTAAACATTTTAACAGTAAGGTATTAACAAAGGGCCACATGGTGGAAGCTGCTCAGGCTGAGAGTGGGGGCGGGGGTGGGGGAATTGGTAAGGGCCTGGCTATACCTGTTTGAGTTTTTTAAACCTACCAGTAAGATTAAGACAGACGTGAAGGAAAGATAGAATGGGCTTAGGCAACTTCCGGGGAAGAATGTGAACCCTGTAGTACTCAGCCAATGAGGAACCAGGGGAGGGACTCGCGCACTAGGAGGTAAATTACTGGCACAAGTCTCCCCAGGTGTGCCTGCTCATCAGCCACCAGATCTTGCAAGGCTGTCATTAACGCCTCGCTCCACTGTTCTGCTTGTCTCCGTGTCCACTTACTGAATGTGGACCAGTGAGTGTGTTTCTCACAGTGGTGCACAAAAAGCCCTTCCCACTTGCATCCCTTCCCTGGAGCCAGTCCTGGTCAGCCCATGCACTCCGTGGCCCTGGAGAATCTCTTCTTGTTCTCAGTGTTTGAGGTTCAGAGGACAGCCAAGGCGTGACACAGGCGGCACAGCGTGGATGCGGGCCCTCCTGGTCAGCAGGGTGGCCCTGGCCCCTGCAAACACAGACATGGGTGGTCCACCATCTACTTCCTTTGGCTTCATCCTGAGATTACAGGTTAGATATAAGGTATATACACAACACTTCAGAGCTTGCCAAATGCTCTCCTATCCATGATCTCACACAACACGGAAAGGGAAGCAGGTAGGGACCACCATGAAGTCACACGCACATGTGGCACTTAACCCAGGTGTGTGGGTTCTCAGCCTAGTGCCCTTTGCTCTCCACTCCAACACCTTCCATCTCAGCTTGTCTTCAGTCTCACCTCAGATTCCTCTGTCATTAAAAGGCAATCATTACTGAAGACATTTCCTTGGCATTTCTTACCCTGCCTGAGTTATTAAAACAACAATTTATTGATTTGTTTCTAAGGTTATTTACTCACTCACTCTCTGAATCACTCATTTGTTTACATGTGCGCCCCATTTATGCAGCTGCATTCATTCATTCATTCATTCATTCATTCATTCATTCAACGATGTCCTTATTGAGTGTTTACTATGTGTTCAGCTGATGTTGGCCACCTGAGGGAATAAAAGAACACTGAGTTGTGATTCTTGACTTTTGGACGCTTATACTTCAATTGAGAAACAATGTCAAAGAGTGACTTCCCAGTCACAGAGGATATTTGTTCTTTTGTTCAACACAGTTTTATTTGTTTCATTGATAGATATTACTTGTTTATGTAAGTCACTTAGCTTCCCGAAGCCCCAGATGTGTTTTGGTTGGGTGGACGTTGGGCTAGATGAGTTTTACATTCCTGCAGTGCTGGAATCCTGTGGTTTGGAGAAAGGAAGTTTCTGATAGCTGGGGCAGTCATGGAAGGCTTCTTGGAAGAGGTGGGATTTGAATTTAGCTTGAAAGGTTGGCAAGGATTTGTGGAGGCGAAGATGAGGGGAGCATAGGCCAAGGATGGTGGTGGAAGAAACATGAGTGAAGTCCTGGCATCCTCATGGGTCTCTGGAGAGGTGGCTCTGCCAGGAGTAAGGGCATGTGTGTTTGTGTTTGGGGGATGCGCATGTGGGCAGGGCTTGAGGGGGTTGGGAAGGGTGAGCAGGGGGAGGTTTATGTGCAGGAGACTTTGTTAGAACCTGCCTCCAGCCCTTCTGCCCTTGACTGTTTTTGTGCCAGTTGAGTCTAAAATGTGAGGGGCAGTAGTTCTCAGCAAGTTTCTCTACAGCTTTGAAGAGAAATGTGGGTTCTGCTCTTTGTGTGGGTAATAAAATGGTCTTTGCCTCATTCAGCTTTGGCAATCCAAACATCAAATGATTTTTTCTCTTTTTCCTTTTTAGTTGTTTTTACTCATAGGAAAGAGAGACAATAAAGAGTGAAATGAGAGTAGAAACAGAGAAAGAGGCACCGAGAAGAGGAACAGAGGGAAAGAGGGGGAAAAAGGAGTGATGCTGGAGGAAGGTAAAAAGTTGAACACGAGGGAAGACAGGGAAGGCAGGGAGCAAGGCTGGAGCTCCCGGGAGCCTGGAAGGGGCGTGGAGAAGGGGAAGGAAGAGGGGGGAGGAGGAGGCAGGAAATGGGGAGAGAAACAAAGGAGATGGAGGGGGAGAGAAAGGAAGAGAAAAGAGAAAAAAGGGAGGCGAGACAAGGAGAGAAAACAAAAACCACAAGCGTGAAAAAAGCCAATGGCATCTCCTTAATCCTTCCCAGAGCATCGGGGTTTTTTTTGCCCAAAATACTTGAGGTAAATATCTGAATTCTTCGGAACCAAAATTTCACAGAAGGACAAACTTCCAGGAGTGAATCCCCAAAGCAGTGCCTTTCCAAGGGGCTGTTTCTCTTTCTGCAGGGAGACAAAGGGGCGTCCACCTGGGGTCCTGTCCTTCCCTGTGTCCTGTCTGCTGGGCGGTGCCGTGGGCAGTGCCCACGTGGGTCAGAACCGCTCAGTTGCTCAGTCTGCAGCGAGCAGAGTCCCCACAGCAGCTCACAGACGGGCCTCTCCGCGCCTTCCCACTGAATCAGCCACGAAGAGCTCCGTTACTGGGGAAAAACACAACGCACACGGCTCAGAACACTGATTAGACGGTGTTTCCCTGACCTGATAAAGAAAACCTATCTTAAAGTAAGAACAAGACAAAGATACCCTCTATCAACAATACCTTTTAAAACATTTTCCTAGAACTTCTTGCTAAGGCAAAATTTCATAACGATGCTGGGGTTCTTGTTCACGAGGTCGAAGAATGAGCTTCACAAACAGTCAAGGTAGGAGAGCAAGGTACGGGCTTTTATTTAGAGATAAAGTGAAAGGACAGAGCTCCTGGCTCACGCCAGGGAGAGCCCGGGGTGGTGCGTTGTCTAGGCGGTTTTATAGGCAGTTGAGGATTTTTCAAGAACATGAAAAAAAGCTTAGGGGTGTGAACTTATTAAGTGGTCCCAGTGAGACAGGGACCGTCGATGTAGTCAGAGCAGGGTGAGGGCCTCCGGAGGGGGCAGGGAGGGATATCTGCAGTCAGAGCAATGTAACTACACGCAAGGAACCCCACCTACTAAAACTCTATGTTAAACATTGAGCTCTAGAATCATTCTTCAGTGAGATCAGTTAATGTTCCCCAGATAAAGAAGAGTAGCTCATGTTTTATTATGCTAACCATTTATAACCATGAGTAAGATTCACTTTAGCATGCGAAAAGGCCCAGGCCTATGTGCTGTCTCTCCTCCTTCAGATCTGACAGGTGATTTTGCAAACCGAGCAACTAACTTAGCTGCAGATCCAGCTGTAGACGGCATGGTTAAAGGCAGGAAGAATTCCGTCTTATAAGATTGCATTTTAACACCCAGGAAGTTTACGAGGCAGGATTCTTTAGCAAGTAGACAATACCTCAGTCCACCTTGGGGGCAGGGCAGGCAGCCTTTTGATGTGCTCCCAGACCAAGGTGCGGGTGTCCTGGGGAGAAATCAAGGCAGGAAATTCCTTATGTTAAGTTAATTTTTAATATTCAGGGACCACTTAACAAGCCGACACCCCTAAACTCTTTTTCACATTCCCAAATATCCTCAACTGCCTATGAAACCCCTAGACAACGCACCACCACGGACTCTCTTGTCCCCTCCTGGCGTGAGCCGGGAGCTCTGTCCTTTCACTTTATCTCTAAATAAAAGCCTGTACCTTGCCCTCCTACCTTGACTGTTTGTGAGGCTCATTCTTTGGCTTTGTGAACAAGAACCCCGGCATCATCCACACCACAGTGAAGGAGGGGCTGAACCCCTGGGGAGCATGGCTCTTCTTTCACTGCCAGCAATTTTCTTGTGACTAGTCACTAGGAACATTTAGTTGATTATTTTCTCCCCCCAATACACAAGACAAATACACAAAAATCAATCAATTTCTTATATACCTGCAATAACCAGTTTGAAGATAAAAGCAAACAGAAACATAATGTACTGCTGAATCCTTCTCAATGAGAATTGTGTGGGACTTCCATGAAGAAAGCCACAAAAGTTTATAAGTTTTGTGTAAGAGAGTATGTTAATAAGTGGAGAAATAGAACATGTCTTTTGTTGGGGAAAGGGAACAAGGAACAGACATTAGTTTTTTCCTGAATTAATATGTAGATCTAGCAAAGATACAGTTGAAATGTTTGGTAATTTGACAAGATGACTCTAAAATGAACCTGAGAGAATAAGAAGCTAAAAATAGGTAAGAAATATTTGAAAGAACAAGAAGATATGATTTGCTTTAATAATATTAAAATGTATTTTAAAGCTACAACAACTGTACAGCATGGTACTGGCTCAAGAATAAGCCAGTGTCAATAGCTCAAAACTGATCACTGTAAAGCTAACCTTACTATCGGTATAAAAGCAGCGTGAAATAAAAAGAAGCATTGCAAATAACAGGGAAAGGTTGGATTAGCAATTGGTGCTTAGAAAATTGACTACTTGGGAGATGGTCACTTTAGTCTTTTATCTTTTCCTCAAATTTCAGATAAATTATAGCACTAAACATAAGAAACTAAAGAAATCGCAAAGAAGATAGCCTACACAAAACTTACAAAGATATATTAAAAGAGAAACTACAAAAAAATTAAAAAGCAAATGACAAATTGAGAAAAATATATGCAATGGATATAACAAAAGGTTAATAGCCTTAGTATATAAAGAGGTCTTAAAGCCTAAAAAAGAAGACTAGCATTCCAATAGAAAAACTGGCAGAGGACATTCACAAAATAAGATATACAAATGGCTAAGACATGAAAAATGTTTAATTTTACTGTTAGCCAAAGAAATGCAAAACAAAGAAATATATCCCATATCCATCTGTCCAATTGTTAAGTTTGGTGCTGGTGATGAGGGTGAGCAGGAAATAAATATTAGTGACTATGTAATGAACTTGGAACATACACTGACACAATTGGTCTAGAAGAATTTCAACAGTTTTCTTACTTTTTTTTTTTTTTACTTATGTGAGTTCTATTTTTAGGAATCCATTAAAAGAAAACACTGCTTATGGAATCAGAATGTTCATTATAACATAATTTATCAGATCTAATATTGGAAATAATTGAGACATGAAAACAAAAATTTATAAGTAGAGTAGGTTATTGAATACATTTTTTAAAGCATACATCAAACAATATTTAATAACATGGGAATATGCTTATAAGGAATGTTAAAAATTTAAAAATAATCAAAGCTCTGTGTGTGTGTGTGTGTGTGTGTGTGTGTGTGTGCGCGCGCGCATGTATACGTGAAGAGAATATCAAGTTTCTACACTTCTGTATGTGATGTGAGAAGTAGGATTGACATGCTCTGTTACTTAACTTCATGTCCAGTCCTTCCCCTTGTAAAAAAGGGATCATGACCCTTGGGGCTCTGTGAAGATAAATGAGATACACATTTGACCGTGAGGTAAGTTCTGAGTTTTCATGCACCCGTATCTTCTCTCTCTGGGCAGGCTGGACTTTCCCAAGGGCAGGAATCTAGTGGCTCCTTCATATACCTGGAGGAGGAGGAATTGGACTGGTGTTCATTAAGATCTAAAAGTAGGTGTTAAAGTTCTGAAATTGTCAAGTTCCAGCCCTGACTCAACCACATGCTCCTTGCATGACCTTAGGCAACTCACCATTCACCGCTGGGCTTCAGCTCTTCGGATCAAATGAGGGACTAGCCATGGTCCTGTACAAAGCTACCATGATGTGATTCTCTTTGAACCTCACCATTAAAAGTCATGGTCATCTCCATCTCCTAGTCCGTCTGAGTCAGGGCTGGGCTCACAGGGCCCTTGGGCGGGGTTGTCGCCCACAGACAGATTAACTGATGAAAGGTCTCAATACAGTCGTCCCCCCTTATCTGCAGGGGTAAGTTCCAAGACTCTCAGCGGATGCTAAACCTGGGTAGTACTGAGCCCTGTATATACTACATTTTTCTCTTCATAATACCTATCATAAAGTTTAATTTATAAATTGGCCATAGAAAGAGATTAACAACAGTACTTATAATAAAATAGAACAATCATAATAATATACTGTAATAAAAGTTATGTGAGTGTGGTGTTTCTCACTCTCAAAATATCTCAATGTACTGTACTCACCCTCCTGTGGTGGTGTGGGATGGTAACATGCCTTCATGATGAGATGAAGCGAGGTGAACGAGGCAGGCCATTACAGCCCTTCTGCTTCTGGAACTGTGGGAAGTGAAACCATGGATAAGGGGGGCTCCTGGAATGCTGGCATGTGGCGGCAGGGGTTTTCACCTACTTCATTCTCTTCTAAGTCCCCAATGCTTACGACAGGGTCTGGCACCCAGCAGCTGCTCAACCCTATCAATTGAATGAAGAATGGATGGGGGGTGGATTAAAGGGCAATCCTGAAAGACAGACTGGGTGGCAGATTTGAGATGGATGAGTGCACAGGACCAACCCTACTGTCCTTGAGCCGTCACAGTTGGGAAGGAGAGAGTTCAAGGTAAAGGTGGTGCCAGAGGCTGCAGCTGGTAGAGGCTGGGGCTTGCGTCTCCTGCTCTGGGCACGCTGAACCGTTGGGGTGGTAGCCCCAGGACCCTGATCCTGGCTCTGTGCTGCAGGTATTACTATATTAAGTTATTTTAGCCCCACCTTAATCCTGGGAGTCTAGTATTATTACTCCCATTTTATATACAAAACAGTGGCCTCAGGGACAGAGGAAAGTTTGCCCCAAGGTCACATAGCTTCTAAGTGGAGAAGGCAGGATTTGAACCCAAGTCTGTCTGATTCCTAAGCCCTTGACTTTGAAGCGGTAGTCTGGAAGTGTTTGTCTCCCTGTACTTCTAACTTTAGTAGAAAAGAAAGAGTCCACTTTTGCTGTGTGTGCATCTTGGGAGGGATCCCAGCTCCGCCCCTAAATCATCTCCTGGATATGAGCATTGTGCTAGGAATGGGCCATTGGCTAGTGATGGATCCCCACCGTCCTTCATGCCCCTGTGGCACTCTGACACACAGTGCTGGAGTATAATCAGAGTGATGGTGTCCTGATCTATGGGGGACGTTCATCATCCCAGGGCTGGTACCTTGACATAGTACCTTAGCCTGCTGTCAGCAGGACAGCCCCTTAATGTATTTCCATAATATATCATCAAAAGAAGGTGGCCAAGGGGAACCGCTGACACTAGTCAGCTAGAGCCGTTTCCATGAGTCTGATCTCTTAAAAACTCACCTGTGCTTGTGAGTTTGTGTTAGCATACAGAGAGAGGATGAGAGAGGGAGGCAGAAACAGAGAGGCAGAGAAGTGCGGAGAGGCTGCGAAGGGAGGCAGAAAGACAGAAGAAAAGGAGAAGAGAGAAATGAAAGAGATAGTAAAAGAGAAAGAGAGGAGAGAAAAGGAGAGAAGAGTTGGGGTTGAGGAAGGAAGGGAAAGGTGGCCAAGAAGAAAGAGTAAAATGCAGAGGAAGGGAGAGTTGAGGGGAAGGGAAAGGACAGGGAGGGGAGAGCAGCGGCCGAGGCAGGGGTGTCAAGGCCAGAGGCAAGCAAGAAGACAGTCAGGAGCAACACAGGCATGCCAGCGTTGGATGCCAGCACAGATGCCCAGAGGAAACTTTTTATTTGGCCTTGGCGGGGACCTTGTTCAGGGCGGGGAGTGGGGTTGCTGGAAGGACAGGGACTGGAAACATCTCTTTCTCCATTCCCTGACAACCCAGGGTGTCTGCCGGCACTTTGCTCAGTCTGCCTCCACTGTTCCAGAGGTCACCTTGGTGGGCAGGATCCCCGAGCTGCCTCTTGGACCCCAGTCCCCATGTCCACCTGTCCAGCTTCTACTCGGATAGCCCAACAGCGCCAGAAGCTGAGAGGACCCCAAACTGTGGTCATCGGCCCACCCTAGTCTCTCTTTCGGCTTTTTTATTGCACCACAAGTTCTCGCTGGTCTCCAGTCCCTCAGATCTCATGGCCACACAGTCCCATCATTTTCTAGAATGGCCCCGCATGTGGTTCAGTCAATTCTCCTCTTCCGTTCCTGTTGCCTTAATTCTAGCTCACACCAGCGGGCTCTTGGGCCAGCCATGAATCAAATATTTACTAAGAACATATACTCTGTTCCAGACACTGCTAGGGTGACAGATTGTCCCAGGTGCTAGATCTCTTCTTTCATCAATCTATTCTGCACATCACTATCGAACTGGCTCTCCCGAGTACCCTTTTATCATGTTACTTTTTAATCCCTAGAGTTTCAAAGAGACAGTGTGCATCTCTGGCATAAATCCCATTTGGTCATGGCATACAATTCCTTTTATATAGTGCTGAATTCTGTTTATGAAATATTTTGTTTTTGCATCTGTCTTCATGAAGGATAATTGCAACTTTGTCTGGTTTTGGTATGAGGGTAATACTAGTTTCATCAAAGAATTGGGGAGTGTCCCCTCCTCTTCCATTTTCTGGAAGAGATTGTGTAGAATTGGTGTCAATTCTTTAAACATTTGGTAAAATTCTCCTGTGACTCCATCTGGGTCTGGACAAATTTCTTCTTTCTTTGGAATTTAAAAAAATTATGAATTCAGTTTCTTTGAATAATTGTAGACTAAGGCCTGTTCAAATGATCTTTTTCACATTTGGCGGATTGTGTTTTTAAGGAATTGGTCCATTTTATCTAAGTTGTCAAATTTATGTGTCTAGACTTACAGTATCCCTATTATACTTTTGATGTATGCAGAGTCTGTAGCAATATCTACTGTTTCATTTCTGGTATTGGTAATTTGTGTTTTCTCTCTCTTTTTTCTTTGTGAGTTTTTCAAGAAATGAGTCAATTCTATTAATCTTTTCAAAGAACCAGCTTTTTGTTTGGTTCATTTTTCTCTATTGTTTTTCTGTTTGCAATTTCATCAGATTTTCTCTGTGTTATTTCCTTCCTTCTGCTTGCTTTGGGTTTATTTTACTCTTCTTTTTTGAGGTTCTTGAGGTGGAAGCTTAGATTTTTGATTTGAGGCTTTCCCTCTTTTCTAATGTATGTACTTATTGTTGTAAATATCCTCTTCAGCATGGCTTTAATTGTGTCCCACAGATTGTGATGCATTGTATTTTCATTTTCATTCAGTTCCATGTGTCTTTAAACTTCCCTTGAGACTTTCTCTTTGACCCCTGGCTTATATAAAAGTACATTCTTTAGTTTCCAAGTGTTCGGAGATTTTCCTTTATCCCTCTGTTACTGGTTTCTAGTTAGATTCATTTGTGACTGGATAACACACTCTGTATGAATGCAATTGTTTTAAATTTCAGGTTTGTTTTATAGCCCAAGATAGTGCTTATCTTGGTATAGATTCTGTAAGCACTTGAAAATAATACGTAGTCTACTGTTGTTGGGCAGAGTGTTCTCTTGAAGTTGATGGGAAACTGTTGGTAGATTGTGTTGAGTCCTTCTATCCCCTTGCTTGTTTTCTGTCTAGTTGTGTATAACTTACTGAGAGAGTGGTATTTCAGTCTCTAATTATAATTATAGATTTGACTATGTCACCCTTTAGTTCTATCAGCTTTTACTTCATATAAGCATCACTGTTGCTGGGTGAATTCACATTTAGGATTTCTAAGTCTTCTTGCTGAATTGATCCTTTTATAATTATATAATGCCATCCATATCTGGTAATTTTCTTCATTCTGAAGTCTACATTAACTGATTATCAAAATAGCCACTCCTGCTTTCCATTGATCAATGTTTGCATGATACATATTTTTTTTCTTTCTTTTCCTTGTGACCTGCCTATGTCATATTCAAAGTGAATGTATCATGACATTTAGTTGAGTAATGCTTTTTAATTCATTCTACCAAGCTGTGTCCTTTAATTGATGTATATAGACCATGCATACTTAATTTGATTATTAATATGTCAAAGTTTAAGTTTGCAATTTTGTTTTTTGTTGCTCTGGTTTTTTTTCCTTGTCTTTCTGGGGGTTACTTAAACATGATTAAGAATTCTATTTTGATTTATCTATAGTGTTTTGAGCACAACTCTTTGTATAGCTTTTAGCTGTTGCTTTAGGTATTACATAATGCTTATATAATTTATCACAATCTACTGGTGTCATTGTTTTACTAATCCAAGTAAAATGTAGAAACCTTACCTCCCTTTATGTCTCCTTACTTCCCTCACTTTTAAATTGTCTTAACTTTCTTTCCCCTACAGCCATTCAAAACCACATCAGTGTTATAAATTGTTTCTTTGACCATCAAAACATAATTTCAAAAATCCCAAAACAGAAGGAAAGCTAATTTTTTAACCTGTATTTATGCTTACCATGTTTCTATTTTCTTCCTTATGTTTCAAGTTATGCTCTTTGATGGTCTCCTTTGTGTTTAGAGAACTTCCTTTAGTTATTCTTCCAGGGATGTTGTAGACAAATTCTCTTAGCTTTCCTTAATCTGTAAATATCTTTATTTTCCCTTCCTTTCTGAAGGATATTTCTGCTGAGTATAGGATTCTCGATTGACATTTCCTCCCGCACTTGAAAATATTGTGCCACTTCTTCTGGCCTTCATAGTTTATGATGAGAAATCTATTGTCCTTTCAATTGTTTTTCCTTTACGGTTAAGGTATCATTTTTCTCTGGTTGATTTCAAGATTTTTTTCTTTGTCTTTAGTTTCCAGAAATCTTGGCATTGATTTCTTTGGCTTTATCCTGCTTGCAGTTCACTAAGATATGGGAAGTTTCAGCCACTGTTCTCCTAGTGCATGTTAGGTCCTGACTTCCTTCTCTTTTCCTTCTGAGATTCTAATGACATGAAGTTAGATCATTTGTTATAGTTCCACAGAGCTCTGAGTCTGGGTTTATTTAATATTTTTTAAAATCTGTTTTCTCTTTGCTTTTTCAAAAGATTGGATAATTTCTATTATTCTGTCATCTAGTTCACTAATTCTTTGCTCTGCTGTACTTATGGCTGCAATGTCCTCTTCCACTAGGCTGTGAGTATATGTGACTAATAAACTGCTGTTGAGTCCATTCCTTTTCCTATAATTTGGGACACACCCATGAGGAGAGGCTTCATACAGGAGGGGAGCTTGAGGACTTCAGGGTCTGGTAGATGTTGGACAAAGAGGAGCTTTCTGACTTCTTCTCAAGTGAGCCACCATTGCCCACAACATTCACCTGCTCACTAGCCGACCCTGCACCGGCTGCTTTCCCTTCCCTGTCTCACTCCCACACTCCCTCCCTAGTGCATCCTGTGATTATCTTTCAAATGAACTACTTTCTTTCAAATCCTGGTCTCAGGGTGTACTTCTGGGAGGAGCCAAAATAAGACAGGACGTACACACAAACTTGACCAATGTAATCAGTGCTTTGTGTGTGAATGGTGGCGGGAGCTGACCCAGAAATGATAAATAAGTGTGTTCTGTTCCCATTGCACCATCCTCGGAGTACATTTCATTTCAGACTCGACTGAGGTGCTGCCTGCACCTGCCGCACTGTCCTGGCATACAGGGCAGGCTCCTCCCATCCCGTAGCCTGCCTCTAGGATCATGCTGGTTAGGAACAGACAGTCAAAGCATGGTTCACGGGTATCTGTCAGTGAATGGGCCTTCACATTTTGGTTGCTGATATCCTTATTGTTGTTTTGGTTTACTCAGAAAGTACCTTTCTTGAAGCTGTGATGTATGAAGGTTTTCTAGTGCTGCTTCCCTGTCTTAGGCCTCTTCCCTGTATTGAGTTTGGGCCTGACTCCCTGCCGTCCAAAGGCCTTGCAGGCTTCCAGGGGCCCCCTGAACCAGGAATTCCAGCAGTCTGGCTCTGAGGCTGGAGCAGGAAAGTGAACAGGCACTGGGACTGAGGGGCCCCCACCCTGCTTGGCCCTAGGCACAGAACTGGTAGAACCGAGCCCTGCACAGTTCAATTCCCAGTGGGAGCTTGTTGGGTAATGAGTTGCTTCTTTGTTCCCTAGGAGGGTGGGAGACAGAAACCTGAGTCTTCTGAGGTTTCATCTCAGTTCTTAATCCCAAAGGATATTTTGTGTTGGAATCTCAGGCTTTGGGGAAACTTGTGCTGCAGGAGGTCGTTCATTGGACCTTCAAGTCCTGTCAGTAAAAAGCAAATGCAGACTTCAGTAAGGAGGGTCTTGATTCAAAAGGATCAACTTTATTCAAAGTTGATCACAGAATGTTTTACCCTGAGCCTAGCCTGTTCCTTAGAGAGGCTCTTAAGGAGGGTTTGCATGCTGGCTCTGGTTGAGGATGGGTTAAAATTCAGGGGCCTGGGTAAACAAGAGAATTTAAATTCATTTAGTTAATAAGCATTCTGTTCCATTCTATTAGTAGGGACAAAACAATCCAGCTAATCATTTACAAGACAAAGAATGGGCATTTGGAGGATCTGTGTCTGCTTTGTCACAGGTAAACAAGGGGACATTGTGAGTCCTATTTAAGTCCTATGGGAAAAGATGTTCATGAATTGCAATGGCAATAAATTTTGGGGGTGACCACGAAGGGGTTGGGGGGATTTGTTTAACCCTTGCTGTTTTCCAAGATGATGGCTTCAGGAAAAAATTCAACATTGTCAGCCCCGTCCCGTGTGAGCAGCTCCCCTCTGAGCTCTGGCGGGTGTGGTCTGGGCATGGGGGGTCTTCCCAGGCAGTAGCAGAGCTCCTAGGGGGTGCTTCTAGCTTAGCTTAACTTCCCTCCCCCCAGTCCCCTGCAAGCGGCTCCCAGCCGCCCCCTCCCTGCCTGCCACACAGCTGTTTTGCCAACATTGCTGCCTGATTATCTTTCAAGTGGCTTCTTGGAGCAGATGTTCCCCACTCCTTCCTGCATCAAAAACAAACAGCCACTGTGTTGTCATTGACTCTCCTGGGGAAAATCCCACTGCTGCTGCAGGTTCTTCCCGAGAGGTTCAGGGATATCTGTGAAGTCTTTTCATGCTGCTCCTTGTCAGGAATTCGCCTCCAGAGGGGTTGCAGGGGGCTCCTCAGGCCTTCCGAGGTGATGGCCGGGGGAAGCACACTGGTGAGAGTCGTCACAGTCCAGCCTGGGGGAAGCAGGGGTGGCCTTGCTCTTGTAACTGCCTTCCAATCATATTCTACCTTTTGAATAACATAAACGCCTCATCAACTCTGATTCTGAAATAGCCCTCATGGGTGTGTCCCCAGCTGAAAATCTCTTTCCAGGGGCCTCACCCACAAGAAAATGATGGCTTGCCTTTTTATTTTTTTATTTTTATTTTGGTATCTTTAATCTACAATTACATGAGCAACATTGTGGTTACTAGATTCCCCCCATCATCAAGTCCCCCCCACATGCCCCATTACAGTCACTGTCCATCAGTGTAGTAAGATGCTAAAGAATCACTACTTGTCTTCTCTGTGCTGTACTGCCTTCCCCACAACACCCCTACATTATGTGTGCTGATTGTAATGCCCCTTATTCCCCTTCTCCCTCCCTTCCCATCCACCCTCCCCAGTCCCTTTCCCTTTGGCAACTGTTACTCCATTCTTGGGTTCTGTGAGTCTGCTGCTGTTTTGTTCCTTCAGTTTTTGCTTTGCTCCACAGATGAATGAAATCATTTGGTACTTGTCTTTCTCCGCCTGGCTTATTTCACTGAGCATAATACCCTCTAGCTCCATCCATGTTGTTGCGAATGGTAGGATTTGTTTTCTTCTTGTGGCTGAATAATACTCCATTGTGTATATGTACCACATCTTCTTTATCCATTCATCTACTGATGGACACATAGGTTGCTTCCATTTCTTGGCTATTGTAAATAGTGCTGCGATAAATATAGACTGGACTGTTGCATTCTTAGGGTAAATTCCTAGGAGTGGAATTCCTGGGTCAAATGGTATTTCTATTTTTAGTTTTTTGAGGAACCTCCATACTGCTTTCCACAATGGTTGAACTAGTTTACATTCCCACCAGCAATGTAGGAGGGTTCCCCTTTCTCTGCATCCTCACCAGCATTTGTTTTTCCTAGTCTATGTTGGCCATCCTAACTGGCGTGAAGTGATATCTCACTGTGGTTTTAATTTGCATTTCTCTGATAATTAATGATGTGGAACATCTTTTCATGTGCCTGTTGGCCATCTGAATTTCTTCTTTGGAGAATTATCTGTTCAGTTCCTCTGCCCATTTTTCAATAGGGTTATTTGCTTTTTGGGTGTTGAGGTGTATGAGTTCTTTATATATTTTGGATGTTAACCCCTTGTCAAATATGTCATTTACAAATATATTCTCCCAAACTGTAGGATGCCTTTTTGTTCTGTTGATAGTGTTCTTTGCTGTACAGAAGCTTTTTTGCTTGATGTAGTCCCATGTGTTCATTTTTTATTTTGTTTCCCTTGCCTGAGGAGATGCATTCAGGAAAAAGTTGCTCATGTTTATATTCAAGAAATTTTTGCCTATGTTTTCTTCTAAGAGTTTTATGATTTCATGACTTATATTCAGGTCTTTGATCCATTTTGAGTTTACTTTTGTGTATAGTGTTAGACAATAATCCAGTTTCATTCTCTTGCGTATAGCTGTCCAGTTCTGCCAACACCAGCTGTTGAAGAGGCTGTGTATATCCATGGCTCCTTAATCATATATTAATTGACCATATATGCTTGGGTTTATATCTGGGCTATCTAGTCTGTTCCATTGGTCTATGGATCTTTTCTTGGGCCAGGACCAAATTGTCTTGATTACTGTAGCTTTGTAGTAGAGCTTGAAGTCTGGGAGCATAATTCCCCCTGTTTTATTCTTCCTTCTCAGGATTGCTTTGGCTATTCGGGGTCTTTTGTGGTTCTGTATGAATTTTAGAACTATTTGCTCAAGTTCATTGAAGAATGCTGTTTGTATTTTGATAGGGATTGCATTGAACCTGTAGATTGCTTTTGGCAAGATGGCCATTTTAACAATATTAATTCTTCCTATCCATGAGCACAGGATGTGTTTCCATTTATTGATAGCTTCTTTAATTTCTCTCATGATGTTGGCTTGCCTTTTGAGGTTTGTGTTATGAAAGCAATAGTTTGTTGATTTCTATTTATGAATATGAAAGTCTAATATGAAGTTGAATGTGTCTATTAAAAGGTGCCCATTTCATCACATTACTCCTATTGAGAATCAGGGCTCTGGGTAGACCAGGCAGCTGCTTGGGGAGCAGTCAGGATGATCTGTGCTGTGCCAAGATGCCCTCTGACCAAAAAGTAGCTGCCTCTTTAACTTGCATAAATGCAAGAAATGGCAGCCTTAGCAAGTCACTCCTCAGAGGTGATGCCTGAGGACACAGGTGGCTGTGGGTCCTATAGCCCCTACACATTGGCTGCAGCTAGCAAATTGCTCTGGGAGAAGAAGGGAGAGACACAGGCTGAGAGTATGCCTGGGGAGGGAGATGCAGCATTGGGGAAGACCTCAGCAGCGTGGTCTCTCAGGAGGACAGGGACATCGGAGGTTGCTGAGCCCAATGGTAGGAAGGAAAAGCCGTTCTGGCATGTACAGAGATAGGCCTATCAGCATGTCTACCTTCCTCTGCCAGAGGATTCTGGGAGCTGGTACCAGAGGCTAAAAATCACACAGGATATATGTTTAAGGGTCTGTCCCCAGATGTTCTGTTGATCTGGATAGTAGATCTTGCTTGCTGCCTCCTCTGGCCCACTGAGCTCTGCCCCACTCTCTCCACTCTGGTGTGGCCCAGCACGGGCACGGTGGGCACATGTCTGAATCTCACAGGCAGGCTCCTGTGCTCATCCTTCTTGGCAGAGCCAGGCTCAGCTGATCATCTGGTCCTGATCATCGGGCCTTCTCTCTTGGCCTCTGAGACACCATATTTTCCTGATTTTCAGCCTGTTTCTCTGGCTGCTCTCCTCCTTTGCTGGCTTCTCCTTCCTGATGGACAAATATCCACATTTCTCAGTCAGGGGGACTTTGCCTTCCTCTGTTCTCTCCCAAGACTGGTGATTCACACATGCCAGCTGGCATCTCAGCTCTCTGGGGTGATTGCTAAACATGCAAACTCCTGAGCCCCATCCCTAGAGATCCACTTCAGTGACCAGGGGGCCCAGAAATCTGTATGTCCCACAGGCGCCCAGTTGAGGGGTTCCAGTGTTTGTAGTCCACAGAACATGCTTTGATGAAGTTCTGTGTGGCACTACTGCATATATGATTTTATCCAATCCTAAGACATTTCACGGTATTTATCAGCTGACAAGTCCTCAATTTATATTTCCAGCTCAGACCTCCTCAGAGCTCCTGGCTTGTATCTTCACCTACATGACATCTCTATTTGGACACGACCCAAGCATCTGAACCTTAGGATTTCCTCCCCAAACTCTCTCTCCTTAGCTTCATCTTAGGAAATGGAAGCCCAGCCCCCAGGGCCCCCTTCAGACCCCCTCTTTGGCCAGCCCCACATCCAAAGCATTGGCAAACCTTCAGCAGTGTTTGCCTTCAGAACAGTTCTCCAGGCACCTGCATCTTTCCCTTTCTGGTGCCACTGCCACTCTGCTCCAAGCCACCACGGTCGCCACCTTGGCAACCACGGTAGATGCCTAAATGGTCTCCCTGCCCAAAGACATTCCTTTCCACTGGCCAAGAAGGAAGTCTGAAACATACCACCATTCCTGTCGCTCCCTGTGCTTCTCATCACCCTCGGAATAAAATCCAACCCCCGAGGCCTGCGACATCCAGCCCTGCCTCCCACCCTGCTCTCCTGTCACCCTAGGTCTTGCTCACACTGAACTTCTTTCAGTTCCCCGAATGGGCCAAAACACTTCCATGCCTCAGGGCCTCTGTACTCTTCCCTCCGCCTAGAGCGCTCTTCCCTGGTTCTTCAGGGATCTCTGGCTGCTCTGCATTCTGTAGGTCTCAGCTTTCCTGGCCTCCTTATTACTAATATCATTACCTTCATTCTATCATTCTTAATCATGGCCATCTGTCCATTCTTTCATGGAAGTTCATGATTTGTAATCTGTAATGTATTAATGTTTACTTACATCTTTTTTTTGTGTGTGCCTTTCACCAGAGAGTGTGTACTAAGAGGGCAGGGACTATTTCTATTTTTTTATTACCTAGCACAGATTAACACTTGATTAATATTTATTGAACAAATGGAGTGTATTTTATTTCATCCAGTTATATAACATTTGACTACAGCCCCGTTATTCTATTGTACTCTATTCTGTTCAGACCTGTTCCAGTCTGTTCCACCCTGCTTTAGTCTGTTGAATCTTCTTCTATCCTGTTCTCATCTTTTCTATCCTGTTGCCTTCTGTTCTGAACTGTCTAATCTGTTCCATCTGGTTCTATTTTGTTCCGTCCTGGTCTATTCTGTTCCAACCTGTCTTAGTCTAGTTCAACCTGCTTGGTCTGTTTCATCCTCTTTTATTCTGTTCTGTTCTATTCTATTCTGTTTCTCCTTTCCTACTTCTTTCTGCACAATACTATTCTTCTTGGTTCTATTCCATTACATTTGTTAGGGTCCAGGAATCTGGGGATTTCCCGAGAGAACAAAGCACACAGGCACACGGAGATGTAAGTACAAGCAAAGTCTTTATTCAGCCAGCAAGCTGGGGCCGACAGCACCTCCCCTGACACGCAGGCCGAGTCTGAGCTGCCCACCCCCAGGCAACTTTAGGTATTGCTTATATAGGATTTTCACAGCCGTTACACCAAAGCCCGCGCATTTCTACAGCCAATAATTTTAAAACACACTCTATATTGTAACCAATGGGAAACGTAACCTTTTAGGGACCGCGTTAGTTGCCTAACCGCTTCCGTTGTTATCTCTTGCATTCAAGCATGTCTACATGACTCATCACGGGTTGCGCCCCCAGGCTGTTGCCCACTTCTAGTTATCTAGCTTAAAGGAGGCGCATTTCTAAGCTTAGCCTCCGGTAGTTTATACAAAACTGGGTGGCGCTTGCTCTAGGCAGTTAGGTTAAATGTTATTAGTCCTTTTTCCCTTTACACATTCTGTTCCATTTCATTCTACTTGACTATACTGCCCACTTTGCCCCACTGCATTCCATTTTACCTTCGTGTTTTCATGAAGATTTTTTGGAATCTCTACTTTGTGTCCAATCTTTTGATCGGGATCCATGAGATTATAAGAGGAGGAAATGCCACCCCGTGCATGAGCTAGCCCCTCAAAAGGGTGAGGTGAGTGAACGGGAGAGAGAGAATAGCTTGTCACAGGGATCAAAGCTGACCCATGATGGGGAGGGTTAGGTTAGGAAGAGAGGACCACAAATGAAAAGGCGAGAAAGGGCCTAAGTGTTGGTGGTATACCGAGGACACCAGTCTGGGAAACTCAAGAGGGAATCTAGTGTTGGGACAGGTGGAGGGTACTGAGGAATGGGGAATAAAGGGACCGACGTAGGTGAATCTCCTTCTGGTTGACTTGGTGCTCTGACGTTTTCAAAGAAGGGAACTCCCATGGTTTGAAGATGACTGTTGGGACATCATCTGGCCTGCTGAATTCAAGAGAGGCAATGTGGCTCACTCGAATGAGAATCCTTGCATAAGCTGCTTAGCCCTTCTGAGCCTCAGTTTCCACATATATAAAATTGGAATAATAGCACCTACCTTGAGTTTTGTGAGATAAATAGCTTAGACTTCTGCACAGAGGGTTGGACAAGCATTCAGCCCAGAGACTGATCCATTGTAGGTGCTCAGTAAGTGTTTCCTCCAGCCCATCTCGCCCCTGTCCACTAGTCCATCCCAACTCTACTAGGTTAGCTCTGAGCCTCAGTTTCTTCAACAACAAAATGGTTTCAGTGTGAAACAAACATGAGATCTTAGGGAAGCATTGTAGAGTTATTGTGGCTGCTTTGAGCTTGAAGGGACTAGATGCATGATCAATGTTTATTGATTGAACGATTGATTATAGCTCCCTTACTCTCACCATAACCTACTTAACACAGGGCCAGAAACACAGAAGGCACTTATTAAGTACCCATTGATTTGAAGTAAATGTAAAAATCTGGAAGAGTTGGAAGATGGGTGATACTCTTTCCAACACAGACCAGACAGGTGAATGCTGGGGCTGAGCTGAGGAAATTTATACCAGACTTCCAAATATATTCAAAATCAGGGAATTAGGAGACAACAGAAGAGGCTGCCAACAAGAATTTATCTCGGAAGTGGAGCTTGGGGAATAGCACTAATATTTTCGGAAATTGAAACTCCAACCATGAAATTGCCTATCATTTATCATACATGGTCTCTCGAAGGGGAAACGGAAAAGCATTTAGTCTTATTGTTTTTTAAACACATGATTGCTGGGCACAGCCATCCAAGCTGCAGTTTGAAGAGATGATGTGTTTGAAAGGGTCCTGCCAGCAAGTCCCTCCAACCTGATGGAAGGCTGCTTGTTGCAGAGGCTACTTTGTCAGTGGCTTGAACCCTTCCTGGTGAGGGTCCAACTAGGCCTGGCATGGGCAACTGGCTGTGGTACAGATTCCAGCATGTGTAGAAACCTCCGGATCTTAATTTTCCCAGCCCCTTCTTAATGCCCAATAATCATCCCACTATTAAAGGTTTTACTACTTTCAGTTCCAAACTTCCCTTTGAAAGGGTCCCATTGTTGCGTTCCACTTCTACCCATAAGCTGATGATTATCAAGTTTCTGTCTCCCCCAAACCTACTGGGGGTCTCAGACCTCTGTGTTTAACTCCTGTGCTTCTCCACCTGTGTTGTCCACAGGCTCATGAAATGCAGCATGCTTGAACTGTAGATGCCACCCTTCCATCCCACTGCCCACCCTCCCGCGCTCCCCTGCCTGGCAGAGGGCATCGCTATGGCCTTCATAGCTGGAATCGGCTCTGAGGCACAGTCGCAATCACCCAGGCATGCCAGTGGTCTGTAGGTGGCATTCTGCGTCACATGGCGTATCGTAGTTGATCTTCCAACCAGGGGCAGGTCCTGACCATCCCTGTAGATGGGCCTTGGGGGCAGCGAGCCAGAAAGGAGGCTTTGTGGAGCTGCCTTTGTTCACCGCTTCCATTTGGACTGATGTCTATTTGGAATGGCGGGGAGGAAGGAGGGAAATGACTCGGGCACTGGCTAGGTAGGCCTCCTTCAGCCACCGCTCTGCCCCCAGGAACCTCGGGGGGCAGGTAGGGAAGGGACTGTTACATTGTTGCCACTGTTTACACCTGAGGACTCCAAGGTTACAAGAACCTTTGTAAGCTGTCGGAGTCCACAGCGTTAGAAGGGCTGACATGAGATTCTCCCCCAGATCTTCCAGTGTCCAGCACCGTGTTCTTTCTCCTGAGCAGGGAGGTGCTCTGGGATATGGTGTATGCCGAGAGACTCAGAGGATAGGAATTCTTCTCCGGCCCTGCCAGCTGCTGCCTGCTGCTCCGTGTAGTTGGGCGGGTCCTGGGGAAATGAAGGTGCTCGCGAGACGGCGTTTCCTAGGACCCCACGCTCCCCCGACATCTGCACTCTTACCTGTGGCTTTGGATACCGCCCCTGTACGATGCTGCCCCGACCCCCACCTCTCACCGGGCCTCTCCACGGAGCCCGGGGGCAAAGTGCCAACCGCCTCCGGGGTTCCTCCCCCTGGACACCCCACAGGCACCTGTAAGTGAGCATGCTTTTTGGGGAATTCCAAGTCCCATCCTAGAAATCTTCATCTGTAGGCCTTACTAACTTCACCTCTACCAGAAAGGCTTTTTTGAGATAGGTTTTATTGATTTTTCTCTCATGTTTCTTCAAGAATCATTGCCAGAAATGGTTATGTAATGAACACGTCTTTGTATATTGTTGGTATTCTGCGTTGTCCTTTATGCTATTAATGCCCCTTATAAGATTCTCGAAGGCAAATGCCTATTATAATCCAATTCTGGTCAGGGATGGGGGTGGGTGGACTTGACATCTCCTGAAATAGTACTATTTTTTCATTTATTAAACATCAAGATTCAAAAGTTTCCCTTCATATCTCAGTTACCAGGAAGCCCAGAACACAATGAAATGCTCAGTCTAGTCATTTTATCAGCAGCCACTGTAATACATATTTTCCTTTCTCTTTTTAATTTTTTAATTGTAAGATAGACACAACATAAGACATTGTAGCCACTTTAAAGGGTGCCATTCAGTGGCATTCAGTACAGACATTTATCCACCATCCATCTCCAGAACGTTTTCATCTTCCCAAACTGAAACTCGGTACCCATTGAACACTGGCTCACGGTCCCCTCCCTGCCCCTGCCCCTGACAGCCCTCATTCTACCTTCTGTCTCCATGCACCTGACTGCTCTAGGCACCTGACGTGTGTGGAACCGTACAGTATTCCGCTGTATTATTTGTGCTTTTGTGACTGGCTTCTTTCACTGAGCATAATGACGTCGTTTCTTCCATGTGGTAGCAGCATGTGTTATAATTTCCTTCCTTTCTAAGGTTGAATAATATTCCACTGTGTGTATATACTACATTTTGGTTATCCCCATTGGTGGACACTTGGGTCGCTTCCACCTTTTGGCTATTATGAATGAACACGCGTGTACAAATATCTGTTCAACTTCCTGCTTTCAATCATTTTTAGTATATATCTGCATATGATTTTTAAGTTCCTATTTTGACAGCTTTATTGACTGTATGCCTATTAATAAAGAAGCAAGTATACTTAACCTGCTTTGAGTAGCACTGTATGCCTGCCACAGTTCTCAGTTCTTTAAATCTGTTCTCTTTCGATCTGTTGTAATCTCTGTTTTACAGTTGAGAAATTGTTTCTTTTTGGAAGATGGCAGAGTAGCAATTATAACAAAGTCACTAACTAACTAATAGGGCTGCCTCTACTTAACCCGACTCATTCCTCAGGCCAGAGCCATGTGACTCCCTCCACCCCCTGACTCACAGGAAGCTGCTTTGGCAAAGGTCACCCGTGACCTCCACGTTGCCAGACCCAGGGGAGGCCTTTGGCTCCTCTCTTACATGCCACTGATATTGCCTCCCTTGACCACTAGTCCTTCCTGAACCTTCTTCCCTGGCATCTGGGATACCACTCTGTCCTGGTTTTCCCCAGTCCTTTGCTCCTTTATCTCTCTGTGGGGTCCTTGTCCTTTGCTGACCTTCCCATGGAGGTGCTGTTCTTCTCGCTCGACAAGACCTTCTCGGGTGACCCCCCATCTTCATACCATTGTGATCACTGCGTCTCTGCTGGTGGCTCCCAAATCTCTGTCTCTGGTCCTAGAGTTCACCCTGAATGTCACATTCACAAATCAAGAACCAGTCTAGGTCATTTCTCCCTGGAATGGTCCACAGTCACCTTAAATGCAACATGGGGAGTCCATTAGAGCACCAACCCCACACCTTATCTTAGCAAGTGACCCCATCTGCCCAGCTTCCTGAGCCACCAACCAATTCACTATATTCCAGTCCGTCATCCTACTTTGCCAGTCTTATCTCCTCAGTATTTCTAAGGCTGATCCTTCTCTATTCTTTCTCCTCTTTCCAAGCTTCGACCTGGTCCTCCCTTGCTGGGAGCGTCAGGACTGACTCTGGGCTGCGCCCTCTTCTTCTAGTCTCGTCCTATTCAAATTCATCTTCCACTGCTGTCAAACAGATTTGTCTCACATACAGAGCAGGCCATGTCATGTTTGTACTTAAAACTCTCTAGTGCCTCCCTGGTACCTATAGGATATAACACAAGCTCTGACGTTGGCATCTGCACCTCCACATCCAGGGCCTCTGCTTCTCCCCAGCCCTCCTCACTACTGCACGGCTCACCCTTTCCTTGAATGCACACTGGGTGCCTACCCCACACCAGCAACAAAGAGAGGGTGGGGGAGCTGGCCATGCAGTAATCCCAGCTAGTGGGGAGAGAGACAGTCTCCACACAGAGGCAGCCAGGCATCTGTCATAGTGCTGCAGAGCAGTGACAGTGCCCATGGAGATTTGAGGCTCTGAATCTGGGGGGAAGTCTGCTGTTCCCCAGCTGTGTTCTCCTGCATGCGTGCAGGCACTGCGTAGGCATGCAGTTGGATTTAAATAAGGTTGGGCATAGCTTCTAAGTATGCAGAAGGGAGAGCAAGGGCAGAAAGTGAGAGAGGGCTGGGTGGGCAGTAGGGGTAGGCCCGGAGAAGGCAGGGGTGCATGGAGGGCTGGATGAGCAGACAGAGTGTGATCTGGAAGGACAACAGGCAGTAGGTGGGCACCCGGCAGTTCACTGAGGTGGAAACTGTATAGCTGGTGGGGTTGCCACATTAGCAAGGTAAAGGGCATGATGCCCATGGTGCAGGTGGGGAATGCCAGGTGGAGGTGGCCAGATGGAGGGCCAGCAAGGCCCCAAAGCTGGGTGGGCTCTCAGAGTGGATGCTGAGGTCACCCAAACGGTGACAGCATCGGGGTCAGAGGAAGACAGGGTGAGGGGTCAGTTAAGTCTGCAATGAATGAGGGGTGCAGCCCAGGGTGCATCTGGGTGACCCTGCAGCAAGGACAGTGGTAAGAGATAAAATCTTTTGACGTGGACGTCCAAGGAGGCAGGGCTTGAGAAGGGGCAGGGATAAACACTGGCAAGGGCAACGGGGAGCCGGGAGGGTGCTCGCCTCTCCTCCTGGCCCCAGATGGCTGGAAGGTAGAAGAGAAAACAGCTTCCCTTTGGGAGGGGACAGGGAATTGGTGTGTAAGGGGACAGCCAGGTGTCAGAGCAAGAACTTCAGAAAAGACACTGAGAAAATGGGGTGTTTGTAACAATGGGTCTTGAGTTCCCGGCCCTGAGAGCAGGTGCTCACAGGGAATGGATACCTTGGTTTCTGTGGGGGCTCCCATCCTACTCTGTGAAAGAATGCACCAGCCCCATGATCTCTAGCTTCTGGCTTCTCAGCAGCAAAACAGCATCACAGTCACCTGCCGGTGGATGATAGGGTGCTTTAGGATGATGGTGTGGGCCCAGCCCAGGCCTGGCCAGGCTGGAGTTCTCGGTCTCGCTCAGGGCTGCTGGGCCTGGAGGTGTCCAGTCAGGCGAACCCACCAGCGGGTGGTGGGAAGTTGATGGGCCTGCTTGCTGGAGGAGGCCCTGCCCTCTGCTCTGCCCAAATGTTGTGGGTAAGAGATGAAACACATTTTGAGGGCGACTGAACACCAGTGTGATGGCTTGGCAGGTGCTCTCGGCACAGGTGTGTGGGTAATTGTGCTACACGGGCCCAGTGCGGACATGCAGCTCTGGGCTGGCCTCGGGCAGGAGCAGAGAGGGTGGGCCAGAGGTGGGGCAGGCGCAGGTCCAGCAGGGGCAGGGCAGGGAATTTCACCTTGCAGTGGGGAGAACTCTCAGGGCACAAGCCTAAGTGGGAGAGAACATTTGCATCTCTTAAAATTCGATCAATTTTGACCCTGAGTCCCTGTCCAAAGGAGACGGGGAAAACCCAGACTAGTGGCACTGGTTTCCATGGAGATGGTCACTGGCCTGGCCCTTATAGTACCTTAAGGGCCAAAATTCTGATGGAAGCTTTGCCTCGGACTGTGATGCCCAGGGCCACCAAGGGCACCCCGTGCCACCTTTGCCAGTCCAGCCTGCAGATGAGCTGGTGGAGACCCAGAGAGACCTGAGGCTGCTTAGCTCTTACATAATGGCTCACCTTCCTGGGGCTTCCCGTCTGGGGCCAAGCCACTAGTAGACAGAGAAGGAGCCCACAGGCTGGCGGTAAGCGCGGTGGGGGCCGTGGGCAGGCGGAGGCCTTCCTAACCCTGAAGAAGGAGGCGGCGTTTCTCGGGGGAGCGAGATCTGACCAGGACCCGGGGAATGTGGTAGACACGGAAGGGCATTCCTGGGGGAGGGAACAGTGAGGGCAAAGCTGTGGCAGTGGGCTAAGCTGGCCTGTTTCCAGGTCACAGAATTAGCTGTTTAGCTTGGCTGCTTGCGGCTGCTCTCGGGTGATGCCTTAGGCTGGTGTCAGCTCAGCCACGGCTCTTTATTCTCTCAGGAACGAGCCTGGATCTGGCTGTCCAGGCGCTCCGGGCATCACAAAGCGGGCTCACTAATCTTCTCATCAGCCCAGAAGGGTAAATGCTAGTGGTCCATTATGCAAATAAGAAAATGGGACTAAAGGTCTAAGGGTTGAACCTTGTGCCTCCCACTGCTGTGTGGCTGTGGATGATGCTGGGAACACGGGTTATATACCCCTGGCTAAGCGCCATAAGGAAAGGAGAGGGTACCTGGTGACCCCAAGGGAGGGCAGCCCTCTGGAGGCTGACGGCCATCTGTCTCTCTTTGGGACCATCCTGTGGGGCAGTGGGAAGAGCTATTAAGGCAGAAGTCCGCTGGAACCCCAGCTCTGCTCCTCACCAGCTGGGTCCCTGTGGCCCACTCAGTTTCCCCTGGCCTCCGTTCTTCCATCTCTAGCATACAGGGCTGGGCTGAGCTATCCCTAAGCTCCTTCACCTCTATGAGCCGGGGCCACATGTGCTTGATCTGTTGCCTGGAGCCTGTCTGATGCTGAGAACTCGGTTCATCTCTGCCTCTTTGACCCTCCCTGGCCATGGCCTAGACGCTTCTTGAGTCTTCTCCAGTGTAAAAATTTCAGGATGTGAGACCTGTCTCAGCACAGCCCCATGCAAGTGGGGTTTGTCCTGCAATGATCTCAGCCCCATCCATTAGGGGCCTTTAGAGTCTGAATTCCCCATTTAAAACAGAAATTCACCCAACAGCACATGCGATGGACCCAGTAAGGCTCTGATGATGGGAGCTGCCATTGACTGAGTGTCTACTATGTGCAGACATGCCAGGAACCACATTCATATATTATTTTGCCTGCGCCCTGCCAGGAGTGGAGGTGTTTCTCCATTCTGTAGATGAAGACTCAGCAGCCCAAAGGGGTTAAGTGACTTGATGAAGCTCTCACAGCTTGCAAGAGGCAGAGCTGGGATTAGAACCCAAAACTCTGTGACTTCACTGCCTGGGCTCATGCTGCATGGTACCACTGAGATGCCTGTCCCTGGCTGGGCCCCAGGATAGACAAATTACATCAGTGCCCCTGCCCTGATGTGAGGCGCACCCAACAGCTTCTCCTCCCTGAGGTTAGGGAGTCTATCATTCTGAGCCATACAGCACCAGGGGCCACTACCCAGAAAGGTCCATCAGACCCAGTGGGTGGTCTCTCGGTGGTGTTCTCAGGGGGCAGGGGCTCCCTCTCTGGCTCAGGCAGGCAGGTGCATTTAGCGGCCGTCTCCAGGCAGCCATAGGATGAATAACTGATGGTGATTAGCTAAATCATAACATCGCTCACGCCATGCATAAGTGATGAACCAACTGGTGCCAGGCTACAATGAGCGGCAGCGGGCACCCCCACCCCACCCCCCAGCCCGGAGGAGCCACCGCAGTGCTGCCTCCCTGTGTTATCTGGCACATCAAGTGCCGCGACAATGAATATAGATTGACCTTATTATAGCAGCCGGCTGCTGGTGCCAGGCGCAGCCAGGCATGCTTTGCACAAATTAAAGGTGTCAGCATGTAATTTACGGTTCATGGAGAAAGGGGGTGATGGTGGGGGAGGCACCCAGGCAGGTAGAAAGGAAGGTGGGCTGGCTTCGGGGCTTGCACCAGGAGCCCACGCGCTAATGACGGAGGTGCAGTGAGGTGTCATTTTCATCCTCGTTTGCACATTTTTAGCTCTTCTTGCTTAAGGGGGGCAGCCCCCTCTTCCAAGTTCCCCCCACAGGCTCTGTGTGCGTGTGTATGTATTTTTCAGCTAAATTACTGGTTTTACCTGAAGAGCGTAAAGTAGGTGTGCTAATTTACAGCTCAGCAGATAAAGCTGCAGTAGGTTCTGTCTGGGAAGCCTGTAATACAACATCATTTTACTAACACACCCGAGAGCAGCTTGACATCTCGAGCTGGGCCTGTGATTAAAGTTACAGTCTTCTCCCCCCCTCCTTCTCCCTGCTCCAACACGGGGAACAGATTAAACTCTAAGTAATAGATCTCGGTTTTCTTGCCATCCCGCTGATATTCACAGTACACAGTTTGACACGAAGAGTAAGTTATACATCACAAACAACAGCCTCTGCTCTTTACCGCCCAGAATTAATTTTCCATTTGCTAAGCTTCCTTCTTCTCCAAGCTCATTTTCCTGTCAAGCAGGGCTCTCTCCCTTCTAGAAAAAGCAGGAAAGGAAAATCTCAGGTCAGGACTGAAGAAGTACTCCAGGAACAGCTAGTTTAGCCCCCTGTGTTTACAGATGAGGAGACTGAGGCCTGGAGAGGAGGGACTTCCAGATGTCACCCTGTGTGTCTGTGGCAGAGACGGGCTGAGACCCTGGTCTCCTGCTGGATGCAGCAGGCCCACGCTGCCTCCTCCAGCCTGAGGAGTTGAGAAGCTGGCTGGGGGCGTGGAGGAGCTGGGTGATTGCCAGGCTGCCTGTGTAGCTGGTTTTTCTCTGTATGTCCCTCTACCCCCTGCCACCTACTATGCAAATCTCTCTCTGCCTTCTCTGCCCTGCTTTGTGCCCCAGGAAAGGACCTCTAAGGGGCTGGCTGCTGATGCGCCTGACTGCTGCCTGGGCTTGGCCAATGGAAGGTATCAGAATGAGAAGGGAAATTAGAAGGAGAGAGATCCAGCTATGTTTTTCTCTGCTTCTCCCTGTGGTGAGGCTGTGGCTTTGGGAATGGCTCCCTCTCCTCTGCAGCTGCCACTCTTAGGTGGGCCCTCTTCCATGGCTCCAGCTCCTGCGGGGCCCTAGCAATGCTACCTGCCCCTACCATTTTAAGTTTAGGGTGCTAACAGCTTGTCACTTGTCCCTAGGAGTCTCACCACCCTTTTAGATACCTTTATCCCTGCCTGCCTCTGCCAACAGTTTCTCCATTTCTGTCTCTAAAGCTGAACATCTGGGGGGAGTTCTGTTTCTTGCAGAGATGGCACCTGGTTACTTGGCAGGTCCTGCGGGGGCCCTGAGTGACATCTGTTCTTCACTGAGGACCCATCCTTGCTCCAGTTCTCTTTCTACAGGCACACATGGGATGGCAAGCATCCAAATCTCCTGTAGCAACCCAGGGTGCTGGGGGCCCTCTGGCAGCCTTCTGCCATTGACCCAGCTGTCCTGTCTCAGCCTCTGACTGTCCCTACCCCACCAGGCTCTGTGATACATATTTGCCCACTTCACTGTGGGGAAGCTCATGGTGGCCCAGGGAGATGATTTATGCCCATCTAAGAGATGTGGAAATGGAGGCTTGGAGAGGTCAAGCCACTTGCCCAGGGCCACCCATCCTTAGGCAGCAGAGCACAGCTTCCCACTGGGGGCCAGCTGGGCCCAGGGCCACGCCCCTTCCTCTGTGCCATGTGGGAGGGTCACCCTGCAGAACCCACATAGGACACACCCCCACCCACCCACCGACCCCACAAATAACTAAATGCCTATTGGGAGCAGTCGATGAGCTTTGGGAAGGGCGGCAGGGCCAGGAGTGATGAGGACTGGAGGCGGCAGATGGGGTGGGTAAATCAGGGAGGGCCTTTTGGAGGAGGTAAATGAGTGCTGAAGATGAATTAGAACCTGGATGGAAACATACACCTCGATGGACCTTTCCAAGTACCCCTGTGCAGACTGGTTGCCCAAGAACCACCAGGTGTGGATTTTGGGAATGCCTGAAAAATACAGATTCCAGACTCACCTCTGACTCGCGGAGTCTCTAGGCATGCAGCCCAAGAAGCTGTTTGGGGTTGTTTTGCTTTGAGGTGATACTGATATGCAGCCAGTCTTGGGATACACAGCCCCTTCCCGCTTTATACAGAGAAGGACCCAAACAAAGCACAGGCAGGCCCAGTCTCCCACAGCAGCGATCCCAGAGCCAGGGCTAGAACCCGGGTCCCGGCTGCCTGCCTCCGGGTCTCACAGTCCTCACCGCCAGCAGCTGCCTGCAGCCGGTCCTCAAGATGGCAAGTGGTGGGGGGGTGGCTGAAGGTGGTGGCAAAGCAAGAATGTGCCTGGAATAACATGACATTTCAAAATGTGAATCAGCTGGCACTGTTTTCTCCTCCTCCCCTCTGCAGCGTACACTCCCCACCAGGCTCTCTTTCTGAGCTACACGAACAGCAGGCCTGGACATCCAGTCCGGGAGTCGAGCCAGCAGGAGGACCACCCACTCGGAAGAGTCACTGGGTCCTGAGATGACTGCAGAGACCTGGGCACCAGGCCAAGTCCTGCCCCTGCTTGCTGTGTGACTTTGGGGAAGGTGCTGTACCTCTCTGGGCCTCCGCACCGGGATGCTCACTGACAGTGCTGTCAGTGCTTGGCTTGCCATGCGAGGGAAGACCTTGCAAGACTTGTTCTATCCTGAACTCCCTCTTCTGCTCTGCCATCCTGGAATTCAACTGCTGGCATCCCATTCCTTTGTTGCCTGAATAAACTGGAGCCCAGGATGGTGCAGAGAGTGAAAGCCTAGCAGCTCAGACAGTGTCTCTGGTCCCAGCCCCCTCCTCTTCAATTCTTTCAACTCAGGAATGAATGATTCATAAGCAGATGCCAGCCCAGCCCCATCAACCCCTGGCTCCATGTCATGGGCATGCAGGGTGCGGGATGAAAGAGATCAGTATGACCCAGGCCTCTAGTTCCTCATGCCCTCTGCAGGGTGAAGGGTCACTGGGCATTCCTCAAGGTTGGCTGGGGCAGCAGGGCATCTGGGCTTCTCTCTGCACCCTCCCCAGCCCCAGGTACCAGCCAGCCGAATGAGTCAGCTCTCTGTATATTTGCACCTGAACCCACAGATCAGGCCTGACTCACCCCAGAGGCCTGGGGGCTGACACAGAGAGGGACATCCACCGGATGGGGTGCACGTGCTTGGCCAGGGCCCTCTCAGCCCTGGCAGGCAGGAGGCTGGGTCCTGAGGAGGGCGCCATGGAGCAGGGCTCCTTGCTGGCCCTCAGTGACCACATCTGTGAACTAGGCGGGGGGTCAGGCTCATAGGATGAAGAACCCTGCCTGCTTTCCCTCTCTGAATGTCTCTCTGCTTCAGCAGGAGAGCCGGCCCCACAGTGTGTGCAGTTAGACAGGGCTGGCACATAGAAGGTGCTCAGTGAATGCCTATGGGGGGGGGAGTGGAGGAAGAAAGGAAGACGGAGGGAGGGAGAGGGACAGGTGGGCTCGGGCTGGGGTGGACAGCGCCGTCAGCCGGCTCTGCCCTCTGTCTAGTCCCTCCTGACCCAGCTGGCTCCTGCCCAGCCCTCCTCTACTTTCCTTCCGTGGCATTTTCTGCTCCTCCTGATGGAAGGGATGGTGGGGAAGGCCACTGGAGGAGGCTCCCAGCAAAACGGGGCTCCGTCCCAGAGACTCCAGAAACCCCGCCGCAGCTCCCCAGCCCTCCTGGTAGCCGGAGGTACTCAAAGCTGAGCGTCCTACACCCCGTCCTTGGCCAACCACCCCACCCCCCAGCCCCACTGAAGGCGTGTGAGTTGCAGACTCCTGCCTGTCTAGGAAGGACAAGGTTCCGCTGGCCACTGTGTGAGGGTTGTTGAGAGAAATGCATCCCAGGAAGTGGGAAACCCAAAGGTGGGGAGACTTTCTGTGCTTAGGAGCCCATCTGTGGCCCCCTCACCTGGCTTTGTCACCTGCCGCAGGCTGTTAACCTTTGGTCAGGAAGAGCCCTCTGCTCACCCTTGCGAGTGACCAGGCATGTGGTCAGATGACCCTACCCTGGCTGAGGCTGGTTTCTACCAACATCCTGGCCAGTGCTGCCCCCAGCCTGTGCAGGAGGTACTCTGAGGTGCCTCAGTAGGTGACAGAGCTGCTCTGCCATCAGCTACCCAGGAGAGTTTGATTTATATCTTGTGATTCTTGTCGATGTGTACCTCTTCCTCTTAGTTTGCTGTCCGTCCCTCTTCTGTTTTTCTCTGGCCATCTGGGAAGTGGATACGGCCTAGAAGCATTACTTTTCCCACCCCGGACATGAATACTGTTCCCCCTGGGTGGAGGGTCTTGGTCAGCATGTTGGGAGGGGAGGACATGGGGATGGGTGGGCCTTTGCTTCAAAACCGAGCCTCAGGGGGCTTAAAACTCAAGAGGAAACCTTGGAAAGTGACAACCAGGCCATTTAACCCCCAAGGAAGCAGGAATCCAAGAATCCTATGTGATTCGCTCAATGACTTACTATTCCCATTTTGTGGATGAGGAAATGAAATCTTAGAGATGAAATGTGACTGCCCAAGGCCACCCCATGGTGGCAGAGCTCTGCCTGGAACCCATATTTTAGAGCTCCTAGCTTCTAGTTCTCTTCCACAACATTCTGCTCTCACCTTTTATATGCATGATTATTTATAATGTAGCTGTCATTATCCCATTTTACAGATAAGGAAACGGAAGCTCAGGACAGTGACAAACTTGGTGGATATTATGCCTTCATCTCTGCTGAGATCAGATGCCACAGTCCCCTGGGAGGCCCAGGTCCCAGTTCCTTCAGGAAGCCCACGCATAGTGCTTCCTTCTCTGAAGTCTTAATGCACTTATTTTGAGAGATAGAAAAAGAAAAAAAGGATAAGAAGAAAGAAGGGCACATTCATGAAATGCCCACTCCTTGCCAACTCCTGTGCAGGCGCTCAGAGGATCTTTATGGACCAGCCTGGGAAGGACTCATTTTACAGATGGAGAATTCGGAGGGCTCTGCTCCAAACCCAGCTCTGTCTGACTCCCATGTTCAATGCACTGTTTCCCCTTATGCAGCCCCATATTCTATTATTCTACAGTCATTTATAGGTGCTGTCTTGTCTCTGTGATTCAGTTCTAAGTCCAATGACTGTAGAAAGCCTGTCCCTGTGTGTGCGCCCTGCAGCTAATACAGGGTGTGCATAGTCAGCAAAGGGTCAAGGCCCAGAGAAGGTAGGGATGGGGCAGAGGCAGCGTGGGCCCCTGAGCAGGTAGGTGGTCTTCAGTTCCCCCACCTGCCACTTCCTAGCACTGTGGACTTGAGCTCTTAATTCATCTCTCAGAGCCTCAGCTTCCTCATCTATAAAATGGGGATAGTAATAACCCCAAGTCTCAGACTCACTGTGTGAAGTTTGGGTTAGGCATAAGGTGTGAGTGTCAGGCTTCCAGCATGGAATCTGGCACATAGTAGGTACACAATATGAACCAGTGATTGCTCTCATCAGCTCACTCATTACACGAGGCATCTCTGGGGTGCCTCTGGCCCCCGACTGCAACCTGGCCTTCCCATCCTGGAGGAAGCCTACCTCTCCTGGACCCAGGTGTGGAGGGGGCCTCTAGCTGGTGGGCACGCAAGGGCTCTTGCCTTTGTCTTACTAGCTGTGGGTGGAGGCTATGAAAATTGCACTCCAAGTGTGTTCCTGTTAATCCTGAGAGCTGAGGCCAGCTCCTTGGCACCTCCAGGTGTCCAGAGGGAGGCAAGGAACTCAGGGGGGCTGCCCTGAGCGGGCAAGGAGCCCCTTCTCACAGCCAAGGATCAGCGGGTGGGCAGTTGCTCAGAACCTGCTCTTTGTGCAGGGGACTCCTTCTTATGACCACTCACCTCCCGCGGGGTCCCCGTCCTTGGGGCAGGGGGCCCTTTTTGGGATCTTGCGAGTACATGTCTCCAACAGGAATGACCCTTATTAGATTGTTTCTTGCTTCTTTTTTATCTCCTCCACTGCAGTGGAAACTCCCCTACTGAGATGGTGCGTGCTTAATCTGTGCTGAGACCCAAGCGCCTGGCACTGAAGGTGCTCAGAAAATATCTTCTAAATGAAGAGAAGCCTTCATTATCCTGCCAGGCTGGATACATGACGACAGGAGAGGAGGAATACGAGGTTCATTTAGAAAGTTCTTCTGACTTCTCAAGGGTGTTCTTGGCCCCTAGCTCAGCAGATCCTCAGGTAGCCCACAGCAGGACCGAGGCCATTCCGCACACGGGCAGAGGTTCTGAGGTGCAGAGAGGGGAAGCATGGTGGTCCAGATGGCACAGCTGGCTGAAGGCGCAGCACCAGGAGTGTGGCTCCCTGTCCTATGACTGGATCAGGCACCAGGGGGCACATTTCCACCTGGAATGCAGCCTCAGGCTCTCATCTCAGGACTGCAACTCCCGAGGGTGCAAGGCCCCTATAATAAAGCTCTTCCTTTCGACAGATAAGGAGCTAAAACCCAGGGAGGTGCTGTGGCTGGTCAGAGGGCACACTGCACATTAGAAGTGGTCTTCAGACTTCATATCCATCAGTTTCTTCATTTGCCAGGCCAGGTGGGCAGGCCAGGGAGGTCAAGCTAGCAGATGTCAGCACGGTGCTAACGGGGTCTCAGGTGAGGATGTCGGAAAGGGTCTGGAGGAGAGAGGGCTGGGCATGGCTGCCTGGACCCCTTTATGGAGCCCCTGGGCAGGGGTCAGTACGGGGAGGAGCTAAGGGCACCAGTCTCTAAACTTCTCAATTTCTGCCTCACTATCAAGAAAACCCTATACCACATGGTCCTCAAAATATGTACATGTTTGTTAATTTATCACGAACATCCAAATGTAATAATATACTATGTATACATGAAAATGTACAAATATACATTGTGAAATGAGATTTTAAATGTAATTATCATTCCTCTTATTTTCTTCCCATGGGCCAAATGCCCTGTCCAGTCCTGAGGGTTAGGCACAGCCTTTGGGAACCACTGACAAGAACACTGGCTTTGGAGCCCAACAGACCTGTGTTTAAACCTGGGCCTTTCTTGTTATTATCTGGGTGGCTTTAGGTTAGCCTCTGGGACAGTTTCTTTCTCTGTAAAATAGGATAACGATTCCTACTTTGCTCTGTAGCTTGAATGAGGAAGGTGCTTGGTGCAGGACCTGGTAGGCTGGGAGAGCTCCCGTACGGTCACTGCGGGGATGGTCAGCCTGCTAGGCTCCCCTCTCTTGCTTAAATGAATGAAATGCAACTCCACATACCACGGGTCCCTAGGCTTGTTTCTGTACTGCCCGTCACCTCCACTGATGGCAAGTCCACTGTGTGACATTGGACAGCCTGCTGCATATCCATTTTCCTCATTTCCCAGCATCGAATGGGCCTACGTCTCCCTTTGCTGCATCTGATGGCCCCAGGGTCCGCATGGAGGGGGACCCAGCACCTGGGTACCTGGTTAAAGGAAGGTGGGCTTGGCATCCCTGCCAGATGGGGCTGAGCGGTCAGGTTTCAGCGTTCCCTGTGCTCCTTTTAAAGTGACGGAGGTGTCAGCTTGGGTTCACAGGCTGGCCACAGTTTCGATCCCCCTTTATTTCATAAGGCAAGTCCATGAATTATACAGTGCCGGAGCAGACTGCGCCTCATACGGATGCATCACAAGCCGGGCTTAATAAGGACACTTCAGCTATTCTCGGAAGGCATTTGCAAGTCAAAAACGTGGCACGTGGGGATCTGATGTTGACTTCAAATTTTGGAGATTTCAGCTGGGTCAGCAGTATTTCATGTTAAATCCCATCAACAAAAAAATAAAGAAAGGGTGAGGGGGCACCGTACTTTATTTTGGTTTTAATTTTAATTTTTCAGTGATACCACATCTGGTAATACTGGCCAGGTAATACTGGGAGGGGGTAATCTACCCCCCACCTCACCTGCCCACACCCTCCACCCCCACCAAGTAATGTCCCCTGCACAGCAGCATACTTCCCCAGGGGCTCACAGTGGCGAGGGAGCATCCCCTTGCTGAGGGATTTGAAAGTGTTCCTATATTACAGTCCTGTGCTAAATAGAAGATGTAAGCTTTGATATTTTCTTTCTTATTTTTCACCAGGACTTTATATGACTGATACCTGCTGTTCTCTATAGTATGTGAGTACCAGTTGTTAAAAGCTCAGTCAAGGAGGAAAGAGATTTCTAGTATTTTTGGTATTTCTAGGTGACATTTATCAAAAAATGGGAACTGACATCTACTTTAAAAAAAATTGCCCTGGAGGAGAAGAACCATAGGGGAGGTGGGGAAGGACTTCTCTTCTGACCAAGGAGGGCAGGGCTTCGTAAAACACACAGCTGCTGGGTTCTGGCAGCGTGGGGCTCCCACATCAGCTCCCCTTTCTGGGTGGGTCTGTTCACAAAAACAGTAAGTAAGGGGAAAGGCAGGCAGACATCACAAGTCAGGGGACAAGGGAGGAACAGAAACAGGACTGGCCACGGATGACAGCAAAGGACCATGGCTCCTCTAACTCACCCCTTGTACTCTGGAGAGCCAGTGGCACCTTCCTGTACACAAGGGCCAGTTGTATTTGGGAACCTTGTATAAACCCAGTGGGGCAGTGGTGAGGGGATTCATAGCAGCAGCAAAGTGCAGCAATAGCCTGTGAATTGGAAACCTCTGAGGCTGGAATAAGTCCCAGTGCTCAGAAGAAGGTGTGTAGACCAGCACTTGTCCAAGAATCCCCTGGGGATCTTGTCAAAACAAAGACCCTGATTCTGGGAAGTGCCTGAGAGGCTGCATTTCTAAAAGGGGCCAGGTGACATTAGTGCTGCTGGTCCAAGCTCTGCACTTTGTGCAGCAAAGATTCGGCCAGGTTCATTCTTCCAAGAAGATGTGCATTCAGACCTCTGTCTATATAAGCCCGGGGCTCAGTCACTGTGATGGGACCATAGAAATGCCCACACCTGGCTCATGGCTTCATGTCTGCTTCCGGACCAGTGCCACAGAGAACTCTGGACCACGAGTCAGGAGAAGGCCTGTGTTCTCATGGGACCACTTGGTCCACTCCTCAGCTGTGTGACATTAAACAGCCTGCCGTAGCTCCATTTCCTCATCTGCATGTGCCAGCTGTGGGGTGAGGGGGTGGTGCTAGGGGGTTCCACAAAATTGAACAGGGTTAGGATTTAGATATGCTGCATGATGCCCCAGGAAACGGCCGCTTTAGAAAGAGAAACACATGGCTGTGGGTTCAAATTCTGGTACTCGTGTGTCCTTGGGTAACTGGGCTCATCTCCCGAGCCTCAGTAATCAGGACACTGGCTGGGTGACCAATGGGCATGAGCCCAGGCAGTCTCCAGAGAAGGACAAGGGCTCGGCCTGGTTGTCCTGCTTTCCTCTTGGGGTCACAGAGCTAGCTTCCCACGGATCAGACCGCGGCAGTTTTAGCACTGACGAGCAGGCCTCCTGCCCGGGCCTCCCAGCCAGTCCTCCTGTGTGAAGTCCCGGCAGGCCGACGTCAAAGCCCGCGTTCACACAGAATGGGTATGCCCCGAGATGGCTCGTCTTAAAAGGGAAGCTCACCTGTGAAGGAATGTAACTTTCATCTAGGCAAATCTGACAGACACATATTTTATCTCCACTTTGTCTCTGTGTTACGATGGAAAACGGTGAGAAGCACCCGCAGTCCTTCTGATTAGGGTTAATACAAGCCGAGGGCGACACAGAATGCATGCTCGCTAAGCAACCATACTATCTGCATCCCCCTGAGACTTTTTCAAAGACCTTTCATGGGCACCTGTTCATCGCCCTATGATCCATATCCCCTTCTAATAACAGCCCTAATTTTATTTAGGGTTCTACTTTTCCCCACTTTGGGCCATCAGGTCTGGTTGAGACTCAGCCTCAGCTGGGGGAGTGGGTCTTACACCCGAAGGCTCATACAATCGACCATGCTTTCCTCCGGCCTCAGTGATTGGCTCAGGTCTTGGGCATGTGACATGAGCTGGTCCAATCAGAACGGGTCTCTGGACATTGGCCATGTTCACCGTGCCTACTGTCATCCATCTCTGCCTCCTTGCTCCGGTGAGGCACACTTGTCAGTATAGGCTCCTGCCGGTGTCTGCTGACATTTGCCATCCAGTCTGGTCTTAGGACTGCCTTCCCCTTCCTTGTTGACATGAGCTGGGACCTAACTGTGTCCTCGACTGAACTCACAGGACACCTTCTCCTGCTGCTGAGTCTCCCCGGAGGCTCTGCCTCTCAGGTAACGCCTGCTCTCTACAGGCAGGGAAACACCGATCTATTCTCTGCACCAGGCTGGGTTGAGTGGGACTTTCAGGGCCCATGTAGCTGTGCTCTTCCACTGGGTGGGTGTCCCCCTCTGAGGTTTGCTACTATCCCAAAGCACCCCAGATTTTTCAGAGGCTCTGGTATGGTTATTTGCTCTCCCATGGAGGTTTGATTCCCCCAGAGGACTCAACGATGTGGATTCTCTCCTGGCAGTGCCTTCCCTTGCTCTCAGCTCTGCCTCTGCCCATCAGCACCTCACCTTGCTTATCCTTAGCTAATCTCTGGCTTCCATCTATCCCTTTTCCAATCTACACTCTGTGCCCCAATTCCTTCAGAGCTGTGCTTCTGATGCTAAAAATGGAGCATTTAGAACTTAAAAACTGTTCCTGCACATCAAAAGATTTAGCTCTCAAGAACTTGTCTCCATTATGAGTATCAAAACTCGATTTTGAAATGAAAAGAGTTGGTTGTTTCCTTTCTCTTTGCATTTCCTTTTCCTGATATAATAATCCTAATCTTCGTTGAGGCAGCCTCCTTTGATGAAATGTGTAGGGGTGTGGGAAACACAGTCATCCTGCCATGGCATCAGTGATATTCTCAGCTCCTTGAAGCCTTCCTAAGGTTTTGCCAGGGACCAGGAAGCACCAATCTTGGAGTCAGGGCACCCAAATTCTAGTCCTAGTTTTGCCACTTAACTCCTACACAGTTAGGAGAAGTCACTTCATCTTTGTGAGCCTCACTTGCCTTATCTATGAAATGGGTGTTTATTATTGCACCATAGCCTATCCTATCCTGACTAATATACTGTATTTGGGCTGGTTTAGAAAGTAACCCTATGTAATTGGGGTTTTCTGAATCTCAACTTGTCTTCTTTTCCCTTTTCAGTTGGTTTCCATGGGATCTTCAGGATGTCTCAGCTAGAAAGAGACAAAAGTAGATGGTATTGGACACTGGGTTTGTCCCTCCAGGGTCCCAGAGCTCAGTGAGTCAGGAGACCTGACAGAAAGGACCATGAGAAATAAATTGAGGATCCCAAAGACCCCCTTGTCATTGCTGGTTAAGGTAAATGCCAACTTTACAGAAAGATATAAGATAATTATATTTGTTTAATCACCACAAATGTCACCAATGACAGATGACATTAATTTTTAAGAGAAAAAGAAAATATGTCACATTTCTGTTTTGTGCATATGCTGATTGAATGAAAAGTTTATACCAGATGCCAACTTAAAATAAGGACATGTAAATATTTCATTGTTTGTATGTATATATACATTTCTGTATACACAATATGTGTCTACATAGACATAGAACACTGGTTCTCAAATAGGGGCCAGTTTTGCTTCCCAGGGAACACTTGGCAGTGTTGAGAAACACTTTTGGTTGTCCCAACTGGGGGCTGAGAGATCCTGGCATAGGTGCACATCTGAAGCAGGAGTTTGAGGGTGGTGTGTGTGTGTGTGAGGACATGGAGACGGGCACCTTTTGTCAGAGCATCATTGTCACATCTGCTTGATTCATATAACATCCCATCTTGACTCATCTAGAAGAACCCATAAGTGCTAAGCCAGTGAAAGGCCCATCCCAGGCCCTGAGGAGACCTAGCCTCTGTGAGAGGTTCTCACCTGAGAACACACGTGGAGTCAGGTGCTGCTGTCCCACTGGTTTCTTATGATGACAGCTATTGAGTTACACCTAACGTGTTGTGTGGCACACCTGGGCTGGAAGCTGCACCTGTGGAAAGGTGAAAGGGAGGGGGAGGGCAAGTCATCTTAGAGTTTTATGAAGAGCTGTGTATTAGCAGCATATTATTTAAATCATTGCCCCAAAGAACTGCATAGGCATGGTTTGTCTGTATATGTAGACACCAAGATGCATGATTTTATAGCTGTATGTAACATATTTATATATGTATATGAATTTGTACACACATGTGTCATGTGATGAAACAGTCCTAACAGCTGGCACCACATTCCGTGTGGAATAGGCACTGTCTGAGGAATTTCCTTGGATAAGCCACTGGACTGGAAAGAGGGGTGCTGAAGGCAAACTCCTCAGCTGGACCCCCACATCACAAGCTGGCCTGCTGAGGAAAGCAGACGGAGTGTAACTTTTGGTTCTGAGAAGGGGGAGTAGGAAAAAAATTAAAAAGAGGATGAGAAATGGAGACAAGGTGACTCACACAGTGAGCTGCTGAGATGCTTCGTGGGGTGGCAGAGCCCACCTGACATGTCTGGTGGGGGAGAATGGAAGGGCTTTTAGGAATCAAGGGTGGCTCTGCACTACTTTGTTATTTTTCCAAGTTGGAAAAAAAAAGCACAAGAACGTGGCCCTGGATATTTGTCATGCAATGTGCTCAGAACCATATTAGGACATCTCTTCTGTTCACTGCTTTGGTGAGCTGCTCTGTGCAGCCCGGGAAGAGGCTGGGCTTCCCCGTGGCATCCACAGCAGTGTGAGGCACAGGGGCAGCGCGGAGAGGGAGGGTGGCAGCAGAGGCAGGGTGGGGCTGTAGGCCCTGACCCGGGAACACGGTGAAATCCTGGGCGAGACCTTGCCCGTCCATAGGCAAGGACTCATGGTCGCAGTCACACTGATCTAGGTTTTACGGGGGCTGGGGAGCTCCAGCTGACAGCCGTGATGTCACACGCACTCCACCAAATGATTAGACCAGATGCTAATTTATTTCTGAATCTTGGTGCTGGAGATACTAGAGAGGTACTTAGGTGAAACGAGGCACGGGCTCTGAGGCAGACACAAATTCACTAAGTGGAGATTCTAGACGCAGCTGTTGTAATGAGGCTGGAAATTCAAGAGAAGCAAGTTTTTTAGATTAATCTCATATTTACAGTTTCAATATCTTAAGAACCCAGAGTCTGGGATTGGGGCTAAGGGTGGTGTGATTTAGTCACCTGCTGCTCTGGGCTGCCTGATCCTCCTGTGGGTGCTCAAGGGATTGTCAGTAAGTCACCATAGTGAGCTCAGTTCTGCCAATTAGATGCCATCAAGCTGAGATTTGGAAGCAGAAACAAGGCAAATGCCACTTTCCTATTGCTCTTAGCTGATTTCTGTGGGCAAACAAGATAGGGAGATGTGGGGCTCATCTGCTGCAATGTTTTAGCATCTAAGCTTCTGTGTGGTAGGAGCTTAAAAAAAAAAAGCAGTAGTGATGGCTTTGTGTCCCCGGCTTCTGATCCCTGGACTGTAGTGATGGGGCTGTGTCCTTGAACACACTGACTCCTTGATTCTCCATCTTCCTGGCTGGGTCAGAGGCAGCAGCTCCCCAGGGATCAGTTCTGTGGCATCAGAGAGATAGTCCTGGAGGCCTAGGCAAGAGCCAGTCCTCCAGCCCTTCCTTTTTTTTTTTTAAATCCCAGTATTAAATCCCTTTCTGTTTAAAATAGCTATACTGGTTTCTGTTTCCTGCTGACTGATGCATAACTTTACAAGACACCAAAGGACTTGTTGAGAATCACCGAACCAACACACACTTCAAAAATCACAGTAAAGAGAGTAAGTCTGGCTGCAGTCAGCGCTTCTTTCTTACTCAGAGCTTTGTGGACAAGGGGCTGTCCCTTCTGCTCTGGGCCCTTCCCTGTCCCTGTCTCAAAGGTTAGCAAACAGAGACACCTAGGTGCAAAATTTAAGGAGATTCTCTCTCCTAACATCGTGCAAGTGCAGGGTGCTCCCCAAGAGGGAGTACTCCCTTTAAATTAGCACCTGGCTGCCTTACCTGCCTCACCAGGTCTGACCTAAGCACCTGGTTTGTTGGCCTCGATACTGAGTGGCCTCTGCACATGCTCTGTAAGTGCCTCCTCTGAGGGCTCTCAAGTCTGCCCTGCACCATGCACTCTGCCTGTGTGAGGCTCCAGCTACCATAGGCTCCCTGCATTCCCTCTGCTGTGTCATCCCCACCCAGCCTGCTGAGAAATGGAGGACCTTTAGCCCCAACTTAAAATAGGTCCCATTAGCCATGCCTCCATGACAAGTAACATCATTAGATACCCCAGGGGAATGGCAGCATTGGGCGTTACTTTGCAAGGACTTCATGCCCAGTGTCTAGGCATGAGGCTGGATGAAGGGAAGTTCAGTGGGCAAAGCAATGGAGTGCAGAGTCCTGCTCCACTCCAGCTGGTCAGACCTGCCTGGAGAAGCTGCACTTCCACAGGGAAACCAAGGGGCTGCAGTCACAGCAGGGGGAGCAACTGGCAAGTGGCTGATCATCATACATGTGCAGAAAAAATGCTCAACTTGCTCAGAAAATGGAGTGTAAATTGAAGCAGTAGAGCAGGAAGGTGTTTCTTCACTGATGGGATTGTCAGAAATTAAATCTGGATAATTTCCTTGCTGAGAATGGAGTGGAGGGCTCTCTCCTCTTCACACCGCTGACACCCCTGGCTGTGGGAAGCCAGAGGGAAATCCACGAGCACTGCCAATGTTTTTTAGGCAGGAAATGAAGGTGGGCTCCTCTCTTTCTGGTTCATAATGGCCACAGAGCTAGTAAGAGGTAGACAGCAGGGCAGCGGGCTCCCCTTCCATCCTGTCTACAGCCACCACTCCTCCGCCTCTGGGTTCCCTGGGGGCGATGAGGCAACCGGTGCTGAGGCAGGCGTTTTGGGGAAGACAGCTGGACTGACCGAGCTCAGAGATGCTCAAATGAGCACAGTGTTCTGGCACCGGCTCTGAAGAGGTTCCAGGCTGGGTTTCCAGGAAGCCCTGAGATCTGGCAACACACCTGCAGGGGAGACAGAGGGAGCCAGGCTGAACCAGCTGGTGCCGCTGGTCCTGCGCTTGCCGCTCTGTTATTACCTGATGGAACAACAGCCCCTGGGTGCTAGGTGGGGGGTCTTAGCTCACTGGGTGCTCTGATGGCCTGGAGAAGTACATGCTGTTTCAGGTTTTTGATCCCTTATCCCCAATTCCCAAACCCCCAAATGTCCTGACAACCAAAAGATTTTCATAACTCACTTGGTGGCAAGTCCTGGACTAAAGTGATGTGAGGTTAGCTATGGTCTTCATTTACTGTATGTTAGTTATGACTCCATTTACTGTAAGTCTGTATATGTTTCCCTACAGAAATATTAACGTGTTTTGATTACAGGGTGTCCCCCAGAACCTACTGGTGTTACACAATATACTGTTAGGCACCATATAACTTCCCTAAAATCCCACGTTTCTGAATGTTGAAAATTTGGCGCTAAGATGAACAATAGTGGGCCTGTATTATTTCCATTTTACAAATAAGGAAAATGGAGGTTCTGGGAAGAATAATTTATCTTGCCTGACACCACATAGCTCCTAAGTGATGGACAGACTTGAACCCAGGGCTCTCTGACAGTCCATCCTACTTTCAACCACCAGAAACAGGCCCTGCACTTCTTAAAGGTGTGTGACTTCAGAGGCTAGAATAACTGCTCTCTAGTTGTGCTGTGACAGCCTTTCAAACCCTCTTGTTCTGAGGAGAATTGGGACCCAACACTGGGACTCTGTGGCCCACCCCTCTGCCCCCCTAAACCACAGTCCATGATTGCGTTTGGTACTCTTAACATTTGTATGAAAACCTTTCAGTTATTTTTATAATAAACTTCAAAAGCTGTCTGTGCTTTGGATATTTTGATTCTGGACATAGTGGCAAGTGGAGATTTATCCACAGAAAGCCTGGGGTTCAGTGAAGACTTTCGTACTGCAAATGTGTTCATTGACTGACGCAGAATAGACTCTTGGGCATTTCTCCTCATTGTCCCCTTTGTGTCATCTCTCCCTTGCCCAAAACCATTGCTTATCTTGTGCCCCTGTGAGCACTTCCCTCTGATCCCATCTATGCTCAGTAATTAATTCATTTGACAAATACTTCTTGAGTCCCCTGTTCCTGCTGGCAGCATGGTATAAGAGGTTTTGTGGTTTATTAGAAGCACAACTGGTCTGACAGACAAAAGATAGAGATCTGGTGCTTCCAGAGTTTGGACACGGCCCTTCCCTGCTCTGGAAGTGTGTAAAGTAAGGAAATACACAGGAGGATGCAAAGACCAAACAAATAAACAAAAATGCATCAACCACAAGGTACAGAAACCTCACACAAATAGGCTTCAACAACAAAGGAGTGTAGGCCTTGGCATAGTCTGACCAGGGCTCTTAATTCTGCCCTCCTCTGGGTATGCTTTTAATCTTTCGGAGTGGTTTGACTCATGATCGCAAAAGAGCTGCCAGCATCAACTGTAACAGCATGCTTCATAACCCAGGAGAGAGAGCTGGTACTATTTAAGGCATTAAGCATAGGTATCAAACTGATTGCTTAGATCCAAGTCTGTTCTGATTGAGCCTACACTGGTTGCAGTGGGGCAGATCCTGACCTGGAAAAGTTATTAAATATTTTGAGCATCACGCCTGGATAGAGTGCCACTTCTACGAGTCATTGAATAAAAGTTTAGCATTTCCAGCTGATTGGCATAAGGCCAAACCAATCCCCCTGGCAGGGGTATAAGATTTCTCTGGTTGGTTTGGAACTATCAGGCCCAACCCTAACGCTGGGGTTGAGGTCAGTTCTGTTCACATGGCACGGTTACCACAGGAGGGATGGTGGTGATGAGGTTTTGGGGTTGTATGCAAGAGTACAACCAGTATCTTCTACCAACTCTGAGGGCTCTTCCTACTCAGACTGTCTCTGCTTCTAGATTTCTATCCCATGCACATGAGGTTGCAAAGGCTTTCCTCCCATTTCAATGTTTCTCCACAGCACTCTTAGTTCAGTCTCATCACGCTGTCTGGAGGCTGCTTCCACCCTGGGGACTCTACCATCAACTTCTAATCTTCCAAGAATGTTCCTCTAAGAATCTACACCTGAGGAGAAGGGGAAACCCAGACATGCGGCCCTGCTGGCTGGTGGTGTTGGCCTGGGCAGAGCAGGGTAAAAACATCTGTATCCGCAGCCTTCCCCTCGGCTGAATACACGAGGATTGACCAGTTTCTCCAAATAAAAGAGTGATAAGTGGCTTGTTTAAAAAACAAACAACTCGGAAAGATATGTGAAAAGTACTCCTTCCTATCTAATACCTCCAATTCCCAAAGTGAATTGCAGCCCTCAGTTTCTGAATATTCTCCCAGTTACGCTCTATACATATCCCCAAAGGCATAAATGGTATCAATATATGTGTGTGTACATAAATAAGATGACATCCTTCATAATGCATACACTATAGAGGGATTAGAGCATAAACACATGTTTGTTGAATGAGTAAATAAATGCCTAAAACCACATGGGGAGTTCTGAGAGACTTAGAAAGGTGGAGGTCACTGTTACCTACAGCATCCACGACAATCAGTCAAAAAACAGTCTGCCCAAGGTATTTTAACAGAGCGATTTTAATAGGAGTTGATTAAGTAGGGATTGGAAGACTGGAAAGGCAGAAAGTGGTCATTGAAAACAGAGATGGTTACTGTGAAAAGGCAGCTGCCCTTAGTGGGGGTGGTGGGGGTGGGGGCAGGGTAGAGAAAGAGATGAGGGTTGTTAGAACCCAGAAGCTTGGAGAAGCAACTGTGCAGAGCTGGGACCTCCAGCTCAGAGGAGAGGGCACTGGCTGACTAGTGCTGGTGCCTCTGAGGGGGACATGCCATGGCTGGTTCTGAGAAGGTCACGATGGAGGTGAACTGGAATCAGCCATGGCTGCCGGGTGAAAGCTTACAGCTGGGGTGATAGGAAGCCAACGGGAGAGATCCACTGCCTCCTTCTGCCTCCTGCTTCCCATTGTTCTCTTCACAGAGAGCAGCAGGCAAAGGGGAGATGTGGTTTGGAGAGTTTCTTGCCCAGCATCACAAAGGAATGGAAAGGTGGCCTTGGAACTGGGAGACCAGAGGGTAATAGCCAGGACCCCTTGTTTCTGTGGACTTGCAGCCTTGGTGCAAATTAGAATAAAGCACCTGCTTTGGGACACCTGTGTCAGGGTGCATGGCCTGGGGAGCAGAATCAGGAAGAGGTGCCTCCAGGTAGATGCACACCATTCCAAGGTATATGGCGGGGCTGAAAAATACGGCTTGGATTTTAGCCCCTCGTTGCCCTCTTGGCCAGGTGCACTTGTATAGGGCACAGCCGTGCTGTCATGTCTAGAGGCCCTACATCTGTCTGGCTATCAGCATGTTGTGCACTGTTACATGTGGGCGCCACACCACACACACACACACACACACACACACATACACACACACACATGGATGAAAACACAATTTTTTACAGATAAAATATATGTCTGATGGTAGAAGCAGCTGTTGAGACAGTTTGCCCTGAATGTAAAAGGCAGCTCTCAGTGCTGTCGCCCTCATATTTCCCACCCTCTGTGGGGGCCAGTGGTTTAGATGGCTTATTAAGAGGCCCCTGTGATTGCTGGTGTCATAGCTCACTGGGTACCTGCCCTTTCTCAATGAAAGATCCAGGGTCTGCATTACACAACTGTACTTCTAAGACAAAGGCAAAACAAATATAAACGTTTTTTCAACAAACCTAGGACAGGAAGCTGTTTCTGAGGGACTGTGAATTGGTGGTGACCCAAGATGGGGAAGTTGGAAGTCTTCGGATAAAAGATACTAGACAAGTGTGAGAGGTTATTTCAGAATTCCTCATAATAGGGTCTTTAAATTGAATGGGATCCTAGAAATGAGCTAGTAATAATGATAATGATGATAATAACAGTTGTCTTAGATTAGGTTTCCTGGAATCAGACTCTGAGATGGGTTGTGTGAGAAGCTGGGGAGGAAGTATTCACCAGAGGCACACACAGAAAGAGGTGAGGAGGCCGTCCGGGCAGAGGGAGAAGCCGAGCCACAGGGCAGCGGTGACTGAGGCCCCGGCTGATCCCACCAGGGGTTGCTCCGGAGCCTGGAGGGCCTTCAGGTGGTCTCCAACTGAGGACCCAAGGCTAGGCCATGTATTCACATATTAGCCAGTCGTTGGCCTGCTCCCTTGGGAGGAGGGGGAACACTGGGAAGGCAGTTTGCTGTTGTCTAAGGCAGGTTCTCATGAGGGATGAGCTCTGAGCTTCCCTCAGCTGGAGGGTGCTGGTTCTGAAGAGGGGATCTGGGCCAAGCAGCACAGCTCCTACAGTAGTGATGAGGTGACATCTGCTGAGCACCTACACCAAGCTAGAAGCCTTGCCTACAATCCTCCCTGTCTTCCCCATCCCAGTAGGAGCACTCATGTCCAACCCCGTGGCCCGACACAAAATCACAGGGGTCATCCTTGATCGTTTCCTGTCTCCCTGACCCCACTGCAGTCCATCAGTAGGATGGGTTGACTACCCTTCCAACATATCCTGAATCTGTCCACTTCCCTCCATTCCCATCACTCTGGCCCGAGCCATCAGGTCTTTTCTGACCAACTGTATCGGCTTCCTAACAGGCCTTTCTGTTCCCACCCTGGTTGCCCTGCCATCCTTCCCCACACCACAGCCAGCATGACCTGCATTCAGCCAATCTCCTTCTCAACCTCTGTTTTTCCCTGGCCCCCCACATTCTAGCCACACTGGTTTCTCTCAATTCCTTGAACACATCCAGCTCATTCTTGCCCTGAGTCTTTGCAGCAGCTGTTCCCTCTTCCTGGAGTGACCTTCCCCAGAATCTGCCATGCATGGTCTAGTCATTCAAGGCTCAGCACAAATGTCACCTCCCTAGTTAAGCCTCCCATGACTACCCTTAGTTAAATTCTTATTAAAGACGTCAGTCCAGCCTGCTTAAAAAAGCCAGGTACCCTGCTTGTAGCCTGGGGGACGTCTGCCACCGATCCAAACTCCCTTTGCATAACATGACCTGGCAGAGGGTGTCTCCTTTGGAGAGACGTCCTCACATGGTCTAGTTTCAGGAGCCCAGAGCCTCCTGGGGACCCTGTTGGCCTGGTTACTACAGTCAAACTGGGTGTTGAGTAGGGGGGACTCAAAAGGGTGTAAGGTGGCCTAGCTCTTCCAAGTGAGTCAGCTGCCAAGGGGAAGACAGGAGCCCCTTCGCCACTGCATTTTTAATTGCACCGGAAACAACCCAGCCCTTTGGTCCAACACTGAAGGGAAATTTGGTTACTCTGTGTACAGGCTTGGGGCCAGCAGGGACCGGAGATGAGGTTGGAAACATTTTTAACGCCTGTTTTTTTCAGTCATTAAAGGGGAAAAACAAACTCTTGCAACATTTGAAGGAAGCCGTCATCCAATTTACAAGCAGTTATTGGGTTCTGACTGTGATGAAGACACGGAAGGACTTGGGCTAGGCACGGGGGCTACTGGAGTGTGACATGGTCCCCTTTGCCCTGGAGCTTACTGCTAGGAGGGGAGACAGGGTGGAGGGAAGGGGGATGGGAACACATTCATGAGACCCCGCTGCGTCAGCTGTGTCAGAGGCCTACATACATGCAGAGCTCCTAACTAACAGACTGCAGGAGGTGGCTTGGGACTGGCTCCAACAGGACTGTGGGCTCTGATTGGGCATCGTTGACATACTGGGCCATCAACCCCTTCTCTCTAGCACAATTCTGCTGTTCTGCCTCCATTCCCCACCGTTTCCTTCTCTGGCTGGGGAGCACTCACGAATGCCTTTCTGTGCCCTGGAGGCCCCTGGAGGTCACCCTGCCTGGCGCATGTAACACCGTCTCCGGAAAGCACACCCCAGATGCGATCTCTTGACTGTGAAGCGCGCCGGCACGTTGGAGCCTCTTCTTGGAAAAAGCGAACAGTTGGTGTCTGAGCCTCTTCACTGCTTCTTTGGAGGGGGTGGGAACCATGTCCCATAGCTCAAGGGGAGTAGGGGAAAGACATGGGTGGGCTTCAAAGCAGAGCCCAGGGAGGCTGGGGACAAGTCAGGCGAAAGATGAGAGAGAGAGAGAGGGAGAGAGGGAAAGAGAGAGAGAGGTGGGAGGGAGTCAGCTCTTGGTAATTTGAAGTTGATTTTGAATTGCCTTGAAAATCACCATGCAGCATCCAGTTTTGCCTTTGATGGTCGAAAGAAACCAGCTGCTTTTATTCCCCTTCGGGACTTGTTTTCCCCCCAGCAGTGAAGCAAATCAGGCAGCAGTGCAAGTTGCAGTTGGTGTAATTTCTGAGGAAAAGGTCAGGCTGATCGTTGGTTAGGAGCTAACAGAGGTGGGGCGCATTGCTCCCGCCTGCTCCCGCCTGCTCCTAACAGTGTCTCATGGGCATCTTCAAAGGCAGGCACCCACGCCAGCTTTCATTACTAACTGAGGTCCCTTGTTCTCCCCACCAGCGTGCCTGCACCAGGCTAGGCATTTGGGGGAACACGAGGCCGATGGGAAACGGTCCCTTTGCCCAAGCAGGGACTAGAGGGGCAGCACACCTCACCACCCATGTGGAGCTGCCCTATGACACCGCTCCTAATTTGCAACATCAGCAGTGCAGGGAATGCCTGGGAATGAAGCCGCAGCCTTATCATCAACAATTATGTAAAAATTAATATCGTGTGACTGGTTAGCCAGAGACGGGTAAGATTCCTCAAGGGAGGAACAACCTAAGACAGGCACAGTCGCAGGGGGGCCATCAGGTGAGAAATTGGGGATCAACAGAGGTGAGGCTCAGAACCTCATCCCCCCTGCTTTGAGAGAAATCTTCTGCATCCGTGGATGTTTTATTGCCCTTGTCTAGCTCGGATTAGCACATAGTCTACAGGCACACACCTGATCATCTACATTTGCCCTCTTACAGCACTAAACTATGTTTTCTACCTTTATCTTGCATCTACCTACCACTTCAGCATTTTATTAAAAATAAAAATAATAATAATAATAAAGGGAGAAATGTGGGATCCACATATAAATCAAGTATAAAAAGCAAATGAATAATCATATCTGACTTGATTGTTTCTAGTTCATGATGCATGATCAAAACTGAAAGTTTCTGTGATGACTGCCCTTGTACTGTTCACCATGTAAGAACTTACTCACTATGTAAGAATTCGTTCACCATGTAAGAACTTGTTCGTTATGCTTCAGAAGATTGGAGACTGACGAGAATTAGGCTTGAGATGGATTAATGATTGTACATTGAGCATTGACCCCCCTATACAGAATTTTATTGTTGTTAACAACCATTTGATCAATAAATCTGAGAGATGCCCTCTCAAAAAAAAAATTAATATCGTGGAGGCTTCCTTGAAGGATATGAAATGCATACTTGTCCGTGGAAAGTAGAAAATATACCTTGGTGTCACACGTCAGCAGTCATCTGGAAGCGTGCCTGTGCTGTTTGGGGACCTTGCCCTGCGGTTTCGGATGAGCGGCATGCTGGTGGGGTGCCAGCTGCCCAAGAGGGGAACCCAGGAGGGGCTTGACCATGTAATGGGTAGAAGATGGAAAAACTGTCATTTCAAAGCAGCAAGTGGTTCCTCTCTTGATAGAGGTGGAGACTTTCATCTTTAAGGCAGCCGAAATGATCGTAATGGAACTTGGGCCTCTAAAGTGAGTTTTCTCCCACTGTTCCGGGAAAAACTGAGAAACAACCTGAATATAGATATTGTAGCAGGGTATGTGGGGGATGAATTTGTTGTGTGTGGCTTTACCAGAGCGAGCTCTCTCCTTTGGTCTTCTTCCCCACCCCCCACCCTCCCTGCTGACCGTGCCTCCCTCACCTCCCCCTGGTCCACACACCTAAGCCAGGCAGGTCTGCTCCCTGAATGCTGCCAACCCAGAAGGGAATCATCTCCCTTGGTCACATCCTGAGTAGTGGGGCTGGAGGGCTTGGGTAGGGGGTTACTCGGATCTATTTTGGAGACCCAGGATTCTGTCCTACCATTCCTTGGCATGATGTCTCTCTTTCCCAACAGAGACCTGGAGGGCATGGGGGGATTCAAACTGCACTCCAGTTTGGCCACCTGGGTTCGCTTGCTGGATTGCCGTAATCTTAGCGCATTAGGATAATGGGTACCTGGGCAAGAACACAGCTTACCAAGTCCTCCTGCACTGGGAGATACAGTGGGTCTCTCTCTGTTTATGGAAATGCTCTTGCCGCTGTTGCACCTGAACCTTCTGGACCAAAGGTCTGAGCATGAGGAGATATTTGGGAGCAGGGTGATGTCCTACCTACTAGAATGGCCCTAGAGGGAAGGCAACAGCCCTGGCCCTGAGGAGGGAGTATCTTAGATTTGTACTCAGGGATATGGGGGAGGGAGGGACATTACTGAGATTTGTTTTTCAGAACCACCCTTGGAGATGTCCTTGCAAAAGAAAATGACATGATGCAGTGCTCTCAAACTTAATTTAATTTAATAGATTGCAGGTCTTCTATCCCTTGCTGGCCAGCTCTGACTGTGGTTTGGTCCCTGGTCCCCTTAACCTTACTGAGAAGCCTACAGGAACATCAGGGATGGCCCAGCCCCTGCACATCCTGTACAAAACACCTACCACCCCTCTGGATGTATTCACCACCCACATTCTCTTGTTTGGACAAACAGGAGGAGTCAGGCAGGCTGCCCTCAGAAAGCCTCTCTAAAATCAGGGACTGTAGACTCAATTATTCTAACTGAACTGGGAACCCTACAGCTTACCACCCACTGAGGGGCTGGGCCAGTGGAGGAATTGTGAACCTGTGCCCCTGACTGATGCAGGTCCCACTGGGAAAGCCCAACAATTATAAAGAATACTTTCCTTCTAGAGGCTCCATAAGCACCCCTGGGACTATACTTCTTGTATGGAAGACACACATTAACTTGACACCCTCCTAAAAACCCAATGACCTGCATCTTAGGAGTCACCATAAAGAGACCATCAAGTGTCTAAGAAAACAACACTACTACATCACCCAGCCCCCAGATGACTGCAGCTACTTGGGGGAGTGTAGGGAAAATGGAAGTTCTTCTGGCCGGGATCCTCACCTGACCCTAAACTACTTGGTGATGTAACTGGCCTGCTGCTAGGCTACTGCTTCCACACCTGCAGGCGATAAGCTGTAATTGATTGAGTTGCTATATGAAGAGCTCTGCCCAGTGCTCTGAGCAGAGGTGGGGTCAAAGGGGTTTGCAGACCTGCAGAGTGCTAGATGCAGACGTGATTCTAGTGCTCGACCTACTGCCGGGAGAATAAAGCCTGGTAATAAATCCTTTTACCCCCAAAATGTTCCATTGTCATTCCTTGGTCTCACTGAATCCATTGTGAACTTGCCCAGGGCTGAAATCCATTGGCAAGACAGGGAGCTTCCTAGATGGATAACTGGCTCATTACTTGTGTGTACCCTGTAGCCAGTTATTCCTATAATGGGGGTCCTCTGCTTAGAAATGGTGATACAAAATTAGTCCCTGAATTTATCTGACTTCGCCTCACCCTACACCCTGGAAAGTACTGTGTCAGCCTCAGCTTACTGGCCGGGGTTGTTATAGATCATAGAATTGCCCTACACTTTTTCTTGGCAGTCCTAGGCAGAGACTGTGTAGTCCTTAATGCATCCTGTTCTACCTGGATCATTGCCCTGGGCCAAGTGGAAAGGTCAGTATGTAAGGCAGAATCCCCCTGGCTTTCTCAGGATCCCTGATTGTTTATGGCCTATGTTTAGACGGCTGGGTCTGGGACTCTAGAAAGGCATGTTTGAGGTCAATGCTGCAGGCTGGTCTCATCTTGCTGCTTGGAGTCCTTTTGATAGTTGACTTAATTAAATGCTACATGAGACTAGTTCAACAGATTTGGTCCTACTCTTGGCTGGTCAGATTTAGAGTGGCTGGCAGAGTGGTATACTCAAGAGAAAATTTGCCAGAAACAGAGACTAAAAGCAAGGGGTGGATATTGTTGGTAGGCAATTCTCTATGGACCTTTGGAGTTTCTTCATGCTTTGTGAGCAGAAGCACTGCCTGCCTTTATTCTGGACTGTCTTTTTAACAATATTGTATAGCAAATAGCTTCAGAGGAAAGTGTCCTTCTCTGAAGCAGAGGGCAGGCAGTCTCATTGTCCCTTATAAAAGATTCACCTTCCATAAGCCTGGCATTTCTCTCCTATAATGCAACCCACTGCATGTGCAGGTGTCATCTGGCCTTTTCTGTGATGCCTGGTGGGATTTGGGGCTTGGGGTACCATGGCAAGAAAATGCTGCTATTCTGGCCCTTGCTATTTCTGTGAGTAATGAAATCCTTTTACTCTGACCCTGGAGCCTTGTGTCTTCTGCCAGCTGCTATGAGAGTATGGTAAGCTAATTTGATAGCTTTCAAGTAAGGTAAATGTTGGGCATCTCACAATTCTTGATGTCTGGCCTGGATTACCACTGAGCATGGTGGACTTGTGAACACTAACCATCATGTGCATCAGGGGAGGGGGAAAGTCTGAAAGCACTGTTGCACTGGCCTGTGCCAGACTGCACGCTGGTGGGTGTGGGGGTCCCCATCTAACATGCTTCTCTGTCCAGTCCCCAGAGCCAATTGTACATGCATACCAGGGAGGGGAGAGAGCTAGGAGGGGCCTCTGGGGTCAAACTACGTGGGTCCCATGATCTCCTGGAATACAGCCTGTTTTTCCACCTGTCCCTAGGTGGGGGTAATGATAGCACCTGTTGTCGAGGGATGTCATGGGGACTAACTAGGCAGGCTCCGCATGGGGAAGCCCTAAAGAAGGCAGCACTTGTTACTAGTATGATATTACTCTCACTGGCAGCATTCCTTGCATCTTCCTAAGGCTTCCCTTCCCTCTTAACAGCCTGTCTGTAATCGGAGTTTATCTTTTTTACACTGAAATTGGCCAATTTACATGGAGCCCCTCACCACAGTCTTTCGATGTACGTCTAATCTAATTAGACTAATTTCAATTTCCTGGATTTAATGACTTTTAATTTAATTAATTTAGAATGCAGTACACAGAGTGATTAATTAGAAAACGTTTACTGAGGGATTTGGAAGGTGAGCTGCAGGATGCAAGCGTTTAAATGTTACCTCCCACCAGTTGTCACTCCATGCAGGAGGCTGGGAGGCCTGGGAGCAGCAGAGCCTTAGCGGGCCGGGGTGGAGCTGGGATTCACATGGAAGTCACCTGGCACCGTGCTGAGCCCTTCTGCTCCCTTGCATTCAGCTGCAACTCTCAGGGAAAGCAAAGAATAGGCAGGAGATTCTAGTGACCGTCAGGTTGGAACTAAGCTGTGAGTCATGTGAAGACCAACCTTGTTTTTCCATAGAGTTATCTCAGTGTTTTTCACATACATGGTACATAAGCAAACCACAGGGTTCCCTCTGAGCTGTCACAGACTGCAATTTCCTCTTTTTCGCTACACTCATTTATTGTGTACCTGTAGTAATAATGATGATAATGGAAACAATAATAATAGTTAACAAACACACATATAGTGCTATATGCCAGGCACTGCACTCGAAGTGAGGCACTATCATTTCCATTGTCTGAAGGAGGAATTTGAGGCGCTGAGCTGGCTCTGCTGGGATGATTGTTATTTGTATTGAACATAGGGACAACTTGTAGTGGAGTTTAGTGTGTTTCAGGCAGGTGGGGAAGACAATGCAGGGCTAGGCATTGTTTCAGACACCCTTTCAATCACACAGGCTCACCTCCTCCAGCTCTGAGAGGTAATAATAGCAACAGCAGACACGTGCAGAGTCCTTCCTGTGGGCCAGGCATGCCGCCCACTGCTTGTCATGTGTGGCCTGTACTCGTGGCTGGCCTAACCACTGTCCACTGAAGGGAGACTGCCTGGGGCTTCCCATAGGTCAGCTGGCATCGGGGCCCTAAAGGTCAGGGGCATCACCCTCCCTCATGGCCCCCCTCCTCTTGGCCATCAGCTTGGAAAGGCTATCGCTGGCTGCCAGTGGGGGCCTCAGACTACGGTTTTGTTGGGCTGTAGGGGGCAGACCTGAGCCAGGCCCTCCACTCTGAGCTGGGCCCTCCTCCTCCCTAAAATTCACTTACTTTCCGGATGGGTTCACTGAGCATCTTTGGGACTATGACCCCTGTTCTCCTGAAATGTTAGGCCATGACACAGGTAAGGAAAGGAACAAGCATGGTGCAGACTTCCTGATGCAGCCCTGGTACCCGACAGGGCTGGGCCCTATTCCCTGGAGAAGTAAAGGCACAGAGTTAACTTCAGTACATGCACTGTAGGGGGAATAGGGACAATAGGTGGGAGCCATAGAGAGATTCTCTATTAGAAAGGATTTGTCAATAGCCTGAGCTGTCTGATTGAGAATGCGTTCTTCAGCAGGTTTTGATTCACAGAGGGGTTCAAACATGACACCCATCAAACACCCATCACTGGAGGGGTTCAAACTGAAGCAGATTGGCAATCATTTGCTCAGCTGGATACTTCTTTCTGTAATGTTTTTCCCTTTCCTTTTCTGCTGATTAACTCTTACTCAGTTTTTAAGTCTCAGCTCAGATATCACTTCCTTCAGGAAGCCTTCCCTGCACACCGCAACCACTGCAGCCTACACCAGGTATCCTCTGTGCTCCCATAATGCCCTGGGCATATCATAATCATTGTACTCACCATGCATTGCAGGGGGTGGAGAATCTGAGGTTCAGCATGGCTAAAGGCCCTGTGTGTGAAGTCAGGAGGAGGCAGAGATGGCTGGTGTGGTGCCCAAGCCCAAAGTCCACTATTTTTCTACCACAAGACATTGCTGCTTTCCTAGCAGGGGCCCCAAATTCTATGACTTGTGAGGGTGCGGGCTTGTATGTGAGTTACGTAACTCAGCCAGCAGCAAAGCCCCAAGGGGTGCCATGCAGGCCATCTTTAGGATGATGTCCGCTTGCCGATCCTTGTATATAGCCAAACGGGCACACAAGCCCACTTCATCAGCACAAAAACTCACTCTTTGAACTTTTCAGAGGTCGTGGAGAGGGCAGGAAGAAAAGAGAACCAGAGCAGCCACAGCCTGTGTCTCTACTGGACCTCTGGGGCTCCTGGGAGCCTGAGCCAAAGCCCCTCTCAGCATCCTCATTCCTTGATGGAACAAAGGTGAGGGAAGCTCTGCCCTGTGGTTTTAAAGGTGGATTCCATTTCCATTAAGATCACTGCTGGTCCCATAAGATTAACTCACAGTCACTCCTGTGAAAGCTGATCTGAGTGGAAAATCAAGTTCGAAAACGCTGCCTCCCCCTCCCCTCACACCTCAGCAGATTAAGGGAAGGCCTGATGCTGAGCTGTGGGGATTTGTGGGCATGTGCAGTTGCTGGCTGTGAGACGCTCACTCTTTGGGATGTTGGCAACCTTGCCTCCTATAAATCGTTGCTGGTATTTCTTAGCCTTTCCTTGCCAACAACGCGGAGGCCTGCAACACCTTTTCCGTGCAGTAGCCTGTGAAAATATTGAAGTCGGGCCCAGAAAAACACCAGCATAGAAAGGGGAAACTTTGATGTTTGCTAGTTACTTCCCGACAACCCTTGCCAGATCTTAATTTTTCTAGTTTACAAGTAAGGGATTCTGACCATCTGTCTGCTGTCAACCGATGTTTGTTTGGATGAAGATTTTATTTTTTTCTCCCGATCTAGCGCTCCTGTTCTTACAAGTAGTTTATTGGACTTCATAAATGTCAGCTTTTTGCAGGCATTTTGTAAGCAGCTTATGATTTAGTATTTAATCAAAATTGAGCAGTCAGCGTCTGTAATCAATCTGAAGTGGGAGTAACAATGAGATTGAAGCTCAGAATCTACCAAGACCATGATTGACGCCTCCCAACTATCTCGGTAAGAACTAGGTTTGCATCTGAAGTTGCACTATGTTGCGCTCTGGGGGTGGGTAGAGCTACGGAGGAAACGGAGGAAATAAACACATATTGGGCATCTATGGTATGCCGTTTTGTGATTGTATCAGTTCTTGATTGCCAAAATAATATGCATAACAAACCATCCCAAACTCAGTGGCTTAAAACAACCATTTTTTTATCTTCTTGATTGAGTCAGATGGGAGATCCTTTTGACCTTAGCTGAGCTCTTTAAAGAGCTTGGCTGGCCTCATATGGGACAACTGGGGCAGCTCAGCTCCACCCCACACGTTTCTCATCCTCTGCCAGGTCAACTCAAGCGTATCTGCATGCTGACGGCGGAGTGCAAAAGTAAGTGGACCTGATCATTCAAGTGTTTTCCCCAGCTTCTGCTTGCCTCTCATTTGCTAACATCCCATTAGCCAAAGCAAGTGGCACGGCCTACCTTTGAAACGAAGAGGGGCATAGACTCTGTTTATGGTGAGAGGAATTTCTAACAAAATCACATGATTCAGGGAGGGGCCTCTTAATGCAATTAACCTATCACAGTCATACTGGAAATCCCATGAAGAAAGTAATTATTTGTCTTGCTGGTGGGTTTCAGCCCCAGCAAGTTCACTATGGATTCAGTGAGACTGAAAAAAAATGAGAGTGGAACATTCTTGGGGTGAAAGGGTTTATACCCAACGTTATTTCCATGGAGGCAGGTCAATCACTAGAATCCCATCTGCTCAGAGCAAGTCTGCAGGCAGCAGGCGGGTCTGCCTCTGGGCCTCTCTGTACCCACAGCCGTCTCAGTCTCTGTCAGCTCCTTGGCTCTGTCACCACTCCAGCCTCTGCTCACCTGCAGCCTTGCAGTGGTGCAGCCTAGCAGAAGCCAGAGCACTGGGCAAAGCTCTTTATATAGAGTTAATGAGAATGTATTGCCCATGAGTGTGTAGTGAGCAAGCCGAGGAGGGCCAGGTGAGAATCCTGGCCACAGGAACCTTCACTTTCTCCACACTCCACCCCTCCAGGATTCTCATCTTTCAGTCTACTCGCCTTCAATCTTCTGCAATGGTCCCTGTGCAAGGAAGCTGGAACATTGTAACCAAATTCTGCAGTAACAATGGAGGCTATGACAATATATACAAATAACAAAAATTACTACAAATTAATAATAACTCTCAAGCCTAAGGAGATCCATTGCCACCAAGTAGTCACCCTGGCTATATTCAAACCAGTTCTACTCAAATGAGTTAACCAAAAGGACTATGGGTGGGCCTGACAACACCTGCCTTCTCTAGTCTCTGCAGCAGAAGGTCTTGCAGACGCACAGGCCAGTCTTGCTGCTTTGTCTCTAGCTTCTGCTTCGTCCTCAGTGGCCAGAACTGCTGCTCTGGTTTCAATTGTTGCCACATTTCCAGTAAGATTCTTTTTGACTTTCCATCCAATTTCTCTCTGTCTGCTCCTGTCTTCATCAAATCATCCCACATCTGGGTCCTTGTGACCTTCACAGGGCCCTTTAAATTCTTCCTTCGAGTAACAGATTGTATTTTGTTCTGTGCTTTCACTGCTTGAGCCTGAGTATAGGAGCAGAGCATAGAGAGCTCCATGACCTGGGGAGGGGGCTGCTCCTCTCCTGGAGGGACCCTCAGTTGTTAAGTCTTTATTTTCTTTACAACCACTGGGTGTGCTTTCAATAGAGGAGGAGTTAGTGCCTGCAGCACCACCCCTTCATCCTTCCCCAGCTCCTCCATTTCCGGGGCTGAGGGCACCTTTCCCCCACTCCCCCGAGTGCCTCCTGCTACAACGTTTTCTACAGTGCCTCGCAGCAATGCCAGCTCAGTCTTCAGCGGCTCTCTTACCTTCACCTCAGTGCCTCACAGCTGGCATTCTCATGCCGCCTCTTCCCCTGCTTCCCTCAGGAGTGTTTCCTTCTCCTCCACGGCCTCTGCCTCCTTCAGAGCACCTGGCAGCGCTGCCGTCTCATTCTGTAAAGAATCTTTGACCTCCTCCCCTGGGCCTCGCAGCTCACGCTCTCGCACTGCCTCTTCTAGTGGTTTTTGCAGGGGTCCGTCCTTCTCCCTCACGGCCTTCACCTCTTGCACGGTACCTCTCAGCAACACCGTGTCATTCCTTAACAAATCTTTTACTTCCTCCGCAGCACCTCACAGGCAGCATTCTTGTGCTGCCATTTCTTGTGTCTCCTTCAGCAGCACATTCTTCTCATCCATAGACTTTTTTAATACTGTGAGAAGCAGCCAACCCACAGTCCCCGCTGCCTCCCAGGCACTCTGTCTCTTAAAGGACCTACTTACTATACCAAGACCCCTATTGCCTCAGGTGTCACCTCCACCTGCCTCCAGTCCTGGGGTGGGGCCCAGCCCTCTAGGAAGGAAGCTACCTCAGACCACATGCCCACTGGGGGACACTCAACTGCCTCCCCATTCACAGGGGCAGCCCGCTGAAGCACCCCTCCCATAAGGGCAGCCTGTTCTGTTCCTCGGTCAACAATGAATCCTGCCGATGTTGCCAATTGTCTTGCCAATGGGTTTAAGCCCTGGGTAAGTTCACTATAGATTCAGTGAGACCAAACACTAATGATAGTGGAACACTCTTGGGGTGAAAGAGTTTGTACCTAACTTTATTCCCCTGGGGCAGGTCAATCACTAGAACACTGTCCACTCAGAGTGAGTCTGCAGGCAGCAAGCAGGTCTTGGCCTCTGGGCCTCCCCACCGCTGCAGCCGTCTCAGTCTCTGTCCTTGGTGCTGCCACCATTGCAGCCTCTGCTCTCCTGCAGCCGTGCAGCAGCCCAGAGCACTGGGTAGAGCTCATTAGACAGAGTCAGTAACAGTGTATTGCCCACACGTGTGCAGTGAACTAGCTGACCAGGGCCAGGTGAGACTCCCGGCCACGAGACCCTTCATTGTCTCCACATTATTGTAATCCTGACATCCAGATGCAGAAAGGGAAATCCAGAGATTAAGTCATTTGCCCAAGTGGTCTCAGCAGTTAGCAATGAAGCTGGGATTCTTTATTAGCTTTACTCTTGATGTACTTCTGGCCCCCTGAATGTGTTTTTCCCTAGGAACAGGCAAAGCGATACTAGGAGCAGGTTCTTGGAAATGATCAACCCAGCCCTTCGTTTCGCAGATGGCAGAATTGAAGCCCAGAGAGAGAGTGGTCTCAAGGCCTCGCGGAAGAGGAGCTGGACACAAGAAGGCCAGGGCCCTCGGTCAGCACTCTCCCCATGGCCCAGGCGGACCACGTCTCTCCAGTCCCTCACAGGCCCTTCTGCAGGAAGCCCTCTGGGCTCCCGCTGCCAGCCAGGGGACAGTTCCACTTTGGCAGGCTCTGCAGCGTGGCTTGGTCATGGCAGCCTTAGAAGAATGAAACTACTCCTAAAAGGGTTCCCAGGTGGAGCAAGGAAGGTGAGGCCTCCGCTAGGTGTGCTGGCGAAGAACACTAAATGCTCAAGGCCTTTCATGATGTCATGGCGTTATCATCAGATCCTTTCCCTGGTTGGCGCTTTGGACTGAACTGTATCCCTCTAAATCTGTGTGTCGAAGCCCTCACCGCTGACGGACTGCCTCTGGAAATGGGGTCTTTAGGAGGTAATCAAGGTTAAATGAGTTCATAAGGGTGGGGTCTTAATCTGTACTGAGGAAAGGGGGGCACACAGTGAGGAGGCGGGCATTTGCAAGCCAGGAGGAGGGTTTTCCCAGCACCTGACCGTGCTGGCACCCTGATCTTGGACTTCCAGCCTCCAGAACTGCGACAGAATAAGTTTCTGCTGTTGAAGCCCCCCAGTCTGATATTCTGTTATGGCTGCCTGAGCTGATGAACACAGCTGGGGAATCAGGTTATTCAGCTGTCATTCGTGCATTTGTTCAGGCATTCAACTGTCGTGTATTGAACATGTACTATGGGCAGACTGTCCATGCTGCCCTGGGTGGGGGCCTGGGGTCCTTTCTCCGAGAGGACTATTCTGAGGGCAGGTGGACAACCTTCCATGCCCCCTGCGGCGAACAAAGCCTCCCGTATGGGGGTTCTGCCTCCTGGATTCCAGGACTAGGGCTCCCAGCAGAGGAAGTATGTGGCCTGCCTGACTGTCCCCACAGCTCCCCACCTGAGTCACAGAACAGCCAGGGGCCTTTGGGAGGGGCTGCTGTGTCACCTGGCCCTCCCCTACAAAGTACCCTAAGGGGTCCCATGGACAGTGAAAGTTTTTGGTGGATTGAATCTGATACTTTCTAAAGACTTGAGAATCATGGATTCTAATGCCTGGTTAAGGGACCTGACGCCCTAGCTCTATTTTTCTTCTCTTATTCCCACGTGACCATCATGACAATGTTCCCTGGCATCTGAAAGAGCATTTTTAGCCAAGAGCAGCAAGTACTGACTGGCTAGACCAGGTGGGATGAGCGGCAGCAGAAACGGCCGTAGGGAGAAGCGAGGTTGCTCAGTTGCTCAGTTGCTACTTTGCTACCGGTTTCCCTGCCTGCAAGGATCAACTTCATGTTACAAGGGTTGGCAAAAATGGTCAGGAGGAAAGTGAAGCTCTTGAGAGAAACTAGGTCACTCCTAAGAATTGCATTTGCCAGGCCTTCCACCATGGCCCTCGGCTTCCCCCCGATTCCACCTACCCTGTAGCTGACCCAGCCTGGCTCACCGGTCCTACCTTCCATCCTGTCAGCTCCTCCAAGTCTACTTCCTCCATCCTGACTTCTCTGGGGGCTAAAGAAAAAGCCAGCCTGTCCTCAGTTAACTCCACTCAATGGCTACTCATCCCTGCTAGTCAATCAACTGGTGGAGCTGGAGAAATGGCTCGTGCAGTGAGGATGTGTGTGTGGGCGGTGTGGTCCTTGGGCATGCCTGCTGGGATCTTCGTGGTCTGCCGTATGTGGGGGAAGCTTTAGCCTCCCAGAAACTCATGCCTGCCCCTGATATCCTTCCCTGCTGGGTACCAGACGACCAGCCCATCAACTTGAGTCAACACCAAGAATGCCCCTGGAGGGTCTCTCCATGGTCATGTAAAGAGACCACCTCCTGCCGAGGACCAGCATGTGGTCTGCAGCGGTGTGATCCCGTGCTGGGTAGCCTTGGGCAGGTCTCTGACACCTTGCATCCTCTGGGGTGATTACTCATGCAGGGCGTCCCTTGTGCCAGGCCCTGGATGGAGCCCCTGTGGGGGGGATCTGATCTAGATTTCCCCACTGCCCTCGTTTACAGAAGGGAAACTGAGGCACGGGGACGTTAAGTTCCTCATCTTATCTCAAAAAGCAGCTGAACGGAGAGCAGGGAGATGAAGGTGAGCAGCCTTAGTCCCAGACATGCTCTTGAGTGCTGCACCTGTTCTCTCCCATGTACTAATGTCTCCTGGAGGTATTGAGATAACGTTAATAAATGACGTTCATGACGTGACTGGCATATAGCAGTCATGCCATCTGTGGAGGTTGATACTGTTAATCTCTTACTCAGCCCTCTCATTTTAAAGATGAGAAATGGAAGCACAGTTTTTGTAAGTGACCTGATGGTCATGTTGTGACTTGGGTGGGCTCAAAATTAGGTCTCTGGATGGCCCAATTATTTTATTTTTCATTATGTTGTGATCTGTGCAGTAAAAATTAGAAGGAAAGAGAATCTAACATTTTGGAAGAATCAAGGGAGGGAGGAAGGAAGGGCAGGAGGGTCTTTGAGGACCAAACCCTCTCCCATAACTCCCCCAACCACTAAGGAGGTAGGTCTTCTTACCCCAATTTGCAATTTTGCAGAACCTGAGCTTAGACAGGTAGGAACTTGTGTGAGATGGTTAGCTGGTGTAAGAAAGCAGGATTGGCACTCAGCCCTGTGCTTTTTCTGCATTTCCAGTCCAGAAATGGGGTCCAAGATCAAGGTCCAGCTAACTATAATTTTGACTGTCTATTTTGACAGGGAACATATTCCTCTAGAAGAGGAGAGCTCCTAGAGTTGGACAGAAGGTGGTAGAGGGCAGAGAGCTCCAGCGGAAGACGCAACTCTTGAAGCTGGAGGTGGCTTGGAGTGTGCTGGGGGCCAAGAGGAGCCATTGGCTCTCTGTGCCTCCAAATACCCTCCTAGGCCACTTTAGTCTAGTAGGGTGACTTTCAAAGGGCAGAAAGTGACTTTGTACCTGCAGGTTTGAGGGTCCTATGTTAATGATAGGTAATACCTTGGAACTCTAAGGTGTTTAAAAATTCATGCAGAATTTGCCTTCTTTCCACAGTATATCTGCATGTGCAGATGGAATGGATGAATCCAGCTGCATCAGCCTTGTCACTGAGAGGCATGTGGGAAGGTGGGAAGTATGGACAATACAAGGAGGGTGAGAGGCAGGGTCCAAAAAGGCTTTAACAAGCTTGAAATCAGCATCGGGCCAAAATGAATGCATATCAAGATGAAGGACAATGGAGATCTGTGCTGGCACTGGGTCTCAGAACACCCACCAGGCACACGCAGGATGTGGGATACCTGGGTCAACAGCACAAGTGAAAGATGTGGGGGTTTTGGTTGACAGGAAGTCTCAGATGAGTCAATAGTGGGAGGCAGCAGCCAGCAAAGCTAATGTCACCGTTGCCTCGAGTGGCGGTACAACAAGCACAGGAGGGAGGAGGTACTGCCAAGTCAGCTTGCATCCAGAAAGTGGGGTTCAGGCCTGGAAACCTCAGGGGGAAAGGGGCACTGACAACCTGCCAGGCTAGCTGCGAGGAGGCTCCTTGTATTGCTGCTGCTGTGTCGCTGTCTTCACCTTTTGTCATTACCAAAGCATAGTAATATATTTCTGAGCAATTATCGGCCCTTCCCGACTTTTGTTAATTTGCTTTTGGGACTACACTACTCATTCAGTTTGATTTTTTATTAATGTAACCCGAGCAAATGTAGGGATTCCTTGTGACCCAGACTCTGCATTAAGTCGCATTGAAAAAAGCCCAACCCAGCAAGCAAGCGAAAGAGGTGTTCAGTGCTCATACACTTCTCTCAAAGAGAGGAAAAGGAGGAGGCCCCCATCTCATTATCTCGTGCTTCACGTCTTCTCTAGAGCTGTTTCCTTAACCAAGGCACCTCAAGTCCCCCTGATGTCCACTCAGACATTTCTTTTTGTCCATTTCTCTTTTGTACTTCCGTATCTCTGTTATAGAGATGGACTTAACATCCACGTCTACTTTTTCTTGTCTCCTTCTCTCCCCTCTCTTCATTCTTCGTTATTTTCTTTCCACTGTACTGCTGACCCAGATTCCTACCCGCAAAGGAGAAGCCAGGAACCAGTTCTGCAAGCCAGGGTTCTATCCGTTTCCTCCAAGTTCTCCAGTGCTGGCTGCCTCCCGACATCCTCCTGGGATCTGGGGTGGTCAAGACAGCACTCTTCTCTGGGAGCTGGGGGGGGGGGGAAACAGAGCAGGCAAGGACTGCATTTTTGGTGTGTATGGCAAACATGACAATGAGAGGGGCGTTAGGGACACTGGGGACACTGTATGTGAAGCTTGTCCTCACTGCATTAGCACATGGCTACTGTGGGTGCAAGAGCCTGGCCACCCATGCATACAAACCCACCACAGATTGCCCCGTGACAGATACTTGCAGTGAACAGCCGCAGGCAGAGGTTCTTCCGCACCTCTGAGGGCCCCATCACCTTGCACGGTTCATTTCCATTACTCGGGACTCCTTTTTTTGCAAAGTTGACTCTTGTTTCTTTAATGACATACGCGAGATGTACTGGGAGAAGGCAGACGGCAGGAGAGTTGGCCCTCACCACATACTCCACATGCCCCACTGCACTCCCAGCCTCTCCGACAGCTAGGTTGGGGCCCTGTGGCTCATTCTGACCAACAGGCTAAGGCAGGCGATTAAGAGCTTCCTTCTTTCCTTCTTTCCTTTAGTGACTTCAGAGGCCCTGCATTCCAGATGGCACACAAAATGGGGAAGGGTCTCTCAACTCATACTGCACCTTATATAGACAAGAAATAAACTTCCGTTATATTAAAGCCCTGTGACTTCAATGGTGTTACTACCGCAGAGCCTGGCCTATCCCAGTAAATACCCAGAATGTCAGAATCAACTGAATAATCGCTCTCCTTGAGTTCTTTAACGGGATGAAGGAAAAAGCTGTCTCTGGAGTCAGGGCAGCTGATTGATGCTTTCTCTCCCTGTCACCATGCAGCACAGATGGCACTTCCTGTCTGGTGACGCCTCACGTGGGCTCCTTCGTCCCCCATGGGCTCTGCCAGTCCCCATCCTACACAGTCAAGTATGCACACTATTAGAGGTTTGCCAAGAACATATCCTTGTGTCTGCCAGCGAGTGTCTGTTGGACGAAGAACATTTTAGCAGAGAATGTTTGGGGGCAAAATGGACTCCTCAGGAGGCAGTAAACTCCTTGTCTCTAAGGTGAGCAAGTGGGTGTTAGATGTTCATGGGGGATTTAGATGGAATGGGGCATTAAGAGGGAATGCCAGCCTTCAATGTGGAGGGCTTGGGCTAGGAGGGGCCAAATGGACTACATGATATTTAAGTCCCATCCAGTCCTGAGAGTCCCCAGCATAGAGTCTTATACAATTTTGTCTTGAAAGTGGATGAATAGGTACATTTTGGTCACTAAGAAATGAAAGAACTTGTGAAATGAAATAGCCTGGCTTAATGAACAAATAAATATTGTGACACTGACATTATCCTTTCTTCAAGGTACAGTCTCATGAGATCAACCTTCTCAGCTCTCATGAGGTTGACAAATGGCCATGAGCGCTCATGAAGCGTATCTCTAATTTACACACCAACCACAAGGAGGGCTGAGCTATGGGAGGAGTCACAGCCTTGAGGCCAACCAAAGCCATCATGATAACAGCCCCATCATAAGGACACCAGCGCTTCATCACGCAAAGTCCTGCGTGCTCAGAGACCACTATCTCTGAGCTTATTGTCATCTATCATATATTATTATGTATCTCTGAATTTATTATCATAGCCTTAGGAGGAGAAGAGCTGCCATTCTCATCCTATGGGCAGGAGAGTCTCAGAGATTTCCCTCCCCAGGATCACATAGAAAGTAAGGGTAGATCCAAGACCTGAACCCAGATTCTTTGACGCAAAGTGATGGATTTTAAAAGAGCATGTCTATTCCTGGCAGTAGAAGCTAGGACTGAAATCAGTTCACATGCTCCTTGCTTCCTTAGGAACTTCCACTTTCTGCATGTAAGATTATGTGGGGGAGGGATTGCTGGGAGAGGCCAGAAAGGGTTTCCATGGGAAAAGCAATGAACTAGGGGATAGAGTCCTGGAGTTCAGAACCCGACTCTTTGACCCAACTCACATCAAAGGAAAAGTTCATTTGCTCATTTGAAACTGGATAGAAAGACATCAACCTACTTTGAGGAACTTCTATGAGGACCCAAGATGATGGGGTGAGAATGTTTGGAAAAACCTACAAAAGCTAAGGTTCTTGTTTCCAGTGGGAATGCATTCCGCTGCAAGGAACAGAACGGCCAGCTACAGTGTTTTAACAGCCGAGGCTTTATTCTGCTCATGACATAAGGAGTCCAGGGTGGGGAGGACGAGCAGAGCAGTAATGTGAGGTGACATAATAATGCCACTGCAGGCCTGGCCTCTTGCTGTTTTCTGTTCTAACTTCATCTTCACACAGCTGCCTTAAAACCCAGGATGGGTGCTGCACCTCCAGGCCTGGCGATCAACTTCCAGGCAGGACAAAAAAGGGAGCCAGAAGAAGAGTTGGCACCTCTTTTAGGAATGTGAGAGTTTTCTTAGACATGCAACAGATCACCGGCCAGAACTGTCATCACGTGGCACAGGAGGCCGGAGAGGGGAGTATTTGTGGCCTGGCACACGACCACCAGGAACACATCCAGGGTTTTGATGGCAAGGAGAGGCTAGGATCCACAATGGGTGCAGGTGGTGGTGCTCAGAGGGGCTCTGAACACACAGGGATCTTTTAGATTCGGTCTCTGGATTTGGTGAAGGCAAGTCGAGTTACCTCTTCCTTCGGAGAGGAAATGCATCCCCGGGCTCCTACTGTCAGCATGGGAAAGGGAGGCAGGCTGAGGCCGAGGGAACGGCGGGTGCCGCTGCGGGCACCCCAAGGTTCTGTGGCCTCTCCGTTCTCCCTCCCTCTTTACCATTTGTTCATTTTTGATGAGGCTGGGAGAGCTGAATCCGAGGAGCCCATTTCTAGCCGCTGTGTTTGTGTACGTCTCCACCCGAAGATGTCTAACCACAGACTTCCTCTTGACTCCTGGCAACAGAGAGGAAACAAGACCGCAGCCGCTTTCATTGCTGAAAAACACAAAACTGACTCGTTTTCCTAATAAGCCCAGACAGAGGAGCTTTATTTCTGGGAGGAAATGCTAAAGTTCTAGTCCAAGGAGTCTTGCTTGGGTAGTCAAACTGCCAGATGCAGCAATGCTCCGTCCAGGTGGCAGGAAGCCACTGGCCCAGGGGCCCGTAGACCAAGGGACACATAGACCAGGAGCCCTTGTTGCTGACCCGTGGGGCCTGCCTGGCACAAGGGACACGCTCAGGAAACCCAAGACCTGAGCTTTGCCCCTGTAATGCCACTGGTCTCTTTAGCCAAGTCTAGTTTCCAAAAATCTGTGAATTTCCCCCGCCTTTTCTCTTATTTTCTAGGCTATTAATTTCAGCTATTTGTTCACCCCATTTTATACTTTCTTTTTCTGTTTACTTGTTTTTCTAATTTCTTATGATGTGCATTCAGCTCTTTAAGCCTTTCTTCTTTAATGATGGAGGCATTTAAGGCCACATATTTTCCTCTGAGTCAAACTTTTTTTGGGATCCCGTAGGTTTTGAAATAAAATAGTCCCCTTGTTGTCTGTTTCGGGATGGTTTTTAATTTTGGTTTTATTATTTCCTTTGATCCATGGGTTATCTAGAAGTATGTTTATTAATTCCCAAGTAATTAAGAGTATTTTCAGGCGCATTATTTTTCTTATTTAAAAATTTTGGGTTATAGTAAGAGATTGTGACCTGTAAAATCTCTAATTTTAAATGAAGAATTTTTTCTTTGTGTCCAAGTATGGGATCAAATTTTGTAAGTATTCTATAGGGAAGGGAAAGCTGAGCTGCTAAACTGACGCAGAAAAGAAAGGAGTTCTAAAATGTCCTTGCTTGGCAAATAAATCGCGCAGTTTCATATCCTGCTTCTAATCTTTTCCAGCGGTGTGGCCATGAACAAAATGCCGCATTTTTTCTGAGCTTTATCTTCCATCTTTAAAATGGGAACAGTAAGAATATCTACCTCTTAGTATTGCTGTGAAGATTATATAAGATTATGTATATAAACGTGGCTGGCACAGAGTATGGATTTATTAAATAGAAATGTTGCTATTTTAAATTGTTTTGTTATTTTTGCAAAAGGGAGGAACCTTTACCGTCTGTGCCCTAAGCTTTATCCCTAACCCAGATCTATGGCTTCTGGTTAGTGTGGGGACTGGAAGAAAAGAGGAAATGGGTAGTTCACTGCAGCCATTACCCTCACTGAGAGGGGAGGCATCAATAAGCCCAGAGGGATGGGGCCACTGGCCCAAGGAAACACAGCAATTTGGTGGCAAAACCGTGCCTCAAACTCAGGTCCCTACCTACCTGTCCTGTTCTCTCTGCGGGTGGCCACTCTGGTTTCTCTCTTAAAAGAAACAGTTGACAAAAGGTCAGCATCTGTGATGCAGAGAGCTGCAGCTCCTGGTGGGGCGGCAACCACTGAGCTAGCACGTTACGCCTTGGCCTTCTGGGAAGGGTAACTTGGAGGTCAGTCATTTCCAAGAGAAGCTAGAGAAAGAGGATTGGGAGTGGTGGATGCTTTGGGCATTGCTATTTCATTGCTCAGTGGGGGCATGGAAAGCTGGACATGAGCTGGGGGAGGGGAGCCTCCAAGGGTGTCCACATTCCTCTGGCTTTAACCCTTCCTACCAGTCTGCTGTGCTTTCCTCCCCCGGGCACTGATCCTGGCAGTGGCAGTGGGGTCCCTGTCTTTGTCTGTCTGGCAGGCCTTCTCTGGAGCGGACCTCAGGAGCAGGAGCTCTGCTGTGGCTGGGATGGCTCAGCATGGATATGCTCATGGAGACTGAGGGCCCAGGGTGACAGCCTGCAGAGCACTGGATGCCTAAGGCAAGATGGGATGCGATGCTGGCTATGCCTGCCTCCCAGCATCTTAGAGAGGCTGGCGCTGTGCCCCGGGACACCAAAAACTCAGAAGGCATGGGATCTTCTCTTTGGCGGGAGGCTAGGAAGGGGAGGGAATCACAGAATTACAAGGCTGAAAGTGGCTGAGCTATCTAATTGGGGGCCACTGAGTTTGGAAAAGTGACCATTTCTTAGCCTGTGTCCATAAATAGTACGTACCCACGCTGTGCATGGAGCATGGTGAGTGGACAAGGAGGCCTGCAACATATGTGGATATGTCTGGACGGTAGGTCTCTGACCTCAACCAGGTGTGTGCTGGGGGGTAACGCTGTCACCTGGTAAGGCTTGGGATTAGAGGCTGATTGTAGTGGCTCCTCCATGCAAATTAAGAAAAAAATAAGGCCCTCATGATTATTATGAAAATGAAATAAATCAATGTGTACGAAAGTACTTTGTAAATATCAGCACAAATACAGAAGAAAGCTGTGGTATGTAGAATATGGTTAGAAAATGCTGATTCTTTACTCTGCCCCGAGCCCTTAGTTAGATACCATAGAGGAATCAAGTGGAATGAGAACTTATTCCCCCTCATGGAGCTTGTGTGCTTTCTCCACATGAAATGCTCTGCAAACATCATCCTTTTCTCCCTCTTTCTTCTAATGCACCTTAATTAAGCACCTATTCTAAGCCAGGGTTTGGGCTAGAAGCTGAATACTATGGTGGTCACTGTCTCCTAGAGGAGAGCCATAAGAAATGGGTAGGCAGTGTGGCCGCCAGGGACTGTCACAGAGAAACAGATGGGATAGGGGCCCGTTCACACTGAACATGGCACTGGGGGGATCCAGAGAATATGTCGTGACCTCGGTCCTTGTAGGGTCCACGAAGCAGTGGAAGACCAGAAAGCAGTCCACTGCGGTGCCGTCCAGTCTGAGTTTTGATAGGCTGAGCAAGGCCAGGAGACAGGGGAGCCCAGAGGAGGGGCCCTATGAGCAGAGCTAGGAGGCTTCCTGACAGACAGGTGGGAGTTCACAAGGCAAAGCAGGGAGCAGAGGGGATTCTAGGCCGAGGGGACAGGATAGGCAAAGGCCTGGGGGTGGAAGTCGGAGTGTTTTCTCCAACTCACACACAAAATCTGAAATGGGGAGTGTTGAGGCTACAGAAGGTAGACGGTGAACTTGAAGGCTGTGTTAGGGAACGTGCATTTATCCTATAGGCTGTGGGGAACATAATTTAAGAATTAGAAGTACAAAAGGAATAATCAGGCTCTGCCACAAATACGGTAGTTTTAGTGGGCCAAGGGGAGGCAGGTCGCGGAAGTCCTGGAGGCCAACATGAAAGGCGCATCTCTGAGGTTGAGACCATCAAAGAGCCAGTCCAGAGCACCACTGCGCTTCCAGGGCCGGGAAGTTCACACAGCTTCCCCACATCCCTCCCTCACTGCAGCGAGGATGGGGGGCCCAGGGCTGGGAGAACTCTCCTCAGGCCCAAGGTCTTCAGAGCAGCGTCTGCAAGCATGGCCTCCTCCAGCCCGCTGGTCTAGTTGGGGTTGCTCTAGCTGGGGCCTATTTTCCTGCATGGGACAGCCTTTTGCTCAAGCAAAATGATGACCTTGGTGGAAAGGAGATGATGGTATTTCACAAATGCAAGGGCAAAAATGTAGCCCTGCCTGCCTCTGAGGAACTAGAATCAGGAACTGCAGAGTCGTGCCTGGTGGCTCTTCTCCCCTCTCTCACAGCTTCTCTTCCTCTTTCTTCTCTCCATTTCTGTCCAGCTCTGTTAGAGGGAGCACACAGCCGCATGGGCTCCTACACCCCACCACCAAGTGTGTCAAAGGCTGCAGAGAGAATCTTGGTCCTGGTGCTAATCTCTCAGGGCACAGTCTGATTGGCTGAGCTGAGGCAGCAGACCGACAGCCTTGGGGCAGGGGCCCCTGTGCCAGGAAGGGCTGTGTCTCAGAGACAGCATGGCTCCAGAGCCCACCCCTGTGGTACTGTTGTGGGGGTGGTACTTAGTGGAGGGGTGCTGGCACTGGATTGGCCCCTGGAGGCTGTCTATTCTATGTAGACCCCTGCCCTGGGGCAGTTGAGACAGTCAAGGGCTTTGGGGTGGGCTTGCTCTCAAGAGACACAGTCACGTCCACTTACATCTCCAGGAAAGGGGATGGAGACTGTGAAAGTAAAACCCAGAAAAGCCCCCATATTTGCTACTGTTGACAGTGAACTCAGAGAACTGAAGAGTCTGAGAGGTGACTTTGGGCCGGTTAGGGCACTGGACGGCTGGGCCCCTCTGCTGCCGGCCAGTGGCTGCAGAGGCCAGGGGCCCTCGGGAGACGGCCGCTGTTGGAAGAGGCAGCTACGGTGCCGGGGCTGGAAGCTGACCAGTGAGGAGCCAGCGACCCCGGCTGTGGAGGGGCCCAGGACTTCTGGGTGGGCCTGCTGGGTTCCCTCGTTTCAGATGCAGCCCCCGCCCCACCCCACTTCACTTCACACAGCACCAGCTTCAGGAACCAGAAGCCATTTGGTACTTTTCCCTAAACACGGAGGAATCTTTCCGGTTTCCCTTCTCACATGTTGCCGGAAGCTGGGCTTCCCAGGGGTTCTCCTAAACCCAGGAGGCCCTGCAACTGTTTCGTGTAGAATGGTTTCCCTGAATAGCAGAGGAGGCCAGCTGCAGCTGATGGAATGGAAAACAGCATCGGCTGCTGAGGGATGAACGTGGGCTCCTGGCCCTGATCATGGCAGCCCACCCAAGGGGGAGAAGATGTTTCAGAGGGGCTCAGCACTTGCCCTGGCCTTGGTCCGCTGCACCACCCAGTGCAACTGCAGCCACTGCTGCTTACCAAACAAGCTCCCAGGCAGATCACCTAAACCTTGCCAAGCCGCAATTTTCTCTCCTGGGAAATGGGGATAATGATAGCCCATAGAAAGGTCCTGAAGGTTCAATGAGACACTCGGAGAAAGCACTGGGCGTGGTGTCTGGACGGGCTAACATGTTCCCATGATCGCTGTCTCTGCTTTGGCACACAGGCCCTCAGGCCAGTCCTGGGGCCAATATGTTGGTTTTCAGTGGACAGTGGCAATACTGGCTACCCCTGCCTCCCAGTGGCCTCTGAGCTCCCCCCATGTATCACTGCCCCTGCGATTCACGTGGGCTCTCTCTGTCTAAACACTTCTTGTGAGAGCTGCCTGACCAAGACCTCATCATTCCTCAGGGGGCAGCTGAGATCTTCCCTCCCTTACGGCAGCCTGTGGTCCTTCGGGGAAAGACCTCACCACTTCCTTCTTACTCCCAAGCCCGGAATTTCATTGCATCCCCAATAAAGGGAGGGAGCCTCATGCAGTGTGTCATAGCACAGCTTTAGGGGACAGTTCAAGGCACACCTCCAGCTCTGTGGCCTTAGCTTGTCTGTGCCTCACTTTGCTTGTGTGTCAAATGGAGATCACACAAATAGTATTTTCTTCATAGGGCTGTTATGAGAAGAAAATCATCTTCAAAAATATGACTTTGAATGACTGTGTAGCCTTCTATCATGTGGGTAGATCATTAACCAATGCCCTGCTGGTGGGCATTAGGCTGGTTCCAACCTTTCACTATCACAAACAATGCCACAGTGAACATCTTGTATATAAATCTTTCTGTTTATTTCAGATTGCTTCCTTAGAAGAATTCCCCAAATTTTGCTTGTCTTAGAACAAAGTCTTGTCCACCAGAGTTTTCAATAATGCCCTTTGAAATAAAAGTACAGCTTATTATCCATCAGAAAAAGAAACATATGGAACATGTTAACCAAGGGGTGGTTCAAGAGGAAGGTAGAAATCGGTTCAAGATGGGTTTGGATCCGTTTCAGGGTGTCTGACACAGAATCATTTATAAAGCTCCCCTGGAGTCCCTTTCTCGGAGGAGAGGCGGAGTTTCATCCTTCAGGACCACTGATTTCTGTCTTTGAGGGAATTCCAAGGGGCTTTGATGTTCTTGGCATTGGAGAAGCAGCGATGGCAGATCAATAAATGAAGCCACGGTCAGTGGACGATACAGGACTCCCCCCGCCAGAAGGGGGCGATAGCGCCTGTCCCTGCCAGCCTTTTGGGACTTAGTTAACAAAGACTTCTTGCTAACAAGGACTTCCTTTGTGGTCTTCAAACTTTGGCTCCTATTTTATATACTTCTCTAACCTGTTTTTTTATTCCAGTCTTTTTTTCGTCCCACCTTTACACTTTTCAGATTCATTCTGGGTTGTCATTCATCCATTCATTCAAAGATATGTCTTAATTGCGTGCTTCTCCCCTGTCAGACCAAGATTGCTTTCAGACTTCCGGAGACCTAGACACACTTGCTTCGGAAGCCCCTCCCACACATCAAACATAAATTCACCCAGATTCTGTATTAAGTATATTTTTTCTGTAAACAAAAATAAGGATTATTTTTATAACTTTGCATTTGAAGTTATTTGGCTGTAAGTCATTCATTTGATTTATGGCTGGCTTTGATTTCTCAGCAATTATTGGGGTACTCAAGAATTCTTGCAAAGTGAAAAAAATCTAACCTGCACATTGTTTTCCAGTCTAATGAAATTTTTATGAATTTTTATGACTACTAAACAAACCATTAATAGGGTCGATGTAATATTTTGTTTTGTAGTCGTCTCATTAAAATTTTATTAATTTCCATTGCAAAGCTTTTCCTTCATGTTTTGGATCCAATAGCTCTGTTTTTGGGTCTTAAACTTTTTCACGGATCTCTGAAAAGTTTTCAGGTCTCCCGGTGGCTAATAGAGCCCTATCAGAGCGGGGTCTGGAGAGGAAAGACAGTACAGGGTGGACAGTACAGGGTGGACAGCACTGAGCGGCAGATGGACAAACTACTGTCACAGAAGAGGAAGTATTGCTTGATGGAGTGGGAGTGGGGTACGGTGAAGATATCATCTCCCCTAAGTCTGCTTGGGTCTGCAGGGGTCAGTGCAGGTTTTGGAGAGCAGACATTGCCCAGGCCAGAGCATGAATGGCAAACTTTTCTAAGCAGGCCTGAGGGAGGAGTGCATTGTGGGTAGAGGGAGCAGCACATGCAAAGGGGCTGGCCTGGAAAAGAATACAGAGTAAACAAGCTGGCTGGCCATGCAACTCTCCGCTCCCCACTCCCCGCTCCCATCTCTAGGCCCTTACTTTCAGACTGGCATCACCAGGGAGTTTGTCAGAATCATGTTTCAGGCTCCCCAGACCCCCTGAATTGGAACCTCCATTTTAATAGGATCCTTGGCAATTCACATGCATACCAAGGTCTGAGAGGCAGGCTCTAGTTCCAATTGGATCAGAGGCAGGCCTTCTGCCGGGGCTGGGGGTATGGGCAATGGGGTGGGGTGGGGGGCAGGAGGGTGGATAGCCTGCGTAGCTGCAGCCCCAGCAGAGCAGCAGTTGTTCTGAAAGTTTGGCCTGAAAGTCCATCTCTGGGGGCCCAGAATGTTCAATGATTGCTTGGAGGGTTGGAGCTTTTCCATTTAGAGAGTCTTCCATCCACTGGGCCCTCACAGTCCCTTCTGCTGGCCTTCACTCCAGACAGTCTGTCTTTCCTGGTAGCCTGCACGCAGTGATGGCCTAATAGACTGTAGGCTGTGTGCATAATGTATTCCTGTGAGTAATTGATCACATTAGGATGAGCCAGAGCAAGTAGTAGGAAGAAAAGGGAGGAGAGGCATCGATAACTGGGGGAGGAAACCTGCTACAAGCAGCTAATTAGCTGACTCTCTGAAGAGAGCCCTTTCACCATGAGGGCCCAGCTTGCTGTTGGCTGACCACCCTCCCCTGCTCCCCTGAATGGCTGGGCTTTCTGAAGAGTAAGGGGTAGTGGAAAGAGCTCCAGACTGAGCCAGAAAACTTGGCTTCTAGGCCATGTGATCTCAGACAAATCACTTATCTCTGGGTCTCAGTGTCACGGACTATAAAATGGGAAGGTTTGGATCAGTGGTTTCCAAATATGGCTGATATCAGAATCACCAGAGATACCTTAAAAAGGATAGATTCTCAGGTCGCATCTCTGCAGTGTTAATACAGTAGGTGGAGTGAGACCAGGAACCCGTGTTGTGACAAGAACCTCCTTCAACTCTGGCATGGCTGGTCCAATGGGCAGTTGGGAACCACTGGGTTGGAAAGATAAGCTACTTCCCAGCTCTGGCATTTTCAGATCATCGATAAGGACGGATTTTCCCATAACCCCTTGCAGAACATGAGCACAGTCCTGCGGAGAAACAGACAGGAAAGGCAGGCGACCTGTCTTCTGCTCCTGGCTCTGCAGCTGATTCATTACCTACTCACAGTTTCTCCTGAGGCTCACCTAACCCACCCATACATTTGCTGACAATGTCACCAGGCTTTCATCTGAGCACCATCACCGTGTGCCTGGGGAGATTTAAAAAATACAGCTGACTGGTTCCCATCCACTCAGAGATTGTGCTTCCATACATTTGGAGTAGCCCAGGATGGCGTGTTGTTTAAAGGCTGCCAGGTAATTCTGAAGACCAGTGATGTGTCCAAAGGCATTGCTGAATGGGACAACTGGTGCACCGGGGGATTGGACAGCACCCAGTTTTGGGAGGCCACTGTCATGCTGGCTGGAAGCATGGCCTGCAAAGAGTCCCAGGCAGATCCTCACTCACCTTTCCACCTCTAAGTGAGCCCGGACAAATCCTGCCAGGGGAGCACTCTGCTATGTGTCACCTGCGTTCAAACCTGGTGCTTTTGCCAATAGGTATCCTTGGACAAGTCGCAGGAGCAACATGAGTCTGTTCCTTTGTCTGTCAAATGGGGTCAGTGGTAACTGCATCCTGCCGGCCCAGTTGGGAGGATTACACGGAACAACTTGCAGACTGTGCTCTGTGAGTAGTCATGCTCGGTGGCAATTGTCCGCCCTTCCCAGCTGCCCTGCAGCCCCCTACACTGGGACCAGTGGAACCAGCCTGGTTGAATCTTAATATCTCTATTGAAAACTAAGCTTGGAGAGGGTCTGCTGCACTGTGCCAGAGGCCAGCAAGGAAACAGACCCCCAGCTTTCAGACCAGGGGGTAGTTTCTGGAATTACTCTGGTCTGCACAGCCAGCCAGTCACTCAGTCCCAGTATGTTTCTGCTTTCTTGAAGCTTTTGGAGCCTTGCTTCCTTTCCCAGTTGTTCAGCAGGGGTCGGTCTGCATGCTGGCCAGCCAGAGAGACTGAAGTCTCCTGCCCGGTCGCTCCCCATCCTCTTTCCATCACTCCAACCCAAGGACTTGTCAAGGTTCCACTGTTGCCCTCTGCAGACATGTTCTCCTCCTAGCAGCCACAAGGGTCCTCCTAAGATGTGAATCAGATCATGTAGGTGACTTTGACTGGCTCTCGGTGATCACTGAATAAAACCCAAACTGGTATGTAAGAGATACTGCCGAATACCTTCCCTTTCTCTTTGCATGAGCCTCACACTTTTTCCCCTGGTTTACGTGGCCTTGCACAACCTGGCCACCTATTTCTCATGCCATGCTACCCTTACTCACTTTGTGGGGCAGAAAAGTTGCTATGTGTTTTCCTACTATGTTTCTTGCCCTCCACTGCACAGAGTTAACTCCTTCTCCCAGGTCCTCTACCAGAGGGCAGGACCTTATATCTGAGTTTCAGTCAATGGAATATGAGGGAAAGTGACATTCACCACCTCTAGGCTTAGCCCCCAAACGTCCCAGGAGCTTTTTCTCTTTGCTCTCAGCTGCATGCAGAGGATGAACCAGACAACTCCAAGGAGACCTTAGGGGGTGGCAGAGCAGCTAATTAGAAAGAGCTTTGGTTTTGAATAACTGAGTGAAAAACTACACACCAGACATCTGATTGGCTCAGACTAGAAGGAGAATAAACTTTTATTGTGTGAAATTACTGAGATTTGAGTTGTGTGCTCCAGCAGCTAGATTACTTATCCTGACTCAAGGCCTGTTCTCAGTTAAGATTCATCCTGCTTCTCCCATGCTTTTCCATCTGCTTGGAATGCTTTTCCCTGCTATTCTTCACACGCTTGTCTCTTTAGCCTTTAGGTCTTCATTTGAAAGTCACCACCCAACTGTTAGTTTTCTTTGTGTTCTTGCCAATTTTTTTAATTGAACTTTTTACAACTTGTGTGTGTGTATTTAAAATTAGTTTTCTATTGTTTTCCCCTAGAATATAAGCACCCAAGGGCTTTAATCAAGTCTGTCTTATTCCCCTTGGTATATATGCCAAACAAAGTTTCTGACAAAAAGTGGTCATTTAACAACTATAAACTGATGGATTAAATGGAGGAATGAACTAATTATGTATGATTCAGTTCAGTTCAATGCACATTTTGACTGGGCACCAACTTTGTGCAAGGCATTTTACACACACATAATGCATTCTCTACTCAATTCTCATGAATACTCTAGTGGAGAGGTGAGATTATTTATCCCCACTTTACACATAAGGATCAAAAGGCCCTGCTAGCAACCATAATAACACAGAAATGTTATGAGGACGCCTTTACTCATGGCATCTGTCATTCACCATATTTCTGAAAGGTAGGGACTATTACCTCCAAAAACAAAACCTTATGCTCAGGCAGACGAAGTCACTTCTCCAAGGTCATGCAGCTATTGAGGTCATGCAGCTGAGATTTAAATCCAGGCCCAGGGGGAGGGAATGGTGAAGAGCAGGGACCCACCTCTCTTACGGTGCTATTCTTTCTAAAGTCTGACAGCCTCATTAGAAATCCCAAAAGAATCTCCTGAGCATGGGCAGAAATGAAGACATGGAATTTCTCCAGAGTCCTATGAGCTCAGCTTGCAATGGGATTTCATTTTAAACGCAGGCCCCATTCTCCCCCAGGGCGCCTGGGATTAGGGGGTGCCATTCCGCATCCTGGGAATGCGGCTCTGGTCTGTCTGCGCAGGGCTGGCCACCCCTGAAAAGCTGGAGACATGAGTGCCCAGGTTCATCTGGGGAGAGCAGCCGGGGCTGTTGATAGGCAGAGAAAATCTGTGATTAATTATGGCAGATGAAAGTATGAAGTAATGAATCCTTTCTGAGGGCTGGGCACGCTGAGGAGTCTCCCTCTCTGAATGCATTTGGAGATGCACCGCGCCTTCTGAAATCAGCCGCAAACTTTAATGGCTGCAAGTTCTGCGCCTTGGCGGGCTGTGGATTGGATGGCAGGGAGAACTCGTGAATTCTCTGGGGCGGGAGCTAATTAGGGTGCAATTTTTCAATTACGGAACACTGAGCGAGTTTCTCCTCCATCTCCCCGAGCCACTCCTCAGTGGATACACATCATTTGTCTATTTTCCTTTTATTTCTTAATCATTTGATGATATGACAACAATTATTTGTCATTTGGAAGAGAAAATCGTCACGGAGCTATTGTTACCCTCTTGAAACCCCGGCTCCTCTGTGGAGATGGTTACATTTGATAAATGTTTTCCATTCCCGCCGCCCCTCCCCCACTCCCACGGGGGGGGGGGGTTGGCATGGCAACAGGAAGCTTCAGCCTGTGACGCGGGCCTGCTGTGATCGGAGCGCCATTTGTTAAAAATGGAAAAAAGAGCAGGATCAACTTTAAAAGAGCTGTAGCCCAGAGCTCCGGGCCCACCCACGTCACCTAGGTTGAGGCTGTGGCACATTTGCTTTGGGAAATTTGGTCATTTCTCTGAGCTAATAAGCCAGCTTCAGTGTCAGGAATGCAAAACAGAAATGGAACAACAAGAAAAAAGGCCAAGAAAAAAAAGCAGAAATGGGAAAGCTTAAATGACTTTGTTTAAATGTCATGCATGGTACTCTCAAAACCCTGTTGTCATATGTGTATGCAAGTTAATTAAATGGAAAAATGTCAAATTAGTTGCTTAAAATATTAATGGCAGGAATCACCCCAGATTCAAGAGAAGACACAGTAGTGGGAATGAATCTTTTAGGACTGAACCCTTTTTTTGGTCATCCTCCTCTCACAAAATAGATCTTTCTTCAATCCTTGGAAAGATCAGGGGCTGCTAAAGGGTTTTGTAGGTTTGGGGGACCAAAGCTTCCCAGTGGGTTTGCAACCTGCGATTCTGTGACACAGGACTCACTGGTGGCATTTTTATTTCTGCAGCATCGGCTTTGTGTAGGGGATTCGAGTCCCTGGAAAGGCCCAATAATCTAAATATGTCTCAGTGGTCCCTTCTGGAGTCTGAGTAATTTGCCATTTTCTTCTTTTGGTTTTCGAAAGGTATTTTAGTTTAAACAGCCCATTAGAATGCAAAATAAGAAAAGATTGCACAAAAAGGGGTGCTAATGTTTTACTCATCAAATGTTTCTTTAGTACTCCTGGGGTCCTAAGCCTTTGCTGAGTAAAATGGTGAGGAAGGGTGAGTCACAGACTGACTCAAGGGTTTCAGATTTGGTAGGGAGAGGCCACAGGCCCCTAATCTACCTCATGTTTGCATGTGGGGAAATGCAAGACTTGAGAAAACCAGGAACAGTCCCAAAGCCATCCAACTACTGAGTGGTGATCAGTTCTGCCCACCTCCCCCAGGGACTCCCACATATTAGAGGACAACAGGGCACGTATAGACAGGACAGGGCATGCTGCATGCCTAACACTGAAGAGGGCAAGGTAGAGGGGGGAAAGTGGGGATCTGGGTATCAGGGTGACGTCTCCATCAGCAAAGAGCATCGTCTGCCATGACAGCCAATCCTGCATAGGATGGATGTAGTTTCTCCCTCTTCTGGCACAGGCTGCCAGGCAATGAAAGCAGGTACTGTTTATTGAGAAGTTAAGGCTAATGACTGCATAGACGTGTTCATAATCATCTCATAGTTTGAGCATCAGTTCAGCCCTGACAGACAGATGTTGTCTCTATTTTACAGATTAGGAAAGTAGGAGGCCTCCAAGCAAAGAAAGTGGCTGAACTGAATATGCAGGAATTTGGAATCCTACGGTAGGCAGTGGGATATCCGTTTACCCAGTAACTGCAGATTAGCAACAGAAATGCCTCATAACAGGGGCAAGGCCCAGTTTCCTCAAGTGGTATCTTCAAGAGGAAGGAGGAGGTATTCTGAGATGCCCTGTGGAAAAAAGTTCCAAATACTTCAGGGAGATCCTATATATTTTTATCCTTTTCTTGTTCCTGTCAGTGTGGTAATGAATCATGGGCCCCTGAATACATCTATATCCTAATATCCAGAACCTATAATGTTACTTTATATGGCACAAAACCTTTGCCGATGGGAAGCATCTTGAGATGGGAAGATTATCCTGGATTTGAGGTGGCTCCAATATAATCACAGGGTTCCTGTAAGAGGGAGACAGGAGGGTCAAAGTGAGGAGTCAGAGATGTCACAGGAGGAGCGGAACGTGGAGTGCTGCACTTTGAAGATGGAGAGAGGGGCCGTGAGTCAAGGAACACAGGCGGCCACTAGAAGCAGGAAAAGCATAGGCAACGGGCTCCCTGCTGAATTCCCCAGAGGCAACAGCAGTGTCAACACCTCAACTTTAGCCCAGTGAGGATGACTTTGGACTTCCAGCCTCTCGCCTCTGGAACTGTGAGAGAGTGAATGTGCGTTGCCTTAAGCCACATAGTTTGTGGAAATTTGTTACAGCAGCAATAAGACCCCGTACAGTCAGTTGTTGTTAAGGAGCAAACCTCCTCAATGCTGCTTTCTCATCCCTGCCTAGGGGTTGGGTAGGGCAGCTCTGCTTTGGATCATTGTTTGGTTCTGAGTATCTTCACCAGCTGCATTCTGGGACAATGGCTGCCAGGGCTGTGTTCTTTCCATGGCAATGGCAAAAATGGAGAGAAAACTAGCAGACACTTGCAGTGCCTGCTGTCATTTCAGCTTAGAGACACCCCACTTCTGCCCACCTTCCATTGGCCAAAGTCAGTCACGTGGTCAAGCTGACCGTCAGTGGGAACTGGAAATGCATGTGACCTAGTCTAGGGGGAGGTACTGCAAAGTCACACAGCAAAGGGCGAGGATGTATGATTCTAATACTGGGGAGGGGTAGTAGGAGATGGGACCTGCCACATTTTTCTTGAAAATTCATCATGTGTATTAGCATCTTGAAGGCTCTGAGAAGTTCGGTAGTAAATAAGCCTATTTAACTGTTAACACAGAGTTCCCCAAACTTCCTTAAGCAGAGAATCCTGTCTTCCTGCAGGATTAATATTTTGAAATATGCTCCTGTAGGCAGTTCATCTCAGAAGTTCGAGGGAAGAGAAAGCAATGGACTTGACAGGGCCTTGGAGAGTGGATTCAACTAAGCAAATAATAAGACTTTTAGCAGTGGTACAGTGAAACTGACCATTGGTCATGAGTTACAGGGACTCTTTCTCCTGAGAACCTTATCAAACATGCCATTCTCAAATGGACAAGAAGGACTGAGAAGCTGCTGTCTGAAAGAGCTACCACAACTGTCCTGGAGACTGGACTTCACTAGCTGAGAGCCTATTGGAAATTCCTCAAAAGGCAGGCACTCACCTCTCCTCTGAGGGCAGGAGCGTCTCCGCCAGCTGGACTTCCTGCAGACACGGACTGGGTGTTACTAGACTGGAAACAGACAGAGGTGGGTGAAACAGGTTTCCCAAAATGAGTCTGACCATTTCAGGCCTGCTAACAAAAGTTCCCCTGGAATGGAGACGTGAACTCTTTCCTCGTAGGACCTAGACTAGGAACAGGCAGGGGCGCAAGAAGCAAGTTCCCCAGTGTGGGTGCCGTCAGCTCCAGCTGTGTGGGAGAGCCAAGGTGCTCGGAGTGGCATCTCACACTGACTCCAAGAGGTGCGCAGAGCAATACCGTGAGCCCTCTGACACATGTGGGGGCCTCCCCTGCTCTGAGAAACAGGGGTAAGGAGGACACGCTACCTCCGCACCTGACCTGTCCCCCTCCAGCATGAGGCCCCACTGCCCGGCTTGGGAAGGGCTGGCCACTGCGTGGGATGTTGACTTATCTGACACACTTAATTAGCCTATTTCCATGTAACGTGTTTTAACAGAGGCCATTACAGACTAATAAAAGAAAACAATAGTGCCGTAAATCCCAGGATCAATAGAAAGGAAAGCAGTGAGGCTGGTAACAGCTTCCTCTGAAATATCCAGAGGGCTTCAGTAATGAAATTCCCCTTGAAATTTAAGGACAAGGGGAAAAAATATTTTCCAGCTCCCTTATTCACTCAGCAAATATTTAGAAGGTGAAGACTATGGGACAGGCTCTTGCTTAAACCCTCAAGGCATAAACAGAAGGCACAGCCTAGTGGGGGAGAGACACACAAAAACAGGAATGTCACAACTCAGTTATGAACAAGAGCTGGAAGGAGAGGCTTCCCAGCGGCAGAATATTTGCATAGGCTCTGACAGGTGAACAGGAGTTTCTGCCTGGAGAAGGGAGTGGGGAAGGACAATGCTAAGGGAAGGACGAGCACACAGGAAGCTCAGAGGCAGGAAGGGGCATGGTGAGTCCGGGGAACAAGGAGTGCAAGAGAAACAGGGAGTGTAGACTGTAGACGTGGGGATGAAAGGGGTGCGGCTGAGGCATGGTGGGGAGAGCCTTCTTTGCCAAGGTGGATTTTGGATTCTTTTGAGATCCAGAGAAGTTGAAGGAGATTGAGAACCACCGTTACCAGAAACCAGCAGTGCACAGAGACTCTGACTTGGTTCCTTGGGTACCCGTGGGGTGCTGGCCCAGCACCTGGGAAGTCGTGCGGGAGCCACATGCCTGGCTTTCCCAGGCACACTTGGTAGGGCCCCACAGCCCCAAAGTCTGCTTTATCCTGTGATAAGCACAGCATCGGCTCCCAAATTTGGACGCAGGACTGGAGGGAGTTGAGGAAGTGGAGGTAAGACTGTCCATTCACCTGGAAGAAGCGGGTTGCCCCAGAGACGCCCATGAAGGTGTTGTGAGGAATACATGAGACACTGACACTCCAGGTGGCTCCAGGGACCGCCGTCTGCTCTTCTTGAGGGACCATGCCGGTGCGAGGGGCACACGCATGGCGGGTGAGCCTGGGGGTGGAAGCCTGGTGCAGCGAGGTCAGGCCACCCGCTCAGTCTGCTTCCAGATTATGCTGTAGTCAAGAGGGAGATAGATTGTTAGCTTAGCTTTGCCATCAGCCAGCAGCTTCACAGAAAACGATTCACCCCATTTCTGGAACCTCAGTTTCTTTATGGTAAATGAATTTTCCTCAGTAACTCTCCTTCAACCAAACATCTGATCGGTCACCAAATCCAGCTGATTTTCCCACCCAAAATATGTTTCCTTCATCCTAGGTGAGGCCTCCATCATGTCTCATTTGGAAACTGTCAGACTTCCTGTCCTTGCTTCTCTGCTGTAGAGAGCACACTTCAGTCTGTGAAGAGCCGGGCAGTAGACATTTAGGCTTCGTGAGCCACGTGTATCTATGTTGCATATTATTCTTTGGTGGAAACAACCTAAAAGCCCGCCAGCTGATGAATGGATAAACAAAGTGGTCTATCCATTCAGTGGAGAGCCATTTGGCCATGATGAGCAGTACTAGTTCATGCTACGACACAGTTGAACCTTGGAAACATACTGAGTGAAAGAAGGCAGACACAAAGGATTCATTTATATTTAGGTTCCATTTATAGGAAATATGCAGAATAAGCAATCCATAGACACAGAGAGTCAGGCTGGGGGTGAGGAAGGGGGTGGGGACTGATACAGGAGACAAGGTTTCTCTTGGAAGAGAGGAAAAATGTTCTAGAATTGGCAGTGGTAATGCTTACAGAACTCTGTGGGTATGCTAAAATCCATTGAATTGTACACTTTAAGTGAATAGATTATATGGTACGTGAATTCTATCTCAATAAAGTAGTAGTAAAAAGTTATAAAAAAACGTTTTTAGCTCACAGGCCATATGAAAACAAACCACAGGCCAGATCTGGTCCATGGGCTCTGGTTTGCTTATCCCAAGGTTCTACGTTGCTGCCGCCAAAATGAATGGTCTGAAATGCAGCCCTGATCTTGTCAGTCTTCTGCCAGGGAATCTTCAGTAGCTCCCCATTACCCACAGGAGAAAGAACTGATTCTTTGGCTGACATTAATGATCTCCCACACTTCTGTTTCCAGATTGTATTTCTAGTCTCATGTCCACCCATCCCTCTCCATGCTACAACCACATACACGAATATTCATATCCACTGACACTTCCCTTTGATTTGGTTTCTGCTGTGCCTCAGCCTTTAGTATTTTGGAAATTTCTTGCTCACCTCTCAAACTCTCACTCTGGTGTCCTTGTCCTCTACGGAACCTTCCCCAAGCTCCCTGGAGGATGGATTGCTGTTTCAGTGTGTGTTGTCTTGAATTACATTTATTTGATTAAATATATGCTTTGCTTCATAAGACTGTGAGCTCCTTGGCAGCAGCAAAATGGGAACCATGTCTTTACTTCTTGGCCCAACCAATGCTCAGCACAAGTGCCTGGCATGCAATCAACATTTAGTAACTGCTTTCTTGAAATGAATTGAAGCCAGTGAGAAGCAGACTAGCTAAATGATATCAGAGAAATACAGCAAAATCATACTGTGGAAAGGCTCTTAGAGGCTCTCTGTTAACCTAAGCCCCTCATTTTCTATGATAAAACCAAGACCCAGAGAAGGCAAGTGACTTGCCTGAAGTCACCCAGCAATTAGGGGCTTAGGGATATCTAGAGCTTAAGTCTCCACCCTCCCCCCCCCAACCCTGGGTGCTCTTGTGTGCACACCTCCATGTTTTCCTACAGTCCCTTCCAACATTGGCACTCTGGGAATCAAGGCAGTTTGCCATAGCCAGCTTTTATATCCATCTCCTCGGCTCAGGCAAGCCGAACATCCCAAGGGCCAGCAGCCTGGATGTCCCCTCTCCCTCCCATTGCAGGTACTCTTAGCTCCTAGGAGGGATCAACTACCGCGGGAGGGGCTGGAGGAGCTGGCTAGAGACTCCAGGCATCACTGGCTGCAGGAACGGAGAGCAGCACCCAGCCTCTGATGCAGCTGGGGCTGGGGGTTGGACCGCGGCTCGGATTTGGACCCCACAGTTTGATTTATTGCATTGAGTACTTGTTCCACACATGTTTTTCCTATGCCTGGGGACACCCCAGGCTGACTGTGGCTCTGTTTCTTTTATCCTGTGTGTGTGTGTGTGTGTGTGTGTGTGTGTGTGTGTGTGTGTGTCTGGGAGAGAGAATAACAGAGAGAGAGAAAGAGAGAGGTATTTCTGAGCCAGCTGCAGGATCAGGTTCCTTATAGGCTGCTAAATAATTAAAGAAGATTCCAGGATTTTGCTAAGGCTTATTCCTTCCACGCAGTTACACATAAGGCGCAGCCTGCAGCTGAGCTCCTACTATGGGCCAGGCACTTAATCCTTTTAAGCCTCACAATAACTCCATACTGTAGATGAGATTGCCCCTGTGTTAAGGATGAGGGAACCAAGGCTGGGAAAGGCATGCCTAAGGCCCCTGGTTAGTAACAGCGGGGAGGAGCCTCGGTCCAGATTCTAGCCTTTGTTCTGCCACACTAGCCCCTGCACCCTCCCCTCTTTAGGGAGCATCCCCTTTGGCTAGGCACCAGGCTTTAACAAACACGTGATCTCCATCTTCGTAGAGTTTCATTCGTATTTGTATGGCGCGCCGTTTTCCCACCAGCCTTATGGATAGCTTTGCTAAAACTCATCAAACTCCAGGCTGTGTTATTGACCCACCTTTATGTTTTATATTGATTCTCTGACTTCCTGAGCTTAGAGATCAGCTGTTCCAAGGCCTCTCATTTAGCAGGGGAAGAAATGAAGGATTTGGGAGGTCAAGCAACATGTCCCAGACAGGCTGGCTGGTTGATGGCTGAATGGGAAATGAATCTTTGTCTCTTACCTCTCAGTTCAAGCTCTTCTGTCCTCGTTTGCCTTCACGCTGCAAGCTCTCTCTCCACGGAAACTTACCGAACCACGTCTAGTCACTTCCACCTCAGCGGTGGGGAGTGATTCTCCTCATCTCAGATTGTGTTTATATCTCGGTGATGCTCCCTCATCTCTGCGGGTGGAAATAGGACACCACATCATGGGCCAGGAAATGAAGATTCTGTTCATAGTTTCCATGATGCTGGCTTGCAGGAGCCTCAAGTCCCTGCCCACCTGTCCTGGCGTGGGCACAAGGACAGACCTGGAGAGGGAGATCTCACTCTATCCAACCTTCCCCATTTACATTTGAGACACTGAGCCCAGAAAGGATTGAAGTGGCTAATAATAATGCAAGCACACAAGGAGATGAGGGTCAACTTTAAGACTAGAACTTGATGGCTTTGCTGCAAGATGTGGTTGCAGTTTTGAGGAGCCATTTGCCTTTTCTTGTGTGTCTCAAGTGAAAGAATGAGAACCACGGGTCCTCATGAATCGGAGGCAGATGACAGCTCATTTGAAGAAGGCCATTCTAATGCTCAGTGTTGTCTGAATTGCTTGAAGATTGTCTGAGAGGTAGTGAGTTCCCCCTGGCAGGAGACGGCCAAGTAGAAGCTGCGTAAGACGCCCAAGAGTGTGAAGTAGTAATCAGCTTGAAGAGGGTCAACCTCCTACCCCAAAAGCCCACGGTCCCGAGATCTGCGCCTCCTTTCCATTTGGGAAACTGGGAGAGCAGGGAGAGGTGTGCTAGTGGCTCCAGTGATAGGAAAAGCCTTCTGCCTAAAGAGGTTTCATTGTTGACCATCAACCACAGATTTTGTGGTATGTTCTCTGAAATGTACATCTGGGCCCTGCAGTTTAACCTTAGTCCCCGAGGGGATGTCTAAGTAGATAAAAGGCCACAGCACATAGAGGATATTACAAAACCTCCTTCTGGGGAAATGGGTGGGGATTGGCCCAGACACTCGGCTGGAATTGATGGGGCAGATGAAAGGCCAGGAAATGGTGGAGCATTCAGTTCTGGGCAGCAGCTGGGACTTCTCTACGGACCAGAGGCTATGGCCCGGAGCATGCAGGGGTTTCTTCTCGTAGGTGAATCAGATCTGGATGCCTATCCTGAGCCTGCCTCTCACTACCTGTGTGCGGGTAAGTCACCTGGCATCTGAGCAGGTTTTTGGAACTGCATAATGGCTGACTGTGACTCCTTCCTCTTGGGGTTGTAAGCACCCACCGAGAACAGATAGTGATGTTCCTAACACAAGCTGGGGGAGGAAGTGGTTTGAATCCCACATCTTGATTTACTGAGTGGGGTAGTCACTTTTCAAAGTCTCTTCCTCAGCTTGGGGCCAGCCCAGACCAACTGTGGTTTCCTTTCTTTGTGTGTGTGAGCAAGTATATGTGTGTGAGTTACCTGCCTTTCACTGGCCCCAGGGTTCATGTCCACCTGAGAGCCCAGGACTCTCAGATCTACCCAACATGCCAAGATGTTCTGGGACCCAGCCACACTCTGGTATGCCTGGGCAGACCACGGTCTGTGCAAATGGGGTGCATCCCTCATACAGGCTGGGACAGGTGGGGGGATTGCCCTGGGAAAATCAAATAATGTTGTGAATCATACATAACAAAATCAGGTAAGCAATACAATTCTCTTCATCTTTATTTTATTTTCCACAGGTTTTCTTAAATCTTTGATATATTATATTATATTATTATTAGAATCTATTATATTAGAATCTGGTAAAAGTCCATATCTGATCTGACATCAAATCAATGAGTTAATTATTTTCTTGAGCTATCTCTAGGTCTTTCAGAGAGCACCTTCATTTCCATACCACCTGCCCCCATAAAGTTTTGGGAATCACCGAGAGTTACTGCTCAAAAAGGAAGATTATTCTCCAGGAGGTGGGAGACTTTGAATCTGGGTATTCTTCTCCACCAACCCAATTGGGCCTTAATTTCCCAGTTCTGTTTGGAGACCCATAATGCCTACCCTGTCCTACTTCACAGGTTGATACAAGACTTGAGGGGGTGGAAGACTTGTGAAATGCCAATTGAGGATTCTGGAATTCCACAAGGACCAGGTACAGAGTCTATGCAAGTGTTATGCTAGGCTCCAGGATCCAGAGATGGCAGGACCTACCCTCTGCCCCCAGGAACTCATCGTCTACTCTTGTTCCTAGTAGTGGGCTTGGAGTCTGCATGCTTCTTGTGCCCGTGTGGCATACAGTTTTCTTGCCCATGATTTTTGGTGATGGGGTTCTGCCATGCTTGGCTCCTCTCCGTCCTGCAATGCTCTCCCTTTCCCCACCCCACATGTTCACTCTGCAGGGATGCAGAGCGGGAGGGGCCTCTGTACACCCTCTTGTCCACGTGGCAGCTGAGACCAATGAGTCTCAGAGAAATAAATGAGTCGCCAAGACCCCATAGCAAGATGGTGGCCGTTGGGAGATTAGGGCTCCTGGTTTTGTTTTTAACATCTTATCAAGATTTAATGTACATTTATTCTCAATATGTGAGACATACAATATAAAGATTTCATACTGAATAAATGATATTCAGTAAGCGAATAAAGGAAAAAAATGGAGGAATTTGCATTGTTTTGGCTACATTATTTGAAATACAAATATGCAGATTTTATCACTGAAAAAAATCTGAATTGTTTCTTTATTAAGGACTTCAACTGAGCTTAGGACTTTTTCACACCTCAGTTAGAAAGAAAACACAACAAAACCCCAGACAAAGTAGACTTACAGTTTACTTGTTTCCCCTCTTCTGACCCATCTGATAACATATAATAGCAAAAGTTCTCTGGTTGCTGAGACAGTAAGGACTGTTCCACATTATGCCAAGAGAGATGACATCTGGTAGGAGCTTAAACGGTTGTAAGTCTGGGGAGAGGAATTCCAGGGCAAAATACCTTTAAAAACCGAAATTAGTCTAAGGGAGAAATAAAGTTTAAAACTCGTTTATTGCTTACAAAACTGCAGTCCAGCCCATCTCTCTCTCCTGCTCCAGCAGAAGCAAAACCGGCCCTCCCCTCCCCTCTCAGGTACAGATAAGCCCTCTGTTGCCCAGGTAATTACCCATTGATATGGAGATGAACTTCTCTCCACCCCTGAGGAATAATGCAAATGCACTAAAATCATACTTCCCTCCACCTCTGAATGCCTACTGATATGCAGATATCCTAAAACCAGGTGAGATATTCTGGAAATGTTACGATTTTACCCATACAGTTGTGTCTCACTTTGTGCAGATCACCAACTTATGCCTCGTGATACTACAAAAGGGTGGCTGGGAGGGGCCAAATTTTGGAGACACAGTGGGTACGTGTAGCAGGAATATCCTATGTGTACATGACAGACTCCATTTCTTTCCCAGCAATGAGTTGCAAGGCAAAGATATTCAGAGTTCGGCCCAGAGCAGTCACTGTGTCACAGAGGGCCTGGAGCTGGCCCTGGGCTGGAATTTCACCACCTGCTGGGGCTCAGGAATTGGGAGGGTGGGCATCTCATCTTAGGGTGGGCCCTTCCCAGCATCTGTGGACCAAGCCTGGGGGGACCCAGGGCCTGGAGAGTATGCCCGTGCTGCCCAAGGCCCATGCAGGTGTGAGCAGGTCCAACATTCCTTGACTGGCCTTCCTGCCCCTCATCAAGAGAAGAGACGGTCCTTGTCTCTGGCTTTTCCCAAAGACTGTCTCCTGAGTTCTTCCACAGAGGTCACCAGCTGGAGACCAGTGGGCCTTATGTGGGCTGCAGACAGGTTTATGTGGTTGGATTTTTTTTTCCCCAAGGATTGCAATAGCTGCTAGCATTGCCACACTGGGCTTTTTCACATAGAAATTCTGGCCTTTCTTAAAAGCCTGGGAAATCTGGCCACATTGGGCTTGATTCCTACATGGCCACCATCCCTGGTGCTGGCTGAGTCTCTGCTCTGTTTAGCCAAAAGTGTGTTTGTCTCAGTTCCCACCCCCTCAGCGCATTCATTTTCATCACCTGCCTGGCCCTGTGGCATCTGCATCTGTCTGTCGTTATTGTGTAGAAGAGGAAGCTGAAAACTGGCTTAAGAGTTGTGGAAACTGAAGCTCTGAGAGTACTTCCCCTCCCCTGTCCTTCACTTTATAAGCAGCTCCAGGCTCTGTTGGCCAAAAACATCTGAGCCACCAGGAGATGCTGAGATGCTGGCCGTTACCCCGCCCCCACTGTGGAATGTGCCCCCCTCCCTCTCCCCTCAACCATTGTATTTTCCAGATTAAAGATTCCAGGCAAGCTGGGGCATATCTCCCACCCAGTGTCTGGGGCATGTTTTCTCCTTCAAGTCATTACAAGCCCGACATCACTCGCAACCTAGGGTCTCGAAGGTGGAGCTGCCTTTCCTGACAGCTCGGGGCGCTCAGACACCAGGTTTCCTCTGTTTCTTTTCCACACGCCCCTCTCTAGCCTTTGGGTGCAGCTTGTCAACATTAAATAAGCATTTCTTGTGGTTAGTTCATAACAATTCTTTCGCTCTTGGAAGCCAGGCTGTGGAGCTCTGCGTATGTATAGATCTCATTTTCACACAACAGGCTGCTTAGCAGATGGGGACCCAGACCAGCCTCCAACATTTAGTTTCAAGTTAAGACGTGGGAAGCTAGGTGGCTTTTAACCAGTCCATGCTGCTGCCAGGGTTCAACCTTAGAGAATTTTCACAGGGAAAAGAAAAAAAAACCCAGCAACACATACACACACACACACACACACACACACACACACACACACACACAACAAAACCACAGTTTTTCTTGCTCCCCCAAACCAGATGGCAGATGGTATGGAACCAATAAAACACAGATTCAAACGTTTGTTTATTTAACTTTGAATGTAATATGGCTTTGCGGTCCCTTGCAAAGAAACACCAACCTTCCTACCAGAGAGATGACGGATCAGCGTCAAACCTCAGGGCGGCAGTTGGAGATGCTCCCGGAGAGGCTCTACAAAGAGGGGCCAAGGACAGCTGAAGGCCGGGCCCCAGGCCTCATGGCCCATTTGCCTCTCTGGGTGATAGCCTAGGAGGTCTTCACGAGCGCTGATTGACGCTTGATTTCAGTTGCTTGTCTTTTGTCGAGGTTCCGTCTAAAAGGCAGCCAGCCACGTGAGGAATGTTTTTGCGTCATTTCTGAAACAGCTGTGAAAGATGTTGCTCTGAGCAACCAGTGTGAAAGACCATGAGAAACAGGCCTGGGCCTTGGAGAAAAGGCTCTCTTTCTTGGCACTTTGGGTTTGTGATATTAGAGGATTAGAGCGTTGTGATGCAATGTGGTTCCTTTTTTGCTTTGGCTTCCAAGAGACCCAGAGCTAAATTATATGCTCAGTTGAAATAGCTTTCTACATGAGTTAAGATTCTTTTGGTTAGAAGTGGCAGAAACTCAATCCAAGCTACTTTAAATAAAAAATAATTTATCAGGTCAAGAAAGTACAGATGGCTTCAGAGATGTCTGGATTCAGGAGCTCAATTTTACCAGGGATCCCTTTCCAGATCTTAGCTGGGCTTTCTCCACAGGGCATCTGCTGTAGCCCCAAACTACTCCAAACTCATATCCTCGGAGTTCAGCAACTCCAGCTGAAAGACAATCTTCTCCATCAGCTCTGCCAGCAAAGGTGGAGGACTCTGGCTAGACCTCCTTGGTACAGAGCTCATTTTTTAACCAATCACAGTGGCCAGAGGTTGGAGTACTCTGACTGGCCATACCTAGGTCACGTGACCATCCCTATAGATGGGAAGAGGGGCAAAATTAACCCCACCGTAAGCATGTGGAATATATTCTTTATTAGAAATATAGGGAAAGGGTGGGGGAACTAGGCAAGTGGTAACCTACTTTAGCCTAGGATTCTGGCATAGCTTTCTGTCCCCCACCCCCATAATTCACTTTATCTCTCTCTTTCTTTTCATGGTATTAGCAAATATGTGCCTTTCATGGTAAACAATCCCCAAAATTGTTGAAAGTAGAAGTAACTCATTTTTATGCATCATTAAAACACAGAGTCCTTGATAAAACTGAACCATCATCAGACCAGTAGGCCCAAGTCAGAGAGAGCTGTGGAGCTCAAACTATTCATGACACAGGTCATGGATAAGATCACAGAGGCCTAGAGCCGGGCTGCCTCACCTGAAGTCTACCAGCAAATCATCTGCAGAGCCTACTCGTGAACACCTGATTTCAAGCCCAGGGCTCTTCCTGCCCCTGGATGGACTGTGGCTTCGCATCTTCCTATGTCTCTCTGCCCCAGGTGCTGACCCCACATTTACTCTCCAGGCCCTTGTTCTGAAGTTTTGCTATGAGTTGGCTGGCAAAAATTTCTTGTTAATCTATCAACTGGTAAGAGAGAAACTGAACTTCCTCAGGACTATTTGGGTCTTCCAGACCCCAAGGAATGCATCTTTAGGAAGGATCTTTGTATCAGTTTGTTAACTGCTGATATTAGGACAAATGCAGCAACTTCACACAACACACACATTTATCATCTCACAGTTTCCGTGGGTCAAAAGAACAGGTATGGCTTAGCTGTGTCCTCTGCCCAAGATCTCACAAAACTGCAGTCAAGGTCTTGGCTGGGTTGCATTATCATCCGGAGGCTCAACTGGGGGCAGATCCACTTTCAAGCTCACTCAGGCTGCAGCCAAATTCATTTCCTTGTGGCTGTGTGACCAAGGGCCCCAGCTTTTTGCTGGCTATGAACTAGAAGCTGTCCTTAGGTCTTAGAAGTCACTGACCCACAGTTTCTTGCTTCGAGGACTTCCTCCACACTGCCGCCAACTTCATCAGGTGCCGGAGACCAAAAGGGCCCACACCCACAAGATGGCGGATTTCCTGCTTCTTTTCCGGGTTTGCTATTCCCGCCAGTGCCCACCGAGACCCAATCACCTTTGTACACATTCCTGCTAGCACCACCTGGTGTCCAATCATCTTCCGACCCTCCCCTTCCTTGCTGATCTGTATAAATTAAGCCTGCTGCAAATAAACTGCGCCAGCTTGATCAGACATCCTGTCTTGCTGGTCATTCTTTGTGTCTCTTGCTTGTCTCATTTCTGCAGGCGTCTCCGGCACACTCCACGTTCGTCCCGCGGGCCGGGACAATCAGGCAGGTGAGGAGAATCTCTCACTCTAGTCGGCCAACATGGAGTTTTATAGAAAACAACGTAATTGTGAAATTGATAGTTTATCATCCTTGCCATATAACATAACCTAATCATGGGAGTGACATCACATCACCTTTACCATGGTCTGTTGATTAGAAACAAGTCACAGATTGTGCCAGGGGGTGGGAATTATTAGGGTGACCTTCGAATCTTCCTCCAGAACCTCTCTCACTTTGGTGACTTGCTCTGCATGCACCCCACCTCTACACATCAGGAAGCCCCTGTTGCATGCCATATATCACACTGGTCTCTGCAGACAGCTGAACGGTGATGATGAGGCTTCCAGCAGAAAATGGCCCTACAGTAAGTTACCCCCGAAAGGCTGCCTGTCTGAGGGATCTGCGATTCACACAGGACAGCCTCTTCTTGGGCTGGGAGGGCAGGGCAGGGGTGTCGGGGGGCTTCCCAAAGGAGTTGAAAACTGGCACAGACGTAATGAATAATTAAGATGTTTGCGGAAAGATACAAAGCGGAGCAGAGAAAGCCAAGATGTGGAGACAGAGGGCAAGGCAGGGTGCAGAGCAAGGCAGCCGCAGGTAATCCAGGATGATGGATATAAATGCACTGGGGTAAAAGGGGGGGAGGCCAAATCACTGAGGCACTTAGAAGCCAGACTTCAGTGGTCTGTGGAGGGCCACCACATGGCCGTAATGGGAGAATTGGGGACAGTGGTGTGATGAGCTTGGGGCTGCAGGGAGAGAGACCCCAAGCAGGAGCCTGGGCAGGGAGGTGACAGTGGGCAGGGGACAAGCCCGGCTTGTCTGAACTAAGCAGGACACCCCTCCCCCGCTCTGACCCACAAAAGCCCTGGCAAAAGCAGACCTTCTTTGAGCCACTGCAGGCAGCCAGGCTGTCAGGATGACGAGTCCCGCCGCCTAGCAGCTGAATGAAAGAAGAAAAAAGTCCCTGTAAGTCCCATTTCACCGCCCTTGACCTTGCAGTGGAGCTTTAAGTGCAAAATCTGTCATCTATTAATCTGTTAGAAGTTGACAAAAGGGACTTTGATCAGAGGTTGTTTCCCCCCCTTCTTAAGTTTCCTGATGACACATAATAGCCCATTTCAGCCCGAGGGCCGGAAGCACGCCATCCTTCTTGCGCTGGCTTCACCCGCAGTGGCCCCCAGCCCCGTGGTTTCTCCCCGCCCCAATATTAATTGGCCTGTAAGTGGTTACATGTGTTCCTTTTTATGCGTCAGTTGGAGTCTGTTATTGAACTTCGCAGCTATTTGGGGGCACAGGGGTGCTGCTCTGGGCCCATGCTGGGAAACGGCACCATCTGGAACATGGCACACTCGCTGCTGCTGCCTTCTGATTTTTTTCTTCCGCTACCCCTTGAGGTTTGATGCCTCCCACCCGCCCTCACCCCCGCTCCCACCCCAGCGTGCCCCTCCAGGTTGGATTCCCCTAACTTTGCAGCGCAGCTGTTGGAACCATGCAAGTTCACAGTACGGGGGAACCTTAGAGAGCCCCAGTCTGCTGCTCCTGGTTTTAAAGAAATTGAAGCGCTGGGGAGGTGGGGGTGGGAAGGAATGTTTCTTAATGAAAATAACATTTGTTGAGAATCGATTATGTACATGTTTCTTACATGTGTCAAAATAACTGTGAGTTAGGAATCACACTGCCACTCATCAGGCAGGGAGCCTGAAACTGGGGGACTAAAGGGGAGGGCTGGAGGGCCAGAGAGCCTAGGAGTCTGTCCTGCCACTAACACTTACCAGCTGTGTGATCTTGAGCAAGTTGCTTAGCATCTCTGTGTCTCAGATTGCTTGTCAATGCTGGGTCTAGTAACAGTACCTACTTCAAAGGGTCGTTGTGAGGATTAAATTAATGTAATGTTTTTAGGGGCACTGAACTATGCCTGGTATACAGAAAGCACTTGATAAATGCCAGCTGTTGCTGCCCCAGGAGGCAGTGAAGCATAGAGGTTTCCAACCCCACCTCTGGTGTGAGATATCCTTGGTGTGAATCTCGGCTATACCAGTTAGCTGGGTGAACTTGGATGAGTTACTTATTTTCTCAGTGACTGTTCTCCCATCTGCAAAATGGGGATATCCCTGATGATTGGAGGTCTTTCAGTGAAATGGCTAGTTCCCCACATGATCACCTTGTAGTGGATTTACCGACAAGCCCCATTCAACCCCACAGAGCTTTTCATTTGATCTTTAGTGACCCATTTTGCATAGGATGGACTTCAAAAACGTATTATCAAAGAGATGACAAGTTATTGCATCCAAAAAAAACCCAAAATTGAAGATACAAAAAACACAATGGGGGATCAAACGTAGAACAATACAGAGCTCTTGAAAATTAAAATTTACAGACCAGGAAAATTTTAAATAACACAACATTTGAATATGAAGAGGCTTCTCAGAGAGTAAAACAAAGATAAAGCAGACTAAAAATAGGAAGGGAAGATAAGAAAATTGGAGGATTCATCTAGGATCTTCAGCTTCCAGATAGTATGAGTTCCAAAAAGAGAAAAATGGTGAAGACATAGGGGAGGCACTATTCAAGGAAATAATACAAAAATAAAATTCCCAGAACTGAAATCATGAGTTTCCATGTCTGTATCCACCACATGCTCAACACAGCAAATGACAAAAAGACCCACATCAAGGAAAATTATTGTGCAATTTCATAATATACCATGGATAAAGGGAAGATATTGAAAGCTTCCAGAAGGCAGGATGAGAAACAAAACAAAATCCCAAACAGACATATATAAAGGCTCAGGGTACAGGATGGCACTGGATACCTCAACAACAGTTCTGGAGGTTGATTTATAGCCTAGACTTCTCTATCCAGACAAACTATTAATCAACTGTGGGCAAAGAAGCCACATCTTCAAAATTCTGAAGAAAAGGGATTGGCAAAGTAGAGTTCGTACCCATCCAAATAACAGTCGAGCAGAGGCTCTGAAGACATGTTTTAAATGCAAGTTCCTCCTAAATTTGCCCTCTGTTTTCCCTATCTCAGAATTCTCAGGGAGGGAGTGTTCTGCTAAAATGAGGGAGTCGACCAAGAAAAGAGGCAGATGCGGGGTCCATGACACAGCTAATCCAGCAGGGGAGAAGGTGAAGAGGTCCCTAAGATGACGTGGAGAGATGCCAGGATCGCAGCCGTGACCCACGCAGGCACAGAGAGCCGTCTCTTCCTGCCCTCGAGGCCCCACCTTACTGTGGCCGGGGCTGCCAGTGCCCTGACTGACAGCTGACTGACTCTGGTTCCAGCGCTATCTGGCTTCCTGAGTCACTCCCCCTGCAGCTCCTGGGCCAGTCTCTCCCAGTCCCTCCACAAAGCAGTGGAGATTTCTGGAGCCTTCCATGCCCCACGGGAATTGAGGAAGATTCTGGCACTGCCATCTGTTGTCTGTCTTCATGCCCCACCCGAGTTGTCTCATCTTTTAAACAGGATGATACGAGCACCAACATCACAAGGTCACTGTGAGGATTAAATGGGTGAATGTTTGCGATGCCCTTAGAGTGGCATCTGGCATGCCGTAATGCAATATTGGTATTTGTGAAATAAAATACATTGCTTAGCGACATGAAGGTAAACTTGTAGGGGACTGGAAGTGCATGGGCCACAGCTGAGGTGAATTCACCAGCTCCCCATTGTCATATGTACCTAGAGACTCCCAAACATATTGAACCAGAAGCATTTGAACTCGTGACGTTAATACAAATATGGCCACATCAATTCCTGCTGAACAAGCTTTATGAGGAAGAAGCTGGCATCCCCCACTTAGCCCTCTAGGCTTGCTCTGCTGTACTCTTCAGAGTCACCTTGCCCACCCCCATTTGGCACCCATCCCCCAGCTCCAGAGACCTCCTTCAGTCAGCCCCTCATGAATGTGCTCTCTGCTGCCTCAGGACCTTCACACATGCTCTTCCCTCTTCCCGGACCACTCTTCCCGCTACCATCTTTCCTTCCTTTAGCAGGTTCCTACTCACCCTTTGGATCTCAGCCGGGGCATCATTTCTGCAAAGAAACCTTCCCTGGACTCAAAGGAGATTAAAAATCCCATGACACATTTTCACGGCCCAGGGTACTTTGAACTCTGGCACTCGGTGTGACATCTGCAATTCTTTGTCTTTCATTCACTCAGCAGGGACTCCTGAGAGTCTGTTCCAGGCCACACTCTCCCTAGCCTTGACCATATATCCATGAACTGCATAGACAGAAACCCCCACCCTCAGAGAAGTGAGCATATTATTTAGGGGTTATTTGATGGCTTTGCTTTACTGACCGTCAGCTCCATGGTTAACATGTACCTGGCAGAAAACAAGCTTTAATAAATATTTTCTGAGATGTAAGCCCCACGAACGTTGCTGCCTTCTCTGAGGAGTGAAGATGGGGATGGGGCACCACCCCCCTCCTATTAAATTTGTAAAGCTCTCCCGGCAGCATTGGCAGGAAACGGAGGTGCTGACAAGCAGTTCAGAGCAGTTTCGCTGGAGGTTAAAAGAAGAGAAGCCCCACCCAGACGGAAGGTCGCTGTGGTTTCTTTGGTGAATGTCCCTCCCCTGGGTCCCCCTCTTCACCTCCTGTTCCTCTGGCCATGCTTGTAACCAGGCCAGCCTTCCAGATTCACTGGGGCTGAAGGGGACCCGGGGGAGGGACGTTCGTGAGTGGGTAACCCTGTGACTAATCTGGAGGAATGGTTCTGGCCCAGCGGTTCACCCCAGGCTTGTTTGTGTCTAATTTCCCTGGGCAAATGGGTCCCTTAATTTCACTCTGAGGTTAAGGGTTTCCCCTAGAGCTCACAAGAGACAGGGCAGGACCGTTTGCATGAGTGTGGGAAGCTTGGAGAGCTTTGGCATAATCCTCATGCAACTCAATTGTTTCTTCCTGCACCACTTTGCAGGAGAATCTAACAGTAACACCAAAGGACACAGAACAATTAAACTATTTTTTCCCCTGGAGGAAAGGTGGGGGAGAGGAATGAGAATTAGGAAGCACAAGACCCTAAGCAGGTGAGAAGTAACAGGCTCCATCTTTGATACCCAAGCCTGGCATAGGCATAGCAGAGCTTGTCATTGGGTGTGCATTTCACACATGCTTTAGAAGCAAACTGGAAGAACTTGGGATCTCACAGATATTCCTGGGTTCGGGCCTAGCTTTACCACTTGTGTCACATAAACAGTGGAGAAAAAGCTCCATTACTCACCTTTAGTTAAGAAGATAGCAGGTCCAGAAAGAAGTTAACACTGTAGTATAAATTAGCTTAGTATAATCTCAAGGTATCAATTTTCCTAGCACAACAGGGTTTTCTTATCCCTTCAAACAGTCCTTTATTCTGTCCACTCTGTGCTGGGCTCAGTATGGACTGTCCTCCAGTACAGACACAAGGGAGATATTACTGCACATTTATCCTTGAGTAAGTCACTTGATGTCCCTGAGCTTCATTTTCCCTGTATGAAAATCTTCTTTGTCTGCCTCAGAGGGTCATGAGGCTTACACAGGGTAGTGCTTTGCACGTGATGAAGGGCTGTGGCATATGTGGTTGAATAGCAGAAACCCTCTTAAACAATCTTCAATTAACCAGCTCACGAGATTGCTGCAGGCTCTCTGTGCCCCTTGGCAAACACTGTGCCTATGCCCGGGACACACCAGATCCTTGAAGCTAGCAGGCCATTCTCCACTTTTCCTGAGCTCATCTGTTCCCATCAGTTGAACTGTGCATGCTTCTCAAGTGTTATTTGTGTTTGTTCTTAATCTGTAGCTATGACTCTAACTAAATAATACCATTATAACTCTGTAATGCAATGAAATAGGAGTGCAAAAAAACAGAGTTGTTTCTTTGCATGCCAGGTTGAATGCTTTGGAGAGAATCAAATACATGGATAGTTAAACAACTTTCTGGGGAATTGGATGTAAGTGAGATGACTGTAAAGGTTAGAAGAAAAAAGTGAAAACTGCGTCTTTGGCATTTAGCTTTATGTTCCCCATTTTAAAGAAACAGAGGCTAGAAATTGTCAATGATACTTTGTGGGTGTGGTTTATTTGGAAAAGATAACAAAGAATTCCAATGAGCTAACTCAAATGCATCCCACTTTCTAGGACTGTTTGGGCCAAGTGACCCTGATAAAGCCGTATCTAATCAGATTCTATAGGGCATGTTCTGTACTTTTAATATTTTTCTATGAACTAGAAGAGGAGTGTGTCAGGGCTGAATCAAGCCACATAAATAGGGTGAGAGCCTAATTCTTAGTACCTTCCAGAGGTTGAAGAGGCATGGCCACCACAGCCCCACTGCCACATGGCTGCCCAGGCTCTCTGTGAATACCCCAGCGACTCAACACCACTGAGACCAGACCCCGGCTCATTTTGAATTGTATTCTGGTTAGCATGCTTGCCTCATTCTCATCTCCCCTTTTCTATGCTTCTTGAAGAGCCCTCCTTTCCCTAGAGGACAAAAGCTCATTACTCACCATTAGTTTAGAAGAAAGCAGGTCCAGAACGAAGCTGACACTGTAGTATAAATTAGCTTAGTATAATCGCAAGGTATCAGTTTTCCCAGCAGAACCAGGTCTTCTTATCCCTTCAGCCAATCCCTTTTGGTTTCCTAGGGTCTTTGCACCTGTCCCAACCCCTTGATCCAGCCCCTTCTTCCTAAAGATGTACCCTTGGCTCCATTTTTGAAGATTTCTGGCAAGATTCTACCCGACTCTTGATTCAAGGGGAAAATACTATGCCATGAATCAAAACAAATTCTAATTCTAGCACTTTCTAAATTTGAGAACTTGCACTATATACTTTCTTTTTCTAAAAACTGTGGTTTTCTCATTTGTTTAATTGGAATTAAAGTAGCATTGCGGTGGCTTATTTGTTCAACAATTTTTTTTCTTAGTACCTATAATGTGCCCAGCACTGTGCTACTAGGAATACAGGAGTGGGAAAACCACAGACCTGGAATAGTTGCAGGAATGAAGTTTTCCTGGTTGATTGATGTGCTAAAGCAGGGATTGGCAAACTCTTCCTGTAAAGGGCCAGAGTAAATAGTCTAGGGTTTCAACATTGTAGCACAAAAGCAGCCATAAACAACATATAAATAAGTGGGTGTGGCTATGTTCCAGAAACACTTCACAGAAATAGGCAGTGGGCCAGATTTGACCTGCAGGCAGTAGCCGGCGAAAGTGCTAATGCTTCCGGCCTGGACGTCAGCTCCAGATGACTCCCAGAGAGCACCTTCAAACTGTTTGTGGATTCAGCCTTGAATATAGGAGTTCTTCCCGAGGGTCTCCAAATGTCTTTCTCACCCTCCACCTAGCATCGTGCCTTTGGCTTCTGTGGAGCTAGATGGATTAGATCCCAAGCTGGCTTAATTAACTTTCCCAACCTGTTTCCCGAATGGCAAAGCATGAATTGAAGAGCATTCAGGGGTCCTTAAGAGATTCAGCAGGCAGGCAGAAGAGGCAGCTAACGTGCACCGTTGGGCGGGTGGGCAGAGCCCCTCCTCCCCACTGGGCTTTGGTTTGCCTCTCTTAAAATGAGAGGGTTGGACCAGTGGTTTTCCAAACTTGACACTCAGGGTGCTTATTTAAACTGCAGGTCCCTAGAGCCCTACTTTGGGTCAAACTCTAAGGATGTCTCAAACTCTTGGGGATTCTGGGGTATTCACAAGTGCCCCAGATGATTCTGAAGGAGGACACGCCCAGGAGCACAGAATTGGGTCTCCTCCGGCTCTGACATTCAGTGGTTGTCAGCAGAGTGAAGGAAGCCCGTCTGCCTTTGCTGGGCTGGGCTGGGCTGTGGCGGAACAAAGGACGGTGGCGGTGGGAATCATTATCTCATCGGCAAGGACGTGGTAGGATGTGGTTGACCCAAACTTCCTGTGAATGGGGGAACCAGAGAGTAGGTTCTGAATCTGCCCCAGCAGTAGGCTCAGCCCACATGCCTAGAATGTGCTCAGTGGGTATTGGGAAGTGAGGACCTGGCCCCACCTTCTCTCTCTGAGCTTAGGCCGGTCATTTCACCTCTCAGAGCTTCAGTTTCCTCATGCATGAAGTGGGGGTGATGATGGGTCACTGGCAAGCACAGCATGAGGAATAAACCATGTAACATTTATAAAGTAGCTCGTAATTAGTGGTAGGAATTCTCTTTCAGTGGAATGAGTGTCCCCCTGAAAAGATCCAGGGGCCAGGGGTCAGGAGTCTGCATCATAGGCCGGGTTTTACCAATGACTCACTGTCCCACCTTGGAGTGAGCGGGACACGGGGCCTTGCTGGGCCTCAACTTGCCTGACTGTGCAATGGGATGCTCAAGCACCTGTGCTTCCCTATCCTGTTTCTTAGGATTCTCTTGAAGGCTGGATGAAACTATGGGATGGGAAGTGCCCTGGTGCTATTTTGGAGCATGGCAAAGAATGTCCAAGACAATCCTTGTCAAGTAGACGGGTTTCTGACTTTTGTAATACCCCTGCTTTCTATTGGTTCTAGACAAATATTGCTTTGTTCCATCTGTTTAGACAGAGGAAGTAACAAACAGGATCTCTTGAAGACATCTTTGTCAAATGCAACCTTCTCCCTTTGATTTATTCTCTTCTAAATTCATCGGTTGATTAAGAAATAGTCACTGGACACCAACTGTGTCCCCAGGCCCGTGCTCAGTGTGGAAGGAGGTGAGTCCCTAACCATGAGAGGCTCACTGTCCAGTTTGGAAGGTCACACATTTCTGAGTGGGAAGTGAAAGAGCAGTCCAGTGATGGTGGTGACGGTGATGGTGATGACGCTGGAGACAATGGCAAGGATGGGAACGGTGATACGCTGGTTGTCAGGCATAGCGCTGCGCACGGTCTACAAAGCATGTTTGTGGCCATTGTCTATCTTACGTAATATTCAAGGTTATCAAAACAACCCCCCCACCATTTTAGTGATGAACAAACTGACAGTAATAACTATCTGAGATCACATAGGAAGAAAGTAGCTGCGGTGGGTCCCAGATTCTTTCTTTTGACCCCAAGAGTGCCATTGTCCCTGAGACTCCACAGCTTTCTTCCTGTCAGCTGCCACAGAACACTGAAGAAAATGCTCATTCTCAATAGATAGTAACTGTCACATGGCAAGTGAATGTTACAGGAGCTCAGAGAGCAGGCAAGCCAGGAGGCTAGCGGCTGTGTGACCGGAGAGAGGAGTGCGTGGCACCCCAGAGGCAGCACGGTGTTTGGGAGAAGGGGTGGCTTTCTTGGCAAGAGGAAACGTGTAAGTCAGAAAGGCAGTGAGAGAGTTCCAGGTGTGTCAGGAAACAGCAATACCCTAATCTAAGCAGAATGGGGTGCATACAGTGGATCTGCTGGAGAAAAGGAGGAGGTGGGGGTGGTTTCTTCCAGAGCTGGGAGCCTTTCTCTGTTTTACCCGAGGAGGGAGGGGCCCTCCATTTCCACTTGGACATCCTTGTCCCCTTCAGCCCCAAGTCTGTTTATGATTAAATCAAGGAATAATCAAATCAAAGGGCTGCGTGCAGCCGAAGCCCAAAGACAGAGTCTGCCACTTCGGACTTTTTTCTTTTAAAAATGTCCGAGTGCTGCTGAAACAGGAACAGCATTGAGGTAACAGCCGCTCTGACTCACAAGGAGCACATCAAAGAAACAGCACGATAAGGGGCGGGCAGGAATTGTGTGTGTGAGCGGAGTTTTCCTGACTCTCTTTGAGGCTGGGAGGCCCCTCTGGGCAGCCTTGTTGTGGAATAAGCATGTGGTTTTCAGACACTGGGTGACTCACCACACAGGCAGAGTTTGGGAACAGATACCATCCTGGTCTGCTGTGACTCTCAGGCAAGAGCCCAGGCCTAGGGCTCTGGGTCACGGCCCATCTCAGATCTCCAGTGACATGAGATTCAATTATCTCACTATCTGAGCATCCATCCACGCATCCTTCCATCCAACCATTCATCTGTTTGCTCAACAATATGACGCCCTGTGCTACGTGCAAAATGATAAGGTGGTGACCAAGACAGACACTGTCCGTGCCCTCAAGAGACTTACAGTCTATTGAACCAATAATGACGTGGGTAACTGAATTGTTACTGTGACAAGCACTGTGGAGGAAGATGTGGGGTACTCTGAGAGCAGGCAGGCAACAGGAGAGCCTGGGGTAGTCCAGGAGGGCGTTCAGGGGCTAATACTAAAATATGAGTGAGTCTGAGGACTGTACATTCAGCCTGCTTAGCACCATCACCTTCATTTTCTGAGAGGCTAGGGAGGGTAACAGGGTAAAACTTTCCCCTTTTTTTTAAAACTCAATCTCTCTCTCTCCACACACACACACACACACACACACACACGCACACACGCTTGAACAGCCCATGATGAGTTAATGATCTTTCAAGTCTCATAGACCTGGTTTCAAATCCCATATTCTCAGCTTACTGACTCTAAATGCATTACTTACCTCTCTGATCCTCAGCGTGTTCCATCATTAGGTGTGGACAATCATGGTTCTCAATGGACAGTTCAAAATATAGATTGAAGTGATTTCCGTCAACTTTCTGGCCTTGAGTCCCTCAATAACCCTGGTCAGATTTTTAATCTGGTATCACCTGGATGCAGCTGGATGCAAATTTCACAGCAGGTTTGTTCTCCAGAGATGGCCATAGCGCAGGCCTGTCATCTGAACTGGGTGGCTGAGTTCTAGAACGTACCCATCTTTGACAAAAGTCTAAATTAGATGATCGCTAAGGTTCCTTACTCTCCCAGACTTAGAATTCTAGAAATCTTTCATGAAAAAAGAAAAACTCCAGGCTTGGAGTAATATACCCAGGTTCTAATCCCAATTATGCCATTGATAGCCACGGAATCTCCTTTGCCTCTGTGAGCCTCAGTTTCTCTATTTGTCTAGTGATGAAGTTGGACCCAAGAGTCCTTTTGGGGTTTTGTGAATCTTCAGGAAGTGAGATCCTAGACAGAGCTGGCACCTGATCCAGTCATGACATCCGTGGTTTTGCCCCACGCCTTGTCCTTCCCCAGCTGTCCTGTGCTGGCTGTCTGACTCCAGGTGCTGGGCTCTCATCTCCATGGGCTCCTCCACACAGAGCACAGAACAGAACCAGCCAACAGCTCAGGTTATTTACACTAGGATCCATGGACATTAACATGCTTTCTCTTCCCAGGGGAACGTGCTTTTAGAAAGATGAACCTAGAGAGGGTAATGCTTACCTCTACTCGGTACATTGACAATGGGGAACTCCGGGGCTTGGGATGGAGAAATGTATGGCTTCATCTCATTTCACACCCAAGAAGGAGCTGCTTAATCTGTGTGTAGGCAGGGTACCAACACTTAGGCTAAGGGGAGAGGGGAGGGACATGGGGGTCAGAGAGGGCAGGGGCTGAAGGGTGCTTCCTGCCTTGTGAAGCCCTTCCCAGTGAGAGAGGGAATAGCCCTGGCTGAGGTCCAGGCTCTGTTTCATGGTCTGGCTTCCAGGGATCAGACAGTGCAGACCATGTCTAGGGTTATCTTGTCCTAGATTCCCTCTTAGCTTGGCTCAACTCCCTTAATAGTTATAAGTCTATTCAGATTTTCTATTTCAGTGTGATTCAGTCTTGGAGGATTATATATTTCTGGGGATTTATTCATTTCATCTAAGTTATCCAATTTATTCACATACAATTTTTCATAGTAGTATCTTAGAATACTTTTTCTTCCTATAGAATTGGTAGCAATATTCCCACTTTCGTTTCTGATTTTAGTAATTTCAGACTTCTTTTTGTCTTAGTCACTCTAGCTAAAGGTTTGTCAATTTTGTTGATTTCTTGAAGAACCAACTTTTGGTTTTGATAATTTTCTCTACTGTTTTTCTATTCTCAGTTGTGTTTTTCTCTGCTCTAATCTTTATTATTTCTTTCCTTCTGCCAGCTTTGAGTTTAGTTCTTCTTTTCCTAGTTCCTTTAAGTTGTAAATTAGGTTGTTGACTTAGTAGCTTTCTTATTTGTTTTTTTTTCATGTATTTATAGCTCTGAATTTCTCCCTTAGCACTGCTTTCACTGTTTTCCATAAGTTTTTGTATGTGCTGTTTTTTATTTCATTTGTCTGAATATTCTTTCTAATTTCTCTTATGATTTCTTCTTTGGTCCATTGGATGTTTAAGAGTGTGTTGTTTAATTTCCACAAGTTTGTGTATTTCCCAGTTTTCCTTCTGTTACTGATTTTTAACTTCATCCCATTGTGAAGAGACTTTGTATAATATCTATCGTTATAGATCTTATAAAGATATAATACATAAGTCTATTGAGGCTTGATTTATGACCTAACATATGGTCTATCTTGGAAAATGTTCCATGTGCTCATAGGAAGGATGCGTATACTATTATTGGATGGAGTATTCTGTTTGTGCCTGTTGGATCTAGTTGCTTTATTGTATTGGTTAAGTCCTCTATTTCTTTATTTATCTTCTGTCTGGTTATTCTATCTATTGAGAGTAGCGTATTGATGCCTCCAATTATTGTTGTAACGTTTTCTATTTCTCCTTTCAGTTGTGTCAGATTTTGCCTCACATGTTTTGATAGTCTGTTATTAGGTGTGTAAATGCTTACAAATATTATATCTTCTCGATACTTCTTGACATATTGAGCCCTTTATTAATAGAGCCACCCCAGTTCTCTTTTGCTTTCTATATGCATGGAATATGTTTTTCCACCTTTTCACTTTCAACCTATTGTGTGTCTTTGGATATAAAGTCAATTTCCTCTCGACAGCATATTGTTGGATCATGTTTTTTTAATCCATTCTGCCAATATCTGTATTTTCATTGGTGAGTTTAACCCATTTATATTTAATATTGCTAAAATGAGATTTACTTCTCTCATATGCTTTATAGCTTTTTGTTCCTCATTTCCTGCATTACTGTCTTCTTTTCTTTTTTTGGTAGTGAAATCTTTCCATTCCTTTCTCATTTCATTTTGTAAATATACTATTCCTCTTTTCTTTGTGATTACCATGGGGATTACATTAACATTCTAACATTATAATATTCTAATTTGAATTGATACTAGCTTAACTTCAATAACATACAAAAATTTTATAATGGCATTGCTCCTTCATAACAACATTACTATCCCTTTCACTTATAGATATCACAAAATTACATGTTTATACATTGCATATCCAAAAACATAAACTAGTAGTTATTTTTAGTGCATTATTAAATTATATGGTTAACATAATATGGAATTATGAATCAAAATTGCAATATTAGCTTTATACTAATAATTAAAAAAATGTATTATTCTCTTAAATCATGTAAAAAACAAAGTGATGTTACAAACTACTTACAATAATATTAACTTTGATAATTGTCTATATATTTACCTTTACTGAGATCTTTATTTCTTTTTGCAGCTTAGAGTTATTATCTAGTGACCCTTCATTTCAACCTGCAGGACTTCCTTGAGCACTTCTTACAGGGCAGGTATTGTAGTAACAAACCTCCTCAACTTTCATTTATCTAAAAATGTTTCAATTTCTCCCTCACTTTTGAAGGACAGTTTTGCCAGATATAGGATTCTTGGTTGACAGTTTTTTTTATTTTAGCACTTTGAATATATCAGTATACTGCCTCTGGTCTCCAGTCTCTAATGAGAAATCCACTGCTAATCTTACTGTGAATTGTTTGTGTGTGAGGAGTAATTTCTCTCTAGCTGCTTTCAAAATTCTCTTTTGTTTAGTCTTTGTATTTTGATAGTTTGATTATGTCATTGTGTAAGTCTTTCTCTGAGTTCTTCTCATTTGGAGTTTGTTAGGTTCTTGGATGTTTATATTCATTTTTTTTTTCATTAAACATAGGAAGTTTTTGACAATTTCTTTCTTCAAATAATCTCTCTGCCTCTTTCTCACTCTCTCTCTTCTTTCTGGGACTCTCGTAACACATATATTGATGTACCTGATTGCATCCCAGAGGACTGTTAGACTGTTCATTTTTCTTTCTGTTCTATAGACTCAATAATTTCAGTTTTTCTATCTTTAAGTTTACTGATTCTTTCTTATGCCTGCTCAACTAAGTCTTTGAGTCCTTGTGAGTTTTTCATTTTAGTTGATGAAATTTAATTTCAGCTCTAGAATTCCTTTTTGGTTTCTTTTTAGATTTTCTCTTTATTGATATTTCCATATTGTTCACAAATAGTTTTATTGACTTTCTCCACATTTCCTTTAGTTCTTTGGTCATCTTTGAGACAGTTATTTTAAAGTCTTTGTCTAGTAGGTCCACCTTTTGGTCTTTTTTTCACTGACAGCTCCTGTTGACTTATCTTTTCCTTTCAATGAGCCATATTTTCCAGTTTCTCTGAATGTCTTGTGATTTTTTTGTTGTTGAAAAGTGGTCATTTAAATCTAGTAATGTAGTAACTCTGGAAATCAGATCTCCCTACCTCCAGGATTTACTGTTTTTTATCTTTGTTTTGATGGTTCTAAGCTGTCTGTGCACTGAGGATCAGTCTGAGGTATAAACTTAAAGTCTAGTCCTTTGCATTTCCTTTGGTATGCTTCAGTGACTTTCTCCTTTCCCCCATGACTACAGTTGGTTTTGAATGTTGTAATCTTTAATGTCTAGTTAGCAAAACAGGGAGAAAAGAAAAATGCAGGGGGAGGAAAAGGGTTTGGATCCTTCAAATTCCCTAGAAGTTCCTTCAGCTGGTAGTGGAGGGGCTTGCAACAACAAGGGCAGGTGCAACAATTGTCTGTACCTCTGTGATCAAAAGCAGTGTTCTGCAATCACAGCACAGGTCCTTGATGCTTGGTCTATATTTATCTATAAATGTCTTAATTTCTCCCTCAGTTTTGAAGGACAATTTTGCAGGAATAGGGTTCCTGGTTGAGAACAGGTCTTCATTGCCAGCCCTGTTTCCACAAGCTGTGTGAACATGTACACAGCTGTCTGCCATGCAGTCGGGGGTAGGGGATGGGTAGCTGCAACTGAAAGCTGGAGGTGATTAAAATTAACTGAAGTTTACCATTCCTGCCTTCCCCTGGAGATTGTAGGCATTCAATTTCCTCCAGAGTTCCAAAGTAGTTCCATGATAGATTCTGCAGTTGTTGCCTAAGTGGTGAGACCAATTCCTAATGCTTGCTACTCCCAGGTATTCTCAGAATCCTCCTTACGTAGTATGTTTTTTAAAAATAAGATCATATATGCTGTTTTTCATTTCTTTTCATCTAATCAATAGTCATTTGTGTCTTCAATTTTGGATGGCTGAGTGACTTTGCATGACTATATGATAATTTATTTAACCAATCCCCTATAACTGTGTATTTTAGCCTATTTCCACTTTTTTAAATCACTATAAGTCACATTGTAATGAAATGTATATATATATTCATCACACATACATACATACATAGATTTATATGTATCTTTGCTCATTTGTCTGTTATTATATTAGGAAAGGAAAAGGGGAGATTTCGAGGTACTTTGAAAGAGTAAGGCAACAATAAATACATAAAAGAGATGGGGCTTTCTAGGCAGAGAGAGAAGCTTGAGCAAAGACTCATAAAGCTGAAAATGCATCTCCTATTCAGAAAATGTTGAGAACTGTAAACATATCCAGACTGTTTTCTTTCAAAGTCCTCTCTGACCACTTCAGCTCACAGTACAATATCCATCCTGGGCCATGCTGCCCAGGGCTCCTCCTCACGGGCAAGCCAACCCCTCCAGAACCCTGGGCTACATCCTATGCAACTGGCAACACCCAGACCAATTTCTCTAAAATCCTAGACAGTAATAAAGGCTGGGAAATATTTTAAGGGCAATCTCCTTAGTTTTTAAAATAGTGCCCAGCCAGAAGGAAACATATTCCATATGTGTCTAATTCACTTGTGTAACAAAATACAAAAGTTGGAGGTCTCCCTTTCCCCTTTCTTTCTTTTTAATTTAAAAGGAGCTATTTGATGTCCCAGAAACTCTTTCAGGCTTTTTATTGCTCTTGTAGACCTAACAATAAAAGAGTCTAAGAGGCCAAACTATTGGTGGTTCTGGGTGAAAAACTCAAGAACCAAAAAGAATCTGGTTAGACAGAGGTTGAGAATCTCAGGATTTGGGAAGTGATTCAGGATGGGGTTCCAGGTTAGTGCTCTAAGAGGGGACAAGTGGCCAAGTAGAGGTTGTCTCTGCTGTGATTAATAGGGCATCAAGCCAGCAGCAAGTGGCCTTCCCCACAATGCTGAAAACTCCCCATTATGATTCAGGCGAAGACCAATAAAGGCGTACCAGTGCCTCCCCCACTGGCACATGGTACTATACTAGGGGACACATGAAACCACAGTAGTGGCTCCCTAGGGTGATTTTGCCCTCAGGGAACATTTGGCAAAGTCTGGTAGCATTTTTGTTTGTTACAACTGAAAGGGGTAGTGCAACTGGCATCTTAAGGGAAGGGGCCAGGGATGCTGCTCCACATTCTATCATGCACAGAACAACAAAGAGTTATCCAGCCCAAAATGTCAATAGTGCTGAGGCTGAGAAATCCTGGACTGTGGGTTAAATGGATCCGTTTGGGGCATCTCCAGGAGCATTCATTTCACTCTGTGGTCGATAATTGAAACAGTATCTAGTATGAAAGTAAGGGCAGTATTATAAGGGAGGACAGGGTCTTATCCTTCCCCTCAAATCCTAATCTCCCTCCCACTCCCCTTCCCACAACCCTCTTCCTGGGGCTTAAGACCCTTTAAAGCCTTGAGGAAGAAGGCTGTTTGCAACCTCTCTCACAGCAGGCTGTGGACACACTGCAAGGAGGCTGGGAGGCTCCTCCCAGAAAAGCCAGGGCCCAGAGTGGCTGAGCCAGGTAAGAGGTGGAGCGCTGTGTGTGTTTTTGGGGGGAGGGGGGCTGTGTGGCTAAGAGATGGGGGAGGTAAAAGGTGTGGAAAGGCGGCATGCAGGGCGACAGCAAGCACAGTTGTTGACAGGAGCTCAGGGAGTGTAAGAGAGAGGAGGACCAGGGAACTAACACAGCAGGTGACGCTAGAGGGGAACCCAAGAGAGGTTAAATAGGAAACTCTAGGTTAAGTAAGTAAATATCTACACTGTCGAAAGACTGACCGTCATTCCATAAATCACCTGGGAAACGTGTGGAATGTGTTGGGGGTGGGAACTGAGTAGAATGAGAGGCCACTGATGGAGAAGCCCGCTAGATGCCCCTGTAGGCGACCTGTCCACCTGATGGCTGGCGGCTCTGTTGATCCATCTGGTCACTCTTCTCCAGCTCTCAGCCTCTCCCTGCCATTCTCCTGGGTGCTCCTGGGTAAGAACCACTCTCCTGCTGCCCTCCCCTACTCAGGAACCAGCAGTGGCTCCCTAGGGCACATCTCATCACATCCAAATGCCTCTCTGTGGCTTCCTACTCCAATGATTAATTCAATGGGTATTTATTTTTTAATTCCATGTCAAAATTGAAAATGTAACACATGAACATGAACATGATTAAATAACCCAACAGTAAAACAGTATAAACAACAAAATATGACTCTAATGCAGATCTTCATTATCCCAATCTCTCTCCCCAGGGACACCAGAGGTATACATACAAATCACATTTTCTTCTTACAACAATAAGCTATTATGTACTTTGCTCTTCATCTTGACTTTATAACTTATAAATATGTCTTTGAGATCACTCCTTTTGAGCAGAGTATTCCATCATAGGAATGCCCCATGATTTACTTAATCAGCCTCCTACTGAAGACTTGGCTGCTAATCATTTGCTAAGAGAGGTAACATCACAATAAACACACCACACAGCCCCTTTTTGCATATGAACAATGCACAATTATATCTGAGGATAAATTCCTGGAAGCAGAGTGGCCGTGTCAAAGGGCACAGACATTTTCCGTTCTGATAGATGTTACAAATCACCCGCAGAGTGGGGCGGACTCGCTTCCCTGGGTTCTCACCCAAAGTGACCTTAGCTAATCTGGCAAGTGAAAAATATCACTTGTTTTATTTTGCATTTCTTGATTATGACTGAGGCTCTGTATCTTTCCATCTGTTTCAAAGTTGTCTGGATTCCTCTCTGTGAACCTCTGCTCACAAGCCCTTTGACGATTTCTCTATAAAGATATAAGAACAAGTGCTTACAGACATCCACTTACAAGCCACGGGGGAGAAAGGCAATCCCACCTGCTGGTGAAGGACCCACGATGTGCTGCCCACTGACTGGCATGTTTAGATGTCCCCAGGGCCCTCAAGAAATAGAGCTGCTTATGCTCATTTTACAGATGAAGAAACTGATGCTCAGAGATCCAAAGTATGCAGTCTAGAGCTCACAGTGGTTAGTGGCTGGGCAGGCTTTCAAGCCCGCAGCTGCCTGACCTCTAAGCACATGAGCTTCCCTCCCACCTCTCCGGGGCAGTGGAGGGACAGCATGGGTGGGCATGCCAACCTTAACATCTGGTCCCAGGCTGGAGGCCTGGGCCCTGAATGGGTAGAGAGCCCAGCCAGTGGAGGCCACTTTGTGAGGACAACCAGTGAGGGAAAAGGAAATTGGGAGGAGACCCCAGGCTTCCCATGCCTGCAGCTCAGAGGCATATAAGGCCCGTTAAAACCACGGCTTCTTCTGAACAGTTCTGCCAGAAGGAAGAAAGACAGCCAGTGTCCAAACCCACAGGAGCTCAGAGCTCCCTGCTTTCCTGGGAAGATGACAAAGTCTGGCAGCTGGGTCTGAATCCCAGTCCCACTGGCCTTCTACTGGCAAAGCCTACAATCTCTCACAGGGGCATTAACTTATAAAATGACATGATGAATAAAGGGCATCACTTTGCAAGTCAGTCATCTTATATTTCATCCTCTTAACAAACCTGTGAAGCAAGTATTACTGTCCCGATTTTACAGAGTTAGAGACTGAGGCTCCGAAATCTTAAGTAACTTGCTCAAGGCCTCAAATAAAATAGGAAAGGCAGAGCTGGGCCTTGTAACTAAGTCTGGGGTCCGGGCCCCACAGTCCATCCGTGGGAAGGTCCCTTGGAGATCAGCACATGCCTCCTTTAACTTGGCAGGGGAGTGGGTTGAGTTCTGCAGGGGGCATGGCGACATAGGCGAGGCCCACTGTTGGGGAGTGGCCCAGCCACGGTCAGGGCCAGGCCTCTGGACTCCTAGGCCCCTGCTGCTCCCATTGGGAAGGGGAAGGTGCTGTGCAGTGCTGGGCTCTGGAACCAGGCAGAGCCAGCCGGAGCCCCGTTGTGAACTGGATGGAACTGGATGGAAGTGGTTTTGGTGGTGCATGTATACCACTTCATCTGCTTTCTCAGATCCTAGTGTACCCTCAGCTCTCCCACCACCCTGTCACACCAAGCACCTGCTGCCTTCCTGTTGCCTTCTGGATGGTCAGAGCCCCTGCTATGTGACCAGTGCCTCCAGCCATCTGGGAGAAGGGTCTGCTCAGTGAATTGACAAAGGAGAGTCAATAACTATGACATTATGGAGCATCCTTTATTTAACTGACCTTGCCAAGAGATCATAGCATCTTCCTTTCAGTGAATAAATCTCTAATAGTAAAACTTTAGGTCCTATGGTAGGCTCCAAGGAGAAACATTGAGATGGAATCAATGGAAAGGTGACTCACACTACAGACTGAAAAAAAATCACAGTATCATAAAACCTCAGGTCACCCAGAGTAACCTCCTTCCCCATCCTGAGGCTGGAATCCCCTTAAAGTATTCCCACCAGGGGCCATAGGGCTTGATTACCTCTAGTGCCAGGGAGCTCACTATCTCATGAAGCAATCTATTCTATCTTGGGCAGCTGCTCAATAGCTTTGTTGTGTATCTGCTAGCATGACTGATTTTTTTCCAGGATTCCAGCTGGTCTGGGGGCAGCTGGTCAGGGTTGACTGTATTCCAGCTGGAACAGGTGTACATTTCTCACTGTGACAGCACGGAATCAGTCAGTCATCCTCGCACCCAAAGTCAAACATTTGTCACTTCTCCATGGTGGCGGCAGTCAGCCTGCCTTGTTTTTCCACATCGGAAGAATCTGATTATAGCAGGTCTTTTCTTGGGATACATGTCACAGAGTTCTCTGACATCAGGCTGTATTTAAAATCTCGGCGCCAGGACTGTCCCCTGCTACACTCCACTAGCCTTGGCTGGCCTTATTTCTCCATCAGTTTCTTTGGTAACATGTAGGTCAAACCCTGAGTCACAGTTGAGTGTTACACGCCATGAATGGTGGTGACAGAGGTCTGTGACCTGTCCCTGCTCTCCAGGGCATTCAGCACTGTCTGGAAGGTACTATACCTGCAAAAGAGACACCAAACCAACCATGAACAAGGGAAGGTCATACAAGCCAACTCAATAATTATCTTTCCATGCCTTGCTGATGTGGCCACACTCTGTATTGGAGTGAATGATTTTAAATAAAGTAGAATTCAGTGCATTAAAATTTGGTTTTGGCAATATGTTCTGCAATAGGTGATATGGTGTGTGAGGACAGATATCATTGGCATAATCAGAGGATACTTCCTGGGGAGGTGGCCTTCAGGTAGGTTTTGAAGAATGGTTAGAAGTACTTATGCCAAGTGAAGTCAGCTGCTGTAACTAAAAAGCAAAATAACAGAGCTTAAATACACTGGAAGTTTTTTTCTACTTCATGTAACAATATTAATTTAAGCATCCCAGGGCTAAGATGGCAGCTTCTTGGTTTTGGAGACCCAGGATCCACCTATCTTATTGTGCTGCCATTCTCAATCAGCAGCTTTTATCCCATGGTCCAAAATAGTTGCTGCAGCACCTGCCATCGTATCATGAGTTCCGACTATAGAAAGAAGAAAAGTGGAAACTGACAAATGCCATTTCCTTAAGGACAGGCATGACCCAGAACTCGTACATACACTTGGCCTCAGATCTCACTGGTAGAACTTTGTCTGGTGGCCACACCAACCTCCAGCAAGTGAGCCTGGGGATAGTGTTTGGTTCTATTACTAAAGACCATGCAGGAAATGGTTCCCCAGCAGGCTTTGTCCCCAAAAGGAGCCAATCCCAGGCAGTGGGAGATTGGCATGAACTTGACCTGAGTTTGGTGATGAGGGCCTGAGTCTGTGAGGAGTTCATGAAGGGTAACTGTGAGAGAACTAGTGGAGACCATTGGAGACACGGGGCCTTACTTACCAGGAAGACTCATCAGGCATCTTGTCCAGAGACCACAGAGGCTGTTAAGGGACCTTGGTGAGCCTGGGAATGAATTCCAAGAATTCCACACCCAAATTTTGTTTTCTAAATAGACCCATTTCTGATAAGTCAAAGTATTTATAATTGCACCCTATTTTAAATGAGCTTGGAAGAAAGAGACCAGCAGGCGCTCACAACTTAAAGAAACCTGTGGGTCACTGTGCAATTTAGAGAATCCCTTGGTCAAATGAAAAGTTACTTTTCTGTTATTTTTTCATGTGAAGCTTCATCCCACTCTCCTTGGCTTGGCTGGAGGAATCCGCTGTGGGCACCTGTTATCTCATTTTATTCTCGCATCAACATAATGAGATCAGCATACTATCCCTGTTGGAAAGATGGGAAACTGGAGCTCGGGAATTTGTCCAATTTAGCCAACCCACAGGTAGTGAAGCTAGGCCTTTTGTCTTCCCCACATGCCACCTCCCAAGAAACAAGTGGGTGTCTCCAGCAACCTTTCCCAAAACATGGAACAATGGAACATTAGACCCTTGCCTTGATCCATGAGAAAAGAACATAAGCTTGGAAAGCTTGGAAAGTGATACATGTCCTGTCTATCTCCACTTGGAGGGCCTCAAGAGAGCATGGAAGCATATTGATGGTTCTGATAAGAGTTCACAGAATAGAACCTGATGGGATTTTGAACCACTGCTGTTTCCCGAATGCGCATGAACAGAGAACAGTCTTGTGTGTCTGGCTACCTCTCTCATGCCTTACATTCCTTGATGACAGGGTTTCTCCAGCTGGAAAGACGAGAAGCCCGATTGCCTGGCAATCCCGATCGTGGATTATCTGAACAAGTTGCTTAACACGTCCTTCAGGGTTTTGGAGAAACAATAAACAGCACTCCTCTGTCCCTGCTTGAATCACACTGAGCTGCAGGTCACTCAGATGGTGATAAAAAATGTCAGCTTTATTCTGTGTTAAGTGCTGCACGTGCAGATGAAGCTCAGGTCTGAGGGTAGGTGGGCTGCACACACACTTCTTGAATCAGCCACTTTCCCACCCAGGTACAGACCCAATGGGCTGACCACAGGCCCCATTCTCAGGAGTAGGGCTGAGGGCAGCTCCCTGCAGGCAGGTCCCCAAGAGGGAGAAGCCAGCAGGGTAAAGCCACTGGGCTCCATTCCTTCCCAAAGTCACTCAGTTAAGTCATTGATCCCTCCTAACACGCTCCATCGTTCCCTTGTCAAATGGGATTAATGAAACCAACACTATGTGCCTCCAAAGTTGGTGTGGGGATGACACAGACAGTGGTGGGGAATGCCTCAAAAAATGTAAAATACTCAAGTATCTTACTTGGGTATCCATTCTCATACTTTTCTCATTGGGTTGACTTTATGTTAAATGATTCATTCATTCAAAGAGTGCATGTGTGAAGCATAAGCTAGGTGCTGGGAGAACAAAACACAGGTTTTCTGCTAAAGGAGAAAGAAAACATTGGGCTCGTCTGGCCCAAGCCTCCCTTTGTGGATGGGGAAGCAGAGCTCAGAGCAATCAAGGGCCTCACCCAAGAGCTGGGGCAGCTGGGGCCACTAAGCCATCACTCTCTCCCAGCATGCCACGCCCCGCCCCACCTCTGTGCCCGCCTAGCACCTTGACTGTCTTCTCCCCTCCTCTCCATTCAAACCAGTTCTGTCTATTCCTTGAGACAGCTCCAGACCCATTTTCTCTGATAAGCCATTGTTTTTTGGCCACCTCTTTTTCACAGCTCACCAAACCCTTATTATCTGTAATGCTCATCTTAGCACTTGACTTGCTCCCATGGTTTTATGAGACTGTGTGTCATCTCCTCTCTTAACTGCCCCAGGCCCCATCTCAGGCACAGGACTGGACATGAAGGAGGGGTCAGGGAGGGCTTGACAACTGACAGCCCGCTGACAGATTTAGCCAGTCAGGGAAAGTGGCAGGGTAGCCATGATCTCATTTTCCCCTTCTGCTGACATGTTCCTAATTCGGCTTTATGAGATTCTTTTTGGAGCGTCAGCTGTGCTGTTTTGAGCCGGGCCACAAAGAGCAGAATGTCCAGAGGCAAGGGGAATGGCATGTGGGAAGGGCTTGGCAGAGGGTAAGGGCGTCTGCAGCCTTTGCCAGCCTCCAGCAGGGTCTCAGAATGTTCTGGCCCACTTTGGAGTCTTAAAGGGATATGCCAAGGAAAAATTACTCCAAAAGATTTTGGGAATATAGACCACAGGGAGGGCATAATAGAAGGCCAAGGTCACCCAAGGCGGGTCACATCGGGCCTGTGGAGTCAGGGCTGGGGTGCAGGTACTCGTGGTTTTGCTCTCATGGAAATGTCACCTCGTGGTTAGTGCTGACGGGACAGGCGGCCCAGAGGTGGCATCCCCTGGAAGCGACTCTTGCACTGGATGTCGGTCTTTGTGTGTACAGCTCTCTGATGGGCCACTGCTCAGTTTCGTCATCTATTGCAATCTAACATTACAAGTTAGTCCTGGGTGTTTTATTTTTAAACTTGAATCGTTTATTGAAAAGTTAGACGATTTTACATTAAAAATTGCATTTTGAAGACATTCCTTAAAAACGTCAGAATGTCCAGAGATCCCAGGCCTACAGGATGATAGTCGGTAGGGCAGTCACCTCCTGAATCCTGGCTCTCCTCTTCCTTTGACGTGACCCTGTAGCCCCTGTGGCACTCGGGTTTGCCCCCAGCTCCCACCCTGACCACAGGCTTCCTGCGCTGGCACTGCGTGACTCAGGCTGCGGAGTGGGAGGCGAGCTCATGTAGAGCAACTGACGTGTCTAGGAAGCCTGGGACCTGGTTGTAGCCCGGGCCCTATGCTGGCTCGCCGACTGACCTGGACGGGCCGTCTCCCTCTCCACTTTCATCTTCCTCGTCTATTGAAAAAGAGAAGGGGCCAGAACCATCAGTCAGATACATTCGACTTTTCACATTCTGTCATTCTGTGAAAATGCCATTTACCAGAGTGAAATGGAACTGTGATTTAAATGTTGTGGAATTTGGCTGCTGTGGCCCTTTGCAAACTTCAGGACGGGCATGAGGACTGGAGAGAGAGAAAGAGAAGGAACGGAGGGGGTGGCTTGGGGCAATCCTCGCTAGTGGGATCTGGGAGAGTACTTGTGTCAGGGAGATTTTATCGGGCTGCTGGTGGAGGCAGCCCATCTCCTGGAATTCCTTCCAGGTCAAAGCCTTGGAAATCCCCCAACCCTACCCTTTCTGGAAGCCCAAGGCTCTGGGGTAAAGCTGAGGGTCTACAAACCAAGCATTCACAAGGGTGGTCTCAGAGCCACATTCTGTCTCCTCTGGGCCAACAGAGCCTTCAGGCAGGGCCCGGAGCTGGGGGACAGGGCTGGGTCACAGCACTGGGCAGCTGGGCTCCGAACTCGCGAGACTTCTGTGTTCACTGCAGCGCTTTCCTAACTGGCTAGAACTTCATTTATCCGGGCCAGTCTCCTCTTCTGTCAAATAGGATCGAAACAAACAAAAAATGGACCTGTTCTATCTGTCTTCTAGGAGGGAAAATGTCAGGGAACAGAAGCCAGACTCTTGGAGGAGAGATGAAGGCCCCACCAGGGAACCCACGGGGTTTCTTGAGAGTCCTCTCTGTGGTCTTCATGTCACAGTTCTCATTTGCCAGCACCACTGGGGGGCCTGCCTGGCCAGCCTCCCCATGGAGTCCCTCCTGAGCAGCTGGGGCACCGAAGAAGGACCTCGCCCACCCTGCCCCGAAGTTGGACCCTCCAGCTGCCAACGGCAGGGTCTCCTTCACAGCATCTTCACCGCCTTGGGACACCTCAACAAGAGAGGTGCCTTCTCAGCAGCTGGGCAGGATGCCTCCTGGTTGGGGAGGACCCCACAGGGGCCCGCAGAAACCTGGTAGGACTTGACTTTGGAGCCCTCTGATGCCGACAGTCCATGTGAGCTGCAGCAGTTTAGAGACCTGTGGACGCACCAACACATCTGAGTTCACAGGCAGTGCTGTGACGTGCCGCGGAAGGACATTGGATTTAGAGGGCTGTCCTAGATGGTGGGGTGTTGACGGCCAATATTTCATTTCTCCGAGCCTCAGCCTCTTCACCTGTGCAATGAAGTGCATGCCTGCTGACCTCCCTCAGAGCATGGTTACCTGAGCAGGTGGAAGAAGACACTGCCCAGGCCTGTAGGATGGCTGCTGCCAACATGGGCACGGACCTGAGCATGCTTTTGGACATGAGCAGGAGCATGATGGAGATGCCCATGAACGACGTGAGCCCGTAAACCTGAACTTGAAATGTCTAAGGACTGACTTGGAGAGCAAATGAGGGATCAAGAATTGAATGGGTGGCATCAGCCAAAGTAGGAAACACGTCTGGGCAGCTTCCCCTTCCCACCTGCTCTCATTCCCCTGGGGTTAGAAAACAGAGAGGTCACCAGTTTTGGATGGATGAAGACCTCATCTTGAGTTCTCCCCCTCCTGAAGCACCTCTTTCTCCCCCACAAAAATAGGATGAACTAAGCATATGCCCAGGCCAATGCAGGTAAGAGGGTGTTTCTGGGCCTCCTTCTCTCCTGGGATGAGGGCCCAAGCTCCCGAGCTCATGGTGGGATTTGCCCAAGGGCTCCTTTCACATCTCTAGCCCCTTCCTCCCTCAGCCCCTGGAGCCCAGAGGTACTTACTCATGTGTCATTCCCCACCCAAACGCACATGGGGGCTGCAGCCATCCCCTAGGGAGGCAGAGGTGAGATGGTAGCTTTCTCCTGAGGTTGGAGTAGCCACACAGCAATGCAGGGGGTTGGTCAGGCCTGACAGGGCCACTGGCATGCTGGGAAGGGCCAGCCTGGGCAGGGTGATGCCACAGAGGCTGGCTTCTGGCCCGTGTTAGGCAACTGCACTAGCCTGGTGTGGGTGATGCTGTGGTGGGGGTGGGGGGGCATGCGTGACTGAGCAGTGGTTGACCCCAGAGAAGCAAGTCCTGTTGGGCAGGATCTGGTCCCAGGCCTGGGTGTCCCTGTGGGTGAAAATTGACTACTGGACTCTGGGCTGCAGAGGGAGAGTGGCCAGTAATCCGGAGCTTTGCCAGGGGCTTTCACAAGCATTATTTTAGAGAATCCTCAGGGCACCCAGAGAAGGAGGGGCAGCTCCCAACCCCCATTTCATCCGGTGTGACTTGCCCGTTGTCACACAGCCCACAGACGCAGGGCTGGGACTCACAAACATAGCTCTTCTGTTCTTCCCAAGACCTTATATAAAGGCTTTGGCCTGTGTGTGCAGTGCCGGCAACCAATAGATTGATTTCATTTCGGAATGTTTTTATTCATATTGATATCCTGACTATTTCCAAAGAATTTTGAACCAACTTACAATATGCAAAATAGTTTAATAAAGCCTCAAAAAATAATTAATGATCGGATGATGATAGTTAAAATAGAATGAAATAATAGTCACTAGTCACTGAATATTTACTTTGTACCAGGCCTTACTTTAAGCACTGTACTCTTTTAGATTACAGTTTTATCTTGGAGTAATTTTAGACTTCCAGAAAAGTTGCAAAGAGAGTTCAAAGAGTTCCCCTATGCCCAAATGTGGTACATTTGTCACAACCAAGAAATTAACATTAGTATATGATTATTAACTAAACTATGGACTTTATTTAGATTTCCCCAGTTTTTTCACTAATGTCCTTTTCCCGTTTCAGGAGAAAGTCCAAGATATCACATCACATTCATAAGCTTTTTACCTTCTTTTCTTTTTTCCTCCCTCCCTCCCTCCCTCCCTCCTTCCCTTTCTTTTTACTTTTAAAAGTCACAATAACTGAGGAACTGAGGCATAAAAAGGCATTTTCTGATGGCTCAAGGCCACAGTGCTGGGAAGTGGCCTTGCTGAGTTCAGATCCAGGTAGTGAGCTGTGTTCTTGGCACGTGAGGTGGGGGAAGGAGGAAGGAGGGGGAACAGTGGGGAACAACAGGGCCACAGGGGACTGGGGGAGAAGGGGGTCTCCTGGACAGCGCAGGGAAAAGGAAAAGGCGTGGGCTCTAGGATATATGCCTGAACATTCACCTCTTCTTTCCCACCAGTATGGGAAGTTTTTGTGAGAAAGATCTAAAGCTCAGCTGCTTTTTCAGACCACCCTTCCCCTTGGGACAAGGAGCCCTTTCCTTGGACTGGCTTTGTCTTTTTTATGACCCATAAGTAATGCCTGTTTATACAGAAAAATCAGAAAATGTAGCTGAAATACTTTCAAGTGATCCAGGAGTCTATTTATGATCTGTCATGCTATAAATCGTACTTTTTAACAGAAATGAAATGTCATGCTATTGTATAGATGTTGCGAATGCTAAGTACTTTTCCCATCCAATAATATATCAGAACCATCTTTTTATGATAATGTATACATTTTTATAGCTTTAATTCTAAGAGAATTCCCTTGCATAGATGTACTACTATTCAACCAATCCCCTCCTGATGGAAGAGTGTGTTCTTTCTAATTTCTATGAGCATTCTTGAGTTCAGATATTCGTGTCCAATCTTTATTATTCCATTGAGACGGATTCCCAGACATAGAATTGCTAAGTCCAAAGGCAAGCAGCTGATAAGCACGTTTTCCCCCAGAGACGTTGCTCTCCGTGCCTGTCTCCACACAGAGGGTCTGTTGGTCCGGACAGATGCCCACTTCTCCACAGCCCTGTCCCCACAGGATATTACCTTCACCTTTCATCTTTGCCAAACATGAAAATATCATTGCTGATTTATTTAGCAATTATTTAGTTTTTACTGAGATCGAAAATATTTTCAAGTGTTTCTTGGCTTCTTCTGTTTTCTTCTGTGAATTGCTTGTTCCTCCAGGCTGACCTTTCTGTATTGGCTTTTGCTTTTTCTTGGCTGGAAGGAGTAGTTCCTGGCTGAACTGATGGCTAAGAGTTGAGCCAGGATGTGGGCATCCTAGTTTCCAGAGGTTTTTGAGGTGGAAGGAAAGGAGCCAGTCAGCCTGAAAGATCTGGGAATGTGCCAGCCTCCACCCCCTGAAGGGACATAGGCGGGGCAGCTTTCCATAGAGAGTTTTAGGGGGAATAGACAACTTCTTGCCTTGAAGAGAGAGCTGGACCAAAGGATTCTGGGGGTTTCTCTGCTCCCCAGGTGTCATGAAAGATTGGGAATTTGGAGGCCAAGCTCAGATATGGCCTGGCTTCCAGATCTGAGTTCTGACCTGTTCTGGAATTTGGGTGGGGTGACTGACTGTCAGACGCAGGGGACAGGGGGCTAAAAAGGCAGAGGAAAGGAGCACCCACTGTGCTCCTGGGGCAGGCAAGGCCCGCCCCCCAGGGAGCCTGGCTCACTGTCATAGCCCCAGGCAGAGCCGTGGCCCCCTGGCCACCATTTGTTTTCCTTTCACCTTGTCCTGGAATTTTTAGGGCCCCAGAAATATGAGCCAACAGAGCCAGAAATGTCATAAAAGATCCTCCAGAGGAAGGAGAGCCAAGCAAAAAGGAAAAGTAAAAACGAAGATGATCACATGTGCCTAAGACCTCATTTATGCACTTCAAGAGTTAATATATTTGCAGAGTATATCGAAAAAGAAAATGAATAAAATATTTTTTTCTAAAAACTCCCTTTCCCAGATTTGTTCTACTACAGCTCTGTTTGTTAAAGAATGGTGATGGACAGATGAGTATCTTATTCTCCCCCTTCTAGTGCAGGGGGGGAAACTGAGGCCCAGGGGCAGGCACGTGAGCAAGGCACACAGGAAGTGTCGATGGCTTCTGGATTTCCTGTCTCTGGGTCCAGGACCCTTCTCTGTGACATCTGGTTCCAATGACTGTACATTGAAGGGCTGCTTCTTGCCTGTAAGAAATATTCTTTGGGAATGAAAACATAGATGACAGAACAGGGCTGCATTAGCAGATGTACAGCCACAGAACTATTTCCTTTTTACTCTGATTCTGTCCTCCTTCAACAGGGCGCCATCTCAACCTGCTTGAAAATTGTCCTTTTTCTTCACTTAATATATACATTAAATGTCATATATTTATATATATAAAACTTTGGGATTTTCTTCTTGAGCCTCATATCCAATCATGTCAAAGCTGATGATGACACACATCACCCAGAGTAGAGAGAGAGGGACAGACAGGGACTTGGGGCTGGTCCCAGAGCTAGTGTCAGACGCAGGACTTAGCTATACCTTTGGAATCTTTCCTTCTTACTAAAAAGCCCCAAAGGTTTTTTTTTTTTTTCTTTTTTTCTTATAAGTAGAATACTGACTTTCTGGCATTACTGCCTCCCTTTCCAGAATATTCTCCCTTAGGTTCTCTCTTTCCACTCTCCAGGTCCTTAGAATTCTCCAGACCTTGATCACTGGATCATTTTCTCCTTCTCCGAGCACTCTCTCACTGAAGGTCTCAGTGGGATGCCATGGTGCTCTGGGAGGGACACAGGGCCAGGCCTAGGGGATTCCTCCTCTGCAGAGACCATGGCCCCACATGTAAGGGACTCAGGGAGCACGCCAACGTCAGAACTTCAAGAATTCCAACTCCCAAATCAATGCCTGCTCCGCTGCCCAAGTGGGCAGGAGATGGATCCTGAGACTCAGCAAGCTTTCTTGGGGGCCACCCTGGCGCTGGGCTCTGGGTGATGTGGGGGCTGGTTTGAGAGTGTGCAGGGCCACTGCCAACCAGCCAGACGTCCCCTCTTACGTCAGCTACTCTCCGCCCCTCCTGAACACTGTGATCCATCCTCTTGCTGAATCTACTTCAGCAGAATTGCTGGATCTCTGGGCTGATCACTCTTTATTTTTCCGAGTTGTCCTGAATGCATTAGTATGCCAGGCACAACCATTGCTTCATGGACCACTTCTCTTAAGCGGGTGGTGGTGCTACCAGTACCCCCTGCACCTGCCCTTGGCAAAATTAGGAAGGTGGTTGTCTTTGTTGTCCACTTGTTGCCAGGCAGCTGTGTCTGGGGAGGTCTCTCCTGCACAGCAGGTGAAACCTCAACCTGGACAGGGGAGGGTTCTTGACTCTGAACCCTTGAGCAGGTCAGAAACTCATTAGGGCAAGAGTAGCAGGGAATGGCAGCTGCCATGCAGGCAGCGGAGAGCAAAGAAGCTGAAGTGAGAAAGAGAGAGTGAAGACTTGTATTAAAGTCTAGAAACAGAATGAAATAATGAAGTGATAAACACACTTAGCACTGGAAGATCACAGAGACAAAACACAGTCAGTCGAGCAGTGAGAAGGCTTTATTGAAAAATACACACTTGAAGAAAGGGGAGTGCGGGCAACCTCAGAGAGGAGGTGTGCTTAAGGCCTTAAGATTCTGTCTTTTAAGGCTTTCAAGAACGGAGCAAAGGGCAGGGGTTGGGGTTGTTGGGTGTAGTCTTGACTTGTAGTCTCATGACGTCTCTCTCTGATGAGAGACATTATGTCACCACCCACAGCCAGTCCTCTAGATAATTCTGTAAGATAAGCTTAACACAAGGAATTTATTGTTCCAGTTCCTCTCCAAGATAGTGGTTTCCCTTAAGCACTGAGAACATACCAGTTAAGACTGCTTGCCCTGCCTTAAGATTGGGTGGGTTAGTGTCTGACTACCAAGAATACATTAAGAATCTTACCTCCTAACTTCCTGGTTTTTAAAATGGAATCTTGGCCTTAAGATCAAGTCCCTCCTATTCTTACTATATTGTTTATATCTCAGTTTTTTTCATCATAGGCAGGAAAAGTTAATCATGGTGCGTTTTCCATGTTTCTGCCCCACAGCACACTCACCTCCCTTTTGACCTTGCAGGCCAGTGCCCTTACAGTGCCCCAGTTTCCCCCCAACTCCTGGTACCTTGTACAGGCATTAGGACCCCCCAGTGAGGCCACCCCCCACACCTCACCTCAGCTCCACGATGTTGCAGATAGAGACAAAGTTGGGGGGAATGACAAAACAGGTGAAGGGGATAAAGAGGCACAAAAATCTCAATTTTAATATAAATTCATTGTAGGGATAAAAGTGCAGCATAGAGAATATAGTCCAAGAAAAAAAAAAAAAGACAAAAGTTCACAACAACACTAAAAACTGAGTCTGCAGGTGGGTGAAGCCAGGCAGAGAAAAACTCAGGCACAACACAGCTCATGGAATTCCCAGCTCTCCTCGTAAACCGGCGATGCCAGGCCCCCCGCGAGATGCCCCTTCTCCTCTGCCGTGCTGTGCCTCTCCCTGTCTTCCTGAGGAGCCTCGCCCGGGGTTTGTTGGTCGGCTTGGTTGGTCTGCTCAAGATGCAGTTCTGGCTTTCACCTCTCAAGTCCCCTGAGTGTCTCTCCTCTTCTTCCTCAAAACTTACGTCCTCATCCTTTCTCTTGGCGTCTCAAGAGAGCTGGCCGAGTTCTTTCTCTACTTGGCTGATTTATTTTGCTGGGTCATGAAGTCTATATTTTACTACCTACTTCCGAAGTGTTTTTTAATTCAGCTATTATGTTTTTTCTGTTATTTGTAATCCTAATCCTTGAATTTCTTACTCCTTTTCATATGTCTTTGTTATTTCATCCAGAAATGAAATGTCTATTTTCTCCCTAAGACTTCCTGCTTCTCGTTCAAACAGGTCATGCCCTCTCTTGCATGGAGCTCTTGGGAAGGTGGGCAAATGTTCTTCTCCTGTCTCCAGCTCAGGCACGTTGGAGGGAGGGTTCCCAGCTCAGCCCCTCATTCCTGTTTATCTGTGCTCTTCTGGGTGGGGACCCCATCACCCCTGCCTGGGTTTGGGGCACTCTTAGCTGCTGTTGGGGGTGAAAGTGCTTTCCCAATGCTCTGGCCGTTCCTGCTTTTTCCCCCTGTGTCTAGCCCCGGCCTTCCACTGAGAAGGGCAACTCAGAGTGCACTTCCCCACCTGCCCTTGACTTTCTATTTTCTGTAATTTGCTGTTTCTTGCTTGGTTGTAAACAGGTGGTGACAAAGAAAGAGGGGTGCTGCTTTGAGGAGAGGTAACAAGACCCTGCTTCAAAGATCAGTTCTTAAGAGATGGAGAGGAGTGGCCGGCCCCATTTCTGGCGGGTGCAACCCTGAGTGCTGAGACAGGGCAGATGAGAGACGTGGTGGGAAGTTCCACCTTCTCCTGGGGGCCTCTGCTTGATGAAGGACATCCTGGGTAGCTTACATGATACTGCTGGGAATGCTCCGTTTGTCTGCATTCCTAGACATATTTAGTGAGAAGTTTTAGAGGCTACCTGGTGAGCCACTCACTATTTCGAGCTAGACATCTCATCTCCAATTTTTAGTACTGTTTAATCCCTCCCCTGCATTGATATCTTCATTTTCCACCAACAGTTTCTGGTTTTCCACTTGGGCACCAGCCCTCTCTTAGTCTGGGTGGCCTGTGTGAGGCTCTGGCAGCAGATCACATGACTGATCCTAACCAGTCAGCAGTTCACTTTCACTAGCCACAGTGAGTGGTCCAGGGGTGGGCATGTCCCTGGAGGCTGACACAATCAGAATGAGGTTCAGGGCTTTAGTGGAAACCCCCGGAAAGGATGCTCAGGTTTCCCCTCTAGACCTGAGCCTGAAGTCTTGTGAGCTGAGCCCAGAATGGCATCCTAGAGCCTGAGACTGACGCCGGGAACTGGAAGGAAGCCGTATCCTGGGGATGCCAGAGAGCTCCTGGTCCAGCCTTGCCTGAAGATGGATCCTCTTGGGTCTCTCAGCAGTGAGAACCCGTACATTCTCTTCTATGTTTAAATCTCATTTGAGTCAAAATATCAGTCACCTGAAGAACAGTGAGTTCTCATTTATGCAGGTGTGATTACAGGACTGGGAAAAAAGAACCACATCTAAGGAGGGTAAATTCCTAAATGTTTACAGTATTAGCTTTGGGTGGCAGGATTATGGTTATTTTTATTTCTCTCTTTATATGTTTTATGTCATTTTCTTACCTTTTTGTAATAAGCATGCTTTGTTAAAAAAAAATCAAATCAACAAGAAAAATCCCCAATAAATACTGTATTGAAATAATGCTTCTTCCGTTTGGAAAGAGGCTATAGCGGCCAATGCTCATGCCCCCGCCAAACGGGCGGACGCGCTGCCACAGGTTCCTGGGGGCGGGGGCGGGGGGGAGGCAGGCTCTTCCCTGGCCCTTGATGGACACCTGAGGAGCGCCCCCAGCACTGAGTGAGGGCAGCCTTCTTTCCAGAGAGGGTAAAACGTAAAACTTGAAAATAGAAATGGTTTCAAAAGGTTTTGAAATGTTCCTGAGGGGCAATTCTGTTCTAGAACTGGAGAGGGGCTGTGGTATGCAGGGGGCTGTCTCTGGCCGTGAGGTGGTGGTGGGGAGGCCCCCACACTCTCCCTTGGGGCCAAGCCAGGGCCCCCTGAGAGGCTGGCGTGGGCACCAGGGCGGGGTGCTCACCACCCCACGGGGCCTGTCTGTCAGGGACCCAGTGAGGCAGGCGGCTGCCCTTGGCCACTTCCCGGCTGGGGCCCCGGGGCTTAGGGAAGCACACGTGTTTCCGCACCTGCTGTATCTGGAGTGGCACAGAGGAGGAAAGAGCCACGTGGGGTGTGGAAACCCCAAGCTCTGAGTCAGAGCTGACGGCGTCTTCAGGCAGAGGACTCCAGCTGAAGGCGTTTAACGCTGCTTATAGCTGTACATCCAGGAAGCTAAGAAAAAAAAAATACAAGAAAGAAAATGAAGTCAGGCTGGATCACGGAATTTCTGTGTGTGTGTGTGTGTGTGTGTGTGTGTGTGAGAGAGAGAGAGAGACAGAGAGAATTTATAAGTCGTGCAAGATGCTGTTTCTCCTCGTGTGACATTTGCTATTTATTTTTCTACAGCACTGCTTCTCCAAGTGTGTTTCATTGTATTCTAATTCTTGAAATGGGCAGCAAGGAAATGTATGTGCAGCAAAATTAATCTGGGAATCATTTATGTACCCTGTGGTCCTGTCCTGAAGGATCACAATGCACACAAGCATATTAAAGGCCCTGAGAAGTCCTGAGGTAAAGGCGCCTGGCTGACTGAATGATCACAGAATTCACCTTGGATGGATCACCTCCCTGCTGCATGGAATGAGGTGTGAGGCCCTCTGTGCTGACGGTGACTACTCCCCCAAATGTGGACAGGGCCACCTAGAGGATGGTGGAGTTTGGGGCATGGCTGAGTGAATCAGCCAAGTAGGCTGTGTGATTCACCCCAGAGCATTTAAAGCATTAGGTAGATTGTAAAATCTCAGAGTTCATCTGGTTTAAACACCTCGTTTTATAGAGAGGACCACTGAGGTCCACAGAGGGGAATTGAGTCACTCACTGTCACCAGTCATGGTTCTTGTCTGTAACCACAGATGCCACATGCTGGATAACCTATGGGAAGAAGGGTTGATAGGGGTATGTCAGGGAGCCCGCCATACCCATGGGAAGCCTGGAGAACCAGGCTCAAAAACAAGCAGGAGCCTTGGGAAGGTGGGCTGCTAGAGCACATGACCAGACCAGGCCCCAAAGTCAGGTTAGGCTGCTTCAGCTCGGGCCACGATGCGTTAGACACTCACCCATGGCTTGGTGTGCTATTCGCGGAAGGAGCCGATGGGCTGAACACAGGCCCTGTGCCCCCACCCAGCTGTCAGGTGTCTGTCTGTTTTTGGCCTCTGCAGCTGAAGCCTGGAGTCTGTCTTCCACCAAGACTCCCTGCCTCCTAGTTCATCGGATACAACCAAGTATCTCTTTTATAAATATTTAAAGTCCTGATTTGATTAACTACATGGTCCTTGATAGGTGGCTACTCATCATGAAGGATACAATCTTGAAATTATTTGAAACATTCACCTAGACTGTCCTCCCCGGTGTTTCCTGCCCTTCGCCATGCTTTACTCACTGACCTCATGGTACAGTTTATTGCAGCAGAAATCAGAGAGGGAAAAAGGTGGGCATGTAGCTTTCGGGTTTTCGTGGCAGAGGCAAGAGTTTGAGAGTCTCCAGATCTTGCTTTTTGAGCATCTGAATCGGGAGCGTGCAGAGCTCAGGAGGACTAGTACGGGGGGACCCACTTACCCAGATTGGATGAGTGCTTCTCTGAGCAAACAGAAGGAGGCCTCAGAAGGAAAGAGAATTAGACGCTGACACGGATCCCTGGGAATGGTCCTGCCCCACACTCTTATGTCCCACACCCTGGAACTGAGGGGACACTAGAATGCCCAATAATTTGGGGGATCTGAGAGCAAAACCAGGTTGCAGTTTTGTTGGAGATCTGAGGAGCCTTCTAGAAGGTGATTTGAACCAAAACAAAGTCCAGAAAACTGCTTGGGCTCTCCCTGGGTGGGCTCTGCCCCGAGTCCGGTGCTGCAGGAGGCTCTGGGGCCCCCCTGTCGCCTGCCCCTCTCCCTGGGTGGGACAGGATCCACTTCCCTGGGGCCCCATTCTTGACTAGGGATGTGTCCCAATCAAATGGTGGTCGAATAGGCACAGACTGGAAACTACCTTTGCTATGAAACCCTCCCCCAAATCAGATCTGCCCCTCGGACGGAGTATGAGTCCCCCTAGCTTCGGATGTGAGATCTAGACCTTTAATCACCCATTATGGAGTGTCCACTACTGGTGTGCACCCTCTGGGTCTGCGCCTGTCCTTTCCTGGCTCCCTTGCCTCCACTGCCACCCTCCTAGATGGCCATCTGACTTACGTTACCATTGCCACCGCTGGCTAACACACACGGAGTGTGGTCAGTCCCAGCACATCAGGGATCTGACCTCCCCAAGCTTTCTCAGTACTCTGTGAAGTAGGGATTACTTTAAAGATGGCAAACCTGAGGCTCAGAGAGGCTCGTAAGCAACATGTCCAGAGCCACACAACCCACGCATAAGAGAGGTCGTAACCCAGTCTCTACACGGTACCTGAAACAGTGCCTGAGTTAGCAGAGCTCTCAAGGAATACGGGTTAGATGGCAGAATGACAAATGCCAGATGACGATCATGCTAAAATGTTCACAGGGAACTAATTGTTATTTAACTCTATTCATCTGAGCACCTGCTTTTGTGCCCAATGTAAACTTAGAGAGGAAGTGAGTTCCAGTCAACCAAGGCTGTAGTACATACACATGCGCGCACACGCACGCGCACACACACGCATACACCTCGTTTAATGATCCGCCTGCAATTGATACACTGTAATGTAGCATTTCTTGTACTGAGGAGATTCTGTTTCCACACTAGCAGCAAATCTGCCCTTTGTGTCAGCTGCCAGCTGCTTATAATTCTGACAGATGCAAGCACATTTCTGGGACGCTGTAGCCACTCAGGACCTTGCAGATCAACAGGCAACGCTGACGGCTTTGGTAAGATTGATCGGCCCACGAGAATCCCATTTACAGCCTGAACAGAGCGCCTCGGTTTACCACGGCCCGGGCACTAATGACTTCGACAGCTCCCATCTAAATCTGTCAGCCAGGGCTGCTGGTGATACTAAAGAACCCTCTATTTATATGAAGCAGCAATTAGAGGAATGCTTGCCAGCGGGGCGCCGCTTCCAAGTAAATCCCTGGCCTTCCAAATGGTGTCATGCTCGTGGTTATTTTAATCCGCTTGGAATTTCAGGGATATTAATGTGACGGGCCATCGTGGAGGATTAGCCAGGTTTATTTCTGCTGACATTTCAGAGAGCATACTCAGGTTCCCAGATCGCACCCACGCCTCCCGGCACATGGCTGGGGGAGGCAGCCGCAGCCAGTGTGACGCTCCCTCCCTCCGTCTGCCCGGCACTGGCTTCCTTCCCTCGCTTCCCTCCGCCTTTCCTGTGGCACCTCCATTTCCTGGGCCCCTTCTGTCATTTTCCTCTCTGCTCTGTCCTCTTGTTCTCTCCAGGAAGCAAACCTGTATCTGAGGTGGTCTTTCAGGAAGAAGTGTCAGGGTCCCATTTGACAGTTCAAGGGGGACTGGTCAGAACTGACAGAGGAATGGGGTTGCTACGTAAAAATACAGCACACTCACACAAATGTGAGTTTCAGGTAAACAAGGAAAACTTTTCCAGTGGAAGTGTGCCCCAAAACATTACACTAAAAAAAAAGTTCTCCGTTGTTCATCTGAAATTCACATTTAACTGAGTGCCCTGAATTTTTATTTGCTGTATCTGGCAACTCTATATAAGCAGGCTGAGTATAAAGTAAAGGACCACCAAAAAAAGTCACACCTTAATTCCTGGGTGGAGTTTGTCTCTGTCACCTTGTGAGAGCCTCCAAGACCGCGGCATCCTTACACAGCCCTTTATTTTCTGATGATTTTTTCCCCACTACGTTGTGGGTCTCCTGAGAGACCAGGCTTTCTTTCTCCTTAGATCCCCAGGCCCTGTCATTTGTAACAACTGGAGGTAGTCAATAAACATTTACTGAATAAATGGATGAGTAAAAGCAATGATGTCATCTCTTAGGGCATGTTTAGAACTCTTTTTAATTCATGATGAACCCAGTTAGAAGAGCAGTCCCTTGTGCTGGTTATGAATTCTTCAGTGGCTAGATTGTGGGGAATGTGTGGGTGGGTCTTGGGTGGCTCTCAGGGAGATGAGGAGCTGATTGTTCCCAACTGATGGGGAAATATCTCAATATTTTAGCCATAAGCATGGCTGCATTGTTGTAAAGAGCAGTTGAATATTGTTATATACCTGTTCTGGAAACAGATAAATTATCAACCCCTCCCACAGGTGAGCAAAGAGAGAGGTCAGGAAGTCTGCCCCTGGACACACAGCTCAAGCAGTAGTGCCGGGTAGGAATCCACGTAGCCTGGCTGCAGGATCCATGCCATATTCCCTTTATTAAAATCTTAACATACCTGTGCTCCCAGGCATTGTTCTAAGCACATTATTTATATGTATGCAGTCTGTCTTAGCTCAGACTACTATAACAAAATACCATAGACCTGGGGGCTTGAACAACAGATATTTATTTCTCACAGTCCTGGAGGCTGGGAGTCTAAGATTAGGGTGCCCACTAATTCTGTTCTTGGTGAGAATTCTCTTCCTGGCCTGCATAATGACTTCTTGCCATGTCCTCACATGGGGGGGAGAGAGAGAGAGAGAGAGAGAGAGAGAGTGAGTTCTAATAAGCATTAATCCCACCTCAAGGGCTTCACCCTTACTATTTCATCTAAAACTAATTATCCCTGAAGTCCCCACCTCCAGATACTGTGGCATTGAGGGTTAGGCTTCAATGCTTGAATTTGTGGAGAACACATTCTGTCCATAGCATAGTCCTCACAACTTTATGAAATATATACTCATTATTCGCACTTTACAGGTAAGAAATGGAACCACCCTGAGGTTAAATTACTTGCCCAAGGTCATGCAACTAGCAGAAAGAGGGGTTAGGATTGAACTCTTTGTTGCAGAGTTTATGCCCTTACCCACATTCTTATGGGACCCTTGAATGGAAGTCATGACCCTCTCCTTTGTTTCCATAGAAGTTATATTTGGGGATTGCAGGACCTGGGCCCTTTTATGATCCCCTAGTAGGTGCGTAGGAAGCACTTAAGCCTTTCAAGGCACTGTTCATACTGACACTCTGACAGTCAGAAAAGTGTATGGGCCATGGTTCTTATCCTCAAGTAACCACCCAGGGGAGATAAGGTCTGCATCCCACCTACTTCCAAGTGGCAGCATTTTATTCTGCCTCTGGAGTATGGGCTCCACCTCTTCTCTAGAGCCTCCAACCTTGTCGGGAATCAGTTGGCTCTTATGTGTTCTATTTCCGTAAACTATTGACAGTGACCCAGCCTCTCTAATCCACCACAGACCCTGTCCCCCAAATCAGCCCAGAGCAGCCTCCTCTCCTGCTAAGGGTCTTTTAACAGCCAACTCATTTGTCTTTGACAACTTTCAAAGGCGCCTCTTCCTCACATGGTCTCCATGTGCCAGCCCTGCACTGCAGATGGTGTGGAACCCAGAGGAGTGGAGTCTCTGCAGCTGCAGTGGGGGTGGGGGGGTTCAGGACGCGGCAGCCCCACCCCTCACCCTGCAGCAGACCTGGGGATTCTGCAGAAGCCCTGGGCTCCAGGCAGCAGAGTGACAGCCAATGGTCTGGACATGCGGGACAGCCTTCCACAGCCTGACATCAATGCCTTCTGTGGTTGGGTTCTAAACTTTGGGTTCCCTGGATTTACCCTACAGAGTCCTAAGTTCCAACCCCAACTAGCTACTGCAGGTCCCCTGCGCTAGCCTGAGAGTTTCCAACTGCGGGGCCTTGACTTAGAGTTCTCAAAAGCCCAGCTCTCCAGTTAGACTGTCGGCATGACCTTGGCTTCAGTACAGAGGACCCTTCCAAGGTCGGGGAGAGAGAATGAAAGAGGCCTGCTAGGAGGCAAGAATCCAGGGAGAAAGGTGGAAGCCAGGGCTGAGAGCGGTGGCTTTGGGGGTGGCGGGAAGGGACAACATCGGAGGCAGATAAATTGAAATGCTGGATGTGAGGAGTGATGAAGGAAGCCCAAAGACAGGGCAGTGTGTGGGGCCTGACAGTGCTCTGAACTGAGCCATGAAACTCCACAAAACCTTCAAAAGAGGGATGATTTGAGTTCTGTCAGCAAAATCGCAATCTACCCTCTCGTGGGTAACTTTGAGAATCAGAAGAATTTGTTTTCAACTCCCCCAAATCACCTTAGTCACAGTCCGGGCTGTGCTTGGCTGACCTTCGCTGTCTGCAGAGTACAGGGAGCCTCAGGGACACGTCTGACTGGGAATTCTTTCTGTCCCTCTGTCCCGCTCTCTGGCTGGAGATGGGGAGTGTGCAAGGGAGGGCTGGCTGACCCCAGATAGGCCCTGCACCCTGCATTCTGATCCCTCCTCCTACCTCATTTACTACTATTTTTGTCTCTTCTTTGTTAGAAATGTTTAGGGCAGTGAAAACAATTTTGGATGATCCTGGTCAGATAAGGCTGGGCATGGGGCAGGGTTCTGTAAAAGCTTGTTGAAGTCCAGGAAGGGCCGACTCTTGGGAAGGGCACCAGGGGACTTTCAGGAAGCAGGTGGAGGGGTGTCCAGGTCCAGAGATGAGCAGAACACAGGGCAGGACTGGGAAGGTGGTGGGGCAGGCACAGGAGCAGCACCGCGGGGCAGGAGAACTGATTTTGGGTCTCCTGCCGCACGCATGTCAAGCTTGGGCCAGACCGACGCAGCCAGGCTGGGCTCTGTGCCTGCTGCGGAGCCAGACCTGGGAGGGCGGGAGTGGGCTGGGGCTGGCCTTGGTGTGTGCCTGCGCCATGCGGACACTTAGTATGACGTGGTCATGCTGAATCAACTCTCCAGCCTGTAAGGTGGGAATTATTGTCAAGATGGGCAAGTGGACCCTCAAAGATTGAAGGTGCTCCCCCAGGTCACAGCGAGAATGACTCCTGGAGCCTGGTGTGACCCTGGCCTGCCTGGTTCTGGGTTTACTGGTCCCTCCCCACGTAAAGCCACTGTCCTGTGTTCCAGCCGTGTGGAGGTGTTTTCAACCTGCCACAGCATTCGCTCTCTGATGGCTAATTTTATATGTGCACTTGTTGGGCTAAGGGATGCCCACAAAGCAGATGAAACAGTCTCTCTGGGTTTGTCTATGAGGGTGTCTCTGGAAGAGATTAGCATTTTAATCAGCAGACTGGGTTGGGAGTCTTGCCAAGGTGGTGGGCATCATCTAATCACCAAGGGCCTGAATAGAAGAAAACCAAAGAGGAAGGGTAAATTCACTCTCTGCTTAAACTGAGAAAAACAGAGTCAAGCTTGAGCTTCTTCTGCCCTTGGACATCAACACTCTTGGTTTTTAGGCCTTTGGACTCAGATTGAATTACTTAACCATGGGAGCCAATTCCTATAATAAATCTCTTCTATCTATCCATCTCTCTCTCTCTCTCTCTCTCTCTCTCTCTCTCTCTCTCTCTCTCTCTCTATCTATCTACCTATCATCTATCTTTATCTATCTATCTATCTATCTATCTATCTATCTATCTATCTATCTATCTATCTATCTATTAATCAATCATCTATCTACCTATCTACCTATCTATCCTTCCACCCATCTGTCCTATTTGTTCTGTTTCTCTGGAGAACCCTAATATACAACCTGGCTTCCATGCATTTGCATATTCAGTACTCCCATATTCTCCACTCAGACTTGACCTCCTCCAAGAAGCCTTCCAGGACACTGAGACTACCAGCCCCCACTCCTCTATGCTCCTGCAGCACTGTGCATTCTTGTCTAGTGGCCTGTTGGCCTACCCCACTGGATTTCAATGTCTTTCCTTTTCTTGTCCCCAGATACCATTCCTGGCACATAGTGGGTGCTTTACCTGCATCTGTCCAAAGTCTGTCTTCAAAACCCATATTTTTCCTCTACACATTAAGGCCCCAGACAGCCTGGCAGACCAGCAAGGAGGAGCCTCTGGGCAGTGACATGGGCCACCTCCATGTGAAACCAGGCCTTCCAGGGGAAAAATTGCTAAGTTATCTGTGACTTGGCCTGAGGCAGGGATGCTGGGAGCCCCATGCAGCCCATCTGGACATGTGGAAATGTAAAAGTAAGAATCTTTTATTGCTGTTTTAGTCTTTAGACAATTCCTTCTGGAAATAATTTTAGATCACAGCAAGAGCCCAGGGGTGCCCAGAACTCAGCAGAGGACCAAGAGGGATGTGGGTGTGGCCTCTGTGACTAGCTGTTTCACCAGAGCATTGGGCCAGGAGTAGGTTTATGAGGGCTCTGGCTTTCCATTCGGGAGGTTCTTCTCACCTTTCCTCAGAATGCACTGTGGAGGGAGTTGTGCACAGGGTGTGCTCTGCCTGAACCCAGACAGGGTGTGCGTGCATGGCAGATGGAGGCTGCTGGTGGGGAAAACACTGATGCTCACGAGCAGCCCGGGTTCAAGGCCCAGATCTGCCGCTTCCTCATCAGGTACTTGTGAGCAAGTCTTGATTCTCCACATCTTAGCTTCCTCATCTAGGAGTGGGAAACATGATACAGGGTCACAGAGCAGGTAGTGGGAGAGCATAGTTTTGGAAGTGTCTGGATAACTCAAACATAATGCCAAAAGAGTTACTCAGACTACATTTGGGGATTTAAATAAACCTAGACTCCCTCAATCGATGCAGCCCTGACAGTAGCATCAAGAATATACAGAAATATGTGCTTCCACCCAGCCGTCTACAGTCTTGGGAGGGAGTCGCACTAACTGGCTTCATAGTCCAGAGGGTGGTTCTGGCACAATGTGCTGAGCTGAGCAGGCACAGAAGGAGGCCAGGTGGGACAGACGCAGTCAGACGGCTTCCTGAGGGAGGGGAGGGAGGCTGGGTGCTGATTCTTGAGAGACAGGTGAGGCTGGGGGAAGCAGAGGGCTGAGGACCAATTCTGGGAGGTGGAACCTGGCACCAAGGAGACTCTTCGTTGTCAGTAGAGAATGATCTTCCGTTTCCTAGAATTTCGTCGAGGATAGTGGGTGGGGAGTTGTGAACACAGCCGAGGTCCCCGGTGGCACACAGGCCCGAGAAGTGAGCCCTCAGATGGAAGCACGTCCAAGCAGCCCTGCAGCTGGGTTCTCCGTGTCTGTCAGCACCTGCTGCTTTGCCCTGAATCTCCCCTGCTCTGGTGTGATGACAATGAGCCTGTTAAGTGCTATCTTGGGTGCCTCTGTCAACACTCCCTCATTTTCCATCCACTAGAACAAGCTGATGTTTTGGAGGGCAGAGAATTGTCCCTCCTCACTGAGATAGCATCGTCTGGCTTAATTATATAAATATATATATATATATATATACGTTTCATATGTGTAAATAGATTTATAATCAAACATATGTTTTATTTGTGATACGTAGATATATCTTCATCTTCTCCTAAGAGGGGAGGCTTGTTGACTCCTACCGCTGGAGTCGAGGCTTCCGTTCTGTTGGCCTCCCTTCTCCCACCCTCACGTTTTGCCAAAGGCTGCATGTCAGGGTCCTTGCGGGCAGACCTGCCATGCCCAGAGCAGAGCTGACAAGGTCGGTGCAGCGAGCATGTGGGCCACAAGCCCTGTGCTGGGCTCCTCAGCCTCCAGGCCCAGAAAAGCCGACACCTGTTGGTGTCACCCGGCTTCTGTGCCAAGAAGAGGGTGTGTGTTGATCTCTTGCCCTCCCCCTCAGTCCCTACTCCCTGTCCTCTCCCTCACCTCCTCCAGCCCTCAAAGTAAGTGTTCATGGCAGGGCTGGCTTTACTCTGAGTGCTGGCTGGAAGAACGTCACCAGGCGACAGGGTCCAAGGGTCCCTGGCTGTGCAGCTGGTGTCCTTTGGCGGATGTCCTCAGGAAAACCAGACTGGGGTCAGAGTGCAAATGTTAAGTAACACTTAGCTCATGAGGAGCCAGGCAGAGTGTGACACTCCTGGTTCCACATGGGAATCTGGTTTTTAAATCAATTTGAAATTCCATTTGGAGAATTTCCTCTGGGTAGGAAGTCGGGCTCCCCCTTTGAGAGAATGAGGTTGAGTTGGTCAGCGAGGGCTGCGAATGCCACTTAAGACAGGTGGAAAGCTACCGTAAGGATGGAGAAAGCTCACAGGAGCTCATAGCAAGGGTGTCACATAGGATAAGAATGGAACCCAGCTTGGGAAATGGCATTCTAGGCCACGGCCAAACCGGCCTGGGCTCCATTCCCAGCACAAGCGCTGAAAAGCACATTTTTTACTATCTCTGAGCTCAGCTTCCTGAGAGAGAGAAAGAGAGAGAGAGAGAGAGAGAGAGAGAGAGAGAGAGAGAGAGAGAGAAAGAGAGAGGAGAAATGAGTAAGAGAAGAAAGAAAAAAGACACACATCCTTCTCTGACACCCCATGTCCTAGTTAAAGTTTCATCATTCATTCCTGGAGGTGAGTGTAAGTGTGCATTTGGAAGTGTGTGTGATTTTATCTGTGGTCGGCCATTGTTCATCAGGCGGCATCTGCTTATTAAACTTCCCGTTACTTAAACATCCATTATCTCAGAGCGCTAGCCTGCGCTTCTTTACCTGCTGGGCTGCAGTTGCCCTGTCAAATGTAGATAATACAAATAGTTGCTTTTCCTCCACAGTCTATGTGGTGGGAGGGAAAGAGCAGGAATGTTGGAATCTGTAGATGAAATCTCGTGCTGAATTCAGCAAATCTTTACCTTTCTGGGTCTATTTTCCCCTCATGTGGAATGGGTCAACCCTGGGAGCCCACCCTGAGGTGGATAGGGTTGCCTGTGGCGCTTAAGTGAAAGCGGGCAGAGCGGGGGCTTCCCTATGGCAGCCGCCACTTGTGCTGCAGGCCCGGCTAACAGGGAGGGCACAGCAGAGCGTGTTCCCAGTAAGGACGGAGGCAGCGTCATCCTCTTCCCTGGGGATCTGCTGCCTGGGCTGGTTAGCATTATAGAGGGAAGAACAAGCTTCGGAGCGAACAAGGTCAGACTGCAGCACCACAGTAAGCTTTGGAGCCCCGCTCTGTCTCTGCGACCACCTCGAGCAAGTCTCCTTATTGCTCTGGGCCTCAGTTTCCCCATCAATCTCTACCTCTCTAGGAGTGCTTAGGATGGAGCCAGGCATAGAAGTCACCACCATTACTTTTTGATCAGGCCCTACCATTGCTCCGAATCACATGTCACCAGAAATACAGTCTCAAAAATAAGAGGAAAAAAAAAAAGCTCGGTTCCCTGCTTGTTTTAAATGTGGTGACAAATGATTCACTGAAACATGTGACACCACCCCTTGGCACAGTTGAGAGAACATGGTGAAATTTTAAATGAAGTTGGCTAAAGACAAAGTGATTAACTGCTCATGCAGGTCCTTCTTTCTTTCCTCCTCAAAAGCCACACAAATCTAGCCAAATAGATTATCGTTATGTTGCATTGACATCCAACACTATTCCCATTAAGTGCATTCATCAGCTAGTACAAGTTCAGTCAAACCCCTTTGGATAGCGACTCACTTCTGGCCCCCTCCCTGCATTCTCTATCAGTGGCGCCCCCAGGTTTCCATGCAGTCATCAAAGGCCTCCACAAGATTCCCCCAAACCATTACTTACTAGGCTGGAGTTTCTGCCAAATGGGGAAACTACCTTTAGAAGGATATAAATAGGGCCAATTTAGATATCTTTACTGCTATGGCTTCACCAAGGACCAAGGGACAAAATAAAGAGATTTCTGAGACTTTCTTTAAATGTTACTTCGACTCTTAGCTACCTCCTCTTTCAGAGCAAATGGATTTCAGTTATGCCAAGCCTGTGAACAGAAAACAGAATTTATGCCTGAAATTTCCCCCATTCACCAGTGATTTGGGTTTGTTTATGCCGCCAATGAATCTTTGTGCTGGGGATGTTAATGTGCAGTGAACCATGGTTTGATTTCACATAGAAAAGCTCCCCATTCAGCTTGACTTTCCAGGTGTGCGATAGTACAAAGGCCTTGCTGTTCAGGTGATTTCTCATTGAAATCCAAAGTCAATCACACAGTGTTTGAGGTCCCTTCCTTCTGCCGTGTTCAGCCCCATCTACCTGAATGTGGCATCGCTATAGGGAAAGTGCATGGAGTTCAACACCAGAACTCTTGGGGTCACTGGCTAGGTGAAGGGGTCTTGGGCAAAGTGCCTCATCTGCCCACAGGGTTGCTCTGGGAACGAAATGGAAGATGCAAGTATCCTAGGAACTATGCAGCTCTACACAGACGAAAGGTGTCACTATCATCTGCCCGCTCTGTCTGCTCCCATCTGTTCACTTCTCTGATATTTTAGTCTGGATCACAATTAATGTTCATACCAGGAAGAACCGAGGAACTTCCAGAATGTTCTTTCTGTCCAAAAGACTACATCATAGTTTGTGTGTTCACCTTTTTCCCAAAGGATTTGCATCAGAGGCTTCGGGGTCCCCGGGGGAGTGAACTAAAGAAATCTCTCGCAGCCCCGGGGGGACCAGGACCTGGGGAAGAAAGACCCCCAGTCTTCTGAGGAAGGTGAAGAGACTCCCAGTTTGGCTTGAAGGATACCACCTTAGAAAGAATTGGGTCAGTTACATTAAAGCTCAGAATCTGGCTGGTTTTTAGGGAGGGACATGCCAAAAATCTGGTTTCTGTCGCTGAAGCACTGATTATATCTGCGGAGCCCTTGGCGCTGAGAGCTCCCTGTTCCCCTGATAAGACTCGGGTAGTGATGGCGTAAGATGAGCTTCATGTCCTTCCAGCATAAATGACTGGGATGTGTTGAAATCTCTGACACCCTGAAGATGCTAAACTGACAGGCTCTCACTGCTGATCAGCAGGTATGTTGACAAGCTTTCTGGAACCTTTCTGGGGTGAGAAGGAAGGTTGTGAAAAATAGATTACTAATGTTAAAAATAGCTAATAATTTCGACATTTGAAATACATGTGTCATTTAATCTTCACATAAGCCCTGTAAAATAATCATTTTAGTCCTCCTTGTGCCCAAGCTGGCAGCTCAGAGCAATGAAATGACTTTCCCAGGGTCACATAATCTAGGACAGATACGAGTCGGAGCTGGGTCTTCGCCAGGATTCTATGCTGACCATCTGATCCAGCTGGCAGTCTTCGTGGCTAGGGTGACTGCCATGTGGGAATCTAGGGACATTCAGGAAGCAGAGCTGTGGCACCCCTCCCCACCACCCTGAGCCATCCAGCTAGGAAGTCTTGTTGAAACGGCGCTCTCAGCATACACCGCACAGGGGCAGAGACAGATGAGCTGCTGGCAGGGTGTGTGGACCCAGCAGTAAAGGACGGAGCCTCATAGGAGGAGGGCCAGGCTGCGAGGCCCAGAAACAATTAGCTCTGCTTGTGTGCACCTGATGCTAAGGTGGTCCAACAAAGTGCTAATCTGGCTTTCCTGCTACCCTGGCATGACCAATGATCCATCCTTAGCCCTAGAACTGGGTCACCTGGGAGGGAGGCAGAAAGGGGGCAATGGGGTCAGCTTAGTAGCTGCAAAATCACCTGGAGCTCCTCAGGGGAGCCGCAGGCTCGCCCTCCCACCACGGGGAGTGAAGGAATGCCTCCTCTCGAAAATCCTCACCTGTCCTCTGTGGTCTGCTAGGCAGTCTGTGCATCTGAACAGCTTTTGAGCTAGACCCGATCCTCTCCTTATTCTACCTTTTTGTTTGCAGATGTGAAAACCTGAGGTCTGGAAGGTGATGTACCAAGAGATAATGGCAGAGAGGACCCCAGACTGGGTCTCCAGCCTCCAGTGCAGGGCATTTTGTGTGCTGCTTTATCGGCTCCTTGGCGTTGGCCTTGCCAACCAGTGCAAGTTCTCCTGGACTCTGTGCTTCCTCGGGGACAGAGGTGGTGACTCTGGGATCCCCAGGGTCCACCTAGCACCTGTGTGACAGCTTGGGCTCCACAAATGCTTACTGAATGAGTGGATGAATTGGACTTGGGGGAGATTTCTCATCCCTGGGAGCTCCCTTTTTATGCACTGTTCCTGAGGTACAGGTCCCCTCTGTGAGAACACCCGGGAGGCAGCTCCTGGGTGAGGTGGGCTGGTGGTCACTGTGGATGCGCTGGGGGAGGGGTGGTCAGCAGGGCGGAAGGGCCCCAGGGCGTTCAGCATGTTTCCCTGCTTAGTCTAGAGGACTGGCTGGGTCTTCCTCTCACGCTCCTCAGACAGGGCTGAAACCCCAGAAGCCCCACGGGGACCTGGCCCTGGAGGCAACTCTGGCCAGGCCCCTGGGGCACCGGCTCCCCAGGAGTCTGCGCTCAGTCCATGGCTGTCACAGAGGAAAGTAGTGGCACTTCCTTTGAGTCAGATGGACCCAGATTCTGCCGCTTTCTAGCTTTCTGACCCAAGGCAATGCCTTGGCTTTCTGAGCCCCCGTTTGCCCATCTGACAAATGAGGCTGATGGGGCTGCCTTTTGGGGCCCCATGCCTTTCAGCATCGTCCCTGGCAGGACTGAGTGTCTTGGGGGAGACTGATGTCTTGTGGGCCCTTGCCTGCTGCCTCCAGGCTGGGATCTGTTGTGAGGAGAGCGGACAGGGATCCTGATGCCCCATGTTCCTGCCTTTACTGTGAGGACAACCTGCCACTGACTAATGGAGGCTTTCCTGGGAATTGTCCCTTAGCAACTTAAAGAGTTGTTCCCAAGCCCCTGACACTTGGGGCACACTGTGGGCATGAGGGGGATCCCAGAGGGCCTGCCCTTGGACAACAAGACATAAGGAAGACGACCTCCCGGCTCACGCATATATCCTGTGAAACGTGGCCAGGCGTGGCAGCATGTCCTTATGGGGCTAGAGTGGGGACTGCACTAGGATTTTTGGAAATGCCTCATGGTGCAGTGGAAGCAAAATTGAAAATGGTGTCAATGTCTGAAAACATGGGTTCAAGTCACTTCTGTCTCAGTTCAGCTCTGTAACCTTGAAGAAGTCACTTAAAGCTCCTCTGCCCTCAGTTTTACAATCTGTCAATGATGGGCTTCACTTAGAGCTGTGGTTTTCCAAAGTGGGGTGTGTTCCACAGCAGATGCTTTGAAACTCCCCAGAGGCAGAAATGTCTACCAGCCGATGCCATCGCTGCTCTCGATGGAGTCGGCCTGCCGTAGTCTCATGAAGGCTGCTCCTGGGAACCGAATCTGCAAACCTGTGGAAGAGAGCTCTTTGAGGCCCAGTCAGCAACAGCATTCCCGGTTCCTGGATCCTTTGGCAGGGGTGGCACAAGCGGAGTGCCTGACGGGTCAGCCAGCCTTCCCCTCTGCCGTGTGTGGTTATTTCCTTGACCTTAGGTAACAGGTAAGGATCTTTGGGTGCAGATAGTGGAAATGACCCTGGATGACTTAAGACAGAAGGAGGGTTTGGAGGAGAAAGGCTGGGGCAGCCACAGAACTGCGGGATGTGCAGAACCACTGGACGTCAGGAACTTTGGGGACCTCAGAAGAGGGAGTTGGTGGAACATCTCTCTGGAGTGCTGCCTCCGATGTGCCCTGACTCCAATTAGCTGCCAGTCTCCGTGGCTCTCATTCAGTGTCAGATCCCCAGAAGAGAGAACGTAATTGGCCAGCTGGGATGCGGTGTCCATCCCTGCCCAATCAATGTCAGGCGGAGCTGCAGGAAGCCCCTTGTGCATCTTGGGAGGATTCCAAAGAGAGGGAAGCTGGAGTATCATGGCAGCATAACTGATGTCTAGGACATCTTGCCTCCCCAGTTATACTGTCCATTCCTGGAAGATAAAAGCTATGGCCGATATTTTTATATTTTTAAACATCTCTCCCAGAGAAAAGCAAATTGCTTCAACCCTGAAATATAGGCACTGGGCTCTAAAGATCTGGCCAGGGGGTGTGAGAGCATTTCTTTCTTTGTTTCCACAGCTGCAAAAAGTCTACAACTTAAAGTCTGATGTGGGCAGAGCAATTTCATCCATCTTATAGACAGACCCATCGAAACACGCATCTCACAGGGCCCAGGAGCAAGTTTAAAAAATCCAAGTGTGCCGTGCCTTTGAATGAGGAGGATGTGTGTGTGTGTGTGTGTGTGTGTGTGTGTGTGTGTGATGTCTACAGACCCCATAAACACACCCAGGCAGGCACCAATAAAAGAAAGCACACTTGTTATTTGAAGGTATGCCACTTTAGATGTTCTTTATTATTAATAATAATTAATAAATAAATAGCTCACAGAGTTCTAATATTCTCTTGCTATCAAAAATTAGCATATTTTTTTCCATTTTCCTAAATTGCTACCTTTTTGATGATGTGTATATAATTACTGACTGCTCCTTGGTTCCACTCAAACTCTCTCTTTGTTAGGCTGGCTGCCTTTGCCTGCATGCTGTCAGATGCTGGTGAGATTTGTTAAAAAACTGCTCTGATGGTTGTAATTAAATTGAGACAAGGCTTATATTTTGCCTTTTCTCCTCTTCTCTTTTCTTCCTTCCCTCTCCATCACAGCAGAGTTGAGAGAGAGAGACAGAATGAGTTGTCTTTGATTTGTTAGAACTGCTTTCCCAGAATGCACAGAATCTGCGTTTTGCTCAAAGAACTTAATAAAACATCCAGAGCAAACTTCAGGCTGAATTGTTCTCGTCAATTACTGGCGCGGCCCTGGGTGTCTCCTCGTTAATTGCTGTGAGCAGGGAAGCTTTACTCAGTGTGCAGTGTACCCAAGCATGTATGGCGTTTAATGAATCATACTAACTCTGCACTCCAAGCAATTAGGTAAATCTAGCTGTTAGTTAGTGAGGCATAAAATAAATTTAATCTCTCTTCTAAAAAATCAATTATAGTGCTGTAATGTATAATTCAATTTGGGTCATGCTACATAAATTTTCTGTTTTTAGTATGTTTTAAAACTGGTTGTTATTAGATTTTGCAAGCTGTGTGTGTGTGTGTGTGTGTGTGTGTGTGTGTGTGTGTGTGTGTGTGTGTGTGTGGACTGGAGGACAAGAGAAAGGGATAACTCAGAGTCGGGATTTGTTAAAGAAATAGTGTCACAGGGTCTCTGTGAGGTTGCATGTCTTATTTGAGCACCTACTGTGTGCCATGTCTCCTGGAATCACCTAATAAATGTCTGCTCTCAGGGGGGTTACAGTCTAACTGATAGTGCAAGACCAGACCAAATAGAAAATTAGAAAATAATAAGTGAAACTAGATGGGACAGATCCAGGCATGGGGTATTGGAGAAAGAATCTGGGATTTTAAATATGGATATTTGGGCTGCATTTTTAACTCTGCTACTGACTAATTGTGTGGCTTGAGGCAAATGACAACCCGAGCCTCAGTTTCCTCATCTGTAAAATGGGCATGATAGCCCCTTTCCCCAGAGTTTTGAGCTAGATCTGTATGATACTGGCTGGGAGCCCACTCTGCAGCACATCTTGAGTTTGTCATCAGGCTAGCAAGGAGTGGATGTAAATACCTGGCCTCTTCAACAACCTGTAAGCTCCCAGAGGGCAGGGTCCATGTTGTGCCTTCTCTGACATTATCCTTGGCACTCAACCCTGGCCTGCAGAAAGAATGCTACAGATATAGAAACTGGAACAGGAACGGAGCGTGGTATAGATATGGGCGGGCTGGGGAGTGGACATTTGGAGAGTTAGCCAATGACATGCCTTCATCCAGGCCACTTTGCATCATCTCCGATCCACAGAAGAGCAGTGCATGGTTATCCCTACTCACAGGTGAGGAAGCGGACACTCAGAGAGGTTAAGCCACTTACTAAAGCCACACAGTGAGAAAGTATAGGATAGAGATTTGAACCCAGTCTCTGTGTTCTCCACACGGATGAGAGACAGGGAAAGGAAAAATGAGAGAGGGTCCGCGGGAACCTGTAAGTCACACCCAGAGCTTTGGCTGAGATCCTGAGACTAGAAACTCTCTTCCAAGGAAGCTTCCAGAAAGCTCTCCATTCCCCAACCCCGACTCCCACCTCCGTCTGCCCATTTGATTTTGTTAATGGAATTCTTAGGAAAAATTATACACCGTTACATTTCCCCTAATCTCCCAGCAACAGCCATGGTAGCGAACATTATTAAAATAGTTAAGACTCGATCCCAGCTGTCTCTCTCCAATTTTCTTGCTTCTGGGGGGTGCTCAGCAAAGCGGTGAGCAGCCTTACCTGCTGAGCACCCCTTCAGCGCGAGGCAAGCACAGCAATTGAATCCAGAGCTCCCAAGACAACTAAGGGTCACGTGGGCATGTCCTGCGTGGGGACAAGGGAGAGCAGATGAAGGTTTGGGGACTGGTGAGAAATGGGGTTCTCAAACTCTTCCAGTCTGCGGGGAGGCCTTCTGCTTCCCTCTCTAGGCCTCTGTTATGTCAAAGCCCTGCTAGGTTTTCTTCCTGCTCAGAGGATCTCTGCGTGTGTGTTCTTTGTGACTCTGAGAACACACTCGCCGTTGGCTGCATTTGAACACGGAGGCTCTGGAGTGCAGGCGGTGCTACTGTCTGGTAAGCCGTGAGCTGCTCAGTGCCATCAGTTGACTCACTTTGCAGAGCCTATGGGTCATTAAAAAAAAAAGTCTATGTTCGTGCGTGTGAAGTAGCTTCCACAAAATGATTCCCATCACAAAATAAGCCTTTAATTAGCAGAATATCTCACCCAGCTGAAACACAACTTTCACAGACATATACCCAGTGATGTTAATTATGAAATGAATTTGCACATGCATGATTTATGGGTCTTTAACTTTAAAGAGAAAAAGACATTGGCTGCCTACTTTATTTACGCTTTCTGCCCTCTGAGAGAATTCACAAGAGAGAGATACCATAGAAGGTTCCAGTGTGTCTTGGAAGCTTCCCATCGCTTTCAGTGACTTTAACGCTTTGCTTACATCAATCAGCTAAATATTTATTGAATTCTCAATTGCCCAGCACAGAGGCTGCAGGGGTGAGAGGGGACAGGGATTCAGGATATCACAATTATGGTACTATCTTTAGATGAATCATGTAGCCTGAAGGGACCTTGCGGACATAGGGTCTACCTTCCTAATTTTGTAGACTAGGAAACTGGCCAGAAAAGGAACCAACTCCCCCAGATTTGCACAGTGAATCTGGGTTGGCACCCCCAGCCCTGGCCTGATCTCCTGGCTGGGTGCCTCCACTGTACCCCAGCCAACACTGATAGCATGCAGCTAGGCTCTAGAACAATTAGGAAGTACTGCAACCCCAGTTTAGTGGGGTAGGTAAGACATGAGTGTGCACACATGCACACATGTGCATAAGTGTGTGCACACACACACTTGGGACACCTTGGGAACCATAAAATAACAAGGTGAGCAGTGCCCGTTGAGTAGACCAGGATTCCAGGAGCTCTGAAGAGGGGTTCCTAGAGCAATCAGGAGCAACTTGGGGATGCAGCCCTTGGTCTGGTCCCATGGGGGGAGGGGAGCAGGCAAAGAGAAGTGGGCTGCTCCTGCAGTGGGCCACAAGGGTCTAGAGTGTCCTGAAGGCTGGGGGAAGGCTGAATTTGCATAGCCTTGGTCCATCTGTCCCTCCCCTCCTTCTCCCCCCATGGCCTGAATTCTTCAGGGCAGTCAGGTCACTGCTGTGGGCTTGTGGCTGCAGAACCAGTGTGTGACAGGGACCAGGTCTTGGCTTTCTGAGCTTCAAGAGTTGCAAACACTAAATTTGGAGGGGATGCTTGCTGAGCTGTTTTTGTTCCCCACCTGAGGGGGAACAGAGATTCTGGTTGTGAGGTTGGTAGGGGAGGAGGAGTGGTTGTGGAGCAGAAGATGCTGAGAGAAAAGCAAGTGAGAGGCTGCTGGCTTTGGTTCTTGGAGGAGCAGGGGTCCGGTGGCCCACCTCTCTAATCAACTCTGCACTAAAAGGAGCTAGTGATGGTGGATCCCACCCCTCAGATAAGCCTGGGGAACTTCTGGCTGCAGCCATGCAGCACAAGTGTGGGCTGGGCAGTGGGGCAGGGGAGGTGATTGACTGTGGTGTCTAAATAGGTGGGACCAGGCATTCCATGGCATTTCCCAGCCCTGAGCATCCCAGCAGAGCCAGCGGTACCTGGGCCTTGGAGAGCAGAGGTAAGGCAGCTGGTGGGGCCTGGCGGTGCGGAGAGGGCCTGGTAGAGGTTGGCTGGCCTTTGTCTATATACCACCACCTTCATCAATCTTAGATCAACCCCTGGGAAGGTGGGGTGGGGAGGGCTGGGGAAACCCTGACATGGCTGACAAAACACTGGAACGATTGAGAAGACTCTGAACTGACCAGCTAATATTTTTGCCAAAATAGATTCCAAATTGATTTAAAGATACTGGTTTAAGGGAAACCCAGTTGAGATACAAGACCTAAGTCTATGGCCTGAGAGCTCTATCCCCAGGATTTGCTTGGTGGGAAGCGAGCTGAACAAATAACAAGGTGGCCTATAGATAACCTGGTGCTGCAGGGATCACAAGTGGTCCCAGTGATTCCATAGCCTGGCCCAGTCTTCTGTCAGGGTGGAAGGATGGAAAGAGACAGAGCCCTGGATTCTCTAGGGGCAAAGCACCTGCCTTCTTGTATGCTTTGCCATGTACTGGCTGTGTGACCTTTGACAAGTGGCTCAGCCTCTCTGTGCCTTAGTGTTCCCATTTTTAAATAAAGAGGGTGGGCTTTATAATTTCTCAACTGTTGGTTCTCCAGCTTCAGAGTGCCTGACATTCGTGGGAGAATTGAATTAAAATGAAGGTTCTGGGACCAGACCCTTAATGATTTGGACGTGAGGGTCTGGAGTTCCTTGGAGGAGAGCTGCATCTAAGGTCTAGGTGGGCTCTAAGGCCCTAAGATCATGGGCTTCTGCACTTGGGCTTACTCTCTATCCAGTGCCAACCCCCGCCCCTTCCACCACCACCCCAGGTCCCAGCAGGCTGCTCCGCTACACTGGTCAGACTTCCTGCATGCCCTCGAGGTGTCCTGCCTTCTCTGTTCCAGGCCTCTGTGGTGGGAATGTCTTTCAAGCTTAAGACTCTACACTTCGGGACATCCCTTCTGGTCCCAGTTCTTCCCCTGGGTGGGGGGCTCCTCCTCTCCCCTTCTGCTCTATTCTGTGAAGCCAGTTCCCTTCCCCTCCTTCCCATCTTGTCTTCTCCCCTGGAAGTCCCTCCACAAAGTGCAGAGGGGCCTGAGCTTCTCAGATGCCCTGTCCCTAGTGCTCAGAGACGCCCACAAGCCCTTTCTCTGCTGTCTCTAGACTCAGGTGTCTTTGCAGCCCTGCCTTCCCCATCCTCCTCCCCCCTGCCCAGAACACCTTTCCCCTGCTCTCTGGCATCACAGATCCTACCCTCTTTTCATTCAAATGAATGAATTTTTTAAATGCATGATTTATTCATTAGCCATATTTTTCTTCTGCTTACAAATATAAAAGAAGGCAGAGTAAACATTTTCAAACATAACAGCACAGAAAACAGAAAACTCCTTTTGTCTGTGATTCACCTCCAAAATAGCAAAATAGCCTGATGTGTTTAAGTTTAGGTTTTAGAAATCAGCATGTAAATAAATTTTAAAAAATACACTTTGAAACAATAGGATAGTTATTCCAAATATACTATTTTGTGACATATCCCAGCCCCGCAGCGAATAGTTGCATGCCCTTACTTTTACATGCCTATTATATGCCACTGTATAGAGATAAACCACATTTTTTCCATAACTATGTATATATTACTCCACTGAACTAATTTAATGGGTTCCTCATCAATCAATGTTTAGGACTGCCTAATTTTCCAGTTGTAAACATCACTGCAACTAACATCCTTGCATAGATATCCTTGTGCATTTGAACAGTTGTTGGGTACATTCCTAGAAGTAGAATTGCTGGATGAAAGAGTATGAATATTTTACATTTAGCTTATATTGCCAGTCTGGTCATCCAAATGGATGGCCAGCTTATTCTCCAATGAATATTTCATAAGTGGCTGTTTCTCCATTAACATCCCCCTGCCAACCCTGAGTATTGTCTTTTAACTCTCTGCCAAACAGGTAAATGAAAGCACCTTTTTATTATTTCCTTTCCTTAATTATTAGTGAGGTTGATCAGCTTGGCACTGTTCTTTGAAGTGCTACATCAAGACCTCTGCCCATTCTTCTCTTTTCTTTTATTAAGTAATTTTGGTTTTTTATTGAAAAAAAAGGGAAGGAAGGCATTTGCATGGTTTAAAAATGCAGCAGTGCAAAAGGGTATAAAATGAACATGAAAGCCCCAACTATAGGCCTCCGCACCATCCAGCTCTCAGATTAGAACAAACTCACAGCGAGTGCCTGGCTTGCAGACCCCGGGCGGAGACCTTCTGCAGGGCCTGTCCTTCCCTCCACTCAGACACAGCGAGTGCCTGCCTTGCAGACCCCGGGCGGAGACCTTCTGCAGGGCCTGTCCTTCCCTCCACTCAGCCTCCCGGTGGGCACATCGCTCTGGTGGTAAGTGTGGCCAGAGCTGCGTGAAGGGTGCCTGTAACAGGCACCAGCTGGGAGCCCACCTGCCCCGTGGGGAATGCAGGGCTAGGCCCGCGGGCAGCGCTCCCCAGCTGCAGGGAGGCAGCCAGGGTCAAGTCCCAACTGCACAGCTAACTCTCTGAGATTCTGTTTAGGTAGTCGTGGCTATTGGTTTACTACTTGTAGAAACTAAGAGTGATGTCAACTTCAAGGACCTGTTGTGAGGCTCAAATGAGACTATGTACAGATAAAACTGGAGCCTTCTGTAAGTTGTTAAATCCTGAATGCTGGTGCCTGAAATTCTACCAATAGACGACATCCTTCAAGGCTGACATAAAGCTGGATGCAGACCCCCTTATGCATGGGCTAGGCTTCTGTGAGTTGTTCCATACACAATGCAGTGGTTCAGAGCTTGGGCCTTGGAACTGAAAAGAGCTGGGTTCAGTGTACTTACTGGCTGTGTGACTCTGGGCAGATTACTTAACCCCTCTGAGCCACAGTGTCCTTCTACACAAAGCAGATGTTACTGTTTCTCCGTTCATGGTGAGGAGTTAATGAGCTGTGTTGAAAGGCTGGTGCAGGGTGAGGGTTCAGTCAGGGTTGACCATGTTATGATCATCCTTAATAAATTATTTATCTGCTCATAACCATAATGACAATCTCTCTCTCCCCCCATTCTGAGCTCTTGGAGAGCGGGCGCACAGAGAACAGTTCTTTCTGGACCCTTCCCACTCTCCCTTTCCTCTCACTGCCTGGGGTCAATGGCATCAGCAGCTCCTGAACTATCAACCCCACAGTCCTGCAAGTGTCTATCCTGATTCCCTGTTCTTCCTCCAGACAGTGGGCTCCCTGGGGGCTGATCTCCACATGGCTGTGGAGGATGAACGTGTCCCTTTCATGGCATAATTTGAAGAGCTCTGAGAGTCTTCTCTCATCTTTTCATCTGCTATCTAGTGGTGACAGAGACCCCACCATTCATAGCAACCCTTACACTGGGATTAACGTTTATTTCTGATATTAGGAAACTGCTTCAGGGGCTTTCGGCTACGAACTGTGGCCCACGGTGCCCACCTCTGCCTCCCCACTCAATGACCTCGGAAAAAATATTTAGTCTCTCTGTGCCCAGTGTCCTCATCTTTGAAATGGGACATGATGGCATGACCTCAGAAGGGTGAGTGCTAATGATATAAAGGGGCCAGCCTGGCCTGGCACCCAGTCAGTGCCCACTCAGTGCCAGCTATGATGAGTCTTACCTCCCAGGGGAGGGTCTCTACCTCTCTGGTAGATGCTCAGTCCGCAAGAGCTCCTTCCTCTCACTTCTGATGCTCACAGCTTCCCTCTCATTGACCTCTTGGTGATCAGATGGCTTTAAAATCTCCATGTAGGAACAGGGGAAGTAGCGGGTGGGAGTGGGTGTTCAGGGCGGACTTTCTGGAATCCCCTTAGAGGGTCCGTATGAGGACAACGCTTCAGCAGGCAGGGCTGCTCGGGAGGCTGAGGAGCCAGAGGAGGGGCAGGCAGAGAAGAACGCAGGCATCGAGGAGCAGGGTGGGGGACGAGGGCTTCTGGAAGGACTGGCAAGAGCAGAAGACGATTTTCCAGCTGGAAAATCCTGGCCACGGAATCGCAGAAGGGCTTCTCCCCCGGCGTTTCCCGCTAAGCCGTGGTCCGTGGGCTCCTCGTCTCCTGGGCCTGGGTTTCCCAGTCTGCAGAATGGAAATGCTGAGGTTGGGGAATGCCTAGTGCTCGCAGCGCATGCAGATCCGGACAGCAGGCTCTGCGCTGGATCGCTGCTGAGGAGGCAGACACTCTGTGGGCAGGCAGGCTGCTGCTCCTTCCATGCCAGCCTCACCGGCCCCAGGCTGCTCCTTTTATGAGCCAGGTGTGCCCACAGCTCAGGGCCTTTGCACTAGCTGTTTCTGCTACCTGCAACTCTCTTCTTCTAGATAGGGGCATTTGCTCAAGACGCCAGCCTCAGGGAGTGCTGCCTTGGGCACGCTGATACTGCGTGTGTTTGTACACACACACATACTCACACACACTCCCGATCCCCTGACTTATTTTCCTCTTCAGCATTTACCACCACCACATACACTCGTTACTGGTTTGATTGTTTGTTTAGTGTGTCTCCCCACTATAATATTCTTGTTACCTGTTGCTGTATGACACACTTCCTAGAAATGTAATAGCCTGAAACAGCAAACCTCTTATTACATCTCACACTTTTGTGATTGAGGCCCTGAGGCTCAGTGTGGCAGCATCTCACCTGCTGGCACTGGAAGCTGCTGTGGGGGCTCCAGCTGGTGGCTGGGGATGGGGCACCCAAGCTCGCTTCAGAGCTCTCTTTGCTTGCCTGCCTCATGGAGGAGGGTGGGAAGGCTGTGCTCAGCAGGTCAGGAGCGCCACACAAGGCCTCTCCACGTGGGTGGAGGCAGGCTTTACTCAAGGAGGCCCAGGGCTCCTGCAGTGAGCTTTTCAAGTGGAAGCTGCAGACTTGTTCTGATCTAGCCGCAGAGCATCACGTCTGCCTCAGACCATTGGCCAAACAAATCGCTGAGGCCGGCGTGCACTCAAGGGTGGGGAGCAGACCACCTCTCAGTGGGAGGAGTCCCAGAGAACGTGTGGCCATCTCAACTGCTTCCTGAAGGCAGGTCTTCAGAGCGTTTTGTGCACGGCTCTGTTCCGAGTGCCTTGCTCAGTAAATATGTACTGGATGGGTGAGTGAATGCATAAAATCTTTACAGTCCATGCCATGCCGAACCCTGCCAGGAAGCCCTCCACACCTGACCCCGGCCGTGGGTCCTCTCTTAGCTCAGCCTTGGGCCTTGGGCGCCTTCCTCCTCAGCAGATGACCATGGAGACCAGGATGTGGGCTCCCTGAGGGCGAACTTGGGGTCTGTGTCATGAAAGGAGGATTCAGTTGGGAGTTCCTAACTGTATGCGTGGTACAGGCACATTATACATATATGGGTTCAGGAATCAGAACCACTGATGAGGTTGCTACCCCATTTGACAGGTGAGGACACTGATGCCCAGAGAAGCTGAATCATTTGCCTCAGGGCACACAGCCTTTTGAGGCTGAGTCTAGCCTAGCGTCTCCACAGGAGCAGGCATTCAGCATCTTGGGGGACTGATTGTCCAAAGGTAGGCTACGATTGTGTGGAATGAGGTGCCCACGGCTTCCCTTTGAGGCTTCAGGGCTCACTAAAGATGGGACTGGGGCTCCCACTTTCCTTTCCCCCGGAGGCCACAGGCTTTCCACCACTAGGCACTCTGGTGGGGGAGTCGGGCTTAATGTTCATGAACTATCCAGGCATGAGTGATTAGCTGACTGTGTTGGAGGAGGAGGAGGAATAACTGAATAGGTATTTACATAACAAGTTAATGCTGTTGCCTGCGGGGCTCCTTTGCAGGCCCCCCACCACCCCCAACCTGTTCTTGCCTACCGTGTGCTTTTCCTTTCTCACCTTGGCTTGGCCCTCCCAAGGCAGCAGTGTGTTGCTCTGCACCCCTCAGGAACCAGAGCCGGCATCTAAATTCTAGGTAATATTACTAAAGGAAGAGACCTGGAGTGTCTAGAAGAAGATGACAATAGGCTGGTGGCCTGTGTAGAGGGCTGCACCCCCAAACAAACAAACCAAACCCTCTGCAGATTCTGAGAGCTGATAAGGCGAGGCTGAGAGGTGCACTGGTGGATGGCTGGGATTTCCAGCTGGCCCTGCCTGCCACTAACCCTCAGACCTTGAATATATCGCATCCCATTTCGGGGCTTGTCTCCTTTTCTGCAACATGTGGGGCCTGAGCATGACCTGCTGTGGTCCAGGCACTGTTCCAGCTGCTGAGGAATGACAGTATGCCGAGAGTGGAGTCAGGACACTGCCATTAAAAAGAGAATTCCTCTTTTGTGGCTGCAGAGGCGAGGTAAGTCACCATTCCCATGCCTCCCTGAGAGTGACCTTCGGGGTTACCCCCATTCGGTGCTCACTTGGAGTTATGGAACCAAAGGTTATTAGCTCATAATCACCTTGTTCACGGCTGGCTGGGAGGTGTGCAATGCGTCTGACCCCAGGCAAGAGAACATAGCCAAGTTCTCTGGCTGCAGTTTAAAGGGTTCACCAGCCTCTCCCTGAAGGTGAACTGTAAAGACAGGTTGAGGATTTTAATGGGGAGTAGGAGGCATTAACCACTGGGGTGCCAGCCCCATGGCCGCACTGCAAATGTAATGACCCAGCATAAGGCCGTGGACTGGTGGACGGTGCCTTGTGAAGCCCAGAATAGTCTGGGTCTTCCTGCCTGGAGTGCAGAGGGGCAGACGTGGACAAGCTATATATCCTGGCAGTCATGTGCACATGTGCACAAGGGCAATTTATGCGACTTCTCTGAGGCTCAGGTTCCCTCACCTGCAGAATGGGGAGGGTGACAGCGCTTCTCTAATAGGGTTTAATGAGGAAAAGTGAGTTGTGCATGAACCATTCCTGAGGTTTCTTCTAGAAAGATCATGGGGTACAATATTAAGACTTGAGCACTAGTCTCTCTTCGGTGATTAAATTACTGAGAAACCTTGGGTGACTTTCATGGCTCTGAGCTTTAGTTTTCTCATCTGTAAAGTGGGGGTACGGAGCTCTATCTCACCAACTTGCTGGGAGGATTAAATGGCAGACATACTGTGTAGTAGATATATGGGCTCAGTGCCTGGCACATAGTAGGTGTTCAATCAGCTCTCAAAGATACAGTACCGAGTCTGCCGGGATCTGCCTGGAGGCCGCGGCCACAGTCCCGAGAGAGAAGACCATGGGGGAGAGCGGCTGGACTGAGGGCAGAACCGGGCCTTTCTGAATGTTGACCAAACATTACAAACAGCAGTATTTTAACCGAAAGTAAAGAGGTACCCAAATTGCCTGTTGGTCAGGCAGCATCAGTGGGTGTGAGCGCCCCACCACAGGTGTGTCTGAGATAGACTGAGTGGGATGCCATGGAGGGGCTCCAAGTCCCGGGAGGAAGGGGGACCACTGGCTGATGTCTGAGGTTCCTTCTGTGACATGAGATCGTGAGTCAGGAGGAAGATCCCCCCGAGGAACCTGGTGTGGAGGGTATGCAGCTGGGGCCCCGCCCCTAATTCCTGCAGGCCTCTTCTGATCTGGGGTGCCGGGGGAGCCAGGGAGAAAGCTGACTTTGGACAGGCTGGGCTTCAAGGCAGCAGCAAGGAGGCTTCAAGGAGCCTCTCATCCCAGCTCCTGGACTCATCCGACAGGAAAGGAGGGTCGGAGGCCAGCCTAAGGCTGTGGGGACGGGATGCACCTGGCTGAGGTGGCCCCTATGTGGGGCTCCGGGAAGCCAGGCAAGGCGTTTAGTGGGGCTCAAAGCCCCTCACTTCCCCATCCCACCTCCGATGCGGCCGTGAGGACTCCAGAGGGGGCAGAGGAGCAGGTCATGGGTGGGCCGTGAATGCAGGCAGGGCGGGAATCGGGAGGCAGCCCCGCCCACCTGCTCTGGGAGGCTGCACACAGCCTCTGGGCAGCACACACCTCATCCTGTGTAATCCTCCCGCCACGGGTGAGGAGGGGACGACGTGTCATCACTCCCATTGTACAGGTGGGGAGACTGAGCTTCAGAAAGGGGCGGGAGCTCGGCGACAGGGCTCAGCTGGGGCCTGCCCGGGGCACAGCCCTCTCCAGGCCACATCCCTTCCACTATCTCGTGTTCCCCTCCCCTGCCCTCCCTCCTCCAACCTGTCACTTCCACCTTTTCCCTCCCCTCCTAACTTTCCCAAAGTGAATATCATTATTAATATTATTTGCCTAATTAACACGTTGGCTGAATGACAGAAAACATGCAAACAGGTTTTGCCAAGGAAACTCTGATTAAAACTGCAGCCTGTCTTAATTAGACGGAGATTTCTTCATTAGTTTTCCTATTTTAAATGAGCCGTCTCCCTCCCCAGGCCCCTCCGCGGCTCTCACCCACCTTCTTCCTTCATGGTTGGGTTGCCTCCCCTCCCCCCAGGACCCCTTTTCTCTCTGGGGTGGCTGATAGACCAAAGGGTTGTCCTGCTTTGGTCTGAAGTTGGCTAGAGGACAGGCACAGCCTTAGAGTGAGGGGTTGCACGCCTCCCGGAGGGGAGGGACACTGAGGTCTGGTTTGGGGCTGGGGCTCCCAGCAGGTTCTAAAGGTCTCTTTAAAAACCCGCTTGGTTAACAAACAAACAAAACAAAGACCCCAGGTCCCCTCCCTCAGATGGCAGGAGCAGTAAAAAGCATATTTAAAATAACAATAACACTAGATAACATCGGTTGACTATCTACTATATGCCAGACAATTACAAACATTATCTCCTTTTGTCTCCATAGCAACCCTACAAATGAAGCATTATCACCACTTTACAGATGAGAAAACTGAGGCTCAGAAGAGGCTGGAAGGAGCAGAGACTAGACTCAAACCCAGCAGGGTCTGGGTCCAGAAACTCTGCCCCCGCCCCCCCCCCAGGACCAGCTGTTCTTCCCTTCTCCTCCTGCCCACACCCTGACAGCCCTCAAATAATTATCTGGAGCAATTAATCCACTAGGAAACTCAGGGAAGCCACTTCCTGAGCATATGCAGTGGGCGAGCCGGAAGCCTGGTGGCCCTGGAGAGGGACACGTGAGCACTGCTGCGTAGTTGGAAGAAGAGCCTGACTTGGTGACACAGGTCTTCATGAAGTTGCTCCAGGTTTTGGAATTTGAGCCCCGTGTCTGGGGAGCATGTGGGGAACACCTGTTCCTGCCCTCTAGAAGCTTCTAGTCCAAATGGGAATAGAGCTCCATGCCCTGGGGTCCTTCCAACCCCTCCTTCCACCCTCCTCAGAAGGGCCTTGGTTTTGAATCTCCCTGCTCTGCCACTTGCCAGCTCATGACACTGAGTAAATTTTTTAACCTCTCTGAACCTCTGTTTCTTTGTCAGTGAAACGTGAAAACAATGCTTTGCAAGATGATTGCAAAGATTAAATAACTTCATGCAACACAGCACCTTGCATGACCCCCGGCACACAGACTGACTCCATTCCAACACACAGACACAGTAGTGATGTTGGGAGCTCAGGGGGATGTCTTCATCACCATGGATGGGAAGATGCTGACTTTGACCTGAAATGGCTGAAGTCTCTTCCTGGAATCCCAGTTTTAATCCCTGGTTCTCCCACTGATGGGTCTGCAGATGCTCTGAGAGTCAGACATCCTACCGGTCTGACAATACCTGAAGGCTTCCCTAACCCTCCACGTGCTCCTCTGACAAATGGGCACAGGCCCAGCACTTTCTGAGGTGGTGTGAGGCCTATTGGCCAGTTTTACCAGGAAGCCCAGGTCCTGCAGGGACCATGATCAGAGGCATGAAGAACGGAACGGCTTCGCGAGACAGCCCCAGGGCTGCGGTTCTGTCACCATGGCAGCCACCCCTCTGCAGGCCAGGTGGTTTTTATTACCCAACTTGGAAAACTTCACCGCGGCGCCAACAATGAATCTTTATTCTGTTGTTAATAGTGTGTGTCTGATTAGCATGTATCTTTTCCCCTTCTTAATAACCTTTGCATTTCCAAGCCGCATTTATAATTAAGTCATTAATCCCTTACTGGAATTTCCTGTTTTTCTGAAGCTACAAACCAGAGGCCCCGTCTGGCTGGCGTGAATGGAAGGGCGAACGCTCCACCGAAGTGCTCTGGGAATGTCATTCTAATTATTGGATCCTGCCCCAGCAGTGCGCTGATAAGCTCTGGGTTGGAGCCTCCCTATCTCGGAGGAGCTCAAAGCCTGCTGGAGGCCTTTTCTGTCTGCCTGTGGCACGCCTGCCAAGCAATTAGTGTGGCTGCTGCCGGAGAGCTGGCCGCCAGGGAGAGCGGGTCCCTGCAAGGGCTGGAGGGGAGGCCCCAAGGGTCAGGACTGCCTCCCTACTGTGTTCCCGCAGGAGGCAGCCCCAGCTTGCCTAGATTTCCCTTCCCCTCCTGCCCTGTGGTGCCAGCCCTGGGTCCGTCTACATCAGGGGGAGCCCTGGCACCTCTACATGCTGATCCTGGGTTTTTGGCATAGACTGACTTGTGTCCCCCCCAAATTCCTATGTTGAAGTCCTAACCCCCAGGATTTCAGAGTGTGACCATATTTGAAGATGGGACCTTTAATGAGGTAATTAAGTTAAAATAAGCTTTGTAGAGTCAGTCCTGATCCAATGTGACTGGTGTCCTTATAAGAGGAGGAGATTTGGACACGCACACACCCAGAGGGAAGGCCATGTGGAGAAGATGGCCGTCTACAAGTAAGCGAACACATCTCCGAAGAAACCGACCCCGCCAGCCCCTTGCTCTCAGCATCCCAGCCTCCAGCCCTGGGAGGAAACAGATTGCTGCTGTTGGAGCTAGCCAGTCCGTGGGGCTTCGTTATGGTGGCCTGAGCACGCTAGAACAGGGGCTGGCCAGCTGTGATGCGCTCTGGGTCTCCCACGGGGGACGGGCCTTCAGATGCTCTGAGGTCCCCCGTGAGAGAAAGCCAGTCCTCCAGCTCTGGCCCCAGGCTGTGTTCAAGAGGCAGTACTCACCCAGATAAAGGTTCCAGCGGCAGAGAGGTTTCTCTTCTACAATGTCCACTAGCTCCGGGCCTCGGGGCTTAGCTTTTAGGGACTTGGCCAGGGCATCCACCCAGGATCTTGAAAGGGAGTCTAGGCCAGGATCCAGTAGGCATAACCAGGAACCCTGAGCCAGCTTCCCAAGGGCACCACAGGCCAACACAGAGTCGAGAGCTGGGTGTCATTTCAGGCACACATCAGGGCCAGGAAGGGCCTGCCAGCCTTGGGGGTCTGGAGTGCCCTGGAATCGGTCCCAGGTGGCCTGGCCTGGGGTTGCAGATGGTCCAGCTTGGAGTTCTAGAGGATGGACAGACACATAGAGACCTGTGGCCCATGTCTCCCCATTGTCTCCTGGCTGTCCCCTCCTCTCTGCCCCAACTCTAACCTAGTCCCCTTAATTTCTTCCCTAAAACTCCTGGTGACTCCATATTGTTCTCAGCATGACCTACCAGCCACTGTCTAATCTGGCTCCTCCTTACCCCCCAGGGTCATTTTGCACACTCTTCCCTGCTGTCAGGCTCGACCTCTCACTCTTCTTATCATGTCCCTTCACACCTCATTGATTTGTCCATCCATCCATCTGTCTGACAAATATTTGCTCAGTGCCTGCCAGGTGAGTGCTGTGCTGGGCTCTGAGACACAATGCTGAGCCATCATGCACAGCCCTGCACCCACTGAAGCTCACCGTCCAGCAGGGGACCTGGACACCAATGCCATCGATGACTTACGTCTAAGATGATAAGGCGTGATGAACGTGCAGAGCCGAGGGGCTGCTGGAGTGGTGCCGGGATGAACCCTGTGAGGAGGAGGTATACAAGATGAGACCTGGACCAAGAGAAGGAGCTAACCAGGAGGAAGGAAAAATGAGTTTTCTGATCAAAAGCAACAGTACGTACGAAGCCAGGGAGCTGGAAGAAAGCCAGAATGACAGGAGCACAGTGTGAGGGTGAGAGGGGCAGGGCTGGGGTCAGAGAGGGAGGCGGGGGCTTGCACTGGACGGGAGCTCCTGGGAGGTCAGGGTGGGCCAGTATGTCATCTTGTCCCTGTGACAGTATCTGGATGAGGCTGGGAGCTGAGTATAGGAGGAATGCGGGAAGCTGTTACTGGTCATCCTTTACGTGGATGGCAGTTAGTTCGAGGACTTTTGTAGCACACAAACAGACCCTCTATGTGTTACCTCTAAGGGGTGCTGTTAAAGTCATCTGTCTACTCGGTTCCAGAATTCTTTTTTCCCTTCTCTCCTTGTTAGCGTTTTGACAGGTTTTCTCCAGACATTGGTATGGGTCACTCAGACGGCTGCAGGCTACCCCCGATCAAGCAGTCACTTGGTTTCTCTGGCTCTGTCCCGCCTGTCAATCATACACACACACACACACACACACACACACCCCACACTCACTGGAGTCACCCGGAGGACCTGGCATGTGCTCACAAACCAGGCCAGCCCAAACTATGCAGCGTCTGTTGGGCTCCAGTGCTGCCCTTGGTGCGGCCTACATTTGAGGCCTCCCCAGGGTGACAGTGCCTCACTATCACCTCCAACACTTCAAGGTGCCAGAGGGATGCTGCAGCCAGCCAGAAACGAAGACACCACGTGGGTTTCTGTCCTGAAGGCGGAGAGCATGCCTGTTCTCCATTCTACGTAACAGTTGGTCACCTGGGTGCCTCATGAAAGAGCATCTGGTGTCCCTCCTGCAGCCCTTGCTCCCTGGCTCTTAGCCTGTGGAGCCGGACCAGGGAACAGTATGCTGAAGGCAGACGCCAGTTTCCCAGTGCCCTGATCCTTGGGGGCTCATACATACATTTGAAGGGCACCTCCCTCAAGCCCTCAGCCAAGCCAGTACATGCAGGTATGCCCCTAGGAGGCCATCCCACGAGAAGACCAAGCATGCTTAGAAACATCTGGATCCTCACACATATGACTCAGGCTCTGACTTCACTCCAGTATACAGGGTTATTATTTTTTTATTGAGTATAATCAGTGTGCATTCAATTTTGAATGCTGTTTTTCACTCTTTTGAATGCCATTGTAAGCGTGTCCATGTTATCACAGTCTTTGTAAGTATAATTCCTGACAGCTCCCTACTAGTCCCCTAAGTGGAGGTACCACTTTACCTGGGCACTCCCCTATTGTTGGACATTACACTTGTTTCCAGATTGTTGAAGTTATAAAAGATATGCATGGAACATCACCATATATTGGATGATTTTAGTATATATTTTTGGAAGAATGAAGTATGGTTAAGAAGTATGAAAGACTTTGATCCATGGAGTTCAGTTGCCATCCAACTGGCTTGCAGCAATTCACATGTCTACCAACATTTTACATGATAAGCACCAGATCGTTAACTGCAATGGCTTTAGGGTCTGCCTGGATGGATTCCCTCTCCTTAGTAGTGCCAGGAATGATTGTTGGGTTTTATAAAAAGCAAGGGAATTGGCTAAGGACTGAATGCAGGCCATAGACTCAACTGTAGAGTTTCTAGCCCAATTTTTAAGCTTAAATATGGATCTGAAATAAAAAATTGCATGTAACTATAGCTACTCTGGGATCTTGTGTTAATGGCAATCTCACCTCCCGGGTGGCATGAGTGAGGAAGAAGCCCCTTACTCAGCTAGGTAAGGTAAGGCTCTACCACTGCCCTGGTTGGCTTCTGACATCCGGGCCAGGGATTGTCCCTGCTTCTCCACGCCCACCCCGACTCTAGTCCTGACAGTCCACCCTGTACCAGGTGTTCACTCCTCTGCATCAGGGCTGATCTGACAGTAGTGAAGAGTTCTCACTCTAGAATTGTGCAAAATTCACACAATTGGAGGGGTGGGGGGTCTTCACCAGCTGCATCTCCAAAGCTTTGCCTGCTTTTGCTCCTATTTAGAGCTGCTGCAAAAGCCGGAGATGTGAGTGTCCGCCAACTTGGCCGTCAGGCCTCCTGCAGGTGCCTGGTATAGAACGACCATCTCTTTCTCTTGGCATTTTGGTGATTGGAGGGTCTTGTAGACCTCCTCCACTTTTCACAGAAGAGAAAATCTACTCCACGTATGTGACCACTGAGTCTATATTTATGCCATTTCTAGGTTGCATAAGTGAGCACACGAGTCCCCCACCTCATCCACCCCATGCAGAAGCTATGCTTAAAATTTCCTCTCATGCCTTTGTGCACCTGTGAGCAGGGATGTTTGACTCTCTCATGTGACACTTTCATCATCTATTAACTAAAGAGATAACTTATGTGAGTTAACAAGACTACCCTTCCCAGGTGGCTGTCTTATTGAATAGGACAATTCTTATGATTAATTGTCTTTAGCAATGAAAAGCTAAGCTATAATGGGTCTAAACCACTCCATAGAGACATGCCTCATTTGGGGCCATTTTTTGGTCATCTTTGAAGGTGATGGAAAAGGTATATAATGTTCTGTCTGGTTGGTTGTATTGGAGATTATAGTTCCCATCAAAGACTCAGGAACAGGTGGACAGTTCACTGTACTGATCAGTTCAGACTGTAGTCAGACTGCCTGGACCCAAGTCCCAGCTCCTCCGAGTATGGCTGTGTGACTTTGGTAGAATCACTTAACCTTTCTGGGCTTCCATTGGCTTATGTGTAGATCTGAGATAATAATCGTATTTGCTTAATAATACTGTAAGAATTAAATAATTCATAATAAAATGCTTAATGCAGTGCCTGGCACATAGTAGGGGCCTAATAATTGCTTGCTGTTACTGTAATCATAAGCCTTTTACTTTGCAATTCCCTTTCCTGGGGCTCCAGCAAATCACCTACTATGTACAGTGTCTTACAGCTCATGGATGACTTTCTTTCTACTCATCCACTTTCACAATAATAAGGGAGGAAATTCATCTTATTTTCCTTCTCTCCATACATCACCCTCATCTCTAAAATATAAGCAATTCCACCTCTCACCCTCCTTTCAGAGCTGCAGGAGAATCCCAGAAGGTTTGTGTCAGAGTACGCTGTAAGTGTCCCAAGACCATACACGTGGGAGCTGGGTGGGTGACCATGTGAGCTGCCATGTGAGCCTGCGCTTTTTCAAAGCTAAATCTTCTATCTAACTGCATAATCAGTTGCACAGACACAAGCTGCAGCCGTGTCTTTGTCCATGGTCTTGCACTTGAAGGCTGCAGGGAACACAGCAGTCAGACAGATTTGAATTTATTTCTCTGTGACTTTAGGCAACTTACTTAATCTCTCTGAGACTCAGCGTCCTCTGCTTTAAAATCAGCTGGTTCCATCTATCTTTCAGTGTTATAAAAAGTCAATGAAATAATTTAGATAAAATTACCATTCATTCTGCAAATACTTACTGAGTATCTACACTATGCTAGACATGACTATGGGGCTGTGACAATAGGGTGCTGAGCAGAGAGGAGATCCCTGCCTTCTTGGACTGGAGGAAACAGACTGGAACCACATAAAATGGGGGTGCTTTCTGCTGCAGGTAATACAAAATTTTTTGGTGAAATTTGACTCCAAACAGCTACAGCAAACCAGTTATTTAATATCTTACATAATAGATCCGAAAACAAGACTATTTGAGGGTTAACTAATTCACAGCTTCTCTATGCAATCAAGGCTAAATGTTTTCGTCTTTCTCTCTGCCATCTTCTGTATACCAGTGATTGTTGCCAGCCTAGTGCCCTCATGGTCACAAGATGGCTGCTGAAGCTCCAGGCTGGCATGCTCACATGGCATTAGCAAAAGGCCAGAAGGGCAAGTGACCCTTCTTAGCGTCCTTTTTTTTTTTTGAGGTGAAATTTATAAGACATAAAATTAACTATTTTAAAAGGTACAAGTTAGTGGTATATAGTACAGTCATAATGTTGTCCTATATCAAATTCCCAAGCATTTTTACTACCTTACAAGAAAACCCTTCTGTCCATTTTTAAGAAACCTTTTCCAAGGCTCAAAAGACATTTCCTCAAGTCCCCTCAAATCAACCCGAATTGAGTCATATGATCATTCTTATGACTTACCCAATTACACCACTTTTCTGATCTTTTTCACTGCTCCAAATGGACTGCTCTTCTGTTTTTCTATAAAAATTTTACTTAGAAATAGTAGTTATATTATCCATTTTTGAGACGCCTGGTTGCAATTGCATTGCCTGTTACGGAACTATTTTGAAGCTTGGTTTCAGGAGGTGCCTAGAAAGCCAAAATGGTACGGCTAACACCTGCACAAAACGTCATGCATGCTTCGTGCTGGAGGGTGCACTTCCCTTTCCGCCTTGTGTTATGGTGGCTTGTGAGAATGGCACATGGCCATTATCTGTCTGAGAACACCTCAGGTCCAGGGAGCAGTCCAGTCATCCCTGCAGCTCCCACCAGGATTAATGCCTGATTAAATTGGCACCTTCCCTCCAGTCTCTCCTGGGGTCAGGCCACCCCAAGTTGTTCCAGGTGACAGGGTGGGCCAGAGATACCCTTTGCAGGCAAGTAAAGGCGTTACCTGGGCAGAGCAGAGGTTGGAGACTTACTTCCTGTCTCAGAGATTCAGTCATTCCTTCTCCCCCACCCTCTTAAGAAACAAGGGCATTTTATTGAGTAGAAGAGAAACACTAAACTATGCAAAAATATACCAGATGTGGCAAAGAGCTAGACAGAAATTCCTGCAGAAGGGTGGGCAGCCAGACCTCCTCTTCTGCCTCAGCCTGGATCTCCATGCTCAGCTTTTTTGATCCAGTTTCACCTAAGGCCACATGGAGGAAAGCGGATCAAATCAATCCAACCATCTGGTCTATGCGCTGCATGTAGATGCTCTTTAAGGTCAGGGTGTAGCTCCTCTTGTCAGGGACATGACTGCATTTGGCGCTGGAGCTGATGATGTTTAACTTGTGAGATTTGTGAACACTTACTTTGCCTTCCCTCTTCAGAAAAGAATTCCTTCTAGGATGATTCCCGAAGATGTTTGTCTACAAATACATTGTATCCTTCAGTTGTAAATATGTATTTGGTTCCAGATTTGTGTACTGGATTCTCCTCATCAAATAGCAGATATAAGTGTTTACGGGTCTCACTGAGAAGGAAACTCTCCACCTGGTCGTCTCTGGGTGTGTCTATGGCGGGATGCAGTGTAGTGATGACGTGACACTCGGCTTTTGTGTACTTTTCCAGCCCTGTAGAATGTCTATTCCTACATGGACGTAGAAGAGATTGTTGGTTGCCTGGTAGAGGAGATATGTAGATTCACTAACTCCAGTCTCACTGGAGAGTAAGCTTGCCAGGGGCCTGTCGCTGGCAGCTAAAGCTCTCGGGAAGGGCCCCATATCATTACCACATAGCATATGGAGTAAAAGGCCTGGAGGCCAAGGGCATCTTCCCCATGTCCTATCAGAACCTTCAGTCCAGAGAAGGCCTGCAGAGTCAGTCCAAGTGTTTGTCGGCTGCCCAGGGAACATGTTCACATTGACGTAGAGGGGTGGGTCTCCTTCTCCTTCTATAGGCTTCCTGGCCTCTTCTTAAGTAGTTCTGAATACTTGATATGCAGCATTAAATATTCCCAGGTCTTCATTTTCTCCAAAAAGAATGGAAGATTTCAAGAGGTCCAGTTCAGCACCCAAGAAACTCTGCCAGCCTGAAAGTCCACGACATTGCCTAATAATCCTGTATCACTACTCCCGAGGTTCCAAAGGGCCTGTCTGGCCACCCACTCCAAAGTCCAATCCCCCAACAGTCTGCTGAGAATCCCAAATTCCACAGGAAGGGGAGCAGCTCCTGCTGTGCCTCTCATCACAGCCCTCAGAAGGAATGCCTGTCTTTAGATTCCCTCTGCACAGGGGAAACCCTGTCTGGGTTTTCAAGGCAGCAAGGAGGAGCAGAAGGCCCAGGTCATCAGCCAGCTGCAATAATTCATCATCATAACCCCTGTCACGTTACCAAAGGGCTGCTTGGAGTCAGTTATCCTGTGAGTGGAAAGGAGGCTTCCTAGGACTGTTATTGTGGCTCCAAAGGCTTGGCCGGTGCAATCTCTGTCCAATGAAACTGTGTTGACCACTAACTTGACTGCTTTCTGGAACTGGAATGAATTTCTCATTATTGCAAGTGCATGGGAGGCTTCCTCAGGAGCCAGTGAATAATCCCCAGGGCCATCGCTTATGTTCAGATTTGAAGGGTTCTCACGGTGAGGCCCTGGGCGGGGGCAGTGCGTGGCGTTGGGCTGGTTCTGGGAAGGGCATGCTGGCGGTAGTAGTGGTAGCCAAGGAATACGCCCTCCCCAAGTCGCATCTGGGCGCGCAGCTGCTGCGGAAGCCGCTGCTGCAGCGCTTCTTGTACAGCGCAACAAGCAGCCCCAGCGGCCTGGCCGCCCACCCCAGGCCTGAGCCGCAGAGCCTGCAGCCGACCCATCGCCGCCGCCCCCTTGGCTCCCAAGGCGAAGGCGCGGGTCCGTCGGGGGCCCGCAGGCGCTGGACACCAAAGCTGAACGGAAAGGGCTGGTAGAAGGGCTCCAGGCTGAAGACGAACCACAGCACTCCTTGGAGGGCAAGCCAGAGGAGTACCAGCCCCAGGACCAGCGCTCGCCACTGCCCAGTGTGCGGGCGCCGTGGACATTGGTTAAAGCGCGGGGAGGGCCTCCTCCGCAGATCCCGCACAGCTCACTTACCCTTTAGGGGACCCCGGTGGCACATCAGCCACCCGCCCGTTGCCCCCCACCTCCACTCCTTCGGGCAGTACTTCATTCATTTAACAAATACCGATGGAGGTCTTAATATGGCCCCGTGCACTGTGCTAGGCAGCAGACACGCACGGTGCTGCCTGGACCCTGCCTCCTGGGAGCCTAGGGTCCGTGTTAGTCAAATATTCTTCCAAATACATAAGTACACATTGTGGAAATGCTTTATATTTTCAAGATTGGGACTGGCCGAGTCCATTATCAGGAAAAACAACAGCAGTGATAATAATATTACTGTCAGACAACTGGAAACCCACAAGGAGCCCCGACGAAGGCCCTTTTAGTGTCCCTTCCAGGCTGCCTCAAAGTCCAACGCTCCTTCTTAACATACTTTGCATATTAATATTTTGCTAGCATCTGATTTGCAGGAATCTGTTTTCATAGCTGGGTGGGTATGTGATAAAGCATGTGCAGTAAAATAGTACATGTAGAACCTAGCCAGAGGTCAACAAAGTTTTACTTACAAGGCCAGATAGTAAATATTTTCTGCCTTACAAGTCATATACGGTCACTATCACGACAACTCAGCTCTGCAGTTGTATCATGAAAGCAGCCATAGACAGTTCGAAAATGACAGGGCCTGATTCCAGTAAGAATTTATTTATGGTCACCTCAATCTGAATTTCATATAAGTTTCATGTGTCACCAAATATCTTTTCTTCTTTGGATTTTTTTCCTTTCAACACTACAAAACATAAAAATCATTCTCTGCTTGCAAGTTTGTTTGCCCACCCCTAATCTACGTGATGAGAACATGGGTATTCTTTGAACTTTGGGGGATACTTGAAGATTTCACATATAATGTTGGGAAACTGTCCTTTCTAAGTCAGCGGCTTTTCTTCTCACCTTTTTTGGGGGGAAGCATTTTGTTATTTCTTAAAAACTTTTTGGCCATATTGAATGCATATAACTAGCTAAATTTGTCAACCTTCTCCTTTGGGGTTTGTGATCTTGTACTTTGAGAAGGAATCTTCCCTTACCCTGACATCACATATTCTCCTACAGTTTCTGTGACCCAGCGGATTGACCCGTGCGTGTGTGGGAGCTTGGGACGGAAGTGTACCATTTGCTTGGGGATGCCCAGCCACCTGCTGATCGGGAGTTCTTCTTTGTCACCTGCCTAGCTTCCCTGGAGGCGGGTCTGTGTCTGGCTGTTTCCCCGGTCCCTTTGCTGTCGCTGGGACTCTTTCTTCTCGTCCCTCAGCCTCTCCGCCTGCTCCCGTGGGCTCCTGAGGGGTGCCGTCAGCCTTCCTAGCTCCAGGAAGTGGTCCTTACGGTCCGCCCTGAGCTGGGCTCAGGTGTCTAGGTCTCCCATCTCTTCCAACTCCAGGGAAGGCCCTGGCTACATACCTCTTATCGTAATATCATTTGGATGCTTTATTAAGTTGACAAAGCGTCTGTCTTCACTTTGCTTTACCCAGGACCCCTCCCCACCAGGGGCAAGGGGGAGGAAAAGAAAGGGGATTGAGATGGAAAAGGAAAGTTTCAGTCACTCCCCAGAAGGAAGCAAGCAGGAAGGCCCCACACTTCCTGCCAGTCTCACAAAACCATGCAGAAGACCTGGCCCTCCCCACCGAGGGTCCCAAGCAAGCTGCTTTTCCAGAGCTCCAGGGCCCCATCTGTGAAGTGGAGGGACAGACCTGGGCTTCTTAGTTTTTAGGGCTCCCTAGTGTTTGTTCTTCACTGATTGAAACAGCTCCCCGTCCTCTTCCAGCCTCTAACCTCAGTCCCTGGCCTCCCAGGCTTTCTCAGACTTGAACTTCCCTCTTGAAGGCACAAAGCCAACCATGACAGCTGGCTCCCACCATGATGGCCTTGGCTGGTTTCCTGGCTTCTCTGCCACCCCTGTCCCCTTGAGTTCAAAGCCACCCCTCCACATCTTCTCCTCGCTCCTTGGCTACTCCAGACGCAGCCACATTGTTTTAGATTGCACCCACATACCCCAACTGCTCCCCCTGATGAGAGACCCTCAGGGCACACAGGCAGGGCCCTGGCAGTAAAGTATCCTGTGAACTTGGGCACAACCCTTCCCCTCTGTGAGCCTCTGTTTTCTCTGTTCTGGTAAAAGATTTTTACCCAGATGGTGTAAAATTCCAGGCCTCCAGCAGTCTTCACTGCACACCTGAGCATATAGCAGCCCACAGGTACATGGAAACCTTTTGTCTCCAGATAAGCTGACTTCCTGAAATCATCAGATATCGGGGAGGGGCCTGGGAGTTTCCAGGGCCTCCTGAACTAGTCTTGCCCAGCCTCTTTCTCACGTTGCTGCACTCCTGGCTTTATCTCTAAACTGGTGTTGTCTCAGCCCCCATGAATCTGGCAGAGCCTACCTGTGGCGTGATGAAGGAAGGCAGCCGCCTCCGTTGCCAGGGGCCCAGCTTTTGATCCTGTTCCCTTGGCCCTTCCATTTACTTAGGGGACAGGGTCATGGCCTCCCACCCAGTCCTTCAGAGCTGCCGGACTCCTCAAAACCCTGCTTTTCAATTGCAAAGAGATTATAGAAGGGGGCATCAATCACAGCCTGGTTGCTCACGGGAACTGCTTCCTGTCCCCCAACTAGCCCCTCTATCACCTGCTTCCTGCCTCCCCTGGGGCACCTGTCTGCTGTCATACCACTTCTCGGGGTATCCCTCACTGGGAAGGCCAGCCTTCGTCCTCTGGAAGACAGTGGGGTCAGGCGTCTGCTGTGGCAGGGTCTTCCTGCGTGATGGGGGACTGGACCCAGTTACCCTGTTCTTCAGTGAAATCAGGACTTGAGCCTTTATCACCGTTCTTTCTTAGAAGCAGCTGGACGGGTCAGGAAGTGGCTCTGGCAGTCCGGGTACAGACCCCAGGAGGCAGCTCTCCTGGAATGCCTGGCCAGACGCAGAGAGAAGGCTGCTCCTGGGGTTTTGTAAGATAAAACCTGGAGGAGTTATTGTGGTGTGACTAAGACAGACCTGGACTCAACTCCCTGTTCTGCACTTAACAAGTTCTGAGACTTTGGGGTAAGTCATTTAACAATTCTGAGCCTCAGTTACCCCATCTGCAAAGTGGAGATAAGAATACCTACCTTAGAGGGCTTCTGTGAGGGTCAAAAATCAGATCATGCCCGTAAAACAGTATCACTCATCACACTGGGAATGTTGGCCTCTTCTCTCCTGGTTTGTTTTGTCCAGGCTTAGGTAGGTACCCGGCAAGGGACAACAGGGAAGGAGTGCTTTTGAGGAAAAGAGGGGAGCTGCTCCATGCAGGGATGGGACTGCAGTGGCTGGGCCCCCGCATTGTGAGCATTCTCCCCCAGCTCTAAGAGGCAAGACCCCAGAAGGCACAAAGAGGCCAGGCCCTGGTTCAGGGCGGCTCACCTGGCAAAGGCCAGTGCCCTTCCTGTGTCCTAGAGGTGGAGAACATTCACAAGTCAGGGGCTATGGGGCTCACACGGTGCCGAATTTGGGGACTTGGTTCAGTCCTGAGCAACATGAAAACTCCACAACCTGAAGTTCCCTAGGGGGCGGGGGTGGGGCAGGGTAGCAAGAATAACTGCTGTAGAATTTTGCCACCCTGGGGTGATGGGGCCTCACACTCAGATTCAAGATAATGGAGGCAAATTGCATCTCTTGCACATTTGCACTTAGTCTCAGACCGCGCTAATGTGAAGTAGCCCTGGTGAAGAATTAGTGATGGGCCTAGTGTGAAGTCAACTTTTAGAAAATGGGAGCTGTGCTCAGTTTCCCCTCTTAAATTGGAGATCATCGCAGGGTTGCCGGGAGAGTTCAGGAAGCAGTTTACATCTTTTCAGTGCTTAGAATGGCCTGACCCCTAAGTGCTGTGGAAGTGTTCCCCATCCCATGCCATTGCTTAAGTCCAGTTCACCTCCTCCTGCACAGGTAGAGTCCAAAGGTGGAGAAATTGCTTTGCTGAGGTTAAAAGGTACATGCAGAGGGGACCTGTTGTCCCCATCACCACCATGTTGGCGTTGCCATTATTCTAGGTTAATCTAAGGGGTGTCATCAGTGAAGGTCAACAGCATCTTTGTGCAGCTGGCCACATGCCTAAGGGGCAGAAAGAATTAGGTGCAACTCAGGATGATTTTAAACAGGCTAAATTTGTCTTCCAAGATAGCCTTGGTTGGACCTCTTGTTGGCTGTAGGGAAGGATTCAGAGGTATTGTTCATTATTGCAGAGAGTTTTCTATGCCTGTGACACATGTCCCATCTGTCAGTACACAGAGGGCATAAGTGGCCCAGTCCAGGTGAAACCATGAATCAGCGTTAGGGTGAGACCTGGGATGACAAGGAGATGCAGGGGGGAGTAGGGGACCACCTTGGGTATGTGAACAAAGAAGCAGGAAAGCCCCAAAAGGCATGTGGGCAACATGGATACACAATGTGAGAAACATAAACCCTGGAGATTTGGGTCCACAAACAGCTTGAAGCCTAGAGGGGAGCGGGTGTGCAGGGCGGGGTCAGAGCTGCTGGGGGAGACACCAGGCTGGGGGGCACGCGGGGTGGGACCACAGAGGTGGACAGGATCAGCCCTTGGGAAATAGTCCTTGTTTTCTTCCAGCTTTGTGCTCTGGCCCACGGCATGGCTCAGGTGATGCAGCTAATTCTGCATCTCTTCGTAGCACCAACACTTTCCCAGCCCCCCAGTTTCAAAGGCACTTCTGTAAGACCTATTTCCAGGAAATCCTGCTCGGGCATTGCATTGCCCAACTTTGACTTGAGATCTCAGGCATTCAAAATGTAAGTATAATGGGAAGTCAGCATAAGGGGCCGGCTAGTGCCTTAGTCAAGTGAAGTCATTTTTAAATCTAATTATTGTCATTACTCTATAAAATAAGAGGATATCTTTTTTTGCTTTTTGGTTTTTATTACCTAAATGTTGGAAAGGCATAATCTTGGAGTCATCTGTGACCACCCTTCTGTCCTGCCCACACCCAACCCGCCAGCAGGCCCTGGCTGCTCTGCCCAGATTGGACTCGGGTTTGGTTAGGTGTTCGTTAAGAAAAATGGGCCAAATGCCACATACAAAATTAGGTATGAAAGTGAGTGTTATTTAGAATGAGGAATCACATTTTCAAAAGCTGACAGTGCAAACAGGACAAAATCCAGGAAAAAAATTGCATAATATCTAATAGTTACCTGCCTGACATATTGTAAGAGATTTTTTCCCCTATGTTCTGACATATTCTTTGATCCCTTCTTCATATGTCAACAACTTTTTGTTACCATTTTCTATGGGGAGAATAGGACAATTCTGGCTTCCCTTTAGATTGTCCATTGAATTTTATTTTTTACTGATCCTTTAGAGAAGTTTCTTTCAGCTTTGTCATTTCATCATTGTGAGGTCATTTAAATGTTAAGACTGTGGCCAAATTTGGGAACACCTCTATCAAATTTCCTTCATAGATGACCTGTCAATGTATTATATGTTCATAATTGCATGCACAGGATTGTCAGGTATATTCCAGATGGGAAAGGACTTCCATTTTGGCCAGACATGATGAGAAACAGATTTTCTACTTAGAAGTGTACACAGCTGATGACAAGAAGAATTTCCCTTAGACTAGGTTCTGGCTCTGTGCATTCAAACCTTCTTTCTCCTCCATAATCCACAGACAGAATCTGGTTTTATCAAAAACTTCCTACATGCTTACTTCTCTCACTTGACCACAGGCTGCAGCTAAAGCATCTTCATCGACCAATTGGGGAACCTGGGTACTAGGTGACACTCCTGCCAACTTGCTGGCTAACCTGAGCACACTGCACCGTCTCTATCAGAGGATTGCTTTTCAGCAAGGAGGGAAGAAAATCTCCCCCTTGGAGCTCTGAGCACAGAAGAGACTGGTGGAGGGAAGAGTTCTGGATGGAGGGACCTTGCCAGGGCCTGCCCACCAGCATCCTGGCCTGCCTAGGCGCCCTGGCGCTGCTCCAGCTGAAACGGCCACCATGACTGCCCCAGGAGCAGAGGTCCCTAGTGGGCAGCCACGGATCCAGAGCCTGATGCACCCCCTCCCTCCACCTCCACCCCCAAATTTTGGAGATTGATTTCTAGGCCTGTTCTTTTCTCTAAAAAAAGTAATAATAAGGCATTCTCACTTGGGGAAAAGATGATTAAATTTCAAATTACTCTGCCTGCCAGATAAGATTGAAATCTCTGGATCCAGGCAGGCCGGAGACCTGTTCTGCACACAGGAAGCTCTAGCAGCAGCTTATCTGCTACGTTGTGGGCGACTGAAATGGAGCCGTGAGTTTAAAAGAACATCAAGGGGCGGCAAACATGGTAATTAGGGCATTTGTTATACTGTAAGGAGCCTTCCAGAACATGGAAATTATGAACATTGTGATTATGATAGTGAACTCGGGGAGGGAAATCAAATCCATCCACCCCCTCGGCCCCCTCCTCCTCACATGAAAAGGCAGAGGGTGAATGAAAGAGGAACAAGAGGCCTTTCAGGGTCTTTGGGAGGGAGGAGTCACGGAAAGTTATTAAACACGTTAATAATGCAGAGAGTTGCAGCCTCGGCTTGGGTTTGTGGAGGCTTTGATCAAATCCAGCCTCTCGGCTGGGCCTGCTTCCCCAGGGGAAACCCGGCGAGGAAAACCACAGGCAGGGAAGGGCCCGGAGCCCGAGCTCAGATTTCAAAGCTGTGCCGAGGACACATTTTAACCGGCTGGTGCTTCTTTTCTTTTGAATGCCTTGAAGGGAGGACCCAGGGCTCTCTTTGCCATTCGGGCTTGTCACCACACTCATACTGGAAGCAGTGTGTGTGTGTGTGTGTGTGTGTGTGTGTGCGCGCGCGCGCGTGCAAGCATGTGTGGGCTAGAATGAGATCTAATGATGTGTGCACACTGTGAGTTACCTAAAGCCACTGGTGTGTGGCCTCCTAACTCATTCTAAAATGAAAACTAGGCCCCAAAAGGTAGCCACAGGACCACCGAGCTCAGAGTTGGGAAAGCTGTATCAAATCCTGCAGCCCCTCTGAGCTTAATCCACTTAGCTTCTTTGGGCCTCAGTTTACCCATCTGTACCATTTTTCTCGCTTCCTCGGGGAAGCCTTCCAACCACATGCCCTAGTTGAGGGCTGCATTTGGAATCCTGCACTCCCCTCTAGAGTGTTTATCTCTGCTTCCTCCCTTTGCTGCTCCCTGTTGTCTTCCCTGAGCAGCTCCAGGCCCCAGGAAGCCGGCCCTGAGCGCACCCTCAGTAAGTACTTGAGTGAGTCCCTAATCTCCAAAAGCTATACTTACTAAAAAAAATCTGTTTAGACTGGAGTATTCAGAAAGTTTGGATTAATGAATTGGTAAAAATAGTGAGTAATCAGCCCACTGATTATTAGCATGCACACAAAGTCATCTTCAGTTAGCTCGTCTCCACCCATACTCCACTGCGCACCGTATGAGGCCTTAATTCATGCCTGTGGGTGCTCTACCTGCTGGCCACCCTCCTGCTCCCCAAATAGGCAGCCCTGGGGTACCCCTCGGGCCCAGGGCTGCGCACAATGATATTGGTCAAGATTTCTGGACCCCCAGTAAAAGATTTGGTCAGACTCCAGAAGCACAGTCAGGATCATTTTGGGTGGAGAATTTTGGGGTCCCAGTTTCCAAAATTTGTTCTAGAAGGAGGGGGCCACCAGCTGGGATGGGCATGGTCCTCTGGTCCTGTGACCCCTTGCCTCTGGGGTGGGTCATGGCCAGAGGTGGCCTTGGGCCACACTGCCAAGGTCTAAGGACAGTGCACACGTGGGTGCACCCAGAAGAGCCCCAGCCCTTCCCAGCCCTCAGTCCATGAACTGGCCCTGGAGCCCAGGGCTCCCCTATTGGCCGGTCGCCCCTTTGGGTTCAGCATCGCCCCCACAAAGTTTCTCTTTTTAAAAGCACCTCTGTCCTGCTCCTCCTCCACCCTGCCTGCTCCCCATGCTGGGAGGGCAAAAGCCCCACTCCTAACACCGCAGTGGGACCAGACCCAGGCCCCTTTCTGGCCTGGCATGGGGCATGGACCTGGGGAAGATGGGAGGTCAGGTCAAAGACAAAACATGTGTGTTGCTTAACACCGACCTTGGCTCTGAGCAGTGTTTGGGGAGTGGCTTGGGGGTCAGGGCAGTAGAGCAACCTGAGCAGATGGGTCATAAAGGGAGCCAGGCATCTTCTGAGCTGGCAGCTTTGCCCAGAGCGGGGACCTCTTGCCCCCCAAGAGCCTGCTCTTGCCATGCTTGTGTGGATATATACATATATATATATATGTGTTTTTTTAAGTGCCCAGCACTTGACCCAGCACATAGGAGAGGCCCACTAAAGAGAGAAACACATAAATGTGAACATGAAGCCTGGGGCCAGCTCCCAGCATGCCTCATCCACACGCTGGTGTGTGTTTCTTCTTCTAGACAGGGCTTATGTTCCAAACCAGCCTGGCGTCTGCATGTGAGGGACCCTCAGTTGCAACCCAGTTTCCTGTTGTAAAGATAAAAGGCTATTTAAAAGTTTCCGTATTGCACTTAGGCTTGGATCAAAGGGTCCCGCTGGGACTGCTGTTTGAAACCTCAGTTCTCTTAGCGGGAAGCTCCCCAGCGCCAGACGGTCAACACTGACAGGGGCGAGGCACTGTACCTCTCTCTGCTGCATGTGGTAGGTGCTGCCCACCAGGGCTTACACACCCGGCAGCCCTGGCCGGCCCCCACTCCCTGGAGGCTGGCACTGACTTTGGCACAAGGTAGGAATTCATAAATGTGTGTTGACGGACTGTGTAACTGATGCACAAGGGCCTTCCACACCGCGTGGATCCTGTGGACTCCTCCTGGATCCACAGCACACACCCCTGATGAGCTGGTTGGAGGCTTGTCCATCCCACAGCCCGTAAGTAGTACAGACCCAGAGGGGAGGGTTTCTGAAGGCCAACGTGCTGATGTCACGGAGAGATGGCACCAGGACAGATGGCAGCAAAGAAGGACATGGTGACATTCAGCTCAGGAACATTAGTTATAAGCCACAGAATAGCTTTGGCCACTAGGAGAGGTAGGGTGCTTGTTGGAGGGGTGGCAGGGAGCTCACAGAAGAGAAACCAATCTGGAGGATGGAATGGGCGCCAAGCCAGTGTGTCCTGGGTCTCCAGGCTGTCGGAACTGCAGGTCACACCTTCCCTCGCCCTCTCACTCTCTTCCAAAGCCCCAGGAGGGTGGTAGCCTGGCTCAGCTCGGGGCGTGGGCCTGCTCCTAGCTGGGTGAGCTCCATCTCTCTTGAGAGCACCTCCAAGCCCATATCCAAAGGGAGAGCCTGGGATGCATCAGGCAAGAGGGTGTCTGCTGGGCGGCTAGGATATCAGCCTGGGCAGGACTTGGGAAGAAACTCTCCCTGGGGGCTTGGGGCCTCTCCGTTAACTGCCAATTGAATAAAAAGCATAAGCACCTCCCCCTGTTTGGTTTTATGAGCTACTGATGTGCAATTTCACCAATTGACACTTTGGGGACTGTTCAGGGCTGCTTACAGGCCATCTACACTTCCACATTAACAAAGGGGCTCCAAGATTGGTACAATTTTCATTATTTCACCTCCTCCAATTACGTTTTCTCTGCCTTCTCACTTCCTGGAAAATGAGAATGAATCATGCAGGTGGGTCATGGGTTTTGCCCACCCAAGCAGGCCACAGTGAAAACATTATAAACATTAAGCAGCCTTTGAGCTCCAGGTACCTCCTCTGTTACAGATGAATGCCTTGGGTCCCCTAAGTGCCACTTGTTAGAGCAGGAAAGAATGATACCCACATGAAAGAATTCCACATGAAATCTTAAACACTTATTTTTTAAAATGTAGTCCTTACAATGAGAAACTTCACTTTGCTGGAAATTGACATTCTGGAACCTTTCCTTGGTCTCTAGGCCAAAAGGCCCTCATGTTTAATCCTGCCAACTGAAACCCCAAACCATTTCTATTTAGTTGGCATTTTCTGACACCGCTGGGGTCTGGTGAATGGGTCCTAAACTCTTCTTTGTTCTTTCCATCAGGTCAAGAGTTGTCAGCAAAAGAGCCCTGGCCAGGGAGCAGGTGGATCTGATAACAAGGGTCAGCTTTGCCACCAAAAGCCGGGAGATCTCAGGCAGGTGACTTCAACAGTCTAAGCCTTCTGCCGCCACCCCTGCAGATGGGGCTGAACAAACAGTGGCCAGCCTGAGAGCGGAATGGATAGAAATGAGCTGGAGGTAGCACCGGGGCTGCTGAGAGAATTAAGTGAGATACCGTGTGTGAAAGCATCTGGCAGGGCTGCTGTCGAGAAGGCAGCAGGGAGGGTAATTGAAGGGACAGGTGGGGAGAAGGAAAAGAGGCCTGGTGATCCCTGCGTGCTGTGACAGGGTCCCACGTCCTACTGGGCGAGCCAGCTGCTGCCTGGGATTCCACAGTAAAGCATCCCCTTTGTAGCCAGAAACATTGATCCCTATTAAAATGTTAATTGTCTCCAAGGATTCTACTTGTTACCTTTTTTTCCACTGGTTTGCCATTGACTCCAGAGTGTGAGCGAGAGAGCTGAGCAGTGCATTTCGGGGGTGGAAAGTGGAGAAGGTGGCCTAGTCCCCAACACACCCATCTCTCTGCCCTTTTCTCCGCCCCTTCCCCACCCCCTGCGTTAGTCAGATGCCCTCCTCACCGCCATGGGCACCCACTGTACCCCTTCCCCACCCTCTGCTTTAGTCAGATGCTCTCCTCACAGCTGCTGGCACCCACTGCCCCCCTCCAGCTGCCCTGCCTTGGGTCTTGTCCTTCTTCCTGCTCGGAATCCCCCCTGGCTCCTTCCTGTCCCACTCTCCAAGCCCGGTTAGGACCAGACGTCCTCTACTCACACAGCTCCTCTCCTCTCCTCCCCCAGAATACCCTCAGCCCCACAAACATCAGCCCTCAACGAGGGACAGAAGTGTGGTGGGGTGATGGTTCTGGAAAGTCCTGCACGTGGCTAGCACTCTCTGGTTCCACAGGCAGCATACATGCAGTTGAGACGGTGTAGTGTGGATGATAGGATACAGTCTTTGGTGTCGGCTGACCTGGGCTCACGTGCCCAGTTCCATGGGACCGTGAGCACCGATCTCCTCCTCTGAGCCTTGGTCTCCTCCTCTGCAGGAGGGAGGAATCACCGTGAAGAGTAATGGCAGTGACGTATGTAAAGGGCCTGGCACACAATACAGTCCCAGGAATATTAGCTGTGTCCTCTATCTTGTCCTCCTCCTATTAATTTTCTAATAATTCTATGAAGTAGCCTGAGCAGTATCATCCCCATTAGTCAGATGGATAAGTTGAGGGCCAGGGAGGTAAGGAGACCTGCCCAAGTCCACAAGGCAGTGAAGGCCGTCCTGGGTCATCCGGTAACCAGGCTCATGCCCCAGGCAGCCCTTACCCAGCTCCTGCCAGGGTCTCAGTTTTCTGCTCTCACTCGGGAGGAGCTCTCTGGGCCAAATCAGCCAATTTGGAGGGATTGTGGTGACAGGAGAAACAGCTCAAAGGGTGCAAATCAACAGCCCCAAAGAGAAAGCTCTTCTCTGGGAATTATTTAAAGCGTGGCTTTCATTTCTATTTAGTAGGCATTTTCTAACAAGGTTCTCCCATGGTTTTTCTGGAGTGGAGTTAATCTCAGTTCCTGTACTGCAGCTGTTGACACTGAGGCTGACTACAAAGTGGGCAGCTGCCACCTTGGAGGGGTGGGAGCTTGGAGCAGAAGGAGGTCAGCACGGCAAGGCTCTGGGCTCCTTGTCTAACAAGTAGGGAAGCCAAGGCTGGAAGGGACCAGCTGGGGGCCTCTCTGCAAAGACCTGCACGTGCCCACTAGCCGGGAACTAATTTGGGCAGATGAGAGAGAAGGCAGGACAGAAAAGGAAAGCATGAATACCTGTGTTCGTTCCTACTGTCCTACACCAGAGCTCTGTGGCCCACCTCTCTGCTGGCCTGGGGACCCAGTGGGGGCTCCTCCAACACAGTCAGGAAGGGGGCAAGGGAGTCCCTCTTGAGCAAGTGCTGCTTCTTGCTGAGTTTTGGGGGGCAAGTCAGAGTTACCTAGAAATTCTCAGCCTGGGCGCAGTCAGCATTTGGATACCTCTTTGCTGTGGGTTGTCCTGTGCATTGTAGGTGTTCTGTGGGTTTCCTGACCTCCTCCATCTGGGTGCCAGGAGCACATCCCCTCCACCAAGTGGTGATAATCAAAATGTCTCTAGACGTTACCAAATGTCCCATGGGGAGCAAAATTGCCTCCCATTGAGAACCTTTAGAGGAAGAAAGGAGGAGCATCCCAGGTAAAGAGGAGGTTTGACACATTTGGGGCACCCTGCAGCTGCCACAATACAAGTTGGCATTCCCCTTAGGCCTCCTCTGGAAGTAGATGAGGCTGCAGACATGCTCAGGGCACTAAGGAAAGGCTTCGGATGCTTTGCTCAGGCTTTGACATTGTTGTGGAAGGTACTCTGCTCATCTGAGCCCCACCGTGGGCCTCAGGCTTCTTGCCCTGTCCACCTCTGAGCTGCAGTCTCAGCACGTGCGCTGGGGGTAGGGCCTCTCCGGGAATCACAGCTGGGGGGCCCACCTTTGCCTTTGGAGCTGTACAGATTGTCCCCAATCACACAGTGTCCCTTTCCTGACTCAGCTGGTATGAACTAAAAGCTGATTTGTCCTGGAGAGGATGCAGGGCGGGGCACAGAGGCGCTGACAAGCGTCCAGGCATGAGAAAGCTGAATGCACTCCTCCTTAGCCCAGCAGATGCCCTTTCTAATCAAAACATTGATTAGAAAGTCACCTGAATCAAACAGAGAAAGGACACAGATGCTTTGGAACCTCAACAAAAGATTAGCCATTGGAGCCCTTTAATTGAAGCCTGCCTGAGTATGTAGAATAATGTTCACTTTACAAGCGACCAGTCTGCCCAGGCAAAGTCCTTGCATAAAGAGTTACCTCATGTTTATCTGTACCTAATTCCCAGCCCAAATACACTTGACTATTTTGGTCTAGACCGCAGTTGATCATAACAAACAGCCGCCAAATCGCTCTCCTCTCCTATTTACGGATGGCAGCAGCTGCTGTATTTGCATGCACAGCTCCTTAGTATAAACATGACTCTGATTTCCTAACTTTCTTTGGGGAATTCCTCCTAGACACCCATGTTTATTTATGAAGCTGGCTTGGAAATACAGCAGGCACCACTGTACCTTCTGGGCTTTTAGTCGAGGTCAGCTGGGGAAAGCGGGCATTACCTGGGTGAAGGAGGAGAGAGAAGGTGAGTTAGCAAGCCCCTTCCCTACCTGAGGCATCAAGCCTAGCCCACATCCAGGAAAGGATCAGGTTGTCTTTCACAATGATTTCCAAGGTGCCGTTACTTCTGTGGTTACTTCATTTTGCTTTGGCTGCCAGGAGCTCTGAGGTAAATCAGATCTTATTCCAGGCTCCTGAAGAGTTCTTCCTACCAATTCTCTAAATGGCTCAGGAAACCTCTTTTTTATTTTACTTTTGGCTACTCTTTATGTTTTATATGTTTTAATAATGCAAACTGTCTCAAATACTCTCAGGAAGTAGGTGGGGGTGGAAGTCATAAGCAAATAAACCTCAAAGGCACCAAACATTTCCTCCCACCTCCATTAAAATGCAGCTATCTTATGTCTTTTTTGCTGATGCATTCTCTTTATTGGAGAGGTAATAAAATTACCCCCAGTAATGTTGAGACCAGGGAGGTCAGAGCTGGAATGGACCACAGGTCTCAGAAAAAGGAAGGGATTAACATTATTAACTGCCTATGTCCTTTACCTATATATACAACCCAGGGGTGAGAACACCAACATCCAAGAAAAAGAACAGGCTTTTTCAGGCTGCAACCACAGGCCACATCTCCCAGTCCCTCCTGGCCCCTCTTGACCTGGTGATCCTTGCATGATTGCCCTGCTGTGTCCCTAGGCTGATGGGCCCATGCCAGCCAGTTAACAGAGGCCTTTTCAAGCTAGCATCTTGTTTCAAAGAGGAGTTTCTACAGGCGGGAATGTCAACAGGAGATCTGAGATTTTAGTGGCCGAATTCACTATCTAGGTTCTGCAGTAGGGCAGAGCCTTCACAGTGACATCTGGACAGCTCAATGCTGGACTGCGTCACACTGGTCCTGGGCTGTGATGGGCAGAGCAGGTTGGGATAGAAGAGGCCCAGGTATTGAACCCAGCAGGAGAAGGCAGCAGCTCCTAAAATTCGGGCAAGATCAAGAGTCAAGCCCCAAGAGGGCATCACAGCGCCTCAAGCTGACATCTTGCCGTATCTTCTGTAAGATGCTTGGATTTAACCCCGAAGCAACTTGGCCATGTGTCTGTCCAGCCTCACCTTGAACATCTTCAGGGATAGAGAATTCATTCCCTTCAAAGTGTCTTGAACAAGATGAGGCAGGGGAGGAAAGGCAGGTGCTGAAAGTCCTGAGTCATGAGATCCTGGGCCCCAGAGGTCAAAGGGTGCAGGGAGGCAGCATTCAGGGGCTGTGTAATTCTGGAATGGAGGGAGTTCTTTCGGCCATCTTCTGGGAACCTGCAGATCCCATGGGAACTGGCAGGATCTGGGAGGATGCTCAGAGGCAGGTGGACTTCTGCTGAACTTGGGCCGCCTCCCTTGGGAGTCCGCTGCACAGGGCCTGGCCTGCCTCCAGAGATGAGAAAGGGATGCAGAGGCTGTAGCATGACGATTTGAGAGAGGCTGGGAAGTATGGTTGCTTTCTGTCCTATTACATCCTCTGTGCAAGGTGGATCTAAAATTAGGTTTTGGGGGAGGATGTGGTACGTGCCCTGATTTGTAAAGCTTGGTGATTCCCATGGTGTAAATACTCCCACCACGGATGATCTCAGTCTGCCAAGGCGACGTCACTGAATGCAACTGGGAAGAGAACCTGACAATCCTTTCGCAGGCTGGTCTCACCTCACTGCGTGAACGTGGCCTCATCTTAGTTGCTGCTCTGATTCTAACCTGCCCTCTGACTTCAGGACTTGGTTTTCTCATATACACAATGAGGTGGAAAAATCACTGTCTCCATATGCCCCACAGAGGTCATCAGGGAAAAAAACAAGTAGAAGGGCTTTGTTATTTTTTGAAGAACTCTTTGAAAAGAATAAAAGAGCTTTAAATTATGACCAATTTTGATTATCTGAGATAAAAAAATAAAAGGAAAAAAAAAGCACAATAAATAGGATTAACATAACAGAGAGACCTGGGTTTTGAATCTAAAACTTGAGTCCAAGTTTGTAGCCTGTGTGAACCACAGGTCTCGGTTTCCCCACCTGTGACATGTGGGTTCCACTTTACATACACCCTGGCAACCTGCTGGGGTGTGGGGAAACTGGGGTGATTTTAAAAAACCACATTTTCAAGAGTCCCACACACAGGAGAAGGAGGTGGTGTATTATTGTGGCAGAAATGACAAAAAAGGGCCAGCCCAACCATCAAAGGGACAATTTACACTCCAGAAAACTAATTCCTAATTATTCTTTTCAGTTCTAAAGAGACAGGGGCCCAGAAGAGAAGCCAGCAGCTCATCCTTCATGTGACTATTTAAGCCTGAACCATGAAGAGGAACAACTATACATACATAGGCTAGAATTTGAATACCTAATTTGATGAGGCATATAAATTGGCAGTTATTCAAATGAGTGCATTTGCATATATAGGGTTTAAGGCTACATGATAATTCCTTAATATTTTTTTTCCTTAGTGTGGAGTAAGGACATCAGATCTTTCTTCTTTTCAAGGGTTTTAGGAAGGGATTGAAAAGGCAGCTGAATGGAGCCCAGGCTCTGGGAGCAAAGGGTCTGGGTGTGGGGCGAGCACCCTGGGGTGCTGAGCAGCCCTTCTCTGGGGTGGTTGATGTGGCATCTGGTTGGCAGCTGGGCCAGCCTGGGCTCCTCCTCTGCTTCAGGGGTGGCAGAGGCTCTAGCTGGCTCCTCCAGATCTCAGGTAAACCCCCTTGAGCAGCAGCATCAGCATCCCCCGGGAACATTTTTATTAGAAATGCAGATTCTCGGGCCCACCCCAAATCTAGAGCACCCACCCTCTCAAGAGCATGTGCCTGGCAGAGGAGGCATCTGACAATGAATGCTTTCAACCAAGAGCTAAGGACTGTGGCAGGGGACCTACAAGGGCCTTTGGGACCGAGTTCCAGGGGAATTCTACCTGGAGCAGAGGGAGGGAAGGTTTCCTGAGGATGGTGGATGGAAGAAAGGCAGTCAGAGAAGAGAGCTTCAGCTTCACACTTACCCAGGAGACAAGGCTCAAGAGGCAAATGTGCGTCTAGAGGAAATAGGGAGTCTTTGAAAGGTGCTAAGCAGAGGAAGGTGATGATCAGATTTTTGTTCTGCGAAAGTCTTGCTGGCTGCTGAGTGGAGCCTGGGTTGGAAGTGAGTAAGGCTGCAGGGAGGGGTCCCAGAGGCAGTTAAGACAACCCGGGAAAGGCAGGCTAGTAGTCTGGGCCAGGCAGTGGCGATGGGATGGAGAAAATGGCTTTGAGAGCTTATTAGCAGATATGTCGCCTGAATAGGGTGGTCCTCTGAATAGTATGGTGGAAGGTGAGCTGTGGTGAGAGGGTGCCTCCCATGTCTGTCTTGGGCGTCTGGGAAGCTTATATGGTCTTTTCTAGAGCTAGGAAGCCCTGGGTTGGGATCCTGTTTACGGTTCTAGATTTGTGCCTCAGGACCAAGGTTCTACCTTAACAACCAGATTTGTGATTGTTGTTCTGGCTCTCAATGCAGGCAGCTGCATGATGTCACCCTCAACCTGGAGTGGATGTACCCAACAGGAAGGTGGGCTTCCATGAAGAGCAGGGATGGATACCCAAGTCAGTGAGGGAGGAAAGAGGCAGCCAGGATTGCTGATGCAACAGGAGGAAAAGGGAAGCTTTGGGGTCACGCAGGCAGATTCCTTAGAGAAGAGATGGCACCTAGATTGAGGTCAAGATGAAGGATCCAGGACTGAGATTCCCTAGGCTACACCAGGTAGAGCTGGTAGGCCCAAGAAGGCTATCAACAACCATTTGCTGACTCCTTAGAGCAGCCCATGAGTTCATCATGGATCCGGGTTCCTTTCGGCTGTCTGCTATGCCAGCCCCGAAGGGTGACCCTGTGTTCTTATTCACAAGATGGCTGCTGGAGCTCCATCTATCATGTCCATGTTCCAGACAGAAAGATTCTAGGAGGAAGGAAGGAAGGAAAGCCATCTGTAGCTAAGTTACCTCCCTCTAACCTCCTCCCTGGAGGTCCCAACCAGTGACTTCTACTTTTAACTTCTTTAGGGACCAACTGATAGCTTGGGATTTGCAGCTTTTTAGTTGGGCGCATTGCTTGCTACCCCTAAAATATAAGGATTCTGTTATAAAATGAGGAGAATGGATATTGGGTAGGCAACTAGAAATCTTTGTTGCCAAAGGAATAAACAGGAGAAATTATCATCCTTTTCCCATTAGATTTTCCTTTTTTTTAAAAAAAAATTTGTACACATTAGCAAATGAGGTCAAGTTATTAAGGAAAGCATGAGTATTGGGCAGAGATCATTTAGTTGCAACAACAGACAGAAAGCTACCTGACTGCCTTAAATACAACAGGGAATTTATTGTAAGGTACCATGGGGGCATCTGAGGCACCAAGGGCAGGAAGCTGGTGGGCCTGTGAGGAAAACCGACCCCTTTCCCTTTCTCGGGTTCTAATGGTCTCGGTTTCCAATTCTCTCACCTCATCTACTTCAAATCTCTCTCTCTCTCTCCCCCTCCCTTTGTCTGTCTCTGTCTGTCTGTCTGTCTCTGATTCTGATATTTGCTTTGCTTTTCTCTGTGTATGTAGCAGAAAATGGTCACCCTGCCTACCAATTCAAGAGCCCACAGAGACTACCTAAAGTCTCTATGACCCAATTCTAAAATCCCTGGGATATCATGAGATAGCTCAAGCGTGGGTCAGATGTCCACCCAGCCTGGTGCAGCAGGTGCAGCAGGGCAGGCCCCTGGGAGCTGGTCATCTGGGGAGCTTGCTGGGCAGCCAGACACTTAGGCCATTATGTCCCCACGAATACCTGAGGATAGCATTGCTCTTCTCACTGTCCTTTACACAACCCTAGCTTTCCTTCCAGGCGTGTGGGGAAAGCTTCCTTCGGACTCCCTCCAGTGTCTGTAGGGGCTGGCCTGTTTCCAGGAAGGCTCGGAGGCTCTAGGGCAGGCAACATATAAACTATTCTTGAGACTTGTTTCTACATTTATTTTCCTTTCCCCAAGACTAGAGAGTCAAAGACAGCTAAACCGTCCTTGGCTCTAGTGGCTCATAATCTGGGGATAAAGGATAGACATGTAAACCTGTGACTCCCAGTGAAATCAGACCTGGGGGTAGCATGCTGCATTATTTGCCCAGGTGGGATCTGAGCATGTTCAGTACTTGGGGAAGTAAGAGGAGTCCTCTTGACAGATTCTGGATGCACAAGCTGGGAACAAGAGCAAAAGTGGGGGACGCTGACTCTAGCCAATGGAAATGAACCTCAGCCGACAAATTTAAGAAAACTGACTGAGACATAGGGGATTCTAGCAAATCACATGACAGAATTAATATAAAAAAATAGCACTCAGACTTTAATTTCCCAACAGCTAAGAGTAAACAAAGCCTGATATTACCACAGCCAAGAAGAGGTCTGAGGCTTCTGCAGAAGGCCGGATAAACCAAGCCAAGTTCAGAAAGTGAATTTCATCTCGCAGAAGGGCCACTACATGCTCATCACCTTAGGATGATTTCTTAAAATTGAATTTGTCTGATAAGTAATAAATGCAAGTCATTTCAAATTATTTTAAAATATAATTAATTTCTGGTTAATTTTTCCAATAATCCAATTTTGTTACAAAAATTTCAGCACCACCACTGGCTTCATGACCAGCACCAGCTGGGACCAGAAGGCTAAGTAAGAGCTCCCAGCCTCCCAAGTGCCACACCATTTGTGGAAGCTTTGCAGAAGGAATGGTGGCCCTGTCTGCACACACTAAAATCATAATACACAGTGCTGGTGAAGTTGTGGTAAAACATACATCCTTAGCCACCTGGGCGGCCCCAGCATAAACTCCTCTGGGGAGAAATTTAACACTGTCTTCCAAGAACCATAAGAATGCTTTTTCCTTTAAACCCTGGGAATTTATCCCAAGGAAGTGGTACCTCACTACCACCAAAAGATAAAAGCTAAAAGATGTCTGTTATAAATAACTACATTTACTAAAGTAGAAAATCAGATGGGTGAGTTTTCTTACTTTTATGTTTGGGCTAAGCAGAAGGCATTCTCTCCCCTCCAGTGAGCAGAGTGGTTGGGAGCTGAGGTGCAAAAGGTCACAGAACTGGTGTGAACTGAATGCCAGCTTGTGCCCAGTGCTTCACCTTCCTGAGCTCAGTGATGCCCCCTCCACCTGGTAGGTGGGTAGCATCATCCCCTTACAGACTCACCATCCAAGTTCCTGGAATGGCAGAATTGATTTCCAGCCCAGTGTTTTTCAAAGAGCTGCAACACGCTCCATTATTCTTGGAAACCCTGCCCTTGGCATTGAGACATCCCATCTGGGCTTCCTCTCAGTTTTGAAAGGAGAGAATATAATATCATTTGACACCTTACCAAAGTGTATTTTACAAAAGAAAAAATCTCAAATTCAAACACAGAGAGATTTTTCCTTTCTTTCCCCCCTCCTTTTATTACACACTTTATTCTTTAAGAAGTTTGGACTTACTAATTACAGTGGTGGTAATTATAACCCACTTGTACTTGTGGTGAGCTCTCCTGAGGAGCTGAGAGTCCTTTGTAAATACAAGCTCATTAATTGTCCCAGCAGCTCTGCAGGTAGAAGGTGGCTACTGACCTCAAAGGCCAGGGTTGCAGAGCTGTCTGGGCTGGGGCTGCATGGGGCCCTCGGTGGGGACAGTCATTTGCTTGAGACACCAGAGGCTTCAAGGTCATCAAACTACGTTGGAGTTCCAAAAGCAGTGCCCTCAACCTAGCACTTCTCCCAGCCACACCCACAGGACGAGGCCAGACCCCAAGCGGGCACGCCTCGGCCTGGCCTCTGATGCTGACCTCTGCACCTTTTCTCATGCAGTGAGCCCTGTTTGGTATGCCCACCCTCCTCCTTTCCAGATTAGTTCCATCCTCCAGCTGAGGGTCTGCCTGGTTCTGCAGCATCTCTCTCCCTGATCTCAACCAAAATGTACAGTCCGAACCACTCATTTTGCAGGTAATTTCAAGCAGCGCAGCCCCTCCTCAGTTGCTGTCCTGTGTTGCAAGTGATTTTCTGATTCACTATTTGGCATCCCTTGAAAGCCTAGTCTGGTCTTCCTCTCAGCTGAGAGCCTCTTGAGAGAAGGAAGTATCTTTCCCATGTTTCTGGGACTTTCTGGGACTAGCACAGGCTGTGGTATACAGTAGAGAATCAATAAATGTTGACCGTGGGCAGATGGAGTCCTGAGCTGCTGTTGTCGGGGGAACCCCAGGGGAAGAGGTGGGCAGCACTGCTGCCTCCCCTGCTTCCGTCCATCCCATCAGGCCAGAGCTCTGAGCCAGGGGAGAACACGTCCTACCCTCCCAGTGCCTGATTTCCCATCCCCACAGTTGAGTTCAGCTGCCCTGTACCTCTCTCCTGCCAGGCCTGCCTGTAATAGCAAAACGTGCTCATCCTTCTCACCTTTGCTCACATGTGTCATTTTAGTGACATCTCACTGAACCCCTCCTTCCTCCATGAAGGCCCCACAACACACCTCCTTATGAAATGGTCTAAACTATGGCTTTGCCACTTCCTAGGTGCATAGCCTTGAAAAGGAGCCCACCTTCCCAAGCCTCTGGGCCCTCATCCTTCTATGGTAATGACATGCTAACTGCAAAGAATGTCAGGGAGAGCTCAGCGTCTTGCGTCTAATAGGCCATTGCTGCTCGTATTCTTGTCCTCTCCGCTGCACGGAGGGTGTGAGTGGGTACCTAATTCATCACTGGGATAGGGTGACCCCTGAATCTCTTGTTTTTAAAAAGTTTTTAAGTGACAGTGATACACAGCTACACTTGGGAAACCCAAGTCTAAATTAGACTTTCCTGTGAGAGGGGAGACCAGGTTCCAGAAAGTGCTGGCATAGTGAGCAAGGGCGTTTCCAAAGTCAACACCGTGAATAAGAGTTGGAGCAAAGGTGAGCCCAGAGCCCAGGATTTTCCCTGTCATCCAGCCAACAACATATCTGGTGTTCAAATCTCACCGAATACTTGGCAAGCCTGACTTTCTTTTTATTTTTCTTTCTTTAATTCTATTGACACTTATAAGGTATGATTGCATTCTTATAAAACTGTCATCACAGAGAAAGCAGAGTTTCCCTTAATGCCCATACTTTGCCCCTCCTCACTGACATCAGGTTTTCTATGTATCCTTCCAGAACTTTTTCTGTATGCTCAATTATTTTTTATTTTATTTTGAGGGTACTTGGAGAACTTTACAAAGATTGTGCCATACATTTACTATTATTCCTGAGGTAATGTTAAGCCTGACTTCTCTGTCTACATCAACTGATGGGCAAAGTTGTGGATTGGGGTGTGATCCTATTAGGCACAATCCTAATGCCCATATTGACACTCCATTTGGGAAATGCTGCTGAGCATCTGTTGAGGGCCAGGCCTTAGGCATTAATCAAAGTCCTGTGAATTACAATGAATTCCTTGTGCTTGGTTCCTGCCTGCATTTCTTCATTTCATCCATCAGGGTATCCTGAGTCCATGCTGATTACTTCATACAAAGTTAGATCTGTTACATTTATTGTGTTTTTCTGGTCACACTTCCAGTAACCTTATCAAAGAATTCTTATTTTAACATGGGCTTATTTTGTTTCAGCTGTTCTTTGTAAAGCCATCTTGAGCCCTGATGATATGCCATTTTCCAATTGCTGGTAAGTCGTGACTTTAATTGCTTATACTGCAATCCCTTCCTGGATCAACATCAGGCTCCCATGAGTACACAATATTTCCATTACTATTCAATTTTTCTGATCTCCACGGTCCTCCCGAGATCACTATCAGCTGTCTGATGATCTTGCAAGAAGCTGTCAGGATGCAGAGGTGTAGTTCATTGACCTTGGGAGACTGAACTAAGTTCAGGGTAGCTTAGGTATCTCCTCCCTCCATCGCAGATGTACCATCGACTCATAGCATTCTTTCCTTTCCTGGAAAGTTCACTTTCCTGACATGAGAAGAAAGCAGCAACAGAAAGCATTCATTTCCTTTGCATCCTCTGTCATCAGTGGGAAGGCCATAGGCGTCATGAATCAGACAGATCCTTGTTCAAATCCCAGCTCCACCGCTGGCCAGCTCTATGACCTGGAGGAAGTTGTTCAGCCTCACAAATCCTTGCTTTTCATTTCTGTAAAATGAGCAGGACTGGGAATGATGTACGTGCTCAGTGAATGATAGTTATAATTACCATTACCATCCCAAGTGGTTAAAGCAACCATTTCTTGGAATCAAGAAGGAAAACTTCTTTCCCAAGTTAAGCTACTCACCAAAGCAATCAACTGTTGCCTGCCTGGGTCCTCTGCTGATGTGACTGATGGGTAACAGATGGAGTTCTGCACTTCTGTAATAAACACCAAGAGGACATTGAAGAAACTCAGGGCACTTTGAGGTAGAGGGCAATTCTTCTCCTGAGTCTCACTGTGACAGCTGCTCTCCTGGTCCTGGATAAGAAAAGGCTATGATTGGTCTAGTGTGCCACGCTTAACCCGGTCCTCTTTCTGCTCTTCATGGAGAAGACACTGGCTAAAGCTCACCCCCAATACTGCTCTTATTCTCAGACTTGATGAAGTCTTTGTTATTAAAATTAGTCAAACTCCTTTACAAAGGAGAAACATGTAGCCCAGAGAAGGAGGCAATTTGATCAAGGTTCTCCAAACATTTAGTCATGGAGCTGGGGCTAGTACCCAGGAATCTGGGGGTGCTATATCTTCCTCTGGGCTCATTCTCCTCTGATCCAGTTTCTTCTAGCTGACAGGGAGCTTTCCTTAAGCCCAAAGGCTCAATGAAAACCAGTTTCCATCATTTGCTCCTACTCCTTCTCCTTCCTGCCCCAGCAGTGTACTGACCCACGCATCCAAAAATTCTATCTTTGCTGTGTGACCTTGGACAAGTTACTGTCCCTCTCTGGGCCTCTGACCAGTGAGGAAGCTTGGAATACCTAATCTTCAAATTCATTTCCACTCTGAGAGTCTCAGACTCTAGGCAGATGAGATCCATTTCTGCACCATTCCACCCTCAGGAATGGTTGATCCCCAGGCTCACTCCAACCCATAGTGACGGGTAAGCATTCCCTCCCAGCCTTGCATGCAGGTTTCATACCCCAATCTCTGAGCTTGAGGGATGTGCGGCAGGTGTGGGGGCCTCTTAATGCAGCGGTATGTGTACTGTGAGCTTATATTGCAGTCAACCAACTGCACCCTCCCCGATGCAGATGCAGTTTGTTGGAAAGACTCCAGTCTTGCTGGAGGTCTCTGAATGCACACCCCAGTTTCTTTCAAAGCCACCTGGGCTACTACTGGGGAGCCTCTGAAAGGCTGCTCTAGTACTGGGGCTCCCTTGGCATGGCCAGTATCAGGTCATTAGCTGTTAAGAGCCATATCTGGAGCCCCAAGCAGCATGTGCGCCTGCACACACACACACACACACACACACACACACACACACACACGCCCCAGCTCCCACTACACCTGAATCAGCATTTGGAAAGGAATTGAAGCAGCTCCCAGTAGCGCCCAAGTGACTCCCTGCCCCTGCAGCCACATCCTGCCAGCACCTCCCACACTCCCCTGGGGCCACACCTGCAGAAGGAAGATAAGGGAATCGGATTCTCCAGCAACACCAGAGGCGCAGTCCAAAGATCCAGAATATTTAGCTGTGTTTACCCGCAATAATCAGCTTCTCAAAGACATGTCGCTGGGCAGCTCCTGCTACACTGATTATGCTGCCTCATTTTTTTGGCCCCTGGGGGCAAACAGCTCTGATTAATATTTCACAACACAGTTTTTCTTCCCCCTCTTATTCCTTTCTTCATGTTGGTGCTTTTCTTTTTTCTTTTTTTCCTCCTCCTGAGTCCCTGAGAGCCTGATAGAGAGACACGGAATATTTTACCGTCTCTTGTGTCTGCCTGCTCCAGTAATCAGCGGACTCAATCACGCTTGCAGTGTTTTTATGAATTAATAACAGGCACTTTGGAGGGCTAGAGGGGGAGGCAGGAAATGCAATCTATGGAAGCTTAATGAGCGCCGTGGGGAACAGCTACCTCGCCGCCTCCAGCCCTGCCACACTGCGCTCTAAATCATCGTCTCAGAGATTACGCACTCACAGACCAGCCTCGACAGCTTGCATGGCGCTCCCGAGCGCCCCTCTGCCCCTGCCAGGTCCTCCCTGGAAGAGAGATCTGGGACAGGCAGCCTCCGCACATCTCCATTTTAATTTGGAAAAAGAGAGAGAGAGGATCTGGCTTTGCTGGAGAAGTTGTCCTGCCCTTGCACGCCCTTTGCATCTGCTGCTCTTGGACAAACTGGGTGAGAAGGGGGAAGGGGGGAAGGGACAGGGCGGATGGGCAGGTGGCCTCGGCAGGCCTCACAGGGAAGCCCACAGTCCAGAGCAGAGTCCCTGCATGGAGACCTTCGCTTGCAGGTCTAGAAACTTGATCTGGTTAGGGGACTCTGCAACTTGATTCTAAAGGACTGACTGATGCCAATCAAAGTCCCAGGGACTCAAACTGCGTGCTGGGAAATACCACTTTAAAAAATATATATGTATCTCCAGTCCATCATGGTCTGACGCATGACCAGCCCCAGTTCACACCACATGACACTCACCGCTTGAGTCTGACAATCCACAAGCTCCATCCAATGGACACGTGAGCCAGCCATGTGCTTGGATGTTAGGTCAATGCCAAATGGCCACAACATGTGTTCTAGACACTTGCTTCTATGACCTTGTATCCTGGTAACGAACAGTTCACAGACAGGCTCGGATCCTCAGACCACGCTTTGAGCAGAGCCGATCCAAACCTGCTTGCCACATTCTGTACTTGCAAAGGGAAATGTAACCACCAGGTAAACCAGGACTGGGTGCTCAGGGGAAGAGCAGCCTTCACCAGCAGGGCGGTAGGTAGTAGGATTCTAATCCTTAGAAATAATAAGTATGTTGATTCCTTCCTTCCTTCCTTCCCTTTTTTTATTTTGGCGTATGTCATACTTACAGAAAGTAGAAAGAAGAGTGCAATGAGCCTTTGTGCTCCCATCACTGAGCTTCAATCATTAAGTTGAATATTCATAACCTCATCTTCCCTGCAAGGACAGGTCTCCTGCTGCCACATGCCCTGTGCCCATGCTGCTGGGTCCACCTGGCCTCCCTCTTCGGTACTGCTGTGCAGCTCACCCGGTTCTGGAGGCCCAGGCTTCTCCCTGGCTTTACCCCTGCCCAGTCCTCCCTGAGGGCCACCCTGGTGCTTCAGGTGGGAGAGGTACTTCTGTCACCCGTGCACAGCCGATCAGCTGGGATTCCACTGCCTTAAATGACCAGTTTCATGCATTACATTCAGGTCCTCCTCATTCATTCTCATGTGGTGATTTCCAGGCTCCAGGAAGCAGGAAGGCGCGCGCCTGGGGAGCACTGGGCCCTCTCCCCGGAGCTGGAGGCACAGACTGTGACACTCACAAACTCACCTCCACAAGCAGCAACTACAAGCCATGGGAGCACTGTCAGATCTCCATGGGCACCTGGTGCCAGGCGCTGTGCTGGGCAGTGCAGCTGCAGGCAGGGAACACTTGTGTTTGCCCTGGATTGCTGGAGGGGGAACACTGATCACAGGGAGATGGTGAGTCACCCATCTTCTGTGACCCAGCTACTGGAGAGGAGACGTGGAGACAGCGAGTGGAGATGGAGAGGGGGAGACAGATAGAGAGGAACAGAGAGAAACCACACACACACCACTGAGACACACAGCGCAGGTTAGGGAGCCACAGACTCAGAGAAGCCTGGGATGGGGGCGGGTAGAAGACAAAGCCAGGGAGGGGTGTGTGGGGTGGGAGTGGGGGTGGGCGCAGAGACTTGGGTCCCACTGGGCTCTGTCAGGTAGGGCCCAGCAAGGTCTCAAGGCCCCATCTCACGTGCCTGTCTTATAGTTCTTAAGAATTTCCTAACCAGGCTAACACAAAACTATAAATCCAAATTAACAAAAAGCATCCCTGTATACTGGTGGGATGCTTCTCACAAGGAAGTACCGCTTTTTGCCAGAATTCCTCCCAAACCGTCAACTGCTGCAGTGCTTAGGCCTTTAACCAAAGCCAGGTTTTCTTGGGAGAGATGGGATTGCTGTTATTTATCATTTTGTTCCCCAAATGTGGCCCCAGACTAGCAGCCTTGGCATCACCCAGGAGTTTCTGGGAAATGCAGATTCTCAGGCCCCTGCCAGGCACCCTGAATCAGAATCTGCATTTTCACTCCATCCCCAGGTCATTCATAGGCACATTCAAGGGTCAGACACGCTGGTCAGTCACTCACTTGGGACCCCTTCCTGGAACAGCAACCTCTTCATCCCTTCCCCTCCCCCATCAGCCCCATCCACAGCCGCATGGCTGATCCGCTGCCATTCTGGAAGAGTCCATCTCTTCGGCCAGGCTCTCAAGGGCTTCACATTGATGTCTCCCAAACGCATTTTAGTGAAAATGTCTTAAAGATCTAAAAGCCTTTAACATCCCAGGGAAGGCATTTCTAATGATACAATTTCAGACCCTTGACAAGCCTTGACAAAAAAATAAAATATTTCTAGATCAGAAAAGAAGACTTCCTGACATTGCTTAAATTCTGTCATGTACTAACAACTGGTGTTTTGTACAGCATCTTAATTTTACAACATGTGTTTATTCCCTCTCTCTGTGAATGCTCCTAACCCCTGAGAGATCAGCAAGGCAGCTTTTAGGATCCCTAGTTTATGATGAGGAAGCTGTTGCTCAGAGAGGTTCAGAGACTTGCCTGTGGCCATCCAGCTGCAAAGGGGCAGAGGGAGTCATGGACTCCCAACTCAGGGCTCCTTCTGGACCTTTGTCCCTCCAGATCACAACTTACAGGACAATCCTGCCAGAAAGAGCTGTGTGCAGACCGAGGTTTATTTACTTCTTTTCAATAGAGTCCCATCTTAAAGGCACAAAAGTCAAACAATCAGTTCAGCACAAGTATTTTCCTTACGTGCTCAGCTCTAAACTAGGAGTGAGGCAGCAGGGATGAACATGCTTCAGCCCGTTTGGGGAGCTTGCATGTTAAGGGCCTCATTTTTTAAAACCCTTCAGTGAAACAGAAACATGTTCTTATCATAGCATCACCACAAAATGCATGGATTAATTTTTTCCCCCGTAAGAAAGAAAAAATGTATCTCCTCTTAAAAAGGAAGTAAAGAAACATCTCTCTTCCAGATGCCACCCCCATGCCCCAGACAACAGGTTTTTCCCATGATGCCTCTGGCTGCTTGTCGACTGAACCAGACATGGGCTCCTTCAGCGATGGGTTAGCACCTTTCAGAACTCTAACCAGCTTAAGTTTCTGGTGCAAAGTCTGACTTCTACACAAAACCTCTTTTTGTTTTTTTCAGCAACACATTTAAATAAGCTTTGCTCAAATTGGATTTAAGGTGGTTTCACTCCCCTCTGCTCTTCTAATCAAAACTTACCTTTTTTGAGACCCATTTTCTCTGGAGCCTCCCAGATGATATGAAGCTAATCTGTCAAACCACTTTGCATTTAAGAGGATTTAACCAATATTAGAATAATATTTTATTCCTCCCCAAGAAAATATGCCTTTCTAAACTCATCACTTCACTAATCCAGAATTTCAGAAAGTGTGTGTCTGCAAGAGCACTAGTAAGGGTGCTTGGTGAAAATATTTTGCTTGTCAATGGGGCTGGGAAATCTTGTATGCTACAATCCCACTTGGGATCGTTAGCATATTAAAGGCTCTGATAAGTCCTGTAGGTTAGAAAACTCTACATTTGTTGAAATCAGCATATCCCAAAGTTCTTTGGGTACAGAGTCTTTAAATGCTTTTTCATATCCTGGGAATCTAAGGCTCCACCCAACACCTTTGAGAAATTTTGTCAAAACCTAATGATGGGCTCCTCCCATGGGACTTCAGGTCTGCAAATAGGTGAGGCAGGACCTCCTCTGCCCCTCTAGTCACCCTGTGCCTATGACAATCCCCTCTGCCTCTCCTCAGAAGGCTCCAAAACTCATTTCTGTCTTCAACGGGCTCTGTGACTGTGGTCCAGTCACTCAGCCTCTCTGATACTCACCTGTGAAATGGGAGGACAACTCCTGCCCATTGTATCTCACACGGTGGAGGGGAGGTCCAGAAAGAAGATTCTAGAGTACCCCAATACATGTCACCCTGGTTTTCACAAGGACTCAAGAACAGCTGGTTCTTAACCAGGGAACAGTGGGCAGTGACTGGCTTTTCCTCCCAGAGTGGCTACTCCAGCCCCTGAAACTGGGTGATATGTATGTCTCCTCGTCTCTCCTACAGGGGCCCAAGCAGGAGCTGTAGCATTGCCCAGACACCGCCAGGGATCGTGCTTCATACTGGGTCTAGGAGGCAGATGGGTGCCAGGCTGTGGGAGAGAAAGGCTGTTGCCCCTTATGACATCTTTCCACCAAGATGTGGCCTCCCTCAAGCCACACCTGATGGCAATCTGCACTGACATGTGTCGTGCCTGTGTGCATGAAAGCTTGGTGGTAGAAATCCTGGGGGATTTATTTTTGTCACATACATACATACCTTGTGTGCAGTCAGATGGGGGTGGTGTTTATGTCTCAGTTCTCTTTCGCAAAGGAAAAAAAAGTACAGTGGAGCTATAAATGTGTACATCTTGAACAGTTGCCCTCATGTACTGTGTATATAACTCAGCTGCAAGAAATTTAAGCATAAACTGGAATTTTTGGAGATGGGATGGAGGAAAATTTGGCCATTGGCATCTCAATTATTTTTCTGCACCAAGTGCCAAAATCAGGCATTAAAATGCAACACCTCCACCCCCAGGAAAAAATAAAACAAAACACATACACATATATACAGCTTAATTTTCTCTGGGGAAAAGGTTGCTGTTGTTGATATGACATGTTTTTATAGCACAGATGCTGGCTCTTCAGCCCATTTTGGTCTTTTATATATAGTCAAATGTGAAATATCTGAGCAAACACACCCCGTAAGTTCAGAGCCCTTTCCTCAGCCTGGCTGTGAGCTTCCCTTATAGGAGAATCTGCCCTAGATTCCAAAGCAAAGTCTCCAGGAGTCAAGACTGCACAGCCTGGGTATGCTAACTGGCATAGAAACAGAAGGGTCTTGGGCACCTCAGAGTGGGTAGTTGGGAATATCTGTAAAAGATGAAGGTATGAAGGGGGCAGAGAGAGGGGTGGTGGCAGGGACAGTAGAGGGGATGGGAATGTGTCTGTACTATGGCTGTTGGGGAAATCAACAAGCTAAGGTGAAGTCCGTGCTGGAGAGGGCAATGGGATGGGTCAAGCATGCAGGTTTTAGAAGTAGCTGGACCTGAGTTTGAATTCTGGTGCAGGCAAGGTCCTTCCTGGAGAGCTCTTCCTCCTGGGAGCCCGTGCAGACATCACAGCGGCAGCCCAGCCCCGAATCCAGGAGATCCCCTGATGGTGGTCCCCATGGGTTTATTCTTGGGGCCCTCAGCTGTCACTTAGGATTCCTCCCTCCTTCCTAAATGGCTCAAAGGCCCTGGTGCTCCTTGCCCCAGTCCCTCCATCCACACTTGCCCTTTGGAAAGACTCTGTCTTCTCTACCTTCCCGGCAACACCCTTACAATGACCCCAGCTTGGGCTGGGGCACTGGCAAGATGCACTGGGGAAACAGGACAGGATCAGGCACAGTCCCCAAGCCAAAGAGGTACCCTCGAGGAGGAGGCAGGTGTGCAAACTACCCCCTCCTGTGAAGCCTAGTGGCCTGTGTACCACGTCTGAGGCTGACAGAGGGCTTGCATTTCCATCATGAGGGACGTTGCTGTCTCTTGTGCCCTCCTCCACGAAGCAGCATAGCCACTGTCTGGAAAGGTTGCCAGGCGTCCCCAGGAGGCCCTGGACTGCTTCACCTGCACCTACAAATGAGCCTGGCAGGTCCATGTGAAGTTGAAGGGCCGCGATCCTTGCAGGCTCCATGGCTTCCGACAAGCAACATTGCCTTTGTCTCCCACCACTGGCAGGCCCTACCCAGCCTGGCAGTCCCCACAGGGTCCCCTGCTGTCCAACTGTCTCTGTCCAGCACCCTGGCTAGAACTGGGAACCTCAGGATGTCAAGGCTTCATCACAGAGTGAAGGGGAGGATACTTTTTCATTATCATGTGGTAGAGATGCCCAGAGCAGGCCGCTTGGGCCTGGCAATCACACAGCTCAGCAAATCAGCCTCCCCAGCTGCCTCTGTGCCTCAAGTGTGCATTCTTGACGGGCTGGGCCAGGTGACCTGTCCTGGCATCACCCCAGCTGGCAGGTGGAGGATTTCTCTTTTTACCTGAGAGTCTTCCAGCAGACCTTGAACTTACAAATCGCAGCAACACCTGCCAATTGTGAGGCTTGCCTGCTACATGGCCCTACTGGCTGCCTGGTGCCCAGTAGGGTCTCAAGAATTGTGTGTCAGGTGGGCACCAAAGCATCACTATCTGATCTTAAGTGGGAAGGTAAACATATGGAGAATGGTGATTTTCTTTAAGTCCGTCAATGTTTATAACATAACATTTTTGAAGTTTGGAAACTGCCAAAAAAAGTAGGGACAAAAATGTAAAACTTAAATCAACTTCTAATCCCATTGCCCAAAGGCAGCTATTCATGATTTCTGTGTTTCCTTTCAGCGCTTGGGAAATTGGTTTTCGAGATCTTTCTGCAGAGGCTGCAGCAGCGATGTTCTGAGCCATGCAAACACACAAAAGAGAGCGCGGAGGAAAGATCCGAACCAGACTCACAGGCCTTGGGATGGACAGGAAGGAAGGGCTGAGTCCAGGCTGCCTCCTTCAGTCCTCAAAGACGAACTGAGGGTGGCAGGGAGCCTTCTGGAGGGTGAGAGGTCAGGAGAGAGAGGCAGGGAGCTTCTCAGGGTGTCAGTACCAGAGTCTGGGATTCCAGCTGTGGGACAACAGGAATAGGTGGGGTCCTGGGTGGGGTCAGGGAGGATGTGGGGGGCAGATGTGGGCTAGGATCTTCAACTCCCTGCTCTGTGGGAGCCAGGACAGATGGCCAGGAGCGTGGGAATCTTCTAATGGACGGTCTGAATGGCGGATGAATCCTGCTACGTCCGAGCGCATCATTTTCTTTCTCCCTCTTACATGCTTGGCGTCTCCCTGTCTGTCCCAGCCATCCGGACAGCCCTTCCGAGGTCTGCCATGCTATCTCTGTGAGTGCCCAGAGTGGCACTGCCATGTTGAGGGATTTGTCAGACCCTGAGGACCAGGTCCCTGACTACTTTGTGACCACAGGGAAGAAACTCATCAAAGCTGAGCTGGCATGGTTTGATGGGAGGGATGTCAGGGATCCCCACCCCTGCCCGAGGCCACCCTGCCTGTACCGCCACCAGTCAAGCACCGTAAGAGGCAGCATGATGGCCCGAGCACCAAGAGGGGAGTTAGGGTACAGGGTCCCAGTCCAGGATCTGTTTTCGACCCCCTGAATCAGGACTTGGAGAAGTCATTTCACACTCTGGGCTTACATTTTTCATTTAGTTAAAAAAGAAGAGGCTGGATATGAGGCAAACCAGAAAAGCAGGATCGGAGACGTGGTCCAGGAGTCTGAGGTGAGTCAGTTCCACGAGACACCAATGCGCTGAGCCCCCTTGCAGGAAGCGCTGCGCCCCTTTCCTCTTCGGATTGTCGAGTCACTGGGAGCAGCTGTTCTCGATCTGAGTGTGCGGGGAGGGCATCAGACCCCGCCTCACAGCCAAGCTGCCGGAGGGAAGGAGGGAGGGTGCTCAGAATCAGGCTGAACTCAGGAACAGAAAACAGATGGGGAAAATGAGGCTTGGAGTAAGGCTGAGAGTCGCAGCCCCAGGAGAGGCCCAGGGCTGTGCACTGGATCAAGTACTTCAATGCACCATTTATCCTCAAAAAAAACCCTGCAATGTGTTATTATCCCTATTTTATCCCTGAAGCCCTTTCAAGGCTCCGAGGGGGGAAGTGACGTACCCAAGGTCACACAGCAGGAGTCAGCTTTCTCTGACTCCATATTCCAGGCTCCTTCCAGATCTCTGCACTTTGGGAGCCAGAGGGGCGAAGGCCAGGGCTCCTGGACATGTGCATGGCCCCTACGCTCTTCCAACCTCTTCTATGTCAGCAGCACGGTGGACCCCAAAACTCTCACCAGGAGCTGAAATTGATCTGAAATTGCTATCCATGGAAGGGAATCCTTGGGCAGAGGAGTCATTTTCCCTTAGCAGGGGCAAGGGAAGAAATTAGTGGCTCCTTCAGTGGGGCAGGAAAAGCACACCACTAGTTGGTGACAGCCGGACGCAGTGGCCCTACGAGATGGGCAGGGGCAGTCCCCAGGACCACAGGTGACTGACGAGGCTCAGGACCCCACGCCTAGACTTGGCACTGGGACTGCAGAGCCCGCCTCTTATCACCCAATCCTTCCTACCTCCTCCTCGAGCTCCCACAACATTTTTCAACACCCCTTTAAAAATTAAGGGTGCAGCAGAGGTGGGGGCAGCTCCTGAAACAGATAAGAGGTAATTGCCTGCCTCTGACTCCCCTTGATGTGAAAATGGGATTGGAATGACTCACTCTGGTTGAAAGGTTAGTTGAAGGTTATTACAGGAAAATTGTTATTCATACATTTTTTTCTGTGCATCCGGATAACCTAAAAGATTAAATTCACAGAGTGCATAATGACCCATCAGGGCGGACAATGGTAGGGGCGTCCCCGGGGAGGGGAGATAAGGGAACAGAGACTTCTCTGAATAATTCATGCTCAGGCAGACAGGCACTAACAGATTACAAGAGGGTTTTCATTAGAAAGGAGAGGAGAGAAAGGCGTTTTGAAAGCAGCCGGGCATGTTTCTCAGTATCGCGGGCAGTGCTGGCTGTTTGCTGTGGCTTCAGTCAATATTGTCTGCACATCTGGGGGGCCCTGGGAAGGGGGCAGGTGGGGTGAGGAGCATTCCCGTTTGTCACAAGGCAGGCAGGTGACAGGCACCCCACTCCTGTGTGGGTCTGGGTTCCCTGTCTTCATCCTGAGTGTTGACACTCCCAAGAGGCTGAGGCAGGCTTATCTCGTGCAGCTCTGGGTGTATTTATAATGAAGATATGCTTATGGAAAATAGTGGCTCCTTGAGAATGTTGGGACAGATGCTTTCTTCGTGTCCCATCCGTGCCTATATGAATCACTGCATCTCGAGGTGCAGCCCAAAGTCAGCGCTGAAGGCTTTTCAGGACTGAGGGGGCAGGGCCAGAATGTCCTCCCAGACGGCCACACATCCTGTCTGTGACCCTGACTGCTGGTGTAACCTTGGGTAAGTCTAGACTCCTGCTTGCGCGGACCAGTCAGAAAATCAAGCACCCCCAAGCAGCAAAGCTGCCCGCCCTGGGACAGCGCTGGCTATGCCTGCAGCGGACTCGCCACCCAGACCCACTTCTTCCCCACACAGCCCAGTGCCCATGGCCAGTGCATTTGGCTTCCATGGACTCTGACATTCTCTGTGCAAAGCCACACAGGTAAATTGTGAACTTAAAGCAGGTGAATTCCATTCTCTCTCCACCTTAAGACTGACAGACACGTGAGGAATCTGCTGCCCAGACGGGCGGGATGAAGTTGAGGCGCAGGGCTGGGGCTGGGAGGCCGCACTCATCCTCTGTGGAGTCCACCTTGACCGCGTTAGTTGATCTCTTGGGCTGTCCTCCACTCTGACCTCCGAGGACCTGGAGTGCACTCGAGGTCAGAGTGGCCCCGTTTGAGGAGGCCGGGGACCTGGGGCACAGCATTCTGAGGCTTGTCTCACCCCAGCCTCCCTTCGCCTTACCTCCAGATGCAGAGCAAAAAAGGCCCAGGCCCCCATGTCCTGGGATCAGACCAGAACTTAGTGCCTGTGCCATCTCACCCAGTGTTCCTCACCGCTTGGTTTCCGGGTATCCAGTTTCCTCATTGTCACCACACAAGGGACCTAACAGTCACACTGACTTTAGCAAATGCTTTATGGCCTTGCTTCCTTGAGTTGAGGCCCAGGGATGGTGCTGAGGGCCTGCAGACCAGGGTACGCATCTCACTCTCGGCCAGGAGGACAAGTAAAGAGTCATGCCACACAGTGGGGCAGAAATGCGGAACACAAACACAAAGGGGGCTTTCACGGAGGGTGGCCTAGGGTCCCGGCTCTAGTCTCAGCACTGCCCCTGATAAACTGTTCTTGGGCTTGTCATTTCAGCCTCTGTGCCCCTGTGTCCCCCTCTGTAACAGGATGTCCAATGGCGATTCCCATGCTTAACTCATGGAGATGAATATAAACACGAACCGTTCCCAATTAAGCAGTTGTGGCGGTTACCGCTTATTCATCCATCACCAGCTCATGCCAAGCCCTGTGCAAAACACTTTCTATGGCTGATCTCTAATCATCCCAGCAGCCCCGAGAGGCAGGTAACATCATCCCCACTTTGCACAGGAGGAAACAGACTCAGAGAGGTTAAGTGACATGGCCCAGGTCACACAGACGGTAAGTGGAAGAGCCAGGATTGAGACCCAGCTGGGTCTCATTTCAAAGCAGGTGCCTCTCCGTCTTCCCTAAGGGTGCCAGGGTAACTCCTCAATCATTTCTGCTCAATGGCTGAAGGGGCTCTCAGTGCCACATTTGCAGAAAGGAAGCTGTTGATGCAAACAATGGGCTCCAAGGCCGGGAAGGCACGGCACCGTGCCACTCGGTGGAGAAATCAAGACACTGGCTTGGGCCTCTGGCAGACAGGGCTTCAACCCCTGCTGTGTTTCTCTGGGCACCTGGCATCTCAGCTCCCTCCTCTGTGGAATGGGATAGATAACTGCACCTGCTCCAGAGAGCTGTTGGAAGGCTCAAGGTGTGTGGGCAAGGCTGAGCCCAGTGCCTGGCTCTGGGCAACCAGGAGCTCATGCACGTGGGCACTTATTCCCAGGAAAAGGCAGACCTTCTGGGCTGTTTAGGGTTTTGCCCTCTTCCTGAGAGTTACGGTCTCTCATTTGTTCTTTGCTCATTTGTTCCTCTATGCATTCACTCATCGCCCTTTCCTGAGAGCTCCAGGCCCTGCCTGCCCTTGGGTGGGTGCTGTTCACACAGGACTTGCCCCCCGTGGCCTGTCCTCATGGAACTCTGAGCATAAGGTGGACACCGACACTCGGGCCAGCTTGGGCCTCTCCCTCCTTGATCCATCAAACCCCGAGTGGTGGGAGAAAGACCAGACAGGGTAAAGAGCCCAGCAAAGATGGCTTTGGGGAGTTCACGTGGCTTTAAACAGAAGGAATTCTGACAGCGCTTATTCCTCCTGAGTCTCAGGAAGAACACTGAGAGCTCAGTGTGCCCATCGTCATCCTAGGGTTGGCACAACTTTCCAGCTGAAAGAGATCTAGATCATCATTTGTCAAATGGGGCCGTGGAGACCAGGGTAGGGGGACTTGCTCAGTGGTCCCACGGTTCACAAACCACCAAGACCCAATCCCAGGACTCCTGACTCCCAGTCTTAGCGTTTTTGCTTCTATTCTATTACCCATCTCCAGCTTTGTCCAAAGGTGTGAGAAACTAGCAATCTTTGACTTAAGGGTTTGAATAATAGATTGTTTCTTCCATTTAACTATAGTTCACTGTTTACCTTTAGTTTGTGGAAGCTTATTTTAAGTAGGTATAGTGTCTGAGGCAGTTAACTGTGGATCATATGCTGTCATATGCAGTTGGTACTCAAGATAAAACAGCTGTTGTTTTAACCCTAATTAAATCCCAGCTCAAGTGATTAATTAGGCCCCTAATGCTGAGGATTTGAATATATGGATTCAGACTATTTCTTTCTCCTCTTCCTCCTCTCTGGTGCTTCCACAACTATGTAATGAGCAGTTTTTTTATGTCGGCCACTGAGTGGGCACATCTAGGGATCCAAAGACAATCACAGTTCTTGCCTGGAACAACCATATTTATTCTGTGGGGCAGGTGAGCGGGACAGGAGCAGGCAGGCATGGGCAGGATCCCACCGCCAGTCGTGTGTCCTCTGCCGCGGAGCAGCTTCTCCGAGCCTCCTTCAATTCTTCACCTTAGCAGTAGAAAGGGACTTGGAGAATCACATGACGCCTCACCTGATTTCATGCAAGACTCCCTGCAGATCTCTTGAAGAGAGGTAACATCTAGAAAAATCTGTAAAATGAAAATGAAAATTTTGGCAACTTGATTCTTTCCAACCCACTCCTATCTTCTGCCCAATTTAGCCAAGCACAGAGATAAGATGTCCATGCCTTGAAGCAGCAATCACACTTGGATGTTCCGTCAGTTCCTCAAAACAAAAGAATTAAAAATAAAGCTCATCTACATGCAATATTGTATCCTGATTGTGTCCTGGGATAGATAAAGGTATATACACACACACACACACACACACACAAAACCAAGGGCAAACTCCATTCTCCATTTTTATGCATCTCCCCAGCATGTCCCCTTTTCCTGATTTTCCACAGCTTTGTTTCAATCCTTTGCTGGGTCTCATCTCAAGTGTCACGTTAGCTTGCTAGGTCTTTCCCTTCCTGCAGTCTCCCCCCTTCCAAGCCACACTACAGTCTGCTGCAAAGTGCAAAATACTGCCCACGTGTCTCCAGCGCCTTTTGGGTGCACCCCAAGTTCCTCAGTTGGGAATCCAAAACAGAAATGAACAGCCTATTTATATTCAGTCATATAGATCGTCTCCACTCTTCCTTCAAGGCGTGATCTTATCAGATCCAAGTATCATAGCAAGGCATCTGGATGCAAAACATAGGAAATTTATCACTTTCACAATGAGCACCAGTATCAAGCCCAGCTCAAAGAAGTAACTTTTGAGAAAATCTGATGCAGATTAAAACCCAGTCTTTAAATGAGTGCATGTGAGGCTAGTAATATCTGAGCGAGATCCATGACTTGCAGCAGCGTCGATGTCCTGGTAGCCATGCTATACTATACTCATGCAGGATGTCACTTTTGGGGGTCAGGGTAATGAAGATCTCTCCACATTATTTCTCATAATGGCACGTGCATTTACAATTATCTCAAAATAAAAAATTAAGAAAAAACCCAAAAACTAGCAAACAAAAAATCTTCCCCATTGAAACACTTCCCCCTACAGTCCCCTATCAGTCCCCTCCTTTCCATTTTCCCATCATCATAACAAACCAGATGCCAGGATGAAAGGTGAGGATGTTTTCAGGAGAGGCCAGAGGGAAGAACCTGTCAAGGTGACATTAACCCTGACCTTGGAGGTTTATTATTAGGAGCTCCATTTAGGAATCACTCAGGCTTCTGAGGTCCTAGCACCTCGTGGAGGGTGCCAAGAGTCTGTGGACACTGGGAACATTGCCAGATGGGTCCTTGGATTTTTAACATCTTGATATCAAAGCTATTTATTGGCCCTACACATGCCTTTTAAATGTCCAACACTAATATACAAGAAGAATAGGCATGGTGGTCAGATACTGTCGGTGTGCACACAGCCCTTCCTTTAGGGGAACCAGCCCTCTCACACACGTGTGGCCCAGTAGGTGCCACAGTATGGTGCCCTGCCCTCTTGCTCCTCTGCAGTAGGCTCTGACTGGGGCTGGCCCTGGTTCCAGTGATCGGTTTAGACACGTGCCCAGGACCCAAGCTAGGCTAATCAGAGTCTTTGCAAGGTCTGGTTTGCTGGGGCTGCTTTTTGCCTGAGTCTCTGTCCAGAGGAATGTGAAGCTGGGGCTTCCGGCAGTCACCTTGCTTGACCACAGGGGAAACAGTAAGACTCAGGAGGAGTGAATGGCACCAGCACACAGAGGGCATCGGCTGAGAGGAGAAGGCGGGAAAAAGAGAGCCCTTATCAAGACTCCCAATTTCCGCTGGACACAGCCATGCCTACCCTGGCACCCCAGAACACTTCCCAGTTACAACACGCATTGACACGTCCTCTTTTAATATTTCAAGCCAGTCTGAACTGGAGTCTATCACACATAACTCAGAGATACCCTATAATACCCTGATTAAATAATTCTTTTACAGCCAACAAAAGAAAAGCCAAAGATTCCAGCTCTCCTGATCCTTCTACACCAAAGAGTCCTGTAGATTATCCAGAAAAGTAAATGTAGGATGCTACAGAACCATAAAATGCTTCTCCTGGAAAGTGAAGTCAAGGGTGCTACAGTCGAGGGGAGGTTGCAAGCAACCCCTAAATTCTGACATCAGCCCTTTACGCTTTCTCTAAATAACTCAGCACATTTAAGGCTAATTCTCCCCCAGTATTTTCTTTAGTTGAAGAATAAGTTGCTCTCCCTGCAACACGACCGTTTAGGATAGTTTGCTTGTTTGCCTTGAACTCTAATGCCCCAACATAGACACAGTCTTTTTGTTCAAAGGGACTGACCCTCAAGGATAACCCACAACCTCTTATTTTATTTTATTCTAGTTTTTACAATTCCAATAACTTCTCTGCAACAAGTTAGGTGGTGTCATATAGCCTTACCCACCCATAAGTCCCCAGCCCCTCCAGCTTCTGATAGGAAATTTTGGAGGTGAGGTTGCTTGACAAGGGATGGGTGCCTAATGTCAGCTAGACCAATCAGAACCCTTGTTCAGAACTGGGAATTTTATCCGGGAGACAGCATGAGTGAGGCACTATTCATGTATTTGTGCATTCAACAAGTGGCCTGCCTCCTGGGGCTTGGAGTCGTCCGTCACCATGTGGACCAAAGAGGAAGAGGGTCCCATTTGAACAGTAAGATGAGAACTAAAATCTTAGTAGGAACGAGAGATTGAAAGAGAGCAAATGGCTTCTTGTTCTGACCTGTTGCCTATGTCAGGAAGCCTGCTTTCCTTTGGATTCTGTTAGACATCCTGTGCCCTAAAAATAAATCTCCCCTTTCTCCTTTTAAGTTGAATCCAGATGGTTTCTGTCCCATACAACCGAAGAATCCTCTACAATTCATTCAGGTTCTTGCTAACCTGTAAATGTTTCCTCCATCCTTCTCTCCCTTGTCCTCTGTCCACATTCTCAATCCAATGTGTGATCTCTAACACATGCATATCATGCAGAATATCAAATATGGGTCAATGGATGTCACCATAGTAAAACAAGCAAAAGAAAAGCTCATACTTCTCAATGCTTGTTAGTAAAAGGAGACAATGTGGTCTTCCCCCTGCTGGTGGGGGGGTCGCGAAGGTCAGCCCGAGCTTTGGCGTGTGAACTTCTTGTTCCCACCCAATCAGTCAGCTGAAGTGAGAATGTTTTATTTAAGCAGACATGTGTCAGCCTCAGTTTGAAACAAAGACACTCTGCCAGCATGTACCATCACAAAAGCAGGACTGTGTGAGACATCTTTGCGAAGGCAGTGATTTTTTTTCTATTGCCAGGCACCGTTTTGGAAAGTTGCTATGGGAGGTTGGTTTGTACTTTCATGACATCTGAGACACATTCAAGGCTAATGCTTTTAAAAAACAAAGTGCTGGGAAGGTTTCAGGATGGGGGATGGGGGGATGAGGGGTGGGAGGTGAAATCAAATGACCCATTGAGGCCAAATTACCAGACTCACAGAGCATTTTTAGAAATACCATTCTGCCTGGGCCTAGGGCCACCACTCTTTCGCTTGCTCTACCAATTAATTATTGTGTTTTAACACTATCTCCAAAGATAATTGCCTGTCAGTGTATCAGTATGTAACACCTCGGGGTGAAGGATGCTTCCGCACTCCGTCTGTCAGCACTAATAAACACAGGGCGGCGAGAACCCACGTGCTTTCCTGTGATCAGCCAGGATCTGGAGCAACCCATCCTGCTCAGCAGAGATGCCATCTCCCCAGGTCCTTCCTGCCCCCCACCCTAGTTCCCCCTCCTGCCCCTCCCTCCCTTAGCACAGCACATGGTGGTGGGAGAGGCATGAACTGAGAGCAGAAACACATTCACCAGGGCTAGAAGAGTGCCTGACCACCCCCCTGATTTGGAGGATGACGTCTCCCCAACAGATCTGTGCTTGTTAGTTTAATTTTTAGGACTAGAGAATAAATAGCAAAGCAGGGGTGTTTTTTTTTGCTACCTATCTCATTGCCCTATCAAAAGAAAAGTTATAGACCAATAGCTTTGTAATTGCAGAGTTGTTAAAAAAATATTTTCAAAATAAATCATGGTTGGAGGGGTCTTTGGTATCTTTAAAGCAAAACAGAAGAGTGATGGAATGCTAGGATTGAAGCTATTTAGCTTTAAAGTGCACTGCAGTTAATATTTCAGTAGGGGAAAGAAAAAAAATCTCCATTTCAAATTAAATTGAACCCATTCGGTGAATGTATGAGCGTCATATGGAGTAAGTGTCAATTAAAGTGATCAGTAGTGGGTCTGGCACTGAGTTCTGGATTGTTCTGAGGTCTGTGTCCTCCATGTGGCTTGTTGAATGCTTTGGGGGAAATTGACACCGATCCACCAAGTGCGACCTGGGATTCTTCTGAGAAACAGATTCTCATCCAATACCTCCAAGTTAATTGGCATTTCATTCTCATTTAAATCTCTGTCACAACCTTTTATTTTATTTTTGTATTTCACTGGAAACTACAATTCCAATGTCTTCCCTGTAGCTTTTACGGAGCTCAGAGCAAATTAGGTGGTGTCATATAATCTCACCTGCGGATCGCGGAGTCCTCCAGCTTCTTTCGGGATTGGGGGGGATGAGGTTGCCTGTCAGGTGAGCTCTTAGCTGCACAATGGAGAGGTAATGGAATCACTAATGGCATTGAAATTGTCCTCCGAAGCCCAGTTTGCTTCCTGTCTCCTGGGTGAGTGGCTACCTTGGCACGCGGGACCTTCTCCGCCAGGAGAGGGAGGAAGCCCCTAACACGGGAGAGGAGGAGTCTGGAACAAATGGTCAAGGTGTGTGCAACTGTAATTAGGAGGTGGGTGCAGATCTGTAGCCTGGCCAATAGGAATGCTCACTAGGGTGTGTGCCCATGCTCATCCCAAAATGCTCCTGGGATGCCCATTAGGAGCCTCATTGTGGGCAAAGGAAGGCAGAGGGCTGTTGGTTCCACCTTTTTAGGGAACCCTCCTCAGAGAAGCCCCTGAATTCTTGGCCCTGATCCCCCTGGCTTCGTCTGCAGATGGCCTCAGTCTGAGGTGGAGGGCCCAACCTCTGCCAGTGCCTTGGACAAGCAATCCGATAGGGCCTGTGGTTTCCACATGCGCCTCGCCCACTCTGGTCCCCACCAAGTACCTCCTTCTTACTTTATTTGGACTTTCAGACCTTCACATAACCAAAGAATGTGTCTCTAGGAACCATGGGTTAGGACTGCTGTCCTTGGCAACTTACACTCCACGAACACAAGCCCGCACAGACAGCTTTACACACTGGTAACCCACCCCTCACCCTCCAAAGTGCTCTGGTCCTGTCGGAGCAGTTTTCCCGGCTTCATCAGTTTGTTGGAACACCAAAAGCCTGTGTACTTACCAGTGTTACTACAGATTTCTCTGGCTTATCACCTTCACCCACTGACACAGGAACCCCACCAAGGCATCTCCTCCCAGTCAGCATGCTTCTGGGAAGATTACAAGGAAGGTTTCCTGTGAATTCCCAGAAGTCCATCCTGTTGCCACCTGTAAGGATCAACCATGGCCACCCAGTTGCCACTGGGAATGACATTCACAGCCTGGCATCAAGGTTCCCCTGCTCTTGCAAGCCTTCTGTCACTGACAACCTCCATGGTGCCCCAGCAGGGGAGGAGCACCTGCTTCCTCTGCTCTGCAGGCCACTTTGCCAACGAGGCTTCCAAACAGCGCTGCTGGGGCCTCTGTGGAAACAGCTGCATCGGCTCCCTCCTGCCACCCTCACTTCCCAGCATTCAGACACGGCCAAGGATGGGCCAGGTAGAGGGCTCATGCTGTCTTTCTCTATGGCCCCTCATATCTGCTCCCACCTTCTCTGTACAGACCCCCACACCCTTCCCCCATTGCAAGAGTTCTCCCCAGGGATTTTGCCAACCCACCAATTCAGCACCCGCATGAGACATGGACCCCCAGCTGGAATCCTTGCCCCAAGTCCATGCCACATTTTGTAATTCTCCTGGCCAGTTGATAACAACTGGCAGGAGCCCTCCGGTGGCCTCATAGCCCTTCCAGTGCGCAGGGGTACTTATGGGTTCTCAGCACCACTGCCCTGTGAGAACCGTGATTTCACTGCCTTGAATTCAATCATGAAGTTGTTATTTGTCTTTTTCTTCTCATGTCTTTGAGCTGTTTGAGGGCAGAGCCCATGTCTTAAATAGTCTGTACTCTCCCAAGGATGCGGCACGTTCCCTGGTACAGAGCAGCTGTTCCGTGGTTATCAAGACTGAACAAGGGTCAACATGAGACATGTGAGATGAGATGGAACTTAACCTGGAAGCCCACAGGAGCCCCTGTGGAACTATATTCTTTAGATTCTGATTGAAGAAGTCTGGAAGAGGTGCCTGGAGGTAAGTACGTTTACTAAGCATCGAAGTTCTGATAAACACCATTGTTTGAAACCACTGGTCCAGAACTCAGATCCGGCTTCCGGCTCACATGAACGTTCCCAGGTGTGGGACGTGTGAGTCGCTTCTTTAGAATGGTCCAGGCATGGACTCTCTTTCCAGCTGTGTCCCCCTAGAGATCCCTGAGCATCTCCTTGTCCACGTTTCCTGTTTCAACTTCCCTTACGTAGTTCATACCACATCTGAAAGACGTTTTTCAGTCCCATCAAATCCCAGTGTGAGGTTTCCTCGGTTAGGCCGGTGCACCCCTGCCTTCCAGACCTAGAGAGATGCCAACCTTGCCTTACCAGGAAACCATCTGCCTGTAACTGCAAACTACCCAGTCAACACTGGCTTTGGCTACCGGGTGGCATGACTTCAGAGACTCAAACACCGGGACTGAGACAAAGCAGAAGCTTTCCCCCCACCACACCAAATCATGACTTTCCCCAACATGTAATTCACCATCCCACTTTGCCCCCTCTGGTCATGCTGGGCTCTGGTGGATGTCTGCCTGGCTTAACTCAGTCCAAAACTAAGGGACTTAAAAATTAATGAATGCCCTGAGTTTTTTTGTCCTACTCCCTTTCTGTCCCCTGATGGCATCCAGCGGACTTTTCAAAATTTTGTAATTAGCCATCCATTGAAAGATGACGGGAGGTTCCAGAAGAGATCTGTGACACAGCTGCAAGGGAAAAATGATTATGCATGTAACTTGGGTCTGACTTCAAACTGAGTGTCAATTTTGTATCCTCCTCTTCAATATCACTGTTCTTTTCCCATTAAAAAAGATTTTCAATTAGATCCCAATAAGGAAAACTAATACTCCCATAAAATGCATCATTAGCTAAGCCCTCTCTCAGTGTGAGAAGCCTGGCTCTAAACTAATAGAGCTGTGGAAATCTCCAGTAGGCAGATCTCAGCACAGAGTCAGGCTCTGGTGGGTGATGCCAGATCGTGACAGCCCCTGCAGCAGAGAAGGAGCACCAGTGGCGGCTGTGACAGCTGGGATGCTGGGCCTGTGGGGGAGGAAACAGTGGCGGCCATGGACGGGCCAAGGCACCTTGGCAGTCGCCCTTGGACATGGCAGTGGAACAGCAATGTGGTAGGGGGGCCTGGACTAATTTGTGAGCATGGAAGAGACGTCACCTGAGAACTCCCAGCAATACCAGAGGGGAGTGGGACACTTTCAGGGGCTGAGGGTCCTGCATCAGCAGGTGGGGGCAAAGAACCAGAAAGATCTGAGGTACTGCTTGCAATGGGATCTCATTGGTCTCCTGGAAAGATTTGGTTTATGACTTGGCAGAAGCATTGTGGGAAGAAAGGTTCATGGCAATCTTGTCTTATGAGTTTAAATACCAACTATATACTGATTACTCTCACATTTATATTTCCAGCTCAGACCTCTTTTCTGGACTTCAGTCTTATATACTCAAACACCCATTCGACATCTTGATGTCGATGTCCAACAGGCATCTCAAACTCAGCATACCCCAAGCACCTAATCTCTCCCTACCCAAAACTGTCTCCCCCCACAGCTGTCCCCAGCTGAGCTGATGGTCCTCCACCCTCCACTCACCCGGCCAAAAGCCTGGGAGATACCTTTGATGTGTCTCTTTTGTTCACAGCCCACATCCCGTAGTTCAGCAAACTGGAGCTTCTACTTTCAAATGGACCCAGATTCGGACCACTCCTTACTCCCCTGCTACCGCGCCGCTCCAAGCTGCATCAGCTCTCCCGCTACAACACGACAGACTTTTCCTGGAGGGTCTTCCTGCTCCCACTCTTGTCTCTTCACCATCTCTTTTTAACACACAACCAGAAGGTCTCTCTATAAAGAAAGTTAAATCGTGTCTCTGCTGAGAACCCTTCAATGGCCCCCTCCCAGTCAGAATCAAACCCCAAGTTCTTGCAATGGCCAAGGAAGCCCTGTGTGATCTGTAGTTTCCTAACTCCATCCTCAAGACTTCTCCTCAGACCTGCACCCAGCCCTGCTCCCGCCACGCTGGCCCCCACCCTGTCCTTACACACTCCTGCACGACTCAGTAGCTGTGTTCAACTGTTCTCTCTATCTAGAAAGTTCTGCTGGGTCAACTCCCTCATTTCATCATGTCCTTGCCCACGAGGCCGCCCTCTGCAGCCCACCCCTCCCACTGTCCTCTCAGCCTCCCACCCCCCAGCTTTACTCTTCGTTTCTTCTTAGCACTTAGTGCTTTTTAACAAATTGTGTAATAGTTATCATCTCTCTCCCTCCATTCTAATGTAATTTGCATGAGGGCATAAATCTCTGTTTTGTTCACAGATGTGCCTGGCATACAGATAATGTATAAGTACATGCTCAATATATGTTGACTGGCAAATGTTGAACGGAGGGTTTGGGAGCACTTATCAGATAGCAAAGAAGGTGCGCACCAAAGATGGTAGAAGAAACTGACATGAAGCCAGCAGTTCTTGGAAGTAAAATGCCCAGTGTGAAATTAAAAAGAAGGTTCTCTGAGAAAACCAAGATGGGTGGAGTCCATTGGATCTCTCAGTGCTTTAAGAAAGCTGAACAAAGACAATAATGATCATGAAAATTCCACTTTGCTTAATATAATTTCTTTCATTTGTAGTCAGGTCATCCCCATTGATTCTGTAAGATAGATTTGGAATCCCATTTTATAGTTAAGAAAACTGAGGCTCAGAGAGGTGAACAAACTCCCCTCATGTTCATAACCAGGAAGTGCCTGAGCCAACCAGGCCTGGCCGACTCCAAGCGCCGAGTTCCGTCCTCCCTACTTATCGCCGCGCCAGGCAGAGGAGAAGGGGCAGCACAGAGAGCCCCTCACCAGTCAGGCAGACGGATCCGGGCCTGTCCCTCCTCAGAAATGACCAGCTTGGACGGGCTCATTTGGAGACTGAGGTCATGCCAAGAGATGTCGACACATTTCTCTTCACAGCCTAGCTCCCCACACAAGCATGAAGACCTCATTCCCTGGGACTTGGCAGGACAGAATCTTCTCGCACCCGCACCCCCACCCCCCAGATTGTTCTCCCCCGTCCATCTTCCCCCACTGAAGCATGGCCCATTCCTCAAACCTGGGCTACCCAGCCTACTCAACTTCCATTTTTCCCACCTCTTTTAAAAGGATATAAAATCAATAGTGATCTGGGGACCAATTCTAGCATTTTAATCAGAACAATAGAATTGGAGGTCAAAGGGCTCTGTGTTGACAAGACAAAGACCACATTGAGGGCTGAAGGCAGCCAGCAGAAAGGAGCTATGACTGTGTCCAGCTTCATGGCAGCCAGACACAGAAGAGGTTATTCACCCAAACTAAGTTTGCAGAATTCTATAGTGTGCAATTTGGACCTTGTTAGAGTTGTTTTGTCTATTTCCGTGGACACTGGCCTGCCCTCTCCCTTGGCAGAGCCAAGAGGGCTTCCATAACTCATCTGAGATGTTCTACAGGGCCGTCCCACTTCTGGAGTTTATGCTCATTAGCAGACACAACTGGAAATTCTTGGGCTGTTGCAGAATGGGTCATTTGGGACCAAATTCCTATCTCTGAGTATGTTCACATGGTGGATTGTTGGAGCTGCCCTGGCTGGAGATGTGGATGTTGTCATTATGCCTCCGGCCCTGAAAAGGCCCAGCTAGAGACAGGTGGCCCGTTCTTAGATCACTGCAGCTGCAGGAGGTCTTAGGCAACGTCAAGTGAGCCATTCTTACTGGAGAACTCACGGCCCTAAGATGGGGGTCACAGAGCTGGAAGGCAAAGCCCCGGGCACATCCACAAAGCCCATCATCGAAGCCTTCGATGGTTGTTCCTGCACGTACTGTGATTGCCTTGGTCATGGCACCAGGCCATTTAGCAGGCAGCAAAGGCCATTGCAGACCTTGACATGCAGCTTTTGTGTGATTCTGCTTGGTGCTTTTTAATTTCGTGCACTCAGCAACCTCAGTCATTCATTCAACAAACATGTATTGAGCACCTGCCATTCCTACATTTACTGGGCGCTCTTTCATCAACAATAATATCTGACACTCACAGCGTTTTCGCTGTTCAGCAGGCACTGCTGCAAGCGTTTTATCCACACAAGCTAATTAAGCCTCGCTGTGACCCGGAGTAGATGAGCTGGTGGTAACATGTAAGAAAAGATGCCTGAAAATCAATGAAAGCCAGATGCTAAGTTCCCTGGTTTCCCGAGGGTTGCTTCACCGACATCCATAAGAAGTTAGTTGTGAAATTCCCATTTATACACACAACCTGATCATCCCCAGGGGACATCGCCAGTCTCTTCCCCTTTGTAAGCCCCCACCCCCCGACTCCCTCCTCATCCTCTGGGATCAAACATCGCCCGAAGGGAAAGAAACATTCTGTTGCTCACAAGCCTGCCGAGTGTCACAAGGACTGGACTACTGAACAGAGAGGTACTGCTCTTCTGAATACACAGCTGCGACCAAAGAGACCCACCTGCCCGTCCTGGGCAGACCTCTGGTCCCCAGTGACCTGGAAGCACTTCTCCGGGTCACTGCTGGGTCTCTGGCAGTGCCGCCGGCATTGGGGCTGCTCACCAGATGTCCTTGCGGACCCGTCTATGCCTGTATGCATGAATGAATGCATGGATGTTTGGAGGAGTGAATGGATGATTTTTTTAAAATTTCAGAGACACTGAGAAATTCCTGCTCATAATAATCCCCTTGGGCACTCTAAAATGCCACCTCCCCCATATGTCTAAAGTTGTACTACTGAATTTTGATCATCTTAGGTTGTACAGTCCAAAATGGTAGCTCGTGGCCATGCATGGCTACTTATATTTAAACATAAATTATAGAAATAAAATGAAAAATTCAGTTCCTCACTTGCACTACCTGCATTTCAAGTGTTCGAGAGCCACAGATGGGCAGTGATGGCCGCATTGAACAGCTGCAGATCCTTCAACACAGGAAGATCTACCGGATAGCACCCCTCTAAGGAACTACTTCTTAAGCCTTTTTTGGTTCAGAGACCAGTAACAAATCTGATAAAAGATGTGGATTTTCCCCCCAGGAAAAAAGTGTGAAAACATTGACTGTACCCACTCAGACCTTCCACAAACACATGTTAAGAGCACTTGCTTTAAGTTTAAATCTTTCTTAGAATTAAAATAATCCCTTCCAGAAACAGTGCATCCGGTGGTTATCAGTTGACGTGTGAATTTATCCAGTATGTGTGAATTTGCCAGATGCCCTCTGGAGCTCTGTCTGTCTGACTTGGAGCAAGAGGGAGAGGTGACAGCCCTAAGGATGTGGGTAACTGGGAAGGCAGGGAAAGGAGGCCTGGGGAGAAAGAGAGAGCATGTTGGTCCTGAAGATGCTTGTATATCATGCAGCAATTCAGGCAGCCAGTTGTCCTACACTTCACAGTTCATCACAAGCAAGATCCTGAGGACAGTCTAGCACGATGTAAGCATATAGTAAGTGCTCAATGCAAAAACTGTGGAATTTCTATCACAGGTATTGTGTTGGACATCCTGAGAGTACAAAGATGAATTAAACATGGTTCCTGTCCTCTAGGAGCTTAGAGTCTCCTTTTGGAAAGAATTATATGAACAGTAACAACAGATAATGATGGTTATCACTTATCAAACAAGGTATCTTGTTATATTTTATATATAGGTTATATATTTTTTCACATTTAATCATCCCGGCAACCCTGTGGGGTAGGCACCATTGTTATTCCCATTTCACAGAGGACAAAACTGAGGCTTCAAGATGCGAGTGACTGGCCCAGTGATGGAGCTGAATTCAGATCAGGTCTTCCTGACTCCAAGGCCAGTGTTTGTTTCATGAAATCAGGTTCTGACAGATCCCTGAGAGGAGCCCAGTCTGGGCACACAGATGCCCAGGTCAAGCAGCCCATGTCCCAGGACAGCCGGGCGGCTCTAGGTGTTTCAAGTTGTCCCAGGACGGGCTGCCCAGTGGGCCATTAAGAAAGCTGGTCAGTCCGGCCTCCACAAGCCCTGACTATCTGCAGTGCCCTCTGCCTAGGGAAGGAGGCCTCACACAGCCATGTGCCAGGTGATAGTGCCCTGGAAGGGCCCACCTGGACATCCATCCTGCCTGCCCTGCCAGTAGCCATAAGCTCCATCGATGGAGATGCCGAGCCAGCCTTCCCCAGACGGCCACGCAGTTCCTTTTCCCTGGAAGGTTCCATTTTCAGGCACGCCTCTGGACACACTCTAGTCAGAATGGAAGTAATACTCAATCTGAGAACACAGGCGCCCTCTTCCCATAATTCCCGAGCTCGACTCCTTTTGGCAGAGCTAAACCCCTTATATTATTGTTGACGGTTTTGCCAAACACACCATCTCTTTGAAGTCACACAGCCTTACGTGGCACAGGACTTCAGCCCCACCTCCCAGATGAGGACTTAATTCCCCTGCTCTGGTCAGAAAGGGGACAGGACGGGGATCAGGGCCAGGACGCCTACTGGCCTGCCTGCACCGTGAGGTTTCCATGGTCCTTCTTCTAGGGCGCTATGGGGGCCCGGAGGCAAAGGGCATGGAAAAAAGAGGAGGGCAGTGCCCAAGACAGACATCCTGGAGCCGCCAGGTCTGGAGAGTCACCTCTGCTGCCCTGTGGCTCCTCTGCCTCTCGTAGAGGGCCCGCCTGCCTCCCTCTGTCTGTGTGTGTCATACACACACACACACTCACCACCACCCACTATGCCACTGCAGGGCCTCCTGCCCTTCCCTGGCGCCACCCTGGCTCAGAGGAGGACCCTGACCTGCAGCCCTGGGTAGTGTGCAGCCCGCTACACACCCCCTCCAACCTCCCCCTTGCCTCTGGCACCCACCCTCACACACCTGGGTGGGGTCCTCCTCCCTGCCATTCAAAGCCTCACCTGCATGCTGGTCTGCCCTGTGAGCAGAGCCCACCCAAGAGGGCTGCTGAAAGGGCATAGAAGAGAGGCCACCTGCTGGAGAGGCCAGCGTGCTGCCCGCCACTCCCTACCTGGTAGCCCCTCAGGTGTCTATGCAGCAGGGGTGAGGAAGCAGGGCTCCCTCTGACAGTGCCCATCTTCTGCCAGGAAAGGGGGGCCTTGGCACCCCATGGCCCTGCCTGTTCTCTCACGAGGGGAGTCGGTGAGAGGCAGCCAACCCGGAGTGAGTCAGTGACTCCTGTCAAGTCACTTAACCTCTGGGAACTTGTTTCTCATCTGCAGAATGGAAATAATGCCTGGCAGGGGAGGCCTGAGGGCCAGAGTTGGTGATCACTTACAAGGGACTTCAGGAAGCATGTAGCTGTAAATAGAAAGCCTGCTCTTTCTCAAGGAAGAACACAAAATGTACCCACACTCTCAAACATACGCCCCCACAATTTTGATTTACGATCAAGGAGAGATTCTTTAAACCCTCAGTTGTGTTCCGAGGATAGCACTGGGGACACTGAAATCTCAGGTATGGCTTTCCCTCCGTGGAAGAATCTGGTCTTTTTGGAAGAGCAGAAGAGCATTCTCAAGGAGGGGGAGGACAATTCCAGAACCAGCTGTTGCTCATGCTGAAAGGAGACGTCCTCCGCCTCCTAGGCAGCCTGAGAGCGGGCGGGACCCTGGAAGCCACACTCCTGTCCATTTCAAAGCCAGGAAAAGGGGGGCCTCGAAGAATTCAGTGATTTGCCTAAGAGTAGGCAAATAGAGTGTGAGGGGCACGATCTACCAGACAGCACATGTGCCTGCTGCACTTGCACAGGCCTGCACTTCACCTCATCCCTCACTCGTGACAGGGAAGATACAGGCACGCGCGCACCTCTCTGGGCCATGCACAATGGGCTCTGGAGACAATGCAAACCCTATTTAACATGAGGCCATGCTCCAGGACGGCTACTGGAATATGAAGCGTATTAAGAATGCTGCTCTGGAGTCACGTGTGGGCCGCTGGCATCCCTGCTGTCATGTACTAGCTGCGTGACCTGAAGCAAGTTACAGTCTAAGCTCCTTCCCTGTAAGTGAGCCTTGAAACAGTACTTGCTTGTTGAGGATTGAAATGGGAAAATGATTCCACAGAGGGCTCAGCCCTTTTCTGGGCAATAGCTCGGACTGTTCCCTCCGAAGGAAGAGAATAGAGGGCTCGCCCCACAGTCCGCTAGGCTCCCTGCAAGGACAGAAGAGGGCCTTGGCCATAAGGGCAGTATTGCGCTAAGTGCTTTCAGTACTTGTCTCATTTCCCTGAACAATAACACCATGGGGTCCCTATAGTTAACTTCATCATAGAGGGAGATGGAGGCCCAGAGAGGGTAAGCAACTTGCCTCAGGTCCTACAGCCAGTAGTGGTAGTGCAGAAATCTGAACCCAGGTCTGTTTGCCTCTAAGGCACAAAGGCCTCCTTCTATTCTACACTGTGTCTCTAGGAAGTTTCAGCTCGTCTGCTGGCAGAGATGGTTCATGGAATAGATCTGCAGGTCACATACCTGTCCTCTCCAATGAGGAACTTGGCTGAATTTTTCGGCCTGCCTCACAGCCCGGAGACCTGGCACAATGGGCGCTGCCGCACACCTGGGAGGGGCAGTGGCTGTGCTCTGATCCGCAGCCTAGTGCCACTGTCAGCTGGACCGGCCCGCCTGCAGAGTGGCCCACACCCAGGACCACGAGGACGGTGAGGAGGCTACCAGCCTCCGTCCCTACAGACCATCCCGGTGTCATCTTGTGGTGTGAGCTTAGGGACTCTAGCTTACAGCCCCTCAGCCAGTGCCAGACCAAACTGACTCAGTGTTTCACAGGGGCTGTCCCAGACAGGGTGGTCTCTCAGCACTCTTCAATTATTTTCTAAGGTCTGCCTGGACTGAGGCTTCCTCTTAATCCAGAAAAACAGGTTTGGGGCAGGGGGGTGGCGATATGTTGATTGCCAACATTCCTGAAGCCTGAGACAAATCTTCCCTAGAAGTGGTGACAGGTGTCGAGAAGGAACAAGGACTGTGCTGTCCGGAGCTGTCCCCTGGCTTTGCTGCTCCCAGATGAGTGACCTGGGCATGTCAGGGTGTACTTCTGGACAACAGTCTTACCACCTGTGTAATGGGAGTGATGGGGCCTGCCTTGCAAGGATAATCTGAGAGTTAATGAAACTGTGCATGGCAAGATGCTCAGGACATGACCCGCCACATAGTCGGTGCTCAGACACTGTGGGTTCCTGCCCCCTTCCCGGAAGGATGGTACTGGGATGATAAGGTTTCTCAAGGATACTGGCTGCCCCACAATCCTGACGCCCTCCCTGCCCCTTGCCTTGCTCTCTGCCCTGAAATGGGCTTTACTACTGCTCCCCACCCCGCTGCACACACAAACCCACAAGAACCATTCCATGGAGGTTCAGAACTGAAGAACGTCTAATCTCAGCCATGATCTAAGCCTCAATATATTTGCCCTTTTTTTTTAAATTTTAATTTCATTTCGCCTGGCTCCCGTTCTAAAATTACCAACCCTCGATATACAAGCATGTGCATTATGATTTTGCCTTATTCAATCTTCCATAATACAGTGAGTGCTTGAATAATGGAAAGGGGAAAACCGGATGCTTCATGTGATGCTCTGAGCCTGCAAAAGCTCTGCCTGCTGCCAGAAAGGGTCTTTGTGTAGAAATTGATCATTTTCTTTCAGAGTGCTGGAATTAGGGAAGGGCTGCAGGAAGGCACAGGTCAGCTACTTTTCCTTCTCTGAATACCAGGAACCTTTATTTCAGATGAAATTTTTCTGTGGCCCCGTAGATCATGACCCCTGATATATTTCATGCATCTGTTACAAGAGGAACCAACACCCTAGCCCACCCAGAGGTTTGCCATCTGCAGGGAGGCTCTTAGTCCTCCTCACACCTCCTTTCTGCTTTAAGAGGTTAGTGTGGGGCACTCGGCAAGGGAAAGGCAGGAGCTCCTAAGTTTCTACTACCTTCTGTGGAGTCAAAGGACTCACCAGGGACAGTGCCTCAGCTGTTTGGAGGCAGCAGAGGTAATGCAGCAATTTCCTGTGCCCGGGCTATCCTCTGAGGATGGCTTGCAAGTATAAGGGGGAATAAAAGGAAATGGGTACCACTCTGCTCTCTCTCCAGATGGCAGGTAACGTATCTAGGGAAAGGTTTTCCTACCTTCCAGTGGGTCTGAACCCTGATGTCTCCCTGGAGATCACTGTTGGTCCCTGAGAGAGAGAGAGAGAGAGAGAGAGAGAGAGAGAGAGAGAGAGAGAGAGAGAGTATGTGTATACACTCTGCATGGTCTACTTTGGAGTACCGGGGCCCCTCTGGACTTTCCTACTGTCCCCAACCCCTCCACTCAAATTCAGTTCAGTATCTTTTCGAAATTGGATTCCTCAGGCTTTAGGAAAGCCATGACTGGAGAATCTGATGTCCCTCTGACCATCTGTTGAAAGGGGCTTTGTCCTTAAGCAAGTCCAGCTCTTATGGGTAAGAGATGGGGTTCCCCTAAAGGGTACTGGAGAGTCACCCCCAGAGATTTTTTTAGAAGAGAAGCATTCCTAGAGAAGAAGGATGGCACTGGGGCTCCGGTAACTAGGAGATGAGGCCTAGGAGCCCCATGTGTGCCCTACCGGCTGAGAGTCAACCCCTTTATTGCTGTTGTCATTTTCTCTTGATGGGAAGTGTCACATTGACACTATGGCTCCCATTTTTTCCCCTATACTCCAATTCCTTTCAGGTTTCCACCAACCCTCTTTACTGCCTTGGCGGAATTCAGGGGTGCCAGGGTGCCAGGGTGCCAGGAAGTGTGGCTCCCTCTCCACGAAGGCCACGGCACTAGCAGCAGTGTAACAGGAGGATAGAGGCTCTGGGGTTGCCGGCCGTGACCACCACAGACACGGAGAGAATGGCCTCCCTGCAGAGACCCAGGAACAGGTGCCCAGTGATGCCCTTCCCCATGTGCACCCCAGGAAGGCGGGCCTCCAGGGGCATGAGGGAGTCTTCAGTGCACAGCAATGTCAATGGCATTTTGTTGCAAGCATAGAGACAAGTCTTTAGATTTTTTTTTTTCAATCAAAATTCTCCACTCTTTCTTTTGTTTGGCTCAAAATAGAAATTTGTGGGCAGTGTACTCACTCATTCAACAAAGATTTACTAAGAACCTACTATGTGCTTGCACTGTTCTAGGCTTCTGTGAGATAGAGTCGACATTGGAAATTCTAACCCAGAGTCCCTACTTTTGGGGGGAGCTTTTCCAATTTGTTTTAGAATCACATAATTTAATCAAATATTAGCTGATCCAAAAATTGATAGCCATTTGTGATGGCTTATGTTCTCTGGGGAACCCTAATACATTATTCACTCCATGCTTACACACCTGTACTGCCTCTAAGCCATTCTAACTACTGAAGTTAGTGATGAATTCTGCCCCATGGTAATTTATATTATCTAAACTACACCAGAACTTTCATCACTCTTCTCTGGCACTGTCTCTCATAAGTGTGTTTCCTAGATCTGCTCACTTTTTGCCTAAACATCCCCAGTTTAACTACTACATACTAGTGCATGTGGCTTTCAGGCATTTACCCTGTGTCTCTCATCATATGATTCCCTTTACAACATTCTTTCTAGTTCAGTTGTTCCAAACTCTATATATTAGGCTTCTAGGAGCCTTCTTCCAAGGGTTCTCTGAATCTTTCAGTACTGTATTCCTTAGGATTAGAGTCAGCTACACACAGTGAAAAAACCCAAAGAGCAGTGCTGCAAAACAAGATCAACATTTCTTATTTTCTCACATAAAAGAAGTATGAGAGACACAGTTTGGAACTGAGATGGAAGCTCTATGATTATATCAGAAACGGAAACTCCTATCTTTCTTCTCTGGCATTTTCAGAATGTGGCTTCTGTCTTTATGGTCCAAAATGGCTGCTGAAATTCCAGCCATCACATCTATGTTCCAGATGACAGAAAAAGGGGAAAGTAAGCCATTTACCCCCTCTCTTTTAAGGTGATATTCTAGAAGTGCCACCTGGTGCTTTCATCAGTCAGAACCTGGCCATGTGATCAAGAAGAGCCCAGTCCAAGAGGGGATTTTATCCTGCCTTTTATCCTGGCTGGAACACAGTCAGCCAAAACGTGGAATTCTGTTAACTAAGAGGGGGACAATGGATATTTAGTAATTGATTAGGAATCTCTGCCATAAGCCCCAAGCTTGCATTGGAGAAATGTCATTAAGGAGATAGGAGGGAGGGAGGTTGGAACATTTCTTTTAACATCATAAACAGGCCTTCCCCACAAAGGACGGGAACCATGATGTCATGTTAAAATATTTCTCTTAAAGGGCAGAGTCCAGAGCATAAACAATACGCCTGAGGTGCTCTGATATACTGGGAAGTGGACACTTTTGTTCCATCTCTCTAGAATGTGCCTCTTCTGAGAAACACACCTTGCTTAAGTCTGGTTGGAATGCAGCCCTTCCCACCCGCCCCATCCCCCCACCACTGCCGGCAGGTGACTCAGCCCCTCCAACCTTCCTTTTCCTTCCTCTCCTGCCAGTAGAAGGCAACAATCCTGGGGAAGTGTGTCCCTCCCCAGGCCCAAGGAGTGACAGGGGCAGGGTCAAGTACAAAGGCTGTGTCCTCTAGGCTAGTTTTCATCTTGTTATCAGCCCGACTGGACAGGAGCAGTTATTTCTAGGCCCGCTCAGCCCCCCACCCCCCACACTGTCAAGTGGCAAAGGCCAGTTGCAGGGCAATAGGCAGCATGTGACTTTTCTGCAATAAAGTCAAGAGGAAGAACAAGAAGACGGCAGTCCAAGCACCGCTGGCTGCCTCATCTGCGGGACACTGCGCTGAGAGCTGAAGACCTGCTGGTGAACCAGCCCGAGCTGAACTGAATGTGCACGCGGCATTACAATAGCAGTTACAGCACTGGGCGGGCATCTGATGAGGAGGTGCAGAGAACCGTGGGAGCCCAGAGCAGGAGGTCTAACCCTGGGACATTCGTCGTAAGACGGATAGGTATTGCCCAGGCAAAGAGGAGTGCGGGGGTGGGGTGGGGGGAGAGGAAGGAAGGGTCGGCAGAATGCCAGGCAGAGGCGAGGGCCCTGCAAACCCCCAGGGGTGAGAAGGGGTCTGGCAGGATCTGAGACTTCAGGGAAGCTTCAGGGTGCACCCACGGAACCTGGGGAGGCAGAGGCTGCAGTGCTGTTGAGGCTCTGATCATGCTGGCCTGGAAACTGTTGCTAAAGAGAGTGGACTTCATTCTGGAGCCAGTGGGATGTGACTGAAGTTCTGTGTGTGTGTGTGTGTGTTGTTGGGGGTGGGGGGTTGTGGAATGGTCCGGTTTACATCTTAGAAGGATTGTTCTTGTTGTCCTGGGGACACCAGACCAGAGGGGGTGAGGGTGAAGGCAGAGAGATTGGGAGGAGGCTTAAAAATGATGGTGGCACGGCCCCAGGTGGTGGCTGAGGAGCCCGAGGTGGATGGACAGGAGAGGTATTTAGAACCCAGGGGCAGCAGGCCCTGGGGAGGGGGCAGAGCCTGTCAGAGGGAGGGAGGAGTCCGGGTGACTCCCGGGCTGGGCTCATGTTGTCAGATCACTTCTCCCTGGGCCTCCATTCCTGGATCTGTAAAACAAGGGAATTGGATCTTCTAGGGTCTTTCACATTACTTCCTAATGCCTCAAAGCCCTTAGAGTTGTGAAGAAAGGACCCAGGTAAGCTGGAGGAGTCGGAAAGAATGTTGGGAACAGGTCAGGTCTGAGCAGCACCTTGGGAAGGATTCAGAAGGATAAGACTAGACAAGGGAGGGAAGAAAGGGCAGGGACCACAGCATATGCACAGGCGTGGTGACTGGAAGGAGCAGGGCAGGTGTCAAGACCAGCCACGGGACTCATCACATCCGACACAGAGGTCTGTGCAGGGGACAGTCTCAGCTGACCTGGGTGCTTTAGTGGGTGGTATGTAATCAGAGCTGTTCAAAAAATATACTTGACATGTCAATATGTGGAATAGTGCCCATGACTGGTCAGCCTCCCACATCCCACTCTCGGGGAAGCCAAGTACTCCTCTGTGCACCCACAGTAACCTAGCCAGGCTCCCACTCAGTACTCCTCACACTGTTTGATGATTGTTTAACTGCATGTTCGTGTCTCTGTAAATAACATCAATTGTCTGAGGACAGGAGTGTGCTGTCAATTATAATATATAATATAGTTGTCACTTACTGAGCACTTATTAAATGATAGGCACTGTTCTAAGTATTCAGGAGGTATTATCCCTTTAAAGAAGTTCTACAGGGCAATCGTCCCTAATTTACAGATGAGGAAACTAAGGCCTGGAGAAGTTATGCATTGATTTGGTCACAGTGATATATTGAAGAAAGCAGAAGATCTGTATCAATTTTGTGCATCCCCAGGTTCTCAGCGCCTAAGGCGCCCCTTGGGACAGGTTGAAAAGATCGGTGGACAAAGGCTGCCTGATGCCCCCAGGCAAACGTGCTGGCCTGCGGATGGCTGTAAATGTTTGTATCTTGGCTCACCCTTTGCTTGAAAATGGCCTCTCTCCTAACATGTCCCCAGACAAATGCTGAAATGTGATTTTCAAACAAACAAAAACCCTGTGGCTGAGGAAGCAATTCATTGCCAGTCGGTTGAAGGGAGGACAGTGGATGTTTTCCGAGTTTAAGTGTCAGGCAAACCATTTTGAAAGGAATAATAAGCAGAAGTGGCCAACTGGTCCACAAAACCCGGCCAGCCAGCCAACAGACCAACCACACATGACACATGTGCTGCCTATCACGAAGAACCCAGACTTTTCCAAAATGTACATTGAAAAGTCAAGCTACGGAAGTTGGAACGAACTTCATTCAAAACCAGTGTGTCTGAAATGAATGTTGGAATTTCTTGGGAGAAAAGTAAGATTAAATCCTTGTTTAAATATTTATAATTACTTCCATTATTTAAAAAAAAAAGTACTGCAGCATGGATGAACCTCAGAAACATTACGCTAAGTGAAAGAAGTCAGGGGCAGAAGACCACATGTTGTATGACTCCATTTATGTGAAATGTCTGGAAAAGGCAAATCCTAGACCCAGAAAGACTGATGGCCACCAGGGCTTGGGGCTGGAAATGGAAATTGGCTGCAAACAGATACAAGGATTTTTGGGGGGTGATGATTACACAATTCTGTAGATTCACTAAAGACCATCGAATTATACACATAAAATAGATGAGATTTAGCTATGTAAATCACACTTCAATAAAGTTGTTTTTCCAAAAAGCAAGAATCTTTAAAACAACCAAGAATTTGATGTTTCACCAAGTAGCTCTGTAAAAGATTTTGGAGTTGACTGACTCCAGTTTTACAGAAGGTCCAGAGAAAGGCTGTGGTTGTTAGAAGCTAATAAAAGAGGAATGAGAAGGTAGCCACAGGAGCCCCTGGGATCCAGACCCTTAGGTGCCCAGGTAGCACCAACCTCTTGGTCCTGTCAGACTTTATTTGGAGTCTGACTGAAGGAAGGATTTCCCTTCACTTGTTCACAGACACTCCCAGGGTGGATGCCAGCTGCTCCCTCCCTGGTCCTGTGAGGCAGGAGCCCTGGAAACCTTCCCGAGTACATTTACAGGCCAGGCCAGGAGGAGGCAAGGACTGGTGTGGATGACACCCCACCCAGCCAGCTCATCCCCAGCGGGTGGGGGTGCTGGCAGGAATCTGTACTCTGCTGCCTAGGCTCACAGGCATGCAGTGAAGTGCTCACCGCTCTCCAGGGTAAGGGGGGCAAAATCCAGCTATCTCTTAAATCACTCCTCACTGAGTCCCCTGGGGTATCAGTGTTTGCGTGAGACAGTCTCCCAGCCCAAGTGGGAGAAGGTGAGGTCCATCTCTTCCTGCAGTGGAAGATTTTGATGTGACCTTGACATCCAAAGTGAATGAAGCCTGCCGTCCTCTCTTACACCAACCTCACCATTTAACCCTGTCCACCCCTGTACCCATCCTTCCCCAAATCCACCCACATAGCCACTTGCCCACCAAGCCAACCCACCCAGTCATTCCAGCCCACTCTGAGCCAGTCTCCAGGCTGAGCCTAGCACCTGCTCTTGAAGAAACTACAGCCTGGGGCACCCTCATTTGGCACTTCCCACTTCCCCAAACCCCACTTTCGTAGTTTACATATGTGCATCAAACTTGTTGTCCCCCAGTCTTCATCCTCCCAGGAAGTACCTCATTTCTCATTGTTTCACTTCCCGCATCCAGGGTACCAATGTGTGGGCTCTCCTTCCAAGGTGCCCGCAGCGTCCACCCTTTCCGCTCCATCTCCTCCGCCCACCACCATCTGCCACTGACCTGGACTATTGCATCAGCCTCCTCTCCGGCCTTCCTGCCTCCCCCGCTCCCCTCAGGGCCCTTCTCACAGCAGCCAGAGCCAGTCAGCTCACTTTCCTCCCTGGTGACTCTCCATCCTTGAGTAAACCCTGAACCCCACCTTCTCCCTTCAGGCTCTCCAGGGTCTGCATCTGTCTAGTCCTGTCAATCCCCCTCTGCTCACGTGCCTGCAGCCATGGCGGCCTTGGTTCATTCTGTGCCTCAGTAGCTCAAGACCTTTCTGTGCTCAGGGCCTCAGCCTGTGCAGAAGCTCTGCCTGGAATGCCGTCCCTCAGATCTTGCTGTTCCAGGCTCCTTTCTGGCACTCGGACAGGCCTTGTGTGCTCCCAGTGTAAGGCTGTCTCCTCTTCATCCCTCTTGCCAGCTTATCATCCATTCTCACCTTAGTATAAAAGGCTATTTTTTCAAAACCAGGGTCTGAGAAAATTGCACTAGCTATCACTCTGTATATTAGGACTCTTTGGTTACAAATTACTGGTTTTAAATTTTCCAAAAAAGCAGGAAGGGGGTTTATTGGCTGATGAGAGGTTCAAGAAACAAGCTGGCTTCAAGCCCTTCTGAACCACAGATTCCATCAAGACGCCAAGAATCGGCTTCCTTTCCTCCGTCTCCTGACTGCTTTTTCTGTGTTGGTGTTGTTCTCAGGCAGGTATACATGCCATGTTGGCAAAACCAGGCGCCGACAGCCTTGAACAATCCTCACATCAGCTATTTCAAGGACAGAAGGAGCCTCTCTCTCCAGAATCCCAGCAAATTCCTGTCAGGTCCCTGAGTGACCCCGCTGCCCAGCTGTGAACCAGTCAGCGGACCCAGCAGGGAAGCCAACTCTGAAGGGCCAGGCCGGGTGACATGACCACCCCGGCGCATCACGTGGCCTCCAGAACCACTGATCCTTGGAATGAGGAGGGTGGGTCCCCCCGGATGGGTCCCCCCAAAAAAAGAGGGTGGGCAGACAAACCATGTTTCTGCACACTGTGCGTGTTTCCCCTCTCCAATTGCTCCCTTCCTGGCACCCCCACCCAAATACACACCAGCAGAGGAAAGCAAACGGGATTAGCCGCCCCTACCTTTCCCTTCGGGGCTGAGTCCTATTCCAAGCAGCCTTCTGGCGCTCTCTTTAGGTGGTCTGTACTAAGCACTTCCTGCGCACCAATCCCCTTGCAAAGACCGGCAGCAAGTGCATCATCAGCTAAACTAGCCAGGAAGAGAGGCGCGCGTGCTGTCAGGCCTCTGTCTGTCCCGTGTGGGTGTGTGTGCTGAGACCAGGGAGGAATTCGCAGTCATATATGCAAGCATCCTGCCCCCGTGGCTGCATTCAAAGGGCTCCAGGGCAGACCCGTGTTTCTCCTTCCTACCGCACTCAATAAGACCTCCCCAAATCAAGTCCATCTTGTTTTCTATCATTTGGGGCCAACCCTACTTTTCTGTGAGTCTTTCCTTATCACTGTGACTTACTCTCTGACTCTACCCCATTTATCTCACAGTCTCTGCCCTTGTCTCTCCGGCAATGAGTGAGTTAGTGTCTATAAAACTCTGTACCTCTTTGCCTCTTTCAAGAACATCACAGCCCCCCCAGGTGAAGATTCCAAAGCCCTTACCAAGAATGGCTGACCCCACCTCTCAGGAACTGCACTGCCCCTCTGTTCCCACAGCCCACCACCAATACCATCTGCTAGGACTTCAAGGCCAAGTAAAATCCCATGCGCATCATCCCCTGGCACGCATGCGTGCATCCATTCATTGATTCAACAAAAGTAAAGGGCAGGGCATATGCAGTCCGTTTAAAAAACAACTGTTCTCAAACACTTTCAGCCCCTTTCCTGCTAGGCTAATGCACAGAAACAGGTGGTGTGCTGACCATCACTGCTTTGTGCCTATTGACGGACCCGGTCACCAATCCCGCTTCAGCTGGTGCTGTAGACACTAACTTGGCATTTCTCTCCCTGTGTACAATTGAGGCTGTTCATGACTTCACTAGCAGACTTCCGCTGAGTGCCAGACGCTGGTTTAGTCAGGGAATGAGCAGGGGAACGGAATGGGTGGACATCAGGGACAAATCTCTCTGGAACAATGAGTATGCTCAAAGCAGAAGTGGACTTTGGGGAAGGTTTTGGAAGCCATAGGGCATGAGCAGGCCTTTGTGGCTTCACAGCCTGAATTGGCAGTTGTCAAGATACAAAACTCCAAGGTCACTGAAGAGGGTCCCTGCCTAGATATCAAGTTCTTCTGCTGGTGTCCTGACAGGGCCCAAATCTGGTCTATCATCCAATAATTACCATGGCTTTCTTTGCAGAAAGCCTGGGGAAAATAAAAATACCCACAGTTTCTTTCCCAATAAATTGTCAGGGACGGTTCTTGCCCTGGGTAAGGTGGCAATCCAGGGAGACTGGTAGTAAGCGTTTCCAGAAGGCAAAGCAGAGGACAGCCCTCAGTTCTGGGATGGGAAAGGAAGATTTCAGGATAGAGGCAGGGTTTGAAGGATGGGATGCCCCACCACTAGCCTGTGTTTTCCACCAGGGCATTGAAAGGGCAAAGAAAAGGGATCTTTCCTTAGAAGAATCATGTTGTAGAACCCCCACCTTTTTTTTTTTTTTTTTGGCAGAGAAAGTTGAGGCTCAGAGTTTAAGTGACTTGCCCATGATCACACAGACAGTGAGTGATGAAGTAGGATTCAATCCAGATCATTCTGGGTTTGGTTACCTCAGGAGGCTTTTACGTCTTTTCTAGAAGAAAAAACGTAGGTATTAGTTGTCAGCCTTTTAGTAAAGACTTAGCTGAAACTCATTTAGCAGACTTGCTGGTAGGGCACTATGTATCAAGGACATGAGATGCAGAAAGGATAAATTTTGTTAGGATTCAGAGATCAGGAAAAGTCCAGAACATGGGGACCCTTCAGAGGGGGACTAAAACAGAGGGAATTGGGCAACCGAGGCAGCTGGTGTGCAGGAGCACAAAGCTGATGCCGACAGTGTGTTAATGGGACTGTAAAACCATTACAAAGACAAACAGGAGGACACCACGTGAAAATGCTCCCCTCCTATTGGGTAAGCTGAGCCTGTCTCGGCCTGGGGGGAGGGGCCTCCCCCATCCTCACTCCAGCAGATCCCCATTGGCTGGGCTGGGCCACACATCTTGTGTAGCATTGCTTTACCCATGTGCTAGGGGCTCGGCGAAGCTCTCCCCTCAAAGCAGATGGAGGAGTTCCTCCACCTAGCTCAGGGCTGGGGAGCCTGGTGCTCCCGGGGATCCACCCCTGCTCCTTCACTTTCCAGGTGAGTGACCTTTGACCTTCAGCCTTCAAGAACTCACTCAGTTTCCATGAGTTTCAAGTTCCTTACCTGTATCCTGAGGACAACTGCTCCTCACAGGCTGGAGAGATGTAAGTAGGCCATCTAAAGCCCCAGGCAGGGGTGTGAGCAAAACTGGCTTGCTCCACACAGCTCACCCCAAGTCAAGGCCCTCAATAGGGCCCCAACACTGGGTGTGAGGCTTCGCCTCATCGGGTCTTAGCTTCCTCTCCTGCTCTTCCTATTTGGAGATGTTGTCAGGGTCAGGAAGGTGGTGCCTAGCAAACCAAGCTCTGAGAAGCATCACCTAATGTCCAAAGCAAGGGGCTGTTCTGTTTAGTGTCAGGGAAAGATCTAAAACTTGCATTTTCCAACCCATTAGCAACGAACCATTTGTTCATAGACCTCTACTCCCTGCTCACATTAGGGAACATTAACAACCTCAGGAATATTTACATTATCACCCAGCAGAAGCAATAAAACTGGGGGGGCAATAAAGTTTAAATCCACCCTGGTTTATGAAACACTATGGCTCTGAGGAAAAATCACCATGGAGAGTTGCATTGTTTAAGAAAAAAAAACAACAAAACACAAGGAGATGGGGAGAAAATAAAACCTCACCTCTCAAATATTTAGAATCAATAAATATGTTCTGGAAATACTACATTAGCCATGTAAGAACTGCTTATCTGCCAGGAGAAGGGTCTTGATAGCTGGGGAACACAGTGGAAGACAGAAAAATCCGTAAATCTGGTGTTTGCATCAATGCCACCTCATCATGAATAATAAACTCCCTCATTCCCAGCTTCCATCAGCCCCCAGGAACACACATTCTCATTAAATAAATGCAAGAAAACTGCTTGTGGGAACAACCCCTTAAAGTAGGGCACATGTCCTGACTTTTTCACCAATAAGCTAAGGGACCCCTAAGGGCCTCAGTTTCTCTATCTGCCCAATGGGTTGAACAACACCAGCATTTTTTTTCTGTTATATTCACTTATCTTATATATTGTTAAAAGCAAATTGGTAAAGCCCCATCTTGATTTTCTATATTATGCAACACAGAAAATAAAAACAGAATTGCTCTGATGTGAACACGAGGCCTGTCCAAAGCCTGATCCCCACCCGCCTCCCCCTGGGCCATCAGGGCCCTCCTGGAATGCCAGGACTCCAAACAATACGGTTTCAAAACAACTCCTCAGATGGTCTTTGAAGAACCTTTAAAATGTGACTTTCTGTGATTTTACAGTTCTTCTGACATTCTTTGATTCATCCAGCTCCCTTTGGTCCTCTGTGACATGTGGCCTTATTTCCTGAGGCTGTGTGTGCCAGACAAGCTGTCTAGGCTGGAAAGCGCCTCTAATGACATGGGGTCACACACACAGAGGTGCCTGGCTCAGGGCCCAGCATCCAGCCAGTCCTTAGGAGAAGCCTCCTTTCTTTCTGGCCCCAGTCTTGCCAGGGATGCCAACCTCGAGCCCTGCAGGCCTGGCTCCACCAAGATTCCAAATTGGCCCTTTCCCGGGAGACCCTAGGAGCTATGCACTGTCCCCTCTGCTTGTGTGCGTGTGTTGGGGGCGCCTGTCCCCGTCACCATCACGGTGGGGCCATGCCTCTCCACTAGGGCCGGAGGGGGTGTGTATACAATGTTTTCAAAAAACCTGGATGGTGTTTTCTTTTTTTTTTTTATAACACTGTTTTTTTTCTTTTTTTTTATTGCTGTTCCCAACCCACCTAGCACCAGCTGTGATGAGAATCACTTGTATGGTAAAGTGCTATTGATAAAATCGCTCCCGCCGGAACTTAGCTACGCGCTCACTGCTCAGCCCCTGCAGGCTGCTCCTCCCTGGCTTCCTCTTCTCTCCTGGCCTTCCTCCTCCTCCTTTTCCTCCCCCTTCCTCTCATTCTGCCGCTCCCCTCCTACCCTTTCATCCTCCTGTCTTCTCTCCCTTTCCTTCTAACATCCTTTGAATATGTCTCCACTCCCTCCTGCCCTCCCATTCAAGGCCTGTCCGCATCTCTCCCCCTTCTCTCCCTCCTTCTTCCACCATCCTCTGCCTCCTCTCCATCTGCACATTTGGATCCAGGTCAGCTCAATTAGGAGGTTCAGGGGTTCTCTTCAGAAAGAAGCAGGCACAGCCCAATTCTAATCAGCAGGCCCTACTCCAGGCTGCTGCCTGTACTGTGAGGATCCCATCGTGCCCAGTTACACCCCTGGGATACAGAATGGGTAAGCAAAGGCAGGCAGATGTGAGAAAGTGAGGTAGGTTCAGGGGACAGTGTGGAATGTGAGGGAACGGTGTGTAAGGTGGGGGAACGGTGTAACAAGTGTTTGCTAAGCCCACCTAAGTTTGAGGGGGCGGGTAAAGACCTGGTTATAGATCATGAAGGCTTAAAAACCTGGCTAAGAAGTTTGACTTCATCCTATAATCCCTTCCAATGATTACAGTGCTTGCAGCTTTGGTATCACAAACGTAACTTACTTGATATTAAAACCCACAATTGTGTGAGCTTCAGGTCCGGTTCTGTCAGAGCTCCAGCTCAATCATTTCTGATGATTTGCACAGACAGCCGCCCTGTCTATGTGTCTGTTTGGTTCTCACGGATATAACAGGTCTGCAAACAGCAGTCAGAGCAAAGGGCTTCCTTGTTCCTTTCCAGGAAGAGAGATAAAGGGAGCACATATCCCCAGAGCTCTCTCTTGAGAACAAGAAGGGGCTTCCTGAGAAGCCTCTAGCCTCAAGTCTCATTGGCCAGATTGGGTCAAGTGTTCCTCTCTGAACCAACTATTGACAAGGACAAAAGGAATACGCTTACACCGACCAGGCACTCTCTCTGGGCTGAGGGGCAAGCACCCCCAAAATTCAAACTGCTTCCCACAGAGGTAGAGTGGTCAAGATGTTAGAGAGTCAACCACAAGATCTTCTACAGCTTAAGGTCCTTCCAGGGCAACACAGTCGTGGAGCAGGGGGATGTGAAGTCCAGGACTGGCAAAGAGCCCTTTCCCCAAGCAGCAATAATAACCGAAGGGTTTGGAAAATATGTTACATTAAAATGGTCACAGATACATCACTGACTGGAATGCAAAATGTATGTGGAGCTTTAAAATGTGAGACTCTGAAAACATTTTCTGCCTAACTAAACTGCATGGGGATCTGCTTACACTTGATTATTTTTGCGTTCCTGATATATGGAATTGCACAATTTCTTGCAGAAAGAGTGAATGAACAAACGATTGAGACAGGCACTTTCAGGCTCCTTCCAGACCTGGGGGTATTATCCCCCATCCTCTGCTAACAGGGGTGCTTTGATGGAAAGGTTTAAGAAACACTGCAATAAACAGAAGGAGTACCCAGGGAATTTTCTTTTTTTAATAGCAGTCTTACTGAGATATAATTTGCATACCATAAAATTCATCCTTGTAAGGGTACAATAGTTTTTAGTGTACCCACAGGACTTTGTGACCATCGACACCACCTGAGAGTTTTAGAGCTGGGTGGAGAGAGTCATACCCAGAAAGAGGGAGACCTCAGCGCTGTGAGGGGCTGGGGGCAGAAGAGGGTCTGGTTGGAGGGATGAGAGAACAGCTAGAAAGCTACAGCAATACTAAAGGCAGAGGAAGGTATGGAAACCAGGGTTTTGGGTGGTAACAGCAAGACTGGAAAAGAAAAAGCTCATGAAAGAGAGGTTGCAAATACAGGTTTGGGGATCACGCATGGAAGGCAGAGAAGCTGCAGTTGTTTTCAAGCCCTCAGTTTTCTAGTGTTCACATCTGTGCTGCACATTTGCCCAGCCTGCAGTGAGCCTGCATCTGTCCATCTTTCTTGCCTGGAGCAGAGATGGCAGGAGCATGTGTCCCCAGGCGCAGGCCATGTGGAGACACAGAGCTGGCGTGACCTGCCCGAACTGCTCAGAGAACAGCATTTCAAGAGCCACAGCCTCCTGAGCTCAGCTACTCAGAAGCAACATTTCAAGGATGGAGCTAATCCAGTTGGGAGAAAACAAATTTATGTTCCACTCAGGTGGGCCCTTCGGAGTTCTGGAACTTTCTGTGGCTGTGCCTAGGGGAGGGCAGGGAGTAGATACCCAGCCCCTTCAAGCAGGGTGTGCCTGGAGTTGCTGAGTCCAGGACAGTGGTTTTCTGGAGACTCTCAGCAAAGGGGGGCTTGGCAAGAGCAGACTAACTATGTCTTCAGTCCTAAGCAGGAAGGTGGCATAAAGCCTGGGCACAAAGGCAAAGACCTGAGCCCTGGACCCATCTTTGCTTCTTGTGAACTGCCAGGGCTTCAAATTCCTCAGCTCTAAAATGAAGTGTGAGACTAGCTTAGACCTGCTCCAAAATGTTATTCTCTGAACACAAGGCTCTGAGAAAAGTTGGAGATATGCTGAATACTATACTGCCCTCCTGGAGATATGAGGGCTCTGAGTCTTGCAGTAAAGGAAACTGTTGATCTTTGCCAAATTTCCCCAAGTATTTGATGGGTGGGCTGGAGTGGGGAGCTCAGAACATAACTTCCCAGCCCTATATAAAACTCACTTCCTACTCTCAGGTGCCACACTACCTGAAACCTTACCTTCACAGGTTAATTGTGCCTGTTGGTCTCCCAGTCTCCCCATTAAAACATAAGTACTTTCCCATGGGGTAACTTGAAGCTGGTATGGGTCGACATTTTGGCTGGGATGTAACTAACAGGTGGCTGAGCACAAGCTAGACCAGAGGTGACGGGCAGGGTAGGTGCCAGGAGATGGAACGTGGACAGGCAAAGGAGAAAACAAAGACTTTTATTTATCATTTATCAACTCAGTGTTCTTCAAGACGGAGATTTCACATCAAATTATTTGTGGATGTAGCCAAACAAGAAAGGTACAAGTTGAGACTTTTGTACCCAGGATGGGATTTTTCAGATTAGGAATTGTCCCAACTAAGCCCAGAGAATGGAGTGACCTGCCCCAGATGCTATGGACAGTAAACAGCAGGGCAAGGCAGCCCCCAGCTCCCCGGGCAATGTTCTCTGGGCTGTGCCAGGCTGACAGGAGCTGGGGGATGTCCTCCCGGCATACACGGTGCCTGGCTCCCCTGCCCCACTGTCGGTCTTGTTCCCAAGAATGATTTCTCTTGATGGAAAATAGAGGTAAAAGGGCAAAGGAATATTTCCAAGTGGTTGATCTGACAGCTGCAAATTTCCTTTTGTGTTGCACGTTGACCTCTAATTGTTTCCGAAATAGCCTGGGACTGAGATCGATAAATCCCATAGACAGTTAATATCCCCTCTGGCATCCTTGGCTTTAGTTAGAAAACATCCAATTCATGGGTCTCTGCAAATTTTAGCAGATTTTTCATTTTCTGCAGGACCTCATGAACTATAATTCAGCCAAGGACCTGGCTGGGGCCTGCGAAATTCATGGTGACCTGGAGTGCCAGGCTGAAAGGAAATTCAGAGATGCTGGTCTGACCTCCCCTTGTCCAGGCGGGAGGCTCAAGGAGCAGAAAGACCCACAGTGGCCACGAAAGCAGTGGGAACTCCACCCCATCCTCCTGTGGATCTTTCCACTCTACCACACTGCCTCCATTAATAGAATGAAGGAGTTGTGGCCATTTGGTTAACCTGTCCCCAGAGATCTTCTTAGAGGATGGCTTGGATGCAGTAGAGGTAACAACAGATGCATAATTATAACGGCAGTTTCCCTCACTCCCCTTCCTGTGCCCCTTGACAACCAGCTGATCTGGGTCAGGGCTCCTTCCCTTTGCTAAGCCTCCGTGTTCTCGGCTGCATGATGGGCATGGTAACTGCCCTATCTAAAAGGATGACCTTGAAGAGTAAATGAGGTGGTAAGTGAAAGTTCTCACCCAGAGCCTGCACAGAATGAGTGGGAGCCTCCCTGAATCTGAGTGAAGGTCAGGACTCATCAGCTGAGACCAGCTCTGCTCAGTCAAGAGTCCTGAGATCCAAGTCTGAAACAGGCTGACTTGCAGGTGAACCTGAATTTATAACTCAGATCTGGAATTTATAACCCAGGACTGTGTCCTGGCCACAGCATGGCGGCTGTGTGCTGATCCACCCCCTGGACTGCAGGGTCCTGCTGGCAAGGATGGAATCACAGACTCTCTGGAGTCTCCACCATGGGGTGCTGAGCATGAAGCAGGTGCCCAGTGAACATTTGTTGAATGTACACATGCACAAGGTGGTGTCTAGTTAACATGGCAAGGATGGTATTTGGCCCACAGGATGCTGTTAAAGGTTAAGACAGTTGGGCAAGGAATTGCCCAGACACACACACACACACACAGTTGGCTAAGAAGCCAAGGTCAGTATTGTCTTCACAGTCTTCATCCATGGCTGACCAAAATCTGGGCACCAAACTCTCTGATCCTCTTATATCCATGTAATATGAGGGCTGGAATCCCCAGAGGGCCCAGATCTTTCTCCTAACCCCACCCTGCCTCTTCTGCAATGAGTTTTCAGCAGGAAAAACTCCATTTACGATCTGTAGTCTGCAGTTCAATCTCAGCATGGCACTAATTAGCTGTGTGATTCTGAGAAATTCACTTGACCTCTCTGGGCTTCAGCTTTACCATCTTTACAATGGAGAGCTGGAACTACTTGGGTTTGTTTATCTAACAGGTCCCTGTGAGGAAAACCACAGCCCACCAGAGATGGTGAAGGCATGGCAAATCAACAGATCTAATGCCTTTCATATATTTATTTTAGCAGGTAAATTAAAAAAATTTTTTTAACTCAGAACTCCAATTTATGAAACAGAGAAGAACTGAGCTGATCAGCCTGAGTTGGAGATGGTGGCCCCTTAGGATGCCTCCTCCTCAGTGAAACACTTTCTGAAGAACAGCTGCTTCATTTTAGAAGTGAGGAAACTGAGGGCCCAGTGGCGGCCCCTTGCTCAAGATCATGTGTTCTCTAGAGAAACACAAATCCTTGGGAGGCTTGAAGCTCCCTGGGTGTGAACACCGAGGCAGAAGGAAGCCTACTTCTGTGTGTGGGCTCTGAGAGCCCATCGCCACCTGAGACCCCCAAGAGCCACCCTGGTTACCAGGCAACAGGCTCCGCGTTGCCCAGCGCCCGCCATTAGCACCTCGCAGCTGTCCTCACAGCCAAAACTGGTTCCGAAAAGGCTGGCCGGCTGGCAGGTAGGAACAAAGGGATTAGGCCCCATTTGACAGACAGTGTCCCTTCCATTTGCATGTCATTAAACTGCAGGCCAGTTAGCGGAGGGGGACACATAACTTCAGATTCCCTGCCAAGCTGGGGCACAGAGGCTCTGGGACCTCATTTGCATTTTGGACACCTGCCCTGAGCCAGAGCCTCAGATCTGAAATAGAGGGTTTTCTTGAAGGGATAACTGTGGGGCTGGGGTGGGCCGGGGGGTGCCCTCTCCTCAATGGTGACCCCAGCTTCTCCCTATTTCCCTCCCAAACTGTGACACAAGTGGGAAAAGACTTTTTTTTCTTTGGTGGGGAGGAAAGGCTTTGTTGCTCTGAGAGTTCAAACTTGGAACCACACAATGGCTTAGGAAGCCAGTAAATTCTAACAGCCCAGCCTTATCTGGACTCCCCTCAGCCAGCAGCCCCACCCCGCCTTCCCACCCACACACCCCAGCCTAGACAGAAAAAAAAAAGGAAGAAAAGGAACACAGGCCACATTTTCTCCACACTCCCCTTCGGAGGCCTCCTGGGATGCTCCTGATTGACGGGAGGCTAAATGCACGAGGTTTCCTGTGATAGAGAAAGAGATTTTCTTGAAGCATTCAACTCCTGACCTTTAAGAGCTTGGGGAGCAAAATGATTTCCAGTCACTTGGGTCTGAGTGAAAGGTATGTGAATTGATCGACTTCAGGGTTCAGGCCTCCTGAGGTCTCAATGTTATGTCATTAAAATCTTACAATCGAGTTATCCTAATGTATTCCAGCAGCCACCTTCTCAGAGGCCATTAGTAAATAGACTAGAAGTTACATGGTAGAAAATGCTTTGCTGCAACGTCTGGGAAGAACAGCAGTGAGTGAGGGGCCTGGGGCCAAAATCTACACTGGCGGTTTGTGGTTTTTCTTTTTTGATTCTGTTATGCTATGGTAACTATTGTTGCTTTCTCTCGTATTTCTTCTTCTACCTCCCTTTATCTTGTAAAGACACCTACCCCTCTGTCCACAAGGTGGCTAGGTATAGAGGTCTAGCTGACTCATGCTGCTTTGTTCCGTGGCATCAGGGACTGGTCTGGGGTCCACCCGACCCAGCTCCAGCCCCTCAGAACCTTCCCTGCCATTGCCCTCTTTCTCCTGAGGAGACTGAGCTGGAAGAGTGTAAATGCGGGTTGAAGGCAGCCGTTTTCTTTGCCATTGTGGCCTGTCTGCAGAAGGCCGTCAAGCACAGCACGCAGAGAGGACAGGGGAGTGAGTGAGGGAGGTCTGAAGCCTGCAGCTCCATCTTCAATTCCACTGAGCTGCTTGCATGGCCTTACCTCCCCTTTTGCTCAGGTTAGCCAAAGTTCATTTCTGCTGCTTGCAACCAAAATTCTGCCGTGAAGTAGGAGCTGATATTCCCAAAGCATAGTTGTCTGGGGCTCGGGGAAAATGAAATGGGTAGGGAATGATAGGAGGTGTGATGATGCCAGTCAGTGGCACAGGCCCAGCAGCCCCTCAGGGATGGCCCACTGCAACAAGAGCTGCGTGAGGACAGGCACTTCTGTCTCTTTCCCAGCTTCTAGAACAATGCCTTACACACAGCTCCCCTCACCTCAGGGGCCACGTGGTCTTGCCTGCCACATGGCACCACTGCTGTTTCCTGACTTCCTCCCCCTTGTCTTTTTAACTCTCTGCTTTCTCATAACTTCCATTTCTACCTGGCCACCATGACCCACCTCTCCTTCACAACCCCCAGTCGCTAACTGCTTCATTCTTTCTAGTTTCTTTATACTAGGTCCAAGCACAGTTCCTGGAACACAGAGAAACAGAATCTGATTGGCTCAGATCTTTTTGCGCCAGGCCACCTCATCGGTCAGTCTGGTGTCTTTGAGTCAGGTGTCCATACCTGAGCTAATCAGCTGATATGATGGGGCAGGGAGTCACATGGTACAAAACATAGCCACCTTGTCAGGAGTGGTCACAGACCATCCAGCTCTCCCTAGTAGAGGACATCGCATCTCTAGCACAGAATGTCTTGTTCAAACTGGGCTGGGAGAAACCAACGACCCTCTGCACTTACCCCTTCCCCGTTCTAGAAACTTCACCTGAGCCAAAGGGTTTTTAGCCGGCAGTGGGAACCCTTCCCCCGTTTCAAGGAGCTTGCTCCCAGGTGCCTCACTGCTGTGTTTCTTGCTTGAATTGCAAATGGAATCACTGCATAAACCCTACATAACTCACAGCCCCATGTTGGCAGTATCTTATTTTTCAATTTCTTTTTTTTTTAACCGAGTGAACATATTCTATGCAAGACGTTCTACCTTGGTGAGGGCTGTTCCCTTGCCATTCATCAGAGTAATAACTAGAAACACCATTATTTGGCTCCATCCGCCTGCTGAGAACATCGCATCACTGAGAAATGTTCATGCATCTCACAGAGTTGCAGGGAGGGGAAAGGGGGGCAACCAAGAGGATGAGAAGCAAACGAATGGCTGTGTACACACACAGGCAGGCGTCTAGAGCCATGGGGAGACGCCGAGAGGAAACACAGACTCACACGTGGTTGTTGATCACACATACACACTTGAAAGCACAGAAGGAACCACACACACATGTGTACTCAGGTATCTCACACTCAAGAAAAAGTAAAGAAAAAAAAGAAGCTCGCAATTTCAAAGTGAGAAAGATGTTAGCTGGTCCAATCATCTCATTTAACATATATGGAAAATGAAACTCAGAAAGATAGCAAATAGTCCCCAAGGCCCATTTACAGATGCCTGAGTTCCAGGGTTTCTGCTTAGAAACATATAAATCAACTAGTCCTTGATGCAGAGCCGTCTTTATGTTTCTTGAGCTCTTGTTCCTGAGTGGCTGCGTTTCAGACAGCCTCATCACTTCCGTCTAAGGTGTGACTGAAATATCTTTGCTATTGTTTTTAGTTTTGGTTTGCTTTTTGATGCCTTTGTTAGGTCGACTGAGCACCTGTTAATATTTTCAAAAGGCTCCGGGCAGAGAAGCCCCACAATTAATGTCCTATAAACTCCAGCAGGCTCTCGGGAGCTGTGTGAGTGAAGACTTGGAAGGCTAGGCAAGTCAGACTGTCAGCTGGGGTTTCTGGGAACCTTCCCGTTTCTCCTCCAGCTTTATTGGCACTTCCTTAATCCAGCTCTCTTCACCTCCTGCCTGGATGATTGCCTTGTCCTCTGCCTAGTTCCAAACTCTCCCCTCCCCAGTCCTCCTTTCCTCTCCCCGCCAGACCCAGTGCTCCACAACACAACTCTCATCTGGCCCTCTTACGATAACCAGGACCCCAAGCTGCACACGTCCACCTCTGCGCTGAGCAGTCATCTATTGGCTGCAAGTGAGAACATGCGACTCAGACAAGTTTGCAAACTGGCAGAGAAGAATGGGATATTTATTTACAGGTTCACATAACTGGACATTCAAGGGGTAAAGGCTGGATTCTGAGGGTTACCTGATGCCATCAACAGCATCTCTTTTCCTCTCTCTTAACTTTGCTCTCCTTCATGGCATGTTTCTCTATTACTTTCAGCTTTTCAGTGTCCTTATGATTAATGCATGTCTTAGAGACCGTAGAGCTGAGCTTTAAAAATATGATCTGATAATCTTTGTATTTAACCAGAAATTCAAATCCATCGAGATATATTGTGATTATTAGTCTATGTGGATTTATTTATACCATTTTCTATTTTACATTCTTTTGACTCTGCTCCTTCTATGCTTCTTTTTCTTGCTTCCATTTAATTGGGTGATCTTTTATCTTTATTCCCTTCTTTTCCTTTTACTGGTTTGTAACTTATACATCGGTTTAGTGGTTGTCCTTGATTTTTTTCACATGCATATTTGACTTAGTAAAGTCTGAAGTTAATAAAAATCCATGTCATCAATCAAACAATATAAGACCTTAGAACACTTCAACCACATTTGGCCCCTTTCCATCTTATTCTTACCCAATACTTTAGATTCACATTGTTTATAGTTAATGTGGTTATTTAATATTATCACTATAGTTCCATAAAGGAAATATTTGGTTGGATTCATCCACATGTTTATTATTTTCTTTCTTTTTGCATCTCAGTTCTTGCTTCTACGTCACATTTCCTTCTTCCTAAAATAATCTTGCCATAGATCTTTTGAAGAGGATCTGTTACCAGGAAACACTATTCTTTTTGTTTGACATGTCTTTACTTTGATTTTTTTTCTGACACTTAATTAGATTTCTAATTTGGCAAGGTTGTTTTTTTCAACTCTTTGAAAACATGATTGCATTTTCTCCTTTTTATAGTTGCTATTGAAAGTTGCTATTGCTAATTGTCATTCCTTTACTACAGTCGATCTTTTCTCTGAAGACGTCTTTATCTTTAATGCTCTGCAGTTTTAGTATAATTTGTGGTGTTCAGGGAATGGGTTTACTTTTATTTATCCTGACTGGGACTATCTAGGATCCCCAAGTTTGAGGATTACTGCTTACCAGTAATTCTGAAATATTTTCCTGCATTACATTGTCTAATGTTGCCTTTTTATTCTCCTTCTGTAACTCCATCTAGATGTATATGGACCTCTTGTCCTTTCCTCCATGTCTCTTAACCACTTTTTCACATTTCTATCTCTTTAACTCTCTGCATCTAAGTATTTTCTTCACATACTTTCAAGTTCACTAATCTTCTCTCCAATTGTATCTAATCTGTCCTTTACCTCATCCACATTTTTAAAATATTAATGGCTGTATTTTTTCATTTCTAGTAATTATAAGATCCTTTTTGCAACATGAAAGCTATTTTCTCATATTGTCATATTCTTTCATATGTTATTGATACTTTCTCTTATATATTTATTCACTTTAACCATACTAATTTTTATAGATTAGCAATTCTGTGACTGGGGTTTTTGTGGGTGGAGGGTGTTAGGATCTAATATTGCTCTTTGTTAGGACCCCTGGCTCCCACTCAGAGGGGAGAGAGTCCCTGTGTGTTTTGTTAGGTAGGATTATGAGACTACTTTCAGTGGAGCTTCATCTTCAGGGGATCCTTTGGGTTGACGGCATGTTGCCAGAGAGTCTGAGTTTGGTTTCAGCCATTTCCCTGGAGGCATCCCTATCTATCCTAGAATCACATTTATGTTAATTTATAGATTTGGAGATTCCTAGACCATGCAGGTGGTACTATGACTTGGCTCAACCCCTCACAAAAGATAGACCTGCATTATAAATTATCAGGAGAGACTCTGCCTTCTCCAGAGCTCAGGCCAACACATACAGCTTTCCTGTTTTCTCCCTGGATAAGATGATTTCCAGTTCACCTTTTGCTCCAAGCACAGCACTTGGAGGATCCCACCTTTATGCAGGGTTCTCATTTCAAACACAGCACAGGCTCAAAGCCTTGTCTCTTACCCCTGTATCTTAACTCAAGTCCAAATTAGAGACATTGATACTGCCCACCCCCACCCTAAGGCAGCTACAGCATCAATTTATACACCAAATGCTTTGATTTTTGTCTCTCATCTTCATCTGGGACTCCTTCTGATTCCTGATATATTTTGTAAGCTCAGCTGGGCATCTTACACATATTTATTATAGTTTATACCTAATTTTTAAAAGGAATTTTCTGAGGGAGGGACTTGGGGTTATCTGGGTAAATGTTGCTGGGAACAGAGGTCTCTGCTTTCCTCCACATTGGCTTCACTCCCAGAGCATTTTGCCCCTAGCAATTCCAGGCTTACAGGAGTCTTAGAAACAGAGAGACCAGCAGGAGAGAGTGGCTCATTTCTGTAACAGAGATAACCATCATTGGCCTGATTTGGGTCACACGCCCATCTCTGTGCCAATCATAGTGACTCAGCCACCCTTCAAGGGAGAGATTGGCATAAGGCCCACCCAAACCACCTGAATGCCAATGTCAAGAAAGGTGGAAATAGGTGCTTAGCAAGCAAAAACAAGAGGCGTCAACCACAGCCACTTTAAATGCACAGTGTTATTTTACATAATGTTTACCCCGTGAGGTAAGAGTTACAATCATCTCTCCAATTCACACAGCTAATGAGGGGCAGAGCTGGCACTGCAATAGCAGTCAGCTGACTCAATCCTTGGATATTTTGAATCAGAGCTAAATATCTTGACCTACACCTAAGGCCATGTATTCCTTAGTCATGATTTATCTATCTAGCTTCATTTCTCACTGCTTCACCACTCACTAAACTCTGTTCCATTTCATTTTTGTGCTTCATTCGGGCATCCCTCTACCTGCGATGATCCCCTACCCACCCCCACAGTCTTCCAACCAAGCCAAGAAGAGGGTAAGACCAGGAGCAGGAATGACTGATTGGTCTCCCTTCTCCTGCCAAGTCTGATTGTGGGCAGATCTATGCAAGATGTTAGGATTAGACGGTATCCAGGCTCAGTGGGTATCATAGGTCTGGTCCCCAGAACAGAGCCTGAGACAAGTATTCCTGTGCACTTCATTTATGGAGAGAGGGGACTCCAGAGAAACCTGTAAGAAAGTGAGGGGTGCAGGAGAAGCTAAACAAAGGCATGGTTTCAGCTGATGCCAAGCGGAGACCGATCTCCCGGGAGTTCTGGGCTGTGAACATACCACAAAGCTGTCCCCCAGTGAAATAAGCTCCTGCATCCCTGTGTCAGTCAGTCGTCGGCCGTGGGCTGACCCCGAGGGTGGACAGAGGAGCCTGTGACCTTCCAGGAATCTCCAGGAGAGGGAACTCCCATCTGCTGAGAGAAGAGCGCAGCTGTGGGCCTTTAGCACGGAACACTCACAGCAGCTGGGAGCTGAGAGAACCGGCCAAAGAGCATCTGGGCAGAGCACCAGGGCACATAGGACAGTGGGGAAAAGTATTTTAATTGATTAATAACAACAACAAGTCATGAAAGCTGTCTATTGTTGAGCACTAATGTGCCAGACACTCTCCTTTGCACTTTACATGTGTTCTCATTTAATCCTGGTAATAACCGTATAGCTAAGTACTGTTATTTCCCAAGATTGTGGCGAAGGAAACTGAACGAGGCACAGAGAGTCTAACCACTCAAGGTCACACAGTAGATGAGGTTCACACTGCACCCTAGATCCTGGACGTCTTACCACTTAATGATGCCTGGTGTGAGTGTGAGAGGCAGGAGCAGCCACTCTGGTGGCGGGAAGGTCCCACTCTGAAAGTGCTGCAGCGTGTGGTGCAGGAGTCTTCCTCCAGCTGCCTTGGGTCCTCGGAGGGCATTCTGAGGGGAGGCACCGGGTCTCAGAAGAGAAAAAGACTTTCGAACTCACAAATTCAGATGACTGGGCCAGAGACCTAGAGACGGGGCTGACTTGTCCCAGGTCTAGTATCTGGTGGCTTTTACCCAAAGCCTCTGATAGAGCGGTGCGCTGGTAAAAGTTTAACAGTTAGCTCACTGGGAATGTAGAACCTGGACTTCTAGTATTTGCCAGTTTCTGCGGTGTAAACACTCCCACTGCAGCCAATTTCAAGCTCCCAATGTGCCCTCACGAAATGCAGAGCTGGGGAGAGATGTGCACAGTCGGCTGTTAGGAACTGGCTCATGCACACCAATGATTCCCAGGACAGCTCTATCTGCAGGACCAGTAATTCCCCACCACTAGTCCCAAAAGATACCCACTAGAGGAACATTCTAAGGTTATACAAGTTTGAAAAACACGGCATTCTAAATCCCACTCTCAGAGCATGGTTTGGTGCATTAGCTTATGAAAGGCCCCCAAGGTCCTGCAGTAAAGAAACCTGTGTAGCTTCAGTTAGCTCAGCATTCTCCGAACCTGTGTGACCTGCTACCCATTTCACTGCATACCTCTTAGCAGCATCCCTCGGAACTGGTGCGCAGTGGAACACATTTTGGAAAATGCCAACCAAAACGTCTTCGTGTAAACCAAGGGCCGTCCCTGGGAAGGAGGCTTCACTCGCTCGCTGTTCTCTTTTGTTTCAGAGGGAGGAAGTGCAACCGATGAGTTAAAATCAGGGGAGACAGATTTCAGATTGGTAAGACGAAGTCTTTTCTAATACTATGACTGCCCACCCAATAGTAGCAGTAAGCTAGGTCTTGAAGAAGGTTGTCATTGGAATAGACGGTGAATCACCCTATGTCAAGGGATTCTGGGAAGGGGCTCCTTGCACCAGGAAGGCATTGTAAGTGAAGGTTCTTTCCAAGGACTATCTGTAAAGTCCCAGGATTCTATTAATATGAAGTGCATAGACCCTGTCTGGGGCCTTAGAGCAGGGCCCCATCAGATAGGGGGCCACCTGTGTATGGAAATGGAGATTCCAGTGGTACTTACATGTATAATATAATTTTAGAAGGGCTAGGGTGTCATCACATCCAAAAATATACTACTTTAATGTCTAGCTTCTGCACTGATTCACCATTAGAGCTTTACGTCTTTAGCTTAATACTTTATTTCATATTTAAATACACATTCTCGCGGGAGAGGGGTAGTGTGACATAAGCTACTGTGGGCCAATTATGTCCCTGCAGTGTGGTTAGGTTCTCAGTTCCTCACAGAGAGCAGGTTTTGTTTGGAGACGGAGGACTGGAGGAGGAGACAGGGGTAGTACTGGGTGTCTGGGGTGGGGGCTGGGAGACTGCAGGCCAGGAAGGAGAGAGAGTGCCAAGGACAGTCTTGGCCGCCTTCATGAATGTGTTTGGGGTTGGGCCTGTCCTAGAAATATCCCAAAACTATTTTAGGGGGCAGCAGATTTAGCTGATGGTTGGTTTGCAATCATCCGGAGATGTTAGTATTTCTGATGAGACAATCTGTCTCAGAATGAAACACTTAAAGTCTTTACAATGAAAAGGGGTTTGCCTTTTTGAACACTGCCATCCAAAAAGCACAACCAGCGCAGCCTATGTCCTGACCGAATCCAGTAGTGGGTAAAATGTTCGTGACAATGCTAACTTCATGTGTGCAGAGCTTGCCAGGTGAAAATGTGCTCCCGTATTTATTATGTGGTAGAATTCACAGAACAGCCTGGAAAAAGCAAGCAGTCTGCTCTTTCTAAGTGAAGAAACTGGGGCTTTCACCTAAGGCTACCCAGCAAGCAGATGGCAGATCTTAGACTTCAGCCTAAAAGTTTCAGATTTCAAGTCCCACTGTAATTAATTTTTAAATTTTTATTTGCCTTTTAACAAGGTAATATGAGTGTTATAACTTAAACTGTCAAATAGTTCCACAAAGCTTTTAATGAAAAGGAGCAGGCCCCTGCCCCCAAACCTAGAGGCAGTCACTTTCTATTTTTTATCTATTTTCTGTTTGTATCTTCATATTTCTCAGTAAAATATTTATACTTCCTGTTCTTGACTTAAAAAAAATAGATGTAATCTAAAACCTTCCTTCTACAGATGAGGATTTGATGGCTTTCTATACCCCCATGCACACTCACACACAGCACACACACTCACACTCATACACACTCACACATTACAATATGGTTGCATCATGCTTTTTATTTCGGCTGCAGTAGTCTTAATTTCCAGAAGCTCTCTGACGGCTCCTTTTGTGCAACATCCTGTTTTTGTTGCATGACAATGTCTTCACTTATCTCTGAGATTTTATTTTTTTGAAGTTTTCATTTGCCCCCTACCTTATTTTCCCCTGCTTTTCTTTTCTATTGGTTCCATATTGACCTCTGTCTTTCACTTAGACATTGCCCTCACATATCTGGTAATCCTTGTCTTTACACACATATTCACTCATCAGGGACGGAAAGAGGTTTCGGATGCTCAGTGCCTGGCCAGGTGGTGTCCCTGTGAGATGACGAGAAGGGAGGCCAGCCAATTCCTTGGGCTACTCCCACCTGCCAGTATTGGCAAGAAGTATCTCTTGGGCCTGCTGATTTTCCTGGAGAAAAAAAATCATCCAATCTTCTGTTCCTAGGGAAGGAACAGGGAGAAGGTGACCCTAAGCCTGGCTTCCAATGTGGTGGAAGCCAAGTGACAGAAAGGGTCCCACTTCCACAGACGGAGCGAGATGGTGGCACTCCATCTCAGCTTTGGGGGAGCCCATGGCTCCCCCAGGCCAGGCCTGCCCTATTTTGCCTCTCTGAGAGCAAAGCTCTTTGCTGCTGGCTGGGGGAGAAACAGTGGCTTGGTGACACTGAGAGGGGAGGAAATCCATTGTCAAACTTGTTCTGTCACAAACCGTATCAGGCAAGTTTTTGGGAAAGACTCTAGGTTGGGCCTGTAGGATGTGGCTGGGCTCTGAGTGAAGGAGGCAGGAGTCAGCAGAGGGAGGAGGGGTGCTGTGGTCACAGCGAGGGGCTCAGCCCGTCCCAGGGAGCCCAGGAGCTGGGAGACTCTGCCCAGCTGCCGTGCCCGAGGCAGAGGGCTGGGCCTTTGGGCTCCCGCACTGACCAGTCTGTAGGAAGGGGGCTCCCCCCAGAGAGGGGTGGTGACCTTAGGCAAGAGGATTCCCTCTAAGAGCAGTTCCTGGAGAGAGACTTGAGCTGAGTGTCACCAATACCCACAGCAAGCCAGGCGAATGAGTGCCTGGGGTCTGAGGGGCGTCTGTGCACACGCCACTACGAGCCCCTCCGTGCACCCACACTGCTCCAGTGACCTGCCCTCACAGGACCCTCCGGGGTACGGTTGGTCCTTTTCCTTGGGGACACATGGAGAAGGAAAGCATGGCCCCCACATCCACACCCAGCACTACCGAAGCTGGTCGTGCTATAATGACACCCCTCGTCTTTTTTATTCTACTCCCCATTCTGGATTTATCTTATCTGAGTGTTTATGCTGGACCAGAGAGGCAACTGGAGGAAGTGACCAGACCCGGAGGGGCCTGAGCCCTTGTCGCAATGCCCCTCACAAGCTGGGGATGCTGCACTTGTCAATTACCCGTAGGAGTCAGCAATGGAGTCAGAGTGGCACCTGAGTGCCAGCTGTGCCCTCCCTGCCTGTTGATAAGCAAAGCCTCATCCTCTCCTGATGACCACAGTCAGCTCCTCCCTGTGGGATGAGGGCCCTTTTCTTTTCCTTCTGGTCTCTTGGTGCAAGAAGCCCAACGTGATCACGTAGCAATCACAGATTAAAGGTGAAAGGAATTCTCATTATGTCTCCATGAGAAGCCCTCTCCCCCTGGAAGCTGGGACCTTCACATCCACTAAGCCTAAAGTTGCAGGGGAAAGAAACACACAGTCTCCAGTGGGTCCCCAGGAGTGAGGAGAGGCAGCCCACCCCCACCACAACTCCTGGGTTCTCAAAACCACTGATGCCACCTACGGGGATCTGGCCATTGCCCATGAATGAGTCCTGTTGTGTTTTTGCCTCCGGTCACTTTTCTTCCTGTACAAAACAGACGGCAGATGCACAGCCTGACGCCCTGCCCCTGGGAGGACTGCCACCCGCAGCTAAGTTGTAGGGGGTTGCAGTTCAACAGCAGTCCACTTTCAGCTTGCATCCATACCTCCGCCCCAATCCGTCTGTGAGCCATACTGAGACTTTCTTCTCTACCAGCTGGTCACAGTGCGACAGTGAGGTACAACACGGGAGTGGGACCACCTGCTCAGGCAGCCTGCTGCCCCCTCTGACCTGCCCGTACCCAGTCCCAGAAGTACCACTTCCCTCTTTTGATAGGTTGTTGCTGGGCCCACTTGATATTACGACTGCATGGGCCTGACAAAACTCAGCCTTCAGGGGGCAGTTCTGATCACGTGGCCGCTGGATAGTCTATGGCTGGGTGGTCTGCCTCTACCAGGGCCCGGCCGGAAGTGCACGGGAACTGGGTTTCAGAAGATGTGTCTTCCTGCACTGCAGATGGGAAGTCTTTACTCTGGAACACTGTGTAATACTTTGTGATTCTCGTACGGTATTTCCCAAAAATTCCGCATGGTATCTTGTTCTGTCTTTGCTAACCTCTAATGTCACAGGGTCTGCCAGGTGGTATGGTCCAAACTGTAGGACCACTTGCACCATAGCCCGGACCTTCTGCAGAACCCTTTTCTACTCTGGACCCCACTTAAGGGCACCAGCCTTCCACGTTATATAACAGATGAATTTGAGCATTGCTCCCAAGAGTACAATATGCTGATGCCAGAACCCAAAGACAACAGTGCTGTGGTTCTTTCTTAGTGATGAGAGATGCAAGATAACCTAACTAGTCTTTCACTTTGGAGAAGATGTCCCAGAATGCCCCATACCTCTGAATCTCAAAATACTGCTGTGGCCAAGCCCTGAAGCTCTGTAAGCTTTTTTGCCCTACCTCGGAAGTACGTATATTACCAAGGCCTCCAAAATTCTTGCTTGCCCAGTATCATTAGCATCATGTCATCAATAGGATAAGGTGTTCTGGGGAATGTCCAGATGGCCCATGTCCCTTCAGACTAAACTGTGGCAGAGGGTGGAAAGTTACCTTAGCTGTGGAGTAAGACTATAAATGAATACAGTTATCTATCCCAAGCAAATGTAAAATATCTCTGGTCCTCATTCTTGATAGGGCTGGAAAAGAAGGCATTCACCAAATCACGGACCATATACTACGTACCTGAGGCTATGTTAATCTGCTCTAACAAAAATCACATCTGTTACAGCAACTGCAATTAGGATTACCACCTATTGAATGTGCACAGAGTTCAATGTCATCCTATCTGGTTTAGGAGGGTGTCAGCCTGTTGAATTAAAAGGGGAAATGATGCAGACTCCCCACCTTCTCCACCCCCCCATTCTCTAAGTCTGAAAATCCAGATGAATCTCTCCCATTTTCCCTGGGATGTGATACTGTTTTCTTGTTTATGGCCTTGACTCTGGGTGGGGAGACAGTTTCAGGGGCTTCCACTTGGCCTTCTCCTCTACAGTAACTCCCACCCCGCATGTCAAGGAATAGTTTTGCCAGCTACTGAGTAGGCCCATGACTATTACACATTTGAAGTCTACGAAATGAACAGTGGGTAGATCTATGGACCTAATTGACCCATTGCTGGTTCACTGGGTCAGGACTCCATTTATGACCTGTCCCCATACATGCCCTCACTCCAACAGACGTGTCGCGATCGGTCTGGTGGTCCCAAGGAAAGTGGGAGTAGATCTTGAGAAAGGATCTCAGGATTGCCCTGGGCACAGTGCACCGCCCTGTGGAAGAGGGGCCTTTGCACCACCTGCAAGCAAGAGAGAATTGCTATCTTTTAACAGAAAGAAGAGTGCTATTTCTGTGGACCCACAGAGTTCAAAAAGAGATCAAAAGGAGATGCAAGACTTTAAGTGCATCAGCCCAGATGGCGCCCTCCAGTTCTCAGGGTCTCACTCCTTCCCAATCATGGCCTTGACCTCAGAGTGACAGACTTTCTGAGGCTGAGAATTCAGTCTCCTCTAGAGTTCTGCTACCCTTATAATTAAGTTGTGAATCTGAACCTGCCCTCCAGGTGTTAAGAGTAGAAGTCCTTTTGTCTGCTGCCAATTGCACTTACTGGCTTTCAGAGTTAGGCTTTAATTGGTGATTAATCACCCTCAGCCTTTTATTTTCTTTCTTCCTTGCATTGATTGCCCCTAGCAATGGCTATTTAGCTTGACGTCTTGATACAACCACTTGCCCCAAACTTCTCAAATGTCTTGAATATTGCCCCCACTGGGGTACTTTCCTGGGTATCCCATTCCAGGGCAACATTAGTTTTAACAATTGCACCAAGACAGCAAGTCAGGAGTTGCCTAAGCTCCACCACTGCCAGTGATGGGGTCCTCACTGCCAGGCTGCCAGAACCCAGCTCCACAGTCCTAGTTTAGAGTCTGCTCCCTCAAACCACCCTTCCTGGGCTGGGTCCTCTGGGCAGGAGGACTCTGAGACTAAGACTTGTTTCCAGGAGGTTATTTGGAAATGTACTTCAGATCAATACCTGGGAGGAGCAAAGAAACTCACATTGGTGGGGAGGAGGCGAACTGTGGTATCACTGCAACAAAGGTCTCAGCTGATCCCACAGGTGCTGCAGCTGGGATGGCCCTTCGGGGCCTCCCCATCTCCAGCACGAGAGTAGGGCCTTTTCAGCCCCTGCACTGGGCGGTCACTGGATGCAGCACCAAGAGACAGGACAGGACCTTCTTTGGTGGAGGGGAACTCCCGGTGAAGAGCTTTCATGGAGAGCTGGGCGCCAACCACCTTCCCAGGAGCCGCAGGCATGGGTTCTGAGCAGGGGAGCTGGGAGATACATGCCAGCTCTTCCCGCCCAGTTCAGCTGTGTTCAGTGCCACCTCCCATCTCAGCCTCCAGGGGTCCTTGGTGCTTCCAGCTCCTGCGGTTTTCTGGGGTTCTGTGGTGGGAAACAGTCCGCCCCCACTCCTTTGCCTTTGGAGAGGCCCTGGCTGTCTCCCATCTGATGAGTTATTTACCGCTAGTTCTGTTATTTCCTAGCTTCAAAATTTTTATTGGAATCTCTTGCATGAAGTCATCTCCTCGTGCTCTTACCCAATGTGGATGTGTGCCTCTATTTTTATTCCTTTATTGCTATTTTAGCATGGTTTGGGGAGAGGGTGAAAGTAAGCGTATGTTCACTGTGCTGCATTTACTGGGTGCCCATCGTTGCCGTTTTATAAAACAGCAAATGGTCTGAATCCTACCTTCTTCCCAGCATCCTTCCTCACTGGACATCCAGTAGCTTCCATCCTGAAGTCTGTGCATCTTGACCCTTGCTCATCTATGACATATGTTGTCCTGCAGTTAGACTTTGCCGGTCACTACCCGCTGGAGAGGAGAAAGTTTTTCTCAGCTCCCCATTATCCAACCAAGTAAGAGGAGTGAGATGTGTGGAAGAAACTACTGCATGTTGTACAAAAATGACTCCTCAGAGCTCTCCCTGCTGGAGAGGTCCGACGCCCTCTAACTGCCATCTCAAAGCCCTGCTCCCCCCCTTTCCTTTTGGCTGTAGCCTGGGGCTCCCACATTCCAGTCCCAGCTGTGATCCAGCGTGGTCTGCCCCCAGATCATTGTTTTTCAAAGAGGAGCACGGTACCTCTTGGAGTGTGTGCCATTGCTTCAAGAGGGGAAACAAAGCCATGGAATGAATAAGGGTGTTATCTTGGGGTATCAATGTCTGCCCTGTTGGAATCAATAGAATTATGTGTGTGTGTGTGTAAGTTTTTTCTACTCAGTAAGTATGTACTGAGTCCCAGCCTTGGCTGGTAGATTCTCATGTTTGAAGCTGAAACTCCGAATACCATTTCCCTTGGAGAAGTGATTACACATGCTGGGCAGGATCTAATTATTTGTGGATTCAGCAGAGATTCACTGCATGCCCTGTGCGCGCCGAGGCACCAGTAGGCTGGAAATAAACAGAAAAGCAGACTAGCTAGGTGTCTGCCCTCACGGAACTTCCATTCTAGGGGAGGTAAGTAGTGACCGCTCTGAAGAGAGAAGCAGCCTCCTAGCTGCGTGAACCCTTGAATGAGTACAATGAGAAACTAAAAAAGGAAAGGTCTCCTTATTAATCGGCCCATCTTCTCTTGTGAAGGGAAGGAAAACTGAGGTAGAAAATTCTGAAAGCCCATGAAGAGGCTGAAACCAAGAAACATAACCCGGTAGACTGGAGATTCAAAATGGGTTGAAGAAACATAAATCAGGACTCTCCAGGGAAATGGGTCAGAGCCAAAGGCGTTAGCATTGAATTAGGAGGAGCTTAAACTAATGAACAGGGAGGGGCCGGGGAGGGAGCCCAGGAAGGAAGGTCACTAAGGATCAAGAACTGGATGAAAGAAGGGCGGCAGATAGCACCGTTAATATGCTAAGCATGGCCTCCTCCAGCGGGAGGAGCAGCAGCGGCCACCCAGCAACCAGGGGTCCAGAAGTGAGGCAGGGACCTGCCCATGGCCCCCCAGGGTCACAGTCTGGACTCCTGACTTCTGGCAAGGGCTGAACTGGCACGTGACTGGGAACAGGGCCAGCCAGACGTTAGGGTGTTAGAGAGTATGCAGCAGGCCTGGTAGACTTGGCTTCACCTTCTCCCTTCCTGTCCTTGTTCCCTCCCCTCTGTCCACCTGCTCTCTCTGGCGCCTCCATCTTGGTCCAGGTGTGAGGTGTTGTGTTTCCTCTTTGAGGTGAGGGGGCAGCTGAAGCTGGTCTCTGAGTGTGGGGACCAAGTCTTCATGACCTGGTAAAGGACTCTCGGGTAGAGAAGGGCAGAGCAGGTGCTGAGCTCTGGACAGGATAAGGGTCAGAGACATCTCGTCAGGATCTCCAAACTCTCTCCACACAAACTGCAACCTTCTGCAGCTCAGAACAAGGCACACATTTGCCTCTTTGGCAAACAGGTAGTAGTTACCACAAGTAGTTATCCTAGGCAGGGCCACAGCCCAACAGCTGAGACTTCTGAAGGTTCTTATCTAGTCCAGCCAGCATGGCCCGCATGCCCAGTCTGCACCAGGCTGCAGCCAGGCAGACTGCGTGGAGAGCAATTCCAGGTGCTCACGCAGTAGCCAGGGCCACAGAACCACCACCCTGCACAGTGACACTTGACCCCCCGTCACTGTTGCTTTTGACACACCACAGATGAAGGCTCTCTGGGGGTGCACTGGAGTGCCTCCTACACGCAGAGGGCCTTGGGGCTCTGAGCTGGCACCCCCAGAACTCCCCCTGCCCCTACTGCCCTGGCCTTCATCCAAAGCAAGTGTTCCCTGAAGCAACCAGGACAGGATGAAGCTGGTGGGAGCGTGTGAGTTATGGTGAGCCTGGGTGCCTCACAAACAAGTTTGTGCCCGCCTGTCTTCATGAATCACCGCAGAGCCTAATCCTTCATTAGAACATTCAGCAGTAATTGCTGGCGAAATGCCACTTGCCTTTTTCTCATTTTAACAAAACATTTATGCATGAAAGATTTAATGCCAGGTATCAAGCATATCATTGTAAATTTACCACTAATTAAGCCTAATTAAAATAATTAAATGACTGTGGAGTCACCATGTGAATTAAAATTGCTTCTCTACCAGGCTGTTTCTCACAAGCCAGGCCCCCCGGTTTCGGAGACAAATCTCTCTCTCTCTCTCTATTTTTCCTGTCGCCCTGCTCGGCTTCATGCGGGGTACTTGCACGGCCAAGGAGATTTGATAATTAAGATAATGCTGTGATTTGACGGTGCGGTTTTTCAATTTCGGGACCCCAGGAGATTTTCCTTTATCTCAGTGAAGTATAGACAATTTGACAAATCTGTTGCTCGGAGCAGTCACTGGCACTTGCATATTCATTACTCATTGGATTTTTAATCAAAGTAGCTGATGGACCCCTTGCACCACAAATAACTCGGTCATGAATAATTTATCCGTGCTCACAGGCTGGGCTGCGCACCCCCTGGCGCCCCGGGGCCCCTGATTGGCTCGCTGGGCTGGCCTGCCCCGAGCAGCACATGGCCGCTCCAGATGTTTGGGTATCCATATGTGCACAGCTCATCAAAAACGGCAACGGCCCGCACCCAGGGGCCTCGGCTGTCCCCAGATAGGCCATCTGGACTTGGAGCGGAAAACAAACCACGGTGAATTGTGGGATGCGTGTTTATCTTCAGTGGCGCCGGCTGTGGCTGCGGAGGGGCACGCAGGAAGCACCGGAATGCCGTGGGTACTCGGATCCAGGGCAGCAGGAAACGCTGGTGCCCTGGGAAGTTGCAGGCTGGGCGATCCCTACCTTCTTATGAGATTCCCAGCTGCCCCTCCTGCTTCTCGGGCCCCTGTCCATGCCACCCACTGACCCATGTACACATACATCTTTCCCCAAGGCTCTGCCGAAGCTGCCAGGGTGGCTGCTCACTTGACCGGCTCTGCGCCTTTACCTGCAATTCTCTTCTTCCTCTGCACTACCCCCAGCAGGGCGGATTCAGGATTTCCCTAGGCCTGGGGCACCCCCATTGAGGCCTCACCCATAATGTCACCCATTATGGTGTCAAGCCCATTCAATTTACCCACATGCCACATTCAATTCAACGTATTTTATATGTAAGCGTGGAAGAGCTTAATGGAGGTGCAGTTGACTGGGTGACATAATAGCATGTTTTGTAGGCATTTAATGGACCATTTACTCGTTTTTATTTTGCAGTTTTCTTTTCCTCTGGAACTGATGCAATTGGTTCCCTGGGCCCCAGGTGCTCTGCAGGCTCCTGACAAGCAGGTAAACCTGGCATTGGGACTCTTGTACCAAGTGGCTTCAAAGGCCCTAGTCCACACGTTAATCTTTACTAGTTCTTGAAGATTCAGCCCATAGAACCTCATCTGGGAGCCTTCGGTGACCCCCACCACCTGAGGCTGAGGGGGTGCTTCTAGAGCACCCTCATGTCCGTCCATGAGGTGATCGCTAGCTAGCACGACCCCCCTCCTACTAGACAGCGAGCCTGGAAGGGCAACATGGTGCCCTGTCAATCACCGGCCGCACATCTACTTCACATTTCAGAAACCAATGAACCTTGGGCTTCATGTTTCAAAGAACAGAAACAATGACCTTGGAAGGGAAATTAAGCCAGAATAGCAGTCTGAGAGTGCTAACGGAAGGCAGACGGGGTCAACTCCTCCTGCCCAGCTGGGGGTGACTTGAAACACACGTCTTTTGTGCATGTCTTTTGTGCAGGGTGCGACAGAGGGGACTTCCTCCTGGCCCTCCAGCTGCTTCTCAGCCAATGGCTTCACCCATGACAGAGGTGTGAGGGCCCCCAGGGGCCCAGATCTGCTGTACCACACCGAGTCTTCCCCACCTGAGGACTCCAAGCTCAAAGGAATAGACCCTGCCCAGGAAACCCATCTGACAAAGGTGAACTTCAGCCTACGGCCACCGCTCCAAACTAGGGTGTAGGTGGTCACGTGCCCCTTTCACTGTGCAGGTGAGGCAATATCCCTGTAATTGAGTCCCCCCGCAATCTAGCTCCATGCCACAACACTCTGGGGAGGAGCTGGAGAAGCCTGCAGACTACTTGTCAGGCAAGCAGCCAAACCAGCAGGTCATGATCTCTTGTGACAATTAAAGTAGAAATATTTCCTGATTTTTTTTTTAAGGTGAGGGAGAAGGTATGATTATACAATGCGTCTGTGTTTTGTGGAGAGGGAGGGAGCAAAGAAATGGCATGAGCCATTGACAGATGCTTCCTGGAACCTTTCAAGGAGGGTAGTGACCTCCTCCTGCCCCAGGTGGCTGCTGCCAGGGCCCACCTGAGAGGAGGCTGCTGACCGCACACTGAATGGGAACGCCGCACTGAAACCCACCCAAGCACCATGTCACTGGAGAGAACTGAGGCCCCACAAATCCTCAGGCAGTTGCCTGCCCTCCAACCCCACCACTGTGACAGCAGCCAAAATCCCAGAGGAAGACAGATGGAGGTGGCCAGAGGCAGAGGCATGGCAGAGGCATGCAGCAGTCTCTTCTCCCAGTGACGCTGAGAACAGTAACGAGTGTTTTCCTCAGAGCTGCACTAGACCCCAGCCACCAGACAGCAGCGGTGTGCTCACACCAGAGCCTCCCTCCACCTCTCAGGGCCCTCCCCTCCTCCATCCATTCTCCTCTAGGGTCCCAGTAACCAGACAACGCTCATTAGCCCAGACATGTCAACCACAGACTGCCCTGAGCATCACCCTCTTTAGGGGTCTGCCCCCGCCCCCCTCCCAAGGGCAGCAGAGACCAGGCTGTGGCTTGAGCGAGGGCCTGTCGCTGACTGACCCTTGGTGGGGGCCAGAGGAAGGGGCGTGGAGGACTCCTGACCTTGGGGCAGCCAGAGCACAGACCAGGGGTGCAATCAGGATTGGGGAGGTAATCAGACTTTCCCCGCTGGAATTTGAGTGGGAGCACAATGGACAGTCTGCCAGCCGAGGCCAGAACAAGGTCATGAAGACCCCGAGACAGGAGCAGTCACCTTAATGGTGGTGCTTGGAGTACAAAGTTACCACTTGGCCTTGGCAGGAGAAGATAAAATTAGTTGGTCCCCAGGGACGAGTGGGTGGCTGGAGATGGTTGTTCCTGGGAGCTGGGAGATCCTCGTCTCCCTCACCACCATGACACACACAGTATCTGTAAAGTCAGCTTCAAAACTGGAGCTGTTCCTTGCCCCTAAAGCTCCAAGCCCTCACTGCTTCTTGTCACTCCATCTAGGGCAGCCCCCCAGGGACTCCAGTTCTTGCAGTAATTCCCAGTGACAACCAGCAGTACGCACTGGAGCACCGGGTGCAGCAGCCAAGTAGAGACAATAGTGTTGCAATTATGCACCTCGCTCAGAATTCCCTGGTCAGCCATCTGCAGTGTAACCAGTCTTGGGATACATTTCAAATCCTAGAATGATTAGTCTTGTTTGTTTGTGTTGTCATCAGAGCAATTATGTGCGATTCCCAATTCCTTGACAACTAACTATTTTTATTGTCTTTGTGTTCTACAGTTGAATTTACAAAATCTATGTTTAATAGCACTATTATAATTTGCAACTCAAGGGATACTTTTACTTATGTTTCCAACTCAGCAAATGTTTATCGAAGATCTACCGGGTGAGAGGCATGATGCTGGATACTGAGGGCACAAAGACGATGATGGTAAAAATAGTGGCTCTTGCTGAGAGTTTACTCATTTAATTCTCCTAATAGCCACAGAGATTGGAACTGTTTGATCCCAACTTTTACCAATTTACTAATGGAGAAACTGAGATCACACAGCTATTTAAGTGGTTGAGCCAGGATTTGAACCTCAGAAATCTGGTTCTGGGATGCATACTCATAATCACTACTAGAAAAAATAAAATTACAGTGCTGTGGAGAGCTTACTGTCCAATAGCAGAAGACCTATAAACAGGTCATTTAAATTCTAATGTTTGGTTCTAAGACAACAGTATGCACCAGACATTTAAAGCTGTGGTTTTATAAAATACTGTCTTCCTTTTTTCATGACTTAAATTTATTGCAGATGACAAATGTAATGACAAAGGCTACTAAGCATAGAGCTGCCTCTCTCCGAGTTCTTGGTTTCTTTCATGATGGGAGACAGGGCTTCTGTGATAGAGGAACTGGTAGGAAGAAAATCAAGAAAGCTAAGCATTGCTAGTGTCTGTCATCACCATTGAGGACACCCGCGTCAGCAATCAGTCTAATCGGTCTCATTGTTTCGTATCACCAGGGAAATTGTAAGGCCCTTGAGGGCAGAGTCTATAAATTTCCTTTCATTTATGAAAGAAAAAATAAACATTATATTGAGTACTTATTAGTTCCAGACATGAGTTAGTGGTCAGAGGTAGAGATAAAGAGGGTCTCACATTTTGTAGGAGACAGACGGGCAAAGGGCTAATGGGGGACGTGGTGGTGCAGCCCAGAGCCCAGAGGCGAGTGCAGACAACTCTGCCCAGGAAAAGGCCAAAACCGACCTGCCCAGAGGACAGCTTCCGCTGCTGTAAGGATTCGAAAGAGAACAACAGTGCAGAGTGGCCCAACTGTCAGTGGCGATAACATCCGGAATCCTCATTTGCCCCTAACCAGGTTAGTTATCACAATTACAATTTGTGAACACACTTCAGTGCATATAAAATCTGACTCCTCTCCCCAATCCGCACTTCTATTCCTTTCTCCCTCCTTTAGTCTCTCCTTCTCAGCATCCCTTTCTCTAATTTTTCCCTCCACTCTTCATCTTGGGGTCCCTTTCCTTTAATGATCCTCTTGGTGTCTGTATTTCCCCTTCCTTTTTTAACTGTAGTTAACTGGACATGACAGAAGATTCAGATTCTGGAAAGAACTAGGAGTCTAGCAGTTCCGAGCCCTGGTTCTAGCCTGGTTCTACTGGGGTTAGATCTTTCTGTCTCCAAGGTTCCATCCCCTCCTCCTGGAAGTGTTCTCACACTAGTCAAGAAGATACCTGAGTACTTCACATGTGCATGACTTCTCACTTTCAGTACTGCTCTTGGACTCCCCCTCTTCCACTGGGCAAAGCTTCATGAGCAGTGCTCAGGGTATCCACTCCTGTGTTCGTTCATCTACCTACCCAGTCTCTCAATAAACAAGACTCTGAGTCCCTGTGGGAGGCTGGGATGAATGCAGTCCTCTGGCAGAGGCAAATCCATTGCACAGTGACAATATGATACAGTGTAAATCAGAGTTGGGAGCACTGGTCTGTGGAAATGGAGCCTGCAGAAAGGGTCGGAGAGTGATCTGAAAGGGGTAAGGAGAGCCAGTAGAGAACGGTGCGATTCGAATCAAGAGAGGAAGGTTTTAGAACAGGGGACATGCCACCAGGGTCGGATGCAGCTGGGTGATCCGAGAAGGAGAACCGAAAGGCTTCCTGTGGACCCGCCCACCTGAAGTTGTTCCTGACCTTCATGGTGCAGCTTCAGGGAATGGGATGGGTGTCAGGTGGTGGTGGCTCAAGGTGGTGGTATGGAAATGGAGAACTTTAGTGCACACAGCTCTGTAGAAGTTTGTCTATGAAGGAAAGAAGCAGGGTGGTAGCTAGAAAGAGACATGGAGCTGGAGATTTGGGTTTTGTTTTGTTTTGTTTTTTAGGTTGGAAGAAATCTGAGCATCATGGCAGACCCCACTGCCTCCACCAGAGGCAGGAAGAAGGCAAAGTCTGTCAGTTTCCCACTATCCTTCCTTTCAGAGGGTCCCAGGTCTTCCCCAATGTCTGTCCTGAAGAGCCTAGGCAGGCAGCCTCCGCTGTCCCTCATTCTGCTGAGATATCTGCAGCCAGCAGACTTCCCTCAAAGTAGTTTTGGAGAAGTTTCCAGCAACTGGATCCATTACCTGTTATGGCTGATTCCAAAGGGCACCCACGCCTTAGAAACCAGTTGCCTGGGGACCCAGGCAGCACTTCCCCGTGCTGGGTGACTGTGACACACATCTCGCCCACCCAGGTGAGCCTTTCTGAAGGAGTGGAATTTGCACAGCACTTTCATTCCAGACCCCACGAATTTGGCTGTTTGGTTCATTTCACACACAGACCTGAGTATCACTATATGGGAACTCCTCTTTCCTGGGTCCCATCTCCCTGCAGCTCCAAAAGTGTTGGGCAAATGCCCAAATGGTCCCTGGAGCCAGCGGAGTTCTGCCCTTTGAGCCACAGTCCCTGTAAGAGCTTGATCGGGTCAATAAAATAAGGAGCATGGTGAGGCCACAGGCCAGGGGCCAGGGAGAGATTCAGACGTGGGTGTGTGAGCACGCACGTGTGAGTGTGCTGCTCATCATGAGTCCCCAAAATCATATGATTCAAGTCCATAGAATCATTGGGTCTAATTCTCCTCATTTTACAGATGAGGAAACTGAGGCCCAGAGAGATGGGACTTGCCTGAGGTCATAAAGGAAGTTTGCAGCAGACTTGGGTCTAGCCTAAGCCCTTCTATTCTGACCACCAGAGGCCTCACCACTTTCAGCCTCAGATGGCTGTATGACAGATGAGTGTGAATATACATTGGAATTTCGGATAATTTTCCTGGAAAAATAATGGGCTTAAGGTGGTTACATGTAACCCTCTAGCCAGCTATGATGGGTGGAGGCGACCCAGTCACTGTGACCTCAGGGAAGCCCTTCCTGGGTCCAAGTCTAAGTCCCCTTTGTACGGCCCAGAGCACCCTGTCCGTCCATGGAAGTCACGGCACTCCGCAGAACTGCCATCCGCACTAGACCACGACCCACAGGGACCTGGACTTGCCCGTCTTATTCACGGCATTGCCCCAACACTTCCACACAAATGGCCCAGGGTGCAGTTCAATTAGTATCTGTTGAAATAATTAATTAGTTAATGAATTCTACTCTGGAGAACCAGCTCACCAGGTGGAAAGGTGTTCGGAGTTCCGACCTCACACCCGAGGAAACCATCTGTCTCCAAGGCAGCCCCCGCCGCAGAAGCAGACCTGCCCTTCTGTTCTGCTTCCACAAGGCAAACTCCGGGCCGGGCTCCTCCTCTGCATGCCGGCTGGACAGCACACAGCCCAGGTGCTCCCCTGCTTCCCTGTCGGAATGCTGTGCTTCTAATGCTTCCGGATCACACCTCTCTGTTCTTAGCCACACTGCATGCTGAGCTAACAACTGGCTCTCCTCTCCACACCCCTGCCACCTGTTCTGAACATGCACCTGGGATCTGTGTCGTTAGCTTTGGGGCCCCAGGTACAGGTCTTGATAGCTATCCTTATTACATTTTATCTCATTGGATTTGCCCCTTCAATCTAGACTGTCAAGGTGTGTGTGCACGCTCCCTTTTCTCTAATGTATTCACTGTCCTTCCCAAAATCAGATCACCTAAAATCTGGCAAGCTGTTGTTCTGTCTTCATCAGCTTAATTGGTTGAAATGTAAACTGGTCAGCATTTCAGACAGAGTTCTGGGACCTATCTCTAGAGACGCATCAAGTCAACAGTGTCTTTTGATTGACACTTTTGAGCGCTCTCCTTCCCTAGTTACAAGGACATTTATACCACCAGCCAGTTCTAAACTTTTCTCCAAGCCTTGGTCCAGTGACTGGAAAGGTAAGATTATGACCTTTTGCCATTTTCTATACCCAGTTTCCTGTATATCTTAATTCCTCTCTGGGTCTCCCTACTTCCTGTGCTCGTAACGGCAGTTTCTGTAAGAAAATATACATAGCCTAGAGGCCCACAGCATGCGTGAGAACTTGATCCAGCCCAAATCTCTCTCACAGGTTATCTCACGATTACACAGAACTTACAATAAAATCAATGTGTAATAAGTGTTTGTGCAAGAAACACACTATGAAGGAGTTTGTCCAATTCCTTGTTGGCAATCAAATCTGTTATCATGTTCTTCTGGAAAGTGGATGCCTCCTCACCCCAGGATCCCTAGAAAGGAAAGCCGGAGCTTGTATGCTGGCACCTTATTGGGACAAGCGCAGCCCCAGGGCAGCACAAGTGAGAGAAAGGAGGACAGGGAGGGAAGCTGCACAAGGGTGACTAGTGCTTCCAAGCCCAGGTCCATCCAGAGCCTCAGAGCATGACATAATCTGGAAATAAGATCTTTACAGATGTAACTGGTTAAGATGAGGTCATACTGGATTAGGGTGGGCCCTAAATCCGATGGCTGGTGTCCTCACGAGAGGAGAGAGAGAGAGACCCGCAGACGAATACTGGGAGGGTGGCTGCCAAGAGGGGGGCAGGCACCACGCTGATGCCTCCATAAGCCAAGGAATGTCCGGGATTGCCAGCAACCGTCACAAACTAAAAGAGACAAAGAAAATTATTTGGGCCCTTCAGAGGGGACATGGCACTGCCAACACCTTTTCAGACCTCTGGCCTCCAGAGCTGTGAGAGAATTAATTTCTGATGTTTTAAGCCACTCCATTTGTGGTACAGTTATAACTGTCCTAGGAAATCAATATAGAGGGAAAATAAATACGAGGTGGCACATTCTGAGGCTGGCACACCTTTGCACACAACAAGGCTGGATAATAAATTTTATGTTCTGTGTGTTTACTGTAGTGTTAAAAATTGAGGAAGGAAAAGAGGCAGGCTGTGTCTGGAGGGGCTGTTTGGAACCTCTGCTCCTTGGAATGGTCTGTCAACAGGGAGGAAATAAAGAGTTGGTTTGCTGTCTCTTTCCTACTTTTTTTATTGGTCAGAGTTTTCCACACAAGGTGTGAAATCCTCCAGACTCCCAGATTGCGTCATCTGAGAGCCGCTGTTGAGGGAGCCAACCCTCTGTCTGCAGCTGGGCACCTCACTGAGCCCAGGAGTGGCTAAGAATTAGAGCCTCTGCTCTGGACTGATAAGGCTTCCTGGCCAGGGCCCACGGACGCACAGAGCCTGGCCCTCAAACCATAGGAGGCTGAGACGGAGGCTGGTACCAGGAGATGAGTGGCACTGAGGGGACCCTTCTGAGAAAGAAGCTCAGGGACCAGAGGGAGGTGAGGCAGGCAGACCCAGAGAGGAGCCTGCAGTGGACTTCACAGTGATGTATACACACATGAGGGCACAGAACTTGCCAAGTGAGGGTCCCAATCCAACACCCGTAAGGGCCAGGTGGGAACACAAGAGATGAACCAGGTGTACAACTGCAAACTGTGTGGTGATCTGGGGAGCTCACCTTCTCTGTGACAGGTGAATTTCTACGGAGTGGGCAATCAATTGTCACCTCGCAGGACATGGACTCAGTGTTGACAGATCTTCCCATATTTCACAAGAAGCAAAAATTTTCCAGATTCAAAAAAAAAATGAATCCTCTCAATTTTTCAATGTTGTTAGGTATTGGGGGGGAATAAAGGCTAAATGTTGTAATGTTATAAGTTTCTTATACTTAAGAAAGACATAATGGATGACTTAACCAAATGCAAAGATATACCATGTTCTTGGATAGGAGAGGTGACATCATAAGGATGTTTATTTTTCCTGAATTAATCTATACTTTTTAAGTAATTCTTAATAGCAATTTGGGGGAAAGAGACATGTGCATCTAAAGTGCATACAGAAAAAGCAAATGAGCAAAAATAGTCAGGAAAATTCTGAAAAATAAGAGGAAACCAAGAGAGTGTCTAACGTTATCAAATAGGAAAACAGTATAAAGTTTCAGTGGTTAAAACCGTGGTGCTGGCACATGACTAAAGGGAGGTAGAGCCAAAAGGAAAGTCTAGAAAGACACATGAATACATAAAGGAATTTAAAATATGATAAAGAGGAAATGTCAAGATGGAGGCATGGGTTAAAATGGGAGGTAACAGCGCATATCTAAGAAGAAAATAAAGTCAGGTCTAACTCTCTACCTCATGCAAAAGCTCCATCTGACCTACTATACCCTTGATCTTCTCACCTGTATTGTTTTTTGCCTGCTTTCCTCTCTAGAATGGAAGTTCCAGGAAACCAGAGGTTTTGACTGTGTTGGTTCCTGTTGTAACCTCTGTGCCTAGAACAGTGCCTGGCACATCGACTGTGGTCATTAAATATTTGATAAGTGACTTGAGTAAATGAATCAAAAATGTAAATGTTAGTAACAAAACCTTTAAAGTAATAGGAAAAACCATTGGAAAATATTTTTGTAATCTTACACTGGTAATACTTTTTTAAGTACTAAAAGAACTCAAAATCCATGAAAGAAAACAAGTGATCAAATCGATTATAGAAAACTTTCTTCATGACAAAAGCCAGCATGACTGAAGATGAAAAATAAGTGATTGTCTGAACAAAGAAACGTCCATCTTATGTCACAGACAAGGGCAGATGACCTAATATAAAACAACAGCACAAGAAAAAAACTGGCAAAGAATGTGAACAGAAATTCACAGAAAGATGTTCATCCTACTCATAATATGAAAAAATGGGAATTAAAGCTCTAATGAGCTGCTAGTTTTGAACATTTTGAACATTTTGCTACCTCAGTGTGTTGGTGAGGGTGTCAGAGAGCAGACCCTCTAATACACTGGGGGTCTAACCTGGCCCAGACCACTTCGGCAGGCAATTTAATAATGCTTGCAAAATTATAAATGCTCATACGCATGCCCCAAAAATTCTACTTCTAGGAATTTATCTTACAGATAGACTCAAAAACTTTCATAACAGGTTATAGAAGTTATTGCAGCAATGTCTGCAATAGAAAAAAAACTGGAAACAATTCCAATGGTTTATCAGGAGGGGCTGATTAAATAAATGGTGTTATCTCTATATACAGTGGAGTGCAGGCACTGAAATATCACGCAGCCTAAAAACAATAAGGAAATCCTGTGTGTGCAAATATGGACTGGCCTCCAAAAACATAGTGTCAGTAGAAGAAAACAAGGCACAGAATGGGATGGTTATAGGGCTACCATTTGTATGAGCAGATGGAAAAAATATAGGGGGATGGTTGTTTATTTTCCTCGGTTCTTGTTCCCACCGCAACCAAGAATTGAAGGGCAGAGACACAGTAGTGAATCAGAGTAAAAGTTTTATTTTAAGTTACACTCTTAAAGAGAGAGAAATTTTGGTCATTCTCAGAGAGGATGTGCACCAAAAGCTCTAAGTTTTATTTAAAGAGAGAGAAACTGTAGGTGTCCTCAAAGTGGAGAGACATGCTGAAAAGCTGAGGAAAAGTGCCCCTGACCTGAGAGAGAGGCGTGCTGAAAGGTTGGAGGATCCCCCTATTAAGGATTTTTCAGGATTGTGACAAAGGGCTAGGGGGTGTAGACTTGTTAAGTGGTCTCAAGATGTTTATCTTTGATGAGAGACACTATGTCTCTTCTCTTCTATTATCAGTCCTCCCCATAATTCTGCAAAATTAACACAAGAAATTTACTGATCACTTCCTTCCCAGGAGAGCAGCTTCCCTCTGGGAACATATCAATCAAGACCGCCTGCCCTGCCCCCCAAGGTGGGCTGAGTTATTGTCTGCTTGCTAAAGAATATGTTAAGAATCTAACTTCTTACCTTCCTGGGTTTTAAAATGCAATCTTAGTTAAGATGGAATCTTTCCTGTTCTTACTATGCTATTTATATCTGGGCTTGTTTGGAAAATTAATCATGATGCCTGTCTCCTGCCCAGGTTGCAGATTACTTGATTAGGGGCTGGAGGAGTTAAAAAGCAGCATATAGGTGAAGTTAAGGAATAAACTGGGCCTTTTAGCAGGCTGAAGTACATCTTACTATGATCTATTTGACACAATGAAGACATAGGCTGTGCTGGGATACTTTTCTTTATCTGGAGAATGTTTGGACATTCCAAGTTACTCCTGGCCTTTGGAGCTTCAACTGATTAACTCATTAAGTCTGAGTCTTCCCTGACTCTCTAGTTTTACCTGGGTAACTCTTTGAGTCCCTTTTAGTGGGCTTTACTGGCCTTATGCTCTCTCCACCCTGCTCGTATCTATTTTCCTGCCCGATTATATATATATACTCACACATATATGTGATTATTTGTAAGTGCCTAGAATATGTCTAGAAGTATACACAAATGGCGAATACCACCAGTTGCTTTGGAGGAAAACTTAAGGGCTAGAGACATAGCTCTGAGAGGGACCTCCCATGAAGACCCTGCATTAGTAAGAATTAACTGAATTGCTACAAAATTAGACTCCCCTATCTCCTGGCTCCATCACAATAGATGGTGTTTTCTTGTCCATCTAATAATCCAGGGTGGGCATTTTATACAAGTAGTATTATTCGGAGGCCTCAGTGGATGGTGACTTTCCCATCTTTAACACAGGACTTGAAGCATCATTGTTCCAAACTATGAGAAAGGGGACAGAGCTAGAGAAGTGTGGAGGGCAGCAATTCATGGGCCACACCTGGGAGAGGAGGATCCTGGCTCACACATCACAGGTTCCGGCCCAGTCACACGATCGAGGGAAGCTGGAAGTGCCCAGGGAGAAAGGAAGAACAGATTTTGGTCTGCAGCCACCAGGTCTCTGCTGGACCTTTTCAGATTTGAAATGCATAACTATATTATTCAAGATAATGAACACCATTAAGTGTGAAAAAATCAGAGTTAGGTCTGGTCAAACTGAGCTGCCAGTTTTCAATCCACATACACAGAATATTTGATTATATGAAAAAGGTGGCAAATTGTATCAGCAAGAAAAGTACTGACTATCTGATAAATGGTGTTGGAAAAACAGTAACCACTGTGCAAAAAGTTAAGTAAGGTTTCTTACTTCACACCATGCTCCACAAAAAAAATTCCTGTTAAAGAACTAAACATAATAAATGAAATAATAAGAATATTAGAAGAAAATATAATCTTGGGGAAAGGAAATATATCTTAAAGATTCAGGACTTAACAGTGACTGACAAATTTGACCTCATAGAAGTGTCATAAAAATGACAAAGGATAATATAAAATCACAAAACAAGAAACAGATTAGGAGAAAATATTTGCCCTATGAATAAAAGGCAAAGAAATAATATCCCACATATAAAAATTGTACCTACAGATTAGTAAGAAAATAGACAAACCATCCAGTAGAAAAATGAGCAAAGAATGTGGAAGAAATGATAATAAGCCATGAGAAAATGCCCCTGCTCACGAGTAATCAGGAAAATACAAATTAATACAGTAGCAGGACATTGCTTATCACCTATCAGATCAGCAAAAAATGAGAGGCAGGAAGAACATGTTCAGTATTGGAGGTGGACTGAAGAAATGATCTTATGAGTTCCTGGCAGGTATGTAAATTGGGACACCATAGCTGGAGAGCGTCTTGGCATAATCTATGTGCATATGTTTAAATGTGCATACCCTTCACCGAGAAATTTTTTAGTAACTTTCCTGGAGAAATAGTATTTGCACAGGTCCACAAAGCAATATGTCTAAGGTACTCACTACTCTTTCCATACCAGAAAAAAAGGACCAAATGTTCATCACCAGAGGGCAGTTAAATGAATACAATCTTATCAAATACTTCACAGCAGGTTTTTTATTTTGTTGGGGTGTGTGTGTGTGTCTGTGTGTCTCTGTGTATGTGTAGAAGAGAGCTATGTGAAAAAGATCAAAATATCTGTAAATATATATTAATAAGCAAAAAAAAGCAGCTTGTAAAAGAATATATATATATATATATGCTCTTTTGTCAACAAAACAAACCGTGTATTCCTATATTAACACATGTATATAAATGCTTATAAAATAGTCTGGAAGAATACAAACCCTTAACAGCAAGCCCTTCTGAAAAGAGGAAGATGAAGGAGGGCCCAAGCAAGTGCTCTGTCCCTGTGCATCTGTCAGAGTTTGTGGCATGCTATTATGAATGCATATTCATTGATTTGTCCAAATTTACACATATATTCACATCCATATATCCAACATTATAATAGAATGTTCAGTGAAGACTTTCCATGTGTCTGGCACTGTGCTAAGTACTTTGCTTGCATTATCTGATCTAATGCTCATGACAACCTTATGATTTAGGCACTGCTGCTATCCCCACTTACAGAAGAGAAAGCTGACGCTGTGGCAGGTTGAGTCAATCACCTAAAATCACCCAGATGGGACGTGGCAGAGCTGGAATTCAAATTCAAGGGGATTTGATTTCAGAGGCTACAGTTTCACTCTTGACCTAAGGACATGTAACACATTTAGATAGTGACCCCTAAAGTCTAACCTCTTCCAGCTCTATGGCTCTACAAGGTAGTTGTGTCCCCTGGAAATGCAAGGCCAGGGAGCAGGGGTGCATGGGGGAGCAGCTCTCTGCAGCAGGCAGCTGCAGCCCAGTGAGCCTGGTGGCTTGGGGCCGGCTGTCTTTGAGCGCATCCTGAGAACCTGAGCTCATCCGCCACACACAGGGTTCAGAGCAGAGCTGGCCAGGCCTTCATCCTAGACGGGACCCCCTGTGCCCGCCCCCATGCAGATGGAGAAACCAGGGCTCCATTGCCAGTGGAGGCAGGGGCAGGACAGGTATGAGATCCCGGGTGGTCTCTCCCCGACCCCAAGGTTGCCATGCCTGCTGGAAATCTCTCCCCGTGATTGGTGGGGGCAGAGCCGGGCCACAGAGGTGGGGGCTGAGGACCAGGCAGCAGGGCACAACCCCTTCCAATTTCTGAATAATCAGCTGTGTCTGAGGGTGGCTCCTGTACCCAAACACCACCTTGGCTCATGTATTCCTGAGGGAATAGCCACAGATACATCTGGTGTCTTGACAAATGGAAAGAGATGCACAAGGTCTGAGGGGTCCTGTAAGGGCCATGAGGGAGAGCGATGCTCAAATCTATCTCTGTCTTTGTCTCTGACTCCGTGTCTGTCTCTGTCTCTGTCTCTCTCTCCCTCTGCCTTCCTCTCTTTCTCTCTCTCTCTGTTTTCAATCACCTAAAAGCTCCTGGGCTGGCAGAACAATTACGGGACAATTGATCTAAATCAATCTTTAGTTGGCAGGGACCTCCTTCCCAGTTCATTAAAATGGCTACAGCTGGGCCTGACAAGGTGTCCGATACACCTCTAGGGACTGAGGTGACAGCAGCAGGTTCTCTGGACCTGAGACTTTGTTTTCAGGCAGGGTTAAAGGACTGTCTCCTAAGATGCGGCCGCCCTGCGCCTCGGGGTGCTCCCCCTTACCTCCCTCCTTCGCGCCTCTCTGTCCCCTCTTTCTCACTGCCCCTGTTTCTCCCTCCGGCCCATCTCACTGGGTTTCTCCCTCACTTCCTCTCCAAGCCTCTGTGTGCTGTCCGGACCGCTCCGTGTCGCTACAATCTATCTCATCTCTGACCGCCTCCCGGCTGGCACTTCCCCCTGGTCACTGAGATCTAGGGCAGCTTGTTCCATTCGCCTGTCTCCCGTCCCTCTCATCTTCCTTCTTTCCCCCTTCTCCCTTCCCCGCTCCTCTCTCCAGCCTTCCCCAGCCAACTGGGTGCTGCACAGGAGCTGGCAGCCCGAACTGCGGGTGAGGGCGACCCAGGCTCGGGCACCTGAGGGTGGCTGGTGACCTGGCAGCAAGGCAGCACTGCCTTCCTGCGGTCATGCGGTGGCTCACTGTCTATCATCCCAGGGCCCGCTGAGTCTGGGACTTACGTCACTCTCCCCATGGCATTTGTCAGTGTCAACATGACAGCCCACAGTACGATTTGTCACACACCTCCTCTAGACGTGTTGCCTGGCTTATTTTAAGCCTCATGGGGCTGCGGATGGCAGTAGAGGCTGCCCTTGGCGGCATGCAGTTCAGCCCCTGGAGTCACACAGTGCACCTGCCCCCTCAGGTTACAAAGCACTTGGTGGTCCCTGGGTGTGGCCACGTGGGGCTTGGGCAGTGAGGAGAAGTGTGAGTCTCGTTGGGACCTCTGGCTTTACTCTGAGAGGTGTGTCTGCCCCCCACAAGCTGAGGCCTGGGACAAGGCTGAGCGAAGCACGAGTCACCCTGGCTGTGATATGTGCCCCAGACAGGCTGCCCCAACCACAGGCCAGGCCCAGCCAGCCTGAGATTGGTGGGCACGCTGCAGGGCTGGCTGGCAGTCTCAGGGCCTCGCTGCTCCGTCGGTCCACAGTGGACTGACTCAAGGAAATCCTCAAGGGAACAGAGACAAGCTTTGAGGACAGTCCACTAAGTGACATAGCCAGACACTCAAGGACACATACTGCATGGCTCCACTTACCTCAGGTACCTGGAACAGTCTCTAGCATAGAGACAGAAAGTACTACCTGGGGTGGTGGGAGGGAAGGCGGGGGGCTGGGGGGTTCTTGTTCCTTTGGGAAGATGAAAATGCCCTGGAGATGAATGGTGGTGATGGCTGCACTACAGTGTGAACTAATGCCACCAGACTGTACAAGTAAAGATGCCTAAAATGGTAAGTCTTAAGTATATTTTATTGCAATAAAAAATAATCAGTCAAAAAAGCAAAAAAGAATAGGGTGGAGAAGGGAAGGAGGCAGCGAGCCTGGATGGGTGGTACTCTGAGGGAAAGAGCTTCCCAGGGTCCTTGGAAAACACCCCAAACACTGCCCCTTCTGCCCTAAAATTCCTGGTACCGTATGTTTCTTTCCAAGCCACCATGCTCTAAAAATAAGTGATAAATTGTGGGTTGCGAATTTGTATTAAGTGAAATGTTGCTTTCCAAAACCACATATGGCCCCACCAAGTTACTGCTGGAATGAAAGAAAGGGAAAAATAGAGATGGGGGTGCCACTGAACCCCAGGACAGAGAACATTGAGGAGGCAGTTCAAGGTGCTGGAGGTCAAGGACATTAGGACTGAATGGTGGTAGTGCAGGTGAAGGTTGGGAGGCCAGACGTGACCTTTCCAACAGAGGAGCCTGCTGCGGTGGGAGCAGAAACCTGACTGCAAAGGGTTACAACAGGCGCTGGAAACACACACACACACACACACACACACACACACACGGACATGCTCTAAAGATGGTGGTATAAAATGTATGGTAGCCCGTTAAGCTGTTACAGAATTATATAGTTAGTATGATTTTAGTTATGTTAAAATCAAAACAATAGCAAAAGACTGGAGGAAATATATCAAATTAGGAACCATTGTGTTGGTATCTTTATCTTATTTTTTTTATTTATGAATTTGATTTAATGAACATGTGTTACTTTCATAATAACAGTTAAAAACCCATGCTTTTGTGGGGTTATGTTACAGCAGTGGGGTACAGACCGCCAATAAATGAACAGCATGCCAGGTGATGATAACCCCGAAGAACAAAGCAGGGTGAGGGGGTCAGAGAGCGACAGGTAGAGGGCTATCTAGTGGAGGATGCTCAGGGGAGAGCAGGCAGCAGAGACCAGAAGAGATGGAGGGACAAGCCTTGTGGGTATAAGGGGGGAAGAGAAAACATAACCAGCGATGTGGATAATTTATGTACAAGGATATTCAATGCAACATTAGTTACTATAGTGAGAAGTTAGACACAACCTAGGATGACGAGTAAAAGGGGAACGGTTGAATAAAACAGGGCAGGTCCAGGTCACAGGTTCCCACGCAGCGCTCAGAGGATGCAAAGGAAAATGGCAAAATGAAGCGACAAAATGCCTCGCTCACCCTCCCATTAGTAGGACGGAGTCCATGATGGCATCGGGGCCAAGCACGGTCACAGAAAGGGAGCGCTCAGAACCACTGCTGGGCAGGCCGCGCCTTGGTCCCGCATGGCAGGAAAGCAGTTTAACTATATAGGGATCAAGAGTCTTAGAAATGTTAATATTTAAGGAATCATTCTCCTAGAAATCCATCCTGAGATAGTATAAAAATGGACAAAGCAAACACATTGTTACTTGCGACAAAGAGTAACTGGAAATTGTCTAAATGTTCAACATTCAGGTAATGGTTAAATGAAATACAGTACATCCATGCGATGAAATACTACGGGGCCATTAAAAATAGGTTTTTGAAGAGCTTTTATTTAATACTATAGGAAAATGCCCAGGATGTGATGTTAAGCAAAAAAAAAAAAAAAAAAAGAAAGAAAAAGGTTAATACTCAAAATTGTGTGCAGTACAATATTTTTAGAAAAATAAAAATATCCTTAGGTAAAATGTGAAATAAATGTGTTCAAAATGTTATTCTTAGCTGCCTCTGGGTAAAAATATGGTTGTTCTTTTCCACTTCTTTATTCTTTCCTGAACTTTATAAGTTTTATACAAAGAGCACATACTATTTGATAGCTATAAAAATAAAATTTTTAAACTTTAAAAATTACTTTTTTGGAAGAAAAAAACTAAACATGCACATGTGAGAAAGAGGGGATAATAAGTGTAGGATATTCTTTTAATACTAACTGTCAAGACATTTTTATTTTATGATAAGGTAGCATAACAGGGGAGCCAGTTCTCAGGGTAAAATTATGATTCTTTTTTAGCTGTTGTGTTTTTGTGTTTGTGTTTTAAGTGAGGGTAGAAATTTTGACCTGGTTCATACGCTAAGGAAAATGCCAGTAGAAAGAAAGTTGAAAATGCAGGACAGACAAAAGACCCATGGGTGAATTTGACGGCCGACTAGCAAGGCCCGAGAGCAGACTAGCAACTCACAGTTAAAATGTCTCAACTGACCCTGGACACTGCGAGAAGGAGTAGCCGCACACCCAAGTGTGGGGGAGTTAGTTCTGGCGACAAAGTCTACAGGGCTGAACTGAGACACACACGCAGGGTCTGGACCCGCTCCACCATTAAATCAAAATAGCTCAGAGTCCGAAAGGCAGAAACATCTGGCTCACCCTGGCAACGTCTGTCTCAGGGCACTGTGTGCACCGACGTGGGGAACAGGCAGCCCCCTCACCCCCAGCCCCATCTCACTCATCCTGCACTTAGAAACTCCACTCCCAGACAGGTGGGGGGACTTGACACAGAGGGATGAGAAGAACAATGGTCAGGCAGATGGGGGCGGCTGGCTGCACAGATTGGGAAGAGGCAGGTCAGAGAAGAAATGATAGAAACGGAATATAACACATGCTCACAAGACCCTAAAAACTGGGCAGGGGAACAGAATAATAAACTGTGGCATAGCCTAACAACAGAATGCTGCGCGGTAGGAAAAAGGACCAAATTATTGATATAAGCCACAACTTGGATAAATGTCAAAGACATTATATGAAATGAAAGAAGCCAGTTTCAAGAGGTTGAATACTGCATGGTTCCATTTACTTGATATCCATGAAGAGACAAAACTAAGGTGATAGAGAAGAAATTGGGGTAGTTGCCAGGGTTTATGGGTGATAGTGAAGGGTGAGCGACTACGTGAGGAGTCTTTTTTGCATGATGGAACTGACTGGGGTGGTGGCTACAGAAATCTACACATGGGCTAACATTCACAGACCTGTACACCAAAAGAAAAAAGGACAATTTTAGTGTATGATACTTTTAGAAGTAAAATGAATAATTTTTTTAGAAATTTAACCTGGGTGATAGAAAATATACCAGTGGTTGCCGGGAGTTGGTGGTGGAATCGACTACAAGGGTGAATGTGAGGGAATTTGCTGGGGATGATCAATATTTTCTATCTTGACTCTAGCAGTGGTAACATGACTAAGCGTTTGTCAAAATTCATAAAACTCTACACCGAAGAATGAATTTTACTGTGTGTAAACTGAAAAGCAAATAAATAAAAATTTTGAACTTTATTAAATAGAATTCGTGCCTCATATCGAATTTACCGAGTATCATAATTCCTCCAGGTAGTAAAGCTCGAGACAAGTGCTGGGCATAGAAGCCACAGGGCATAAATCTGCAAAGAAGTAAAAAGCTAACCTTTTCAAACAATATGGCTTCTCTCTCACTTACCAACTTTACATTTCCCTGTATGGCCCCTGGAAGATGACTGGTTAGCCAGAGACGGGTAAGATTCCTCAAGGGAGGAACAACCTAAGACAGGCACAGTCGCAGGGGGGCCTTCAGGTGAGAAATCGGGGAACAATAGTGGTGAAGCTTAGAACCTCACCCCCCTCCCCCTGTTTTGAGAGAAATCTTCTGCATCCGTGGATGTTTTATTGCCCTTGTCTAGCTCGGATCAGCACATAGTCTACAGGCACACACATGATCATCTACAATTGCTCTCTTACAACACTAAACTATGTTTTCTAACTTTATCTCGCATCTACCTACACTTCAGCATTTTATTAAAAATAAAAATAATAATAATAATAAAGGGAGAAATGTGGGATCCACATATAAATCAAGTATAAAAATTGAACGAATATTCATATTTGACCTGATTGTTTATAGTTCATGATGCGTGATCAAAACCGAAAGTTTCTGTGATGACTGCCCTTGTACTGTTCACCATGTAAGAACTTATTCACTATGTAAGAACTTGTTTACCATGTAAGACCTTGTTCGTTATGCTTCAGAAGATTGGAGACTGTTGAGAATTAGGCTTGGGGTTGATTAATGATTGTGCATTGACTCCCCTATACAGAATTTTATTGTTGTTAACAACCATTTGATCAATAAATATGAGAGATGCCCTCTCAAAAAAAAAATTTAAAAAAATACATATATAGTAATAAAAATTGTCTATTAAAATGAAAAAAAATTTTTAAACTTTAATAAAATAGTTTTTAAAAGGGCCAGAAATAGGCACATCAGTTTAGGCTCCCAGATTTAGGCTTTACCTGTTTGATTCACCTGTACAGATCAAGATTGTACCTTCAAGAGGAAACCCAAGCAAATGTAATATTCAACAGTCAAACCTAAAATAGAAGAAATCTTTGATTCCAGCAATATCTAATGGGCAAAGGCTTATCTTGGGGATGTTTTTTTAATTTCAAAAACTAAAATGTGTCTCGTGAGCATTTAAGATGAAACAAACAGGTTCACCTCCAATGCCTTGAAAGTGTAATACACTAGAAGGAAATGGGGACTTTTTTCTTTTTTTTAAAGAATCTTGACATGGGGGTGGGGCAGTGAAACCTAGGAGCTCCCCACCCAACATATTTGTTTTTCATCTGAGAGGACAACACAAAAAGACAGTTTCAGATATGTAAGCCACAGAAAATAAGTCACCCACATGTCCTCCTAGAAAAAGAAATACTTTAAGACATGCCTTAGGCATCTTAGAGATGAACCAAAATGGAGAATTCATGAAGGGAAATGTGTAAGAGTGCAGGAGGATTAGGGACAAACATTAAATCAGTTAAAACATCACAATACAATTACCAAATTAATGTGAAAGGAAGAGACAAGTCTTCAGAGAGGACACATAGATTTTTTTTTAAATAACAAAAACATAGACTGGATCGTTAAGCTCTGATTAAATTAACACATTTTAAAAGTGAACACGGATTTAAAATTCAAGGTACAGTACAAGCCACTGCATTTGACTCTGTATCAAGAGAACAGTTTTCCATGATTTGCTAGGGTTGGCATTGGTAACAGGAATCATTTAATACGAGGAGGTCTAACGATGAAATCTGGCATTTCGATGTAAAATTTTTAAAATCTCCTTCATGTTTGCTAACAACGATTCAATGAATTTAAATGTATTCTTCATTTTAAATCTCTGAGAAGATTAAGAATAAACATTTTTCTGACATGGCATAAAGTCTGTCTCTCTCAAACCAACAGCCAAACCATTAAAATAAGTTCTAAGATATGATACGGATGATCCTGAGGACATGATGCTCAGTGAAATCTGCCAGTCACAAAAAGACAAACACTGTATGATGCCACGTGCATGAGGTACTGAGAGCAGTCAAATTCAGCGAGACAGAAAGTGGAAGCGTGGTTGCAGGGGTCTGGAGGGACGGGGCAATGGGGAGTTACTGTTCCGCGGTTCTAAGAGTTTCAGTTTTACAAAATGTAAAGAGATATTGAGATGGAGAGTGGTGGTAGTGGTACAGCATCATGAGTGTATTTAATATCACTGAACTGCACACTTAAAAATAATTGAGATGGTAAATTTTATAGTGTATGTATTTTAGCCCAATAAACAACTTTTTTAAAGATGGGAAGGGAATCAACAAAAATGATAATGTGTTTGGGATTATGAGCGGTTATTTTCCCTTATCAAACTACCCGTAATGATATGTGCCATTTCCAACTTAAAAAAAGAAATGGAAAACCCAGCCAAAAGAATAATCAGCCTTAAGAATGGTAATAACTTTGACCCCTGAATTAGCCCCTTTTGTATGCCAGCTGCTTGATAGGTACAGAGAGGTGAGGTCTAATCCTGCAGGTGCTCTACAAAGTTGATGCGCTTGACACGTGATGAACCTGGGTCTGCCAAGGGCCATGTGAAGACATTCATGAATTCTGTTAAAGAGACAAACCTAAGTGCAGGATATGCTCAGTTCCTGGGAAGTCCTTTAATTGAGCCCCTACTATGCGGTTGTCCGTATTGGCTGGGGCGGGCATTGCAAGCACGGAGAGCAACAACGATGCCAGATGGGGTTGGAGAGCCAGGGGAGGAGGGTGCTGCATGGCAGCAGTGTTCCCGTGTCAGTACACATGAAAGGAAGAAGTTACAGCACCGTCCATCTGCAGGGACTGGTCACATTGGTCATGCACAATGCTAGAAATTCAAAAGAATGTATCAACAAATGGGGAACACTAGCTTAAACTGAGCCATATGAAATTGCCAACTGGTACGTTATAAAGCAGCCACACATCAGCAGTTTCATATGGTTCAACCTAATATATTTCATATGGTCTCTCGTTTCTGTTTATATAGAAAGAAAAAAGCAGGTGTTGTGTGTTCAAGTACACTGGGATAACAACACTGGAGTGGGGGTGGAATTGGGGTGGGCAGGAGGGGTGGGAGCTTTTATTTTAACATTAACACTTCACCTCTAGGTGGATTACATTCATCACAATTAGGATGGTGACCGCTATTTTTTTTTAACTAAAGGAAAATTAAGTATAGAGATAGAATGGAGGGTGTTTTAACCCTCAAGGCTGGCCCGGTTCTGACCTGAGTTCTGTATCCAAGGTATGACCTCAATTACTTATTTCCTCTTTTGTTAAGTGGAGGGTTGGATTAGATTGATGAGTCCCAAAACGGGACACATATGACAATCTCTAGGGACCAGTGCAAGAAAATAAAGAAAGAAGGAAAAATCAGCAGGCCTGGGAAGCTTCATTTTTGCCAGTCCTTCCCCAGGCGAGTCCCCAGGTCAGCGGGCTGGGAACCTCTGGCCTGAGACCCTGTCATTTTCCTCCTAGCTCAACCATTACTTTATGCCATGTCAGTTACTGTTGTCATCATTCCTTCTTTGACCGAGTTTAGCCCCAACCCAATAAGACATCTGACTCCAAATCACAGAAGAGTCTTAAAGAAACTTTCTAGCACACAATCCCTTCAGCAAAAGAGTATTAGAGACAGAGCAGGAAAAAAATATATATTTTTAATGCTCAAATGCTTCAAATGGATTAAGCATTTGGTTTTACTTGGATTATTATTTTTTCCATGAATACAAACCATTTTGCATTTTGGAATCCTTCTGCAAACAGAGCAGTTTGTCTTTGTGTTTGCTCATTTAAAAACAAATATTTGCCTGCCAAGCAAATACTGTCTCTTAGGATGTGCTATTAATAGGATAATTAGGCAGCCGGTAATGAAAAGGATTGCTGGTAATTATGGCAAGATTTGTTTTGGCATTTGAAGGCAGCAGTGGAGGCTGGAGTGCTAAAATCTACCTTAGAGTTAATTAGTACAATTAGAACACACCTGAAAAAATAGCCCAGCTAATGAACACTTCACTCTACTTTTAACGTGACAGCACTCAGTGGTTCCCCAGGCTGCGTGGGCAATCCCAGGCCTCGTGCTTCTAATGTGGCAGAGGGTGGTGGACAAGACAGAGAACTTGAATTTGCCTAGCTCAGTTTTCAAAAAAGATCTTTGTCTAGGAGCTCATTCCTCTCAACACCACCCCACTCATCCCACGATTTGTTTGAAGGCAAATTTTCCTATATGTTCTCATTTGCATTTCATAATAACCTTTCAAGATAGATAAGCAAGGTTTAGGTTTTGGAGGGCTTTTTGCCATCTTTCAGAGAAGAAAATTGAGGATCAGAGATGCCCAGAAGTTGCCCAAGGTCATAGATGAGGTCAGAGATCACAGCCTAAGCCTAAGAAAAATTAGAGAATGATTCAGAGCAAAGCATTTTTCTATTTCCTATTGGGGTTCCCGTGTCTGCAGAAAATGCTGAGCTTGCTGAGTTATTCTTTGAATGCAGGCACTTCAGGATCCTCCAACCCACGACCTTGCTTAACTTCACTGGAAACAGGTGATGGGTCTGAAGTAACGAAAATCATCCAGTTTAGAAAATATTCTCAAACTTATCCTCGTCCCTTTTCCCTGCAGGCCTTCTCCTTCCCCAGCTCCTTCTCAGTGCAGTGGTGCCTCATGTAAGCAGGCAGGATGCAGGCATTGGCTGTTGGGCCAATGCATGCGCCTGGCATACTGCAGCATGTGTATAACTGTATGCTTGAGGCCTGTGTGTGGGAATTTGAGTACACACACACACACACACACACACACACACCCATGGGGTAGAACATTAGAGCAGTGAAGAGAGGAAGGAAAAATGAAAGAATGGCAGCCAATCTAAGGAAAGCTCTGCCATATAAGGCAAGTGAGTTATCAACATCTTAAAGTCTTAGTTTTCTCAACCAAAAAATGGGAATAGAATTGGTATCTCCCACATAGGTTTGTCATTACATACAGCGAGACAAAGGACACTGCATGACTAGCCCATCAGCATCATGATAATCAGTAGCATTTTTGGTGGCACTGTATGGTGTGATTTCCTGCGGACCCCATGTGTGATGGGTCAGATACTTGAGTTCTCTCATTCAGACCTTTGGGGCAGTGCAGTGGGGGGTTGAGGAGAGGAGGTTCCTGGGGAGACCACACCCCTCCTGGATTTGTGAACACTGTTCCCTATCTAGGGCAAATCCTAAATAATAAAATCTACCAGAACAAAGAAAGAGGTTAGGGCCTGAGATTTTTGGCCGTCTCCTCCCACATGCACCCTCTGGAATCTGCAAACGGCAGCTAGCAATTCACTAGGCACTGTGCCATGCACTTCCAAACATGGCACTGAATCTTCACAGCAACCCCTTGATGCGGATCTAATCATCTTTTTAACAATGAAGAAATTGGGATTCAGAGAATTTGGGTAACATGTCCTAGGCCACACAGCCTCTCAAGGAACAGGCTAGGATTGAACCCCAAACCACTCCACATGAAGTCGTGCACTTCCATGGTCCAGGGTCTCAGGACTTGGGGCCACTACAGGTACATTCCTGGGAATTGTCAGATCTCACCAGCACCCCATGGCCATTAGCATTAGAAATCACAGGAACAGGACTTGCATTTTGTAAACTGAACTCAAAGAAGAAAACCCCTCACATAAAAGCTGCCATCTATGTGCCCTGCAGTGGCTGGACTGCACTGATCGATTAGAAACTTACAACTACACAACTCTTTATCTGTGTTTATGTGTTGCTCAGGGTGCAGTGAGCTGGCTGGGGAGTTACATCCAGATTAGCTTTGATCCATAACCAGCCTCGATTAGAGCTGCTTTCTGTGCTGCAAGGAGAGAAGTAAAAGGATTTGAGGCAGGAATGCTCAACGAGGACCCTCTCCCCTTCTCCTACCTGGGACCCAGTGAGTCTGAGGCCTTAAAGTGCTTCCCAGTATAGGCCGCATGGCCTCCTTGGTCAATACATGGTTGAGATTACCCAAAGAGCTGATTTCCAGCAGAGTTTGGCCTTTGGTTTCCTAAACAAAGTAAGTTTTATTCTCCTCAACATGTGTTCAGCAAGATTAAAGATCTGTCAACCTGCACAGCTTAACACAAGCTGTATTGGAAGCAGCCCTTGTCTCCCCAGAGTGGGGGAAGGGAAGTGGGAGGGATTATTGAATTAGAAAGACCTTTAGAGCAAAGAGGGTATTGATGTAGGGATCTTGATCCTTTGTGATGTCTGGAAGAAGTCATTTGACCTCAGAAATCATTTTAAAGTGTTTTAGTTGTGGTTTTCATCTTTTCTTTTTCTTTTTAAAGTTAGATCAACAGACAGGCATGGATTGGGAGGAGAAGTGTCTGAGAGAGTCACTTCCATTCCTGTGGGGGAAGAATGACTCTGGGGCTCTTTGGTGTGGCACACAGTGAACCCTAGGCCTAGGCTGCCAGGTGGGGCAGGTGGGGCCAGGTGGGGCTCAGAGGTGCTGTGGGGATAGAGGCAACATGGCTGGACTTAGGCTCCAGAGTAAGGAGACTCCCACTGTCACCACTGTTGCTGCAAGTTCACTTCCATTCGTCTAGAGTAACTGAGAGCTGTTGACCTTGGTCAGTTGGCTGAGCTCCCTGGGCCCATCCTGCATTAGTTACAATGAAGAGTGTTGTCAACTAAATGACTGATCAGGCTTATTCCAGCTCTTAAGATTGTGATTTTATAAGCATCTCCATAGATTCCACAGCCAGGCAAGGCAGCATTTCCCAAAACTTCCTAATACTCCACAGAGTGATAGAGCTTTGTGGTTTGAAAGGGGGGTTTCATCCTGCTGGGGAGAAATCCATCCTGACTCTACCACCTGTGAACCCTACAACCTTGAACAAGCTCCTTTTCCTTTCTTTGCTTTGTTTGCCTCTGTGGTATTTCAGTGGTAGTGACAGCACCTGTGTCCCAGAACTGAAGTGACAGGTAGATGAGTAAATACGTGCAAAGCTGCTAGAACAGCACCTGGGGCCCGGCAGGTACTAGTGACAGCAGCTGTGACGGTCCCCACCCTCCTGACTGCAAACCGCAGCACCCGCCCCTCCAGGTACTGCGCATGTGGGCCTGAGGACGCAAACCTTGGACAGCTCCTGGGTTACACTTCAACTTGACTGGTGCTTCAGGAGCCATGTTTCCTCAAGAATGTGACAGGTTTTTGCCAAGTAGCTATTGAATCAACAGCCATTAGCCACCTATGGCCCATAAGCAGCACCCTAGTTTCCACCCTGCATTCTTCTTACTCCATTCCTGGCGTTGGCCCTCAGTGAAGATGGAAACTGAAGGTTCTCTCCACACCCAGAACCCCCAGTCACAGTCAGACGCACACTCTCTCTTATCTTGGCTATTTTACCAAAAAGATGCACATTCTCTATTGTCCATGGAGCCCAGTGGAACCTCAAAATTGGAAAGCAACCCGGACTCTCATGGAGGCAGAGAGTTTCCTGGGTGGATGTGAACTGGGTGATGCTATGGAAAGAGTCCTGGAACAGGGGGCAGGGGATGGGTCCTCAGTTCCACCTGGCTTGCCCGGTCTGGGCTTCCCTACCCCATCTGTGAAATTAGGCTACGACACTGGATTGCTCTTTTCCAAAGAGCCTTCAGCAGCAACCAACCCCCAAAAATGCTCTGTCAGGGAAAAAAGTCTGGCCACAAAAAAAATAATAATAATGTATTATTATTTTTATAATATATGGCTGTTCTATCCCCTTCTTGGTGATAATCCAAAGTCATCAGTATATTAAAGGCACTGAGAGGTCCTACAGAATAAAAATAGAATTGCTTATTTTCATTCTGTCCAAAGGTTCCCGGGTGTTTCTGCCTAGAGTCAGTTCTCTTTTCATGTAATTCCCCCCACTGGCCTCCTACGGAGTTCGATGGCAGCCTCTGACACTTCCTGGTCCCCACAGGCTGTGCTTCCTCCCCGGGGAAGCAGCCAATAAGCACGCAAGTGTAGCCGACTCTAGAAGAAACAGTTCAGTGTCCTCATTTTTTGGCCTGAAGGAGAAAAAGAGAAGGGGAAACTGGAGCCATGTGGCCAGCCTTGCACACCATCATAAAAGGAACCGATAGCCCCCTGACCCGGGGCAGCCGGGGAGGTGAGAGGCAGTTCGAGGAAGAGGCAGGAAGCCCAGCATGAGTCTCCCTCCATAAATCACAGCAGGTTGTATTGTGTTATTCGAGCAGGGCTGCTAGACATCTGGACGTTTCTGTTAGCCTCCATCCCTCCCGTTGCCGTAAATTTAAGCTAATCCTGTGGGGCCCAGGATCACAAGAATAATCCTCACATCTGTGTAGGCTTTTCAGCTTTTGAAAGCTCATTCACAGAATGATCTCATTAGTTCCCTTCAGTGCCTCTGGGAGAGACTCCGGGACGACTATCCCCATTTGGCAGAGAAGCTGAAACCCAGAGAAGGAAAGTGACTTTCTCAAGGTCACACAGCAAGGAGAGCTGGAAGTAATGCACATATCTCCTGTTTCCCAGCCCAGAACTCTCCGCTGAGTGCAGTGCTGCCTTACTGAGAATGCCCCTAAGACATGGACAGCTTCTCCTTGCCTGCCACTGTCCCAAAGCCCAGAAGTCGCGTGGTTCATCCCCAACCACCATATGAGCCTAGAGCATAGGTGGGAAGTTAGAGTGGGAAGACCAGCTTTAGAGTCGGACTGCCCAGGTTCAAATCCCAGCTCCAGCTTCCTGGTCATCAAACCTCAGACAATGTGGTCAAGGTCTCTGAATCTGCATAGGCATGGGGCCTGGCATAGGCAGGGAAGAAAACCCTGCAGTGAGTGCCACCTGCTTTATCTGCTCTCCATCTCTCTCCTCTTCTGACATATTTTGGGAACCGCTCCTCCCACAACTCTAACAATGTAGATCTGAAAGAAGTCTCCCATTACGGCATTCCCAGCTGCCTGGCTGCAGAAGCCAGGCCAATTGGAGGCCTCCCCTGAGATTGTTTTCAAAATCAAATGAAGGAAAAACCCCTTCCTTTCTGGGGGGATAAAGATGAGATGTGACTCCAGCCTCATAGAGAAGGCTGGCCTGAGAGATTGAAGCTGGTGTGCAGAGAAAAGCAGAGCAGAGATAGGGAGAGCCCTGGGGGCATCTAAGGTCTGAGATGCAATCAACAATCAATCCCGGGACCCTGATGCCCCTGCCCTCCCTGGGTAGGTCACATGACCCTATGAATCACCTGGGAAGCCCCTCCATCCAGCCCCTAGGACCCAGACTGCTGAATGTATATCACATGGGAATTACCACCACACCACCCACTTTGAGAGGCCCTACCAACACAACTACCAGGAAAACAGGCCACGATCTAGGAGCCTCCCAAACAGCACTCCATATAATAAACAAAGACTGAGTCTCCTCAGCTTTCATAGACTCCTGGATATTCAGAGCCTCAAAGAATTTAAGGACTGGAGTCCTGACCTCTGATTTTAACATAAGGGTAAGAAAACCCACTTTGTGTGCCTGGATGTTGAATCCAAAAGGCACTCTTCTAGTTAGAAAGTCTTAGGACACAGGCAATCCAAAATTCTGGAATCCTGGTCTCCTTCTCTTCTGGCTTCCCTCCCATGCTCTGGCACACACATTTAGACAAGGAAACAGAAGTAAAGAACTGGAAGGCACCTGAATTCTCTGCTTTTCTCAGAAAGGGTTATGAGAATCAAGCCATATTATATAATATATGACTAGGAAAAAAATGTATCAGTGTCTAAGCACTGTCCAAAAATAAGAGACTATGGTTGTTATGAAATTCAGATTCAAGATTCCTTTGACACAAAGTCTGACTTTCTCCCAAGGAAATAATGGTAAGTCAGGTGTGTATGAAGAATGGAGGAAACAGTTAAAAAATGGAGCCTACATCATCTCTCAGTGAGTCTTGGCCAGGCAGCAATCAATTGATTCCCCTGCCTCCCCTGCCCTCAACCCATAACCCTCCATTTGTCTGAACTTGGGAAGTCGGGTGACTGACCAACGGTCCTGGTTTGTCTGGGACTGATGGGTTTCCAACACAGCTCCTTGGCAGGACTCACTAATGCCTGTATCAAACCCATGTTTTGTTACCCTACCCTGAGCCTCTGTTCTCCCTCTCACCCCAGGGCCTGGCATAGGCAAAGGTCAGGTCAAACACACTCGCAGCCTGTGCTTCTGTCCATGGTGCTGAAACATTTTTGTGCACTGGGACAGGCTATTTCTCCTAACTTTGGGGTACTTATTAGTTCATCCAGGTATTCATTTAATAAAAATCTTTTTCACTTATCTTTGGCTATATAACATACCATCCCAAAACTTAATGGATTAAATTAAAACATTAATCTTTTCTCATAATTCTATGGGTTGCTTTGTTTGACTTCTTGGCTTATCTGTGGTCAGCTGGTGATTTGGCTGAAGCTGGATGAACTAAGATGGCCTCATATACCCGGTGATTGAGAAGCTGTTGGCTGGGGCACCTCAGTTATCTTCTGTGCAGCCTATGATAGCTCAGGCTTATTTGTATGGTGGGCAAGCCTACAAGAGAAGGGAAACACCAATACTCACATTCTTTTTAAGTTTCTGTCACATTTGGTAATGTTCCACTGTCCAGTGCAAGTCATATGGACAAACTCCAAGTCAGCGTTAGATGTGAGTTCCCAAAGGCCCAGACCCAGGGAGCGAGTGGAATGACTGTGGCTGTTTTTTTTAAAACAATCTGCCTCTTCTCCCTTTAACCCACACCTCCAAAGCACTATAAGGCTACAAGTAATGGGATGAACCTCTGGAGAAATAAGTCTGCCTCAGAAGGCATTTTAAGCTGAAAGTCAACAGGCCTCTGCCGAAATCACTTTCATAATTCTATCAGGAACAATTAAAAGTCTCTCTGAGCCGCTCTCTAACATTCAGAGCCACACTTGCAGTACTTACTGCATCAGAGAAGAACTATCTTTCTTCACTTCTAAATGAACAGAAAAGCCTTCTGAATTGTAAGCCTTTTCAACAATATTCAGCAGTAATTTTTTGAGTTGAATTCAACTGGGCAGTAAATTCTTGTTACCATCTTGAATGAATGCAGAAGGGCTCTAGAGCACAGAAGAATTCCCTGGTCTCCAATTACCCAGAAGGGTGGAGGTTTTAAAAAGTACTTTCTAGGAGCCAGGCCCCTACATAAATTCTCACTTAATCCTCACAATAGTTCCCCCTTGATAGTGTTGCCATCTCCAACTTCATGGAGAAACAAGCTGAAATGGAGGAGGTTGAGCATCTTGGCCAAAGTTACAGAGGTGGCAAGTTGTATGACAAGAATTGAAAGACTCAAAAGTTCTGACTTCAAAGCCAAAGGGTTCACCTCAGGGCTGCAGAGCATTTAGACTCAAATGGGGCAAAGGGGCTTCGATCCCAGCTCTGCTCCCAGCTCCTGTGTGACGCTGAGACATTCACATGTCCTCTTTACACTTCCATTGTCTCATTTGTGATATGAACATCAGAACACCTGCACCTGCTGAGCCAGACTCAAATGGGGCAAATGCAAACATCCTTGGGCTGCCCTCCAGTACTGTGGAGAAAGTCAACTGACCTCTTTGGAGAGTGACTTTGGCAGCATCTTGCAAAATTTTAAATGGTGTATTCTTTAATCTGGCAGTTCTACTGCCAAGAATTCATGTTAAAGAAACATGTCTGCAGTTGAGTTAGGATATATGTACAAAGATGTTTATTTCAGCATTGTTTATAATAGCAACAAAGCCTAGAAATAATGTAAATACCCAGATGAATTCTGTTTATCCATGCTATGAAAAACTATTTATCATATTAAGGGGGGAAAGATTTACTGCTGAGAAAATATGTCCAAGATATATTGCTTTTTGAGAATAAAATAGATCTCTATATCATGCTCAAAAGGACCATTGAAACATAGTTTAAGTGAAAAAATATGTTGTCATGGTAAATAAACTTATATATGCTTATTTATATTTAGAGAGAAAGAGAAATTCATGTGGAAGGAAACACCAAATTACTAACAAATGCCTTTAGCAATGCTAAGGGGATGATGACTTAAGCTTTTTTGTTGTTGTTTTTACTATTAATATTTCTGTATTATTGAACATGTTCACAACATACATGTATTATATTTGTAATGCAAAGAAAGAGCAGAATCTTAATGCTGAAAGAAACTTTGAAGATGGCCATGGCCCACAGAGAGAAGTTAGCTTGTCTCTGTCACATCGCCAGTCATTGGTAGAGTCAGGCTGAGACCCTGACCTCTCAATGCCCAGCTCAGGTTGGTTTCAATCATAAGGACAAGCCCTTCAGAAATCATACAAGCCATATGAACCTAAAGAATCACTGATATAGTCCAAGGGGAAAATTCTGGTCAGAGTGTAAAGAATGGCATTTGGTCTTGGCTCAACCACCTACCTACTGGGCAAAGTGACTTAACTTCTCTGAGCTCTGTTTTTAGCATCTTTAATATAGGACTCATGTTGTCCACCTCCCAGGGTCGTTCTAAGCCTCAAACAGGACAGGCAGCAGGTCGTGGCAGCAAAAACATGAACTTGAACCCTACACAGGTCTGTGTTCAATTACCAAATCTCCTTCTCTGAACCCTGGAGCTAGTACAACCCACCTCACCGGGTTGTTGGAGAACTAGAGACAAAACGTGTGCCATATCCTTGGCATGGCCTGGGGACTCTCAGTACAGAAGCCACATGTGAAAGCTCTATAAAGACTGACGGGGGTTTTGCAAGGCTCGCCATTGAATAGCAGGCACCAGGGCCTTGTGATTCCTGGGCTGGTGTCCCCTCCTGTCCTCCTCTTCCCATCCCTCCCCAGGTCCTTGAGTCAGAATGTGAGTTCCGTGATGCCCCAGGGCTGCAGCCTCACGGGAGAACTACTCTCCTGACACGCTGCTGCTCCCCTGGCCAGGCACGGAAGGCAGCTGTGCATCTAAGGTCCTCAAAGATGCAGAGCCTCATGCATGAAAGAGGAACACACCTGGGCGCTGGAACCAGACAGGGACAGATTGAAATCCTGAATCAATCTCTTAAAGGTTTTATGACTTTCTGACTTCATTCTGCAAGCAATAGGGAGCCAAGACAGGCTGTTAGGAGAATGGCCCGATTTGAGAGAAGAGTGTGTTAATTTCTCTATATATGAACTCTTGTCTGTGTTCATAGCCTCAGGAATAAAAGAAGGGCAAGTCTTCCCTGTGCCTTTTCCGGTGGATGGGATCTGCACTGCATCTCTCCTCTAGCCAGGCCAGGCCAGGCTAAATGAGAACAGGAGACAAGGCAGAAAAATATTGCAGTATCGGAGGGAAGCATCATTCCAGGGGCTTTGCCAGGGACCCGGAGCAGGGGAGAGGGTCTTTGCAATCCTCTTGCTAAGCCCAGGTAAAACACTGCCCTGGGGCCCGGGTCAGGCCTTTGCTCAGCACGTAAACTTCACGCCCCTCTAACAATTCTCCTTGACCTTAGTCCCTGGCTTTGCTCTCCTCCCTCAGATCATCTCAGACACACTAGAAGCACAGCATGGATTGCAATAAATCTCATTAGGAGGCCAGGAACTGCTGCATGGTGGGCCCTCAGTGACCTGCCAGCAATTGGCTAGGGAGGTAGGACATCTGGTCTCTGTGACTGACTCCCGGGAGGGGGCATACCTTACATTCAACTGGAGCCTATTTTCCGCACTGAGCACAAGAGTGATGCATCCGGGCCACCACAGAGCCTCCATGAACAGCCCCCTGCCCACCTTTCATAAAGGCAACTTCTTTGCCTGTCTTGGACGCAGGTAACACTTCATCAAGGGCTTACTGTGGTCTCAGCGCTTTGTGCATCCCTGGAGAGCAGCTTGCTTGCCCCTTGCCTCTCGCCTCCAGGCGCTCCCCACCGTCTGCTACTAGAGCTCATGATTGTACCATCCCCACCCCAGAAGACATGACATGAACACACAAAGCCACAGTGAGTCGTTCTGACCGTGAGGGTGGTGGGACTCAGAGAAGAGAAGCCCCATACAGTCCACCTCGCCAGAGCCGTGGGGCTCCATCTCTCAGGGAGAGCCTGGCCCAGGCTGCAGGCAAAGCCAGCAGGATTTGTGATAAACTCAACTGGGGTGGTTTTCTATGTTCAGGTCCTCAGATCTGGGTTGGGGGGAGTCACAACTGTTTAATCACCGAGGGTGCAAGCAGAGACAATAATTCTATGTGCATAAGGTAAAGAAAAAGTAAATGTATATTCAGAAGAAAAGAAGAAATATCAACTCTCTGAGTTTTCTTTTATTAAGCCTTTGTTTCAGAGTTTGGATATGAGTCTTTGCATTTCACTTCAAATGTGCTCAAGAGGATTTGCTGCTTTGATGCTGTTGAAGTTCCTGCCTTACCCTGAACCCTGAGGACTGGAAAATCCCATGGACCCTTGTTATTCAAAGTGGGGCCTCCGAACCAGCAGCATAGGCATCACCTGGGAGCTTGTTAGAAATACAGAGTCTCAGGCCCGCCTCGGATCTGCTGAACTAGAATCTACATTTTTGTGTATTCCCCAGGTGTTCCCGGTGCATGTCGAGTTTGAGAAGCTGCCTGAGCTCCAGGATAAGGGCTCCCCCGGTGGAGTGCATGCCTGCGTGCCACAAGTGGGCATGCACACTAATCTTAGGTGGTACGAGAGTGAGCATTTACTCTTGTAATAGGGAACTTTAGTGTCCATTTTAGAGCAAATGATGCATCATTTACAGAAATGGTCAATTGGCATCAGTTGGTATGTTTTAAAAAGTTAGTCCACTTAAAGGAATGCTCCACTTAAAGTAAGGGGTGCTCAGATATGATGATGCCTGCAAAGAGGGAATGAGAATGACTGTTTCTGAAAATGCTGATCTGGTGCCAACCCTCAGTGGACTGCAGTGAGGTGACAGCAGCACAGAGACAGACAGGGACTTGCCAAGGTCACGCAGTGAGAGTGTGACAATAGAGCAGGACTGGAGCCCAAGGACCATCAGGTCAGCAGCATGCCCTTCTTTCTGCCTCGGCTGGTGGCTGAGCCAATTGCCCAGCTGCAAACCTGAGCCTGCAGCTTGAGCAGCAGCCACAGTGGTTTCAGGAACTGAGACATTTGCAGGTGACACTAGGCAAATCAGCAGAGTAAATAGCTGATACTGAAAATGAAGGGATTATGTGGCCTGTGGGGGCCAAGGATGAGTCATTTCAAGATGAGCTGTCTCTCTCCATCCAGGAACTGAGGGGCCCCCCAACTCTCCACCCATGAATAAACATTTGAAGCTGCTCTGCACAAGCTGAGGAGCTGAATGTGTTCTCCACATAGCTTGGTGAGGTTTTGCAAAGAGGAAATCTGAGCAAGTTAGAAAGGAGTTGGTCATTTATCTTCCCAGCCTGGCTTATGGAGGGAGGGTCGCTCAGATTTCTAGGATGAGGACACTCAGCTGCTCTACGAAAGCAAAGCAAAAAAACAGCACATTTTTAGGTTTTCTAGCCCTATTTGACCTACATGTGGTCTAGTATTGTCCGTATCTGTCCATTTTCCACTTTTTCTACAGCATAGAATAAAACTGCAAACCTTGTTGTCATCTCCCCAGTTCCCTTTCCATTGCCATGTTCCTGGAACCTTATCTTGATTCAATGCTGTCATCAATGTAGCCTAATCTAGCTTTCCAGTCTACTTTCCACCGGTACCTCTTCAGAGCACATTGCAACCGAAATACACCTGGAACTGCATGGGGCCAAACCACACCCACTTCCCCCGACCTTCCCACCTAGCATTCCACAAAAGCCATGCCATCTGCTTAGAGTCCCCTCTCCACCATTGAAATCCTTTTCTTTCAAGGGCCAGTTTAAATGTCCTCTCCTCCAGGAAGCCTCTTTGGATTGTCCCTGCAACCCCCATAGCTCTCTATTGCTACCTTGTCATGACGTTTAGAACAAGTTTTGGCTTACAGCCTCCAAGGTGGTGAGTGAGCTTTCCCTTAGCTCTGTGTTCCAAACTTCTTAGCCCAGAGCCTGACTTCCAGAAATCCCATTAGGATTGAAGACTCTGGACCCAGGTAAGTCCTGGGTTTGATTCCTAGTTCTGCTGGCAATACTAGTTAGGATGGGCAACTAGTATTGACCACTGGGCAAGTTTCTTAGCCTGTTTATCAGCTGTAAAGTGGAATATTTATGATTTCTTCATAGGAAAGGCATGAAAATGCAATGAAGCAACTTGTACAACATGCTTAACGTACTGCGTGGCACTCACAGCTGATCAGCATTCCATAGCTGTTACTAGGACCAGGGATGATAATAAAAGTTAACGCTATTAGGCTTGGGAGGTAGATTCATAAAATAAGAACTGGGTACGCCTGGAGGAGTCTGGATGCCCGGCATGCCCCGCCCGCCTCCACTGGCCCCTCTATCATAGCGTGTGCCTCCCTCACATTCCAGCCCCCAGACTTTCCCAGACTGCCCAAAACTTTCCCTTTTCCTCACGCTGGTGTCTTCAGTAAAGGTCACAGGCATTTTGGGGGGTCTGTGGTCTTATTTGGGTTAAGAAACAATGATCAGGCCCGACTCTTATTTCCTGGGGGACAAACCAGGAAATCCTCTGAAGGGAGGAGGTGCTTCCTTGAGGTCTCAGTGGCCCAGAGCCAGGGCTCTCAGACCCATGGGCTTCTGCAGTTTCCGAAGGGGCATTTGCTCCCCCAGATCTGGCACAGGTGCGGCCCCTGAGCTGCTGCTGAACTTCCTCTCAGTTTTCAAGGAACAATGACGCTGTCAGAATCCACATCTTTCTTAACAAAGCCAAGTGAGAATTAACCCTCAGGTCTTCTTCCCTGAACTGGGAGGAGACCTCAGGGCAAGGAAACTTCCAGGCCTGCCCAGGACCGTGTGCGGATGACCCCCTCCCCGAGGAATGAGTGGGGCCCTTCCCTGCAGGCTGTCAGGCCTGCCCTGCAGGTCAGAGGCACCGGGGGCAGACAGGTATGTTGGGCAGAAGTTCAGGCCTCAGGAGCGGAAGCAGGATGACACAGCCTGAGCCCAGCACTAGAGAACAAAGAACAAGAAAGGAATAGATTGGAGGCAGCTCTTCAGAGAGCACCCAGGGAGGAGCCAGGGGGTAGTCAGTTGACAGCTCTAGGAATAAATAGGAGGTGGGGCTTTTGAAGGGCTCACTATGGCCATCAACTCCGCAGACCCTTAGAGCACACCTGGGAGGGAGGCTCCCGTATCATCCCCACTTCACTGGTGGGGTCAAAGCCACAGACACTGGTTCCATTTCAAACAACACTCAGTTCCACTTTGTCTAAAAGAAAGAAAGCCTGCTCTAGGGTTCGTTTGAGGGTAGGACAAGTATGGGGACTTAGAGACCAGGACTGCTTGCCCAAGGGCAGCCTGATGGGCTACTGACAATGATCAGATATGCTGCCTGCACTTCCCTAGCAGAGTTCTGGGCCCTGGGGTTAGGTCCAGATAAAAAAGGCAGGCTCTGGCTCAGGAATGTGGAGACCATTCGTGGAAAACCTGAGAGACTCCCAAGGGGAGGACCTAGGGGGTTTTTCTTTTAACCCAGTCAACACTCTGGATTTTCAAAAATCCTAAGGAATCCACTTTATGAGACCAAGATCAGCAAATGGGGTGAACATCAGAGCTGTCAGTTTATCCTGTCCTGGGGGCTTTTAGCACATATTATATTATTCCTGTGGTGCCAGAAACAGGCAAAAGTTTACGAAGAAAGCAGATTATAAAAGGGCAAGCAACCTATTACATTGTAGGGGCAGCCTTCGTCTGGAGAATTCCTGATTTCAGTCGGTATAGCAGCTTGATCGCCTGAATGATCCCAGCTGTACACACACACACACATGCATGCACACACACATGCACCATAGTCATAGCCATTGCCCTATCATTTTTCAGCTTATCTCACCATATTGCTGGAGACAAAATTTCCTCATCCTGAAGTCTAGACTAGCCTCCTGACTTGCTTTGGCCCACAGAATGTGGCAGAGGGGACAGGTTGTCATTCTCAAGTCTGAGCTTCCAGAAGCCTTGAAACTCTGTCACTTGCATTAGCAGATGTTCAAACTACCCAGCCGGAGGTTGCGAGACATGAGCAGCAAAACCTAGTTACTCCAGTTACCAGAGATGAGGCCGTCCTAGATCAGCCGACAGCCAGGAATCCCGAGTATGGACTTCTAAGAAAACTTAGCCAAAAAGTACTTGAAGGAAAAAAGCCATTTGTTGGCTCCTGAATTTTGCATGAGGGCTACGACACTTTTTCTTCATTCAGAGACAACATAAGAATCAATTGTTACACTCGTTAAACATTCTTAAAATAAATCAATTGGACTTTCAGCTCATCTTTGTTTCCTCTCAAAAACTTTACTGGAATTACAGGAAAGAGGTTTTAAAAGGGCAAATACCAAAACATGGGAGAATGAAATAGAAGACAGCAAATGAGCTTTCAAGAAAATGTTGGAAGATCAGAAAAAGATGAGCAACTAATGAAATGACTCAAGTTTCAGCTTTTTCCCTCTGCAAGTACTTCTAAGGACTGAGCTCAAAGAAGTAAGCCAGTTACATACTGGAGCCTAGGAAGTGTCAGGAGTCCAGGGTTCCATGCCTTCTTCAGGCAGGGGTGCTGGAAGGGCTGAAAATCCTGCACTTGATTGGAAACTGTGCTCAACCAGAGTACAGGAGGAAGCCAAGAGAGCGAAAAGATGAAGTCCAAGAAATGGGAGAGCCAACATACAAAAAGGCCCCCAAAATTAAAAAGTTAAAAGCACCAGGATGATGCTAGAGGGAGAAACCAGATGGCAGACTTGGAGACGGCCCCCCCCCCCAGTCCAGATTGGTGCAGAAGATAAAGAAGTCCAGAAGGGGTGTCTCCATGGAAAAAAAGAAAATTGAGCTACTATTTGATGTGTTTAACCATAGTTAGAGGAATTTTACAATTCTTTGGCAAACTTCAGAGATAAATTAGTGATAGGAATATAGACAACTAAGCAAACAAAAAAGAGGCAATTAGTTATTGCAGGAAAAATTAATGTAAAAGAAAGGAAATATGTTCATAGTACGCTACACGGCTCAGCTGTAAACAATTGCCATAATAGTGTACATACTGAATATTCATATACTACCAAAACTTGTGATAGAACTATATTGGGAGAAGAAAACATGTGGGTGTGTACATGTGTGTATAGAAAAGGTAAATTCTATCATGTAAAGCCAATAGACAATATTTAAAATGGAAAAAATCAGAAACCAGAGGTATAGTCATATTATTCAAAACTATGGATATGAAAAGTGCAGAGAAAAGAGTTAAAATGATTGTGTCCAGGAAGCAGGACTATGGTTGGGGAAGAGAAGGACATGGGACTCTGCTCTCTCGAGCTGGAAATCATGTAATACCAGATAGCCTTTGCAACAGGTATATATGCATTTACTGGGGTAAAAATTTTAATTAAATTTTAAAAATCAACTGAGGGCCACATGCACTGAGACTACAAAATGTAATTAAATTCATTAAGCAAACATTCGTTAGTTACCTACAAAAACAACATAACAGGGCACATCCCCCACCTTCCCAGCTAACCACCTAGTAGAGAAAACAGGCCTACTATGTGTTTATAACCCCACAGTGCTTGTGAGGACAGAATGTTACAGCAGCACAGAGTGGGAAAGCTTTGTAGATGAGGCTATGCGAATTCTGGTTTGGTTTTTTTTTTTTTTCCTTCTACTCACCTGCTTCTTAACGACAGAGAACTTAACATCTTTTTCTAGCTGTGTCACCTCCTTAACATATTTTGTGCAAAAGTAAGGGCCGTTGTCACTGTCATGGTATATCAGCATTGACAGGCTAAACAGCTCTGTGTCTCTAAGAACTGTTCAAAGGTGGAGATGGCGTGAGCTCCCAGACACAAGGTATCCAGGCAGAGTGTCAAAGACCAGTGGATGTTTGTCAAGAAGCACAGGAAAAGGGGGGTAGGGGACACTGTCTGGTGAGAGACTGGACTCATGGGCGCTAGAGGGACACCACGCAGCCCAAGGGCGGCTCACCCTCTGCCGCTGACAGCCACAGCTCCCAGCCCAGGTTCACCACCCCAAAGCAGTCCTCCAGTTCATTTCAGAGCCGGACATCCTCCAATCGATCCCCCCACCGGGAAGCTGTCAGGCCGCCTGCTTTCCTGCGTCAGCCAACAGGAGGCAAGCAATTCATTTGCTGGGTGTGACCGTGGCTAAATGAAATCGAAGACAGAGGGGGCACCTTCTGTGAAGGAGAAAAACCGTTCACTTGGGATGGCCACGAAGAGCCAGAGACAGAGGGCAACGGGGAGAGAAGGCACTGAAGGGAGGCAGGGACTTGGAAATCCGAAAAGCTGCCCCTGCTCGCATCACAGATTTGGAACCCAAAGCACAGAAAGAAAAGCCAGTGTGCTCAAGGTCACATAGTTTAGGGGCAGACTCTGACTTGGATGACAAAACCCAGCACTTATAGAGTGTTTATGGGGTACTAAGCCTTTAATATACATATACTCCTCAAAACCTGTGTGGGAAGGATCCTTGTGTATCATATGAGGATCCCCATTTTACAGATAAAGAAACTGAGGCTTGGGGTTTAATTAAGTAGTCCAATATCATAAACTTCTATTATCTGGGAAGCTGGGACTCGAACTCCATGTGATTATTGCAATCTAATTCCTAATCTGTGGATCTTAACCACTGAAGCACACTACCTCTGGGAGTTAGAATTAAGTTCCCCTGTTTCAGAACAAGTCCCCGTCTGCTGCCCCACAATGCACGACTGTGCCCGAAGCCTGCGTGGTTATCCTAGTGCCCTCCTGCTGTGGCTGCAGCTGTTTCTCCCCTCATCTCCCTCTGTCTCTCTATGTGTTCCCTTCTCCACGAGTGTCTGTATTTCTACCTTTGGCCATATTTCTATCACTTTTTCTCAGTGTCTATCTTTGTTCTCTGTGTGTGTGTGTGTGTCTTTCTCTATCTCCCTCTGAATAGCTGAGAAACAGAACTCCACAGTAGATGCATGGGGTGGATGAATGGATGGAAGGATGGATGGATGAATGGATGGATGGACGGATGGATGGACGGACAGACGGATGGATGGATGACCACCTATATCCACGAACAGCACACATGGTAATGAGCAAGCACATCCCCACCTAAGCAGGCAGCCAAGTCTCACAGAGTCATTGATCTGTCTCCCCCTTAAAGCCCTTCCTCTCTAAGGCCTGCACATTCCATTTCCATCGTAACCTGAAGCTGCTTCCCCAGGGCTTGGTGGCTTGTATCCAGTTTTATTGTTGATACAGATCTTTATCTGCCTTGGGCTTATAACTGACATTTAAATTACTCTGCAAACCCTGAATCAATAATTATGGATTCTTGGACATGAATTTGCCAAACCTGGTGTCCTGAGTTTCTCCCAGGCCAAAAAGGGACATGAGTCAAGGTCAAGACTTTGTCTAATTAGAAATGAGGGAATCGGATCTGCCTCTAAGCACAGGTCTCATATTAGAGTAGAGCTGTGTGCCTCTCAACTGTCTAACCAGACCAAGGCAGTTCCCCATTGGAAATTCAATTCACTTCACAGTGGGCATTTCCTATGTGTGCCAAACACAATGTTAAGCCTGTATGAGAGACAACAATAATAAAATCAGGTCCCCATCCTGTAGGGGTTCCCATACTAGGAGAAGACAGAGGCACATATAGGTAACTACAAGCAAATTACACGAAGGGTTGCAACAGAGATCCAAACACAGTCCGTGGGGAGACAGAGAAAGGAAAAATAATTCTCTGAAGTGGAACTTCTTGGAGGACTGCCTGGAGGAGGAAAGGCATTCCAGGAAGGGAAAATAGTCAGGGTCAACAAAGACCTCAAGGGACAGAACAGGTTTCAGGGCTGGAAGAGAAAGCTTGTGGGAAGGTGTCATAGAAAGGTAAACTGAGGTCTGACCCTGGAGAGCCCTGGATACCGAACTGAGGCACGTGGCTTTCCTTCTGTGGGAAAAGGGAAGCCATGGAAGGTCTTTGAGACAGGGAAGCACCCCAGTAGAGCTGTGCATTTGGGAGCAATTTAAGGACAGTAGGAAGCTTGGGGATCAGAGGGAAGCAAGGATGGAGCGCGGGACCAGTGGGCCACTCTAACCTGCAATCCCACCATCTGGGTGCCTCACTGCTCGGGGCACAGCAGGATGGGTGGGCCATTTTTTCTTGATTTTTTAAGCATGGCCCTAGCCCACCCTGAACAACAAACATGAGATTGGTGCTTCTGGGACCTCCTTGGCGTTGTGAGTTATGGAGGTGGTCTCAATCACAGAGGCCAAACCGTTTATCACCCAGATGAATTTAAGCTCTGGTTCCAGGAAAAAAGACAAGCAACTCTTGTCCCTGATCAACACAGACGTACATTCCCAGGCAGAGATTTATTGGCCCTGCTACCCTCACCGGCTCAGCTGCAGAGACCCTCACGCTGGAGCTCCCTGTGCAGTCTCTCCCCCTGTGCTGGGCACAGCCTGGATGTTGCAGGGAGCGCTGGGGCGGCGGGTGTGAGCTCCTGGAGTTGGCTGTGGTGGCTGCGGACCTGGAGGAGCTGCAAGGCATTGTGGGTGGTCAATAGGGCTGCTTCTCCCGGCACAGCGGGCACACTGCCCTGGTCCCATAATGCATTTGGGGGTCCACAAGAATGTTGTAAACCTTTGTAAAAGCAGCAGAAGAAAATGAATATATTTGTCTTTACATCAACACAGTCATAAAATGTAATTTTTAGTAATTTTTTTAAAATAGAGAAACAGGGCCCATGAAGGCAAAAGGGCTGTGAAAGTCATCATATGGCCCTGCTGCCCAGACCCAGGCACGCAGTTTCAATTTTCTCTGAGTGAAAATGGAAAAAGCCAGGCAGAGCTGGGATCGAATCACTACATTACCCAACAGCTCTAAGTACCTCTGTGCACCTCCGTTTCCTCATTTATGAACTGGGCTGATGATCAGAACCTCCCAGGTGGGTCGAAAAGACTGGAGATGTGTACAGTGTCTAGCAGAAAAGCGCTGGTACCCACAAATATTGCTCATTTGCTCAAGTTCAGCGTAAGCTTTCCCGACCGCACCAAGCCTCCAGGATGCTTCCTCCCGAATGTCCAGGGCTGTTGGTTCAGAAGAGGCCTCAGGACCCTCAGATGGTCTTTCTAATTCCCAGCTGGGCTGGATCCGGGCCACACTCAGTGAGTGCGAGGCGTGGCGAGGCTCTCTGGGTCAAAGCAGCTGCCACTGGCTTGGGGGCAGGGAGCACATCTCACACATCATTCTGTTTCCCACAGTGTTAGGCACAAAGCTGTACCCAAGAGGTGCTCTGTGACTATAGCTGGTGGAGGATCTCTAAAATATTATATTGAGGATCCTTGTAGTTTTCTCTCATTGCTTATGCTTTAAACTCTAACAACTGACAGTCATTGGTTCACACACACTTCACATGGTTGCCCACTTCAACCTGCCTGCCTTGCACCCCTCCTCCCTCCTCCTTTTCCTGACTCTGGCCACACACCAACCTCAGGACCCTTTCACATGCTATCTGCTCCCCCAGGAATGCCCTTCTGCCCACAGTCTGCATGGTAGACTCCTCATTCTTCAGATGTCATTTAGATGTCACCTCCACAGGGAGGCCTTCCCTGACCACCTTCTTAAAATGGATCCTTCCATTATTTCTTTTAGCTCTACGCCTGACCAGTTTCGTTGTAATACTCAACACAAATTTCTTATTTCCTCTCTCTTTCAATGCATGTTAAGTTCCTTGAGAGTAGGAACTTGGCCAATTTAAATCATTACTGTTGTACGCATACTTGGTACAGGGCCAGATGCTGGAAAATGTTTGTCAAATGAATAAATGAATGTATGACTAAACTGTCTTTAGTGGTGCCCCAGGGCAGAGGGTCCCTGTGGAGCCTCAAAGGACACTGAGCAATCCAGACCTGGACAGGTCACATAAGGAGCTGAGCCCCCAGTAGGGGACACTAGATGTTGTGAAGGTCTAACATGGGGCCCTCCACGCATGGAACACAACTCTGGGATTTTCATTAAACTTTGCTAGAAGCTTCACCAGGGCTGATATCACATGATTGTTTGAAGGAATTTGGTTTCACTCATTCGACCAAGAACTATTTATTAAGCTCTTCCAGTGAGCCAGACACTGTGCTTTGATGGAATGTTCAGTGATGAACAAAAACAGCCACTTTCTGTTTGTGGTAAATAAATAATATAGAAGACAGTAAACTAAAAAAAAAAAAAATTAAAGTGGGGCAAGGCATCCAGAATATCAACTCTAAAAGGAATCTTAGACATGCAGCTAGTATGCATCAGAATCACCTGGAGGGCCTGTGACTTTCCACTGAGTTACTGGCTCTGGCTACACACAGACCTCAGGACCCTTGCACGTGATGTCTGCTCCTCCGGGAATGCCTTTCTACCTCGAGACTGCAGGGCAGGGGTGGAAGAGGGGTCACGTGGGAGGCAGGGGTGAGGGGCACATGGGAGGCACCCTGTCCAGTTCCAGGGAGGACTGCTCTTTGTGGGGTGTGGGGAGAGGGGCTGCTGCCTTGGGAGCCAGGGGTTCTCTCTGGCCTCCCACAAAACAGAGAATTCTGTTGGGATTGGGATGGGGTGGCAGACGCTTCATGCCTTGACCTTGGGGCAGACGTGGATCAGGCAGAGAGCCCCTGAAATGCATGTGAGGGCCTTGCTGAGCCCCTTGGAGACAAACGTCACCTTGTTGCTACACCTTCTGCCCAGGTGGACTGCAGAATAGTGTTTGTACACGTGTGTGTGAATATGAGCCAGTGAATGTGTGTGCAAATACATAGTGTGGGTACAGGCGTTTCTGTGAATATGAATGTGTGTGTGGATAAATGCACGTGAATGTGTCTCAGTGTGGCTGTGTGCGAATGTGATTGTGTGTGCACCAGGGCATGTGAATGAGTATGTGTGAGCGGCTGTAGGTGCGTGTGCAGGGGGATGTGTGCGTGTGACTGTGTGAGCGGGACTGAGAGAGTATGAGTGTGCCCAGCTGGGCCCTCCCTCTCTTCTCTGGAAGGACGCTGCAGGGAAGGGCCAGATGGTCTCCTCTGACCTGCTATTTATCATCCTGGCAAAAGCTTATTCAGTTTAATGCTCTTCGGCAATTCATTTAAGGGCTCTGTTTGTTTCTGCTGATGAGGACTGTTAATTTGCACAGCGGTCTCATTAGGCCTAAACCACCAATTAATTCCTTTTGTTCTCATTAAATGGCTGATTCCTAAACATTTCCCGGGACAACAATGGGCTGCCCCAGCCAGCCACCACCATGGGAGAGGCGCTGAGCAGGTATGGATGGGGTCTCTCCCAGTCCCCGTCCTGGCACAGCCACCTAGACAGAGCTCTGTAAACCCTCTGGTCTTGCCAACCACAGCCAGGCCCCAAACTGAGGCCCGGAAGACCATCGCCTGGAAAGGCGGGGGCAATGAGGGCAGTGGCAAGGGGGAGGTGCCCAGCAGAGACCATGCCCAGGCGGGAAGTCTGGGCCAGCTTTCAGCCCTGGGCCTTCTCTGGGCAGGTCCTCCGGGGAGCCCTTGACTGCCTCTGGGTGGCATTTAGCCAGGAGCCTTTGATTGCTAGAGATGCCAGTCTTGCTCCTCCCGCCTGGGCCACACACACCCCGGAGTCTGGAGGCCCCAAAGGCAGTGGGGGTCAGGACGGGCCTTAGTCTGTGCTGAGCAGAAGGGCTAGAGACCCTGAGGGCCTGAGCAAGATTCCCTCCCACTCCGTCACCCCTCCTGGAGCAAGGCTGCCTTCCTCCTGGGGCAAAGCAGGACTTTGGGCTACCAGCAGGATGTTTATTTTTTAAAGCTGCTGAGCCATTTTTTGATTCCACTGCAGGCTTACACAGATGCCCACGATGTGCCGTGGATAAAAGCAGAGGTTCTCTAGTTGGAGTCCCCACTCCTCCACTTCTAGCTGTTACTTAACCTCAAGGTTTCCTCATCTCTAAAATGGGAATAAGTCTCTCCCTCCCAGTGATGAGATGAGAATTAAGCGAGTCAATACCGAAAGCTCGGCAGAGTTCCTGCCACGCCGTAATCGCGCCAATAAATGTTAGACAATAGATCCTCCTGCTGCCTATTAACTGGACAGTGACCCGCCCTGCTTCCCTCCCCAGCCTCACCCCATCCCCCCAACACTCCTACGCTCCCTGACACACCCCTCACTCCAGCCTGCCAAGCTGCATGCAGTGCGTCTGGGCCCTTGTAAGTCAGCTCAGTGGGCCCGGACTGCTCTCACCCCCACCCAGAGCTACCAGATAATGCAAACAAAAATACAGGACACTAGTTAAATTTGACTTTCAGATAAACATCAAATGGGGCCATGTGGGGCCGTCCAGGTAGACGCTGCAAACGTAGTGAGTTTATGTCGCAGCTAAGAAATCTCAAGAACCCCCAATCCTTTATAATGGGCCATCTGCAAACCTGCCAACCTCTTCCCCAAGCAGGATTTTATCTTCACTCTACAGAACAAAAAGATATGTACCCTTTCACACAACGAATGGCACTATATCCATCTTCCAATTCTATTCATCCTTGAAAACGTGGCCTGGAACAAAAGCTGCCATGGTTCTGTTCACAAGACATGTGGAAACACAGGAGGCCTATGGTGCACTGTCTGCCAGCACATACCTCCCAACTTCTTTTGGGTGACAGATAACCCCTGCGTGTTTAAGCCACCCTTGTTCCGCAGTTCAGGGCAGCTGGAGCAGATTCTAAGTGAGACAGTAAGACAGCTTGTTCTGTGTTTCTTTTCCCCACTGTGTTCTCTGGGCAAGAGGGCCATCAGGGGAGAAGACCCTGTCCCAAGCTCTGTCCTCAGAACTAGGATACTTGTCTGAAACAAGTCTCAAATAAAAACCAACTGCATTCATGATGTAAAGATTAATTTGTTTCCTCCAAGTACAAACATCAAAGACCCAGAACGACCAAGGTAGACGTCAGAGCAGCAACCTGGACACGACTGTGTTTCAGAGTAGTTTGCTATGTTTCCTCTGGCGTGGATAACCTGCTCGTTGGTGAATACATGGCTCCTGGTGGGCTTTAAGGAAATGACAGCAATAACTCCAAAAAGCCCCGTGACAGCTCTGCTGGTCCCCCTAGGATAACTACTATGTGGTCTGCCCAGCGCTCCCCTCTTTTTGGCAACAGCATCCTCACTTCTTTTGGAGCTGTCCCTCCGCCTCATATACTCACCAGCATGGCTGTGGGGGAGCCCTCCAACCTGAGCTCCTCCTCTGGCCAAAGTGCAGGGCGGACGTGTAACTCCAGCTGAGCCAATAGAGCCCTTAGAGAGACCCTGCGATCTGAGACAAAGATGGAAAGCTGTGGGTGCGAGTTCCAGGCAGTGAGCGTGCTCGGTCTTGCAGAGAAAACTGGTCTGAGAGACTGAAGTTGACACACGATGAGAGACCATGAAGGTTCCTCAGTGATGGTGGTCAGGTGCCCTGCCTTTTCTGTAGGTCAGTTCCACAAACCAATGAAGCCCTCTTTCGCCTGTCTAGTTTGAAATGGATTGTCATGAATTTTAACTTAGAATCCAAATGACTACCTTCCCAGTGGGGGCCGGGGACCTTAGACAGAGACCAGCTGGCCTTCTATGTGTCCACTCTGTGTCAGCCTTTGGGGGAAGGTGAAGAAACACACAGTCAGCCCACGCATGTGGATGACCCATGCCCAATGGCATATGGACCACACCAGTGGAGGGTACGCCTCGGATCCCTTGATTAAAAGAAGATCAACATTCCTGGCTTGTCTCCATCCCATGGTATGGACTGAACCAGTGGAGTGAACCAGGAAAGGAGGCCTCAGCTGACCTTCGGTACCTGCTGGCGAGTACACGTCTCAGTCTGAGCCCCATCAAAGCCCTCCCTAGGAAAGCAGGTGCCGCCTGCTCTCTCCACATTATTAGGACTCATTTCCATATGTTCCTTTCGTCTTCTCTCCAGGATAATTGTTCTTCTGGGGCTCCGAGCGTGGGAGGGCAGGAGGTGTGCATGCCTGTTTATCAGCTCACTAAATGCTTGCTTTAAATTAAAACCCACACCACATGCTGGCTCACACAGGAATAATATTAAGGTGACTGTTTGCTTGCCTTCTGCTATCATTGCCAGCCTGATTTAAACCTGCTTTTCCATCTCATCTAAAGATACCCATTCTGGAAACATCTAGCAATAACCTAGTTCCTACAGCTCGCAATCTTTTTTTTTTACTTTTAGTCTAGGAGACCCTTCTCAGCTTAAGAGGACACACAGACTGCATGAACCCTTTGTACCCTTTACACTGTCAGCCAACCCTATCCAAACAGCATGCCTGTTTCATCAGTCAACAAGCTTTACTGTACCTTCCGTGTGCCAGGCTCAGTGCTAAATCCTGCACACACATTGCCTCATCTAATCTGATCTGATCCTGCCACTAAACCTGAGAGAGGTATGATTGTCACTTTCCAGAAGAGAAAGCAGAGGTTCAGAGAGGAAAGGAGAGTGACCTGCTCAAGGTCATGCAGGTGGCAGGCAGGGGAGCCAGCATTCCTGCCCAGCCATCCCACTTCCAAGCCACACCCACTGCAGTTTACCATCAGTCTGGCCTCCATTACCCAGGTGCTCCCTCACCCAGCCTGTGGCCAGTAGGGCAGCATCATAGCTGTTCTGTATGCTCATGGCACCCCGTCTCAAATGTGGACCATACTGTGGCCACTCACCCAGAAGGATTTGATTGATAGGAAGGATTGCATTGCTGCCCCAAACCTGAGCCTCAGTTGCCTTCCATTGACTGAAATCTGCCCACTAACCCTTTGGGTGAAGGCATGTGGTTCCTAGACAGCCCCTTTAAAATGCACACACTCTCTGTGCATCAGTTATCTACTGCCACCAGCCAGTCCCAAAACTTCCTGGCTTCAAACAACCACCTACATTTGCTCACTATTCTGAGGGCTGGTAATTTGGGCTGGGCTTTTCTATGTGGGTCTTCTGGCTTCACTTGGAATCACTCACCCAGTCACATTTATCTGGCCACTGTCTGAGGTGGAGTGACTTAAGGTTACCTTGCAGTGGCAGCTGGTCCTTATTGTTGCCTGGGGCTCTGAGTGGCGGATGGTGGAAGCTATAGGGCCTCTAGAGGCCTAAGATCAGAACTCCTGTGCCACTTCCAGTATGTGTAGTCAGCGAAAGCTAAGTCACAGCAAGGAGAATTAGACCCCACCTACTGATGGGGAAAAGGGCCATACATAGGGACAGGGGAAGAATTTGTGGCCATTTTTTTTGCAACCTGCCACACTTAAGACAATTAGTGAATCAACATTCCCCTAAACCACGTTTTCTTGGCCTCGGAACTACTTACATGTGGGTACAGAATTCAAACAGTCCTTTGCTAAGGGGGCCGTCCTGTGCATTTTAGGGTATTTAGCAGCATCTCTGGCCTCTGTGCTTTAGAGGCTAAGAATACCACCCCAGTCCCACCTAGCAGTGATGACCAAAAATGCCTGCAGACATTGCCTCAAGTCTCCTAGTGCATCCCCTCAGGTCCCGTGAGCTGCTCTCCTCGATGCTGACCAGCTGAGAGGGGAGAGGAGCTTTGAGAGTGGGAAGCAGGAAGTATAATTAGGAACCCCAGGGCTGTGTCGGCAGCCCCGGTGTGCTCACTGAGCTGTGGCCTTTCCGTGGGCTGTCCCACCAGCTCATTTGGCAAGGCCAGAATGAGTCCAGCTCGATGGACTGGCCCTCGCATGTGCCAGGCTCCTGCCAGCTCTCTCCCCAGGCGAGATGGGGCCTGTTCAAAGTGGACAGATCACTGGAACCACCAACCTGCAGCCAGCCTGGCCATGAGCAGAATCTCTACCTGAGGTCTTTGCAGCTGCTCTGCCAGCAAAAGCAACCTGCTCCACTTTCAAACTGCACCCCACACTCCTCCTACTGCAAACCCCCTGCTACCAGCCCAGGATCCTTCCCTGTGGTCTCCCTATTCCACCCTTGCCCCTATAGTCTGGGGTCCAACCAGCAGCTGGGGGATCCTGTTAAAACAAAGGTGTGATCATGGCACATTCCTGCTCAGATTTCCAATGGTTCCCGTTCTCAGACGCCAAGTCCAAGTCTTTACTGTGTTCGGCCTCCAAGGCCCTACAGGATCTGACCCCATCGCTCGTCAGCCTTACCTCCTACCGCGCTCTGCCTTGCTCACTCTCCTCTAGCCACATTGTTCCTTGCTGCTCCTCAGACAAGCTCCTGCCTCAGGGCCTTTGCACGAGCCCCCTCTGTCTCCACACATTCACAGGCTCCCTCTTCATAGCATTCAGATCTTTTCCCAAAGTCATCATTTCAAAGGGGTTTTCTCTGGTCCCTCTTCTCCAAATGTCAACCCCATCACTCACATTTCCTCTCTCTGCTCTGTACTCTGCATAGCCCTCAGTGCGTTCCAGCGCATGATCCGTTTCACTGTATCTTGTCTGCTGTCTGTCTCCTGCACTAGAATGGAGCTGCACCAGGGCAGGGACTTTGTTTCTTCATTCCAACCAGTGCTGGGCACATAGAAGAGGCTCAATACGAATTTACTGCATAGGTGATTAACTGAATGATTAAATGAATACAAAATTCCCTGCAAGACAGCAAGGCTACAGGATCTGGGACCAGCTTGAGTTCTTCAAGCCCTCTGTGCATGGTGTTTGGGTGCCTTGGAGGACCCCCTTGTAGCCTCAAACATCTTGCCCCAGCCCCAGCCAGGCCTTCCAGAATCCAGACTCCTTCTCCTCATCCCCAGCCTCTGTCCTCCCTTCTGCTGGGAGCCCAGCAGGCATGGCCAGAATACCTGTTCTGTCCTGCCTGCCCTGAGACAACAGGCCATGGTGGGGGCTCGGAGCCACCTGGTCCTGGGGAGGCAAGAGAGAGGAGGGCCCAGGCTGGAGAGCACGCTGCTGCCGAGCCAAGGGCGGGACAGAGGATGCACCACCGCTTGGCCAGCGTGGGGGCTGGTCCTGACACCTGCATCCGCAGCCACATTTTTACCCATGCAAACACGTGATCACACCAGCGTCTCCTTCCCTCTCCAGCATCTCTGGCTCCTCAGGCAGCGCGAGGAGCTGCCAGCCACCTGCCCCTGAGCAGGTGCACGGAGCCAGCCCAGGGACACCTCATTCTCTCAGGGGTTCTCCCCACTTTACAGACAGGAAAACTCACACACTGAAGGGTTCCATTGCTTTGTGCCTTAAGCTCACCTGCCCAATTTGAAAGTGTTCACACAGGCATTTATTTGCTTTTATAATTACAAAGAAACCTGGTTAAGTATTATAGATAAAATAAATGATTATGGGATAAAAGAATAAACCAGTTTTTTAGGTGCAAGTAAAAGAGAGAGACAGGGAGACAGAGAAAGGAGAGAAGTGGGGAGGGCGCGGTGGCGGGGGAATGGCTTCTGTCCCGGGGGGAAGGGCCCCCCGACACTGAACGCTGAGCACATGTGGACAGTCCTAATCCTTACTTCTGCTGGTACCGCTGTATTCATACTGAGGGTGCAGACTGAAAAGTGGATTAAGGGGAGCATGTTCACCGATCCCCCTTAACCACCCAGTCCCCCAAAGGAAAAGCCCTCATTATCCACTCAGCCAGTGCCTTCACCCTCTTCCTGGATGGTGGTCCTTCGGGGAAGAAGAGGCCTCCCTTGTCCTCGGGGTGTTACAGGCTAAGGGAGAGGGCCCGGGAAGAGGAGACGCAAAGCCCCCTGGACTGGGTGGGTGGAGCTCGGGACTTGGGGGGGTTGGGGCCCAGGGGAGCACAGGGAAGTGGGTGGGAGAAAAGGGGTTTAGTAAGTTGCTGTGAACAGTGTATTTGAATCTCTCTTAATGTTCTTCGAGAAACTTGAGTAAAGAATGAATTTTTTTTTTTAATTACTGGGGATTGTTGAACTCTGCCTCCTAAACGTCACACTCACCGAGGCTCCTAAGGCTACATGGGTATGTAAACAGCACTTTTCAGTTGACAGAGCTTTGCGTGTGTTATTTCACAGCCACAAAAAACCCAGGAAGCAAATGACATCAGTACCCCCGATTTTCAGGTCAGGAAACTGAGCCTCCTAGCAGGACACCCGGAATCAGAGGACAGAGAGTAGAATGGTGGTTCCCAGAGAAGGGGGGATGGGGGGAAAGGGAAGATCCGGATCAGAGGCCCAAACTTTCATTTAGAAATGAATAAGTTCTGAAGACCAAATGTACAGCGTGGGGACAGTGGTTTATAATAATGTGTGATATACATGGCACTGCTAGGAAAGTCCATCTCAGCCATTTTCACCACACACACAGGAGGCGATGGATGTGTTCATTAGCTTTTTTGTAGTCATCATTGCACAGTGTATACATTTATCAAAACATCACATTGTATGCCTTAAATACATACCATTTTTATTTGTCAATCATATCTCAATAAAGCTGGGGTGAGGGGGTGTGGCATCTAATGCTGGCCGGCCCCTAAAGCAAACCGGGAGAAACACAAAGAAAAGCAGTGGGATAATGTGGCTCTAGGTGGGCTCAGCCATTCCCACTGTCTGGGGTGTGGCTTCCCGCCAGAAAGGGCCAGTATGGAGGCTTCCAGAGGCAGGAAGGCTGGTGGCCTGACCCAAGAGTGGGGGTCGTTTGCAGTGCCTACCACCCTGCCCGTCCAGGGAGCTCAGGGCAAATGGGTGGGCCCAGGACCCACAGACCACTCGGGTAAGGGTCTCGGGCCTGTGGCCTGAGGAGAAGTGGAGATCACCAGGATCTCACTTGAAGTGTCAGGAATACAGTGGTGACCACCATGTGGGCTTGGGGACTGGGAAGGGGAGGGAACACAGCCAAGTTCCAGTGGACCTGGTGACCACGCCTTTGGGACTAGAGTCCATTATCGTCAGGGGGGTCAACATATAGTTCCAGCATTCAGTTTTACACACAGTTTCCTCTCAGTTCTTACTGCTTTTCCTGCAAGGCACTTACCAGAAGGAAGTCAATTAATGAATTGTGCATCAGTTGCTGTGTTGAGAGTGTGGCCTTGCTTGCTCACAGTTTATGCCCACCTCCTCCTCGAAGGGGGGCCTCCCGGAGAGCTAACACGTATGTGCACAGACTCACCTGCAGCTAGGGTTCCACACTGATTTGAGTTCTCCCAATCAAATGACTCATCTGACACTTGAATTTAGAGCCAAGCCAAGAGGGGAGAGAGGCAAGCATGAAGCTTCCATTTTGTTGCACAGGCGTGAGGGTCCTTAGAACCTGCAACTGCGGAGGCAGTGCCCCACGCGGCCCAAATGGGACATTCTCAGTGGCTTGGTTTTCAAGAGTCACTCCTGGGAGCTCAGCCCAATGCTCATTTCTCCAGTCCTCCCAGCCATTCTGAAGGCCATTGAAAACCCTGGAATAAGTCCCTTTCTGCATAACTGGCCAGAGTAGATTCAATTCTCCACAGCTGAATCCTAATCCATTTAGTCTTTCAATGCCAGTGTCCCCATGAAGACAGAGAGTACATCTTTCTCGTCCACCCCTGAATCCCAAGTCTCCACCTGGAGCCTGGAACATAGTAGGGGCTCCAGAAATATCTGTATTGTCCTGGCTGGATGAATGAATTTCTAGGCTACCTTACTGCTGCTGAGACAAATCCGGAAAAGCGGGCTGCTCCTACTCTGGGTCAGACTTCCGAGCAGACACTGACCCCCCGGGGCTGGAGGGGAGAGCTTGGGAGCCGGCCCAGTGTCGTTTCTGCTTGCTCGAGCTGGGGTGAGGGGAAGGAGGGGCCAGCTCCCACAGTCCCCGGTCCCTGCTCCCCGGCCAGCCACCAGTGGTTGCTCGAAATGTGTTTTATTTGTCTCTCTGGGACCCTTCAGGCCCACAGTCACCTGCCAATAAAACAAACCCAGCCAGGGTACCAATTAGTTCTATTGATTTGCAATTAGCAGAATCAATTAAGAAAAATATTACAGTAGTTTCTAATCCCTCCCATAAAAAAAAATCACTCCACTTGAAAGGTTCTGAGTGGGCCCACACTGCCTCAAGCGACCAAAGGCCCCCTACTTGGGCTCTGCCGACGAGGAAGGAGCTGAGGGGATGGGTAATGGATGGGTAACTGGTGCGGCTGGCCTCTGGCCTCACACGGCCCCCAGGGAGGCAGAGCGTGTGACTGGGCCTTTTTCTCAGATGCCAAAGTTACTCCGAAAAGCCCAAGGTCACAGCACTAGTGGTACAGTCAGCTTCTGACCTCTAATTGGATCTCCTGCTCTTTCCTGACTGCACACAGGGCAGGGGCAGGGGCAGGAAGCCAGACCCCGACTCTGCCACCCAGGGGCAGGACCCCCAAGACAGAGAGGGTTCCACAAGAAACAACCATTCTCTTCTCAGACATCCCTGGTGGGTAGGAAAGCTTTCCTAGAAGTGCAGGAAATTCCTACTGTCTTGAAATTCTGCCTGCCTATCTTGCTTCCATGACCCGTCCACGCTGCATTTCTGCCCTGCCCACCCTGGCTCCGTGCCTGCCTGCCTGCCCTCCCTGGGAATCCTTACCTGCTCCGGCTGCAGCAAGCAGGGCAGTGTAAACTGTCCCCTGGTACATTAACATCCGACCAAACAGTCATTAACACAGTCACAATCAATTTCTCCAGAATGATTGCCATTGCACAGGGAACTTAATGGAATCACACGGTCATTTTTCATTTGGAAAAAAAAAGATGGCGGGGTGGGGGTTGGGGGTGGTTAGCAACGGAAGGAAAAAACACCCTCCACGGGCACAGGGCTGCTGCAGCCGCCCCTCCCGTGGTGACGGCCGAGAGCTTCTGATGGCAGCACATGGTATTCTAGCTCGCTAATCACCCAGCAGAATGGAGGCTGGGGCTTATTAGGCAAATGAAACATGATGGATGTTTTATTTCAACAGTGGAATATGGAGAAGGGGGGAAGCAGGATGGGTCTTGCAGCCATAGCTGATGTGACTGGTCAGGAAGGGCCAGGTTCTGTCATCTGGGCAAGCGGAGGGGCACTAGGGACCCCAACATGTGAGAAGAGCAGAGTAAGAGAGGTTTAAGCAGCAGGCATTGAGGGCCCTCTCAGCAGAAAGGCTTTCCTTTATCAAACCGAAAATTGATGCCTTCAGATGATACCTGTATCCTCCTCTTACGTATCCCAGGTGGTAAGACTTACAGCACATTAGGGCCAGCTCACGTTTTTGTGTCCTTGTGGGGGGCTACTTCCTCCCCAGGAGGGAGCCCTGCCTTGCTGGGGTGCCCTTCTCTTCAGAAGGAAGGCCGCTGTGGCCTGCAGCGAGCTGGGGGCCCGCAGTCTCCTCTCCCTGCAGCCGGCCAGGAAGCAGGGACTCGGAAGTCTTTGCAGAGAGGAGCCCTCAGCAGCAGCTTGCGTAGGCCTGTGCTGGGTGCCCGGGGTTTCCTCACATGTGGAGGAGCCCATTTCCTAAGGGCTCTGATGAAGGCCTGCAGGAAGTGTCCTGGGGAGGAAGGTGGGTCCATTCCAGCTCTCCTCAAGCACTGATCAGGCTCTCAGCTCACTGAAGGCGCCCCAACCCCTTGCCACGTACAGTGATATCAGAGGTAGAGCTGTTATTACCCCCATTACTCAAGAGAAACCAAGCTCAGAGAGGTCAAGGGACCTACTCAGGGTCCCTTTGTGAGTGAGTTGGGCAGAGCCAGAAATGGGGCTAAGTTGGCCTGACTCTAACTTGGGCACAGATGGCGGGGCACCTTAACAGGCTCCTGGGGGAATGTTCTTGATGAGTTCATCTTTTTTCTTCAAGTCTACTTGTCCACCCAAGAGAAGATTCCCATGTGTTCTCCTCTTGCATGCATTTGTTCATTCAGTAGATGGCCACTGGCCAAGCCCTGAGTACCTGGCAGTGTGCCCTTAGAGTTGAAGCAGGCACAGGCTCTCAGGGACCTCCAGGGTTTGACAGTTTAGGGGGGCTGCAAAGGATCTACAGCCAGAGGTCAGGCCATTTACTGGCCATGGCATCCCAGACTCCTCCAAGACTCAGTTTCTCTATCTGTACAATGGGAATAAAGTTCATCTACATTTCAGGATTACTGGAAGAATTAAAAGAGAGGTCAGATCCACAAGCCATTACTCATATTCCTGGGGGCCAGATGTGTTTCAGGATTCTGAATATTTTTTGGATTTTCAAAACGGAATATGGTGGAAATACCACATATTTTGTATCACTCCAGTCCAATCTGGGACAGGGCCCTGTAATCAAATGCATTAACATTTCTGCAGGGAAACTAATGAATATTCACAGTCCATGGGATAAATAAAGACTAAAAATAGTTGCCAAATGAATTTTTAAAAAGATTTTGGTATTTAGAGTGTTTGGGATCTCAGGATAGATCTAGATAGTAATGATGGTAATAGTTACTATTTACTGAGCATCTACTGATTTGCATGCATTAAGTCACTGAATCCTCCTAGCAACTCCGTGAGAGCAGGGACCGTTAGGATCCCTGTAGTAGTGGAGGCAGGAAGACGAGATAGGTTAATTCACTCACCCACAAGCACACAGTTGGTAAACAGTAAAGCTGAAATCGGCCCTTGGCAGTCAAGCTTCGGCATCTGATCCTTTGCTCAGGTTAGGAGTTGAGAGAGGTGATGGGGCAGCGGAAGGGGCTCCAGCAGCACATAACCGACCTTCCTGATGTGATGGATGGGCACAGAAAAGAAAGTGACTTCCATGGTCTTCTGCCCTCTTTCCAATAGGGCTGGAAATACAGGCGTGCTTCCAGACAGCTGATCTGCTGTGCTTCTAACACACTCACACACACACACACACACACACACACACACACACTTTGATCCCACCCCTCCAGCCTTCCCCTCCCCAGCCCCCACCAAAAACATGCTCACCCAGTATGAGGTACCGGACAGGGCAGGGCATTCGCAGCACCTGGCCTCCTGTCTACCCCTTCTCTCCCACTGTGTGGCCCCCCTCCCTGTTTGCCCAGGCCCTCCTCACCCACCTGCCCTTCCCAGGGATCTAAGAGGCCTTCTCAGGGGCATGAGCTCCACCCATGAAGCATACCTTCTGCCTGACCATAAATAAGTACACAGACTGAGGGTAAAGGAGGCCCCAGAGCTCTAGACCTGGTTTAAATTCCAGTTTCTTCTCTGACAAGTGCTATGAGTCATTTCAGCCCCCTGAAGACTAGAAAGAATAACATGTACTTGGCAGGGAGTGGGGGTGGGATGGGTGCATCTTGGAGTTGACAATGTTAGCTGGGACCCAACTCTGTCCTCCCCAGGACACTTCCTGCTGGCCTTCCCAGAGCCCTCAGGAAATGGGCTTTCCCGGCCATGTGTGAGGAAAGCCCCGGTGCCCAGCACAGGCCTTCGCAAGCTGCTGCGGAGGGCTCCTCTCTGCAAAGCCTTCCGAGTCACTGCTTCCTGGCCGGTTGCAGGGAGAGGACGCTGGCTGCCTGCGGGCCCCCAGCTCACTGCAGGCCACAGCGGCCTTCCTTCTGAGGAAAAGGGCACTCCAGCAAAGCAGGGCTCCGTCCTAGGGAGGAACTAACCCCTGAGCAGGTTTTCTGGGGATGTCAGTATAGATGGTAAGAGATAAAGAAAAATGGCTTGGGTGGGTGGGTGGGTAGGTGCCGCCCCAGAGAAGTACTGCCTGTCATTGCCTATGTGTTGTGCAACTTGAAAGAAGCAGGATGACACTGAATCCAGCCAATTAGGAGGATTTCCTATAAAAATTTAATTCTTCCATAAAATAGGGTAAAATGAAACAGGTGAAGCGTATTTAAACTCTAAATTAATGATCTATAGTCACAGCTATAAGAATAATAATAGCTACCAATTAGAGAATATGGGAGGCTGAATCCAGGCCAGGAGCTAAACACACATGGCCCCCACTCCCCACCTCCTGACAGAGGGGCTCTTCATGCATTTTGCATCCAGGAGATCAGGGTTCAGCAAGGTCAGGGGGTTGCCACCATCCCACAGACACGGGGTGGCAGAGCTGTAGCACCTCACTCCTGTGTCCTATCCACAATGTCCAGGCATTTTCAAATGCTTAGAGCAGAATGTAAAGAAAATGGAGAACAAGAGCCATCTGTCACTCAGTTTTACAGTCTCCAGTCCCGGTTGAAAGGGAATGTAGTGTCTCTCCAGACGTGTTTCCTCTCACCGGTTCTGCTTCCAGGCCAGGAAAGGTTCACACGCCAAGCCACGCCCTCAGGTCCCTCCTGTCCGCCCCTGGAGAAGTCCGTAAAAGCGCCTCCCCAAGTTCTCTCCTGCATCTTTGCGTCCCTGGAAATCAATAGCTCAGCCTTCCCATCTGAGACTTTCCCTGTCCTCAGAGAGGAGACCTGCTCTCAGGGAATATTGTGGAGTCTTCTCCAGTCCCTTGTGTCCCCATCACTGCTCTTCAGGGTCAGAAATAGTCAAGACCTTGCAGTCTGGGGTGGGGTGGGGGAGGGTGAATAGTTAAATTAATGGGCAATGGAACCAGGCTACCAGGTTCCATCTCTGTACTTACTGTGTGGCCTCAAGAGACTAACTCAACCTCTCTGTGTGGCTTCCTCATCTATAAAATGAGGTTGATCATAATAGCACCTACCTTCTGGGATTTCTGTGACATTAGACAAATGCAAAGCACTTAGAAGAGTACCTGGCACTAAGTAAGTGCTCAATAGCACTTACTTATTTTCCATGCCCGAGATGGTCAGTGTTCACCTATGGCTATAATGATTTTCTCCCAGTAATAAGGATGACAGACAGGATAGATCCTTTCTACAAAGCCAGGCACAGGACTGAGCTCTTTCAGGGCATCAACTTGTAAATGTGCCAGCACAGTGAATGGTCCAGTAAAGGCAGGATCTCAGCACCCAAGTCACTTTCTCCCTTGGTTAACTTACAACGCATTCCTCTTAGGGTTTTCTTTCTTTCTTTCTTTTTTAACCTTAATCCAATCAGAAGCAATTACATTTTGGTTGCCCTCAACAGTGTGTTTCTAAAAGAAAATAAATCTAGTTTTTCCCTTTGTCTGCCTCTCTCGGACAGAACCATTTCCCAAGTCCCCCCATGACTGACTCGCCCAGTGATCTCCCTGGGCTTCCTTTCTCTGTGACACCCTTGTCTTCTACACCCTACTGCCCACATGTCCTGCAGCCAGGCAGCCCCCAAATCCTGTTCATTCACCTTTCAATGCCCCTCATTCCCTTGGCTGCAGCCCAGCCCTCCCCTCACTCTAGAACTGTGACAAGCCCCTCCAGGCCCTTCCCTTCCTAAGAGACGCCACATAATCAGTCCCTCCTTTCTGGGGATTGGCGCCCTCTGTAGAAGCCATAGGCAGCTGGTCAGCCTGCCGCACCCCATTCTTAGCCCCTGAGGCCTTCTTTCTGCCACAACCTCATTTGGGCAGTTTGTCTCACTTCCCCACCCCGCTGAGGGCTCCTGGAGGTGGCACTGCGGGGTAGGCACCGCGTGGGCCTTCCTGCTCGCTGATGGGGACCTGGGACAGCACAAAAAGGCCCGCAACTCACACCCTCCCGAGTGACCCCTGGAGGTACTGGATCCAGGCTCTCAAATCCAGTTCAGCCTGCTCTGTTTTCAGTCTGAGAAACATTCCTGGACTTGATCTGCCAGTCTGAGTAACTAGGTGTGGTGCACAATGTCAGCAGCTAATTACTTTGAACCATTATTAATAGGTCTGCACTAATTATCTGTTGCACCGAGGCAAGATTTTACAGATGGGAGCAGAAAAGGGGGTGTGCAGGCCGGTGCCCAAGGCCATGGGGTGAGTGGGCTGGCACTGGGGGGCCAGGGAGCCAGGCAGGGGACTCCCCCCAAGAAGAGGGAAGGGAGGAGAAGGCAGCGTTTGGGCTGCAGGGCAGGCCGAGCGGGAGCGTTTCCACCTGGATAGATGAGCTGCTATCTTGCTCTCTCTTCCCCCTCTCCCAGAATGCAGTCTACTGAAACCTCTTATTAAAAGTGTTCTGGAGGTGATAAAAGTGTCACCAAAGATTTGCTCATTTTCTAAACTGTCATTAAAAAAAAATTTATGGTCGGGGGAAGAGGCACTGGAGGCAGGAGGGAGGGAAGGAGGATGATTTAAAATCAGTCCCTTAATAAATTAAACACTTTTGCTCATGAGAGGAGGCGTGGAGAGGAAAATTGCTAGAAGGTCATCACTTTCTCCATGCCAGCTGGCTGGGTCCTCAAAGGCCACCTCACACCCCGCAGTCTCCTCAGCCCCGCTGCCACAGCCATTGTTTTCCCCCCTTCACAACCCTCCACACCTCTCCACACAGCCAGAGCCTCTGCCCTTCAGGCTCCTGGGACCCATGTTCTCCAACCAGGGCTCCCCCCACCCTGCTGTGTGAGCAGTAACAGGAACTCCAACCTGCATGGAAGGCTGTATGGCTTCTCACCCCACTGGACTCAAGGTCTTTGGAGGTGGGAGTCCTGTTCTAACTATTGCTTGATTCTGAATCCTCAAGATGTCCGCATGGGGTGGGGAGGGTGGAGTGTGGTCTAATTCCCTTCGAATTAGGACATGCCAACCAAGAAAGGGAACAGAGACCCCAAGGAGTCTAAGTCCTCATCATGCACAAGGGAACCTGAGGCTCAGAGGGGAGAAGGGACGTACCCGAACTCACACAGCAGAGCCACTAGAACCCATGTCTCTGGCTTCCAGCTCAGGGTCCAGCTGGGACTCTGGTTATAGTCCACCTGATCCCAGTTGTGGCCCCTCTCCACTCGTTAGCTGTGTGACCCTGAACAAGCCACTGAGCGCCCGCGGCCTGTGTCCCGGGCCCCCGTCTGAGACTCTGTGGGTATCAGCTGTGACCGTGTAAGTGCTTTGCTCAGCACTATTATACGTCTTCATTATTGTCGTGGCCATCATCGTGACAGAGTGGAGGGCCGTGCCATTCAAAGCTGTCAGGGCTCGGCCTTTTGCCTGGGCCCATGTCACTTGCTCAACAATTACCCAGTGCCCACTGCACATCAAGCCCTGAAGTAGGACTCAGGTATACAGAGGCAAACAAGCATGGCCATGCCCTCCAGACATTCAGCCTGGCAGGGAAGACCACTGCTACGAATGTGGAAGCTACGGGGCCTGCTCACAATATTCCAGCCCTTGCTCCTTCCGGGCAGGGGGCAGGTTTGCATGACCCCACCCGCTGGGAATTAAGTGGCTCTGTGTCTTGCTTTGGCCAAGCAGGACCAGCCCAGAAGGAGGCCTCTGGGGAAAGGAAGAGGGTGTGCCTGGCAAGGGTGGAAGCAAGGGCGTGGGGTGCTCAGCAGGTGCAGACCCAACTGAAAAAGGGAAGTGAGAGCACAGGTCAGGGCCAGGCCACAGGCTGGGCCCTAGGGGATGGGTTCTCAGGTCTGTGCAGTAACCCCAGCGGGCACTCAGTTCTTTGCAGGGGGCAGGGGGCAGGGGGCAGGAGCTGGGTTCCAGGAGTGGGTGTGCTGCAGAGCCGCCCGCCCCTGCCTCTGCTCCCCTCTCTCCACAGGCACAGTGTATACCCTCTGTTCACATTCTCCAAACTGAGCATCAGTGCCGGCATTCACTGCCCAGGTCCGGACAACAAGCACAGAGCGAAACAAAGTAACGCATTTCAGATCCCCCTGGATGCCTCTCTGGGGATTTGCCCTGACACTTGCCTGGGGAGGGTGAGAAGATGAACAGGAAGAGGGTTTTACATCCACCTGGAGAGATAGGAGCAGGGAATTTATGTACGTGGCCCAGAGAGGAGAAATACTGTGTCACTGAAAGTGACCCAGTATGGCAGGCCGACAAGGTCCAGAGAAATCTCTGGGGGCCCACAGCCTTAGTGGGCTTCTTGAAGGAGCAAGAGCCTTGAGGGGCTTTGAAGGCATGGTGGGCACAGGCTGGGGGGAGAAGGGAAGGCAGGAGGGTTGGCCTGGCCGGGCGTGAGCAGGCCCTGTTGGGCGGGGACAGGGCTTCCAGCCTCCAGGGGGCCTGAGGCACCAGGACCCTGCCTCGGTGGAGGGTTGGTTCCCAGCCTCTGCAGGAGGAGGCATTTTTCCCTGAAGACCACCTCGGCAGAAAAGGGAGCAGACAGGGGGGCCCAGAGGCCCCACCTTTCATGTGGAAAGCAGGCCAGCCTCCAGCACAAGAGGGGGGCGCAGGCAGAGGAGCAGCAGCTCCAGAGCGAGTCTGGGGTTGGCCGAGCACCACGCGCTGACAGCTCGCGCTTCAGAGTGGCCCGCCTGTCAGCTTCCCTCAGGCCCCCTCTGTCCGTCTCCGACACTCTCTCCACGCCTCACCGCCTCACTTCATGTCCGTGGCTCTGTGCGGGTTGCTTCTGGTGGTTGTTTCTCTGTGTCTCTCTCTGTTGCTCTCTCCCCATCTCTCCGTCTTTCTGTCTCGTCTCCCCCCTTTCCCCCTCCTCTCTCTGTGCTTCTCTGCCTGCCTGTCCCTGTGTCTTGCCCCCTACAGCCCTCTCCAACCCTAACCCTCTTCTCTCCCTCTCCTTCAGGCCCCCGGTGCTGCTCTGCATGTGTCTGTCTGTCTCTGGCCTGCCGTCTGTCCCGCAGCACTACCTGACAGACCCCGGGATCCCAGGCTGCAGGGTGCGCAGGCCTCCTGCAGACCTCGGCCTGAGGGGAGCTGGCTCCTCCCGCTTTAATCTGGAGGTGACCTGACTTTGGCTTCTTCGACCTCCTCTGCCTTGGATCCCCATCTTCCTTCGGAACTCTATGTTGTTAGAAACCTACTGGCTTCAGATGCTCTCACCCTTCAGGGCAGTCAAGGTAGCCGGGTCATGGGGCCAGGTGTTCTGGCTGGGTTTTCCTCCAGAAATCAAAAGGGCAAGAAATTCTTCAAGAGTTTGGGCTGCAGCTGATGCCTCCACCAGACAAAGTGACAGGCACCCCATGAGTCCTGCAACCCTGGCACACAAGAAGGCCTTGTGGGAGGAGACAGGGGGCACAGGGGGATGGGGTGGTATAGGGGGATGGGGTGGCACAGGGGGATGGGGTGGTACAGGGGGATGGGGTGGCACAAGGGGATGGGGTGGTACAGGGGACAGGGTGGCACAGGGGGACAGGGTGGCACAAGAGGACAGTGGTCCAGGAGGACAGTATGATAAGAGGAATAAGGTGATACAGAGGGACAGGGTAGCACAGAGTGGCACGGGGGGCAGGCTGGTACAGGGGACAGGGCTTCCTGAGGTCCCAGCCAAGCTCTGCTGTCGCCTGAGCTCCTTTGGATGGGCCATCAGCCCTGAGCGTCTGTTTTCTCATCTGGTTTTCATGCTCTCCTCTCTTGGGACTATTACTGGGTATGAGAATTTTGTGCAATAATATGTTTTAATGCCCAGTGGATCACTCAGTACCAAGCAAGTGCTCAAAAGTGTTCAGTTTCCTCTCCCTTCCTCCTCCCGCCCCATGATTCCAATAGAAGCCAGGCTGCCTGAGGCCACAGGACATCCCGTCACAGTGATGAGGCCTCACTCGTCATCCCACCGAGGACAGGAAGCGAGTGTGGCCCAGGGACGTTTTGTGGACGCACAGCTCTCGTTGCCACCCCTTCTCCTGTGCATGATGCCTGCGGGACTATCCTCAGCGTTTCCAGGGCTCCCAGCCGCCCAGGCTGTTCACGGGGCATCAAGCTGGGGCAGGAGCAGCAGGGCAGGAACGGGAAGTGTAGCACGAGCACAGAAGTAAGAAGGCGAATCTGCTCCCATAGTGCCCCATCTGCAGCCTTTCTCTGGACACCCGGTGTGCTCCGCGAGAGCCCCCCACTCTCGGGTGGCCTAGAGGGTCAGGGCCAGAGCCGGGACTCAACTCTGCCCTTCCGACCGCTGCATGTGCACCCCGGGAGGCCCCAAGGGCAGCCCTCAGGGCCTGGGACTCCGCTGCTGGGGCTGGGCCTGGGAACCTGCCTGTCGGGAAGCTCCAGGGAATCCTGACACGGGTGCGGCCCCCAGCCTGAGAAACACCCCTCCCCACACCTGCATGGATGGCAGTAAGTCTTGCTCCGTTCTCTCCCTAGAGTGGCAGGAGAGGCTTGGTTCATGGGCATTCAACCTGCCTCTTAATGGGGGCAGTTTAGGGTCAAGGGTTTTTCAGACAGGCAGGAGGGGAAACCAGCTGGGCCTGGAAATGTGGGTGCTGTAGCTGATGCTGGGTGCCCCCTGCAACCCACTCTCTGGGGTTCCTTGCTGGGTGAGGAAATGAACTGAGGATCACTGGTTCTCGACCCTGGTTGCGCACCGGGGTCACCGGGGGGCTTTAGAATATATGATGCTTGGAGTTGGCCCACAGAGGTTGTGAAGCGATTCCTCCGGGGCGTGGCCTGGCCGTGCAGGATTTATAAAAGCTCCCCAGAGGATTCTAATGTGCAGCCAAGTTTGAGAACCACTGAACCAGGCCTCTGGGGTCGGTTCTATGATGTAAGAGCCTGTGACTAAGTGTAGAGCAGATGTGACACAGAAGCACTGTCTAGGTGTCTGAGTCTGCGTGTGCGCTGGTGTGTGTATAAATCTGTGTGCTTGTGTGTGTGAGAGTCTTTGTGAGTCAGAGTGTGTCTTACGTGTGTGCCTATGTCTGTGTGTGTACAAAGAGAGAGACCCAGAGGGCAGCTCGCGGTGGGATGGAAGGGAGGGAGGAAGGGCTGCTGGGGGCACAAGTTCCCTCCCTTTACATCCAGGACCCAGCGAGGGGGAAACAGCCTGTCCTACTCGTGAGGCCCAGGCCTCAGCAACACCACATCCACAGCCCAGGACGTAAGGGAGGAGACGCAAAAGAGAAACTAAGAGCTGGTTTGTGGCTCCAGCTCTTGCTGCCGGAGCAAACTTTTGCTTTGCTTCTTTACCTGCTGTGAAATTTTGGGCCCAACCCAGTTCAGCCCGCTGCGCTGGTATGAAGGGGCAGCCAGCCTGTGTGAGAGCTTTGGGCTCCCTGAAGCTGCTGCCCCACCAGTGAGCCCTGTTTCCCAGTGCCCGTGTCAGACAGGACTTCCAGGACAGCCAGGCCATCCTCCTACTTGGTATTCCCTCACATGGAAGATTTCAGCATAAGGGAGAGCCAAGCAGAGCCCCTTCACCTTCCAGGTGACCCCCCAACATCTTGGGGCTGAGGCTCTGGATCGAGAGCTTGCCTCAGAGGCCCTGGGAGAGAGCCTCTGGGAAGCTGGAAGTGGTCCGGGCAGGGCCTGGGGACTCTGCCCCTTTCCAGCTGTGTGACTCAGGGCACAGGTAGGCCCTGGTTTCCACATCTGCAAGTGGGCATGCAAGACCTGCCCAGCCCAGCCTCCTACTCAGGGCAGCTGGAGACGCACACGGGGGATACCGGTGAAAGTATTCAGCAAGCAATGGCATCTCCACCCAGGCCAGAGACCTTTCCTGGGTGTGCTGTGAGGAGGGCCCAGCCACGCTCTGTCCCCAGCTGTTGTCCCCGCCTGCCTGCTCATGCCTGCTGTCCCCACCACCAGGTCTCGGCTTCTGGGTTATACGAAAGGCTCTGCTGACTTACAGCCTAGGTTTCTGCCGGGAGGGGAGGCAGAGGCAGTGATGCGCCACGCGGGCCCTCCTCCATCCCAGTGTGACTTGTAGTTGGCTCTGCAGCAGGAGGCGGCGCAAGCCGGGAGGGAGGAGGCTCCCGCTGGGGCAAAGGCCAAGGGAGGGGACAGCCGGTTGCCTTGAGGCTTCTGGGCACCCAAAGCAGGAGTGCTGGCGCAAGGGCCCTGGGGCCATGGGAGTAACTAATGCAGAAAGGAGTCTTGGGGGGCTAGAGGGCCAGAGAGAGTTCGTGGCCTGCTTGACCTACTGCAGCCCCGCTCAGTGGAGAGGACCTAGAATCTGGGTCAGAAAGATCAGGGCTTTAGTGCACATTTATGTGGCAGTTTCCTTAACCTCTTTGGGTGTCACGTTGTCATTTATAAAATGGAGATAAAGAACAATTCCAATTTTAAGTAATGTTAAGCACTAAAATTTTATAAAAGCAGATCAGTTATTATTTATAATTTTGTTGAGGTCTTAGCACAGGCAGACTACATACATTTCCACACTTCTGGGGATTTCCTCCCCCCTTGCTTATTGTCTCCCTCCAAACTGGAATGGAGGGTGGCAGAAAGGACATGAGATTGGGTGCCAGGAGACCTGGATTCTAATCCTGCCTTTGCACTTAGTGCCTGAAGCACCTTGGACAAGTCCCCTCACCATTCAGAGCATCACCTACGGAATGAGGGTAACGGATGGGATAATAAACACTGACAAGTTGCTGCGAGAATGTCATACACAATATGTCAACAATAGCTCCCATTTGTCCAGCACTTGCCAGTGTATGAGACATTAGATGTCCAGCCTCTTAAGGGCTTCAAAGACATTACTCTAAAAGACTCCTCACTACAACCTTATCGTATCCCTACTTCTATAGATGAGAAATGTAAAGCTCAGAGAAATTAAGCAACATGGCCAAAGGCCACACAGCTTGCATTTGAACCCAGGCAGCCACCACTTTACTACTTTACTGGGCACAGGATCTGAGCACATTCAAGCTGGAAGGAGCCTTAAAGTACACCTGGTCTGATCACCTGTTCGCTGCTGAAGAATCTACCCTGTACCTTTCTTTACCTGTGTCAGAACGCCCAGAGGCACATGGCAGCTCTGAGGCTGAGACAGGACTCCAGCCCCCTGTTGCAGGGTCTTTGCCGCACAGCCTTGTGCGCAGTGACTTCTCTGGCTTTCTGAAAGCACCCAGGTATGGCCCTTGACGTTTTGTGGTCTGCATTCTGATGAGATGTGGCCAATACTTCCTCCTCCCAAACCTGGTCCAGACATGGGGCTCTGCATCCAGTTATGGCTGCATTCCTGCTGTGCCCTCCTGGTGACAAGGCGCAGGGGGTGGCACACACTGCTGGTGGCCTGCACAATATTCATTCAGCTTTGTGTTCAGAATGCCCAGCCCAGGTGATAATATGTGATTGGTCTAAGTCATGGTAATCCTTTTCTTCTCTTCCAGTGATTAGCCAGGCAGTAGCCAAATGACCCAGTTCCAACCAGCATGAGGGGAGCAGAAGTCCACTGGGAACCTCGGGGGACAATTTCTCTTAGAATGAAGAGACATGTGAGGAAAGAATCCTTTGGCTCTCCCTTGCTCACCTCCACCTTCCTTCCCGCTGACAATGCTCTTGAGTAAAGGCATGATGCCTGGAACCATGGCAACCATCTTGTGACCAGGAAGCAATATCTGCTGAGGGTTGGGGAGCAGGATGATGGAGAGAACCTGCACGTTCACTGGTGCTTTGGGGTTGCGGGACCGCCCGCGGAGCCACCATCTTGTCAAGTAACATCATTCCTGTGTGGATGGAAATGCTGTGGTCTGGTATGTTGTTCCTTGCAGCGAGGATTGTTCTGATAAAAGAGATAATAATAATAGAATCTCCTTTATGACCAGACACTCTGATATCTGTTTTACATGTAAAGAAGCTGAGGTTCAGAGAAGATACTGGATTTGCCCACTTTACATACCCATCCCCAGCAAGCAGAGGGAATGGGATTCACAGCCAGGTCCCTCTGACCCGCCCCCACCCCCGCCTAGGCACCAAACCACCGCACAGTCCCACCCTTAGAAAGAGTCCCACAGAAAGGCATCCGAGTAAAAGGTGATTTCTACACCTTAACTAGATCTGTCTCTGAATTACCCATTTCCAGATATTCAGTGAGCAGCCATGCTGAAATGTGTCTTGTCAGATGGGTGATATTCTTCGGAGCTGAAAAAACAGACATAAGGATGGGCCTGTGTAGGATGAAGTCAGTCCCACCCTTCAAAGGGTGCTGTCTGTAAGGATCCACAGTGACCACCCCAGAAGCAGCAGTGAATGATACGAGGAAGAATACATCTGCTGCCTCTGCTCTGGATCCTTTAATTCCAGTTCAAGTGTCCCTTCTTCCAGGAAGCCCGCTCTGACTGTCCCAAGCAGACCTAGGCCCCCACAGCGTATGTTTGCCCAGTTCTTTTCAGGGACAAATATTTTTTAGATAGTTATGTGCATATGCGCTCCTCCCCCTAGTTGTGTGTGAGTGCCTGGAGATCCCGAATGTCTTAGACACGGGTGGCCTGGCATTCAGCACAGTTCCGAATGCCCAGGAGGAGCTGAGGGGAGGCTCACCGGTTTGATGGCACGTGACTCAGCTCTAACCACACACTGTGTAAGGACAGCTCCCTCAGGTCGGGTTCCTCCCCCACCGCCACACACACCCAGTGCTCAGTATAAATCCTTGTCCGCCAAAGAGGGCTTCTCCTACCAAAATCTGGGGTGTTTGTTCCGAGGCACTCCAAGAAGTACAGTGGACAGGTGAACAACAGGGGGATCCAGCTTCAAACAGTCATCAAAAGACCAGGTGGAGAAACTGGGATTTGACCTTGCCTGGAAGGGTGGGCAAGGGTGAGTGGGGGAGGGGATTCCCTCGGGAGAGCCCAGCATGAACAAAGGCACAGAGGTGGCCCCAAGAGTGAGGGTGTAAGGGACAAAGAAGATTGGCTTTGGACAGCCACCAGGCACACAGAAATGGCAGCTTGCTTCCCCACGCTAGCCAAGTGACTCCACCTTCACCCTGGCCTGAGGAATGCTCTAGAAGGGGGCGATGTCTTCCCTCTGGTCTTGCTCTTCCCTGAAACACAATGGCTTGTGCTTGAAGAGCTTAGGGCTTGGGATTCCTTAAGTAAGCCAAGGAAACAACAGTTTCTGGGGGCTGCCCTTAAGCGGCTCCTCTCCAGGGGTATTTTTAGTCACATTTAATTTGGCAGCCCAAGCACTTTTGATTTCACAATGATTAGTTAGAGCTTGTGTGTGTGCTGTTTTTCTTCTTCCTGCCTGCCTGTCTCCCCCAAGGGGACTGGGTGTTGTTTTGACTTTTATGTGCTACAATAAAAACTTTCATTGTAGCAAAATGTTTGCTCGTCAAAATTAGCTCCGTTAATTCCACAGAATTGTTTCATCCTGGCTCCAAAGGCACAGGGATCTTTTTCACAAGAGGAGTTGGCCACCAGCCAGCTGTCTCCACAGTTCCTCCGGAGGTCCTTCCCCTTGGAGTTCACCTTTGAATAGGAAAGACCTGCCTTGGCTGTCCAATGGCTCCTCCTCCGAATGCGTTACTGGGTTCATAGCTCTGGGCCAGGGCAGGCAAAGCGGGCTGGGAAGGGGGACGGCAGTGTCGATTTTACAGTCACAGACATGAGAGAAAGTCCCACACAGAGACAGACACTCATGTGCACAATCCAGACATGCATGTGCACATGCAGGCACACACAAATGTACACAGTCAAGACATGCCAGGTCCAAACCTACACCCAGAGACGTCACACTGCTGGGCACATGTCAGCACATATCACATACTCACAACTGTGCAGACGTGCCAGGCGCAGATACCACAGACCAGCTAAGGACCCGGGGCACACCCAGATCTCAACTCTGCTGGGTCCAGATGGGGATCACCTTAGTCAGTTTCCCTGCACACCTGCAGGGTCAGCAGGCAGGCTAGGCCACAGAGCCCCACATGCTTCAGCAAGGCAGGTGGTCAATGCCACCTCCACATGGCGTCACAAATCCTGGGGCTGGGGCTCCAACACTCTCCTTGGATGAGACCAACCCCTCCACACCAAGGAGGCTTTGGTGCTCCTGAGCCCAGAACCCCAGCCTGCAGCTCTCCATTCTGGCCTCTCCCTGTCCCTACACTGAGATCTGTTAACCAAGCAGGCAGAGGAAGCCCACAGAGGCCTTGTGGGGTCAGGAGACCAGCATTAGGTGGGTGTCTGCTCAAATTGTCAGGGAGGCCCCCGAGAGGCAGTGCGGGGCCCACATGCAGCCTTAGCTGGCATGGGGGTGAGGAAGACGGTGGGGCAGGGAGGAGGTTCTGGGGGACACTCTTCAGATGGGCTATTCTGCTTTGGCCAGTCCTGGACAGCTCCTCAGAGCCGGCCTCAAGCTATTGGGTAATTAAATGTACATTGTCCTTCCCACTGCCATTCCCACCGGCCCCTTCTGGAGGCCCCTTCCTCCTCTCTCCTCTCTCCACACCAGTGGGTTTATAGCCAAACAGTTCTGGGACAGAGCCAAAATTAATACTATCTGAACACCCAGCATGGGCCAGGCCATGTCAGGTCTGGTGAGGCCTAATGCTTTAGATCATTAACTCCTTAACAATCATGTGAGGTGAGCATCTTCATCCCCATTTTGCAGGTAGTAAAGGTAACAACAATAGCCCTCAGCATGGGCTAAGAATTGCTGTCTCTCTCTCCTGCATTTGACTGATGGACGATGAGGCTAAGAGAGGTTCAGGAACTTGCCCAAGGCCACCCCCCAGCTGGTACAGAGGGAACAGGATTTGAGCTCAGGACTGGCTCCAGAGCCAGTTTATGGGCAGGCATTTAGGAACCACTGCCCTGGAAATAAGGTGGCATGGTTAGGGCCCTAGATGGTATGCTCTGGTGGCAGTGTGGGTGACAGATTGCAAGGGCAGACCTACTGGGCTCGGAGTGACTGGGGTGCAGACACTGTAGCTGTACCAGAAGGGCCAGGAGGGCCAGGGAAGAGGGGTGCTTAGCTGGTAGATTGCTGTCCTATGGGCCGCACAGCTGGAACAAAGGTGCACAGACAGGGACAGCCACCCCTGCAGACAGACTCCTCTCTTTCACTCTCTCCTGCCTATGTACCCCCACCGCCCACCAAATTCTCTCCTTGGAGAAACAGTGCAGCTTACTTCTTACGGGAAAGTGGCCTCCAGGCCATGTAGTGCTTCTATAAATTTTTATCAGCTGCTCACCCAGTAAGAGAACGAAGCAGAGCCTCTGCCCTCCAACACTTGCAGTGGAGCCAGACAACAAAGGGCTGAACAGTCATGCCCAGCAGTGATGATGGTGAGGATGAAGAAACAAAGCCCAGGGGGATGGGAGGTGGGGGGAGGGGGCCATCACGCAGTGAGGGCTGGACAGGATGAAGGGGGCAGCAATGAGAAGAGTAGGGGAGAGAGGCTGGAGAAGCAGCTGGAGGCCAGGTCCCTCGGGGCTTCATGCGACAGGGGCAGGGCTGTTGGGTCCAGCCTTCGTCTGGAGGCACCAGGGGCCACGGGACAGCATCATCCAGAGAATCGGGCCACTCTCCCGCTGCTGGCGTTCTTTAGTCCAGAGTATCTGCGGCCAGAGCTCCTGGTCCTCTAGCTGAAAGACTAGGCCTTTCTTCTCAGTGTCCATTAAGGAAGGGGCTTGCAGAGGCTGCTGGGGGACTATTCCTATGCTGCTGTGTGCCAGGCAGGGCTGAAGACCCAGACAAGTGCCCGGCCCCAGGACCCAGCTGGGTAGAGGGCCAAAAGCAAGACCTAGGATGGAGTCCTGTGGCTTCCCCTGCCCAGCGGTGTGGTCTTGAGTGAATTGCCCTAGGTTCCTCCAGTGTCAAATAATGATACTCCACCGCAGAGCCACAAGGGTCAAATAAGCAATAAAAGTGAAAGTGCATCATAAAATATAAGAATTCTGCACATCTGGAAGTTTTTACTTAAAATTGTTTCTCCCCTCTTGGGGGATGGGGTGTTAACTGATGTGCAGGGGAAAGAGAAGGTTTCTCGGGCAGGGGCTTGCGTCGGCCTCCCTGCCTCCACTTCCCCATTCTTCTCACCTGCTGGCCAGGCCTCTAACGGTCTGCCATGGCTGCCAGGACCCACGGGGCCTCTGCACATCTCCACAGCCTCACCTCCACCCCACACCCAGATTTCAGCTTTGGTCAGCCTCCATCTCTACATTCATCAATTACTTTTCAAAAAGTCAAATGAGTTTTTAAATTGATATTGCTAATTCACCTCATTTTTAGCTCCTAAGGATGTCCACCTCTGGGTAAATGGATAAATTATGAGAAAACATGAAGGGGAATGGCTGATGGAATGATGAGTCTAGATCACCAAGGAATCCCAAGGACCTAAAATGTAGTACCTCCCAATAAAACAAAAACACAGCTGGTGAATGAGACAGGGTGTAGGGACAGTCACAACTGGGGACGCCAGGCCCATAGAGCAGGTCCCCACTTACGAAGGGAGCTGTGAGGGGCAGTCCCCCCAGGCCCCTGACCCCAGGCTCTGGTGTCTCCTGAGGCCCCTCCTGAGACTTTGCAGCCTCCTGCCTCCGCCAGTCCCACCCAAGCTGCCACTTCATCACGGCTCCCCCAGCCTTTCCAGGAAGCACTGGCCACTGAGAAGTGCAGCAAGGTTCCGGCGAATGCAGCGCTGTGCACATCAGCCACCTCTCTGGGCCTTGTCTGGGAGGTGACATCAGTCACTGCCCTCGCAGGGTTGCTGGGAAATCCAGCTGGTATGTAAAATTCCCAGCCAGGGGTGAGTCCCTGGTGGGGGCTTCCCATCACTGCCTAGCCTGTGTCGTGGAGCCCTGTGCTGATTATTGGAACATGAGATGAGCCAGACATGGTCCCTGACTCCAGGAAGATCCCTGTCCCTGCTTGAAAACTGACCGTCTGGTGGCTGGAGAGAAAATGGGACTCTACCTGTGGAGAGGGAATCATGACAGGGACGCTGTGGTCCCCAGTCCCTGAAGGACTCAGGGCTGGCTCTTTACTCATAACTCATAGGGCCCTGCAGAGGCTACTTGGAGGCCTAGAGACCGGGACTCAGATAAAGTAGCCACCTACATATTTTCTCCACTCTATCATCATTTTTTGAGCACTTAATATGTACCTGACAGTGTGCTAAGTGCTTTCTATGTATTAATTCATTTAATCCTCCCAATAACCCATGAATGCTATTGTTTATCTATCACTATTCTCCAGGTGAGAAAGCTGAAGCACAGAGAAGTTAAGCAACTTTTCCGAGATCACACAGCTAACAGGTGATGGAACCAGATGGGCACAGGCAGTCAGGTCCAGTGGCTGCACTCAACCACCATAGCCATGACTTCTTCAAAGGCACGTAGTGTGCAGCACAGATGATCACAAAGTAAGTGTGAATGTTAAGAATCCTCCCAACAGACCTATTGCCCTATTTTACATTTGAAAAGTTAAGCCACTAAGGTAAAAACAATTGATATTCACTGACTAAGTAGTAAAGCCAGGAACTGTTCTAAGCACTTTCCATATTTTAACTCATGTGGCCTTTACAGCTCCATGAGATGGATACTATTATGATCTTTATTTTACAAAGGAGGAAACAGGCACAGAAAGGCTAAGCATCTTACCCAGGGTTCCCTGGGTTCGCTGGCAAAGCTGCCACTTGAACCTGACCCAGCCACATGCACAACCACTCTAGTGTGCTGCCCATAGTGTGGGAAGTTAGTAAACAGAAGAGCTGAGGCTCAAAGCCAGGTCTGTGGGCCATCAGGGCCTAAGCATTGTCCACTCCCACCTGCTCTGCTTGGGCTCTGTTCTTTCCAGGTTGAGATTCTAAGCAGAGCCCCAGGTCCCTGGATCACCACCGGCCAAAGCTGGGGGCCATTCTCTCTGGGTTCTCCTCTCTCCTATCTTGAAACAGGAGAAATACACCCCTTTGTCTTCCAGGCCTTCTCCACCTGCCTCACTCACCCAGGCTTGACCTGCCCTGGAATTCACCTACCTTCCAAACCTTCTGGCTGGATGTGAGCCCCTGGGGGCAGGAGACGTCTGTACTTCATGGTGCTCTGGCCTCGCCACTCCCCTGAGTGGGCTGTTGGTGGCACCAAGCGAGCCACCCGAGGCCATGTGGGATGGCAGATGTTGCAGCTGTCTCCTGGGCCTGGGCCTGCACAGTGGGGCCCAGGTCGGGCAGCCGAGAGCAGTGCAGCCTCTGAGCTCTGCTGCCAAGGGTGTCAGGCAAGACTAGACAAGAGAGGCTTCCTGAACATCTTGCAGAAGCAGCACACTCAAGGCCTCGCTCAGACCCTTTTCTAGGACCTTGAGCACTTAACCTAATCCATGCCCCGATTTTGCTATCTGTAAAATGGGGGCATGGGAGATACCTCCAGCTGCGACATCTGCCATCCCACATAGCCGTGAGGATTGAACCCCGCCACTTGGCAGAAATGAAGGGACCCTCGGGGGTCCCTAGTAGCTCACCAGCGAAAACCAGGCAGGCAGTCCGTGGTCAGGCTGCATGATGTGAAACATTTTCAGCATCATGTTACCTGAAAAACTGACAGACAGGAGGTCACTTACCATGTGTCATTCATTCAAGGCGCTCTTAAAGAGGAATCTCTAGCTTCCTCCAAAATACCTTCCAAAGTCACGGTTCCTGAAATCTCACCACGGCAGACCACCCCTGGGAGGTAAGCCCTGGCCTCTCTAGGCACCTCTTTTTAAAAGGACAGGTTTCAAGCTAAGCATCCTCTTTTACAAAGGGCAGCTACCCAACATCATGGCCCCTGGATGGGAGGGAGGCAGGGTTGAAGGTCAGGATGAAGCACCAGGGGGGCCGAGCTCAGGCCCAGAAAGACAAAGCTCATCACCACCCGCGGGTAGCTGACAGCCAGCTCCGGGTGGCTGCACACCTTGGCGGAGTAACAGTTCCTCATCCTCACACTTGGCAACACTGGGTGGTCACAAAACAGGCTTTTACATATTCTCTTCTCAAACCCTGGGAGGTCATAACCCTGGGAGGTAGTTCCATTTAGACCCACTCCATGGACAGGACTGAGGACCAGATGTCCCCAGCATACTGAGTGCAGGTCCAGGGCTTGGTCTCAGCCCTGGCTCCAAGCCCAGTGCTCTGTCTACTGCACTGTCGCCTGAGCTGCTAGGGAGCAGCTGTGGTCAGCAGCCCAAACTCCGTGCCACTGCATCTCCACATGGGGAAACTGTAAAGGGGCGCAAAGACCCTAGGCCAGCAACCATTTGGCTAAGCTGCAAGTCGTTGCGATTCTCCCAGTGCAGCCCAGAGCCCCCAGCCCTGGAGAGCGTGCTGCTGCCAGAAGGGAGGTTAACAGAGGCAGAAGAGCACGACTCCTGTCACTTACCCCTCTCCTCCCTCCGGCCAGGGAGCCCTCAGATGCTGCATAAGAGAAGAGCGACAGAGAACACCTTCTAAGAGGGTGGGAAGACTGGAGGACCAGGAGGAGGCTGGAGACAGAGCCCCGGATGGAGTCCGCCGAGGAAGGATGGAGGGATGGAGGATGCCTGTCCCCAGGCAGGGGGCCTCACGAGCTCACAGGAATGGCCGCCTCCTCCTGCCTCCCTCCTCTCTGTGTCCCTGGCCTAGGCGGGGAGTATCCCTCCCTGAAACCCTAGAGCAGGCACCACAGAGCTGGGCCTGGGGCAGGGGCTGAGGGAGGCTAGTTCCCCACAGAGCAGAAGTATTCTCACTGCTGGAGAATGCAACATAGCCTCCAGAGGGCAGGCCCCCGGCCGGGAGGGAAGGACGTGGCTGGTCAAGCACTTGGATCACAGGGGTCTGTGCAGGCTGGGCTTCAAAACAGCTTCAGGGCATCTTCTGGGTGAGCATCATTGGCCCCTATGAGTTGCCTGTGTTGTGGGAGTGCCTTAGTCCCCAGAAGCCCCATGGCTCCAGGTTCCTAATCCATGAAGACCTAACCATGGTCTTCCTAATGAGAGGAAGAAGCTCTTCTCAGCTCCAAATCCTTGCCAGCGAGGTCCAGATGGACCAGTCCAGAATCTGGCGATGGGCATGGAGAGGGAGGCCACCAAGCTGCTGGGAACAGTCATGGGTGTGTGCAGTGTGTGTGTGTGGGGGGGGGGTTGCAAGTGTGATGCACAGGGAGAACTCAGCTGTCAGTGGGAGCCCTGAAGTATGTCACGGATCTGGACCTGTGGCTCTTTCTGGAGAACGGGGGTTGTGTGTGTCTTACTTATCCCTGGGTACCCATCACAGTGCACCGTCACCTCGTTGTGTAGCCCTGGGCAAGTTACTTAACCTGCCTGGGCTTTGGATTCCTCTTCTGTAAAATGGAGCGAGGACTGGGATGGTGGGAGGATTCGAGGACACAATGAGAAGTCCTGGTGTGCTCCCTGTACTGGTGTCCCTTCTACCCACAAAGCATCTGGAAACACAAAGACTGGCACCTGGGGTCCTCCTGGCTCCCCAGCTACCAGGAGAAGGGTCTCCTGATTCTAGAAACTGGAACCATCATCAAAAGAGAAGTGTAAAGGCGCTGGAAAACCTGAAACCTGGGGAATGTTGTTTACAGAGAGCACTTCACGAAAGTAATCATTGTTTTCTTGGAGAAGCAGTTCTCTAAAGGGCACTTGAAATACCTCACCACGAAATGCTCCAAGAAGAACAATCACCGTGACTCGCTTTGAGAGCTTCCTCGGACGAGGCGGCTCACAAACCCCGCTCCGTCCAGACCCAGAGAAGCGAAGGCGGGTCCGAGGCCAAGGATAGTGCCAACTCCCCCCACACAGCTTGGCTTTAAGGCACTGAAGCATCTACTTGTGAAAGGATTTTAAAATGTTCTTGTAGAAAAGTCCCCTAATCCGTCACAAAAAAGAGACTTGGCAGAGAAACACAGTGCTGAGCACAGACTGAGCCTCAATAGATGTCAGATATAATAAGAATTATTATTTATGTATTACAAATATTTAATTATAAGCATATAAACAATACATGTATTTATAATAACAACATCACACAATTAAAAAATGGTGCTACCTGGAAGAGTGGGAGAAACAATCAGGTCTCCTCCAAATTCGTCCTTTTGGAAAAGACAACAGGGGCTCAGAGGGGGATTCTGGCCAGGTGAGGCTCGCCAAGATAATGCAGGAAGTCAGGGGTGGCGCTGGGATGAGCTCCCGGCTCCTGGCGTCCACGGTCCTATCACACTCCAGCCCTACGGTCCTATCACACTCTAGCCCTGCCCCGACACCGACTGAAAGAGCTGTGGCCAGCACAGGACCAGCACTCAGCCTGGTCACACAGCCTCTGGTCGGATGATTCCTGACTCACACCAGCTCTTCCCTCCACTCTTACTCAGGGAGGCCCACCCCCAGCTGCCCAGCTGCCCTGCTTTGAGGGACCCTGATTCCGCCAGACCCAGCCGGACATCACCGGGGCAGTCTCTCTCTGCCCTCACTTACACATGGGACAGCCACTCACCTAGGGCCTCCGACTCAGAAGGGGCAGCAGCCCGCGGGGCCGTGAGGGTCACTGGTCCCAAGGGTTTGTGGCTGCTTTCTGGAAAAAGGCCTAGTCCCCACACTCACTTTCCCTGGGGGGACACTGTCCCATTGGAATGAGAAAGCGTTTTAAAGTTCTGGAGCCAATTTTGCTTCTCTTTGGCACCAGGGCGCTGGGGAAAATAGAGAAAGAAGCGTGTTTAAAATCTACTCATTTTTTTGGGGGAGGGGGTTATTTGGTTTTATTTGTGGTTTCATGCATATTTTAGGATTATTTGCTCTAGTTCAATGGAAAAACTGCCATTGGTATTTTGGTAGGGATTACATTGAATCTGTAGACTGCTTTAGTCTTTGGGGCCAGTAGGGAAGGCTGGGGTGAAGGGCAAAGAGAAGGAGCAAGACAATCAGCTTCTGAGAGCAATGAGACCAGTACAGCACATTGGATTACTAAAGACAAATCCAGATTTCTCTATCTGGTTTCCATGAGACAATACTGAAAAATGGTGTACATATGCTTATCAACTAATATTTATGCTCAGATGTTACTTCTCTTTCTTGCTCAACATTTCAATAAAATAATTTTTGATTTGCAATATGTATGTATGATAAAGAATTAAATGTTTTATAAATAAAGGACACTTAAAAATCTTTAAGACAAACATCCCAAATAAAATGTGATTTAAGCAGTGCAAACAATAACCCATGAAAATAAAATGTTACCTTACTAGTGTTGGAAGAAATGTAAATTAGAATAATGAGCTACAGTTTATAATAATTTAATTGGCAGACTGCAAAGAATGATTATGTCCACTGTTGTGAGGAAGTGGGGAAGCAGGCAATCTCACAAATACATAGTCCCATTTTCGGGCCATCCATTCCTGATAACGTGGTGCTTAGTATTGAGGTGTCCATTTACCTATTTACAGAAAATCTACTCATTTTATTTGCCTCCTTAGCAGGGGCTGACAGACTCACACACAGCCGGGTTTGAAGCAGGGCAGCCCGCTTACCAGCTGCTTGAGCTGGGGAGGTCCTTTAAGCTCTCTGAGCCTCAGTCGCCTCCTCTGTTCAATGGGGTGTTAGGTGCTACCCCATGGAGCTGCTCGTAGAGGTGAGGCGAGGCTTGAAACAACACACGTATCACACTTCAGTGCACAGTGATGGCTGGGGGTGGCAGCAGCTCTAACAGTTTGCCTGCTGAAAAGTCGGAAAGACTATTCACGAAAATATAAGCAGGGTCTGGGGTGGGTGGTTATCACTGAGGGGCAGGATTTCAGGCGACTCCAATTCCTTTTCTTTTTGCTCATCTAAGTTCCAAATATTCCTCGATGTTCCTGAATTCATTGTCACTTGAAAATGATAATCAAGTGATAAACCAGCCCGCCAGCCGTGGTGTGTGGCCGCCTCCTTACTGGAGGAAGGGAGCCCAGGGCGCAGCAGAGCTGGGCACCACAGCCTGAGGCGCGGCGGGGGCGACCCCCTCCCGGGGGCAGTGAGGACCCCCGGGCCCGGCGGGGCGGCCCGCGCGCGCGCGCGCGCTCCAGTTGTGCATGGCGCAGACAATGCGAACACACAATCATTCATTATAACTCAATTACAGTGATTAAAGCTGGTGGCGTGCAGAGGCAGGAGGGAGTGTTGCCAACAAAATTTACACTCCGTGTCATCAGCGAGAGATAACAGCAGCTGACGCGGCCGCTCCTCTCCCCTGCCATCTGCTCAGCGCGGGGGCCGCGGGAGGGCCGAGGGCCACCACCGTGCTAATGGCGAACTGCGCGGCGGAGGGGCTGGGCCGGCCGCCCCCGGGCGGGGACCGCGACCACGCGGCTGGCGGGAAGTGCGCGTGCACCCCTTCCTGCAGCTCTGGCAGCCCAGAAACCCGGCATCTGGAGTGGGGGTGTGGGGAGGCGATGGCGCTGGCTATTCTGGGGCTTTGTCATCCGCCTGCCTCGTGGTGGCAGAGGTAGAAAGCTAGGATCTGGTGTTTGCCCCCATGTTCTAGATGAGGAAACTGAGGCACAGGACTCAGAAGGGCTCACAGCCAGCAAGCCCGGGGCAGAGCCTGAACTCACACCTGCTCGCCAGCTCTCCTGGGAAGGTGCAGACAGAGGCTGGGAGGCTGGGGGCCACTCTGGTCTGCAGGGAGGTGTGAGTGGCCAGGCCGAGGGCTGAGACTCTGGGGGACCCAGAATGAGTCCAAGGTGGAAAGAGGAGGCCCCAAGGGGACAATGCAGGAGACCTTAGGCACAGGGCAGGGCTGCTGGGGCAGAGGGGTTGGGAGATGGCCATCAAGCAGATCCAGGCGTGGTGGGCTTTGGGCGGGGCAGCCAGGAGGGACCAGGGCCAAGCCAGATGCAGAAATCCATGCTGGGGGCTGCACCGCCATAAGGCAGAGCCATGGGGAGGACAGAGCTGCCGTTCAAGGGGCTGCAATGACACCAGGCATCCCAGAACACCTGGTCTCCAGCTTCGTCAGCTCCAGGTAACGACACCTGTGCTTTAGAGTCACAGCTGCATTGATCCCCATCTGGAAGGGTCTCCCTTTTAAGCCCCTGCTGACTGGTGGTGGGGCAGGAAAGAAGGAGGGAGTTTGGTAGGCAAAGGAGAAGCTTAGGCCTTCTTCCCCTGGTTTTTGTGTCTCATTCACCCAGCGCATTTTTCCTGCTGTGCCAGACGCAGAGAGGCCCTGGTCACCATGGTAGCAGCCGAGCTGCTCGCTGCCCAGCCACCCCCTCCCTGGAGCCCTGCCCAATGTCACAGCTAGAGCTCATTTCCTAAATCCCACAATCTCCTTTGTCAAACTGTCAGTGTCTCCCTCAGGACCCATCTGATCCCTCCAGACTCTCCCCTGAGCCTCCTCTCTCAGCTGTACTGCAGGGCCTTTGCATGTGCTGGCCCAGAGACTGACACACTGCCCGCTCTCCTTCTTCGTCCCACTGTCCTTCAGAGCCCAGTTTAGATATCCTGTCCTCCTAGAAGCCATCTGGACCTGAAGACTAGGTGGGTGCCCTTCCTCTGGGCTCCTACACCCCCATACTAGCACCCTGACTGAAGCACTGACTGTGGAATATTGCGGTCATCTGGGAAAACAGGTCTTCTCCCCACCTCCAACTCTGGCAGCAGCTTGTGGGCAAGGGCTGTGTCTTATGCATCTCTGAAGTCTTGGGGGTGACTGGATAGAAGCTGAAGTGGGTGGCTGGGTGGGAGGCCCAAGCAAGAGCTGACAAAATGGCTGCCCGTGAGGACTGGCTCGGAGGAGCACGCAACCAAACCCACACGTGCAGACGGAGATGAGTGACTTCGGAGTGGAGACAAGGGAGGGAAGGTGCAGGGACAGGAGCCTTCAGGTAGGTCCTTCAGTCAGCGCCTGGCAAGCCCACTGCGTGCTCTCCCTCGGGCTACCGGGGCAGAGCTGATGGCCCACGCTGACTGCCCAGGCCAGGAGGAGGGAGGATGGGGCAGCTGCCTTCTCTCTCCCGCGTGTCACATGGCAGGCCACCTAGAGATGGGGCTGCCGCCAGCTGGGGACACTTGGAGACACAGGAGAGCATGGTCCACGCAGGGCCATACCACCCTGCCCAAGAAGCACAGTCCCTGGAATTCCCCAAAAAGAACTGAAAGAGGAAGCTGCAGAGAGGGGTGGGAGGCAGGGGGCAGGGTGGGGAAATCTGCCATGCAAAGAACACGGAGTCGAGAACCTCGGGTTTTAGTTTCAATCTCGACTCTGGGCTGCATCAGATTGTTCCATCGGCTCATTCTGCAAGCAGAACTGGGGCTCCCGCAGACCAAGGCTGGCAGCAGTCCCTCGTCCAGGGACCTTCCATTCCGGGTCGCTTGTGTTCTCCAGGCCTCTTTTGCCATCTGTAAATGGGGGGCTAGACTCGATCTGGTTTCCCAAAGTGTGGTACGGGGGAGGGTCTTTTAAGTAAGAGGAGGAGGCATCAAAAACCATCAACCCGCAGGAGAGTCATCCGCTTTCCAGATCTCAGCAGAGCGCTCTGAGCAGGTGAAGGACCAAGTTCCATTTGGGAGCTGATGGCACCCCTCAAACACTGCCTCATCTCCCTTTTTTTAACAAGGAGGGAGTCAGAAGGAACTGAGGTGCAGACAGATTCGTTCTCATTGTATTTGCTAATATGAGATACTTTTCTTAAATGTGAGTGATACCTACTTAGGCTAATGGTAGATTTCCTTTTTAAATACTAATGTTTAAGCTTAAAAAGTGAATTTAGTTAAAGAAAAACTGCTGAGTAACTCCTTGATGGGTGGTTTTAGTAAGCCAGGGCAAGGATCGCTAGATCGTTTACAAATGACTGCGATTCTCTGCGCCTTGCATCCAGGGGCTGCTGCATCACAAGGATAAGCTGAGCTTGTTTCGGGGCAGGACTCAGAGGCCTGACAGCTGTGGCTCCTGGAGCGGGGCCAGCAGGGCCACAGGAGGGTGCCCCACCCTGATAAAAAGGTGATGGTGAATCAACTGGTAGTCTTGCGTTACATTCGTGCTTGGGGCTTCCCAGGGACTAGGGAGTGTGTCCCCAAACAAGCTTGCATGCAAATTACTTTCGTTGACAGATGAAGTGATCCGCAGAGACAGCGCTCTGCATAGAGGGGTGGCCTCCCTGCATTCTGCAGTGACGCAGGCCTGTGTGCTCTCTCCTTCTTCCCTTCCACCCACTCTCTTTGTGGCTGCCCTCCTGCAGACCCTCAGGGGAGACGCTAGGGGTCCTCTAAGGAGCAGACCCTCACCCCAGCAAGAGATCTGTAAAATCTTTAGCCCTCCAAGACAAACTAGCTGTGTCCTCCAGAGGGCAGGCAACTCAGGGACTAGTGGGTCCAAAGGCTTTTCCTTCTCTCATCCCACAAGCCCTGTTCATCCCTAAACACCCAGGATGAATGTGATCTCCTGCAAAGCCTATGTGGATACCTCCCCTTCTGAGAGCTGCTTTATCCCCCTTGTCAGGACCTGCACAGCATGCTGTCCAAGCCACTATTTATTACTGACGGTATTTTATGCGTGTCCTGGTGCTTTGGAGCTTCTTTTCCCCGCTAATGCTTCAGGGCAGGGACCATTCATCTCTTTCCCATGTGCCTAGCCTCCAACACTGGGTATGCTCTGTCTCTATCTGCTGAATTAATTAACAGGTGGGTGGATGGGCGGATGGGTTTGGCTTAAAGTTCTGAGCAGTTTTCAGGTTCTATTCACTCTCCTTTTCTACTTAAGGAAAGGGACTTTTCCATTGAAAGCATCATTCTTTCAGGCATCCTATTTATTAAGCGCCTATCATATGACAGGTTCTCTGTTAGGAACCAGGAATACAGAGTAAGCACACTTGACCTCTGCCCTCAAGAAGTTCACAGTCAGGTTGGAGAATGAGGCAAGCAGCAAATGGATAACAACAAGGGAAGGATTTGAACTTCATCATCCATTAGATGTAAACCACTCAGACTGGAATCTGCTTTGAAAGGGAATTCAGATACAAGGTGGATGAGAGAAGGAGTGAGGTATGAAGGAGGAACATAAAAGACATAGCAACTACAGGTGCTGCATATGGAACTTGCTTATTTGAGTCTTAATTAAAATAAACAACTTAAAAAAATGTATGAGACAATTGAGGAAATTTGAATTCTGGAGATTTGATGACATTGGAAATTATTGTTAAATTTTTAGGTGGACTAACAGTGTTTGAGGTTATATTTTTAAAATAGATCTTAACTTTTGGAAATGTTAAAATATTTAATTAAATGATGAGAAGTCAGGGATTGGTTGCATAATACTCCAGTGGTGGTGGTCGCAGGATGGAAATAGGAGCGGTGAAGATAAAACAAGATTAGCCCTGAGTCAGTAACTGCGAAGCTGGATGACAGGTACATGGAGATTCAGTATATTGTTCTCTCTACGTTGTATCTGTTTGGCAGGTTTCATAATGAAAAGCTGAACTAATTTAATCCACGTTATGCGATAGTTGCTTCTCCACGCCTACAAAAGCATTAGAATCATGAAACACCCAGGGGTTGCTCATCCAGCCTTCAAGCATTGCTCCATAGACAAGATATAAAGAAGGTCAAGGACTGAAGAGGTCCAGAGACAGCCAAGACGATATGGTCAGCTTGGGGCTTTGTGTGTCCCCACCCAGCCCTGCCTCCCACCATGCCCAAAGCTCCCCCTTTTCATCACCAGAAACTATGGTAGGGGTGATTCCTTATAAAATCCTGATTTTTCTGGCTTTATTTATCTAGCCTCTAATTTTGAAATATTTCAAATGTGTAGAAAAGAACAGGGAATAATATGACACCACTAAGGCATCAGACAGATTTTTAAAATGTGGACATTTTCACATTTTCTTAGATTTTTTTAAAGGTGAGAAAATGTAGCAGTTATAACTGAGCACCCACATGACCCTCATTTTGTTTCCCTCCCCGCAGACAACTGCTATCCTGGTGGGGTAGGGTGGGGTGTTCTTTCCAATCATGTTTTTATATTTTGATGAATATATATATATATATATATATATATATATATATATATATATATTCAAATTTAGAATTGTTTTGTGTGGATTTATATTTGACATAAATAGTACCATATCATATATTTCCTTTTGCAACTTGTTCTTTTCACACAATGTTGTATTTTTGAGATTTATCCAAGTTGATACATGAAGATCTAGCTCATGCATTTTAATGCCTACATACAATTTCATTATACGAAAATGCTTAGATATTTCTTTACCATTTCCCCAATAATGGGCAGGTTATTTCCAGTTATTTTTGCTACTTCAAACAATGGGACAATGAAAATCTCTGTGTGTATATATATATATATATATATTTGTGTACTTGTGTAAGAGTTTCTCTAGGGTGCATGCCTGGAAGTAGGATTACCAGGTCACAGGGTTGAATTGCTGTTTCTTTACTATTGCCAAATGCTCTACAAAGTGGGTGACCCAATTATGCTCCCACAAGCAGTGTTTGACAATACTAGTCATTCCCCATCCGTGGAAGCTTCATATTATTAAACTCAAAAGCTTGCCAATCCAATGGAAATGAGTTGTTGTTTCACTTTTTAAAATTTCCATTTCCCTGAGAACTACTGAAATGGGGGCATTTTACTGGCCATTCAAGCTTCCTCCCCCGTGAATCGGCTATCTCTGTCCTCTGTTTTTCTGGGTTATTTGCTCTCATATACTGATTTGGAAGATTTCCTTCCATATTCCAGATACTTCTTTGTAAGTTATAGGTACTGCACTTGTATTTTGTCATGTTTTTTGACTTTACGGCATCTCTTGCTGTGCAGGTGTCTTAAATTTTAATGTAGTCAGGCTGATCTTTTTCTTTCATTATAGCTTTTGCTGTCTTGTTCAATAATCCTTTCCCTTCTCAGGCTAAGGTTTGCTTTGCAATATTTTATCCTTAAAGTTTAAAGACTTTAAACCCACTAGAATTGACTTATGTGTACTGTGCGAGGTAGAGGTCTATTCTGTCCTATTGTCCTAGAATCTTATGCTGAATAATGCTTCTCTCCACTGACACATAACGCCACCTAGGTCATAATCAGATTCTCATTGATACAGGGGTCTGTTTATAGACTCCAGTCTGCTCCATTGATCTGTCTACACTTGCACCAAGAACACACACCTTCCTGCCGCCTGCAGCTTTCTAGTAAGTCTTGGTATCTGGAAGACAGTCCTCCTTTTCTATTCCTCTCCAAAATTATACTTGCTTTTCTTGGTCCTATATTCTTCAGATAAATTCGATCAGCTAACCAAATTACATAGAAAACATCCTATCTGGATTTTGTTTAGCACTGCATTATAAACTGCTGGGAATGCCAGCTCTTTAAATGAAATTGAATTTTCTCATCAATGAATATGATACAGCTTATGATCTATAGTTTTTTTTAAGTATCTCCTTCAATACAATTAAAATTTTTCTCCATAAAGGCCTTGTGTAGCTTTACTCAGCTTTATGAATAGGTAGTTTTTGTTGCCATTGTAAATGCATTTTTTCTTTATATTTTCTAATTGGTTACTCCTGTTGAACAGGAATGCTATTGAAGAATATTGACCTTGGATTCAGCAATTTGACTAAACTTTTGTTTTGTTTGTATGTTTTCTATATATCCAGTCATATCATCTGCATATAATCACAACTTTCTTTCATTTTTGTCTTATTACATTGGCTAGAGCTCCCAGAACTATGTTGAAAAGCATAATAGTATTTTGTTTTGCCACTGACTTTAAAACAATGCTTATCAAATTTTTACTTTTATCTGTTATTGGATTGGTGGTGGTTTAGTGATCCATTGTCAGATTAAAGATGTTTTCTTTTATTCTTAGTCTGGTACTTTGAGAGAAGTCATGAATGAGGGTTGAATTTTGTAAAATACCTTATCTGCTTCTTTTGATTGGTAAAACAAAGTCTTCCAAGACTGGAAAAGAATTTGTGATCTTCAATAGTTGCTTGTAGGGTTCTATGTCTCAGGCTTGTGAATTACGTTGTCCAAATTTCTATACCCTTATAAATTCCTCTCAGCGTTATCTACCAGTTTCTGTTGGTGGCATATTAAAACCTCTGCTGCTCCTTGTAATTTTGCCAACTTTTGCTTTATGTAGTTTTGGGTACTGTTCTGAGCTTGCGAGGTCCCTACTCTGCCTTTAAAGTTTTTATTTATGTCACTAAAGGATTCCTCTTTCTTTCTTTCAAGGTAGGCTAGTAAAATTGTTTTAGTTTAATTTTATCCAACATGTTTCTATGTCCACATGATTAAAGGGGATCCTTATTAGCTGTTTCATTTGTCAGAAGCGAAAATTCTAGCCCAGGCTTTTTTTTTAAGACTTGTAACCTATTGACAACCCTTGCGCAGCACAGCTTCACAAGGCCACTGCCCCATGGCACCTTCCTCTGGCCTTGGCAGTCCAGGGGGTCCCAAGGGCCTACTTCTGAGCCATCTGCCCCGCCCTGGCTGGCTGGGAGGGGAAGTCAGAGTCAGGGTCAGGATGAGCACACTGTGGGGTTTTCTGGGCCTTGATAAGCTGCCCTAATGGATGTGAGGAAGGTCTGAGCCGGGCAGGGAGCAAGGCCTCCTTCCTGTCTCTTGACCTTTCCTCTTACGCTCTTCATTTCATGATTACTGATCTCCTCCTCCAATCAGTTCTTTCCAAGCCTCAGAGCCAGTCCTAAAGATGTAGCCAGTCCACCATCCGTCCACCCACCACCCACCTGCTCATCCATCCCTCTGTCCATCTATCCACCCATCCACCCTCCTATCTACCCATCCTCCCCTCCAGTAGCAATGTCATCCAAACACTACAAGCCTTGAGACCTTGGACAAGTTCAAGTTCCTTCATCTATAAAATGAGTTTAATAGCACTGACCTCATAGGACAGTTAAGAGTATGAAATTAGACAATATTTATGAAGCACTGACTGACATACTAACTACTCTAGAAATATCTATTCTCTTCATCACACAGATTCATTCAACCAAGTTTCCTGAGTGCCTACTACATGCTAAGTACTGAAGATACATACATAGTCCCTGCTCTCAGAGCGTTGTAGTGGGAGGGTCAGGCAGACATTAGGAGAGGATGGTATCATTGAACTAATAGTCACAATGCACCATGCTTAGTAAGTGCTACACAGAGCTGGCAGAGGATGCTTCGAGAGCACAACGCAGACACACCAACTCAGGCTAGAGTAGGGGTTCAGGGGAGGCTTCCTGGAAGAACATGAAGCTGAATCCTAAAGAATAAGCAGACGTTCACAGAAGTTTGCAGGGAATTTCCAGGTAAAAGAGAATCACAAACCAAGTGTAAAATCGGAAAGCTTTGCTTTTCAGGGTGTCGGGGTGTGTGTGACAGTGTGCACGGTGGAATGGGGGAGGTGAACAGTGACTCTGGAGATCAAGGGCTTGGGTCCGGGGACACCCAGGTAAGGAGTTTAGATACTGTGCTATACAGAAAGCCAGTGAGTGGCTCCAAGCAGGGGGAGTAGACAAATGTGCAGTTTATGAAGCTGTGAGTGTAGAGGGGAGTTTAAATGGGAGCCTCCCCCAGAGAAGGTACTGACCACGTCCCATAATCCAGTGCCAAGTTCCCCAGGTCTTCAAGGCCAATTGTTTTGGGGCCCTAGAGCATTCTCTCCATCCCCAAATTGCAGCCCACTCCCTACAACTCCCCGTCCCCCTGCCTCTGGCCTCTGCCCAAGTGCCTCCTTGTCGGTCTCACCAGCCTGCTCAGCCTGAATCGTAGCCTGGCTCCTGCCCCTGGAGATCAGCCGGTAAGAGGCAGAAGGGCCTGCGGTGAAGCCAGCTGGCCTGGGGCCAGAGCTAGTCGGGGAGGAGAGGGTTGCGGGGTAGGGCCCTGCCCTCTCGCACCCCAGGCCTTGGCGCACGCTGTTCCTTCTGCCCAGCACACCTCTCTCCCTGCCTCGCCTTGGCATGGCAACTCTGCATTCTTCAGGTCTGTTTAGTTCACTCCTTCAAGGAACTGCCCTTGCTCAGACTCTCCATGCCGGGGTCAATGTCTTGGCTATGTTTGTGGTATCTTCTGGTTTGTGCCTTCACATTTCTCATAAAGTAATAAATTGCCAGTTGATGTGACCATTCGCCCAGCTGGCTGAAAGCTGGGGACAGGCACTGTCTTCTTGATCTTTACATCCCAGCACCTAGAACCTAGCATGTATCAGTCTCATAACATAAATGTTAATTGGATGGATGGGTGGATAGAAGGATGGTCAGAAAGGTGGGTGGGTGATGGATGGGTGGATAGAAGCCTGGGTGAGATGGGTACGTTCTAGGTTCTCAAGGCAGCAGGCTAGTTTCTGTGACTTTTCTTGGCTGTCTTGTTTCCATAAGAAATGTCATCAGTACTGTTGAGAAGAGACAAGAGGCCTCATCCTCTGGATCCTAATCCTCCAAACATTATCCAGCTCTGCCCACAGGGCAGCTGCCTCCTAGCTTCCTGCCCTCCCTTCCTGAGTGTGCGCTAGGGGCTTAGAAAGGTGGAGATATAAATTGTAATCTCAGCTCAGGCTGTGTGACGTGTGGTAAGTCACTTGCCCTCTCTGGGCCTTCATTGTCCCACTTACAAAATCAGAGGCTCAGTATAAATCTCTCTCCAAATCCAAAAGGTCCAACTTTGGTATAGTTTAAAACTGCTTCATGGGTACCAGAATATTATCATAAAAAAATCAAACAGTACATAACCATTCAAGTTTTTAAAAGGTCAATCAGGTTTGTTTGCTATATTTTATATTAAAAAATAATGTTCATTTTCAAACACTTTGTTCTTGAAAAATATACACCTCATTATCACAAAATAGTCAATGGCCAGTTCATCACATTAGCAGTCTTGGTAAGGACCTTTATACCTTCAGCTTCCAGAGCTCTGTGTTTCTGTATTTTCCCATGAACCTTACAAGTCAGGATAATCACTACCCATGCTCGGGTCAGGACCACTTAGGGGTGGGCGATGGGAAAGAGCAGTGACTCAGACAGGGCAGAGGGGGTGGCCTGGACACTTGTGGTAATTCAGAGTGAACCAAATCCATGAAAGCTGCCTTCTGACAGCAATGCCCCCTCCATTTTAAAACCACATTGTCTGGCTTTGCTTGAAGACAGTACAACAGAGCTGAAAGACCTCAAGAGGTCAATTCACTTCTCTGGACTTCAGTCGTTAGCATCTGGATGCCTTGCTTGATGTAAGAAACAGGAGGATAACTTAAAATACCAGTGAAAACTCATCATTTATTTACTAGTACTGCCCTGCACCAACAACGTGCTGTGCACTGCTCTCCGGGGAAACTAGTCTAGCTGGGCGGGCACACCGACAAGCGAGGAGATGCAGGCAAATGTCACAAAAGCTGTGACTGGTATGAACCTGGATTTCTGCAAGAAAAGGTTAGGGGGTGACTTAAAAAAGGCTAGAAAAATGATATCAAGACTTCTACCACCAGGGTGAAGCCAGAGGCATGGGCAGCCTGGGGGTATTAGGGACGGGAGTCGGATTGCTCACTGTGAGTGGGCACCTCCCCATAGACTAGACGAGTACCTCACAAGCTTACAAGAGGGGAAACCATCAGAGGAATCCTGAAAATGTAGATTCGGCCCCAGGAGGGCAGTGGGGGCTCAGATTCTGGACTTCTAACACGCTGAGAGGGGCTAGGGGGACAGACAAGAGGGGCAAACATGCAGTGTGAGCGCCAGCGTGCAGAGGCTTGGGAGCTGGTACAAGGACAGTGCAGTGAGAAGAGGCAGGGGTCAAGGCGCCAGCAGCTGGGGCTGAAGGACGTGTCCCCACCACCACTTACCCAGGTCAGACGGAGGGCCTCCCTCCCTTGGCCCTCACCCTCAACTGTGGGCCTCTATGGCTACAATGGAAACTTGGTCATCTCTCCATTTCTGGGCTGTGCCCAAGAGACCTTGGTAGAACAGGCTTCCAGGGATCACCTGCCCTTCTCAGAAATGGGAGTAATATTGGCCTTCACCCCCAGGAGAAGACCCAGGTGAGCGTTCCCTTCCAGCCATGCTCCACTCCCACCCGCTGGAGCCTGTAAGCCCCGACTCCAACCCTACCTTGGCAAACGATGGGCAACCCCCAGGCACATCCTGGGTGTACACAGAATTTTCTGGCCAAAACCTGCCATCTGGCCCTCTAGACTTCCGCTGCAGTGTATAATCTGGACAAATGAGAAAACTGGTCTAAAAGGATGATGTTTTACTAAAGTTCGTGCAACCGAGTAAGTCAAACTGCGGCCTCAGATCAGCATTTTTCCTAAGTGTCAGAAGCTTCTCCTCTCTAAGCTGAGAGGACATCTCTCCAACAAAATGACCCCTTTGTGTATACAGTCCAGCTGTCCTTTCTAGACTTAGAATACAGACCGTGCTTTATTCTAATAATCACTCCTCTTTTAAAATGGCAAATTCCCTTTCTCATATGAAATGACAGCAGGCAACTGTTTGTGCTAATTTATGACTGACAAAATAAGGAGCTGGAAACCATGTTCGTCCCCATTTCTGGGAGAGATTTCTGTAATGGGTGCATAAAGTCCAACAGCCTGGGGACCACCCCAACCCAGCCCTGCCTCCCTGGGGACACTGACCTGCACGTTCTAGCTGCTGCTCCTACAAATCCCTCCCCCTAACGCCTTCAAAAGCACGCCTTTCTGAACTAGAGATTGGGGGTCCCCCCACATCTACATTTGTAAAGCTTACAAAAGATGGTGTAGGTTTTCAGGACCTACATGTTCACAGACACACTTCAGTTTCGCTTGAAGTTCATCACATTTCATTCTTTTGCCTAAAGATCTTGCATTTTCAGCCATACAGGAATTTGGTGTCCCCTCCGTCCTACCCACCTGGCCAGAGGAAACCCCCCTAGTTCCCACCCCACCACTCCTTGGTGCTTTCAGGACCAGGGGACAGCACAGGGATGGTATCATGAGAGCCCCTTAACTGTTCTGCAAGATCAGACTGTTGGCTTGGGGAGTGGGGAAACACACGGGGAGTGCTTTGAAATGAGAGGAGCTTATGTTTACAGGTGAAAAAGGAAACTGCCCAGGATCTAGCACACGAGGGTGACAGTGGCCCCAGCTCTCTTTTTGAGGGAAGACTGGCAAACTGAGTGGGAGAGGCAATTAAAACGCAACAATCAAGCCAACCTTTAAATAGCAACTTTTAAAAATATAAAAACAGCTCATTACAATGACTTTTCATTTTCTTTTTTCTTCAGGAATCAACTTTCTTCTACCCTCACCCTCCTCCCTTGTGGCCAGAGCCTTAACAAGAGGTGGCAGACAAACAATCTGAGACCCAGAGACGGAGAAACACTCTAAATGGCCCCCACCCCACCTCAGGGAGGCACAGGGCGCCTGGCCAGCCTCCGTACCCGCCGCCTCTGTCAGGGAGGCTGCTGGGGGTGACCAAGGTCACCAAGGGGTGCAGCTTTCCCTGGAGCCCATGCTGCCTTCTTACCAGGCAGAATCGCACATTATAAAATATCCATAAAAATGCAGTATAAAAATTATCTCCCATATGCTACATCCATGGAGAGCCCACCACCAGGACTCACAATGACCTTTAGCTTTTGTTTGAAAGAAAAAAAGACCTAAAGGAAAAAACAACCCAAATCCTAAAACCTCAGAACATTTGGGGTACCAAAAAGTGGTACCTGCAGGAGACGATGTTTACCTGTAACCTGTTTGGGGTCAGGAGAGAAAGCTGCAAGGAGTAACCGAGTGTGCTAGGACCGGAGCCCCCGTCCCCGGGTCCTAGTCCCTGCCGCCTCGAGGCCCTGCCCAGGCTCCCGCAGGGGAGGGAATCCCTCAGACTCACAACCCTGCTGGTTAAACACATCTTTTCCCATCTAGGGAGAGAGGGGGGAGTCGTAGGCAGGAAAGGGGGAGAAGGCATTCTGTAAAAGGACATCACTTCTAATTCTTTTTATTCAAATTAAAAAAAAAAAAAGCACCCACATCAGTTGCTGTTTTTCTCTGGTAGCTCCCTGAGCTGAGTTGCTATGCTTTCTCCTAACTTTTTGTCCTTTTTAGGTTGTGTCCAAAGATTAAGAAGGGCCGGAGATGGAGTTCCTGTGAACTTCCATCTCTCGTCGCGGTAACTAAGTGTGCACCAAAGAGAGACTGAGGCGGAGGAGGAGAACATGAGAGAGAGAGAGAGAGACAGAGAGAGAGACAGAGAGAACAAGGGTCGGACCCCTGAGAGAGGGAGGGAGGCGAGAGAGGGCCAGGGGCAGGCAGAGCATGGCGGCCACAGAGAAAGGCGACCTTCTGTTCATGTCAGGCTGGCACCATCTCAGGCTCTGTCCATCCGTCAGTCCATGTGGTGCAAAATCCTGACATACCTCGGCCAATTCCAAGTCCACGTGGAGGCACACTCTTCCGGCGGCCCCTTACAGTCCATCCAGTTGCCAGCTGCAGCTCCCTTCCCCTCCCCCTCCCCGCCTCCCCTTCCCAGATGGGAACTTCTGTTTAAAAGAAAAAAAAAAGAAAAAAGCCACCACCATGAGTGGATTACAAATACAGCAGGCGAAACACACGGCTAGCGTTGCCAGGGGGGACGGGGCCTCCTCCCCCACTGACCAGTCCGAGATAGGAGTCTGTTATTTACATTTTTCACAAATTTTGTGCGCTGCACAAGTGGGAGAATGAAACCCCCCTCCTCCAGCACAGACACGGGGTCCACTCCAGTGTCCCTGACCCAGGGCAGGGGACAGATCGAAAAGAATCAAAAGAAACGGGGAGGAAAGGGATTCATGAGGGTATCTGAAGGGGCTGGAGCAACCAGCCTTCCAATCTATTTGTAGCATCTGCCAGGATGGTTAGGGGGAAGGAAGAGGAGAGAGATCTGTCCAAGTCTGTGAGACACAGCCATCCACGCCCAGGAATCCGACCTGACGGGGCGGGTGCCCTCAGCCCTGGCACCTGCGGCCGTCCACCGTCCGACCTCCACCATCCGCGGGGCCCCTTGCGGGGTCTCCCTGTCACAGCCGAGTCTGTTTCCCCCAGAGTCTGACGGCCCTGTTAGAGTCCTGGTTTAGTAGATGACCTCATAAACCGTGGCCTTCTTGTCACCAGAGCCGGTTACAATATATTTGTCATCCGCTGAAATGTCACAACTCAAGACAGACGAGGATTCCTTGGACTGGAGGAGGAAGACAAGGAGGGGCAGGAGGACGTGGGAAGAAAGACAGACAGAAATTCACTTTCTTGGTACTCAACACGCTTTAGGCGTTACCTCTGCATTAAATCGCCCTTTACCTGCGCTGGAGCCCCGGTCCTGGGCACACACAGCAAGGAATGCAAATACAGCCCAAAGACGTGCTTTCAGTTACACGCATCCCTTCCTCCTACTTTCTCCCAAGGAAAAGCTCATTAACAGAGTGCAGTGTGATTTTTAAGTTGTGAGGCTCAAAACAGAGCACTTTAGCATGAGCCTTCTCTTCCGAGTTTGCACATCAGAGGCAGCATCTCTGAGCTGGGAGTACGAATCTGCAGACCAGATACTCAGCCTGCGGGGTTAAGCAAAGGCTTGGCACCTGACTTCTGAAGGATCTACTGTCACTAGAGAGATGCTCAAAGTTATGCACGTAACACACTGGACGCCAGACATTGCCGGCCTGGTTCCAGAAAGTGGCTACTGGCCGAGTGCACGTAAGCATAATTATGTGTGTGCAAGTACGTGAGTGCGAGCAAGTGGGCATGTGAAAGAGTGAGAGAGTACAATACATAGGGCCCCAGTTCTTGAAAAATCATGAAAAGCTCTTCCTTTTCTCCTATCTCTTTCTGGACCGTTTTTCTCCAGTCCTACCTCTCTCCTTTCACTGCAATTTGAAATGAAATGCAAACTTACTTGAGTTTTAGGGGACACTGCACTGAAAAAAGCTGCTCGGCTTGCTCTCCTGCCCAGCACACCTCTGTGAGGGCTCGGGGTGCAGGCCAGGGCTAAGAGCATGTTTTTATTCCTCTTTGCCCTAGAAATCCTTCAAGAGCCCTTGCTTGAAAGCCCTTGAGGGGTCAGAGGTCACTAGCAGCAGAGCGCTCCACTGATGTCCTTAAGCCCTGGCCCTTGGAGGACCCAGCAAGGGCTCCACTCAGGAAGGGGCCAGAAGGGGCGGGGGCAAGTCCACTATCCCCACCCCATTCCCACAGACAGGCCGACTCTGGGTAGAATCAAGAGGGGCGCTGGGATGGTGGATGGTACCTGGAATATGCTGGCTCCATATGGTGTCCTCCAGGCATTGAGAAGGTTATCTTTCCCAGTGCTCACAAACCACTTGCCTGTAGATGCAAGGCAAAGGAAGGTCAGGCTGTGGCCTGCAGCCCCCTAAAGCAAGCCCCGCCCCAGCCCCAGCCAGCTGCCATGGAAACCCCGTTGTGAACCGCTAACTGGTACTCAGCCAACTCTTCGCTTGTGTGAAAGGCATTTTGTAAGTGAGACACATGACAGACACGTGGACACCCACCGGACAGCTTTTTCAACAATCGAGGGGCAGGGGCGGGCAGGGCTGGCACAGAAAACAGGATTTATAGTTTATCACACCAGTTACCCTGCCCTAAATGATTCCTTTTAAAGCCACTTAAGTTGACTGACCCTTCTCAATTCTACTACTGGAAGACAGCAGAAAATACTGAAATGGCAAAGTCCTGAGCATCTGGACAGCTGGCTGAAGCTGGTGGTCAGCAGGTCCCTTATTTTGCAGGCACTCAGCCAGGGCTCTGCCTGTGTTAATGCACTAAAGCTACCCAAAACCCCAGGGCAGGTGCCAAGCCACTCCCGGGCCACAGAGACCCACTGGGATTCAGAGGATGGGCTGTGCCCAAGGCTGCAGAGCTCGCCAGTGGAGGACCAGATATGCCAATCCAGGGCCACTGGCCATCAAGGAGTCTCAACCACCTGGAGGAATTGGCCACAGGGCCGAGTACTGTTCCTTGGCCCTAGGTCAGCACACACTGGTGCTGGCCTGGTGTTATGGGTGCTTGGTACCCGCCCTGCACTAATATTTGCACTCGAGCATGGGAGATGCTGCTTGGGGTCAGGCGGCCTGGTTCCGGAAGCCAGCTCACTTTGGGACTCTGCCCCTCCTGTTTGGGCCCCTCCTCTGCGCACAGAGCAGGCCGGGCGAGGCCCCCGTCCCCTGAGGCTCACCACAGTAGGCGAACTTGAGGGACAGCACGCAGCTCTCGTGCAGGTGCAGCTGGTACTTGTCAGGCTTGGTGTGGTGCAGCACCTCCACGTTGCTACTCTCCATGCCCACGGCCAGCCATTCCCCCGTGGGGCAGTAGCCCAGCGAGAAGATCTGCAGGGCGGACCGGACTGAGCTCAGCACCCTGTGCCCTCCAGGCCCAGGGGCTCCTCGAAGGCCTGCTCAGGGCCCTGAGGGCGGAGTCCCATCACTCCCCACGCACCTCTCCACCTGCCATTTGCAAAGCAAAGCTCCCATTCTCTCAGCACAACAACCCAGAGGTATGGGATATCATTTTTTACCCCTATTTTATAGGTAAGGAAGTTGAGGCTGAGAGGTTGCTAACTCTGGGAAGTAAGTGAAAGAGCCAGGATTCAAAGTCAGAGGTGGCACAGACATTTCACTTTCAAAGTGACTCTGTCTCGGTGACTTTTTGCCTTTTCTTAAGAGAGTAAATAAAACACTAAAACATTAAATATATAAGATTACCATATTAAAACGAGCAATTAAAAATAGCAACACAAATAATAATACCTAGCTGCTACAGAATGCTTTCTATGAGCCAGGGTTATGCTAAGACTTTCACAGGAACCATTTCTGGTGCTCACCAAACCTATGAGGTAGTGACTAATACCACCATCCTGTGAGTGAGAAAAAGTCCAAAGTGCTCAAAAGCAGAGGGGCAGGGAATGAAATCTCAGCAGTTGGCTCCAGTATGTCCAACTCCAAGGCCTTAGTGATTCTATTTCATTGCCACTTCCTACAGGAAGCTGTCCCAGATTGTTCAGGTTGGTCTCAGGTCCATTTGCAACAACCGCCTGGGAGGGTCCCTTCGACCCGCTCCTGCGGGTCCCCCGCTGGGACCCAGGGGACACGCTGCTCTGCCAGGGCAGGAGGGCCTCCCGCTCGTAGGACCCCCACTGGGACCCAGGAGACATGCTGCTCTGCCAGGGCAGCAGAGCCACACACCTGCGAGGTAAAGTCGTGCTGCTGTAGCTGTCGGCCCTCCCGCAGGTCCCAGGAGCGCACAGTGTTGTCTAAGCCCCCGGTCCACAGCTTGGTGCCATCGTGGGAGATGTCTATGCAGCTGGCCCCATCCGTGTGGCCCTGGAACTGTCTGTGACAGCCAAGCGGGAGGAGGGTGGGTGCCAGGGAACTACGGCACCAATGGAATTCCACCCTCCCAGGCCTACAGCAGCTCCACCTCTTCCCAGAGCTTCTGCAGGCTCCTGGGTGAAGGAGCCCTCCATCCCCTGCCCACACGGAGCAGCTGGCACACAGCTGCCCCCTTGCGCGAGGCAGGCCAAGCTGGCTTTTTACCTGGGTATCCCTCGCCTACACTGTCCTGGCCACCTCATGGCGTCTCAGGCAGGTCCAGTCACAGCAACACCAGGCAGGGTGACCAGCACAACCTTCCTGAGGACGAGGCAGCCCTGCTCCCCTCCCATGGCCTCACCTGACCAGGGTCTGGTTGTGCAGGTCCCACACGGCAATGTTCCCATCGCTGCAGCAGGAGAAGCAGACTTTGGCGTCAGGGCTGATGGCCAGGGCATAGCAGGCAGGCGCCGAGGACGTCAGCTCGGCCTTGATGCGGGGTGTGGGCGAGGCCAGGTCCCAGATGGTGAGCGTGCTGGCCTCGCCGCCCACGATGAGCGTGCGCCCGTCAGGGAGCAGCTTGCACGAGCGGATGTAGTTGTCCCTGTTCTGGAGGGAAAAGGAGCGGTGTTGAGCTCTGCCCGCCTCCCCTCCCGGGGTAGGAGCGTCGTGCCCACCCTCGCCACCTCTGCTCATATCCTGCTCTTGCTCACAGCTACTGCCAGGCTGCCCCCATCCCTCATTCACAGCCCTTCAATCTTTCACACAGTTCACCAACCCCAGGAGGTCAGTGTCACCTCCACTTTTAGACGGTAAAAACCAGAGCTCAGAGAGGTTAGTCAGCTTGCTCACTCACCCACCAATGCAGGGTTGAGCCAGGCCAGGTGGATGGGCGGCTCCCCCTGGCCCAGGCTGCCCGCTTTCCTGTGCCAGCTACAGGAGATGCCCACAGCCCTGGGATCCTCACCAGGCAGTCCAGCTGGGATATGGGGCTTTTGCTGCCTGGCTGGCTGATGTCCCAGATCTTCACGCAGCCCTTGCCGCCTGTGTAGACATGCCGCGTGGGGTTGCTGATGGTCACAGCACACACCACCTCCCCATGGCTGAGCGTGTTGATCTGCCGGGCGTGCCTTGGAATGCCGGGGCCTGCCAGGGCGTCGTGGGGGAAGGGCACAGGCTGCATCTGCCCATCGGCACTCACATGGAAAGAGTATGCTCTGAAAGGGTGAGAACCGTCACTGCCACCGTCCCCAGCACTCCCAAGCTCCCACAGGTCCTGCCCAGGCCAACCAGCTCTACCCCAACTAGCCTCCTGGCCTCCTGGTGCCCCCTCCCCAAATATCAGGGACCCCAAGGAACCCCAACCTTCTTGGACCTGTTCTACCAGGGTGGGGACTGGTGAACATTCCCAGCTTTGACTTCTGTCCCTGCTTACACATCCTTGCTCCAAACCTGGTCACTAGTCCCACATGTGGCTTGGAATGTCCTCTCCCACATCTCTAACATCCCTAACATGCCAGCTCTGGAAAGGACCCAGCTTGACTGCCATCTGTTTAGGAGCCAGTGGTAGTCAGGAGGGAAATCCATTTGCTCCCCACACTCCTCGCCCTAAATGACTTGTAGAATACACAGCAGAGCTGGGGGTGAGGCAGCAGGGCCCACCCACTGTTTGGGGCTACTGTGGGTGCCAGCTGGAGGCGTTTCCAGCAGGCAGAACCCAAAAGAGCCCCCACGGCCAGTGCGGCTCTATGTCAAGTTGGTTAGGAAGCCCCAACATCTGAAGAGCTTGTTCCCTGTCTCCCGGGGCCCAGTGACCACACCCTCAACTCCCTTCTCCTCTCCCCTTTAGAGGGATCCCCTGGGCTTATGGTGAGTGTGGCCAGGCAGCAGTTTCCAGGGGTTACTACCTGGCCCATGAGTATTTCTAGACGTGCAGGCAGCTTCCCCTGGGGGAGGTTCCCCAGGGCCAGGGGTGGGTGGGTGTGGACGCGGGCTTGCGCATTCTCATTCTCCCCTGGCTTCCCCCACAGGCATGCCGGAAGGATGGCCAAAACTTACGGTTTTCCGCCAGGAATGGAAGCAAGGCTGGAGGGCAGACCTGTGGCCCTCATGGGTGGATGAGGGTCAAAACCAACCTGCAAGGCACAACAAAGCCGGCTCTGAATGAAGGGTGCCGCTGTACATCTCCCCAGCTCGGACTCCTCCTCTGCCACTTCCTGGGTGCCGCCCACACAGGGCTGCCTCTTCAGAGCCCGAAGGACAGCCAAGCAGAGCCAAACCCATGTTTCAGGAGGAACACAGGCCCGGGTGGGCCAAGTGCCTTGCCCAGGACAGTGGCAGGGACAGGGTGACAGTCTAGACCCCTCAGCTCTGAGCCGGTATCCTCCAGCCCCATCCCCCTTGGCTCCCTCCCCTGGTGCCCCAGTGGGCCTCTCATGTGGACAGGAGGCCATCCTAGGTATGGAAGGTAAAGAGCAGAACCATCTCCTGAAAAAGGGCCCTACTCTGCGAGCCCGAATCCAAACTGCTCACCAGCAACAGCACCCAACTCTTGGTATGACAAGCAGCCCCGTTTACCAGCCCCTGCTATGTGGGAAGTCCCTGACTCATCTTGGTATTCCCATCCCCACAGAGACTGGGAAGAGGTGTCAGCCCCACTTCCCAGACAGAAAAGGGTGACCCGGGGAGGCTGCACTGTGTGAGGTCACACGGTGGCTAGTGGGCAAGCAGGGGGGGACCCAGGTCTGCTGACCCCAAAATGTGTGTTCCTTTCTTGTTTCTGATACATACTCTACCACAAAAGGCAGCTGACTGGTCAGAAGACTCCGGGGGTCCTCTTTGGTGTGCAGGAAGTGCCTCCCCAAACCCCGCCACTCACTGCCCAGCCCCCCAAAAAGGAGCCAAAAGGTCTACGTACAGCTCCAAAGCTCACCATTGGCGATCGGCCATAGGCGGCAGCGGCGGCGGCGGCGGCGGCACTCATCTGGGGCGGGAGGTTGTGGAGGCCGGCGTAAGCGCTGGGGCTGGTGAGCGAGCCGTTCATCTCATGGTGGCCCATCATGGCAAAGGGTGCTGCGTAGGAGCTGGTGATGGAGATGGGCGTGCGCAGGGCTGAGGCTGCAGGGAGGCAGGCATCAGCTAGCTGGCCATTAAGGGCAGCGGGCCCCACCTCCTTCCAGGAAAAAGTATGGGTCCCGCCCAGCAGTAGTCCTTCCTACATCCTAACGCTGCTTGCTCCAGGCAGTCCTCTCAGATTAAACCCACCTAACTGGGATCTCCATTTCCATAGCCCAAGAAGGTTTGAGATAAGAGATGTGTCCTCCTCTTTTCATAAAGCAGGACGTGGAAGCCAGTTTTTCAGAGCTTCACAGATATAAAGACAGAGGTGGGTACAAACCACGGACATCCTGACCTGTGTGAAGTTCCTTCCACATGCCTAGCCTAGCAGTGGCCCCAGTAAGTCCTGATGTCAGTGTTAAAGCACCAGGTGTCCATCTCCTTCTCAAACCTGACCATATGTACCCCCAGAGGCAGGCCTGGGAAAGCCCCAACTCCAACATATCCCCTGGTGCTCTGGCCTGCCTATGCAGTCCCAGCCCTGGCCTGGGGCACACCCCTCCCCCTCAAGCATGGTCAGTCCAGTGCCATCGTGCCTACCCATTATACCTATCGGGTCCACGCCTGGAGGTTTGCCCGGCATTGACCGGAGCCCTGGGGTCGTGCTGGTGCCTGGAGTTGGTGCATCGTTCCTTGGAGTTGGTGTGTTGGACTTGAGCCCAGGGGTGGAGGATTTGTCATTCTGAAGAGGGAAGATGCGGAGACCACAGGAAGCCATGAAGATTCCTTTCTCCCCAGAGCTGGGCATTCAGAGCCAACACAAGCCCTGCGCCAGTCACCCCGTGAGCCCAGCACCAGCCCCCATTTTGAACTTTATGCCCAACCCCTCAATTCTGTCCAACCTCATTTGACAGCAACTGTAGTGACTTTTCCCATTTTATCGATGCAGCAACCAAAGTTTAGAAATGTTAACTAACTATAATTAGCACCAGGCCCAGGCAGTAAGTGGTAATGTCAGCATTTGAACTCAGGTCAAACCCCAACCCATATTCTTTCTACTCCACCCCTCTGCCCTCCAATGAGCACCACTCCAGCTCCAGTCCCTTTTCCAGAACTTTCTTCTTCACCCTTACCCGCCCCAGTTCTCTCCCAGCCTCTGTGGTGCCAGGGGGAGACCCCACATACATGACCAAGGTCTTTGGTCTTGGAGGAAGGTGTGCTGCTGGAGGAGGCCACTGAGGCGGGGCTGGTCGGGGCGTCCTTTTTCAGGCCACGGGCCTTGTCCAGCCCATTCTCAGGAGGCGAGTGTGCTGGGCTGACCCGAGGTGTTGCTGGGTCCTGTAGACACAAGTGATGCAGAAATGCACTGAAAGTAACACCTAGCCTAGAGTCATCCCCGCTCTGGGAATGGGAAGGAAGCAGGCAAATGATGGGAAGAGGCGTGGCTGAGAGAGGCTGGGGGCTCCAGAGCGGAGGCGATTAGTTCTTAATAATCTAGTCTGAATCCTTCATCCCACAGATGGGGAGACTGAGGCCTGGGTTGAGCAGAGTTGTGGGGGTGATGGCCCAAGATCGAACATAAGTTCAGGACTTAAATCTTGGCAGCTGGGCCTCCCAGCCATATGCAGATCCCTCTAGCTCCTCCTTCCCTGCTGAGGTTGATCCCAGGGGACTCAGCACCCAGCTCAAGATCCCAGGGGTGATGGGGAGAACAGAGCTGGCCTGGAGGACCATGAGGAACAGACGGTCCTACCTGGGGATCGTTAGGGGTCCCTCTCTGGAAACCCATCCTAGGAACCACTCGGTGCCCATGAATGCCCAGATACCACGCAGCAAGCCCTGCCCGGCTCCTGCTGACCAGCCTGATGCCCCAGCACCAAAGACCTTATCACCCTGCGCAGGCTGCTGGTAATGTTGGCATAGCAGCCAAGATATAATAGGCCCAGGGAAGGTACAATTTTAAACCTCCTAAACCCAGAGCCGCCCAGCAACCTGGGCCTGCCCTTACCTCATTGGAAACATCCACCACCAGATCATCGCTCTTGTCTCCGTCACTGTCCTGCAACCAAAACAGAGAAGCCAGTAAGAGGCCGTGCCCTCCCACCCCTGCTTCTACCAGCCAGGTGCTGAACCAGCCTAACCCATCTCCAGGCTCTCTCCACTCAGCCCTTCACCTTGGTGTTTCCCAGCCCAGCCCTCCAAGCTTGGGTCTCTCAGCTCTGTACCCATGAGCAGCCGTACCATCACCTGCTCCATGACAGAATTTCTAAGCTCCCTTTAACTTGTCTCTCTGGGGCCAGGCAGCCCTTTCCAGCTGGTTTGGTTGCACCATCATTTACCAGTAAGAGTGCTAACCTTGTTCCCTCTATTCCACTACCCCGTGGGCGTGGTGATTAGCCCTGTCTCCCAGAAACGAGGCTGAGGCTTCAAGCTGTGCACTGCAGCCAAAGCCACAGAGCAGCCATGGGGCTCACTCAACAGGGCTTGTCACGAGACCACTGGACCCCAGCACTTAATCAACCTCTTCCCCGTCCCAGCTCTCACCCCTGCACAGCCTGGCAGAGCAGACATGTCAACCACACTGTGGGTCAAAGTGGGGTCACTGGGGATGCCCCCCCTGGAGCAGACTGGCCCTCTGGGAGGGCTGTAATGGCAGCACAGAGTTGTCGGGCCATCTGGGGGAGGCACCCATAGCTCCCTCAGACCCTACGGAGGCCAGGACAACTTCCTCATTCATTCCTTCCTGGCTGCGGCTGACATGCTCACAATGTGCGTGTGCAGGACCTCCCCACCCAGGCCACCGGCCCTCCTGCCCCCACCTGTGCCTCTCTGACTCACCCACACTCAGCCCCGGGGGTTCTCCCACACCCGGACCTACACAACCCAAACCCAGGGACTCCCGCCGCACCCTCACACATACATATCGGCTCAGACTGTCTTTTTCCTCTGCTTTCCGTTTCTTGGCTTCCATGCTGTATTCTGCAGAGCCCCGGTGCTTCTCACTGGCCCGGAGGCTCTCCGAGGGTGACACGGAGTTATTCTGGAAGCAAGAGGGAGATCTAATGTGAACATTCCACGCATGCGGAGACATGGCTAAGTGCAGGTGACTCAGGTGGCCAGCCGAGGTCCTGTGTACCCTTCAAGTCCGGCTCCACTGGGGCCTTGCCAAGGCAGACTTCCCAACTCTCTAAACCAGGTCCCCCGGAGCATCACAATTTTCTTTTTTAACAATGCCACTGATATTAAATAACCTTGCAATGAGCTTCTGACCTATGAGACTACCAGCTCCATGAGGGTGGGCATCACATATTTCCTTCACCACCCATCCTGTGCCTGCCTGCTCCTCATTTGCTCAAAGATGGGATAAGCAGAATTTGCACCAAATTTTGAAAGATGGGGCTGAGCCAATGAACTGGAGCCATGCTCAATACTTCATCTGCTGAACCTGACAGGACTGGGGAGACAGGCAGGTACGGGCAAAGTCAGGTGCCAGCAGGCCTCCTAGGCATAGGTGGGCAACTTGGTCTTTTGTGTCAATGTCCCACTACTCTATCGTGTGACCTCCGGCAACTTTACATGAGTATCAGCATAATAAAGAAACAAATAATTCGACATCTGAAGCCTTTCTCTCTGAAAGACAGGAAAAAGCCTAAGGGCAGAAGAGCCACACTGTTAGCAGTGCTGGGAAGGAAGGGGCCCGACAGGCTGGGAAATGTGCCTTGAGTCCTCAGCAGGGGGCAACACAAAGGAAACCCAAGTTTTTCAGGCCTGGAGGAGCCTAGTGAGTTCTCACGTCAACTACACAGTAAGAAGGAACTAGAAAAGTTTAGAACTTGAGGCCCGGGACAAGGGAAGATGCGCCAACAGCCGAGGCAGCACCTGGAGCTGGGAACAGACCCGTCCTGGAGGGGGAGAGCTGCCCGTGGAGGGGCCCCTGCTGGCTCGCGGTGTCACCGGTGGTCCCAGGTGGCATGCATTATGTGGCTGGAGAGTACCAGCTGGGGAGCTACATGCAGGGGCACCTGCCAGCAGACCTCTGAGCCAAGAGGGTAGTATCACTGCCCCTTTGGCGGACTGTTGACGTTTACTTCTTTCTAAGAGATCCAACTACACCTGCCCGCACTCACGCAGCACCTGCCCACCCTTTTCTGAGCACCTGTCCCGGATCAGGCCTGGACTAGCTACTGAGGACGGAGGAATGGGCCAACACAGTCCCTGCCTTCCAAGAGCTTGCAGTTCAGCTGCAGGGAAGAAAAAGGCCAGCTCCCCAACATCCCCACAGAGGGGCATGACAAGGCCATGTGGGGACACAGAGCGACGCCTATTCAAAGAAACGGGCATCAAAGGCAGGTTGGACGAGTCCGCCCCACCTTCCTGAAGGCCAGTGGCGGCACTGGAGGGAAGGTGCGGGAACGAGCCACAGAACTTCATTTCCTTTCCTAAGCTAGTTTCTGGGCAGCCCTTCCCTGCCAAGTTTCTGCCTGAAGCAAATTAAAATGGCAGAGTTATCAAGCCTTGAAAAAATGGAGGTTATAATGGAACCGCAGCCCGGCCCCCCCACAGCCGTGGAAGGGCAGCGCGAGGTGCCCAGCCACAATTCAGTTAGGTGCCGCAAGCGCCCGCTGAAATCACCGTCCTTTCATTTCATTTCCTCCGACAGTGGCCACCCCATGCGAAGCAGAAATGCTTCTGGCCCCACTCCCCTCAGGCGGGCGGGCGGGGAGAGGGGGCATGCGGCTGCTCGCATTTCTCCTCACGACCCAGTATGGGCGCAGGAGAACAGCAAGCTCTTTCTTCTCATGCAGTCAGGCTGAAAACCCTCACTGCTACTGGAGAGAGTCATGTCAGGCATTTAGCGGCATCGATCCAGCCCGCCTCTGGCTGGCAGGCGGCCAAAAACTAAGTATTTTTTATTGCTTCGGCTAGGCAAGGAAATATGAATGAAGCTACCTCTAATTGGACTCCAGACCAACCCCTCTGGGACAGCTTCCAGCCCGTCGTCCACCGCCCCCCCGCCCCTCTGCCACGGCCCTGTCCTTCCTGCTGGGGGCCTCATCTGCTGACAACCTGGTTTTCCAAAGGGCTGATTACTTCAGTCTCTCCCGCCTGTGACACCATCACCACATGCTCACAGCCCTCTGGCCTCTCCCCTGAGCTGTCCGCCTGGCCCCAGCACGGTGTCTTGACTCATTCCCATGGGACTCTGCCGCAGTCCAAGTGTGCCCCCTGCTCTCTGAGTCTGACGTGCATGGCTGTTGGATAGCATTGTGGAGTAAAGAGCTCAGCTCTTGGGGGTTCCCCACAAGTTTCTTTTAGCAGAAAGCTTTCACAGCCTGGAGCACAAAGCCAAAAGTAAAGAGGGATGAGGATGAGGACGACGTGAAGACAGGAAAGGAGTTGGGCTTCCAGCTCCCATTTTGCTCTGCAGCAGTTAACCAGGTTATCTCCAGGTAATCTCCCGGATCCCGGGTCCTGTTCTGAGGGGTCTTCCTAACTAAGCTGCGAGGCTGGCCAGGAAGGAATATACCCATGTTACATATAAAGAAACTGAGGCCTGTAGAGGCCAAGAGAGCTTCCCAGTGCCCCATGGAGCTGGGAGCTGACTTAAGCCTTGAGGTGTCCAGTCTGGCCATTGTCCTATCTAGGCAAACCGCCTCTCCAAAAATGCTACCTTTTGAGGATCAACACTAAAGCAAACAAAATGGATTTTAGGTTGTTTTTCCTTTCTTACGTATCTAGGTATTCCTGGGTCCGAATGTGGACCTGCACATCTGTACGCAAGCCAAGAGGGAATGAGAGAATCACTGCTAATGGGAGATTTAAAAGAGTGAGCCTGGTTGGAGGGCTGGGAGGGGACAGGGGTCGGAAGGGAGGAGCTGACAGAGGAAGCCACTAGCTAGATGGTTAGTTAACTGCCTGACCTTCCAAGTCCTACTTAACTGAAGTAATAGCCAAAACCATCCTAACAGATTAGACAGGCCCAGATACAAGGACGGCGATGAGGAATAAAACAGCTCTGCTAATCGCTGGGGAATTTTTTTTATCCAGACTCCACTGCACTCATTCAGAAGGCTTATTCACTTGAAACAGAACCTCTGAGCCTCAGTGTGATCAGAAAGATTTACAACAAATCTCAGAGCTGGCAGACACGCAGGCAGCCTGGCCTTAATGCTCACGTGCTAGCACTTCCTTAAAACAAGTTAAAGCCAAGACAGGGAGAAACCTTAAGGGTTTAGAAGAAATGAGGATGCTAGAGGATTGTATAGGGAACAGCACACGTAGGGGTGGGGAAGCCCGGCATGTACACCCAGGTCCTAAGCCCTGCATTCCACCCCATGACTCCACAACCGCTGGTGGAGGACCCGGGGATGGCCAGCCAATCTCTCCAGTCAATCACCTTTCCTATGGAAGGGAGTTAAGAGTCATTTAGCTTAAGCACTTCATTTGACAAATGACAGACCTAAAAGCCTGGAGATGAGGGCTTCCCCAACTGAAGGTCACTTCCCACTTGTGCCAACAACTCCTATTTCATGACACCCTCCTCCCCCTGCCCCAGGAGCCCACGTGGTCCCCTTCTCCTCCTCCCAGCACCAAACACGCCCCACAGGTTCCAGAGTGCTGACACTTACCGCATTGGAGTCTCTCTCTTTGGGGACGAAAGGCCAGGACAGGAGGAGAGTCAGTCCGCCCCGCAAGACAGAAAGACAAAAAAGAAAGGACAAAGGTCAGTCTCATCCAGCTGGCTTTTATGCTTTGCTAGTTCAAGGGTTTTTAAGTGGGCAGCAGGCCTGATTCTGAGTCACTGTGGGTCAGCCGAGGCAGGGCCATTAGGTGAGGTTTCTCAGCTTGGCAATTAACCACCCAGTGCCAATGCTTCCCCAGTCCCCCAAGTCCCGGGTGGGGCTGGGGGTGCGGAGGGGCCGTGGCCTAGCTCTCCCTGACATGCCAAGGACACCAAGGCTGTTAGCGGTTTTGAAAGCTGCAAGTTTGGGAAGGATTACACTACGTAAAGTATCTGTAGGATCTGGGAGTTGAGAACATTATTAAAAAATAAAAGGAATGTGGGAGTGGTTTTTGTTGTTTTTTCATTAACACCATTCTCTTGTTTCTTTGCCAAGAAGCCCCAGGAAGCTGAAGCCTCTGATGGTTTGCCCAGCCACACACTAGCTCCCTGATTTTCCCCACTGCTGTGGGGAGGCCCTCTTCCTCTGCCAAGGGGACCATCCACCTGCAAGGACAGGTATTCTGTTTCTGGTTCCCACGATCTGTCACCAACCCGTGGCCAGGGTAGGACGGTGACGCTCCAGGCCCCTGGTGCCCAAAAGTGGTGCCCAGAGGAGCTTGGATGGTGCTGGCCATTTGCCCCGGTAAACAGCTAAGGGCCAGTCACATCATCACGTTGTATACCTTAAACTTACACCATGTTGTATTTCAATTACATCTCAAAAAAACAAAAACAAACAAACTCTAAGGGCAGACTACATCAGGTAGCAGTTTTTGTAGAGGGTCTGCCAGGGAGCCCTCACCAACCAAGCCTCCTCAGGCCCTATTTGCTACGGCTTCTGGGGTACACCCAGTCAGGGCCGGGTGACGGGTCGGGGGAAGTTCTTTCCAAGTCTTTGCAATCATCTCCCTGCAGTGCAGCCATAGCTTCCTCCAGGGATTTGGCCCTTGTCCTCAGAGGACTAATGATCTTGGTGAGGACAAACATCTTCCAGGGGCAGGATACAAGAAAAGAGACAGCAGAGGGCTTGGCCTTGGGACCCCAACTCTTCAACTCTCGGGGATTGCAAACGGCCCTCTGCGGGGCTGGGAAGGCATCTCCGAGGGATGCGCTGGGGCCGGCCCCCATGAACAGGAATGGGGAGGGCGCTGCGGACAGGCAGCCACATTGTCTGCCAGGGCGGAAAATACCAGAACATCAGAGACTAGGGAGTGAGGCTCTGGTCTCCGTGCACCAGCAGCTCATTAGATGACTCCAGGCCATCTGCTAGCTCCGGTCCCGGGGTCCTGGCAGCAGCGCCTGCTGTGGGGCCACTGGAGCTTCCCCAACCCCGACCCCCTGCCTCCACCCGCCCGGGCGCACCTCTGTGGTCCAGCTCGTGGTGGTTCTTCTCATCCTTCACCGCCAGGTGGGCCTGGCCGCCCAGTGCGCCCAGCGCCAGCAGCCCTGAGCTGCTCCCGGTCACGGGGGGGACGCCCGGAGGCTGCAGGCCCGACGGGTGGGGCGGCAGCTGCACGGGGGGGCCGTGCGCGGCGTGCGACAGGTGCTGCGCCTGCAGCTGCTGCTGCTGCGAGAGGGGCGGGCGCGTGAGCGGCGGGCGGGCGCCGGGACCCCGCGGACCCCGCAGACCCCGCCCGGCGGCCCGGCATGCGGCGTGGCTGGAGGGAGGCTGCTAATGGGCCACAACGCAGACACAGGATTTATGCTTCCGACACTCGGCTCCTCCCTGGCCCCAACTTCAGGGCAGTTTCTCAGTGACTGAGATATATGAAGCGCGCACTTATAAACCACACAGCCATCAGGGCTGCCTCCGCGAGGGGATCTGTTCTTAAGCTCCTAGAAGCTATGCGTTGGCTTGCTGTGTCACTTGCCTTCAGACACCAGCCGCCGGCCTCCCCCACCCAGAGCCCGCATCCTGGGGAAGACTGCCTAGTTCTGAGGAACCCCAGGCCTGCCTTACAGAGCTGCGACAGGCCACAGCAGAAAAGTAGGGATCGAGGGGAGCTTGGGACCAGGGTAATAAACGCTAATGTCACAGGACGTCAGAGTGGAGGGGAGGGTAACAAGAGGTGTCTAGGCTTTGGAACCCGATAGACCAGTATTCAGATCAGCTCTGGCACTTACTAGCTGTATGACCTCGGGCAGGTTATGTGGTAACAATAGCTAACATTTACCAGAGGCTTATAATGGGCCCCCCACTGTCCTAAAATCTCCACATGCATTAACTCAGCATTATCATCAACAGCACGGGTGACAAGCCCCAAGCAAAGATTCCCATCCTGGCTCTGGAAGCCTGAAGAGCCTCGCAAAGCACTACAGCTACAGAATTTTCTCCTCCCTGTCCTCATCTCACACCCAAGGGACTGGTGGAAGCAGCCTTAGTTCTCATAAAATGCCTTTTATCTTATCATTCCTAAGACTGTGCCAGGAACCACAGGGTTAGGCTATACCACAGCCAAATGCTTTCTCAGGAGTGGCTGGGTCTGGGGTGTGCTGATAGCCACCTATGCATACGCCTTTCTCTCAACTTCCCAAGAGTAGGGAACCTACATCTTCTGAATGGCTGAGTGAATGCCTGGGTACTTTCCAAATATTATCTACGACTCTCCAACCACCTGGCAAAGGAGGGGCTGTGCCCATTTTACAGATGGCACACTGACACTTGACAGCTGCAGTGGGTGGCTAGTAATTAGCCAAGTCCCACCACTGATGAGTGGGGTCTGGACTCTGATCTGTCAACCACCAACTTCATTCAAAGAATGTTTCTAAGGAGACCCCCAAAGCCAGAGGAGTTGGGGGGCAGACAGGGGAAAGTGACAAAGAACAAAAATCTGACAAGCTCGCCTATTAAAGTGAACTGGCTTTCAGGCCCCTGACCAACAACAGAACACAGTGAGGCTCAAGAAGCAGTTAAGTGTTTGAGGTCAGGAATTTAAGGGCCCCAGTCTCCCCCAATTAAACCACAAACTGCCAACCTGACCACCCCAAAGTTAAGAGCAAACACAGCCACCACAGCACCCCTGACCCCAGGGGGCTTGTTTCTCAGCTCTGGGTGATAAGCTGGGACCTGTGGCCATCAGTCAAGATCCGGGACACCTGTTATTGGGCAGTTTCTGTAAGTTGCTGGTGCTCCCATTGTGGGCGGACCCCAACCTGCCCTGAGATGCCAGAGCAGAAACAAAGCTGAGGGGCTCCTGGAGCTGGCATCACGGGAGCCCAGTGCTCTAGGCAGGGGACTCCGGCTCTTCTAGGACAGGACTTTACACCTGAGCTCCCCAACCTTTTTCTTAAAGAAAACGTCTTATTACAAAAATAATACATGCTCACTGTTAGAAAATATTAAAAGTATAGATTAAAAGAGGTTTTCTAAAAAAATTACCCTTTAATCCTACCCCCACAGAAAGATTGTTAACCTGTTTAGACTCTCCTTTACAGAATCTACAAGTTTTAAGTGTATTTCTATACACATGGGCTTTTGTTAATCTTACTGCTCTGCAACTGGATTTTAATTTCAGAATGCTCTGTACAAATCAGAGTCCTTTTTAATGGTTACATACTATTCCCTGGTACAGCCAAACCCACCCAGTGTTACCTAGACTCCTGGTTTTAAAATGAGTCTCTGCCCAGGGCCCTCTGGTTTTTACACCAATTGCTGGTAGGCCCTTTAATTCTGCCCATGCTATACAGTAAAACCCCAGAAAGCAAACACTGAAGTATTTAATCCACTTTTGACAGTGGATCACTGGAGGAAGAGAAGAGAAAGAGGAGGGGGAGGATGGCTTCAAAGAAGTGGCTCTGCTGCTTGGGTAAAAGGCTGACTCCTCCCATGAACAGTTCTGCTTTGAGATCTGCTTCTCTTTTGAGCTTATTTAAGATTTGTACTCATGGAAAGATGCAGTTGAGTAACTCTGAACACCCTGATTCTTCCCTGACCAGGTAAGATTTGCCCTCTTACCCAACCTTCCATGCTCGACCTTGCCCACTTCAAATGCCAGCTCCTCTGGAAGCTCTCCCCATCATCCTGGTCAGAACAGATTTCTCCGTTCTTAAGAGTTCTAACAACTCAGACTGGAGCCAAACAAGATGGGTGCCCACCTCTATATTTCATCAGCTAGGAAACCTTAGATGAGTCAGGGGACCTCTCTGGGCCTCAGTTTCCTCGTCTGCAAAATGGACATCAGAACGTAGCCCATCTCTTCGGACCATATAAGGATACCATTACTACATGTAAAAGCAAAGTAGGTGCTCAGTTAACATTAGCAAATGCTTTGACTAGACTGCAGGTTTTTCATCTTTATAATGCTTGGCAACTTGTGAGTTACAGAAAGACAGGAACCTTATTTTATCTACCCAGCACTTCAAATAATGCCTGGCATGTTTGCTTAGTGTACATTTGCTGGGTAAATAAGTGACAATGTTAGAAAAGATATACATGGAAAGGCTAGGAAGAAAGTTGGCAGAGTGGCTCTCTCCAAAAGTGACCGTCACCTCCCAGATCCATGCTTACTCTCTCAGGCCCAATTAGATGTAGCTAGAGCAGAGAGTTGGGACAAGGGACATTAGTGGGGGGACGTGCTTCTCTGAAAGATGAACAAGTGAACCAGCATGGGAAATGTGGGACAAAAGCTGCAGTTGGCTTTTTGGAAAACAGAGGCTTTCAAAGCTGCTGAGCTATTGAGAGGGGGGTTTTGTGCTGCAACACGTTATACGGGAGCATCTTCCTTGCAACCGAAAGGAAATATCCACGTACTTCTTATCTTCAAGAACAGGAGCCCCCTTCCACAGCCAGAAATCCCCCAAGATCTCCTTTGTGTGGTTTAAAGGTACAATCAGAAGCACCCACCAGGTCCAGGAAGCGGGGAGACAAGAGCTGACCTCTACAGCTTCTCTCTGGGGGCGAGGGTAGGAGCTAGGGCTTGCTGGGTGGAGGGTCTGACAAGTCTTGCTTGCAAAAGAGAATGAAACAGTGTTCTCCTCAGTGGGGTGGGGTAGCTGGCTGCCACTGGTCTACGGGTTTTGCTGATTCCATGCCACGGCCCTAGTCCCTCTGCCTACAGACAGGCAGGGCAGAGCATGGCCTTCCTATCCTGTGATGCATCCCTGACTTCAGGGGATGATGTGCTGAAATGCAGTGACATCTGAGTGGCAGGGTGACATTATTTCCAACTGGGGAGAAAGCATCAAGTCCACGGTCCGAGAGGGCCCCAAGCTCACTGCCTTCCAACAGTTGGTCTCCAATTTCTACTACTCCTTCTAATACCAAGACTTCTCCATCCATCATGGAAAAGGGAGTCAACAATACGCTACCTCCAACCCCCAAAGAGGGGCTAGGCATCTGGAAACAAGCCCACTCATGAGCGTTCACGTCTCCCCCTTTTACATTTCATGCCAGAACCACGTGCATGTCAAAGAACGTGTCCCGTGGGGCATAAGTATGTCCTTGTCCTCCACCCATGTGCCAAGTGCCCCTGCCCTGGGCTCAGAAGTACAGCCACTTACAGGAGAGGTTGATGGGAAAGAGCTTGCTTGCAGTCTATGGATTATGCACATCACCCTTTACACCTTTGCTAGCTGACTGAATGCTTCACTTCTCAGGTTCATGATTTGGGTTAAACTCAGTGAAGTTTTCTAAGCATTTCCAGACTCAAGACCCACCAAGAACTCTCACCAGAGGAAGCACAGAGTCCTGACAGCATGAAATGAATACTGCCTGCCCTCCAGTGTCCCTCCTGCTGCCTGTGGCCGCTGGGCCGGCCCCACAGCTCCCCACTGAATCTTGCTCCTGCGCTCTTCAACAGCTTTTACTGCTCACAGCGACCCTTGTTCACCCCACGTCAGAGATGAGGATGGGCTCAGGCAGGCTGAGTGACGCTGCTGAGCAGGAAGCAACCAGAGCCTGGACTCAAACCCAGCATCACTTCTCGCCACCACAGCCGCCCGGCTGAGCAGAACAGAGGCACCCTAAGGTACGCTCTTGCCGTCCTCCTCCTGTGACAGCTGACCACCGAGCCCAGCTCATCAGTGTGCCCTGGAGTGGATGCCAGAACTTTCGGTATGGCTTCAAAATACTGTTTAGTTTGTGACAAGCTACAACCTTTCTTCCTCTTCTTCATCCCCAGCTTAAAAAAACAAAAGCACTTCTGAAGGTCTCTTTCACTATAATTTCCAAGGGAATACAATACAGACCAAATCTGTCAGTGGACAAGTGGGGAGACAGCCCTCTACCCACCAGGTTCAGTCACCTTGGGTTGGAGCAGAGTGATGTGAAAAAAGGGTTCTGGAAATGGTTGATTCGGCCACTTGCGGGGGTGGGGGGCGGGTCTCTGATCTGCCTGGGGATGCTGCCTGCACACTGCTGCCACGGGATAAAATTTCCCCCTTGTGTTCAGGAATCTTGACCCTCAAAAGTATTCCCCAATAATCTGTATCCAAGAAAAAGGGGCATGTAACAGTAACGGGTCCACAGGAACTAGCTCCTGCCAAGCCTCACTAGCAGAGAGACAGCTTTGGGCCTATCTTCCCTACATGGATATTCCAGTCCCTGTGGCCCCACAGTGGAGTGGGTGTGCTGGGCCAGCAAGTCTGGGTCCCTTCCATCTGCCCCTTGGTCGCCTCTCCCCCCACACCAACCTGGCACTGAATCCTGGTCTTTCTCAGTGGGAGAGAAATACTCCAATCCATGCAATAAATAGGCCACTAGCTACAGGCATGCGCAGGCCAGATACATCCAACTCATCTCTCATCTCTGAGTTGAGCCAAGATGCCACCCCAGAAGCCTTCCACTCCATGCCCAAGAGAGCCATGAACTGACCACATGGGCACATCACAGGAAACTCGCCTAGCCCTCCTCCACCCCTTCACAAATGGGGAAACTGAGGCCTGGAGGACCAAAGCGACTTACCTAAAGCCCTGCAAACCCCCAAACCAGGGGCCGAGCTACTTCTCCCTCCAGAGAGGCAAGTCCAGCAGCAAGACAGTGGAAGCTACCAGTTGCTCCTCAGAGCTGCTGAGTCCTTCCCGTCACTGCTCATTCCTGCTGGGGCCAAAACACCCGCCCTTCTGCCACAGTCCACGGCCTTCCCGGCTCCCTGCCACCCTCTCCACCACCGCACGTTCCTGAGTCAGCTCAGCTGTGAGCCTGCTCTCCCCTCTCCTCCCTGATGAGACGAGGCTCCTTGGCGGGGGTGCAGTCGAGCCTGGCTCCCCAGTGGGAGCGTGCCTCAGCTGTCCCCGATTCCTGCCTTGTGAGGCTCTGGCAGGCACAGCGATTAGACGGCTGCCTGCTTAATGACAGGGTGACGGCGGCATTCACTCAGAGCTGGAGAAGCAATTACCTTGAAAATGGGGGTCACAGGCCCCACTCGTTGGCTTTAATTGAATTCCAATATCTGCCTCCAGCTGCCTTGACCTAACTCGCAGCTTCCTAAATACTACTTAAAGGAAGTGGAGCTAATCCAAGCCACCCTTCTTCCCCAATTTCACTCTTTTCTTAGAATGAAAAAAAAAAAAAATTATTTTCATGAAAGGATTTTAATTCCAAAGAGGGAGGCAGAGCAGGAGAATGGGAGGGCTTGGTCTGGAAACTTCCAAGAGCTTCCCAGAAAGAAAATGGAGATGAGGAGCTGGAAGAGGGGACATTTCAGAAGGCAGAATTCAATGCACTTCCCACCCCTGCACCCCTCTTCTACCGCTATGACCTGAGCCACCGAGCCACTGAGAGAGAGGACGCAGGCCCCACACTAGGGCTAGACCAGGGACGGGGTGGGGCAGAGAAGAGCCCTGGGCTGGGAGTCAGCCCCTGGCCTCTGGCCGGGCTTGGCTCCTGACCATGAATCACTTCTGTCTGTAAAACAAGGACACTGGCTAGGACAGTGGTTCTACACTAAGGGCCATTCCCCCAATCCTGTAGGACATTTGGCAATGTCTCCAGACATGTTTGGGTGTCACAACTGTGTGGGGGTGGTGGGTAGAGGCCAGGGCTGCTGCTGAACACCCTGCATTGCACAAGACAGGCCCCACACCAAAGTATCCGACCCCAAATGTCACTAGGTGCCCAGGCTGAAGAACTCTGGCTAGATGATCTCAGAGACAATACATTTTCCGATATTCTGATTTCTCCCTTGGGGCTACTGCCTCCCAGCTCAATAGCTAAACAGTGAGCACTTACGAACTCATGTTCCCCTTTCCAGACTCCTCTCTGCTCCTCCCACATAGTGAGTGAGGGTCTGCTCCTCCCCCAATGCTGCTAGGCCTCCAACCAGGCTAATGCATCCATGCTGTCCCAGAGCAGTAGTCAGCAGCTGCCAGGGCTCCAACTGGGACAGAACTACACCACCACCAGGGGCCCCGGTGGCATGACGGGGGGTTAGGGTCCACCAGCGTCACTCCTCCCCTGAAGCCCTGGCCTCCCAGCGTCCGGGCCCAGAGCAATGGGCTGATCCATCCGCCCCTTCCTGCAACAGATGCAGAAACTGAGGCCCAAGGAAAAGAGGGGACTGTTCAAGGTGACACAGGGAAGAACCACAGCTAGAAGACAGGTCTTCGGGTTTCTGCCCCAGATTGAAAAGCCAAGAGCCATCATTTATGTCCCCAAGCAGAACATTCTAAGGCCTTCAGTTCTACCCTGAAATAATGACCTCACATAAGAACAAAAAGAATGAAGACCAACCAGGGTCTCAGCATGTTAGGGCGAAGGGACCTCAGCCAAAACAGGCCACTGCCTCCCAAGTGTTACTACCCTCAGAATGATCTGAAAAAATGGAAAACTTCAGAAGCACAGATTCCCAGTCCTTTCCCCAGATGTACAGGAAAGAACTCTGGGGCCCTGGAATCCATATTGTTCGAAGTCCCCTTGGAGAGGGACCCTGACCCAGCTGTCTGTGAGTGGGAAGCAGTGACTTTACCACCCCCTTCAGGGATGGAGGGCAGACAGGTACACCTGGAGGCTCAGAGCCTTCCCCACAGTTACATGAAAAAAATGTTTTTGCTCAGATAATCTCTAAAATAGCCTTAGCCTTGCACAAAAGCAGCAAGCCAGAGAAAGGTACTATGCACTAAAGATGCAAGCCAGGTAGGGGCACAAAAGGGGGGAGATCTGGCTTCTTCCTTTCACTGAGGGTCAGACTAGAAGTGGGCCTCACAAAGCACTCCAGTGTTTCTCCTCTTTTCAGCTGAGATAGGACTTCTAGACCATTAGAAGACCTGTCTAGGAATCTGCGGCTGGAATTCACAATGGCACATGATGACTGCTCAGCCAGGCAGCTTGGCATGGTGTAGCAAAGCCCAACCCCAAATTCCACGGCACGTTTCACATGAACAGTGCAGCAGAGACGGTTCTGATCCCAGGTGGCCAAAGAAGGGCAGGCCTTTGCCAGAGAGGAGACACAGGGCAGGCAGGCCCCTGGGGCAAGTGGAGGGGGAAGCTGGGCACCCTTGTCAGCCAGCCTGGACTTGAAGGTGACTCAAGAGCCTATTGCCTTCAATGGTGGGGTCACCAAAAGCCAGAGAGGACAGGGCTGATGAGTTTAGAGGTGGATTTGAAGCATGTTGGACACCCCTCTCATTTGGGGACTGGGAGGCAATGTGGGAGCCCAGGAGAGAGAGCCCTGAATGGGTCCAAACCTGTAAGATGCCCGGGGAAGTTGGAGCCCTGGGGCTGCCATTCTTTGAGGCCAGCTAAGGTCAGGGGTGCTCTCTGATTATGGTAAATGAGAGGAATAAAAGGGCTATACACACGGTGAGAGGCAGATTGGGGAGTCCACGTACCCCGATGATGGCGTTTAGCTCCGTCATGGTGACCTGCTTGGCACGTTCCACGGCCTGCGCCACCTGCTGCTGGTGCTGGAGGGAACAGGGCGTGGGTTAGATGGGGCCGCTTCCCCGACAAAGGAGCACAGGGTGGGCCCCATGGGACAGAAGGTCCACTAACCCAACGCAGGACACAGGCAGGCCAGGGACAGGGCATTTTCACTTTCTTTAAACCCTTTTCAATGAGCATGTATTACTTTTGTAATCAAAACTTCCTATAAATTGTTTCAGGTTCAAATATAAATGAGCCAAAAGATGGCTATTAGTCAACCACCTCCCTCTACCACACATACAAAAACCTCCTTCCACGAATTTCAGTAAGAGCTGGTTATTAGATTATCAAATGATTATTACTTTTCTAAATGCAGTAATGGTATTGTAGTCACGTAGGAGGGCAGCCCCCCTTTCAGGAGATGCAGCTAAAATAATGAATGCTGAGTTGTCAGAATGTCTGCAGTTTACATTCAGGGTTCAGGAGAAAAGCATGTGTATCTATATATATTCAATTTATATCTATCTAAACAGACAACAGATGAGCGTATGACCAAGTGGAGAGAAAGAGAAAGACATGGTGGTGTAATGAGCCCTGAACTGTGGGCTCTGAGGGATGATGTGTTGATACAGGTTCATCAATTGGACCAAACACACCACTTGGGATGTTGACAGTGAGGGGATACGGGAAATCTCTGTACTTTCCACTCAGTTTTGCCATCAACCTAAAACTATTCTAAAAACTCAAGTCTACTTAAAAAAAAAAAAAAACTGCTGATGCACTCATCCCGTTCTCCCTGGAGGGAGCACCTGCTTGGTGTACAGCCGTCTCCCCTCCTGGGCTGCAGCTCCGTGGACATCACTGTATCCTGTTTATATGTGGATTCACTCACTCACTGCCCACTACTCTGACTCAGAGACCCAGGACTCCAGGGGGCAAGTGAGGTGGTCCCAGTCCCTGACAGGGTGGAAACAGACAGCCCACCTGTCTGCTCTGAACCAAGGAGCCTCCTTGGAGATGCTGTCCTCATAGCACCCACCAGCTCAGTCCCTGCCTCAAGTGGCCCCTTGGAAAGTACGCTTAGAAGGTATCCTGACCCACCGCCATGCCTCTGGCAAGGACGTGGTCCTGAGGGCTGGGGTCCCCTCTGCGTATTGGTTCCACTAACAGGGTCTGGCCCCCAGCACTGCCTGGCCAGGCTTCCTTGCTCCCAGACACTTTCAGGCATGGGTACTGGGGCAGGGAGGCAGAAGCAGAGAGTGCTGGTTAGGGCAGGGCATGGGAGGCACAGCGGCACCACTGCCCCCTGCAGCGCTGGCACAGGCCAGGACCCTCCTCTCTGGTCGTAAGGACAGAACCAGTTCCACAGAAAAACAGGAGAAACGGTCCCTCTGCTGGTGCCGGTTCTGTAATCCCAGGGATGTCAGTTCGGTCAATATGAACTGACAGGGGCTGGGGTTCCGCTGAGGCCTGGCTGGCGGCTGAGCTGCTTTGCAAAGAACAGACACAGTAAAAGAAGGTCTTACCTCCTGTGACAGGAAAGGCATGATTTGCGCTAAGATCGTGTTCAGTCTCTTCGCGATCTCTGTCTGCAAAGGAAGACAGACTGCGTGAAGCGAATCACATAGCTAAAGTATCAGACAAGTGGGGGCGCAAACTCCCCCTAAGCACCAGACCCTCACGACGGGCTCCATCTTTTCCATCCTCCATCAGCCTCCTCCTGCCAGGAGCCTGCCTTCCTAAACCCACAGCCTGAAGAAACAGCTTCCGACTCCTGCAAACCAGGCTGCCTACGCCTCGGGGAGCGCCAGTTTCCTATCAGCGATGGCCTATGAACTTGGTTCAGAATACAGTTTGTCTCCTCTAGACAGAGGCCCTAAATGAAAACAAAGCAGACAGAAGAACCCCCCCCACCCCACGCCGCACGTGAGCCCCCCCGTAAGACCCATCGCAAGAGCAAACACAGCGTATGGAGGAGGAACTGCTTTGCCCAGTGATGCCCAATGGCAACAGCAAGACAGATTCAGACAAATCAGGTGACGGGAAGTGCCTGGGACCACAAATGCCAAAGGGTTCCTTGGGGCCAGCCTCCCATGTGGAATACGGCTTAGAGAGCCTCTGCCCCACCAGCCCATTCCCTCCCCCGTATATGCGCTGCTGAGCCTGAAATCCTACCAGGGAGGCTTCCTTTGTCAGGGTGAAGCACTGCCTTCTCTAAGAAGCTGCTCACAGGGTGACTAATTGGATTCCCTGACCCTTCATATAACTTGATCACAGAAAGGCAGATCACTTGTCTGCCCCACCCAACAATGCTCCAGAAAAGATCACATTTAGAAAAACATCAACTGCTTGTGTCACTCATATCTTTTGTGAACTGCAGAGCTCAGATCAATAGTGGTTGAAAAAAAAAAAGACAGGTTCTAAATGGTTAACTGAGTCCAGACAGGAAGGCCTAGAACCACTGATCGACGCGTCTCAGAATTGCTTTTCTTATCTCATTTTGAATCCTGAGGCCGCCAGGACTGAGGTCCCTGAGCTGGCTTCAAAGCTCTCATCAGCTCATAGCAATCTTTCAGAGACAAAACCATGACAACAGTCTTTAAAAATCTGTGATCCATCTGCATGTCAAATGATTCTGGATGAGAAGTCCTTGCGCACTTAAAAGAAAAACAATGCTGTCTGAAGGCTTACAAACAGACCCTAGGCCTTGGGAGAATTCCTGGGGCTAGAGACCCCTCCTCCCTCCAGCGCAGCCCCCAGCCATTACTGAGACTGCCTCCGGTTTGTGAAGAGACAGGCCATTGACTAGGAACCTGAGGGGCTTTTCCAGGCTTTTGCGGCCCTATGAGCAAAAGCCCTAGGTCCTGGGCTGCCGGCCAATTGGCAGGCTCCAACCCAGACAGCCTGTCCACTACACTGGGGCCCCCTGGGTGCAGGCCAGGCGTCATTACTCTCCTGAACACGCGGAATCCTCAGGGACAGGGACAGGGACAGGGTCTCTCACTGTAGGCATTTGGAGAGGAACAATTGTTTGTTGTGAAGGACTGTCCCTTGTACCTCAGACCAGCTGAGTGTTAACAATGGTTCCCACTTCCAAACTTCTAGGGGTGGGGGGAGTGTGACCCCTGGCAGAGACCCACGGGACTCAGGCCACATCTGCACATCTGGAGTGTACTCCGGCAAGGGCGCTGGACGTCAGGGTTTCTCACTCTCGGTGCTGCTGACATTTGGGGCCAGCCACTGCTGTGTGGGGATGTTCTGTGCACTGGGCTATATTTAGCAGCATCCCTGACCTTCACCCTTCACCCATGATAGATGCCCATTATTCATATATAAGGAACCTGGGAAGATTGCGAAGTAATTATTGTATAAATTATTAATCTAGGAAAGTGGGAAGAGTACTACTCTAAAACAGGGTCCTTTCTCATTTCTGTTCATTTTCTCCTCCCCGAAATTCATTGATAGTGGGGAAGGGAATGAAATAAGAGAGTCAGGGCTGTACAGGGCAGGAGTTCTAGGAAAAATGAGCTGATCTTCCATCTCATCCAAACCTGCACACAGCAACATGGTCACTTAACTGTCACATTTATGTGCCAGGTCAGAATAGATAGGAAGGTATGTTGAAAACAGAAAAAAAACAGAAATAAACTAAATAAACCAGCCTCCCTGCCTAGGACACTCATTGGGTCCAAGGCGTTTCACCTCAAATGACCAGCACAGCAGAGTCTAGCACATAGTAGGTGCTCAATAAATATTTAGCCAAAAGAATCTCGCTGGCCTCCCTGTATTTATTTCTCAAGACTTCAGATTGCGCCATGCCTGCGGCCACGGATCCGGGCCCACCCTGGTGTGCGGAGCATCTGTGGGGAGGTCAGTGGTGGACTGAAATGTTGACATACAGCTGGGCGGTGGGGTGGGCAGCGGCCAAGCCCTTCTCAGGGTGAGGGAGTGTGATCAAGCCAGAGCAATCACAAGCCTTCTCGGGGTCTCTGGCTGCTGCCCCATCCCCACAGCCAGGAAGGCAGGCGGCAGGGGCAGGCTCGGAACCTTTCCAGTCACTCTGGCCTACTCAGCAACTACAACTCTCAGAAACTCTCGGGTGGGTGGTTATAAAATGGGTTCCCAACTGTTGCCTACTTCCTCTAGCAAATAGGTCAAGCAGCAGAGTCTTGGTAGTTTAAGAGAAAAAAATGCATAGTTGCTGACCTTCCTGTGCCCCATGTCCTTTAGCAAACATGAAGCCACAGGCTTCCCACAGGTGTGATCTTCCTCAAGGCCTGGCCTGGAGCCGAGCATCCATACCTGCTGGGATTTCATGTGGCAGTGCCCAGTTCAAGGAGTGGCATCCAGGCCACCACGTGACCACGGACGGGCTGCTTGGAAGCCCTGTGGGGGGCTCAGAGCAAGTTCCTTCTCTCTCTCACCCTTCCACACCACTGAAAACAGTTCCCGCCCCCAACACCACAAACACCAACCAAGGACTACCACAATGCCACACAGATATGGAACGTTCCAGAGGCCTGTGGTATGGGCATTCAGACTCTCTCTTGGGGCCCAAACTCGCTGGAAAGTGCAGGAAGGACTTGGGCACACCACCGAACAGGGTTGTACAGGGTTGGGGGCGGGAAGGGGAGTAGGGTTAGTTTTATACCTGGAGAGCTTGCATAATAAGCCAGGGCTTCCCTGTCTTGGGTCTAGGAGTTTTTCTGGAGGATAAAGGGTAGACAGAGCATGGAAATCCCATCCATCCCAGCTGTAACTAAGCTATTCCCCTCCTGGTCTTCCCAAAAAAGTGGGAGCATGGATTAAATAAGCCTTATCCATCTCTACATAGGCCACCCAATCCTGAGAACAGTCTCAGAACACTGGTGAATAAGACTCAACAGGAACACTGCTTGTCAAATGGTTTTTTGCATGTTTATTTTTTTGAGCGTGGTGATTGTGGTAGAGAAGCTCCTGGAAATAGAAAGTTGAGGGGACAGAACACTCTTACCAACAATAATAATGGCTAACATCCGCTGCCTGGCTGCTCCGGCATCTCACATGTGTGAGCTCACAATAACCCTACAGGGAAGGTACTTATTATACCAAAGTCTGCATTTTTCAAATGGGGAAACTGATGCTCAGCAATTAAGCGACTTCACTAAACTACTTCCTACCAAGAAGTCAAATTTCAACATTTTGAGAGCTTAGAAAAGTATTTTTTGAAAGAAAAACTACTGTCAGGGTTAATAATTGACAGCATTTCCGATTAGAACAGCTGTTAAAACAGCATTTGATCCAACTCAAACACGCTCTAAACATTAGTTCCAAGAAAAGGGAAAAAAAATCAAGACATGTGACTTCAGCAATCAGGACAGGTCACAAATCACAAATTGGAACTAGATCATACATTGGAAAACTCCTTTCGGCAACTTGGGACTCTGTTATCAATAAGGCTGCTGTGGCTGTTGAGGCCCACCTGCCTCCTCCCCTCCACCTTGGTCCCCCCAAAGCCAGGGCCTTCGAGCCAGATCCTGAGCCGGAACCTGTGAGCAGGGGGCACCGGGAGGACCACTTCCTTTGGAAAAAGGTGTTTGGGGAAGCTGATGCCGCCTTTGAAAGTTTCTTTTCAAGTGTGGCTCAAAGAAGGCAGCTTTGCTGGTAGAAAAATGTTGTTCCTCAGAAAAAACTAATCCACTAGACACAGACAGAGGTGCAGCTCAGAGAAGCATGTGCAGAGACCCCGCGAAATTCAGAATCTGTGCTCCCAACTGGGTGCTGGGAGTAACATCTGCCCTGAGCCTCTGTCGAGATTGTTAGGCAAATAAATGACGGAAAACAAGATAGTGGGGGGCAAGTGTAATTTCCCAAAGAGCAATCTGCTCAATACGCCTTAGTAGCTCCCATTTGCATGATCATCTCCTCATTAAAGCAGGACCTCTAACCATCTTGCTGTAAACTGAGGGTACTTGAGCATTCTGAAAGTATATTTCTCTAACACTCAGGACTTCACACTGGTTGCTGCTTACCATACTTGGGGCCTTCGACCCAGGACTGAATTAAGCGAGCCATCTCCACTCCTGGTGCTCATTCCACAACCTCTTGCACCTGACCTCCAGCACTCAGCCAGTCTTGGGCTTTTTTTTTTTTTTTTCCTGGCTTAGCAAAACAGTCCACAGCCACTTCCACCAGATACTCTCTCTGCTAGTTTTAACTGCCCAGTCATCTGTACCTGTCAGCTTTTGAGGATGCATACTTTATTTTAATGTCAGCCAAATAAACACAAGAAAAGGGAGAAGCCTGCCTCTTTAAAGAGCATGTTATAACCCAAAGCCATGCAGAACTGATCTGACTTCTCCTCCCAGATCTCCGTCCATCTAGTTGTGATGGCTTTAGGCAACTCATTTCCCTCCTCTGGGTTTTAATTTTGTTGCCTGCAAACGCAAGGACAAGCTTGGATAACTTATAAGATCCACAAGCCATCATTTTGAGCTTTAGAATGTTAAACATTCCGGAATTGCTCTGTGATACATCATTTCCTCCAGAGAGAGAGAGAGAGAGAGAGATCTCAGTACAATGGAGCTGGGCATGAGTGTAAAGGAGGGACAGAGAAGAGGCAAGCCACCCCAAGATGGGTGGTGGGCTGGGCTGGGGCTGGGGCTGGGCTGCAGCTCAGTCCCGAGGACCACTCTTCACAGCACAAACCATTCAAATGCGTCCATCAGGAACTGCCACACAACTGTCACAGAGCAGGCAAGGCCAGTGATGTCCCATCTGTAACTGTCAAGCGGTTGCTGTCCCCAGGCTCTGTGATTCATGAGGGAAGATTGGTTGTGAGCTGAAGACAGCCAAGCAAGGTCTTGTTTAGTGGCAAGTACAGCAATTCCATGTCTGTGAAGCTAGCAAGGAAGGGGCTGCTACTCGGCTCCTGGTTGCACTTCTAAAGCAAGGAGTTCTTTCTGGGACAGTCAGGGTATCAGGCAGTGCCTTGGAAAGAGCAGTAGACTGCAAGTCTGAGGGTCTGTCTGGGGGTACGTGCTGAGAAAAACGAGATGAGGAAAATACACCTGCCTAGTTCAAACATGACATACTCCAAAGCCACATGGAAATGGTGGTTTTCAACCCAGCTCTGTCTGACATGTCATGCGACCTTTGGAAAGATCATCCTGGTTGCTGGACCTCAGATTCCTCTAGAAATGGTGTGTAGGGTGGGGACATGGTCTGTTGTGCAGTTCTTGAATTTGAATCTGGTTTTACCTGGTTCTTTGATTCAAGTCCTGGGGGTGTTCAAAGTGAAGTCTATCTACTTCAGCATGAATTAAAATCAGAGGAACCAAAGAAGTTGAGGGCGGAGAGTGTGCAGAAGGAGACTCCAACAGCCAGGTGCACAATCACCCAGTAATCAAATATTGGAAGATTCTGGAACAATGTGTCCAGGCAATTTTAGCATAAACTATCCTATTTTATTTTTTAGGCAATTCTAAATTGACAGGCCCTCAATTGCTGGAGTAGAAGATGAAATTCCTTGCCAGGTAGTTCTCTCCTGAGCTCACTTCAGAAAGCACTGCAGCAAAGCAAGTAGGTGTTTTATGGCCAGTGGAAGGGATGCCAGGGACAGAGAAGGGTGAGCCCTCTGCAAAAGCAGGCATGGGGTTCCCAGGCCCCACTCTATCCCCGCCCTGGGCTCTGGGGGAAGGGGGAGCAGCACCAGTGTCTTTAAGAAGGGGGCAAATAAATGATCCACTAAGCAGCTGACGGAGATAATGACCCCTGCTCCTGAAGGGGTTGGGGAGATCACCCAGTGAGAGGTAAGCCTCCTTAAAGGCCCTTTTAGCACTGACATATTGATCAAATTATATATAACTACAATGCCATTAAATATTTATGCCTTCCGAGGAAGCCTGCTGAATTCTTTATGCTGGGAGGGTTTGGGACCAGAAGCGGCCTTGCCCCAGCATGACCCGAGGATCCTGCCTCCTGGGGGAGCGGCCTATGGCTGACACTCTGCGACTGGCTCCCATGCCCTTCACAAGGGGTGAGCATGTCAGAGAGGATACAGCACACTTGCCCTTACCCAGCTGGGACAGATGAAAGGACAGAGAGTCTGGGTGTCAGGGAACAGACAGGACCCTCCCCAGGGTTCCCCTGAAAGCAATTCCACCTTCCCTTTCTCTGCCCACCAGAAATCTCAGGCATATTCTTCCAAGAGCCCAGGGAGTAAGGCAAGTGTGGTGGTAAAACAGAATGAGGAAGCAGGGGGTGGGGGTAGCAGAAGCATCTAGATCACGGATGCTAGAAAGAGTTGGCACCAGTCCGTTCCACACTTGGGCCTCAGTTTCTGTTGCATGAAGGGGGCAGATTTGGGTCCAGTATAATGATCAGAGGTCTCAAAAGGGCATTAGGTGTCATGCACGAATGCGTGCCCCATCCACAGCAGCACTCAGTGGTGACCCAAAAGGGACACGGGGGTTGGGAGACAACACTCCTAGATGACAACCAAGTCCCTCCCTGGCTCTAAGGCTTTCATTTCCCAGGCTTTCAGTTTCCATCCACAGGGCTTCCTGTTAACAAAATCCAATAATCTTTAAATATTTGTTCACTTTAATTTCTCGGTTCCCAAACACATTAAACTCTGCTTGTCTCCCATCCCGCCCCCCTCCAGGGGTTGGCCCTCAAAGAGCTTTTGCTTGTATAGATGGAACAGGGAAACCCTTTTCAGAGTACACCTTCCCCCAGCACTGCCCATTCATCCCGGGCGCCTTCAACCCCCACCCCTCCATCCCCTCCCTTCCCTCAGATAACCCCCTGCCCTCCTCCCCCACCTTCCCAGACGCCATTGGCTAATTGGCTTCAGGAGGAAAAATCCTCAGTTCATCCCTGTGGGGTTGCCATGGCAACCCCCAGCCACCTAATCCCCCTTGGAACATTATGCAAATCTCCCCTGGCCCCTCAACAGGCAGTAAAAGTCACATTACCCTTGTAAAATCAGCTCGTGAAATTTTGGGGTCTCCCCATGAGGTCAGTGCTACAAATGAAACCCGGGCTATGACTTTTTAAGGACAGGGGCTCTTGGAAATCCTGGGTCACATAAGGGAAATGAGGTGCAGGGAGAAGGGACAGACTGACGTTGGGCAGGAACAGAATCCCATTCTATTTACCTACCACCCAGTTCATAGCCAAAGAGCACGTCCTTTCCTTAGATTAAAAGGGTCAGAGGGTCCTGTCTCCCCAGACAAGGATGGCAGGGGTGGTGGCATTTCATAGGCCCGACAAATCAAGATTAGTTTCTCAGAAACCTGTTTATACAATCAGCTCCTTCTCAAACTAATGTCCTCCTAAACCACTACCACTTTCAACATCTCATTCTACAGACAAGGAAAAAAGAGGTCCAGAGAGGGCAAGGAGCTGCCCTAGGTCACAAAGCAAAGTGCGGCAATTCCAACTCTCTCAGCTCTACAGCCAGAACTCTTTCCCCTACATCAAGGGTTCTCAACCAGGAACGATTTTGCTCCCCAGGGGACATCTGGCACTGTCCGGAGATATTTTGGGGTGTCACCCCTGGGGCACTGCTACTGACAGCTAGTGGGTAGAGATCGGAGAGGCTGCTAAAGATCCTAGGATGCCCAGGACAGCCTCACACAGAGAATTATCCAGCCTCAACTGTCAACAGTGCCCGGGTTGAGAAGCCCTGACCTACACATGGCTGATGTTCAGCTTACTGAATTCTTAAAAAGGTTTTGTCTGGGACCTTCCTAGCACTGGAATCAAAGCCCCAAATACAGGTGGGTCTGGGGGTGGACACGTGGGGAGAACACTTAGGACCACACTTTGATATGGCCTATGGACCAAGTTCATCCACCCAGGCCTGAAACAGACCTGGTTTCCAGTTCTGATCCTATTGTTCACAGTGAGACCAGGAGCAAGTCGCGTAACCTCTTCACACATCAGCGTTCCTGTCAGGTGGTGTTCAGGATGTCCACATGCAGGGCTGGCATGTAGAGCCAACAGGTAACAGATGAGAAAGGGCTGTGAGAGGAGCCTTCCAAACATCTGCAACACTTGTCCTCACTGGCTGAGGCCTGGTAACTTTCGGGCCTCTGTCCCACTGTGAGAATGCCTTGCTGAGCTCTTCCTACCTGCAAGGGACTGCGCTAATAAGCAGCTGTAATCCTCATAACACTCCCTACAGCTGCCCAGCCACGTGTGGCTAGCTAACATTAATTAAAACACAATATAAAAGTCAGGTCCTCCATCAGAGTAGCCACATGCCATGAGCTCAAGAGCTCCATGTGGCTGGAGGCTACCATACTGGACAGCAAGATACACACTCCCGTTCATGGAGAAACTGCTACGGGATGCACCGCTCTGGCTGGTAGGTGATATTCTTATCCCCATGACAAACTGTTCACAGAGTTCACAGAGGTCGGTCAGCCCTAAGTCACACAGCCAGCAAGTTCTGATGTAGGACTCCAGCCCAGGTTGGTCTGGCTTCAAAGTCTGCCTCTCAGCCATCAAGACTCACCCCTCAACAGCTCCTGGTACTCTGCACTTAGCTTCCCAGATCTCCCTTTGAGGACTGGCGACTTCTAACAATGGTGCCAGCAAAAACAGTACCATCAAGAACCTATAAGTGACCCATTTATCCTTCTGACGCCTCCACCAGGAGGCCTGGGAAACGACCCAGTGCTCCTGCAGCATCACAGGAGCTTAGGAAAGGGACTCGGTCAGGGACAGCCAGGTCAAGGTCCCAGAGAAGCTGGGTCAGGCCCAGGTGAGGAAACCGAAAGAAGCCCCAATGCGTTAAGGGACAGCAGTATCAGATGGCCCCTGCCTACGAAGTTCCTGCGGTCTGGGCGCCTTAGCTCCGCACCCACGTCTCAGGTGGCGTGGCGGCCAGGACCCTGGCAGGCGGGGGCAGCGCTTTGGAGACTCTAACGCTTCTCCCCAATTCAAGCTGGCTTCACGGGGAGCCCCCACTTCTCTAGGATGAGGAGTGAGGTCCTGACGACTGAGGGTAGGAGACAGGGTGGTACCAACCGCCAACCTCAACCCCTCCAGTCCTTTCCCTGGTATTTTCACTCCTGGGCAAAGCAAGGTGAGAACTGGACTGCAGCCCTCTCCCCTGGTGAGGGGGCTCGGAGGATGGGGCCCCTTCCTGGAATAGCAACAGGGACAGGTTTCAGGAAAAGCTGAAGCACCCTCTGGCTGATGCTCCGCTCCATATCCTCCTTACTCCATGCCCACCAGGCCATTTAGCTCCTCACTCTAGACCATCTGGTATCGCTGCAGCTTTTCCTGGGCCCACTGGGCCTGCCCGATCCCTCCATGGACAGGAAGTCAGGTAGATCAAGGGTTGACTCCCACCCCTCACCCACCAATCCACAATGAACTGCCTTTTGCACTTACTCAGCCTGAATCGCCCCGGGCAAGGTTACCTGATTCTGACTGAGGGTCAGGCCAGACCTGTTGAGGGCTCTCCTGAAGCGCGCATTTGGCGACTGTGTAAAACACCCCCTCCTCCAACCTTTTGGCCACACAAAGCCTTCACGGTCAGCCAATCAGAAAGAGTCCCCTCCCTGCCCCCAGCCTGCTCTTGGAGTTCCCAGTGCCGAGGACTGTGGCAAGCACTCTTGCACATTTGAGGGAGTAGTCTTCCAGGGCAAACTAAGACGGAATTTGTCCCATTGGGCTAGTATATTTTCTTACTCAGAATTTTAAAAAGCAGCTATGAACAGTGGTTATCAAGGATTTAGAAGGGCAGCGAGAAAGGGCTTAACTCTTATTCCTCCATGCCCAGACAGACAGCCAGGGCATGACTGGCGGAGCTTCCCAAGTCACCTCCAAGCCACTGACCCGCGCTTCCTGCTACCCAGTTTCTTCTCATCATCCCAGCTCGGCGTGCTCTGCCTGCCTCTTCCCCGTCCCTTACTCTCCAGTATCTCTCTGCTTTTCCTCTCCTCCCAAATCTCTCTTTCCTCGCTCCTTTCTTCCTTCCTCTGTCATGTTTAAGCTGTCCAGAGCTTGAAAGGAAAAAAAATATTTAGCTGTGTTAAAGACACTTTAAAATAATGGTTTAGGACACATTTCTTTCTACAATCACAACCTTTGCAACCAACAGGCCTCTCTCTCAGATGGCCTTGTTTCTGTCCCAGAAAGTCCATACTGCCATACAGGGTCAGGGAGAACCCCCCAAACTGGAATGTAACCCTTCACGAGCCCACAGGATGTACACTGTGCATCCAGTGTGGGCCAAGCAGCGTGCAGGGCTTGGGGCCTGAGTGAATTCAAAATGTCTTGTCCCTCAGAACTCAGTGCCTGGCCATTCCACACCCCAGTTGGAGAACAGAGCCCTCTAGTGCCCTGGAGGTACACAGGTCTTCACACCCCAGGGCACTTCGTATCATGCTCTGATGCTTTTATCTTGGTGTTTGTTCGTCCTGGACCCAAAGGCCTGTTATTTAAGGTTCCTAAAATGAAAGTGTCTAATCTGCTTTGCAAACAACCAAGTACTACAGAAATACCAAAGGGCTATGTTATTATAACCTACAACATGTGGAAGATTAAATTTTTCAAAGTCTTTGTCGTCAATAAAGGTCTTCTCCTGGGGATTATTTAACGGCAGTGACAGCAGGTGCTCCAGGACCCCAAACCTATCTGTGTCACCCACATGGTAGGTGGCTGGAAGGGACACACGAGCCAAGGCCATCCACATTCCTAGCCTTGGCTAGGTGCAGCCAGCCTCCAAGAGAACCAGGTAATAGACACAGCCAGACCCTCTCAGGCCCCACTATGGGTCCTTCCCAATACTGGGAACATGGTTCTTTCTTTACCCTTCAGAGGACACAGTGGTAAAGGGATGCTTTGGTAGCAGCAGAGTAAAGGGAACCTCTTCCCAAAGGGTTGTGTAGCATCTTCAAAGTAATGAAGTCAGCTGGGGTGAAGGGGAGGGGGGCATTTGTTCTTGGGCAAGATCTTCAGGCCAGAGTAGATGGGTCCCTGATTAATCCCCTAAGCCTGGGATGAACCTCCACGTAAGACTAAGTCCATGCCCTACCCACCCTTGTGGTTTCTAGAGGGGCTGCTGCACAATGAATAGCCTCCTAGAATCTGATCTGAATGGGGCTTAGAGGTCCTGATCTGACTCTCCCCCAGGCAGGCCCCTCCCCCGCAGCCCCAAAGGGGGCCTCTGCCCCATCATTCCCAGAAAGAGTTGCAAGCCCGCCTGCCCCACCCTCAAGCTGACTATGCAACATCCTTAGCAAACAAAAGAACTCAAAATCAGTGGTGGAGAGACTGGCAACTCCCCCATTACCTCCTCCAGAAAAGCCAGTCCTAAAGACACTGGGGGAGGCGCTGGCCTATGGTTAGCATCTGCACAGCCACACAACCCCCCCGTGTAAAGTCCTTACTCACAAGGAGGCAGGAAGCTCCCCCTTCCCTAAGTTTCTCCTTCGCCCCAACCTGAGAAGGAACATTTATCTGGAAAGGCAAGAGGGAGAAAAGCAAAGAGAGAAGGGAAGACAGCATCTTGGCTGAGAGTCCCAGAAAGCATTTGTTGAAAACAAGATATTGTCCCTTTAAGCATATAAAAGCAAGGCCCTTGAGCACGCAGTTCTCACTCTGGTACACAATTATGGGTGCTTTCAGCTGTCTAGCACTACTTCAAGTGCTCTCTTAAGCCAGACTGTCAACGGCATGTTGAAAGCTATTTTGCTGGCTGCTATCATTAATAGCGAAGTGGAGAGCTGGCTGATGAGAATTAAATATGGGGGAGGGGGCAGGTCAGAACCAGTCATTACAGAATTACCCATATGAGAAAGCAGACAATGCCACTTGGAGGACTAAAGTTCAAACCAGCATATTACAGTGGGGAAGCGGGCAGGGGAGGCCATAGTTGGCAGGAGCACCCCCTGCCCCAGCCCCCAGCAGATGGACGCGGGCCAGCCCTGGAGAGCCACATGGGACAGAGGAGTCAAAGAGTCGGGAATGTGAGCAGATGCAAAATGTCACCACCTCGCCTCACTTCCTGAGAGGAGCTCCCCCTGTGCCACCCCCCGCCCACAACCACACACCATTCCTAAGACTTGTGGACTTGTGGCTTCTGGAACACACCTCGCTGCCTTTCCAAGAGCTGTTGCCACCCTAGAACAGCCTCCACTGCCGGCTTCTGCCTAATAAACCCGGGCCCTCCCTTTAAGCCAAGGCTCAAATAACAGCCCTTCTGTGCAGTCTTCTCTGCCCCGACTCCCCTTTCCCGGGAAGAGCGAGTTCTCTGCCCTGGGTGCCCCTCCTGTGACACTCAACCATTCTAGCACTTCCCTTACTGCACTGCAATGACTTATTTAGATGCCTGTCTCCGCAGTGGAGGGAATGGTATCTTATTTGTCTGTGTAACGACCCCCAGCCCACACCCAGCACATCCCAGGCCCCTAATAACCGTTTTGGAATGAATCCAACCCCTCATCTTACTGATGAAGAAACTGGATGCTGAGCCATAGGAGGGAGCCTGCAGAGCAGGCGGCCAGCCCACAATTAAAACCCCCACTTCCTGCTCGTGGGGCTCAGGGAATCAGAATTCCACCCTCTGACAACCCGAGTTAATTCTGAGTAAAGGAAAATCAACATGTTTACTGGGCACCTATTACATGCTGAGTGCACAGAAGAGACCTCAGCAGAGGGCTTCCTCCATCCCCGCACAGATGACATAATGAAGTATAAGGAAGAACACTACGTGGGCCAGATTACAGGGGAAACCCCAGAGATTTGGTCTCATTTGTCTTTTTGTTCCTGGCACCCCAGTATTTTGCACAGACAGAAGGGACAGAAAATTATTTTCCTGTGCAGGACAGAAAAGGGAGTTCATTCCATGACTGACTCAGTCCTATAACACAGTTCAAAGAAGGGCCTCCCACATAACTAGACCCTTCCTCAACTAGAGTGGGGGGAGGAAGCCGAAAAGACAAAGAAGACTCCTGGCCCAGGAGGGTTCCTGGAAAGAGTCTTACCCTAAGGGACCAAGTTCCCACCAAAGCTCAATTTCCTCGATCATTAAAGTAAAGACGGGGACCACTTACCCATCTCCTAGATCATTTCAGTGATCACATGGATGAGAAGAAACAGAAGAGAGAAGCTCACAAACCCCCACCCGGCATGACTCCATGGGTGATAAAGAACAGGGGGTCCAGAGAAGGATAGGGTGAAAAGAAAGACAGGATGAAGGGAGCTCTGAGCTTGGTTTGACCCCAAAGCCAACCAAGGCAGGCACCCAGGGCTGTGAGAGGAGCTGTGTGACTAGGAAACAGACTACTGGGGAAGAACACAAGAAGACAGAAACCAGGGTGTGCAGTTCTCAGATACCAGCACTCTGGCCAAAATACAATACTCAAAGTAATTTCTTCTTAGCTCAACCCCACTGCCACACAAACAGGCACAATCTTCCTGTAAGGTCCCGTGTCCCCTGCAACCCTGAGGGCAGCCCCACATTCTCCCTACGGAGCCGCAACTCCTGGGCAGGGTCTTCGCAACCTCGCCCCCTGCTGGTTCTCTGGCCACTCACGCCTTCACTGTGACCACAGAACGTCAAGCGGTTGTACCTACAGATCTAGTCCGAGCCCTTCCCACTTTGCTGAGAAGACCCAGAGAGCGGAGGTGACGAGTGTAGATTTCCCATCTCCCTCTTCAGCCTTGTATTCATGGCCACCCCAACAGCTTTCTGTATCCTCTGGTAGAAAGTTCAGTCTAACACTTCACCTCACCCAAGAACCTTAGCTCTGGGATTGCTAGTGAGGCATTCTGTTTATTACTACGCACATCAAGTCATTAGCTGTGCAAATAGCTGGCAATTTGGATGAGGACTGTGGGTAAACAGGGTTCAGCTGATATGGTTATACAGCCTGAAATGGGGTACTTTGGACTTTGGTTGGAGCTAGGCTTGTAGCCTCAACCTCTTGAGATAACGCAAAAAGCAATAGTTAATTAAAGGTGCTTTTAGTTACTAAATGAGCACTCCTCATTTCTTGAGTCTTGCTAAAGAGACCTGGGGTTCAGATGACTGGGAACATGGGACTGAAAGACGGGCTCATCAGTTCCCCTCTTGGGCCTCAGTTTCCTAATCTGTAACATGCAAGTTTTGGATAAGACACCAAAGGCTGTTTAGTTCCAAAATGCCAAAAGAAGTTTAAAGGCAGTGTTGCTCTGTTTACAGAGGAAAGTGACTGTAACATGCTGGCAAAATGCAGCCCCAAAACCCAAATGCCTTAAAGGCCTCTTTCAAAACCTCAGGGCTCATTGGCCAGCGGTGAAGACATGGCCTGGCCCAGCTTCTCAAAGCTTATAGCATCATGCCTCAAAGTCAACGCACAACGGGTGTTCTGGAGGGCCAGTGTCTGCACGGGCTTTGTGATTCATGGCTAACAGTGGAGAGCCTCAGCAGGAACAAGACGGGAATGGATGAGTTGGTCAGCCACCATCGCCTCCTTGGCCTCATGGCACTGCCCCTGACATTCTGCCTGGAAGCAGGGGCTCGGTGCAGGTGGGTGACTCTTGAAGTCTCAGGCCGGGCCCGTGATTCTATAATCTCTGCTTTGCCATAATTGGGGAGGGAAGCAGAGGAGTAGAAAGAGAAACCATTTATTACCTCTCCGGAATTTGACAGCTTGGAAAAAAGAAAAAAAAGGGAGAGAGAAACAGCCAGGACAGGAGCCAGCCACAGTAAGTTTAACCTCTTGGTAAAATAAAAATGGGCTCAATGCACCTCTGTCAATACTCTGGCAGAACCTGAGGTTCCTAACTAACAGGCATTTCCCACAGAGCCAGCAAAGAGTTTAAAAAAAAAATGTGGTGGTGGTGGTGCGAGGGTGTGCATGTGTGAGGATGTGTACGTGGGGTGTGTATGTGAGCAGGCTGAGGACCCCCACTCTTCCCGAGGCACTAGCTGTGGAGAACGTCTATTATTTAAAAGTACAGACAGTCTCCACCCCGACCCCTGAGCTTAAAGATGAAGAATCCGGCCTGTTTGTTCCAGGCAGATGTAATCACACGAACAGTCAAGTCTAGAGGGCAGGACACTGCATGAATAATTCAAGCACTCCAGTCACTTGATTGTGTGTGCAGATAAAACACCAGTCAACCGCTAAACAGGTCAGCTGATAAACTTGTTTGCTCAGGCCTAACCACCATCCGCCAAATGCACCCAAGACCCACACTGCAATTAGTGGCCGGGTTTTCTTCTGTAGAACCCGCGCAAGCCCAGGGAGTGGCCAGCCCCATTAGGTCAGGGTTGCATTTCTCAGCTCGGGGTTTCTTCACCTCCTTGCCTCTTTGTTCCTACACAGCCACAGGGCAATTTCACCCAACTCAGAGGTTACCATAAACCCTACAAAGGCACCCCGGAAGAGCATACAAATTCATGCTGGAAAGCAAATGGCAACTGAGACTGGAAGGCAAAGGTGAGTGGCCAGCAGGGTAAACGCACAGGTTGGGGAATCCTCCTGAAGCCTCAATTGCCCCACCTGTAAGAGGGCAAATAATCCAGCTATCTGCCTCTAGCAGCTGAGAGGATTAAATGAGACCACGGAGCCAAACCTCAGGCATTGTCCCCCTAAGAGTCCTGTTTGGGGAAGGGCCAGAAGCCCCAGATGCACACAGCTGCTCTTTGTGCAAACCCCACCACTCAGTGTGTTAAGATGGTTAACTCTTTCTGGGTTCCGAGTGTCCCCAGGACTCCACGAACAGCTTGGCTCTGCCAGCTAAGGTGGAGTATTTGTGTCAAGGAACCATCCACTTACAGACACAGGGAACACCACCCATGCAGACTTCAACATGCAACGACGTATTACACCTTAATTACAAAGCTCTTAGAATAACTGCTGCTATAAATTTTAAACCTGGGTGCAATTACCCTCTTTAAACACACCCAAGATAGTAAACGCTGAGACAAAAAAAAAAAAGAGGGTGGAGAAAGGGAAGAGGTGGCACCTTGCACAACACCCCTAGGTCCTTGAACACCTGAGACCCCAGTTCCACAGCTTACATTCTTATTGGACGAGTCAGTCCCAGACAGTTCCGCCTCAAGTTGGGCAGGAGCTGTCTCTTTCTCCGGAGGAGAAACATCTTTACATACAAAGCACTGTCTGTTCATGATTTCTGTGGGTCAAGAAGTAAAAACCTGGTAGCTTTCATGTGTCTTCCTAAAGAGCTAATCCTTCAGGAAGTCACAAGCTGGCTTCCCACACTGCTCAGTATACTCAGCCCCTTTCTGGCTGTCATTCACCCAACAATGGGGCTGCCTCCAGGACAGGAAAGGAAACTACAGATTCAAAAGGCTCTATGAGAAGCCACTGGAGCAGGCCAGGATCTACAGTCATCCCCGGAGTCACCTGGCCTGGGTCCCTGCCCCGTGAAAGAGCAAAATTTAAGCCTTCTAAATGACTGTTAATTTAGAGCAGAAAATCCATTCAAGTCATGGGCACCAAAGGGTAGAATGAGTCAACACCCTTCTGAGATTTCAAGAACACCAATTGTTAAAAAGAACAACCGGCCTGAGCCATTTCTATGTGCCAAGCCAAGACAATTCTAATCGCTGGCCAAGCCAAATTACAGGCAGCCTCTCCTTGGAACACAAATACACAAACAGGCCTCTCCCACAGGCCAGCCTTAGCACCCGGGACTAGTTACTGATATGCCCCGAGATAAAGGATGTTTATTTGCTCGGTTTGAGGTATACTGTTATTAGAAGAGTGACAATACTAGGTAGTTTACATACCCATTAAACAATACCACACTAGCTAAACTGGTTTGACTTCAGGATTTCAAAGCTGAGCTCCACTCCCAGCCATCTCTAAAGTCCTGGCTAGGCTGCCCCTGGGCAAGTTACCGCACCTCTCAGCTTCAGCTCCCTCCTCTGGGAAATGGGGAATGAGGCTGCCTTCAAATTAAGATAGAGATGAGAAAGCTGCCTCGTAAACCTAAAGGCATTAGAGTTGCATTTCATTCCAGCTTATATTTTTAAGCAGTTAGTAGCTTGTTTCCTTAAATTTTGACAGCTCAGCCTGGCTTTTAAGACTCTTCAAGTTTAATCTTATCAAGGCAGAACATCACATTTTTGCACATGCATGTGCATGAACACACACAAAATCCTCCTGCATTTCCTCTGGAGAACTGTGCACTACAACAAATAAAAGCAGCCAGCCACCTCTAGCTTTCAGTTTATAAAGCAGATCGCGAAGGTACAGCTTTTCTTTGTACTTTTATTCTCCAAGATCCAAGAACAGCACTAATTTCACAAGCTCGGAAGTTAAAAGCTCAGCATGTCCAAGACATCAACATAACTTCAGACCCTACATTTCAAGGACTGGATCCATTCATTCTTGAAGGAGAGAGGAGGACCAGAAAGCACTAGGTTCATTTTCAAACTGTAAGGACCCTAAGAAATCCATTATCATATGTTTTAAAAATGAGATGTATTTTTAAAGAGAAAAGCACTCACCTGTTTGTGCATTTCAATGTTCAAGCCATAGGACATCTCATAGTACTAAAAGTAAAAAGAACTGCCATTAGCAGATGACACAGAAATCTGTTCACTTTCCAAAATCAGCTCCTGGGAAGGCGGCTTTGGCCAAATCATACTTTTATGATATATTTGTTACAGTAGTTTAAAACAAACCTCAAAGCCAGCTATACAGGATTTTAAGAGCTGACAATGGGCCAGTGGTGTTCTCCATAGCACATTAGATACAGTACGAAGCGCTCAGTCCTCCCTCCCACAAGCACCGCATGTGCCATATATCCTGTTTATACAAGGTTGGGGTTCAACAGGGAATTGTGTGCACACTGGGACCCTCTCATCCTCTGAGAGTTATTTAGCAGTGTGTCGAAGGACTCTTATATGGAAAGCAGTGCAGGGGGCGCGCTCAAGTGCCTTCCATGCCCTCTCAGCAAAGAGAGATTTAAACTGCCTGGAACAGACACTGGGGAAAGGGGACACAGGCTACTTACGGCGCCAGAGCTGACAAAATTCTCATTTCGGGGCTCACACTAAGGAGAGGAGTGGAGGCAGAGGGCTTTAAAAAGCTCCTCAACTCTCAGAAAACCCCTGTGCACCAAAGGGGTAGGCGGAGAGGGTTTATATCCCACTCTGGCTACATCCCAAAGCTGCAAAGCGGCAAAGTTTCCAAACACTCCCAGGAGGTCTCTGAGATTTTTATCCAACCCTGTTGCGGGCTGATCCAGTCCTATCTTAGGAGCCAAAACAGGGCACGCGGCTCTTTAGGAAATCTTCAAAACACAAATTAGAGGGGCACAAAGGTGGTGCAGAAAAACCCGGCCTGGCTGGATTTGGGTTTCTCTTTCTGCCCCAGGTTAGGAGGGCTGGTGAGGGTCGGAGGGCACCCTCGGATCACTCCTGAGCCTAAGGCGGCCCTGGATGGCCGCGGTAGGGACCCGCTTCAGTCTCCCCGGGCCCCTGCGGGTCGCCTCCCGCCCGCCCGGCGCCGCTCACCATCACATAATGGCGCTGCATCTCTGTCTTCTCGTTCGCCAGCTTGTCGTACTCCACTTTGAGGCTGCAAGGGCAGGAGGCATAGGCTCAGGCCTGGAGCCCGCACAGCCTCCCCCGAGGCCCCATCCCAAGGGCCTCTGAGAGCCCCTTTTCCACTTCCCTGACACCCTCGCCCCAGGGGTATCCCCATTTTCCCGCAGCCTCGGAGCGGAAGGGAATTGGGTCCCCTCACCCGGCAGGGACAGTGAAACAACTTGAAACTTCCCGCGGCCGAGCAAGTGGACTTAACGGGGGCCCGGGGCGGGAGGGTCTGGGGGGGGTTGGGGAGGATGGGAGGAGGGAGCGGAACCCTGTCGCTGGCTCGCGACCCCAGAACCTGGGGGGCCCCACGGGCGGCATGGGGCGGCCGGGAGGCTGCCGGGGCCCCACGGGCAGCACGAAGAGCCGGGAGGCTGCGGGTAGCAAAGGGTTAAGGCGCCGCGCTCGGAAAGGGGAAACAAAAGGCGGAGGCCCAGGCTGCCCCGCCGCCCCGGGGTCGGGAGCCCCCTCCATCCCCGCGAGGAGGTGGCAGAAGCCCAGGCGACGACGCCCCCTCCCTGCCAGCCCCGGGGCGGCCCCCCCGGGTCTTACCTGTGATATTGAGCTTGCAAGAACTGGAATTCGTCTTTGATCCTGTCACAAGACTCAGCCACCGTGAATTTAAATCCCGGCTGCCCGGGTTGATGGGGAGCCTGTAGCCAGCGAGGACAAGACGGGGGAGGGGGCGGAGGCATCAGACAGGGTTCCACGCTGCCAGGGCCCCTCCGCGGCTTCCCCCGCTCTCCCCCCGACCCCCGCCCAGCCAGGGAGACCACCCTCGCAGCCCAGAACCTTCCCAGCAAGTTTCTCGGCTCCCAATCCTTCCCTATTGGCCATGGGGCTCCCATCCCTTTCATGAAGGGGCTTCCATTCCCAAGAAAGACCGCGACAAGGGAGACCCGCCGGGCGAGTTGGGAAATTCAGGAGGGGGCGGGGAGATGCACGAAAACGAGCAGCAGCCCCCACGCCACTCGGGCGGAATTAACCTCCTCTCTCAACGGCGCCCCCCTTCGCCATCCCCTTTGTGTGGGCGCGCGCGCACACAGACACACACAGCATAAAGGTAGCAACAAGCAAAATGGAGGTGCCAGATAAACCGCCCCGTTTAGCCTGCCTTGATATATGCTTAAATAACCCGAGTTACAATTACTCACCGGATGTCTGCCTTGCGGATACATGGCAGGGAGAGGTCGTGATTCCGAGAGCTTGGAAGCGCCGAGAGCCCGGGCCGGGGAGGTGCGGGGGAGGGGGGAGCCGAGCCCGAGCAGGGGGCGGCCGGGAAATCGAGAGTTCGCCCCCGGCCCCCCCAGCCCGCTCTCGCAGCGAAATCCCAGAGTCGGGCGCCCGCCCCAAGTGGAGACAAAGAGCCGTGGAGCAGGCGGCAAAGTCGTCGGCGGGCGCCGAGGCCGGGCGGCGGGCGCGGGCTTTGTGCGCCTAGGGTTCGGTGGGCTGCGGCCGGCCGCCTTCCCCCGGCTGCGTGGTGCGCGTCAGAGCCTGGGACCGCGCGGACATCGTCGTCTCCCGGGCGGGTCCGGCGCGGAGTCCTGGGGCCGGGGGCCCCTCCGCGGGCGAGCGCGGGCCCCCTCCGGATCACTCACTGCGTTGCGCCGGGAGTGGGGCGTTCCAGGACTGCCCCAGCATCGGCGGCGCGCGGGTCTGATCCCAGGGGCGGCTCTCGGCGAGAAGAGGAAGGAGGCAAGCACCGGGGTGGCGGCTAGGGGCCGCAGGAGCTCCGGAGGGTGAGGGCGAGAGCCCGGCGCGGGCGCTCCGACGCCCCCCCACGGAGAGGAGAGCCTGCTGTTCCGTCTGCGAGTGCCGCCGCCGCCGCTGCAAGCCCTTCCCAGGGCCGAGGAGGAAACTCCGGGCTCAGTAGGTGCAAATCAACCGCCCTGGCATCCTAACTCCAGTGGGCACAGGAAGCCTCCGCAGAGGGGTCCGCCGCTGCTCCCAGCTCGAGTGCCGCGTCCCCAGCGAGGAGCGCTCGGCGCCGCCGCCACCGCCGCCTTGGAGCGCACAGGCAGGAAAACGCCGGAGGGGAGACGCAGCCCAAGATCAGGGAGCTCTGCGGCTTCCTTCCTTCCTCTCGACTCGGCTCCCCTCTCCGCGCCCCGACAAACCCCTCAAACACACACACCCAACAAACACACACAAACATACGCACACACACCTCCAAAAAAGTGCCTCGGACCTGCGGATACCACACACAGACAAGCGAAGGGGACGAGCACGAGGTCTGAACTGCCGCGAGAGCAGTTCCAAATAGGGACTGAAAAGTAACAAAATAATGTGGCAGCTTCGCCTGGCGCCGGCCAATGAGAGTGCAGAGTCCCCACGTGGGGCAACTGGGCTCGGCCTGCGACTGGGCGCCGCCGGGCGCGACGTCACAATGCCCTCTTGTGTCTAAAACTATGCATGAAAAGTAGCAATCAGGCCCTACCCGCTGGTGACTTTCGCATGGGAGTGAAAAACAGCGCTCCTCAGATCAGGAATTAACCAAAAGACATATAATAAATGGATATATATTATAGTCCTGCGCTGCTAGAATTTTTTTTTCCGCTTCTTTTTTTTCCCACGATCTACTAGCAAATAATAATTTGGCGGGAGGGGGAAAGAGAGGACAGAGGAGTAACAACAAAAGAAAAAAGACGAGCTGTACAGTCCTCAAAACCTGTGGCTGGTTGTAATGTATCAGTTTATTCTGCAGTGGGGGCGAACGATTCCTCCCTCGAATCTCATTAGGTCTGCAAAGCAGCCCAATTAGCTAGTATAAAACAAACAATCACTTTGTCACTTTAACGTTTTCACTTCGCAAGATTCAGGACCCATGAAATCGTGGCTCCCAAAGTTGCCTCCCACCTTAAAAATTTTGCTGGAAAAGGAGGGTGTCCCTTTCCTTACCCTCTTCTCCCCACCCCCACCCCCACCCTCCACCCTCCACGCTGGCCTCCAGCTTTTCTTCTTTGTTCATTCGTCTTTCTTTTCTGAAAGCCAAATAAACAGCATCTTTGATGTGCGGCGGCTGCCTGCGAGAACTCTGAGGAACTCTTGCTTGGCGGGCAGCGTAGATAGAAAGGCCCGACCGCCCGTGGACAACGAGCTCAGTTCGCACTGTCCCTACTCGGGCCTCCTGGAGGACAGCTAACACCCTCGGCGCGGCTCAGAGCACTGGGGCTGGGGGAGCGACAGAGAAGATGGGGAGCGGCCCCGCCCTGCCGTCTCCCGGGAGCTCCAAGTTCCGATCCGCTTTACCCGGCTTGCTCGTCTAAGTGTCTCGGCGGCACGAAAGCCTGTGGAGGGGCACGTGTGCGAGCCTGTGGATGTCTCGGCCGCCAGCCTCGACGCTCCGGGAGGTGCTAACGCTCAGCGCGCCCCTCGCCCACCCCCGCCAGCGCGCCTCTAGGACTCCCCGTGCGGACATACAGGCCACTGGACTCCAGGGGCCAGTTTGCCCGCAAACCGATAGCCTCGATCTCTTGCTCTCAGGGTTACGCCAGGGCAGACGGGCCGCGGTGGGGAAGCGGCCCTTGAGCAGCTGGGAGGCTGGAATGGCCGCGCCCCAGGCCCCCGCGTGCTCCGCCGCGTGGGCGGGCCCAAGCCGGCCCCCAGGTCCCTCCGCCGCACCTCCGCGAACCCACACGCACCCCTGGGGCCGGCAGCGGGCGCGCGCGCTGTGGGCGCGCGGCCCCGGATCTATATTTTCCCCTCATTAGGAGCCAAAGTTCGCTCTCGCATCTTAATGAGGAGCTGAGAGCGAGGGGGCCTTGGAGGCCGGTGCGCAGGGAGTTACACGTGAGCGCCCGCCTTGGAGTTGAACCTCCTAGCGTCCGCTCCGGCCACCAGCCCTGAACGCAGCTCCTCTCTTCATTTATTTATTTTCCTAAATAAAAACATAAATCGTGAGCGGCGCGCACCAAAGGGGTGTGGAGAGAAGCCCGGCTCGACAGATGCAAGCATCTGGCCGCAGCATTCATTAGACACAAAATGGCTCCTCTTTGGAGCTTCCTTTTCCCCTCCCCCTTCTCTGCCCTCCCCCTTACGTCACGGGTGGGCGCACCCGCTTCCTACCCGCCCCGCCCCTTTCTAGCTCTGGCCCCCACGTGGGGGCCGTCGACCCCGCCCCCTAACTGGGCAAAGAAGACCAATCAGAGGCCTCCAAAGGGGCTCTCTGTTGCTGATTGGTAAAAAAGCCGGGAGCTGTCCGTCGGCCGCGGGAGCTGTCAGTCAAAACCACGCGGGTTGTGGGGAGCGCTGACAAATGCCGAGGCTTCTGAGCCTCCCGCTTGCAAATAGTGCTTGGAATGGCTGCTTAATTAGCTTTGAATGGCTTTTCCTTCCAGCTCAAACAATCTGTCACTACCATGTGGTATAAAGGAGCCATGCATAAAAAAGTAAGCAGAGGCTAAATATCAATTTGATTTTGTGTATCAAAGGAATATTTTATTTTTCTCCCTAGTAATGAAACGTATCAATTTAAATAATAAAAGGTAAAACACGCACACACACATGCACACAAACCAAAAAAGAAAAAGAGAGAAAAAAAGAAAGCCAGAAAAAAGAAGGAAAAACCCCAAAACTCCACGGTTCTCCGATTCCTGTGCAAGCTTGAAACAGGTAATTTCCGCGGCCCACGTTCAGGTGGCCTGAAGATCTCTCCACTACACACCTTAAACTTGCATTAAGTGTTTTGTTGTCCAGAAGTCTGAAAGTAGTGATGGGGGTAGGGGAGGCCTGTAAGAAGGCAGGGGGTAGGGGGCAGAGGGTACGGACTTTAAAGACAGCTCTTTGAAGCTGCTAATCAAAGTGGAGGGGCTTTTAAGACCCCGTAAACTGGGAATCCCGCAGCAGGTCTCGATTTGGGAGCTGAGAGGAGAAGGGGGAGAGCGGGTGTGCGTCTCGCCCGGATTTATTAAACACAATGCCTTCAAGATGCCCGGGACGGGACGCCTCGTCGGGCCTCCCTCTCTCCGTCTTACTCCGGATGGCCCCGACGGCGCCCGCCCGCAGTCAGCAGACCAGCTCCGGCCCCCCAGACCAGCTACGCGAACTGTACGCAGAAGAGCGCAGCAGCCTGTCTCGGGTTTGGGCGTTGCTCCTGCCCGGACGTCTACACTCCTGGGGACCTCATGAGCTAAGGGCCCTACTACGGGGTCGACCACGCTTTGTTTTCCCCTGTTCCAACTCCGGGCCTGGCACCTTGGAGGTGCCCGGAGCTGCGTGTGATGGACTTGGGTTTACAGCGCACTGCCTCTTCGGCAGGGCCCAGCTGCAGGACCCTGGCCCACAGTCAGTAATAGTTGCTCTGTACAGGGATGGGCATCGCAACCCAGGCTGGTAGCATCCTCGCCTCACTCCCGACGGAAGCGGCCTGCCTAGTAGCCCTATTTTACAGAGTGAAAAAGAGAGGCTGAGAAAGCTCATAATTTGCCCCAAGCTGGGCAGAGGTGTCAGCCTTCAAATGCAGGGCAGCGGGCTCCCAGGCAACCTCGGGGCCCCTTTTGCTTATGCGAGCTGGGTCCGTGCAACAGTTTGCTGAAAGACATTCATTCATTCATACTAATTCACTCTTGCATTCATTATCAACCCTTTTTGAGTGTCTCTGTAGGGTCACAGCTCCCATCTCTGGGTCACTCGCACCACCCAGCATCACCTCCAGCAATCCTGGGCTGCCGGAGTCCAAGCAGAAGGAGGGCTGGGGAGGAAAAGTAACCAGGCCAGCACCCCTTTGAGCTCACCACTGCTCTACTCCCCTTACCCCCATGACACCACGCAAATTAGGAAAAAAGAAGACAAATAAGTTTTTTTTATGCTTGAGAAAGAAAAAAGAAAAGAAAAAAACACGTATACAACACCCTGCCCAACTCGCTTGACAATTATTTTTTAAAGGAGGGAAGTGGAGAGAAAGAGTTCAAACGTCTCTGTCTCCAGTTCTAATTGGAAACGTTTCAATTGTTTATGTTACAAGAAGTGTCAGGGTCATTTGCTACCGGAGAGCTGACTTTTCATTGGCTGCTTAATTGAGTACCTCGGAGTCCACCCCACGTGGGAGAGGAATTCCTGGCACATTAAGAAAAAAAAAAAAAAAAAGTCACCGGGTGAGACAGAAAGCCCGGCCCGGATTTATAGAATAGAGGCTCCCCAGCCGCTCAGTTAGGGGGCAAGGTGATTGGTGAGCAGCTGTTGGCCAGCTTCAAGAGATGCTCCTCTGGTTCTTTAAAAGTAATTGTCAAACACTTGAGATAGAGTGTTAATATATGTTTTCTCCCTTTTCCAGAAATTAAAGGGTCTGGCTCAGGTCACCACCAGGCTGTGGCCTTCTATTTGAGGAACTGATCCCAGTACCTTGGGTGGGGTTGTGAACCTCTCCCTGTCTCCCTTCCCCTACAGCCTCCGCTGGCTTTGATTTTTTTTTTTTTTTTTTTTGAAACATCTAGTTGGGACTGCCCAGAAGAAATCTCCCTCACCCATCCCCCTTTAGTGGATTCTGCAAGGCTCCTCTGACTGTTGGCCTTTGGCTCCACTGCTAGGGCAATTCTGTCTCCCAACATCCACCCCCTCAGTCATCCCAGGCCTTCCTCCACAAGCAAGCACCTCACCATAGAGCAAGAGGAAAGGGAATTTTTATTTATTTAACAAGCTCTTACATAGTGCTTCTCTGTGCCAGATACTGTTGTAAGCACTTGACAAATATTAACACACTTAATCCTTTCACAATGGATGAAGTGGGTGCTATCAGTATCACCCCTGTTTTACTGAGGAACAATTGAATGCAGTGGTACAATGACTTGCCTAAGGTCACTTCTGCGGCTCAATGATCTTGAATCCGGGCAATTCAGCTCCACTGTCTTCACCAACACACCCTGCTGCCTGTACAAGCTTGGCTTTCCTGGGAATGCGGATCAGGGCTGCAGGATAGCCCACAGGAAACCTGAGGGCCCCAGGAAGTCCCAGAGAGCTTATCCAGGAGCCATCTCCCTTTGGAGAAGGGGACTGAACTCTGAGAGGTGGAGGGACTTCCCAGGACCTCTCTTCCAATTCTCTGGCTGGTCTAAGCTATGTGACATTGGGGAATTTATTTAATCTTGCTAAGCCTCCATTTCCTCATCTGTAAAGTGGAGATAACAATCCTGTCCACTCAGAGGATTGTTTTGAGGATCGATGGAGGTAATGCATGTGATGTACTTAGAACAGAACTTGGCACATTAAGTGATCAATAGCAGTTAGCAATGGTGGCCATAATGATGATGTAGAACCATTGGATGATTCATCTCCTTGCACATTTTCTGGGTGCCTGCAGAGAGGAGGAATTCTGATGTCCCTGCCCTTGGGTGGTAGCCAGACCCAGTGGGAACTCTCAGCTCTGTTCCCCTGAGCTCCCTGAAGGCCCTCCTGAGGTTGCGGGGCCTTCCCCGCCCTCTCTGCAATTCCTGTTCTTTACCCTGGTCCTCAGATGCCCTTGGACCCCTGGGTGTGTGGTGGAGGGGGAGGAAAGCATGGGGGCCATGGTGGCAATCCAAAACTAAACCCTGGGGAGGGGGTGGGAGGTGGGATGGAGGCAGTGAAATCTGATTAGCAGTGAAACCCACAGGAGTTCCGAGAAGAGAAGCCACACAGTGAAGTAGATGAGTGTAAAGTAGTCTGATTCTGAGGGCAGGCAGGAGTTGTGAAGGGGGCTCCTCAGCTGACTTCCTGGAAGGGTGGAGCTGGAGCTCAGCCAGGAGCATGGCCAGAAGATGCAGTGGGTACAGGGGGCCAGGAAGACCAAAGCCTCTAAGAGGAGGCCTCCCTGACCCCTTAACCTGCAGCAGGCATCCTTGCTGCTTCCTTGGGTCCTTCCTGTGTTTTGCTACCTGACAAGGCGTTTTTGTTCCCTGAGGAAGGGAGCCAAGACCTCACTTCCCTACAGCCCCTGCCCTTATCCCCACTTCCATTTCAGGCTCAAGTGAAATCTGTCCCTGAAGGCTCCTAAGGTCATGAGAGAGAGGAATCCCCCTATCAGTGCTGGGTGACAGCCCCAGCATGGGTATCAGGAGGTCTGAGGATCAGCAAAATCCTGGGCAGGACCCTGAAACTCTCAGGGCCTTGGTTTCTACATCTGTAAAATGGAAATAACAGCTCCTGACTGCTTACCAGGTGAGAACTTACAGAAAGCCTAGTCTGTGGAAGATGTATTTGAGTGCCCGACTCCTAAGGGAAGCCTTTACTTTTGGGGCACACCCAAAGCCAGACAGCCTCTAATTCCATACTGTGAATAGGCCCCAACTGCTAGAGTCTACCCAGGGAAACAGTATAGGGTAGAAGTGTGGGGATTGACAATCAGGGAAGCTCCCTGTAGAGGGTGACCCTTAATATGGCTAACTGGAGGGGAAGGGGGAACGTTCCAGACAGGGCACAATTGCCCAGCCAGGACACTCTCGGAGAACACTGGGGATGATTTGGTTTTCTTGGTGGCCCAACTGGCAGAGGAGGCCACTACCTCTCTCTAAAAGGTAGGGAAGCCAGGCGGTGATTGTCAGTGAGCCCACATGTCCACCCGGGACGTCGCTGGGAGCAGGTGTGCAGAGTAGGCAGGGAATATGTTTGTTCACCTGTCTTGAGCAGAAGCTTGGGACTGGAAACTGTCTCCCAACACTCCATCTACAGCCAAGCTAGACTGCATCCCACCGTTCCTCGGGTGCACTTTGCTGACCTCTATTGACTCATGGCGCAGGGTTTGCATGCCTCCTGCTGGAACCAGGTAAATATTTATTGAAGAGATTGGGTATCCTAATTAAGAGATTTGTGCTGGTTCTTTCTTTTCTTTTTAAGGATTCAAAGCTAAGGCTTAGGAGATTAAGAAATATTTTGCTGGTATTAATGCATCAGCTTCACAAGGTGAGGCCCATGCTGCAAGAATTACCCAGGCCAGTGGAGGGGAGCGCTCTAGGCCAGCCTGCATGATTAAAGCAGGACTCTCACCAAGCATACCTGGTCTTTGATGGTGGGTGGGGTGAAGGGAGGGGAGAGTATTTGCCTGAAGCTTCACTTCCAAATCTGCTGTGAACTTTATATCCTTACAGTAAATGAATGTATTAATGTGTGTTTATCACATACATGCAATAATAATGAAGAGTTTGTTTATCTAGTTTGTTCACATATAGCAGTGCTTCACAACCATGAGTGATTTTGCTCCCAAGGGGACATTGGGCAATATTTGGAGACATTTTTGGTTGTCACAACTCATGGGAGGGGTGCTACTGGCATCCAGTGGGTGGAGGCCAGGGATGTCTGTAACCAACCTACAGTGCCCAGAACAGGCCCCACCACAAAAAATCGTGGTGCTAAATGTTTTGCACTGGTGTTTTGCATTAAAACATGATGGTGGCTGTAATCACGATGTAGAGCCACTGGGCGATTGAACTCCTCACCCATTTTCTGGGTGCCAGTAATGCTGAGGTTGCAAAACCCTGACATATGCTATCTCATCTAATCTTACCAAGTAGGGTAGTTTTCTGTGTCCCTGTTTTTCAGATAAGTAACTGTAACACAAGAAGGAAAGTATCATGTGTGCAGGAAGGGAAAGAGTGGTGGTCAAACTCAGACCGTCTATCTTCAAATCCTTTATCAGGTCTTCAGATCCCTTTCCTTTTCTTGCGTCTATTCTCTGCACTCTATGTACTAGAAAGTAATTAAAACCAACCAGCTCTGGAATCCTACTTGGTGTAGAGTTTCAGCCATTTTAAAGGTTGCCCTACAAATTAGTAATTATGTGGTCATTCAAGTAAAGTCTCTCTATGAAGGGCTGGCTCTAGACAAGGTCCTGGGATCTCCTGGTAGTTCCTACAGGTGTGGACAACAGCCTGGGCCCTCTTGGTATCTGTGCTACATTGGAAAATAGTCCAAAGTAGCTGTTGGCTCAGCTCTGAAAGACGTCAAGGTGGAAGGCAAAACAGGATTAGATTGTGTGGAGTTTGGGGGGGTGAGGGTGGCCCAGGAATGGCATATGTTTTGTCCTCTTTGAGGAATTGCCCTTCCTGGAATTGAGGTTCTGCAGGAGGGAGATTGGGGCAACCAAAGACGGGTGGGCTGGGGAAGGGGCTGGGGACAGAGAGAAGAGGGTGAGGGAGCCTCTGTAGGTCCAGGCTGCAGGTAGACTCAGAAGTTGTGGGAACATGGAGAGATGGGGGCAGAAGAGGGAGGGGGCTTCAGTTGTAAGAAAGGAGGAGATCAGCAGAGAGGCCATTTCAGATTCTGATGTTGGAGTAGAATTGCAAAAAAGACTCAAATTGAAAGTCTGAAGGTCTGGCTTATTATCTGACCACTCACCCGGTGCAAAACATCTGCAGAACGAGGCAAGGTACAAAGCAAACCAACCCCACCTTGCTTTTGTGCTTTCAGCTTAAAGCACCGTCGTATGTGTGGACTCCTAGGCAGGACACATGTGGAGCAGGGAAATGATCCCCATTTGACAGATGAAGAAACAGCCAGAGGGAATTAAGTGGTTTGTCCACCACCGCACAAGCAGATAAAGAGTTCGGACCAGCATTGGAATGAACTCTTCACATGACCGAACTCTTCACAAGTCCCCTTCCCGACTTTAAATGGGACTGCTTCAATTTTTTTCCATCTTACAGGTTAGGTTCTGTGAAATGTTTTGTTCAGAGTGGAGTGGAGAAGGGGAGATTTGGGGGCTAAGAATGAAGTTTTAGAATCACTGGACTACGTGATATCTGTGCAGACATTCTCAGCTGTGACTTCAGAATTTTCTCCTGCTTCGAGAAAGGGGGTGGCAGCAGTTGCACACGGTGGGAGGGGTCCTGATGACGCTTTACAGCAGAACACCTTGTGCTGTCTTCATGCTTAGGCAGTCCTTTAGCTCTCATTAAGCATCTGCTCTTGAAATGGCCAAAGAGGAAAAGGAGTCTCAGAAAGGCTGAGGTCTACACTCACAGGCCCAGAGCAGTTAGTCAGGGAGCTGACTGAAACTCACATCTGGCCGACCTGAGTGTAATGGCCAGGTGCCCAAGAGAGAGTTACCGATTATTTTGGGTCACTGTCCTCCTCCCCCTTTTATAGAGGAGAAAAGGGACACCCAGGAAGACTCAGTGACCTGCCCAAGTCACACAGCTTATACGTGGGAGATCTGGGATTCTTCACCCATCCTGCCCAGGTGCAGTCGGTGCCTACAGCCATTGCACTGCTCTGCCCATTACTGCCCTGCCTCCTGAGCCCACTGTACCTTCATGCCTGAAAGGGAGCAATATATAATAACGCTCCATACTCTGCTAAGCAGGGCCTGGCACTTTGATTCATCATCCATTATTACCTTAGCCCCCTGGCACTCATCATCCATTCCAACCTCCTTACTGGGCACTTTCCTGAACTGCAGAGGCTGACAGCTAACCATCACACTTCTAGAGTCCCTTGCTGCTAGGGCTCTGAACAAAAATAGGGTTCCAAAATTACATGCTTCTAGGCAAGACTGGAAAGCAACAGTGTGGTAGAGACCATTTCTGACTACCCTAGTTGTTTCTCAGGTGGCATGTTTGTGGAGATGGTGGGTTTTTCTGCACCCATGTTCCAGTGTCTAGTCACTGGCTTCCTAAAAGCCAAGGGTAATTGATGGTGGAGTGGGGTGGGAGGGAAGTGCGGCAGCTTTCTAAGCTCTGAATCTTGGTGACAGCAGGTATCCTTGAAGTTAGAGGTCCTAGAGGTGCCCATCTATTTTCCCATCCTCCTGGCTGTGCCAGAAGAGAAAACCCTCTCTCCAAGACTCACTAGAAGAAAACTTATGAAAGCTTCATGACACTGGATTTGGCAATGATTTATTGGATATGACACCAAAAGAATAGACAATGAAAGCAAAAAAAAAGACAAATGGGACTATATGCAACTTCAAAACTTCCATACATCAAAGGACACAATCAACAGAGTGAAAAGGCAACCTAGGGAATGGCAGAAAATATTTGCAAATCATATATCTGGTAAGACAATATCCACAACATATAAAGAACTCCTAAAACCCAATGACAAAAAAATAAATAATTGGATTAAAATATAAGCAAAAGAAAATGTTCAACATCACTAATCATTAAATAAGTGGAAATCAAACCACAATGAGATATCACCTAACTCCATTAAGATGGTGACTTATTTAAAGAAAAAGGAAAGAAAGTAACAAGTGTTGGTTACGATGTGGAAAATTTTGAAACCTTATGCACTGTTGGTGGTTGTGCAAAATGGGTGAAGCCTCTATGGAAAACAGTATGGAGGTTCATTAAAAAATTAAAATACACCATTTGATCCAGCAGTTGCACTTCTTAGCATATTCCATAAAACATTGAAAGCAGGATCTTGAGAGATATTTGCACACCCATGTTCATTGCAGTGTCACTCACATGAGTGTCTCCTTTTCCCTGAACCTGAAGCCTGACTGGCACACCCTTTCTACACTAGCTAAAAGGTGGATGCAACCCATCTATGGATGAATGGGTTTTAAAAATGTGGTATAAACATGCAGTGGAATATGACTCAGTTTTAAGAAAGAAGGAAATCTTGTCACATGCTATAATATGGGTGAACCCTGAGGACACTATGCTAAGTGAAATAAGCTAGTCACAAAAAGATAAATACTGTATGATTCCGCTTATATTAGGTATGTAGTCAAACTCAGAGAAACAGAAAGTAAAAGGGTGGTTGCCAGGGAGTGGGTTTGGGGGAAATGGAGACTTGTTGTTCAGTGGGTACTGAGTTTCGGTTTTGCAAGATGAAAAAGTTCAAGAGGTCTGTTGCACAACAATGTGAATATATTTAAACAGTACTGAACTGTACACTTAAAAATGGTTGAGATGGTAAATTTTATGTTCTGTGTTTTTGGGCTTTTTCGCCATAATTTAAAAAAAAGAAAAAAAATAGGCAACCCCTCTGGCAGGTGAGTTCTGTGGAGTTCTAGGCGAGGTTCCTGGAGCCCAGTCCGCAGCCCCCTCTTCTAGCCCTTCTAGTGGTGTCTCAGATGCTAAGTCTTTCTATTGAAGGTTGCCTGTGCCACATAGCTAGAGTGTCTCCTTTTCCCTGCACCTGAAGCCTGACTGGCACACCCTTTCTTCTACCAGCACATCTCCTGACTGTCACTTTCAGCTTGTCTTGGGCTTTGGGGATGCCTCATTTTTCCTTGCTGTTTACCTGTTTCATAAGAATAGCAATTGAAAATAAAAATGACTCATGGCCATCAAGGTTGAACATAAACAGATGAATCTGCACAATCTACTCTATTATTGTGAGCACGCTCCACTATTCAGAGCTCAAGAGATGTTGGTAGACAGAGGGGATTTTGAATCCTGACTGTCCTGGGTTTTTTGCTGTGGGACCTTGGTTAAGACACTTGCTTTTGGTAAACCTCAGTTTCCTTATCTATAAGTGGGGATATTAGCAGTGCCTTCCTGACAGGGTGGTTGTGAGAATTAAGTGGAATAACATGGGCTGGCAGCAAGCTCTCAAGCACTGTTAGTGATTCTGAGTGAATGACTGTCTCTCAGAGCCAGATTCCCTGCTTCCAGACCTTAAATGTCTCTCACATTCATGGGAGACAGAGAAAGAAGAGAAGCTGGGGATATCAGGCCCAAATGCTGGAGGTCAGTGACAGTCGCATAGCTTTGGAGTCCTTGAAAAGGGAGAATGCAGGTACTATGCTGGTGGTGGGGATCTGCAGAATTGAAGGCTGGAGCAGATTTAGCCATCAATACACTGCCGGGCAGGAGGATTGGCGGGGCCAGGCAGCTGTGCACATGCCCCACCCTGCTCAGGTGTCAAATCAACAGGCCTGATTTGGGAAAGAGCTCCTTAAGAGCTGAGGGACTGACGATAACTTGGACCTGGATGGGTGATGCCTTGACCGCCAGGCTTAATGACTTGGCTTTTATTTGAAGGATGCTAAAATCACTGATTACTAGTTGTCAGGCTGTTGATAAGCTGTTTACACAACTGTCTCCTCAAACTGTGTTGTAACAACTGGGTCGTGGTGGCTGCTGTGGGCTGCTGCTCACACTCCCTGCAGGACCAAAGCCCCCATGCCCTGGCTGCAGGGAGCCTTCCAAGCAGACAGTGCTGAGCTGAGTCCCCCTCCTACCACAGCCCTCAGCAGCGGGAAGCCTCCTTGCCCAAGGTCAGACCCACTGCAGGGAAGCCAGAATCCAATGACAGGTAGGCCCTGAATCCAATGGGAGTATAACGGCCCACCGCCCTGGCCTCAGTTTGGGGAAGCTCTGCAAAGAGTGGGTAGTAGGCAGAGACCCTTGTGTCACAGCTTAACAACCCTCCTTCTCTCTCTGCCCCATTCTGCTTCCCCCCCTCCTAGGCAGGTTGCCGACAAGGAGAGCACCCCTCAGGAAACTCCTTGCATTGAACATTCTCCATTTCACCATTGTCAAGATTTAACAAATAAAAATACAGGATACCCATTTAAATATGAATTTCAGTTAAGCCACAAATAATGTTTTAGTATAAGTGTGTCCCCAGTATTACACGAGACAGATTTATACTAAAAAAAACCAAAAATCTTCATTGTTTATCTGAAATTCAAATTGAACTGGGTATTGGATATTTTATCGGACATCCCTGCTCCATCACAGAGTCTGTTCTTCGGGGAATCTGACCAATACAAACCCCAGGAAGCAGGTAGAATCAGTGCCCTGTTTAGGAATACAACTGAGCCTCAAAGAAGTTACAGCCCCAGTAAGTGGCCCTGGTTATTCAGGAAGGAGTGAACAAAAGCAGTGAATTCAGGCGTTGGATTGGGGTGGGGTGCAGAAACTCCCCAACCATTTTCAAAGCACCACCGCTAACTGGGCCTGCAGCTCTGGACGAAAGGGTTCCTCTCCGGGTTTTCCAGGCAGCCTTCCCTGGGCAGGGCTGAACCACCCGGGAAGAACTTTTTAATCAGCCACCTTGTCTCTGCCTCTCTTGGCCTTTGCTTTCCTTGTCAGAGTCTGTGTCAATAGCTGGAAATCCAGGCAGCCGCACAAGTAGACATTTCACTCCTTCCCAGGCAGAAATCTCACAAAGGGCAGGACTCCCCTCTTTACAAGGAAAACAAACAGGTCTTGAGCCTCCCGGGGGGTGGGGGGGGAGGTAGGCTGGAGGGAGCGATGCAGGGGGAGCAGGCTGGGGTGGCCAGCTGGCTCAGGCTGGCCCAGCACCCCCACTCCCCGGCCTCTTACTTCCATCTGCCTCTCCCTGGCAGATACCAACTACCCAGGGACCTCAGCAGGCTTCCTCTCCTCTGGGGAGCGCAGCTGGCTCACGTCCAGTACTGTGCAGCTGGGCCACGGCAATTTCACTTCATCCTTCTCTAGGAGCCAGGGTGACCTCGAAGGCAAATCTGGTTCTGCCACTCCGCTGCCCAAGCCCCTCCCATAGCTCCGGTAGCCCTGTGTGTGGTGTATGTTCCTTCCTCTGGCCTCGCCTGCGTGTTCCCTCTACCTGAAATGCCCTTCTCTCTTCAGACTAATGGAATCCCACCCATTCTTCAAGACCCTTTCTTCTATGAAGCCTTTGCTGTACCCTCTTGAATGAGTCATTCCCCCCTCTGGGCTCCCATGGCATCCTTCTTTGTGCATGATACCCTCACCCTGGGGAGCCCTTCCCTACCGTTAGCTGGGCATGGACGCGCCTTTCCCTCTAGCCAGTGAGCATTCACCTGACCTTTGTGTAGGGCCCTGTAGTTTATAAAGTTGTTTTCACATTCATGCTCCCTCAAGCTCTCTTGGAGAGATACCACTGTCCCCATTTTAAAGTGAATGCAATAGTAGAGGTCTGGCGTGATGGCGCTCAGGTAGCTAGTACCTGCAGCACAGGACTCAACCACCCAGGTCTTCTGCGTCAAAAGCCACTGCTGTTTCCACCAAAGCTGGACTCATTATCTTATATGCAAATAGCACCTAGTTTAGGGGATAGATACACAGTAGGAGCTCATTAAATGCCAAATTACTGCAGTGAAGCAGAGATTTTGCAAAAATTTGGAGATGTCTAATGGCTTCAGTAACACTGAGAGGAACCCCTCCTCCTACCGTCCTCACCTCCTCAGCCCCCAGCTCCCTCCCAGTTAGAGTCTGGGGGTGCTAGGGTGGGGGTTCCAATTCTCCTTCTGCCCCTTCCTCTTTAACTGGAATGCTGGGCCCGGGTGGCTGGGAGGTCAGCTTCCGGGGCGTGCAACAGGAAGCTGTACGGTTGTGTCATCGATGGCAACACCAAGCGGAACTGGGATTGGGGCCCCTGAAGTCCGGGGAGAGGGAGGTGTGGGGGGTGCTTTCCACTTCTGGGTGGCCCCAGCATCGCCAGCCTACCTGGGAAAGAAGCAGACCTGCAGTTTCCCACCTCTCACTGGACAGGGCCCGGGAAGGGCTTCCACCTCCAGTCTTAGAAAGGAACAGCGTCCTCAGGGAATCATGAGGGCTCCATCTTCCAAGTAGATCCCAAGTCCCAACTCTTGTCACCCCCTCCACTGCCATCAGAAGGTCCCAGAGGCCATCGTGTCTCTGCTGGCTGACTGCAGCAGCCCCCAGAAGGCCTCTGTGTCTCTACTCTCCCGCCCCCTTCCCACAGACGATCCTTAACAGAGAGGTCAGGGGATCATGTCACACTCTGCTGCTCAGAACCATGCCCAGCTTCCCTTTCTCTCTGAGAAAAGCCCAGGTCCTTCCAGTGGCTCAGAAGGCCCTCCATGAGCTGTCCCCTTTCCCCTCAACCCTGCTTACTCCACCAGATATTCTTTTGTGCCAAACACACTCACACTCCTGTATCTGGGCCTTCACTCTGGCTGTTCCCTGTGCCTGGAAGATTCTTCCCTAGAAATCCACTTGGTTAACTCTATCTCCTCCAAATGGTTGCTAAGAGCCCCACCTTCTCAATAAAGCCTACCTTTTTAGTACTAGTTGGCTACCTTTTCAGTACTGAAGTTGGCACTGCTCTGCTCCCCAGCACTCCTGACCCCTTCCTTCTCTGCTTCTTCTTTGTATGGTAAAACATAAAAGTATTACATAAAAGCTCACTTGTATTGATGGTTTACTTTCTGTCTCCTGTCCTCGAATGTCAACTCCATGAGGCCAGGGACTCTACCTACATTGCTCGCTCTATAGCCCTAAAATAGAGCCTCCCAGTATCACTGGGCTATGTCAGTATTAAACCAATCTATTACAAACACTTAGCACAGTGCTTGGCACATGGTAAGTGTTCAGTGAATGTCCTCATAATTAATATGCTTAAACAAACGGTTCAGAAAGAGGAAAGGTGCACAGAGGGGTGCCCATGAAAGGGAGAAGCGTGCCCCTACTCCTTCCTGTTGTTGGGGCGTGGGGCCCCTTTGTGTGACAGAGACCTGGTGGTCATCTCCCCCACAGCTGCCTTCTTACTCCCTGTCCTCCCCGGAGGGAGGCGGTGGGCCGCTCATCTGGTGGGGAACCCTAGAACAGCCCTGCTTCAAGAAACTCAGAGGTCAGCTATGTCAGGCCCTGTTTGTATTAAAAGGGAACATGAATGCCCAGTTTGGGGAAGCACCTAGGCCAAGATCAGAGAGAACGTGTCTGATGCCCACTCTGCGACCCTCTCACCATAACTGGAATCCCAAGGCAGAAGTCAGTAAGTATCTGGCAGAGGACCTTTTAAGGACCAGAGTGTAAAATGTTTTAACACAGAAAGCCTTTGGTTGTGTTTATAATAAATAACCTTTGTTGCAAAGAGTAAAATGACATGGAATGTAAAGTGTCCTGGAAAATCTGAGACAGGTGATTGTCTACTTGCATTTTTCCTTTCAACAAATATTTATTGAGGAAATATTATGAATACTGGAGACAGAGAAACACAAGATGTGTTCTTTGTCTTCCAAGAGTTCTCCAGTTCTGGTTGGGAGAGGCTCAGGGACCTGGCGAGAGAGCACCATGTTGACCCAGCCCTTGTTTTCTAGTACTGATGCATCTACCCAGAAACCTGCACATGAATGTTTATAGCTCCTTCATTCATAATTGCCAAAACTTGAAATAACTGAAATGTCTTTCAGTAGGTCAATGGATCACCAAACTGTGGTATAACCCATACAATGGAATAGTATTCGGTGATTAAATAAACAAGAGCTATCAAGCCACGAAAAGACAGGGAGGAAACTTAAATGTATATTGTTGAGGGAAAGAAGCCAAGCTCAAAGTGCTACATACTGTTGGATTCCAACTATATGACGTTCCAGGGAAGACAAAACTATGGAGGCAGTGAAAAGATCTGTGCTTGCCAGAAGTCGGTGGGGAGAAGGGGAGGGATGAGTAGATGGAGCACAGGGAATTTTTAGGATAGTGGCGCCCTTCTGTATGATAGGTGGGTGCATGGCATTAGACATTTGTCCAAAGCCGTAGCATGTGCAATACCAAGAGGGAACCTAGTGCAAATTACCAACTTTTAAAAATTTATCATTATAGGTTCATCAACCATAACATATATGCTGCAGTAATACAAGATATTAACAGTAGAGGAAACTGGGTGGGGAGTTTGCAGGGTGTATGGAAAAGCTATGCATTTGCTGCTTAATTTTTCTGTAAACCTAAAACTGCTATAAAAAAAAAAGGAAAGAAAATAGCACCATGAAGTGTGGTCATGGAGAAGCACTGGGTGCAGTGGGAGCAATTTGGGCAGAGGGTGGGGAGGTCATGGGAGGTCAGAGTCAGTGACGGGGTCAAGGCCATTGCATGTGAAGTTAGATAGCATTTCAAATCCTGCCTTTACTGCATACCCATCATGCAGGCGGCCTTAGCCAAGTAACTGAATGTCTTGAGGCTCAGCTTGCTTCTTGGTAAAATGGGACTAGTGATGCTTGCCACAGAATTATTATGAGATTTAAATAAAATCTGAACAAAGCACTTGGCACTGCCCTTGATGAGAGCCATAAAATCCAGCTCCTCCACAGACTGCTGGATTGGGGAGCCATCTCTACCCCTTCTGGGCTTGGGTGGAGTCAGTGTGTGAAAGGGAAGAGAGGTGTGCCAGGCGGAGGAACAAGGTGGGCAGAATCCTGGAGGCGCAAGACAGTACAGATGCAGGTGGCTTGACTCAGCCGAGGATACATGTGGAGGGTGAGGGGTGATGGCGCAGAGGCAGAAGATAGGGCGCTGGCAGCCTGGGGGCATGGGAGCCCTCCAGAAGACAGGTGGAAACCACAGAGTGACTGTCCCTGGGGAGGGCCGTGATTGGATTGGCAGGTTAGAATGATCCTTCTAGAAGCCACAGAAGTATGTGGGCAGGGGAAAGAGAGAGCAAGATAGGACAGCAGCAATCCAGCCCAGGGGGAACTTTTCTGAGGCCACTGGAATAACACGAAGAGTTGGACTGTGGGGTCTGAAAGCATAAGGTATGAATCCTTGTAAAGCATCTTGTCAAGGTTACACACCAGCTGCCTGTGTGACTTTGGGCAAGTCACTTAAACTCTCCGAGTCTCATGTGTTCTTCTGTAAGGATGCCCATCTCCCAGGGATGCCTATCTCCTGAAGTTGAAGGAAGATGATAAAAATTAAGGGGGGCCTGGGGGCAGGAGAGACATGTACTGTCTAAGCCTCTGACTGATCTGGGTTTGGAACAAAGACTCGGGTTGCTCATCGGCTCCACTGATTACTAGTGCGCGATCTGGATCTATCCACTTCATGTCTCTGGGCCTCCATTTTAGCATCTGTAAAATGGGGATAATAATATCTACCGCCAAGTGGTCCTGTGGTGAGGCAACCTGACACATTTGCTAAGGACCCAGAACACAGCACGTGTTCCAAAAATGGGAATGTTTGTCACTATTGTCATTATGGCCATCCTTAGAAGAACAGAGTCAAGAAAATTTTTCCTTTCATTTTGATTTCCATCATCAACATGGTGTATATACAGCAATTGTTATAATAATGAAAAAAGGAACTCATCAAGAGAATGAGAAGATAAGCCACAGACTGGGAGAAAATATTTGCAACAGACATATCTGATAAAGGAATGTTATCCCAAATGTACAAGGAATTCTTAAAATTCAACAAGAAGAAAACAAACAGCACATTTAAACAAACAGGCAAAAGATCTGGACATTTCACTGAAGAAGATATACAAATGTCAAGTAAACTCATAAAAGGATGCTGTACATTGTGTGACATTAGGGAAATATAAAGTAAAATGACAATAAAATACCACTAATACCTATTAGAATGGTCCAAATCCCAAACACACCAAATACTGGTGAGGATATGGAGCAACAGGGTCTGTCATTTATTGCTAGTGTGATTGCAGAATTGTACAGCCACTTTGGAAAAACTAAAACTAAACATACTCTTTCCATATTATCCAGAAACTGCATTTTTTTAGTATTTACCCAAAGGAGGGGAGGAGACTTATATCCACTCAAACACCTACACATGGATGTTTATAGCAGCTTTATTCATAATTGCCAGTTTGGGAGCAAATAAGATGAATAAGATGTCATTCAATAGGTAAATGGATAAAGGAACAGTGGTATATCCATACAATGGAATATTATTCACTGCTAAAAAGAAATGAGTTATCAAGACAGGAAAAGATATAGAGGAAACTTAAATGAACATCACAAAGTGAAAGTGTAACTCCGGGGAGAGGAAATCCCTGGGCAAAAATACCTCTAAAACTGAAATCAGTCAAAGGGAGGTATAAAGTCGAAAACTCGTTTATTGCTTACAAACTGCAGTCCGGGGCTGACTCTTTCCTGCTCTGGCAGAAGCCAGCAAGACCTCCCCCTAACCTCTCAGGTTCAGATAAGCCCTGGGTTGCCCAGGTCATTTACCCACCGATATGGAGAAGAACTCCACCCCTGAGGAACGCCTGTTGATATGTAGATGCACTAAAGCCAGGCAAGATATTCTGTAAATATTACCATTTTACCCACATAAAGAAAGCAACCTGACAAGGCTGCCTACTGGATGATTCCAACTATATGACATTCTGGAAATGGTAAAACTATGGAGACAGGAAAAACATCAGTGGTTGCTGGAGGAGGAAGGGGTGAATGGGCAGAGCGCACAGGATGTTTAGGGCACGTGCAGATTGGGAAGATCGGGAAGGTCTAGGTGCCGGGTGAGGGCTGGGCTGGGAAATGAGAGTCCCCTGTCCTCCAAGGCCCCACTGCTCAGGCCCGCCCTCCCCTAGCATCTCTGAGTGGCTGACCCTCCTGGGGGCCCCGGAGGGAGAGGCTCTCTACCTTTCTGTCCCCATCTGGTCCTCCTCTCCCTTGCCTAGTTTGCTCCAAAATGGGAATGGAGAGATGTCCCATAGCTCAAGGTCACTCAAGGCCAGGGCTTTGGAGGGGCACAGATGGGGTCCATACCTTGCCTTTCTACCTCCCAGCCCCCACGCCCAGCTTGGCTGCTCTCAGGGCTGGTGAACCAACAGCTTGTCTGTGACCTGGGACCTGCCACTGAGAGGGAGACAGCGGCACTTGCAGGGGGTCCTGTCCACGGTTGCAGCTCACCTGCCCACCTTGCACCAGATGAAAAGCCTGCAGCTCCTTCTGTGAGGCTCTAATTCATTCATTCTTTCCTTGTTACTTAACACCAGGAACTCCGGGCCCAGGATGTAACCTGGCAGAGCTCTTGGGGGGACAGAAAGATAAAACAGAGACCTGTGGTCACAATCTACACATGTCACTTGCTGGCTAAAGCCCACACCCCCTCCACGGTGAGCAACCACACTGGATGCACCTGGCTGGGCTCCCGTTCCTTCAACCAGCCAAGTGCCCGCCTGCCTACCTACCACCTTACACACCACGGATGGGCCAGAGCTGGCTCCCACCAGAGTGTGACTGCCCATGTTCAGTGGCATCACACCACACCAGGTATCCTTACAGGAAGGAAACTGACAGGTGCTGCCAACCAGCTGCCCCTTCCCCCTGCGGAACTGATTGTCAGGAATTTGGCAGCACTCCGCTGTGCCTATGGTTCCTTTTGCCAGGACCACACCCACCCCTTGCCTTTGCTACCTCGGGTCTCAGTGCAAAGGGGGCTTCCTCAGAGCAGTCGTCTCTGTTTCCCAGGGCTGGGCCACACCAGCTGGTATAGGCTTATTTCTCTCATCCCACCTCGGAGCTGAGTAGAGTATGGGGCAATTAGAAGGGATGGTAGAGGCTCTAAAAAAAGTGGGGATGTGCTGGGGACAAGCTAAGTCATGACAGCTATGAGAAGGGAAGCCATGGTGTCATTCTCCTTGGGGGACCCCCAGGTAGCTCTCCCTCTATTTACTTTGGTTAGGAATGATGCCTTCTTCCTGTAACCCTCCTCACAGGAACAGATGATTTTCATTTTTCTGCCTCGATAGCCTCAAATTGCTGCCTGTCTCTGAGACAAAGGTCTCAGGCCTGTAACCCTTCTTCTCACAAGGGACATTTCTGTTTTCGGCAAAGCCTCGGCAAGTTGCAGCTCACATCCTTACTTCCATAAGGCTGCACGGCCTTTCCAAGCCCTCTCTTTGGCTAGCACCCTCCTTCCCTTCCTCCCTTAGGGTCTCCACACTGCCCTCAGATTCCCTCTTCCCTTCTTACAAATCCTGCTTCCAGGCTGGCACCTACAGTCAATCATTTTCACTTTAGCGAGAACTGGTGGCGAGGCAGCAAGAGCCACGCGAAGGCACTGGCTTCCTTTCACCATTCACATTCCAGAGCTCGGCCCAGAACCTCCTTAGAGAGAAGTCTTCTCTCAATAACCTTCTCTGTAGTCTTGATCACAGGACTTGGTTTATTTTTTTCAGCGTCCTGACCATAAGCTATGATATTTATTCATTTATTCACCTTTTCTGGCTCATTATCTGTCTAGCAAAATATTAGCTCTAGGAGGGCTCTAGCTCTGTCCTGATGCTCAGTCCCTGGTGCCTGGCTCCTTGGGTGCTCAGTACACATTTCCCAGCCGCGCAGTGGATTTCTACTCTGTGCTCAAATCTGTGTTCTGCCTGCCCAGCTGGGTCACAGAAGACAATTTCCTTGCCTGTGTGCCTCAGTATTGTCATCTGCAAATGGGGAGAATTATACCACCTTTCCGGATTTCCAGTTTGTTGTCAGGATCAAATGTGATGCTAATTAGGCATTCTGAACCCCTGCTGTGTTCTGTTGGGGCGCTAGGGCTCAAGTCACAGTGGCTGTCCCAATGGCGGCTCCCCTCCCTGTCTCCCCTCCCCCTGTCTCCTCTGCTCATCTTCCCTCCTTTGAGGAGTGAAGGGGTTAAAGGAATTCCAGGCAGCAGCAAGGAGGTGAAGAGAATAGGAACTATCTAATGATAAGAATAGCAGCTAAGTAATAATAATAATAAAAGTAACAACCCTTGAGCAAATGCTATGTGTCAGATGCTGTTCTCAGTTCTTCGTAGGAATTAGCTCACAGAACCTGAGAACAACCTCATGAGGCAGGTCCTGTCATTCGTCCTATTTTATTGTGAGGAAATTGAGGCACAGAGAGGTTACGTCGTTTGTCCAAATAGTGGAGATGGGATCAAGTTTTAGTTTTCGATGAGACTTTTCCAAAATCTCTTCCATCTGATAACTTCACCAGTTCAATTTCACGGCTGTTTGTTGAATTGCTGACACCAAGAGTTTATGTGTAAGTGTGGCTTTGTCACTGTGGCAGGCACTGGGGGTCCGGAGCTGAGTGGCCCCAATCCTGCCTTCAGGGAACCCCCCCACCTCTGAGGCGGACAGCGGGAGTGATGAGCGAGTGCTTCGCAGAGAGGCCTTCCTTCTAGGTTCTGGCCCCGCCCAGGGCGTCGCCAGTCCGAGAACTCCTGTGTCCTCCTGCCGTTGGAACCTGGTGTGAATGCCTCAAATATGAGAACCCCAGAAAATCAGCACCAGAAGGGATCCTAGAGTCAGCTGTTCAGCTGAGCAATAGATATTATCTCTTGCCCTCGGCTGGGCTTGGAGCTCCACAGTGCTGGGCACACAGGGCCCATCCTCAAGCGGCATCCATGAGTGGGGATCACGCAGGTCAGTTCCTCAGGCAATCAGCCCAGAGGGGGCAGGACCCACTGACTGCCTGGAACCATGTTGGTGCAGACCCAGGACCAGAAAATGGGACTCCTCACTCCCAGCCTGGCCCCTTCGACTTCTCATCCGCCTCAGGCCAGTGGCCCCTCAGGGGACACTCCTCCGGAGTGTCAGGCTGCTGGCAGTGACAGCACCTGGCAGTGAGAAAGGCCTCCCCGCCGAGGCTGCCCCGGGCTGTGCTTTTAGCCCAGATCTGCTGGGGTCCACTGCAGCCGTGTGCTGTAGGCGTGAGTGACCCATGTCTCCTGCGCCCTCCACCTTGGCCCTCACCTCTTTTTATCACCTTGTTAAAGAATTTTGCTCTCCTTTTGGAACATGGAATTTCATTATTCTGCGTGTAAAGCTTAGGGGTTAATAAGCTGTCACTTGAAGGCTGCTTTCATATCCAAAGCCTTCTGCAGACTTGGTCGTCTCTTGCCGGTCACCCCCCTCCCCGTGGAGGTAGGTGTTTTTGAGCCTATGAAGGGAATCCAGGGGAGACTGAGGGATTCCCTAGGGGCATGGGGCTTGGCAGAAGTCTGAGGAGGAAAAGAGGAGCCCTCACTTCTGGAATCTTCTCCTAATGGATTCCAAGCTCTCGGGCTCCTCTTCCTTCACTGGGACAGCAGCAAAACTGAGGGCAGGAAGGGTCAGAACCCCCACTGCAGGAATATCTTTAGAGACTTCAGAGCCAGAAAGGCCTCAGTTGGAATCCCAGCCCCACCAATAGCACATCCTTGGATCATGAATGACTCTAAGCTTCTGTTTTCTTCTCTGTGAAATGGGGATAATAGTAAAGCCCTCCTGAAGTTGTTGGGAACTGAGTGAGGTAAGAATCTGGCACAGATGGGATGAATGATGTGGGTATGGGTGGGCTGGAAAGGGAGAAGAGTATAGGTGCAGAGAGACAGTTGGGGACCTAGATGGGAGGGAGGAGGGGGCTCCTTTCTTCCTTTGCCCTTCTTATCCTTACCTACATGGCCTGGGCTCTGTCCAGAGGGCAACCACCATCCATGGCATTGTTTGGCTCGCCAAAGAGGGAGTTGGTTTTGTCCACCTTTGTGGGCCCTTGACATTCACTGGCAAGGCTGAGTCTCAGCAATGGAGAGCTCCATCTAGGAGTCGCCGGTGAGGATGCCCATCTGCTTGGCCTCTGTGCCACTGCGGGGCCAAGCCAGATGACCAATGTTGCAGCCTCCATTTCAGAGTCTCTAAGACCTGGGTTCCAGCCACTGTTCCATCAGCTGGACAAACTCTCAAGCTAGATTGGGGAAACCACCTCACCTCTCAGGACGGGGCTGTGTGGGCTGGGGTACAAGCAGCTCAGGGCTGGGGTGAGCAAAAGCCATGGTCTCCAGTAACAGGCTGGGAACGTGAGGAGCAAAGCATGAGCTGCCCCAAGGGGCGGTGGTCACAGGGGACAAGGAGTCAGGGGGCCTCTGGGGAACTTTCCAGCTGCTCCATCTTGTCCACAGACTGGCATGGGACTAGAGAGAAGGACTGAAAAACGCGTGCCGTCCCTCAAAATCTTTGTTTAACATTTGGTACCCTCTACATTTCAGTGCCAGGGACCCTTGCACCTATTGTTCATCCTACATGGGGCTCCTGTGGAAGTAACTCAATGGCAGTTTTATGTTTCATGCCCTCTCTTCAAACTTGTCAAAAGCACTGGCTTTGGGGTGTGTCTGGACCCCAATACTACTACTGCACACAGTAGGTGCATAGTTAACATCTGTTTTTGTTGACAATATAAAAGAAGGGGCTTGAAATGTGAGGGATCAGAAGGACATCATCTCAGGAGGAGTCAGAAGTACTGATCCTGCTTCCTGTGAGGGGTGAGAAGGTGAAGAAATGTTAGGAGAGGGAGGACCAGGAAAGGTACACATGGGAGAAGTTGGTACAACCTAGCTGAGGCTTCTACCATTTGCCCAGCTGTCTTGACTCGGGGGAGGGATGCCAAGGGCCTTCCAAAGAGATACAACTATAGCTGGAAAAGGCATGCCCTTCCCTTGGGCAAAATCCCCACTGGCTCTCCAGTGCCTGTGCTGGGAGTCTCTGGTCTGGTAGCTTGAAGATGTAGGTCTTTCCATTCATTCAAGCTTGGTGGGTGTGCATGGAATTTTTGCTGTGGCATGGCTCCACAAGTCAGCCTGAAATGACACATCACATTCACTCACTCACTCACACTGGCTTGTTCTTTACTCAACCTTTATTGAGCATGACTCTATTCCGTAGTGCTGGCTACTGGAGGTTGGATATGGAGTCCCTGTTCCAGCTGTTCACAGCCTCCCGAGGAAGACAAACAGAGCATGCCCACACGATGTGATCAGCGCTCAGCTCACACCTAGATCTGGGGTCATCCAATTAAGTTTTGAGCCCAGAGAAGCCAGGAGACATGCAGGTGGGGAAGAGTGGAGGGCTCCTGTGCAGAGGAACTGCGTACTCACAAGTCCAGAGGGAAAGCACGTAGGTCCGAAGAATCACAAATCACAAGTAGGCCCAGCAGAGAGGTGAGGGGCCAGGACACCAATGGCCTCAAATGCTGGACTTTATCCCAAGGGAAATGGGAAGCCATGGAAGAGTCTGGAACACCAGAGTGGCATGTTTAGAAAATTCTCTTTTTCCTCTTGGCTAGAAGAATCTCAAATGAACTAACAATGGTTATACTGTAATAAAACACACAGATTATTGTTTAATACATGGGTGTATTCAGTAGAGAAAATCTGCTAAAAGATGGGATCTGTAGAGGAAACTGAACAAAAGGTCTTTGGTGGTGACAACTTTGGTGACCTCGGGCTCAGTGGGTCAAGTCCAACCTCATCCCACTGCCCTGGCTTTGTTCCCACCACTTCAGACAGACCCTTGCTCCAGCTGGGACACACGGATGTGGCTGTGCCTGTGACTTGCCCCGGGAGTCACCCGGCCTATTTCTGCCCCAGCCCCTCCTGCCTCCCTACCACTCCATCTCTCTGAACCCCAGTCCTGCCATTTCCTCTAGGAAGCCTGCCCTGGCATCTGCTAGTCCCTGGGACAGTTTTGATCTTCCTACTTGGAAGGATTGTACAGGGCTTTCTAAGGTAATGTGAATCCTCCTGGTGGCCATGTGGTAGAGTCGTCTGTGCCCAAGCAGAAATCTCCAGCACTAGACAATAAGCACCGTGAGGCCCGGGACTTTTAGACCCCTCAATGGAGCACTGCATCTGGCAGGCAGCAGGTCCACATTCAAATGTCTGTTCAGTGGGGTCGTGTTTTAGTGTGTGCATCTTCAACTTGTCCGGAAATACCGTGAAGTAAGTGTAGGACACCCTATGTTTCTGTAGCTCCATTTTCTTCAGTGCCTGGTGGTCCTGGTTTTCCCTTGGGAGCCTTCTTGACCTGCCCAGGTGCAATCACCCACCCCTTTGCTGGAATTTCATAGTCCTTTATGCCCAACTCTATTATGCTCCGCTCCCTATTATATTGGATCAAAGTCATTTTTTAAAAAAATGTCCACTCTTCCCACCCCTACTCCCAGCCCAGGGTTGAATGCTCAGTAGAAGATCAGTAAGTGTTTGTTGAATGAAAAAAAAAAAGCCCTGGCAAGAGTACAAGACCACGCCTTAGGCATATTAAATGGGAACACAATCACCAATTGAATGTGTTTCCTTCAAGAGAGCCACATATCCTGGAAGCTCCATTCCAGACACCCAGATGGCAAGGCCTGGGAGAATTCAGAGTTATTCCTATTGAAACCATTTCCTCCAGGAGGTCCAGAGTTCAAAGGGAGGCATTTGCCACAAACAATTGGACCAGTGTGAAAGGATGTGAGTGGCACGTTTCCAAGGCCTTGGTGGGACTTTGAGCAGTTACCAATGCAAATATGAGAGAAAGACTTCTCCTGGGGGCAAATGTGGTCACCCAGAAAGGGAGCCTTTGGTGACAAGAAAAAGGGAAAACCAGGTCAGGTACTGCGTGGGGCTGTGGGGAGGCCATTGGGCTTGGAGTCAGGAGGCCCAGGGTCTCAGCTGTGATCTAGATTTCAGATCAAGGTTTCTGATAGTCTAACCCCAACCCCCAATCTCATTTCCCAATGACAGTTTCCATGCCAAGAATTAAGACACAGGGCATGTTGAAGGAATTTTTCTAATTTGTGAATTGTGTCTGTTAACTCAGGCTTCCAAATGAAGCCCCTTTTCTTATTCTTTGAGGAGACATCTCTGTGGAATGTCGGACTATCTCTGAAAACCTCTACGCCAGTGAAGTTCATCTCTATCTTCTCTGTTGTATATCTTACTTCCCCCAAACTGGGTTTGATTGTTACATTTCTTTTCTTTCTCTGATCACAGTTTATAAGGACCCAGGGAGAGAGAGAACTGGCTGTGAGTGACTGTGCAGTGCTACGCTAGGATGTTCACCCAGGAAGCAGGCCCTGAGCACTTATGAGTAGCTGCCACTAGCCGAGCACTTGTCACACGCTGGGCGCTGTACTCAGCTCTCTGGAAGCATGACCACATTTAGCTCTCACAACAATTTTTATAGTTTTTAAAATCCTCATTTGTAGTAATTTGTGTTGTCATCCTGTATTTCTGGTTCTCCTTCTGGGTGCAAAGTAGAATTTCACTTCTTGAGCCCCTTGCATTTGGATGGGGCTGTTTGAACAGTTCTGGCCTATGACTGGTGAGAGAAGGAGCACATTTCATTTACCCACCAATATGGTGATAGGCCAGCCACATTTGAGAAAGTGACAGCTTCATCATCCTGCTTTTTGTTGAGTGAGAACAATGAGCAGCTACGCAGGCAGGGCTGTGATAACATTGTGGTCTGAGCAAAAAATAAAGTTTGATCGTTTTAAGCCCCTGAGACTTTGGACCTGCTTATTACTGCTGCATAACCTAGCCTGCACTGACCAGCACACTGTTGTACAGCTGAGGAAATCAAGGTTGCATGGGGAGGCACAGATGAGCCTAGAGAAAACATAGCCGGAGCCCTCACTGCTCCTAGTGGCCTGCCTGACTGGCTGATTGGGAAAGGCCTTGAGTGCCAGGCAAATGGCTGGACTTCACGTTGTGATCGCTGAAGTGCGAGGGAAGGGTTTGAAAACAGAGGAACACCATGGTCATTCTGGCAGCTGCTCTTGGCTGAGAGGTCACTCTTCATTTATCCATCTGGAAAGATCAGTCATGAACCCCACTGAAAGCCAACTCCCAACACACACAGGGACGCCCAGGGTCAAGCTGCGGAGGGCCTGTGGTCCCCCAGGGCCCAGAGTAGACCATCTGTGCCCCCCAGAATGAGCAAGGCTGGTTAGAAGAGGAAACTCCCAGGAGGGCCTTCTGCCTTTTGAGGAAGGTGGTTGGCTCCGTTGTCTTTTTAAATGACCGTAAAACAGCACAGAAATGAATGCCAACTAACAAGGTTAAAGGATCCTTAAAAAACAAATGATGCCATTTTTTCCCCCCAACTCACTGCTGAGTAAAAAAATTTGTCACTTCAGTAAGCATTTTATTGGTAATTACAGAGTTACTTCATTTGCATATTACAGAGCTGCTAGCAGCCCTGGTGAAAATGCTTAATGTCATTGAGCATCTTGGAAGGAATTACTCAACCCAGGGAGGGAGAATTCAGTAATTATTTCCTTAAAACTGGAATTTGCTAATAACTTTCCAGTAGATCACTTTGTGCTCCCCAATACAGCAATTAAATAATAAACAATTAAATGGCAAAGTGACTCAGGCATAGGACCTCCCCCCAAATAGGGCCTCAGCTTCATTTCCTTTGGAAGGGGGATAAAGTTGGGTTAATCCTGTGACTCCCAAGCCCTGAGGGAACACTAATTCCTTCTGGAGCCAGTTAGAGAGGGCTGGGGCTAAATGTCATCTCCTCATCTTCAGTGGTATCTGGGCACCAACAGAGAAGGCTGCGTCCCAGTCTGCAGCAAGGGGAGGCTGGCTCTGCTCCCCGGCAGCTGGAATCATGGGAGCAGAGGTTAAGTGTGGGGATTTGGGAATTAAACTGATTGAGTTTGTAAATAGGGCCCAGAGCTTACCATCCAGAGGACTTGGGAGGATTACTCACCCTCTCTGGGTCTCAGTTTTTCCCATCACTTAGGGGTGCATAATGGTATTTATTTGACTTAGTGGTTGTGACACTCAGGTGGTGTGCAGCTGAACAGTGTTAACTCAGAACAAAATACACACTTGGAAAGTATGAATTGCATCATTTTTGCCCCAGAGCTCAGCTCCTTGCCACCTATATGAGGAGAGTGGGATTTAAAGGTAAGGTCAGGCATGGTCACAGGCTAGGTCCCCAAATCCCTCTGCCTGCAGTCTTGAGGTACGATATAGTCTGAAGTGTGGGTAGCACTTACCGTCTGGGGTCAGCGTCCCTGGGGTGGAATCCTGGCCCTTCACGTGTGTACCCTCGGGAGCTGTGTGACTTGGGGCACACTCTGAGAGCTCTAGGCTCCTTGCCTGTAAACCGAGAAGAGTGATCACCCCAGGAGTGGCAGGGGCACCCCTGTGTTTAACCACATGCTTTAGTTGTTTAGCTCCCTGCCAAGCAAAGTTAAAAAAAAAAATACCATCAAGTGGACACGGACCTGTTTTTAAAAGGGATCATTACAATTTCAGACTTGTTCTGTCTTAATTTCTGATTGATACTTAATCAGCAGTGGCTTGGAACACTTTGGCTTTTAGTCTTTCCCTCTGCTAAGTATTTAATGGTCTGAAAACAAACACTGGAAAAGATGCTACCTGCAGAGGCCCTTGATATTTCTGCAACCCAAGGGACCCTTCCATGATAGGGCTGAGCTTACCCTCTATTTCAGCTGTCTGCAAGATCTGCTCAGGTGTGGTATTCTGTTTAATAATGTGAATGCTATTCTGTGGAGGGGGGAAGTACAGAAAGGTGTATTTTAAAAGAGTCATCTTCCTATCTCCACACCAGGCCCAACTGTACTGCCAGGCTGGCTTATGGGGAATGTTTAGTGACCTGAGAAGAAATATTAAATGAGATAGCAAAGGTCCAGCCCCCAGCACCACAATTGACACTGTAACTGGTTCCCATGTCCAGCCTGGCATTGCCTGCTCTCAAAGCTAGCACATTTTTCTCCTTAGCTTAGGCAGTGGTCCAGGTAGCATCCTTTCCCAGCCCTAGATGCTGAGGACTCTTGCTAGTATCTACATCTCAGCAGGCCTCTTTTGAGACCAGCTTCATAGACAGCTTGGTGGAGGAAAAAGTATGGCCAGGTTCTACCACCAGAGGAGGTAATTACACACATAGGAAGGGCCACTTTTTGACTACCTTCTAGGGGCCTTTAGCCTGCATGGGGTAAAGTGACATGGAATATGAGGGGTACTACCTGGTGCATTGGCAGTGGCAGTTTTAAAGGGTGGTTCTTTTTGACCAGTTCCCAGCCTGTGGGGAGCTGTCTGACCCTTGCTTACTTCAGTGGCCTGCGCGGGCAGCAGGCTGAACAGCTGTCTGCACCAGCACACCCTCTGTTTCATTAACACTCTGTCTGAGGCCAAGTTCTGACCTCCACTGCCACCCAGAAGACAAATTGCACTTGGAGTCAGAGTCCCATCATGCCCAATGATGCCCAGTCCCCAGACCTCCATCTTCTCTCCTCCTGTAACCTGGCGTTTAGAGTGTGGCTTGATCACCCACTCCTGGACCCATTCTAATTTGTTATTGCTGCCCCTAAAAATTTATTATTGCTGCCTGCTAATCTTTATTTCTCTAGGGCCAGTCTCCAGATGGATCCATGTAGAAGCTGGGTAAGCTCCTCCTCCATTGCTCAGTCTGGCATGTGCCAAGAGAGAGGGTTGCTGACCAAAGCTAAATGTGAGCGAGAGATCAAGAGGGGTGGTTTGCTTGGGCTGCAAGGGTTCATCAGAGGCCCTTCAAGGACCCTGACTCTCTGTTTGACCCTGTCCCAGAGGGCCCAGCCGGGGCTCCAGGGAAAAAGGCCTGGAAGCTAAGAAGTATAAATCCACATGGAAATTTCTTGAGGTCAATAAAATAACGTGCCATCTAGTCCTCCCCTGTGAGGTGACCATGGGTGACTGAGCGTCTGATGCCTTCCTACCCACCTGCCATAGCTGAACTGCCTCTGCACTGGGCCCATCCTTTTCCGGGTGCTCAGCATTGTGCGGGGTGCTGCTGGTGCACACATTGGACAACCCAGGCTGTGAGATGCTCTCGTGTGTGACCTGACCTATCACCCATGTCTTCCATGGTCATTGAGCGGTTTGCCCTTCCTGTCTCTCCAGAGATGGGGTCCTTGGGGTCCAAGGCCTGCTTTTATAGTCTCTGTGGTCTCTCCAGGGCCCACTCAGAGTGGGTGCCAGCCAGCGTTTTTTTGCTCTGGGCTGCTGTGGCAGCAGGTGAGGGAGGCAGGAAAGTCACCCAGACAGAGGGAGAGAGAAGGTCTGGGGCTGAGGACACGTCGTCAGCCTGGAAATTAGGAGCCCTTGGCTTGGAGCCTGTCCTGGAATGGGAAGTACAAGGGCTAAGATGGCCTCAGATGGCGGCCAAACCCAAAACAGGGCTGTTCTGGTAAATGTTTAACAACTGGCTCTCTGGGGGCCCTGGAGGGGGAGGGGCTGATTTGTATCCTGATTGGTGGCATTTGCCCATTCCTGTCTTTCCACTATGGCCAATTTCAAGTACCAGTGTGAAGCCACGGAATACAGAGTTGGGAAGGGAAGGAGGGGTACAAGCCGTTCTTAGAAGCTGCTGCGGCCTGCTCTGGCACACTGCGGCCCAGCAACCTCTTAGTGCCCACCCCTTCTGCTCTCCCCACAGTACGGCACCCTTCCTTGGCCATCTGACGCGGTGAGGGTCTCCTAGTCCTCCTTCTTGCCAGGCACTCTTCACCCCTTGAGGACCTGTCCCACCATCACTCTACGGAGCAGCGGCTCTCTGCCCTGATTATGCATCAGACTCCCGTAGGGAGCAACGAAAACTCCTGATGCCCAGGCCCTTCCCCAGACCAATTAAATCAGCATCTCTGGACATGCAACCTGGGCATCAGTCATTTTTGAAATTCCCTAGGTGGTTGCATTGTGCAGCTAAGTTTGAGGATCACTGTTGTAAAAAAATATCAATTCTGATTTCCACCCCGCCCAGTACAATCAGGCTTTTCTGAAAGGGGGCCTGGCTCACTTGTATGACCGCTGAGCTCTCCAGATGAAGCGCCCCCTTACCACCGACTTACCATCTCCGAGGCACTCTGGACCCTGTCCTTGCCCTTCCCCTCCAGAAGCCCCTCATTCTCCCCCAGGTGACTTCATCTCCTCGAACCCTTCTCCTCTCTCCATTCCCAGCTCTCATCTCTCTCCGGAATGCTCCCTGCCTTAGCACACCCACCCGAAGTGCCCCAGCCCAGCTCATCTGTCTGCCACCTGCCTCAGGGCCTCCATCCTTCCCTGTCTTCTGTTTGTGCCCTGCCCTGGGATGCGGCAGGTACTCTGGCTATACCTGACGTCTGCCTGGCCCGCCTTCTGGGGAAATCTGGAGTCCTGGTCCTTTCCATTCCTAACCAAGCAACCCCAGCAGCTCTGGCTGGCATTTTTAGAGCTCACCCTCTGTACTCCTATTTCTGCCCTGCTAGAGGTGTGATCTTCCTAAATCACGGGCCTCCTCAGCCCCAGGCTGCGGCCCCCTTGGCCTACGACAAATACGCATGCGCGTCTTCCACGTCTGTCCTCCTTATAGGCGCTCTTACTTCATGCCTTCATGTTGATTACATGCCAGCCTCACCGAACTGCTCAATGTTCCCTTCAAAGGCCCGGGCTCCTCCTCCCTTGGCTCCTGCTGGCCGCATGTCACCTCTTCCCTGAAGACTCTTGGTCCCCTCCACAGAGTTGATCGCTGCCTAGAGTGGAGCCTTGCACCAGGTTGTGGGCGGTGCTGTGTAGTCCTTCCCCACCTCGGATGACTGCAATTTCTTTTTCTGTCACTTTCTCTATGTCATCTGTATAGCCTCTCAGTATTTAACAGAGCACCTAGCAGAAGGAGAAACAATTACATATTATAATAGGAACTGATTGATTTAATTAATTCAATCAATTAATGATTCATCGGCAGGTGTTATGGGTTGAGTTGAGTTCTCCATAAATGCATATATTATAGTCCTTGGTACCTGAGACTGTGGCCTTCCTTGGAGATAAGGTCTTTATAGAGGCAGTTAGGTTAAAATGAGGTCATTAGGGTGAGCCTAATACTCCATGAGTAATGTCCTCATAAAAGGGGAAATTTGGACACAGACACAGACATAAGGAGAACAGCATGTTAAGATGAAGGCGATGCTTCTCCAAGCCAAGAAACACCAAAGAGTTCCAGAAAACCACTAGAAGCTAGAGGAGAGGCCTGGGAAAGGAGGAACCCTCAGAAAGAACCAGCCCTGCCAACACCTTGATCTCAGTTCTAGCCTCCAAAACTATGAGACAATAAATTCCTGTTGTTTAGAGCCACTTGATTTGCAGTACCTGTTACGGCGGTTACGGCAAACTAATACAGCAGGCAACTAAGGTATCCCTGAACTTTGATTCAAAACTTATAGGAGCAAAGGCCAGTTGAAGGATCATCTTATTCCACAAATGTTTATTGCATGCCTGCTATTGGCAAGGTGCTGTTACAGGCCCTGTAGATACAGCAGTAAACAAAACGAACCAAGCCCCTTCTCTCCTCTAGCTTCTTTTCCCAGTGGGCGGGGGAAGACAGGCATGAAATAAACAAAGAAGTCAATATCTAACGAGGGCAGCCGCAGAGGCTCTTGGGGCACAGGCTCCTCTTTTCATTCTCTTTCCTTTATTTGAACCAGGAAGACTCCTTGATAAATGTTCTCACTCTGAGTTTTGTCTGTGTGGGGCCTTTTAGAACAGATGAGATTTCTAATGTTCAAAGCACCTTTTGTTTTCTTCTTCTCATTCTTCTTGTTAAAAATGAGCTAATAAAACAAATGAAACAAATCCTTGATTTTTATTCTTCATGAAAGAAGCCATTCAAAATGCTCCCGTGGAGCCGTGCACTCTGCAGGATGTGTGGCGAGAGTGCATCTCCCAGGGTACCAGGATGTGCGGAAGAGGATGCTTGCTGTTTCATGCAGAAATTGTCTCAGGGGCCCCGAGGAGCCAAGATTACACTGAGCAGGCGTGTCGCTGGCTGGCTGGGGCTTGAAGCAGGAATCTTCAGCCAAAGCCAGGGAGCCCTTCCCTGAGATAAGGTTGAACCATGCCCAACCACCTAAGGAGCAGGGCAGTGAGGGTGTGCTTCAAATCCAAACCTATGGATAATTTTTTTTTCTGGGTGAAAAATCACAAAGACTCTAATTTGAGAATCTACAGAATCGTAACACCTCATTTAGCCAGTGTCATTAGGGAGTGAGGAGTTCCACATAAATGAGTTTTCCAGATAATTGAACTTGATTCCCTTAAGAGCCAAAGCTTAAAAGAAATGAACCACTTTGACAGAAAGCTTTCTGAGATGTGTGCCTCTGCTTTCACATCCTGGGTCCCCACATCGAGATTTAGGCCCCTTTCCCTGACTCCGGTGCTTAGTGTCCTCAGTGTCTGTCTCTGGGTTGGGGTGGGTTGCAATTGCTCCCAGGGCAGGAGTCCTCAACCCTGGGTTCATGTTAAAATCAGCTAAAAACTGATGCCTAGATCTAACCCCAGACCATTTTTTCAGAATCTCTGGGAGGCAGAGCCAGGCATGAATGTTTATTCAAACTCCCAGGTGATTCCAACGCATAGATAAGTTTGAGAACTATTCTTCTAGGACATGTTGAGTTTCTTCCAATAATAAAAAATAACGTCGAGCACAGCAATCCTGATACAGGTATGACCCCGCTTTTCAAAAAAATTCAAGTTACGCTGCTTGTTTTCACAGAAGACCTTCATCAGCACCTGCTTTCACCAACTGAAAGAAATCCAGAGAGGATTTGCGCTTTTATGATAAAAAGTGAAAAGCGAAAATAGCATTCAGTGTTTGTTCTGCAAAGAGCAGCTTTAGAGACAGCCCGCACCCCAGTCTGCGAGAGGGGCCCCGCCAGGCTCCTGCCCTGGGAACCACACTCAGCACCTCAGCGTCAAGACGCCTTGGCTTTGAACTGAGTCTGTGAGCATCTGTGCTTTATCTCGATTTATCTTGGGCATCTGTGTGCAAGCTGCATCCCAAGGTATCAGAAAAGCCTAAGAGTGGTTATTTTTTTGGGTCTAGAAACACTCAAAAAATTTTCCATATAAGTTCATGGTAATCGTCTCTTTGCCTTTCATGGTTTTGGGCATACAAAAGGTTTCCTAGGAACGCTTTACTTTCAAATAGTGGGAAAAACTTGTTCAAGGGACTGTTCCTGAGTCAGAACACTCAGCCCATGACCCACATTCCTTGTGCCCTTCCATTCCTGTTAGTGGGTCACAGGCCTGCTTTTCAGATGGGGAAACAGCCTCAGAATGGAAGGAACTTTTTACCCTCACTCAGCTAAACGCAGAGTCAAGATGCAGCCCTTTCTCCCTGTCTTTGGGGTGCTTTCATCCACGTTGCTTCAGTTGTTCCATCCCCTTCCTCACGGCGGGTTTCCAGAACCACCTTCTTCCTGTTGCTTATGCACCTGCCTCCCACTGTGCTGCAGTGTTACGAACAGAGCTTCTCACCTGCCTGGGGCTGGAGTCTGGGTGGCTCAGCTCTTTTGGACTGTAGGCAAACTAAGAGTAAATGGGATCTAAGTGGAAGCCTGAAAATAGATCCCTTCCTGAGGAGAGTGCATGTGTGCCCTGGGACGTAAGCTGTGGAAGTCTATTTTCAGTGTGGAGGAAGGACCCATGAGATGGCTGTGTAAGTCAATCTGCTCACTTCCCTGCCTTTTGTTAGCTTCTTAGGGGATCCCAGGCAGTGGGCACACCCAAGGCACTCAGTGGTTATTTGCTGCCATCTGTGCCACAGCCGGCTCCTGACTGGGCACCCTACTGTGGAAGGCGGGATGGAGGCCTTTTGTCAGCCAGCTCCTGCCTCTGTTCTGCTCTCATCTCTCCAGTCTCCTTTCTCTTGTACCAAACCAGGCCCCCTGGCAGCCTCGGAACTTGTCGCGAACATCTCACCTTGATGCTCTTGTTCTGGCTCCCTCTGTGGTCCTTTCTCCATGAGCCCCGACCCTGCTTCTTTCAGCAAACACTTCCTGGAAGCTCTCCTTGTAAAGGAGGTCACTAGCCCTGTCCTTGGAGCTCTCACCAGGGACCCGGCCCTCAGGTAAGGAGCCCAACCTGTTCTAGCATCAGGTTCTTTATCTGTGACATGGGGATGGCACCCTCTCTCATGAAGTTGGAAGTAAACAAGGCACGTAAAATACCTGCCAAAAGACCACTCAAGATATGATGTCTTATCCACCAAGAGGACCAGACAGAGATGCAGGGTCTCCATCAGGTCAACCCTTGCCCCCTCCGGCTCCCTCTGGCTCTACCCAGGCCACTGGGCTCCACGGTACCTTCTTCCAGCCACACAGCTCAAAAAATCATTCATTCCTTCTAAGCTGGCTCTTGGCAGGATGTAAAGCCTACATGTTCACATGGGTGCAAGGTGGGTGTGGGTGTGCAGAGGAGCAGGGGTCTTATGGAAGTGAGGGGCCTGCATTTCTGTGGAGGGCACTACGGGAGACTCATTTTTCTCTCCAACCGTTCATCTGAGCCTCAGTCCAAGTCTGTCTTTGCACTTCGCTCGCCCCACATGCTGCCTTAGAGCACCTCCATCTTCATCTCTGTGGGCCTTTGTCTGCTTTTCCCAGGCAGGCTGCGGACTCCCTGAGGGTGAGGGTTCCCTCTTCTACCTCCGGCAGCTCCAGCAGGCTCACCCCAGAGAGCAGGGGGCTGCTGTGTTCCCCGCTCAGGCCTGGTTTGTAACCACACAGAGCCTCCAGCTTCTCTGAACACAGGCCTTCAGAGACCTGAGGGTGTGTGGGCTTCCGAATGCAAACAAACAGTGAAATATTTCAAAACCTGGTGTTTCATCAGAAACGGCCCTTCAGAGGGGCCCAAAATACACAGCTCAGTGTTTGCACTTAAAAGAGTAGGAAGCCCGGCCTGAGACTCAGCAGCCAGGTCTTCTCTGTGTCAACAAGGGGAAGGAAAACAGCTTGTCTGTGTCTGGGGTGACCTGACAAGGGGTTTTCCGAATGGAGGAGCTGGAGAAGAAGAGAGGGCGGTGGGGGGGGGGGTGCGCTGCCAGCTCTCCTGGGTGCTTCCTGCAAATGGTGTGGAGACCCTGGGGCTTTCTTGTGAACTCAGGGAAGAACCTCGAAGGGAATTCCCTGGCAGTCATCAGCAGCAGCGGCAGCACGGGTCCCGATCACTGTGTGTGCTATGCTAAGCTCTTTTCCTGGTTTATCCCCTGTAATCCTGAGGTCGGTCATTGTCCCATTTGGTAGATTAGAAAACCGAGGCTCGGAGAGGCTTGGCTCACATGTTGGTGAATGGTGGAGCTGATTTCCATGTGGAGAGGCCTAATGCCCGGGTCTGTGCTTGTATTGGTGTGTGAACTTTGCCCTCCTACCTCCAAAGTCACTGAGCCCACCACGGCCCAGGCACTGAAGGTACCGAGAAGGACAAAACTCAGCCTCAACAGAGCTGCCAGTTATAGGGTGCAAAGGCCTGCAGACCTGTGGTGGCCATGGGAGAGCGTGTAGGTGCTCCCAGAGGCTCACGTAAAGTGTCCTGGGAGCGGGGACAGGAGGCACTCACCTTGGCGGAGCCATGTCTGGAAGAGGGGCCTACCGAGCTAAGTCCTGAGCAAAGGGTCAGCAGGAGGGAGAGGGTATTGAAGACCTTGTAGCCGGCCGGATCTGCAGGTAGTGACAGTGGGGTGGGAGTCTGGGTGGCGATGGAGCAAACCACTCACACCGAGGTCCGGGGAGGTTGGAGCAGGGTGGGGCCCGGCCTCAGCAGAGCTCGGAGGACTTGGAGGAGCCCAGAAGAGGCACGGAGTTGCTGGGGGCCTGGGGGTCAGGGAAACCAGGAGGAGTGACAGGGCACCCGCAGTCCCGTCACGAGCTCTCTCGCACATCAGCTGCCGAGAGGATCCGGGGACGGTTTTGCAAGGCCCCATGCAGGCAGTGTGGCTAGTGATGACATAGTGGTGGGGTCCCACATGTGCCCTGAACTGGCCAGTGTCACCTTCATAACAGACCGGCCTCAACACAGGCCTGAGACTGGCGTTCCTGCCTCTGCGTTCCCCACGAGGAGAATGGCGGGGTGGGACTGCTCCGGAGTATGTATGACGAGACCGGGCACTTTGTGGTGTGATTGTGGGGAAGCCCTTTCACGTCCCTCTGTGTGCCTCAGTTTTTTCAGCCCCAAATGAAGCAGACACATGACCCCTGAATTCTGGCTTAACCAGAAGCTCTGGTGTGGAGATGAAGCGGGGGAGCGGTTCGAATCACAGTCTGTGCCCTGTGTGCTCCCAGGGCGGGGGGGGGCAAACTGAACCAAGAGACCAGCACGTGGAGGTGGCTTAGCTCCTTCACACGCAAGATGCACGGCCACAGGCAAGTCACCTCACTGCTGTGGGACGGAGGTGATGACCCCTCTCCCGGCTTTCTCATGGGGTTACCGAGAACTTCAAATGAACAAGTGTGGAAGTGTTGTTCAAGCTCCGAGGTATGGTATAAAGTTGAATCACCTGGTTCAAGGAGCTCCAGGACCATTTAACCTAATAATCCTCTCATATTCCAGAAGATGAAACAGAAGTTCAGAGTGGCTGTGACTTGTCCAATGTTCTCTGGGCAGAACTGAGACCAGCTCTTAGATGTAGTCTCTTCCCTTTAACCACTGCTATTGCTGCTGTGATTCATTTTGTCATAGAGAAAAATTTAACCACCACCCTGCTGACGCTTGGCACGGAGTATCTCTCTGCCTTCAAAAGAAAAGAAGAAAAAAATTCCAAACCCCAGCCACCACAGAGCAGTTGCTTCTCAGGAAAAGCCACTGCCCGCTGCCATGAGGAATGTGACACCACAGACACTGGCCTCCCTGCCAGCCACCAAACAAACGTGGCCTGTCCTGATGGTTCTGCGGCCCATGTCTTGCTGTCACCAGCTCCTCCAAATCACCGGGGGAGGTTGTTTTGCTATTTGATTAGCCTCAGAGGGTAAGCTGTGAGTGCTCGAGTGAGCCAGCCCCAGACCATCACAGTGCTGAGTACTTTCTCCTGTTAGAGATATCGCTGCATCAGTGAAAGTAATGGCAGGCAGGGCGCCAAGAAGGGAGATAAGTGGGCTGTTGGGAGAAATTAATATGAAGAAAGGAAGTGGTGAATAAAGTCAAATGAAAACAGGGTCCTATGATATCCACGACTCATAAATTTCACTGATATCAGGGATGTGAGTTTCCTGTTTTCCCCTGAGTTAGTAAACTGCTTGTCCTCAGGGTGACCCTTCTGGAAGATTCAGGGATGGGGGCGAGCGGAGAGGAGGTGGGGAGCAGCCCTTGGATAGCTTGTGTAACTTGAAGGCCGTGCTCGCATAAAGTCCCTCCTCTCCCACAGAGGAGAGTCAGTCTTTGAAGACTACCCTCAAAGAAGACAGGTGCCTGCCTAGCGCAGAATTCGGGAAAGCAGTCAGGAAGAGCAATGCAGGGAGGTGATGAGGGGAAGGGCTGGGAAGGAATGACTCAAGATCCAACTCTCATTTCCTAGCGAGGTTGCTTAGGCTAACCTACTGCAAGCTATTCATTGCCAGGAATCCCTTTTGTTATTTTTAACCACCATGAATCCCCACTGTGAAAGATTGTGTCTGCCAAATTGATTCATTTCCCCATCTTATTTTTTAAATTAAATCAGAAACCTCTCTAAACTCCTGCCCAGAAGATCTAACTAGGTCACAGAGTTCTTGATTGCTGGTGGCATGAGGTGGTTTCAGCCAAGGCTCAGTCCTGGGAGTTCAGCAAACATCGCTGTGAGGTAGAGTTTAGGCCAATGTGGGACTCCCACCCGGGGTTTTGCAATGTTGGAGATCGCTTTGCTTTCTGCAAGGCTCAATTCAGGTTGGCGACTGTGGGGCCTGCACCATCATCTCCACTCCTACTGCCCAGTATTGCTTGCCCCTGGAGCAGTGTTGGGGAGGACCTGGCCCCAGGAGGGAGGGAGGACCGTGAAGTAGATGGGGAAACGTGAGGGCTGGCCTCAGGGGCTGGGGAGGGCGATGGTCCCAGAACTTAAGAGTGGGAAGAGTGGGCCAGGTGTCATGCTGTGGACTTCCTGGAACTGTGGATTTGCTAACATTGCCCTGTGGCCACTCTAAGGATGTGTCTATGGTATCATGTGACCTCCCCTGTGTTAGTCAAGCTTTTGTGTGCAGAAAAGGCTGGTCCCCTGCGGCCAAGAAGATCCCTGTTTCGTGTGCAGGAACATGCATCAGAGTCCTCAGACATGCACCCTCAATAAGGCCAATGGAGAAATGCCAGGATCAGGTTGGGAGATCCAGGAGATTGTAGAAAATGGGGGCCTTTCATAAATCCCAGAAGCAGGAGCTACAGTTGCCCAGTTGTGGCCTCAAACCATAACTTAGCAGGATGCTTCCTCCGCACCTCTCACCCACTCTCCCTCACCTCAGAGCTGGGCTTCCAGAAATGGCTGAGTTGGTGATCTTAGCTCCAGTTTGCAGCTGAGGAAATTGAAGTTCTCAGAGGTGAAGTAATTCATCCAGCATTACGCTCTGGGCTCTGAATCCAGGCTTGACCTACTCCGAGGCAGGCCTGGAATCACGACACCACGTACTGCATGGGGGGTAAATTTTTAGCATGCTTCAGGCTATCTTCTTAAGAGGTTGTGAGCACTTAGAGGACACAAGCAACATGTTGTTTATTATTTGGTTCACCTCATTTTGACACACATTTGAGGGCTCCCTTCGCATAGGCGCTGTGCTAGATGGGACCTAAGCTCAGGAATTTTAAGAATGGCAGCAGGGGAGATTAAAACAAGCACCGGGCCTTTCTGCGTGCTGCCCATGAAGCAGTCCGGCTGCTGGAAGAGCAAAGAGGAGAATGAGGTGCCACTGCAGTGCCCTCGGGGACAGGGCCAGCCTGATGTGCACTTGGCTCAGGGCCTGTATTACACATGTTTGCTTAGGAGGCATCTTGGTGCACATTACCTCTCAGTGACATTATGTGACAGACATCACTTACGTGCATACTGTGTGCCCAAAGACTTTCTCAGCATTTATAAATATTAAGTATTTTGCTTTTGTGATATGTAGCTGCTTTGTTCTCCCCATTTTACAGATAAGGAAACTGAAGTTCGACGATGTTAAATGACTTTTCGAAGCCCAGCTAGAAAACAGGGCTTATCCCAGATGGGTCTTCTGAATCTAGACGTTTCTCCCCAGAACACCGGGTGCCCTCCATGACAGTAACCTGGGTGACTGGTGGACCTGTGCCCAGGCCTTGGGGGTCCCTCACTTGCTGGGATGGGATGCCAGGTCCATGAGGGGCCAGGAGCAGCTGGTACCTGGGAGGGGCTGAACAGTGAGCCCCAGGGCCTGCTGGCTTCTGGGAATCATTGCCTGAGGATTGGCATGGGTGGGACTGGAGCTGCGGCTGGTTGAAAGAGATGCACTGCAACTTTCCCTCATTTTAAAAAAGAAGGCATTGGAAAATAATATTAGATGAAATAATGGAGAGACAAGTTCCCATAGTCCCAGTATCACAGTACTGGAGATATGTGGAGGAATGTGAGAAAAGTGGACCTTCTTACGTTTTCTGGGGAAAGGCGAAGTGGTGTGGCCTCTGTGGAAAGCAATCTGGTGACATCCATTACAATGAAAAGGCATACATCCTCTGACCCAGCAGTCTCATTCTTGGGAATCTAGCCCATGGACATAAAACTCCTTTAGGTAAAAATGTAAGTGCAAAGATGTTTATTGCAGCATTATTTCAATGGCACATGCACATACCTGTACGATACAGGAAACACAGTGAGCACCCATCAGCCAGGAGAATGGCTGAATAAGCAGTGCTACATATACCGTGGACTATTATATAGCCAATACCAAGAACGAATGAGCGCTGTACTGACCAGCCTTGGGGTGGGGTGGAGTGGGGAGAGAAAAACAAGATACAGAACAGTGTGTATGCCATGACCCACCTTTTGTAAACAGGGACAGCAATGACTTGCCTTGGCATTTGTTTATATGAGTGTGTAGATAAAGGTCTGTGTCTGATTATGCAAGTAGGCAAATGAACATGGAAGGGACATGTACTGAGTTGTTAGCAAGGGTCACCTGAGAAAGGGTAGAAGCTAGGAGGGAAGTGGTCACTGAGCTGGCAGTACATGATAGAAAAGGGGAGAGAGGGAATTCTTAGAAGGAAATCGAGAAAAACAAAACCTGCTTATTTCCCGCCAGCCTTTTTTCACTATATAATCTTCCAGCTAACTTCCTGGTTGCATAATCCCTGTTGTACAGGCCACACCAGCCTGGTAGTAAAACAGGATCATGATCACACAGTAACTCTCTAACTCCAGGCCCCAGCAGCAAAGTTCCCAGGGGCCCAGGCTGGGAGCCTGCCCACCCCACAGCCACGCCCCGCGTCGTTTTCTTCATCAGCTTCCAAAGCCTCCTTTGCTTGCCAAACCAAACAAGGCTCCCTGGCCCTACTGCTGTTGGAAATGAGGGTGCTGCCTCCAGTTGTCCCCAAAGATAACGGGAGACAGCTGGAGCTGGAGGGGGTCCACTCACAGCTGCCCAGTCTCTGCTTAGTCCCTCCTCCCAGGGCTGCCAAGGGTCCTTGGGACGCACGCAAAGAAGGCAAAGTGGACCACACATGGGAGAGAGCATGATGGAAGGACGTGGGGAAGGCCACAGGACGGAAGGAGGGATGAAACAGCCGGGGACTAACAGAGGAAGCAGTGTGGCCACAGAACACCGCAGGAGTGGGAACTGCTTGTCTGCCCAGCTGGCCGTGGCTGGGCAGCCAAACGAACTCCAACCCTGTCTTCTTTCTTTGACTCTGCTCGGGACCCAGAGTCCCAGGAGAGAGTCTCATTGGTTAAGTGTCCATCCCCAGGCTGAACCAGGGCAGTGGGAGGCATTTTCCAGCAAAAGAAGCCTCTGAGGCCCCCTCCCGCTTATCGTCTATTGTAAACCGAGACTGTAGGCTGGGAGGGGAGGTGCACCCCTCTAGAAGAAATTGGGGGCTGTTCGGGGTGGGGAATAGAAGCTAGAGTCTCAGAAAAATGAAATGTCTTCCACTCCTAGTCTCTCCCCAGTAGAGTCAAGGGGGATGGGCTGTGCCGGCTTTTACTTGAGGTTCTGTGGTTGTAAGTGACAGGGAACCAACCCAAGCTTCATCTGGGAAGGGGGCTTTCTTCTGAGGCAACCAAAGAGCGTGGAGAATTGGAGGCCTTGAGGAGGCCACTAGAGGACCCAGCCTCCCTCCTGGGCTGTCTTTCTACTTAAGACTACATGGTCTCTTGGGTTGCTTCCCCCCACTGCTCTGGGCTTTTCTTCCTCTTACTCATTCTTCAGAATCATTGTCCACCTTTCGCGCCACGGAGGTGGAATCTTCCAGCCCACAGCTCCTCCATTTACATTTCTGCTATTCAAGAAAGCAGTCCAGCTGTCTGGCTGTCTGTCTCAATTACTAATTTCCCAGAGAGACCTGGATTGGCTCTGCTTAGTCAGGCAGTCACCCTTGCTCCAATCAGCTGCGTCCAGTGCATAGTCTACGTGGCCGCCGGGAGCCTCATCCCAGGCAATGGGAGCTAGAGAGGAAATGGAGAGAAAACCTTAATAGAAATGCTGAGTCCATCAAACCAAGAGCAACCACAAATCCACAGAAACTCACAGGCAAAAAAGCCAGCCATCCTCTATGGAGCTGGGGGTCTGGAACAAAGGCAGAAAGTGGGAGAATCCGGTTGGGAGTAAACAGGGAGCCAGACACTTGGGAACTACCTGGAATCACTCACGCCACTTGCTTTTAGGAGCTGCCATGGGGCATGACAGGGGGTTGGGTCAGCTTCAAGAACCATGCACGGAGCTGACAGTTGTGACCAAACCAGGGATACAATTTTGAAAAAATACTTTTTAGTTTTTGATCAAGTAATATATGCATATAGATCTATGAAAAATGAATGACACTAAAAGGCTTTGTGTGCAAAGCAGCTGTCTCCTGCCCCACTGTTCCTCACCCCTCCCCCACTCCCAGGAGGCAGCAATCTCAGTTCGCTTAGGTGCTGCTTCCATTATTTATCTCCGTATACTTCCAAATAATTTGCTATGCTTCTTTTTTTTTTTTTTCTTTATCTATTGACTTCTTGTTCTGGCAATTGAGGATTTAGCTACTTTACAAGCTTCCATCCTTCAGTTCTCCTTGCATAATCCTGCTCTGTTATAGCACAGTTTTGGTTGTGTTTATATTATGATGGCTATGAAAATACCATTTCCCTGTGACTCAGGTCATGGGAAATGTCACTATGATGACATTCTCCTTTCATTCATAACTGTGTTTTTGTTGGTATTAACCTGTCTGTTTTTCATTTGCTCGGTTCTCTATGCTTTCTCTGAGAGCTGCCGAATGTCTATCACTATTGTTTAATAAAAGTTTGAGACAATATACAGGATGATATGCAAATTTTATCTCAATGCCCCACCCCCCAACTTGGACTGGCTGCTGTTTGGGCCCCTTGAGGCCTCTGGGCCCGCTGCACAGTAGGCACTTGAAATTGTGCCACTGTCCTGGGTGGGTTTCCCTTGTTTCCTGTATCTGATATATTCCAATTTTTTGGTTTATTCTCTTGTTTGGCTGAAGTGCCTGCTATAGTAACTTCCTAAGAATAGCTGCAAGGGAAGTTAATTTTTTGCATGAATGAAATGTATTTATTCCATCATCACACATGATTTATAGTCACTCTGGGTATAGGATTCTCTGTTGGAAATAAAGTTTCTCCCTGCATTTTGTAGACATGCTTCCATTGTCTTCTACTTTTTCAAGTTCTGGTTGAGGTCTGTCACCATCTGGATGCTGTGGAGGGCGGGAAGGGGCCCTGCAAGGGCAGCTGCTCCAGATGTAGACTTTCAACCCATTGCACCACCTTCAGCTCGCCATGGACTTTCTCAGACTCAGAATGTTCAAGTGCTGAGCCTCTCAGAAATTCTCCAAGACAAATCAATTCGCCCCTCATTGGCCTCCTTTGGCAAGAGCTTGAGTGGTAGCTTTCTCCTCTCTGCCGAGTCATTACCGCTTGTATCTGGGCCTTCCACAGTCCAGGTGTTGGTTGAGATCTCCTATCTCCTGATGTCACACACCGCTCTGACTTAGAATTTTGCACATCTCCCCTTAAATTATCAACCTAATCAGACATTGAAGGTGAGAGAACATCAAGGTGTATTTAACCCACCATGTTTAACTGGATTAGAATCTTGATCTTGTTTAAATCTTGTCTTTTTCCTACTTAAATATACATATCTTTCCATGTTACTGTACATTTTATGGACTTGTTTGTAACTGCTGTATATTTTATATTCCATCAACAAGATGTGGGACGGTTTGCTTCGCCTATCCCTCATTGCTGGGTGTTTAATTTGCTTTCATTTTTCATGTAGTAAACGCTGCTCTGCATGTGGCTCTTTCTGCTCTTTGTATTGTTCCCTTACGATATACTCCAAAGGAATATTTTAAATAATTTCACATCCTGATCAATTTAGCCAAAATTTTCAGAATGTTTGTGCCAGGTTCACCTGTGGGCAAGAGAGAAGGGCAGGCTGTTGGAACCGCGTGGCCGGTCTCCTGTGACTGAGCATATCTTGTTGCAATGTCAGGTCTCCTGCAGGCTTCCCCAGCACCACGTTCCAGAGAATCTGTGGAAGCTGACAGAAGCTTTCATTCTTGCTAAGAAATTTCCACATGCTTGTTTCGACCAGTTTAGAAGCACAGTGCTTGTGAAGGAAGAAAGGAACGCAGATCACTTCATTTTCTTCCTTAGTGTTACCACTGTGCTGGGGGGAAAAAGTACAAGGGAAAAATAATTTTTTAAAGTCTATTTGAAAAAAATGGTATGAGTTGAAACCGACCTGGGTGATTAGTACTGTAACTGGGAGAACCTTACTACTCCACTTAATCCTTTTTGGAATAAAGGTGTGTTTAGTACACAGTGGGGCCACCTTCTGAAATCTGCTTATAAGGACTTGTATACCTTCTGGGATAGAGGAATTGATGAGCTCGTTAATTTAGGCCTCATTTTACAAGTGAGAAGGCAGAGCCCAGAGAAAGCAAGGGGCTGGTCCTTGACCACAGAGCCAGTCAGTGGCAGGGTCTGAAAGACAGTTTGGGGCTCCCCAGGCTAAGATGCTTCCCTCTGAATGAGACACGCCTGAATCCCGGCTGGCATTTGTCAGCAACCTGTCTGTGACAAATGGGATCTCAGTGAGGGCACGAGGTGGGCATGGGCTTTCTCCTAGCACAGTTCTCTGGAGGAACCATCGCAGCAGCAGTTGAATCAATATCACACTTTGCAGGGAGTGCGTTGGCGGGTGGATGTACGGCGAGTTGCGGCTCTTGGCTGGTGGCCGTGCAGGGCCTTCCAGTGGGGAGGGCAGCCATCTGTGAGCCTGGCTAGGCATCGGGGTGTGAAGTGTAGGTCTTGGGGTCCTCCAGCCTTGCTGTGCAGAGTCCTAAGTACCCTGCCGCACCCCCCACCCCCACCCCCAGCCCACAAACGCACAAAGCCTTCCTTTGGCCCTTACACGGGGTCTTTCCAGACCTCTAACTGGCTCTCATGCCACCAGGTTTGACCTGCGATCATCCTGTGAAAGCAGGACTGCTGGTGGCTGTCCTTTTTTCACAGCCCCTAGGAACCTCTTTTGGACCCTCTGTATCTCCCCATCAAGCCTGGCTAAGCTGACAGGCTCCTACGTCAACTGCCAGGAGCCCAAGTAGGCTTCACCACCGACCCATAATGCCTGATCTGACATCAGCATCCCCGGGCCCTGGCTGTCTAGTTAGTAGAAAGGAAGATGGTAGGTTGAACATATGAAATTGCTGATATTGAACCATTTTTGACCTACAAAAACAACGAATTTTATAAGCACTACTGATAGTCCCTATCTGAAAGCATTTTGAAGATTAAAACGAGGTCATTCACATTCAATGTCTAGCACTTACATAAAGCGTAGGAAGCACCCATGTTGGTGCTGACTCCCTAGCCTCGGGGCCTAGGCAAGGAAGATCAAGTGAACGCATAGGTATTGAGCATCTAGTATTTGCTACGTACTTTATATGTCATATGATTTCCTCCCCTTAACAACCCACCTGCAAAGGTTCAGGGCTCAGATTTGCAGGAAATGATCACAACCCTGGGATCAACCAGGGAGGGTTGGCATGATTATCTCCATATTACAGATGAGGAAACTGAGGCAGAGAGAAGTTAAAGAAATTACCCCAAGTCTCACAGCTAGTTGGGTCGGCTGGAGCCCGGATGTTGCTGACCCTGGAGATCACACACTTTTCTGCAGCACTGCCCCCCTTCCTGAATCTCACTGAAGAAGTCTGGAGTGTTGAAGGAGACCTAATGCTCTTTCCCCACATTTTAAATTAGGAAAATAAAAATGTTATTTTGAGTTATCTCCAGTGAATGAATAAGCCTCATGCATATAATGCTTCGTTTGAGTTCATAGAATAACATGAATCATCATGTCACTGCATAAAAGAGGAAGTCGTGTCTCCATTTTACCAGATAAGACAACTGGGAGAGGTTATAGGACTTGCCTAAGGTCACACACACATCAGGAAGCAGACGGCTGAGATCCATCTCCAAGTCTGCTGGACTTTAGAACTTTTGCTCTCTCTGTGCTGGGCAAGACATTCTGACATTCTGCAGTAAGGGCCACAGCCTGGCCGGTTCCTGGAATCTTCTCATCCAGGGGCTGAGGTGGTGCTTGGCCCCGTTCTGTCTGTGCTGTACCCACCTGCAATGGTTTAGAGCTCAGATTTGCAGGGAACACTCACATCCCTGGGATCCTTGTGAATCCAGCCTGCCTCCCCCCAAAACACGCACACCAGAGCATGGGGGGCAGGGGGTGAGGAGGCAGAGGCTCCCGGCTCAAAATAGCTCTGTGTTATTAGCTGCCTTTAATTGAAGGTGTTTCGAGGGCAGCCTCCACCGGGCCCAAACCAAATGGAAAATGACACACTGTCAAATTAATGTCCCCAGACCATGATAAATGGCCAGGGTGGTGAGTAATGCTTCCATTTCTTGTTTTAAAGGAGAAGGATGCAGCCAGGCTCTGTTGGTCTGTCCCTGTTGTGTGGGAAAAGGTCAGGGGCATCCTCAGGATAAATAGCATTCCTCCCTGGCCCGCCCACCGGGATGGGCTGCTCTGGCTTCTGCCGAGCTGTGCTTTCTCCCCTTCCTGACCCTGGATGCTGGCGAGATTGCTGAACAGCTTGCGAGCCTTCAGGCCGATGTCCAGGGAGGAAGGAGCAGGAGATAAGACTAATCCTTTACCATCCGCCCGTACTTTATACCTTCCAGAGCACAGTCATCTCGGTTATCTCAGTTGATTAGTTGGCATTCAAGGCCTGCTCCTGACCTCCAGCCGCAACCCCCACAGCCCCACCATGCCCTTGGTTTCAGCCACGCTGGTTGCTCGTCCCTGCCCTGCACATCCAACCTCTTGGAGGATGCAGGACATAATGGCTGAGTGCCTGCTCTGTGCCAGACCCTGGGCTCAGCACCAGAGAGGCAGGAAGTGGCAAGAGCCGGTCCCTTCCCTGGAGGACACAGACAGCTCCTGACGGCTCAGGCTGGCCTGGCACGCCAGCCGGGACGCAGTGGTCTCCTGTTGAATGTAAACAATTTCCCGGAGCATAAACATCAGACAAGGCCACAAGCGTGACGAAAACAAGATCACTCTGTAATCGTGTCTGAACAGAGACAAAAGCAAGAACATTGTCTAAACCGTAAGTTCACCAAACATCCCCAGATCCTGGCTAATATCAGGCACCACTGCTTCTCTAGCAGCTCAGCTTTAGCTTTGCGCTCTTTTTCCCTCCTAGATAATAAAATTCATTAAGATACTCAGTCATAGAACTACTCCTCTCACCCTCCCCCCCTCCCCCCGCCACTTCCTGGCTGGCTTTTCAGTCCTGCACAAAGCTCTGCTTCCTCGAATCCTCCCTCAGACTACCTCTCACCAGCCCAAATCCTAGAACTCATGTGTAGACCCTCTCAGTGAGGGGCCCTCTGTCCCCCATGGTGTGCCTTCTCCCTTGTTGTAACAGGAAAGACACCCACCTTTGTTCAAATATAAGTGTGCTCCTTATGGCCTCTGGCTGGATGGCACTGGCACCACTAACCTTGGGCACAGGGCAGGACAGGGTTATGGAAGAGCTAAATTGCCCCACAAATGGTCTGTTACCAGAACAAGGGTGCTGGGACCATGGACTCTTGAGCTGTTTGGCATGAGCTGTTTGTTGGAAGGGGAGAAAAGTGAGCAAATGAGACCCAGGGACAGAGGGGACAGGACCCTCCATGTGACAGGACGCTGAGCAGAGGCCCAGAGGTGAGAACTGACATGCAGCCATGTAGCATTTCCTTCCTCCCCTCCGTGCAGGGCAAATTCTGTTTATCCTTCCAGCCTCGGTGTAATGGTCACCTCCTCCAAGCAGCTCTCTTGGGCTGCCTTCGAGTCCTTTCACCATTCTGGGCTTTCATTTCCCTGTTGGTAAGATGAGAGGACTGGACTAAATCAGTGCATTTTGAAAGGAGTACAACCCTTTGTTCAAAGGAGATATAATGGAGATCTTGTGGTTGAATTGGGGGCCAGGGGCCCGCTCCTCAGCTTTTTGGCACCCCCAGAGTTCTCCTGGAAACTCCCAGAGTGCTTCAGTGCCAGCTGGAGAAGCATGAGGCAGGGGGGAATTTATGGCTCCCCCCTACCCTTTAATTCAGTCTCCCCCACTCTCCTGGGTGCTCCTACAGGACTGGAGCCATGTCCTAGGTGGCTCCCTGTCTCCATGCCCTGCATATGAAGGATGTGGAGCAGATGCTGTTGGAGTCCACGCAGTCCTCACATCAGCGCTGCCAGGTTCTTGCTCCCCTTTCCCACAGTCATTCCGTGGCTGCTAATGACCCTGTGGAGACTCAGGTTAGGCAGAGTAGCGCCCGGGGTCATGCAGGCCGTGAATGGCCAGCCAGAGTCCCTGATCTCTCCCCTTGCTCTCCCCCAGCTCCCACTTGCCCCACGACGCAGGGACCCAAGGCTCAAGCCGTAGCCTGTGTGTCTGTGTGCCTCTGTTGGGCTCAGGCTCTTTTCCTTCTTTGTGACAGCCCGAGACAGTATTGAGGGCACACGCTGGCTTGCCCAGCTCTGTCATCACCAACTCCCCTGCCGCCTCCAATGGACCATCGGTCCCTGATGAGACATTGCAGAAAATTGGTTGTCAGGCCAATAAATATATCCGATTGGATTTTTGACATCGGGGCGAACTCATTCGTAAGGCATTTGATTAAAGTGCTAAAAGGCAGCGCAGGGATAGCTGGGCAGGGCTGCCCCCAGCCTGGCCTGAAGGGTGAGATGCTCCCTCCTTCCCCACGGGCTCCTGCACCTCCTCTCCCATTTTCATCCGTCACTGCACGTCACCACACTGAGAGTGCTGCACGCAGTCAGGGCTCCCGGTGGTGGGAGGGGCAGCCTGGCCAGGCTGCAGAGGAATGGCCTTCCCTTGGCTGCCTGCTGGGGAGGCTCAAGTTTCCAGGAGCTGGCTTACATCCTCTGCCCTGGTCCTGCCTGGGCCACCCTTTCTCCTGGGCTGCCACGGGCATCCATCACCAAGCCCTAGGGGGTTAGGGCGTGGAAAGAGGTCCTGGTGGATAGACTGTTCACATCTCTGCTCAGCTCCTCCTGGGCTTTGTGAGCCTGGAAAATGGGTCCACCATCTTTTCCCCATCTGTAAAATGGGAATAAAAACCACAGACCCTGCTCCGTGCACCCATGTCTATAGCTTGAGCTGGAAAGGGCATGGTCACTTAATGAGGGAGCGCAATGCATCTTCCTGGGCTGCTGTTAGGGATGATGTGATCGCGGTGGGATGCTGCACCCCACGCACGGGAAGCATGCTGCTCCACGATTTTACCTTGCAACCACAAAGTACAATTTTGGCTCTAAGACATTATAATTATTGCAAATACTGCAGAGAAAATAACTTCACGGTGCACCCATTTTTTTCATTCTGTAATCTCTCCTTTTACTATTGCAAAAGTTCCTTCTGCCATGGTGTGACCACATGATGTTTCTTAGGAACCCAGTTGTCCACTGGGGCAGCAGTTGAGAAGGTGACATGGGACGGAGGAAGGGACGTAGCACACACAGTGCCTGTCACAGAATGGATGGTCAGTGAGTCTTTTTCTCCTCCCTCCTCCTTACATCCTTTTCTCTCCCATCACAGAACCATCACGTTGTTCAAGCTCTTCTTTTCTTTCTCAGGTATGGACAATAGCCTCCCAGCGAGTCACTGCCCTGCTCTCTCCATCCCCCACCCCCCCAATCTCACATGTGGCCCCTGCTTTGGTCTTCCTGAAATCCAGCTGAATACTGTCACTCCCAGTCTACAAGACTGCGTGGTTCCTTAGTTCCCTGAACACCTGCTTCCGGCCTTATATCCCAAAGCCAAGCCCCCTACATATACTTCCTTCCAGTTGTCCGCAAGCACCAGCATGTTTCCTTGCCCACACCGTTGTCCCCTGATCCTCACCCTCCAAGCCACAGTGTCACTTTCCTCAGCATGCCCAATTTCTGCTCAGTGTGCAGAGCCCTGACTGCTGGGACAACGTTCTGTGCCTTCCTTTCAGAGCCAGGCCGAAGCACTCAGTGGACTGGCTGACTGGCCAAGAGCTCACCTCTAGTGATGTGGAGCAAGAAGGGACCTGATATTTTCACTGACGCATTTTCGAGATCCCAAATCTGAAGGTGTGTGGGGCAAGGGCTCTGATAAAGTCCTAACATGACCCAAGCTGACACAGAGCCACCAGATCTGGGCTCTGGGGCCTGTGCTTGTGCTGGAAGTGAGAGTGGTGCCGCCTGAGTGTGTCGGAGCTGCACTGGGAGATTCCACCATGTGTCCTGCTACTGTGCCGAGTCTCCCTGTTGGGCCTCCTATGTCTCCCTACTGGGCTCCCCATGTTGTGCCCTCCCAGTAGCTGGTGTGAAAGGATCACCCTCAGCCCACTTCAGGCTTGGCCATTCCAGTCAGTGGAGTTGAATTAACTGGCAGAAGACAGGCTTGCAGGTGGCTGGTGCCTTCCCAAAGCTGGAGGCACCTTTGCAGAAAGGCCTCTGTCCCTCCCTGGAGTGTCTCTGCCCTCCACCCTCCGTCTCACAGGGGGCTGAGCTGGCAGCCAGGAAGCAGGATCCCCACCCAGCTAGGCTGAGCTGCCAAGTGCCTTTCGGACTCCAAGAGCCAGTGAGTATGGAGCCCCAGCCCCAAGCCCCCCAAGATCCTGCTATAGTTGGTTGAATGGTGGTCCCCCAAAAGAGATGTGTACAACCTAATACTCAGAAACTGGGAATGTTTCCTTATATGGAAAAAGGGTCTTTGCAAATGAGATTAAGTTAAGGACCTTGAGATGAAGGGACCCTCCTGGATTCTCTAGGTGGGCCTCAACTGCAATGACAAGTGTCTTTATGAGAGACACGCAGGGCGGATTTGATAGAGAGGAGCAGGCTGTGTGGGGGTGCCTGGCGCCACCAGGAACTGCAGGAGCCAAGGAAGGGGGCCTCTCCTGGAGCCTCCAGAGGGGGCGCGGCCCTGCTGGTAACTTGCTTTCAGACTTCTGCCCTCCAGAACTGTGGGGGAATAAACTTCTTTGCTTTAAGCCCCCAGTTTGTGGTAATTTGTCAAGGCAGCCGCAGCACGCTGACACCTCTGCCCCAACCATTCCCCCTGCCACCCTCTCCTCAGCAGCTGTCTTTGCAGGTGGGGTGGAAGGGCTGCTTGCCTCTCAGCTGCTGGCCTGCCTACAGCCTCTGCAGCAACAGCCTTCCAGCGGGACCCAGGACCCCAGCCCTGCCGCGAGGCCCCATAGGGAGCTGGAGGGACAGGCCGCTGCGCTGTTGGCTCCCGGTCCCAGGTCTTCCTGCTGTGCCAACTCCCCACCCCGGCCCCCAGCAGGGCCCTCTGCTCACCTTAGTTCCTGATGAAATGCCTGCTTTCTGTGTGTTTCAGGCTCTATGTCCCTTTCTGATGCTGGAGTTTCTGGATTTCCTGTGTGGGTCTCTGCCTGGGGTTCCCTGCCCAGGGTCTCTGGTTTCCTGTGAGGTCAAGTGCGCAGAGCTGAAAGACATCCCCACCTTGTGACTACATCCTGGACTGCTCAGGCCCAGAGCCAAGGGGTGCAGGTGGAAGCAGGCTCCCAGTCCCGTCTGTTGCTGTGCAATATGCAGAAAGTTCCTTCCCCTCTCTGGGCATGGACAGAGTTCAGTGACTGTTACCTGTCTCAAGGTCAACATAAAGTGAGGGATAAGGGTATTAAACCAAAAAGGGCATCTAGGATCCCTTCAGTCCTTGGCATTCTTGCACCTAGGAGGCACTTAATAGGAATAAGGCAGGAAATGCTTAACAGCCAATGCAAACATAATAGGGGCCCTAAACTGCAAGATCGCAAAGCCCTGGGCAAATGAGAATTAATCTTCCCAGCCTTATTTTCCTTATCTGTAAAATGGAGATAATAACACTTAGTACCCAGGGGCATCATGAGGATTAAATAGAGGAATAGAGGCAAAACTCAGAGCACAGAGGTCTGAGTGTATCAAGTTCCCCAGTGATTAATCCCTAGGGGATTCCCGAACCTAGTGTCTGGTATACAGTAGATTCTTAATAAATGCTCATTACATCCAGTGAGAGCCATGTGCCAGGGCTGACTCACCCAGAAGTCTCCAAGGCTCAGAGGGAGGTCAAGCCCGAAGGTCACAGGGAGGGATGAGGAAGGTGTGTGGCCAGAGGTGCTCCAGAAGTCAGGACGAGGATATGTTTTCAGAGCCACCAGGGAGTGGAAAGAGGGCAGGATTTAGCATTAAGCTTTGCCACTGATAAGCTGTGTGACCCTGAGCAAGTTACTTAGCTTCTCTGAGTGTCATTTTTCTCTTCTGTTAAAGCAGGATGAGTAACGTCCTCCACTCAGAAGTCCTGGGAAGTTTAAATGAGGGCATGTAGCACAGAGAAGCCATTGAATATGCGATGATAGCAACTTCCTTGGCTGCATCTGCTTCTCTGTCTATAAAATTGAGAATAAGGAGCCACTGGCAGATTGCAGGAACCAGGGAATGCTCCCTGGAGGAGATGGGGTCTTCCCAGTCTCTGCGAGGCCAGGAGAGGCTGAATATTGGATGACAAAGTTCCTCTCCTTCTCCAAAGGGCATCTCCATGTTACTGTGAGGGGGACAGACGGCTACCCCATCAGGCTGTCTCTAAAAATAACCTCCCATCTTGCTCCCAGCATTGGCATGTGCCCCGGGCTTCCTTCTGGCTCTGGCCCTGCCCTGGCAGCATTCTACTGATGTTTCTGCCTCCATGCGGAGCTTCTGCAGGCCAGGACCAGCAGGACAGGAGATTTGGGGGCGGCTGGGGCTCTCTTCTCAGAGCAGTGAGTTCCTGGGCTTTGAGGACGCAGGTCAAAGTGGGACCTGGGTGGGCTGGTGGGCCAGGAGGGCTCTGTCAGCAGCTTCAGGCCTTTTTCCATGCAGGCCCTTGAATCTGGTGGAGCAGAGTTGGGTCTGTGGGGAAGGAGAGGTGGGCATGCACGGCCCCTTGACACTTTCCCAGCCACCAGCTCCTCTGGCCTTGACACTTCTCCAGCCCCCTGGGATAGGAGGGCTGTGCCTTAAAATGTCTTGCCAGTCCTCTGCCCTACAAGGTGCCTGGCACACAGTAGGTGCTCAGGCAATACATACTCTAAATGAATGGGATGAACTCTGCCTTTGCGCTTGGATAGAGCTGGGATGGTAAGTGTGGACCCAAATGCCTTCTAGCTTTGGGACATTCAGGCAAATGACTTTACCTTTCTGAACCTCATTTTCCTGATTTAAAAAATGGACATAATCCATATCCCCACTTCTGGATGAATCTTGTTTCCATCCCCACCTCTGCTCAGGTCCTTCTGGGAGACTGCAAAGGGGAAATAGGTAGAGCCTTCCCTAAGGCCCCACCATGGAGTCGGGAATCAACGTCTCCCAGAGCCTGCTGGTTCCCAGGCTGCGCCTTCCCATTTCCAGTGGAAGGGTGGGTTGAGAAAGAAGGGAAGAGAAAGGGAATATGTGGCAGTGGGGTCTTGAGGAAGTGAGCAAGGGGCCATTGCATGCACATGTGTATGTGTGTGTGTGTGTGTGCGTGTGGGAGAGAGAGAGAGAGAGAGAGAGAGAGAGAGAGAAAGGGTGTGGGCAGAAAGGTCTCCAGCTGTGGGCTTGACCAGGGAGGTGCCCTTGGTCAAGACGTAACCGGACTCCAGCCAGCACTCCACAGGCCTTCAGGTGGGCAGCGGGTGGGCCCTGGAGTGGGGAGAGTATATGGGCTGGCATGGTCTCCGGCCTCTGGGGAGGACACATCAGGAGGTGGGAGGAGCAGCTACGAGCATGGGCAGGGTGTGAGGAACCAGCTCCAGCAGGTCCCGCGGGACCGAGCCACGCTCAGGAGTGGTGCAGCCCATGGTCAGCTCTGCCCACTGGAGGCTGAGACGACACACTCGCCTCTGAGCTTCAGTTTTATCTACATCACCTAGAACATGGGGCTTAAAAGTGCTGGCTCAGAGGTCAAAGGGACCTTGAATCCCAGCACAGCCACCTACTACCTGGGGGAAATACTTGGTTCCTTCGCGCAGGCATCAGTTGTCCCATCTGTTTGGACAGCACCGTGAGAGTGGGGGTCACCGGAGAGCTCTCTCAGGGAATTGATGTGAACAGAAGTGAGGCCCTGCCCATGGAAGGCATTAGCACAGTGAGGGCATGCAGAGAGGGTTCTGGGCAATTATTATTGGGTGACTGGCACAAGGGTTATATGATACATGAATGTGAACATGAGAACACAGAAACTAGCCCCTAGTGGCACTCAATTCATTAATTCACAAGTGCCTATTGAGAACCACAGATTCAGCCACACGTGCAGCCAGTGGGGGTCCTTGCCCTCCAGGAATGGCCTGCCAGGCAGCTGCCCGGGGCCGGTGGGCTGTGTGGGCCCTGTAGGCTCACTCTCAGCCCCCAGCCCCCAGCGCCCAGCTTTGCCAGCTCTGTGGTGCAGACCTGCTCTGCAGGCTGAGTTTGTAGGACTTGATGAGGGCATTGGAAACATCCAAGGAGGGGAAGGAAAAAGTGAAGCCGGTAATTAGCTGCTGAGGACGCTGGGAACATCTCACCCAGCTCCTCCTGGGGCTCAGGCTAATGAGGAAGCAGCCCTAGGGGCCTGGCCCCGTTCACTCTCTCCTTTCATTAATGCAGTTTCCACTGGGCTGTTTCCACATTGGAGTTTCCGTGCTGGGCTCCCAGCCTCCCCTGGGGGGCACCAGGTGGTGTGGTGGAAACAGCCATGGCTCTGAAGTCAGAGGGTCTGGATTCAAGTCCCAGCTCTGACACCTACTAAAGGTGGCTTCTTGGCAAATCTCTCAGCCTCTTGGGGCCTACCATCTCTCACTTGTGACCGTGGGGTAATAATGCATCCCTTGTGGGGTTGTCGCATCAGTAAAGGGGTGTGTTTATATTGTACCAGGCACATGCTGATTATTCACCAAATCTTAGGTTTTGCTTCCTGCTTCCTGGTGCTCAGCCCACTGACAAAGGAAAGGGAGGGTATCCTTCTAGAGCCCGAGGGAGGGGGGCTGCTGAACAACCAGGTACAAAGGACCAAGGAAAGAGAAAGATGGAGAGAGAGCCCCAGGGCTGGCAGGGGAGCCTCCACTTACAGACGAGCCTAAGGCTCTGCTGGCTTACTGGGATCTGATCCACCCTCTTTCCTGTGGGTTTCTGGATGCCCGAGACCTCAGAGAGGGGCTGGCCTTGTCCCAGTCATTCCCCAACCCCAACCCAAGGAAGGCTGGGTAACTGAGCCCTGGAGAGTCAGCGTCGGCTCCCTTTGAGGCTGGGGAACGGGCTCTGTGTGGGACGCCCATCCCTGCATCGGCCCCAGGGCTTGGGGGATAAGCCCTGGACCAGGAATTAGGAGGCTGGCTAAGGGCTAGTTCTTTCTTGAGAGACTTGGTTTCCTCTTTCCGAGAAAGAAGAGCATCTCTCTCCTAGGCCACCATCTTAGTCTGCGCATTACATGACTCCAGAGGGTCTCCACTCAGATGTTCCTTCTGGGGCTTCTGGCTCAATTTCTCTTCCTGAGGCCCTGAGGATGTAAGAGGCAGCGGATGGGCAGGATTCCTGCCACAGCCTCCAGGACCCTTCCTGGGTGAGTGCCCCTGCCTTTCTACGAGCCTGGGAATCTCCTTTCTTTAGGGAGTACATAAATGAACATTGTGCCGGGCACAGTCTAGGTACTTTACATATATTTTTAGTAACCCATTTAATCATCACAACAACCCAATTAAATAGCTATATTATTATCACTCCCCCTCCCCATATTACAGAAGGAGAAACTGAGGCACAAAGAGGTACAGTGCCTGAGGTCACACAGCCAGGGAAAGGTAGAGCTGGGATTGGAAGCCAGGCTGTCTGCCTCCAGAGCCCACACTCTCGCCCACAAGTCTGTTGCCTTTTGGGAGGTACACCGGTATTCAGGGCGTGGCTCCGGAATAAGGTTGTGTATGAGTTAGCTATCGCTGCAGAACAAGCGACTCTAAAATGCGCGGCTTATTTCTCTCAATTCCATCTGCTGTCTGAGCAGAATGGTGCTGGCTTCTCCTGGGCTTTCTGTCTTGGCTGCCTACGGTTGGAGGGTCAGCAGGAGGATCGGCAGCCTGGAAGGCCCAGCACGGAGTGCCTGGACTCCCGCCGAGGCCCTCTCCTCCTCCAGCGGGATAGACCGGCAGTCCCAGGGCAGCATTCCAAGGTCTTGCGGAGGCCAGGCTGCACTGCATCTGCCACATTCTACAGGTCATGGGCAGTCCGGAGTCAAGGGGTGGGGAGACAGACTCCCCCTTTTTTAATGGGTGGAGTCTCAAAAACTTTCTGGTCATATTTAATCTGTCACACAATGCCTGGGTTGCACTGTTGGGACACTTACTAGTCGTGAACTTGGGCTTTTTTATTTCATCTGTCTGAACCGCAGTGTCCTGATGCACAGAATGGGGCAAGAGTAACCCCCTGTTGTCAGGTGTTACGATGACTTAAGTGAGAAAACGCCATCGAGTGCTTTGCCTAGTACAGGGTGCATAAACCCTGCGCTCACAGTGACTGAAAGACCGCTCTTACTGGCCCATGAGCTCGGTAGGAAAGGCCTCTCAGGGCCTGCTGTCCTGCCCGGCGAGACAGCAGAGCCACAACAGTCATCCACGCCTCCTGGCCCCCGTCCGGCGCTCTGCACACCGCATAGGCTGCCACTCTTAGACCAAAGCAGAAAAGACAAATGATCCAGCTCATGACCAGCAAACTGCGGCCCCCACACCTGGTGGCTGTGATTGGCTGGTGGTGGCTGCCTGGAGTCCTGCGCTGAGAAAGGCCGAGCGGACTGGTCCCTGCCCAGTGGCAAGGAGAGCTAGGATCAATCAGCTGTGTTTGCCCCCGGGCACAGGATTGGGGTGGGCCACACGTGCCATTTATCTGTCATACCTGTTCTGGCCTCGGCTTTGAGCTCACCTGCTGCAGAATCGTGTGCTCTGAGCCTTTCATTTCACAGAGGCGGACACAAGGTCCAGAGTGGTCAGGAGGCTGGCCCAAGGTCACACAGCAGGACCATCCCCTTGTCAATGACTTCGTGTGTTTCTATTTTTCCCAAGGCTGTGGGAAGTCTGGACAGGTTTGTGTCCTGCTCCTACTGCCTGAGTCCAATCTCCAAACAAGAGAAGAGGTGATCCGGGGCCCCCTGCTCTAGCACGGGCCTCAGGGGTCCCACCAGATGCAAGTCAGGCACCGTGGGGGAGGAGGCTTCTCGGCTCTTTGTTTGGATTCAGATAAGGGCATTTTCAAGTTCCTTGAGATCAGTGTGGAGGCCAGCCAATTCTATTTCCACCCGAGGATCAATCATGTCTTTCCCTGGCCTCTGCACACGTCAGCTGGCAAGGGCTCAGACAGGGCGGCGCAGTTTAGGAGTGAGGGGAGGTAGTTCCTTAGGTACTCTGGGCCAGTGGGCGCGGAGCTCCCTTCCCGAGGCAGAGACATGACACAAACCTTCCCACTGCCTGGCCAGCTCCTCGTGTATCTGCCAGGGGTGACACTCAGACAACGTCTGCACACAGGGCCCGGACATTAAGGAATTCATTAATCAGAATCCTGTTTACAGCTTTCTGGCAAGCGATCATAATTTACTGGCTCAAGCCAAGACCCTAGGCCTTCCTGCAAACTGCTGTGACATTTGGTAAAAATATCAGCCAGGGTCTGGGCCAGGCTGGGAGGTGTGTGAGCAATTCATGCTGACTTGTGAAATGGAGGCTCAGTGTGGGTCACCGGCACAAGGGAGGGCTGGAAGACAGCCTGTCACTGACTTGAGGTGTCACCTTGGACAAGTCACTCCTCTGTCATCTCATATCTACATCATGAGGGGTTAAATCAACTGGACCATACACTTGTCCTGTGTGGTCCGAAGAGGATCAGACTTCATTGTATTTAACAACAGAAAAGAAAAGGAATCCCTTGGAAACATTTACAAACTAATGCTTTCATGTGAAAATGCAGATTTCCAGAGGACACTGTGCATGTACTTCTACAGGGCAATGGCCGCCTGGAGCAAGTCGTCCCTGACATCCCCCTAGAGGTCTGTAATCTTGGGTTTGCCAAGGTTAGCACCAATCCCTGTTAATAGGCTTGAGCCCAGGGCCTCCATGTAATGCTGTGCAGGTTGCTCACTGCATAAAGCATCCAGCAATGGGGCCAAATGGGGGCTGAATTCCCCCAGTCTCCCTGCCCTGGTGCAGGCACTGGTATGGGGCTCTGTTTGGCTGGAGGAAGGGGTACTTTTTTGTAATTCTTACAAAGGCATTGTTTGGACCAGCCTTGGCCCTGCCTGGGTCCATGGAGTCCCTGTGGTTTGCATTCCTCAGAGATTGAAGGTGGGGCTTCCTGGGAGTCAGGGACAAGGGGTGGGACACAGGCTGTCAGTCAGGAAGCTGCTGTGAGACCTTGGGGAAGTCCCTTCTGCTCTCTGAGCCAGTTTCCTCATTTAAAAATGAGAGGGTTAACTAGATGATCTGAAAGGCCCTTCTGGCTATAGGAGCATATGATGCATAGAAGAGAAGCTATGGACTCAGCCAGGGCAGCTGGAGGGTGAACCCGGTTGGGTGCCTTGGCTCTTGGGATAAGGCTGGGGAGGCCATCGGGAGGGAGGAATGGGGACGCAGCAGGCTGGGTACAGCCGCCCTATCCCCAGATTGACCTTTAAGGGCCCCACAAGGCAAACTCTGGCTTGTAGGGGACACCCTGGGACTTTAGCTGCCTTATTGCCCCCAAGCACCTAAGATTACACAGCAAGCTCCTGGCGGAGGTGGGGCTAGAAGAGGGGCACCCTCTTGGCATGCAGACAGTGGTCCTTCTGCCAAATGGCTCACATTTATTCGGTCTATTCTGGTCCCCACTGAACGAACACATACTATGGAGATGGGAGCAAAGTTGGCCCCTCCCTTCGTCAAGGGTGTGGATGGAATGAATGGAGGGGAACCTTAGGAATTGAAACTTGGAAGACAGGCTGGGACAAGGGCAGGCACTTGAGGCCAGGAGCTGAGCAGAACTCAGGTGGCCAGCACGGTGCTGGGGTGCCCACTGCCCTTGCCTCCTCTCGAGGAGGAGGAAGGAGAACGCTCTTCCTGCCATGCGCTCAGGCCGTCCCTCTGCTGCTGGCTGGGCTCTGTCTGCTCCCACCACCCCTTCCCTCATTCTGGCTTTGACATCCTCTAGACGGGTGGTCAGCAGTCCACAGCCTGCAGGCCAAATCCAACTTACTGTCTACTTTTGTAAAGTTGTATTGGAACAAAGTCACACTCATTTGTGCACATATTGCCTACGACTACTTTTTTGCTGCAATAGCCGAGTTGAATAGTGGTGACAGAGCCTGTAAGGCCCTCAATGCCAAGACAATTTACTATCCAGCCTTTTACAGAAGAAGGTTGCCAACCTCTGCACTACACCCAGCAGTGCCATGAAACTGGAGTCCTGATAAACTGGGTCAGCCCATTTTCCTTATTTTACAAGGGAGTGAAATAAGGCACAGAGAGGTTAAGCAACTTGCCCAAGGTCACACAGCTAACGTTTGAACACAGAAAATATGACTCTGGAATCAGTTGTCCCTCCCTCAGGAAGGCCACTCTTCCAAGGTGGTGACATTTCCCAAACACAAACCAATGCCCAGATGAGCAGGCCAGGAAATGAATATCTTATGGCCTCTGCATTGGCTGTTTTCTTCCAAAGTCATTCCCCTTCATAGACAATGGGCTAGATATTTTTGGTTGATAATTGCAAGAGGGCTTGTATAGGACAGCCTTGTGTGTAATTTACCTCCTCTTTTTTTAAACCTTTAAAGTTGGGACCATGAAATAGTACTTGTCTGCTCAGCTTATTTGTAATGTGGTCATTTGCACAGGGCAGCTAAGGACAGAAGGCTTTGCTGAGGAACTGCCCCGGGTATGGTACTGCAGGAGGAAAATCTGACAGACCTAGGAGACCAAGTGGGACACAAGCACTTCTGAAACCTATGTTTTTACAATTGACCCTCAGTGCAGGTTCTTACAGAATATTGTTTGTTTTCATGTTGATTGAAATGATTTTATTTCCTTAAAAAAAAAAAAAGAAAATCCATTCCTTGAAATAGGTCCTTAAGGAATACCACTTAGGTGAACTCACTTAAAATTTGTACATACTTAGTGATTTAAAAAATTTTATGTATAATTAACTTTTTTACACAACACTATAGAACCATTTTCCCATGAATCAGTTTTTTTCTGGAATACATTTATTGTCCATGTAAAATAGGTTGATGTAATGGGTCACGATAAAGCTGTTTTATATACATGTATTTTATGACTCCCCATGAATGCTAAGGCTCCTTTGTTTTGAACACGTTTGGGGAGAGAAACTTCTCTGAAGAGTGGCTAATACAACCACACCAAGCTAACCTTTAAAATCGGCACCCAGCACCTGACGAAATGTGGCTGCACATTTCCTGGAAGTGGCTCTTTCTGACTCAGATCACCAAAGGGCCGTAAAACAGCAAGACCGAGAGGGAAAATGCAGCCCTGCCTGAAACCATCACTTTAGCGTACTTGCTGAACTAAACAGGTTTATGCCACTGATAATAGATTTAATTACTGTCACATAGAAAACTGAATACCAGTCAAGGCACAGATGGGAAGCATAAAAACAGACTTGCAACCTAATAGGTAATCTTTGGGCATCCTGGAAGCTTCTGGAAAAATTTGGCTTTCTACACCACTGTTTGTTTACCCAGAACTTCCTTATATGTTATCCCATAAGCCATGGACTAACCAAGTGTGGTGGACATTACTACCCCCACCTCACAGCTGAAGAAACCGAGGCCCAGAGGGTCAGCTGACCTCACCCAGCAGAGCCGTCTTCAGTCAGCTCATCTCTGCCTTACCTTCACTCTTCAGATGCGCCGCCTCTGGCTGAAAGTAACACAGATACACTTCTTTTCACTTTGTCTCCAGTTGTCATTCATTCTGAAGGCTCATACCAGTAGATCCAAAGAATAAGCTTTGAAAGTACCCTGCATGGGCCATATGCCTCGCAGTCACTTTTTAGGGGACGGTGCAGGGGCAGGACGCTGATGCGGGAAGGTTCTCCTCAGGAAGGCGTCAGTGGGATGAGGAGAGATGCTTGATTTGGGAGCCACCGTGGGAATCCCATCCCAAGTCCTAGCTCGGCCCCTGCTGACCAGGTAAACATGGGGGTTATCAAGTTTCTTTGTGCCTCAGTTTCCTCGCCTACAGAATGAGGGCTACCCCATCGCTATATTGGGGACTCCTGGAAGTTGAAATGACAAAATATATGTAAGGCTCCTGCTACTTACAAAGTCACTCAGGGATGGAGATTATGAATATCCAGGCCAGTTCATTTGCTACTCCGCCCTGAGATCAGAATCGTACACCTGGTCCTTCACTGAATGGCTGGAATTTGTTCCTGAAAAACTCTGCTGCTAAACGAGAAGCTGTTAAAAAAAAAAATTCCATACATTTTAATGGGAAAAAGGATGCCTTACATCCCTATGCACAGTTTTAAGGCTGCTCCCTGGGGCAGACCCTCCAAGGTTTTTCTAAGGCGTGGGAGTCCCACTGGTGGTTCCAAGGCTCAGGCCTGGGACCTCCCATCTAGTCTCACCCCTTCTTTTCACCTTGAAGAACCTGAGACTCCCCCTCTCCCCACCCCAGGTCTGGGAATATGCTCAGGTTGAGGGGTGTTACACTGCAACGGTGCTTTCTGATCACACGTTAGCTTCCTGAGCCCCATTCTTGAGGTGGAGAAAGTGACCTGGAGACTTGCCCGAGGCCACCCAGGCAGTAAATGGAGGTGCCCTGGGCTGAATCCCAGGCCCGTCATCCTGAGACCCTGTGCTTCTGACCTGCAGTGGGAAGAAAGTGGTTTTGCTAATTCAGGCTTTCTGGAAATAAGACCCCCGGGGATCTCTGATGATCATCTGCTAAAGATGAAAGACTCCTGGCTGACATGGTTGGGTGGTGCTGAGGTGAGTTCACGCACAGCAGAGGACCCGAGCACAATGACTGGGGGCCCAGCTCACAGGCTCCCCCGAGGCTTCCTGGGTAATAAATCCAGGGCCTTGTTGATGTCAATGGGGAGAAATTACTAAGAGATTAATGGCTAGAGCATTCAGCTGGCCCTTGCTGGGGCCTCTTCACCCTCATACACAAAGCCAGTGCCCAGGAACACTGGTGTGGTGAGAGAGAATGACTCAGGGCAGTTGGGTAGAAGCTGGGTCTTCCCCAGCCCGTGCCTCCTCCCTAGCCAACCACGTCTCTGCCTGGACAGCAGAGGCGATGAGAGCTCAGAACACCGCCTGGGAGACAGCGCTCCTGCCCCAGGGGGGCTGGGCCTGGCCTTGTGTGTGCAAAGAGGTGAGAGGTGCCCTTGTCAGCACAGGGTTTGCAGTTTCCTTGGGGAGCCCAGAACATGCACTGGGAGGGCAGTGAGGGACAGGTATGTGTGCGTGAGTAGGAAGTGCACCTTTGAGCCCAGTGGGAAGCCAGGAGGGGAAGACTTGGGAGGAGAAGACTGGAAAGTGTAGGAGGGCAGATGGAGGCAGGAAGCACCAGGAACTGTGGCCTGAAGAACGCTTGCCCTGTGTTCATTTTCTAGCTTTTCCCTTTGGTTGGGTGCAGGGTCAGGAATATTGCCCCTGGCCAGGGATCACTGGGTAGTGCTGCTGGAGGGGCCCAGCAGGTATACAACAGCAAGGTGGGCCGGTTGCCAAGTTGGAGAGGAACCCGGCTAACTGGAGTTTTACCCAAAGGTCTGGGCTTGTGCTCAGCAGTAGCTCATGATTGCCATGTAGGACAAGAGCTCTGTGTTGCTAGATTTCCCAACTCTCCAGTCCAGAAGCTGGATTTCCGAAAAAGTTTCCAATTTCCAAAGCCTCAGTCAGGCCAAAGGACGTGCATCTGTAGGCCAGATTCAGCCTGGCCAGTGTCTGTCCTGGTCTGTTTGCTCAGAAAAGACAACGGACTTTGGAGTTTGACAAACTGAGCTTGCATCTCATCTGCCACTTTGTGCCTGTGGGGCCCTGGATGAGTAATTTACTCTTGGAGTCTCTGTTTTCTTATCTGCAAGATGTGGATAAGAATGGCTGTCTCATAGGGTTGTGGGTGGGATGAAAGGTAACTCTTGCCGGAATCCTCCTGCAGGGAACCAGCAGTAGCACATAGTGAGTGACCGACAATCATCAGGTCTGTCTTCGGCTTGTTCTTGGGCGGTGTCTCTTAGAAATGCCCTTTTGGTGTCTTTCCTCTTAGAAACTGCCTCTCTTGGTTTAGGATGAAGATATGGACGGTCTGTTGCTTTAGATCTGGGACTAACTGGATTGTACATTACTGGTTCCACAGGTTTGAGGGCAAGCCTTTATTTCCCAGGGGGAGGGCAAAAAGTATTAGACCGGTACAAGTCAGTGCACCCCCAAGCCCCCGTTGTGTAAGAAACTGAAACCCACAAAGGGAAGGAAAGGGTTTGCCAAGCACACCTAGCATGTTAGCGGCACAGCTAAGGCTACAAATGTATTTCTATGGTTCTCAGCCCTCTGTCCCCTCTCTTAGCTGCAGATGGTTCTCTAGAACTGGGAAAAGGGCACAGAGGGTCTTGTTTCTCTCCCAGAGGGTGCTGCCAGGCCCCATCTTGGTGAGCTGCAGCCTGGGAAGCTAACTTCTCTTCTCCAGGAAGTTCAGGCCTGGGGACTTGATAGACGCTTATGCAAGCTCTCTTGATCTTTGGAGCCACACAGCTGGGCAGGGAAGCTCCTGAGCAGAGCCTGGCCTGGGCCTTCTCTGGTCCCTGGGCTGCTATCCTCACCTGTTCTTATCCTGACACTTTAAATTGTTCGCCTTCCCAGCTTCATCCACTCCCTCTGTCTCCTCAACGAGAGAGCACACTAATTCAGAGCAAGGGCCTTGTCTTAATCATCTTGGGACTTCCCAGGACAGATCAAGTACCCGAGACCCAAGCGGTGCCCACTGACAGCTTGCAGAATGGAGCTAAATGGGAGGAAGAGAAACCAACTTCCTATCCACTGAACTCATAGAAAATTTGAAAACAATACCACCGAAAGCTGACAAGGGAGTGCTGGGACTGGCATGTTCATCTACTGCCAAAGGCGTTATTATGTCACCTTTTTAGAAATCAGTTGCACAATATATAAAATATTCTTTACAGATGCTCATGCCTTTTGACCTAGTAATTCTACTTCTCAGAATATGTAAATGTCCTGTTTTCTTTACCTGCCATCTTTCTTCCCCATGGCTTCACCTATTATTTAAATAACCTTTTCCTTTGTCTTCCTGCATTTATTGCCCAGAGACTTCTTGCGGGCACTTTAGCTGTTCTTCTCCAAGCTACTTTTAAAGGACCATTGAGTCAGGAGCAAGGCCGGCACTCCTCAACCATTAGCATAGGAAACGCATGCGAATGCTGCCTGCCTTCCTGGAAGCCCCACCGTGCTGGCCGGGCTGGTTTTTCCTTCCATTCCTCAGGCTGCCCTTGGGCTTAGAAGTAGTCAGCCACGTTTGCCTTCGTTGCCCTCCTGCCACCCCCTCTGTACCCTCTCTGCCTTCTACGTCTGCCATCTCAGCCGCCTTCCGGCAGATGAGAGCCGTGAAGGGGTGTGAAGATGTCTTCCTCCTGAGGGAGGTGGTCTCGTGGGATGGCTCCCTGGGGCTGGGGCCGGGGAGGACGTCTGAGAGGGGAAGCGACTTGCCACTGATCATCATCCATTGAGTTGGTAGCAGAACAAGAGCTACAGCCTTGGCCCACCTGCTCCTCCTCCAAGTCTGGGAAATCATGGAGGTGGTAGCCAGGTGAGGGCAGGGTGAAAGAAGGCAGAGAGGCACAGATTCCAGGGCAGGGCAGGAGCTCAGCTGGAGGGCAGGAAGGGGCAGGTGAAGGACATTTAACATCTGGGTTCATCTCCGGACTAAGGAGATGGCAATCTGGCTGACGCTGGCTTTTGATGAAGGCAAGAAAGGCGTGCGTGTGCGTGTGTGTGTGTGTGTATGAGTGTGTGCGAGTGAGTGAGTGTCCTCTGTGTTTCTTCCTGACAGTGGTAGCAGCAGAGATATTTCCCCGACAGAGAAAAGCAAACAAGCACGGAGCAGGGGCCGAAGGAAGACGGCGAGGAGCAGCCGCGTAAAGCCAGCTGTCTCCTCAGCAGCGGACGTGGCTTTCCACTCCCTGCCTGGCAGAATGATCTCCGAGCCAGGACTGATGGTGCATGGGTGACCGCTCAGAAGGGACTCTCCAAGACACTTCTTAAGTCACCAGGAGAGCTGCAGTAAAAATAACAACATGAACCCTAAGGAATTTGGACTTGTAAGGACCTTCTTATCTCTTATCACATATCACACAATTTCAGGTCATGGTATTATCTTACATGTTTAAAAGAAAAACATAAATGTGCTAAAGGTTATAAATCTGAAAAATACACGCAGTAACAACAACCACCATAAAAAACAATCCATGATCCTAAAAGTATTTGTTTTGTATTGAACATTACTCTACATGCAAAGGTATTTTTTCACTAAATATTTTATTGTCACATTTCTTCTTTAAATCTTCAAATATTCTTCAAAGGCATTATTTTAAGAGACTATTTTATTGAGTGACTACTTAGAACTCATTAAGCCAATCTTCTGCTATGTTATGTTTGTGGGCATTTTGCTACTATAAATAATTCTATGATAAGCATTATTTTACATACACAAATGTTTGCCACCATTTCTGCAATTAGTTCCTAGAAGGGAATTTGCTGTGTCAAAGAAATTTTTTTTAGGGTTCTTAAATTATAACATGAAAGTTCTTTCTGGTATAAGAAGGTGTTTTGCTCCATATCTGTGTCCACATAGAGTGTATCACTTTTTGGAGTTTCTTTGCTAATTTAAAAGTTTAAGTATGGTTTTAAAACAAGTTATACAAGATATATTTATATTATTTACAAATAATATATTTCTATTTGTATAAATATTTACACAAAATATCTATACAAAATGTTGCAATTAAAAAACGCAACCTTTTTAAATTGTTTGCATTTCTGTAGGTTTTAAGTCTGGGGAGAGGAAATCCTAGGGCAAAAATACCTCTAAAAACCGAAATCAGTCAAAAGGAGAAATAAAGTTTAAAACCCACTTATTGCTTACAAACTGCAGTCCAGTACCATCTCTCTCCCCAGCTCCGGAGGAAGCCGCCAAGCAAGCCAGCCCCCTTCCCTTAACCTCTCAGGTTCAGACACGCCCTCGGTTGCCCAGGTAATTACCCATTGACGTGATGAACTTCTCTCCACCCCTGAGGATATGCAAATGAACCAAAGCCAGGTGAGATATTCCAGAAATGTTACAATTTTACCCACATAGGTTAATTTTCATTTCTCCTATGAATTTTCCATATATATTTTGCTCATTTTCTCATTGGTATTTGAGTTATTTTCTTAGCAATCTGACTGAAACTTTATGTAGTAGATCCGCCCTTCTGTCTGATTTACTACAAATATTTTCAAGTTTGTGACGAGCCTTTTTAGTTTTGTTTATGATGTCCTTGAGAGTTGGGAAGATGTTGATTTTCTTTGTCAAATTTTTCTTTCTCTTTTCATTTTCATCTCTTTTATCCTTCTAGAGCTTTCTTTTTCTTTTCTCACTAAGAGCTGATCAATATTTATCTGTGTTTTCTGTATTTTTATGGCTGTGCTTTTTTATGTTTAGCTCTTTAATCTCTAGCTTATTTTAGCATCAAGTATGTGAAGATACGAATTTATGTAATTTTCTAAAAGGTAATCAATTGCTCTAGTTAATCAGTAATTTCTTCTCTCCCTGCTGATGTGAATTACAACCTTATCATCTACTGACTTTATACTTATAAACCTGGCACATTTATATCCTAAGATCAGCTTTCAAGGCAGTCCCTTTCTCCCATTGTCCTATTTAGTAATCCTGGTGATACAGCATACTGGTTTATAATGATTGTAACTTTGTATTGTATTGCATTTTTTTTTTAGTAGGGAAAGTCTCCCTTTATTATATTTAATTCCTCAAATCTTCTTGGCTAGCCTTGCCTCTTCATTTTCCCAGATGAAATTTAAAATAATTTAGAAATTTAAAATAGCTTGATCAAGGCCTAGATGCTATAGTTGTTTTTTTAAAGATTGCATTAAATATGTATCAACTTGGGGATGAATGAACATCATTATAATATTTAAGTCTTCTGGTCTGGGAATATGCTGTATCTCTCATTCACGTCTCCATATCTCTGAAATATTTTCTCATTTCCTCATATCCTAAACATTTATTGCTAAGGTACTTCACATTTACAGTATTGTAAATATACTCACAATTACAATAAGGCTGTTGTGAATAGGTTCTTGTTTTCCATACATTATATTCTTGCTGGTTCTTGTTGGTAAATGCAAAAAGTAATGTTTTAAAATTTTGTCTTATCCAAAAGACAAGAAATAACAAGTGTTGGTGAGGATGCCAAGAAAAGGAAACCCCTGTGCACTGTTGGTGGGAATGTAAACTGCCTTAGCCACTGTGGAGAACAACATGGATTTTCCTCAAAAAATTAAAAAATAGAAATATCATATGATCCAGCAATCCTATTTCTGGGAATATATTCAAAGGAAATGAAACACTAATTCCAAAAGATATATGTACCTTCATGTTCATTTTAGCATTGTTTACAATAGCCAAGATAAGGAGACAACCTAACTGCCCACTGGTAGATGAGTGGATACAGAAATTGTGGAATGGAATATTATTCAGCCATAAAAAAGAATGAAATCTTGCCATGTACAACAAAATGGATGGATGGGTGGATCTTGAGTACATTACGCGAAATGAAAAAAAGGCAGGCAGAGAAAGACAAATTGTTATGATCTCACTTCTATGTGTGATCTAAAACAAAACAGAACAAATCCCTCCCCTCAAAAAACCAAGTTCATAGATACAGAGAACAAAATGATAGTTGCCAGAGGCTGGGGGAGGGAGGGTTAGTGAGGAATGGGTGAACTGTTTTTTTTTTTCTAGTTTAAATAAATTGAAAAAAATTAAAGAAAATAAAAATAACAATAAAAAATAGTATATAAGGTCACAATTACCCCTTAATAGATAGGCAACTATGGCTATCAGCAATTTACATTTTAAAAAGTTGACTGTGTATCTTTTTTGTGTTCAGTCATTTCAGTATTATGCGTTGTACTAGGTTTCCGTTTTGCTGAGAGAGTTTCTTCGGCAGACAGGTATGCCACCTGATAACTGCTACTCCCGCCTTCTCAGAGCCATTGCTCTTCTGTCTTTTCATATCTGTTGTCTTTTCCAGAGTTCCCAGAACAGTGTTAAATAATGGCAGTGTTTTAGGGTATGGTGCCCCTCTCCTGATATCGATGGAATACTTTTAGTGTTTCACCAATAGGTATGTTAGCTGTTTGATTTGAGGAAGCTTTCAAAAAAAATGCAAGGTAGGAAAGTACCTTATTTCTAGTTTACTTAAAATTTGTTTTTACAACAGACACATGAAAAGATGCTCCACATCACTAATCATCAGGGAAATGCAAATTAAAACCACAATGAGATATTACCTCACACCAGTAAGGATGGCCAGCATCGAAAAGACTAAGAACAACAAATGCTGGTGAGGATGCAGAGAAAGGGGAACCCTCCTACACTGCTGGTGGGAGTGTAAGCTAGTTCAACCATTGTGGAAAGCAATATGGAGGTTCCTCAAAAAACTAAAAATAGAAATACCATGTGACCCGGGAATCCCACTCCTTGGAATTTACCCAAAGAATACAACCTCTCAGATTCAAAAAGACATATGCACCCCTATGTTTATCGCAGCACTTTTTACAATAGCCAAGATACGGAAGCAACCTAAGTGTCCATCAGTAGATGAATGGATAAAGAAGATGTGGTACATATACACAATGGAGTATTATTCAGTCATAAGAAAGAAACAAATCCTACCATTTGCAACAACATGGATGGAGCTGGAGGACATTAAGCTCAGTCAAATAAGCCAGGCGGAGAAAGACAAATGCCAAATGATTTCCCTCATTTGTGGAGTATAACAATGAAGCAAAACTGAAGGAACAAAATGGCAGCAGATTCAGAGACTCCAAGAATGAACTAGTGGTTACCAAAGGGGAGGGGTGTGGGAGGGCGGGTGGGGAGGGTGGGTGAAGGGGAGTGAGGTGTATTATGTTTAGTACACATGGTGTGGGCGATCACGGGGAGAACAGTGTAGCCCAGAGAAGGCACATAGTGGATCCTTGGCATCTTGCTGCACTGATGGACAGTGACTGCATTGGGGCATGGGGGGGACTTGATAATATGGGTAAATGTAGTAACCACATTGTTTTTTCATGTGAAACCTTCATAAGGTATCAATCATACCTTAATAAAAAAAATTTGTTTTTAAATTAGATCTTCATGTGGCATTTTATTAAATGTCCATTTTTATTTCTTTTAAAATCATCTCAGGGCTTTTGTCTTTTAACCTATTGATATGATGTCTTATATTAGTAGGTTTTCTAATATTGAATCCTATCTACATTCCTGGAACAGGAATTGCTTGATCATGGCCCTAATGTGTTCAGTCAAAGCTGGATTCGTTTTGATAATAGTTTATTTGGAGGTTTTTGTGTTAATGTAACATGTTGTTAAGAAGGTAGCATCTGGGATGACTGAATCCTGGACCTGCTACTTCTGGCTGTGTGCCCTTAGGTAGGTTTTTTCCCTCCCTGATCGTCCACAAAAAAAATGAGGTAGACCTTATATCCCACTTAGCTCACAAGATTATAAGGATTAGATGAGAACCATGTATGTCAAGTTCTTCAAAATTTTTCTCACCTAAACATGATAACCTATGAATTAGGCATTACCATTTTCATTTAACAAAATAGGAAACTGAGGCTCAGAAAGGTTAAGTCACCTCTAATTCACACAGATAGTAAATGTAGCAGAGACATGCCTTATCCACTTGCCCATACTGTCTTTCAGTAATGGAGACCCATTTGCAGTTCCTCAAGGAGAGAGCTCTTTGGCAAGTTGCTACCTACTTTATATATGTAATTCCCTTTGTTCTGAAGGGCTTTCTTTACTTTTTCCAAAAACTACTTATTCTTCAAAATCCAGATCAAATCTCTTGTCCTCTGTGAAGCCGTTGTGCCACATCTGAATGATCCAGGGACTTCTTTCTTAAGTCACCACAGCATCTAGTACAGTTACAGTAATTAACACCATTGCACTTGTCACTCCATTTGCCGGGGTGTCATCTTCCCCCAGGTCCCGGCGCCCAGCACCCGCTGCCTCTCAAGGAGGGTTCACTCCAGTTGTGGGTGGATCCCACGGGAGAAGCAACGTGGCACAACAGACAGGACTCACACCTTGGAGAGCGACTGGAGCCTAAATCTTAGCGCTACCAATACTGGCCACTTCTCTTCTTCCCTGAGCCTAGTAGGAGGAAATATCTCCAACCTCTGGCACGCCCTTCCCTAAGGACGAAGTACAAGCTTCCAGGGCAGGTGGTATTTCTCATCCATGTCTCCCTCCCCGCTAGCATCCAGCATGAGTGGACACGAAAGTTTTCTTGACTGAGTCTTCCCACAACCTTGTAAGAGAGTCAGGAATTTGTGTACCCATCTTACAGTAGGAGAAACTAAGGTCCTTTGGAGAAAATGACCTGCTCAAGATTAGAGAGGTGCATAGCAAAAGAGTCAGCCCCAGACCCCACATTCTTTGATGCGATTTCAAGTCAATGACACTTTTTTCTCTGCCCCACAGTGGATGCCCGTCTGGAACAGCACTCCTCCCAGGAACCCTGCACCCTCTGAAACACTGTCGCAAAGAGATTTTGAAAGGAGATTCTGAGGTTAAAAAACAGCAGGCGGAGCAAAACCTTTCCACTGTTTGGGTGTTTATTATGTTACCCTTACAAAGCTGGGTGGGGGGCAGTCAGCACCCCGGCTCTTATGTCAGCCAGTCCTGGCACTGAATCCAGGCTCTGCCACTTATTAGCTGGGTAATGAATATAATCCCTGGCAGAGTCAGGAGTCTGTTTTGCTCATTGTTTCCAAACGTAGCAATGCAATCAACAAGAACAACCCCAGAACACCAGCAGCGGTACTAGTCTAAGAGCTTAACGCCAAGTATTGTTATTTCTCTTTTACAGGTAAGGAAACCAAGCAAAGCTTGAAGATGACAGTTACATGGCCCAGATTTATAGCTGTGGCCTGGGACGGTGCCGCATTGTGAACACAGCCACCTTGGCTACAAAAGCCACATTGATTTTTCTTGAGAGATGGGCTAGAGTTTTGAGAACAAGTGAAAACCTTGCTTGATGAGCAGTGCCTCCCCTGTCCAGAGTTAAATACCAGCTTCTTCAGAGCTACAAAAATTAAAGCAGCTCTGCATGGCAGTTTGTGGCTGCTCTAGGGGCTGTCTTCCCAATGGGGAGGCCTAGAAGGCTTGGGTTTTGATCCCAGATTTTAGACTAGCTCTGAGGCCTGGCCTACGGCAAGCCACTTAACTCTCAGGCAGGCCTCAGTTTCTGTGTCAGTGAAATGGGATAATAATAAGGAGCTGGAGTTAGGTGTGGCCCCCTCTGGGTTTCAGGCCTCACACCCAATCATGACGCGGTCCTGGCAATTTTGCATTAGGAGGCTGCCCGTTCCCCTGGCCACACCTTCCCCTTTTCCGTCACCCACCTGGTTCTTGCCGACATCTTCCCAGTGCTCCCCGCTCCTGGGTCTGATCTCCAGGCCACTCTGCCAACTCTACCAAGGTCTCTTCCTCTGCCCCTGCCACTTTCTGGCCCTGGAAGTCAGTACTCCCCTGCCAGCCTGACCCAGATACCTTGTCAGCGCTCACACATGACACGCACGCATGCACACTAATGATCTGGGTCTGGCTCCCCCACAAGCAGAGCCAAGGATGCCAGTGGCATGATTCATCTGGACAGTGTCCCAGAAAACACCAGTGGGGAGTGGAGAAGTGACTTGCAGAGGGAAGGCCCCCAGGACAGGAAGGCCTGCCACCATAGCGACCACAGTGACCACTGTGGGCACCACGGCTCAGTCCTGCTGGACAGAGATGTACGAGCCCATCTCGGCCACGCCATCTGGGGCTGGGAGCAAGGGCATTGGCGCACCACCACCCCGTCCGCACTGGGTGACGGCTGCTCCGCAGGGGTGCTAACTCTGGCTTTTCTTGCCAGGTCAGGGCAGGCTCTGGTGGCCATAGCGGGCTCACACTGAGGGGATTCTGAAGGTGGGGCGTCAGCTGGTAGGACTGGGGAGCGCACAGCACCTGCTCCAGCAGTGGGCCTCACACTTGGGCTGTATCAGCAGCCCCTAGAGGGCTTGATAACAGCCGGATGCCTGGGCTCAGAGTAGTTTCAGCTTTAGGAGGTCTGGGTGGGACTTGATACTCTGCTTTTCTGACAAGTTCCCCAGGGTGGCTGTGGCTGCTGGCCCCAGGACCACTCTGAGGACTGCAGGGCACTCCCACTGCCCCCCCACCCAACTCTACGAATGCCTCCGCTTCATGTTCAAGGCATTCTGTCATCGCTCTCTCACTTGCAGTGTTGTCTCCCATGGGCCCCCTATAAATACCGATGGCATTTTGTACTGTCTCTGGAAACTGCGCTATTATTTCTGGCCTGTACGCCTTTGCTTACTCTGTTCTTCGCTAGAATAGCCTTTCTCTGCCATTTCGGCCTGTTAGGACTGTACCCATCTTTTAATTAATTTCAATGCTGTGCCTCTTCTCTTTATCCTTCCTCGTTCCCACATCCTCACAACTTCTCGCCATCTCCTAGTTGTCACCTACCCTTTATCTGGGCCCCTCTAACAGCCCTTGTAGATGACCACCTTGTATCCCAAGGAATCAAGTGCTTATTTTATCTTCTAATAACAACTGACAGACCACTTTGTCAAAGAGGGTCTCTTTTGATTTTCAAAACCACCCTAGGAGATAGAGACATTGAGTGGTATTATTAGCTCTGTTTTGAAAATGAAGTTCAGAGAGGCCAAGCATGCAGTCCGGGGCCACACAGATGGAAAGCATTGAGTCAGTCCTTGATTTGGGGTCTCTCGGTGCAAACTCTGCATTCTGCTCTCCTGGTGTCTCCATCTCTACCACCAGCCCTTGAGGGCAGGGATTGGGGGGGGTACCTTCTACTGGTATCTGCTGGATGAGTGGATGGGAGGGATGGAGTATACTGGAATCCTTCTGTTTGAGCTGTTCCCAGAATAGGCTCTTATAAAAAAGTTTGGCCCCTAGCTGACAAAATGCTATTTTGTCTACAGTATTGTCTCAGGGGACAGTCACCCCTCTGCCTCTCTAGGACCCAGAAATTGCCAAGACTCTGAATTTCCTGTTTGGACCCAGACCACCCATACCTAGACTGTGCTTCATCTGGGGCCAGCATCGCCAATTCTGAAGCCGATTCTGATGTGTGGCTTTTTTCCCCCATACTAGCTGGGTGTACTACAGTCCAAAGCCATTCTGACACTATTTACCTAGAGATATGGTCAGATCCTACATAAAGGGCTCTGTCCTATAAACCTGACCCTCCCCAGATTCAGATGCCGATCACAAGTCCAGTTTGTCACTTGGGCTTCTGACCAGCTGGCTGTAGATCAGAGGTTCCTATGAACTGGTCCTTGGGTTTGATGAATTTGCCTGAATGGCTCACAGAACTCAGAGAGACATTTTACTTGCTAGATGTAACACAGGAGCAGCCAGAGGGAAGAGATGCACAGGGCAGGGCCTGTGGGAAGGGGCGTAGAGCTTCTCTGCTCTCTAGGCAGACCACTCCTTCTGAAGCCCCTTGGGTTCACCAACCAGGGAGCTCTCTGAACCCACTCCTGTTGCGTTTTATGGAGGATTCACTACAGCACCATGATTGCTTCAACCTCCAGCCCAGAGATCAGGGGTGCGACTGAAAATTCGAACCCTCTAATCACAAGGCTGGGTCCCCTGGCAAGCAGACCCCCATCTTAGCATCCTAGGAACTTACAAAGAATTGCCTCATTAGCATAACAAAAGGTACTTTGATTGCTCTCCTCACTTAGAAAATTACAATGCTTTTCGAAGCTCTGTGCCAGATACAGATAACCCCAAATATATATTTCTTATTATAAATGGCAGTATCATAACCTTCTTGAGCATCCCCTTCCCCTGCCAGGGAGGCTGAGAAAGCTCCATTGTCACCTTATCTCTCAAGGTGGCCTCCAGTCATCCTCCCACTGCCCCGGATCCCCATCAGCCAAACTCCAGGACCCATGTGGTCACTTCCAGTGAACGAGGAATACCTAGGAGTCGTGACAGCCTGTCTCTTATGGCAGAAACAAGGGGCTTGGGGGCAACAAATAGCAGCGAGGAAAAGGAGGCGTAGCTTGGCGGGGGAATGGGGATGCTGGGTGTCTGTGCTCCCCGCAGTCAGGGACTGGCCTGTGCAGAGCCGCAGAGTCAGGGCGGGAGGGATATGACATCCCTGACCATGAATGACATAAAGCTGGGGGGCACTGGGTTGAACCCTGCCCATGGTCAGTCACATCATCTCTGTGAACCTTACTCTACCTGGGGACCCTGCTTTCCTCAAAGGGAAATTTTAAGGGCCAGATGAGATGATCGTTATGAAGGTGGTTCGTAAACGGGAAGAAAGCCCCATATAACAATAGTCAACACCATGTTTTTATTGTACACAATAAGAGCTGGTTTCTGCAGGAGTGACCAGAGATCTACCGGTGTGAACATGCCAGCATTCATGGCGTGGCCGTACTTCACTGCCCCCACGCTCCCGGCCTCCTGAGCCCTGGAATCAGGGGCAAGCATTCCTGGCTCTGCTCTACGTCATGCACTCACATGCCCTCTAAGTTCATCTCTCTGGACGTGCACACCTTCATCTTTACAAAAAGTATTCTTCTCTTATTTTCCAGTATGTCCTTCCTTCCCCCAGCAGCCTCATCCACAAACTGGACCTCAACCACTACTTGACCTATGGTCTCTAGTCCACACCTCCAGCCCTGTTCGTCTTTCTGGCCCCAGAGCGTGCTCTACGTCTATAAAATGCCCCACTGACATCTCACACTTGACAGCTCCCATGTGTGCAACTCAGGTTTTTCCCCACAAGCCTGATCCTCCTCCTGTATTTCTTGTCTTAAAGAATGACACCATTCATCCCGCACATGACAGATGATAAGGAAACTGAAGCCCAGAGAGGTTAAGAGACCTGGCCAATTTACGCAGCAATCAGTTGACACAGACAGAACGAAAGCCCAAGTTTCCCGATCAGAAGTGCCACCTCATCTTCTTCCATTTGGTCGGGTGTGACTTCAGAGTATTTTCATCAGCCTCCCAATGATGGATGTGAATTAGGACAGGCTGGGTGATGGTACAGGAACAAATGGGCACTGGTATCTTAGTGGCTTAACACAATAATGGGTGACTTCTTGTTCACGGCAGGTCTGATGTGGGTCGTGCAGGCCTCTTCTTGTAGGTATACCAGTACAAACGCACGGAGTCCACATCACCGGGACAGGGGGGGTGGACACGGAGAAGGGATGCTAGGGCATCAGTTTGGCCTGGAAGTCACAGTCCATTGGCCAGCACTAGTCACATGGGGCCCAACCTTTTCACACGGGATGCGGGGAAACAGGAACATAGAGGTCATCAGTGAGCATTAACTGTCCCTGATGTGGGTGGGTATTCACCTCCAAGTGTCAGGGGAGACCAAAACAATTTGGGGAAAAAAAACTCTCTGCTCTCAAGGTCAGCACATCCAGGCAAGGCCAGATCTCAAGGCGGAGCCAGACCTACCTGTGTGGTGTGACTAAGAAAGGGGCCATCCTGGGGAGCCCCAAGGGGGCCCCGCTTGAGGGCGGCTGGGGCCGCGGCTGTGGAGAAAGTCTGCTCTGTGCGGGGTAGCGGCGGGGCTGGGTGAGGTGAAGGAGGAGTGGGCTGCAGAGCAGAGACCCCGTGGGGAGGTGGAGTGGGGTGGTGGGGAAGGGCCGAAGAGGAGAGCTTCCCTGGAGGCTGGCAGGTCGGAGCCAAGCCCCAAGAGCCCGCCTGCAAGCTGGGATGGCTGGGGTGGCTGCCTGTGGAGCTGGCAGTCAGGCCCTGCCCCTGCCCCGCCCCGCTCCCGGGAAGGACTCTGTGCTCTGTGGCACCTCAAGTGCTGGGCCTGGGAGGCAGGACCTGATGGGGCCTGTTAGTTGAGTTACAGCCCAGCAAGGGAGGCTGTTCTGATTAAATTTGGGAACCTAATTGTAGGGTTTGTGCTGTGGTCTCATTACGGCTTTTTAATCTTGTTAACCTCTCCTCCCCATCTCCCAGCCCCCCTTCACTTCCTTCCACAACCGCAAGCTGCGGCCTTAGAACAATACCGGGAATATCTTGGTCTCTCTGCCTGGCTTTCTCCTACTCCCCCACACTGGGTGCCGGAGGCAGCACAGAGCCGGGAAAGGAGGGGAGGCCCGGCGAGCAGGGATTGCATGTGGTTCAGTCACTCAGAGCGGCTCTTGGTTTAGTTCCCACATGTCCAGCCCTGCGTTTGGCTCTCTGAGGGACACAAAAGGGACACAGGCCCAAGTTCAGCTCTCAGGTGCCCACTGTTGAGCTGGGGAGATGGGAAGGCTGGGGGAGATGGCAACAATGAGTGTAGGTGGAGCTTCTGGGATTTAAGGTAGTTGCAGACAGGGCAGCTTAGAAAGGATGGCACGGGGAGGGGTGGTGTGCTGTGGATGGTTGGGGGAAGCAGAGAACAAGTGGCAAGCTTGGCAGGGTGCCACCTCTGCTCAGGGATTGTACCAGTCAGGATGGTGCGGTAACAAATGAGCCCTGACATTGCAGTGACTTAACACAATGATGGGTGATTTCTTGTTTGTGAGAAGTCCACTGGGGTGGGATACAGAAGGATGGCTGAGGGTGGTCGTGGAGAAGGGACAGGTTAGGGAGCAATGTGTTTGGTGCCCAAGGAGGGCATGCAGGCAGACCAGGTTGATGCGGTGGCGTGAGGTGGGGTGGCGAGTCTCCCAGCCTCAGCCTGCCATGGCTACCCTGGGCGGTGAGCTCCCTGGGGTCGTGGACACCAGCCCCGGTGGGTTGAGGAGGTGGTGCTACCATGGAAACAGGATGGGGATGGATGTGTGTTCAAAAGAAGCTGACGGTTTCTAGAGATTGCAGAGGGTTGTGGTGACAGTCTGGGGGTCAGGAGGGTGAGTTCCTCCCTCCCAGGGTCCTGCCCCTTCTGCTGTCACTTGCTGGCACCTCCTCCACCTCTCCCACCTCCTGCCTCCCAAATGCCATCTCCAGGACCTGCCTCTGCCCTGAGCTCCACACATTGCTCCTCTCCCAGTTGTGCCCTGCAGTCCCAGCACTTCCAGCTGCCAGGCACCCAAGGCAGCAGTACAGGCCCCTGCCAGCCCTTTCTTCACCCCAGCTGCACCATCCACATTACTTCTGCCAAGTCCACCTTGCACATGTCGCTGGAATCTTCTTCAGCTGCACCCGCCCTGCCATCACCGCAGTCCTCGGCTCTCCCCGGGCCAGGGCAGACCCCTCCTCTCTGCTCTCCTGGCAGCTGCTCTTACCCCCACCCCCAATTCTTGGCATGGCAGCCATAGTGGGTCCCCAAAACTGGTCATGTGACTTTCCTGCTTCTTCTGCTCCTCACAACGCCAACCAAGGGCCTTCATCCTCAGGTCCCACTTCCCTCATCTCGGGCCTCTCAGTAATAATTCTTGCACAATCAAGACCTTCTGTATACATCATGCTTTTATGGGGCTCTGACCCGTAGGCCTTTATCTTGCCTGCTCCCCAAGGGAGCCCACCTCTTTCAGGAAGGCTGACTGGGTCTCACACCTGAAAGCAATCTCTCAATCCTTCCACACTCTGCAGAAGCGACAACTTTCTAGCAAATGTTGCAGTGAACTACGTCCATGTTCTTTCTGCTCCGTTAACTGCATGCCTCTTGAGAGCAGAGCCTGTCTCATTCATGGTCAGGGCCGCTGCCTGGACTCCACAGCCGTGTTCAGCGGGCTTACTGAGTGAGGGGCTGATGAAAGCAGGGCTGGGCTGGGCTGTCTGAGGCCGCCTTTGGGGAGGGGCCACCAGGGAGCAAACACCGGGTAGCATCAGGGCAGAGTCTGGGTGGTGCAGCTCGCTTGCCGCGTGCTTCCAGTACACCAGGCTCTCTGCCGGACACTGCGAGCTTTCTGTCAGAGGGCAGAGGAGGCCCATGCAGGAGCCGGAGCCGGGCGGCCGTGTGCAAGTGGACCACAGCTGGCGGCAGGATCCCACTCAGAGGGTGGGTGGGGACACGTGTGGGCAGCAGCCCCTGAGGGGCAGGAGCTGAGCCGGGTGTGGGAAAGGTGCTGCCTCCCAGGCTGTCCTGGCAGCACAGGGCAGTGTTTCAACAGCCATCTTGGGAAACAGCAGCTCCGACTGCCAGAAAAACACCAGGATGTTGCCTGGAGCACAGGGCCAAGGGGCAGTGACGCCTCCATCGTTCACACAGGGGCACAGTTCAGACCATCTGTGGGACCCTCTCTGTCCTTCGAGGCCTTCCTCTCCTACTCCTTGGACTGTCTCATGCCTCAGGCTGGGAAGCCCTCTTCTTTTGTGGATTCAGCCAGGGCATCCGGAGGCCTGTGTGCCACGGCAGGCCCGAGCCACCTCACAGCCTCTCTTCCCGGAGGAATCCCAGCCTCCCCACCTGCCTCCTGCAGCTTTCCCTGTTGGTGCCTGGAGGCTGATGTGCTCTGCCCCGCACAACTCTCCTGGGGACAAGCAGAGAGCAGCCTCCTAAAAGAAGCACAGAGCCAGGCTTCTCTCTGTGGCCTGAGAGTGCCCCATTTTGCTGTCCTCTCTGCATGTTTGTGAGACTGAGCTCGGAGTGTCAGGACAAGCCCTGAACTGGGAGTCAGGACACCTGGTTCCTGGGCCTGACCGTTGAAACCCTGGGCAAGCCACCTTCCTCTTTGGTGAGACTGCGGGGGATGGTCCCTGGTTTCCCCAGGCAGGTCATAAGCTCCTGGGCCCAGGCCTGGTGGTTGGCAGTGCCCGTGTGCCCAGCCAGTGCCCCAGGTACAGGATTGTCAGGCCCACCTGGGAATGCAGGTTTCCATCTCCAGCCCCAAGGGGCTGCCAGGAAAGAGGAAGCAAAGGCCACCAGAGCGCTGGAGGCCAACAACTGAGCAGTGGGTTGAGCCAACTTGGCCTTCACTTGCCAAACCAAGTCAGAGTGAAGAGGGCAGAGAGCCCTGAGCAACAGGGCCAGGCAGAGGGGCCATGAACCCTGGAGGCAGGCAGGTCTGGGCAGGCTGGGCCCCACCGCTCTGTGGTTGTGCGACCTTGGATTGGTCATTTAAGCTTCCCCGGGCTCAGACCCCCATCCCAAAACGGAGGAGAATTTAATGTGAGCATTAAATGACATCACATACTTGACATGGCTTTTAAGCTTCTGTGCCTAGCACACAGTAGCTGCTCAATGTGCCCTCATTTCTTCTCACCCCCTAACTTCTCCAGTCTCCACTGAACGCATTTGCTGATCTGGCACTAGTGAGCTGGATGAGGCCGTATAGTAGGTCGCCCGGTCGGTCTACCAAGGTGTGTGCTGCCTGCCCAGCCTCAGCTCCGAGCTGTGCTGGCCCTGTCCTTCAGGGTGTACAGTCAGGTGGAGAAACAAGACCATACTTGCACACACTCAGATGACAGAAAATACAAATACCGTGTGACCAGTGAGTAGCGCAGAGCTTGGTGGTCTCATATGAACTATCAACATCAGAGAGGTGGGGGTTTCCGGGAACAGGGCTCGTCTGGATGCAGGTGACCAGAGCTGGGACAAGGCTAGGCTGCTTGAAGCCAGACGCAGTGAGGGCAGCAGGGCTGGACAGGTTGGGGATGGGAGAGACAGGCCATGCGGGGAGACTGCCTCGGTCGAGGGTCTTGGGACATGGTGAGGTGGGCTCTGTGCTGCCTCTGTGGGGTGAGCCCTGGATGGACAGATGCCAGGTGTCCAGGTCTCACGGCTGCGGCCATGATCTCCTTCCTGTTGCATGTCTCTCTCAGCCTGTGCTCGGCACTTTGACAAAACAGAGGCTCATGTCCTGTGCTGATCCCAGTATGTTCAGCCTCCAGATGAGGAAGTGGAGCTCAGAGTGGGCAAGGCCCCGTCTCCCAGGGAGCTGGTGACTGGAGCTCCGTTCTCTTCTTCCTGTACCATGTCGCCTCTGCAAGACTGGAGATGGAACACTGAGTTTAGGATGGGCTCAAAGTCTCTTAGACTCAGCCTATCAAAGCTTAAAGATTAGACAGCGTCCTTGGACACATTTCTCATTTCACCACCTACAGCCCAGTGGGTCATGCACAGTCACACACATTACACATGCAGGGCTTGGCTCCTCATCACCGACACGGGCACCAACATGTCCCAGAATGATGCTGGCAGTTAGGGTGAGTGGTGGGCAGAGTACCCTACCTACCTGGGCTGTGTTTCTGGAATCCACGAATGAGGTGTTTGCCGACAAAGCCTGCAGGGAGAGGTGAGGACCTTGTGATTGCCACCTGCCTCCCTGAACCGGGCCTCCTCCTAAAGGGCTGAGTTCTCAGCTGATGGGAGAGATGTGCAACAGGAATGTAACAGCAGAAGGCTATAGATGCAGAGCCAGTGAGTAATTAGATTCGAATTAATTTGCATTTCACAAGAGACTCAGGGTTGTTGGGAAAAACAAAAGCTGCAAAGATTAAAGGCCTCATGGAGAAGCGAAAGCCAGGGAGAGGAAAAATGGTGGAGCTGAGAAGAATCCCCAGAGGCAGCGGGCATTAATGGGGCAGGTGTGGGTGCGGCAGGACTGAGGATAGACAGACCCTGGATGTGGCCTGATGTTGCTTTGATCTAGTTGGCGTTTGTGGTGGAGGTGGGGGCGGGGACCCAGGGTGGGACAGACAGAGATAAACAGACACACAGACACTCTCAGAGATGGGAGCAGGGGAAGGCAGGGCACTCAACCCCCAGCCCCAGCCCCCCACCACCAAAAAGAGAGAAGAGCGAGGGAGAGAGAAGGGAGAAGGCAGTTGGGGAGAGAAGGAAATAGAAGGAGGAAGCCAGGAAAGGGAAGGGAAGGTGGGCAGCAAAGAAGGGGGGGATTCAGGAAGTGGGGACTAAGGGGTTAGAGGGCTCCCAGCAGAAAGTACCATCCTGCTGTGTCTTCCCTGCTCCAAGAACTTTCTAGAGCAGAGGTTGGAGAAAGTTTTCAGCAAAAGACCACATCATAAATACTTTAGTTTTTTTGGGCCATACAGTTTCTGTCCCATATTTTTGTAAACGATGCAAAGATCATCTTTTGCTCCGTGGCTGTAAGAAGACTGCTGCTGGATTTGGCCCCTGAAGCTGTCTAACTCCTGGCATAGCTCTTGTTTCACAAATGGCATGTGGGGTCCAGGACAGAGTTGGCATTACTAAGTCCCCGAGCAGTGCCCAGGCTGCTGGTCCTTAGAGCTCACTTCAAGTGTGGGAGCCTTGGCCACGCTAAGGGTGGGGTTGCTGTTTGCCATCCAGGCCCCGCTGAATGCAGCCCTTGCATGCAGAACATGAGGTGCCTCTGGGCTGTGGTCCATGCATGCCCAGGCCCCCTTTCAAGGCCTTCCTGCCCAGGTGCAGGGAGTGTGATAAGCGGGGGGCCTCCAGCTCTTTCAGGGTCTGCCTCACTGCAGGGACTCCCCTTGCCTGCGGGCATGCCTCTCCAGGGCAGCCTGCACCCGCGACTCCGGGCAATGGGACTGTCAAAAGGGTCTGCCTCTGCCACCAGGGTGCAGGACAGCTCCCTGCTGGACCGGGTGAGGCTTTGTCAGGCCTGCACTGCAATTCTGCTTCCATTCTCCCTCCCCCCAGTCCCACTTTCCTCCCCTTCTTTCTCTGGTGTAGATGCTTAATATCTGTCTGACTCTCTAAGCTCCCTTCTAGAGTCTGCTCCCAAAGAACCTCACCTGTGACACAGGTAACAGGCGGACATCCAGGCTGGTGCAGTGTTGACCGCAGGGACAGCGTTTGGTCTAGTTGGGCCTATCTGAGGGCAGCAGTAAGTAGAGAGAAAGTCACTATGGCAAACCAGGGGTCTCCAGACCAGGGGTCAAGGGCTCCTGGGGGGTTGCAGCAGGCCAGGTCAAGCAGGGCAGATGGACGATGGAGTGCAGTGGAAAGGGGTCTGGAGACCTGGGCCTGGCCTTGGCCAAGGGGCTACCGTGCTGTGTGCCATTCAGTGAGTCACTGCTGCTCTCTGAGTCTATGCTCCTCATGAGTAAAATGGGCTAGAATCTATGCTCCTGGATGCATTCATTTTCTAGGGCAGCTGTAACAAATCACCACAAGCTTGGTGGCCTGAGACAACAGAAAGCTATTTTGTCACTGCTCTGGACTCCAGAAGTTCAAAATCAGTATCAGTGGCTGAAATGAAGTGCCATCAGGGCTGTGCTCCGTCCCTGCAGAGGCTCCAGGGAGAATCCGTTCCCTGCGTCCTCCAGCTTCCCGCGGCACCGGCGTTCCTTGCCTATGGTCCTATCACCGCAGCCTTCAAAAACAGTCTTCAAATTGGTCTTCATATCGCCTTCTCCATTGCTGGTCTGGGTATCAGATCTCTCTCTGCCAGTCTCCTGAAAGGACACGTGTGATTGCATTCAGGACCCACCCTAATAATCCTGAGTAATCTACACATCTCAAGGTCCGTAATTTTAGCACATTTGCAAGGATTCTTTTTTCTAAATAAGGTCGCCTTTGCAGGTTCCAGAGATCAGGACTAGCTCTCCTTGGGGACCATTATTCAGTCCACTGCACTTGCCATTTGTCCGCCTGTAAACCAGAGCCCTCCCTGGGCTCTAGTTCTGTCTCGTCCTCTGTGCTGAGTTGCAGTTCTAGGCTGCTGGCCCTTACTGTTTGCTTCCACAGCCCAGATAGTCTCATTCTGCCAAAAATTATTTTCAATGTGTATTGATACAGTTGTTCTGCTCACAAGGGTAGTTTTATTGGCAACCACTGCCACCACAAGTACTACTGACCTTGCATGTACTATGAGCTGATTTGCATCATATCATTATTCCCAAGGAGGTAAGTGCACATAATCCCCGCTGTGCAGATAAGGGCGCCGGGGATGGAGAAATTAAGCAATTTGCCCAATTCCACGGAAGGGGCTCTGGGATTCCCCTTCAGCCTGTCTGACTTAAAGACTCTCTTTAACTCCTCCCAAGCATAAATAGGGCTTCTCTTTGAAACTATTTGCGAAGTTCAGTCCCTTTTGAACTTTAAGCCATCTCTTATCAGATTCTACAAATTGCAGACGTAACACAGGAAGCACTGTTCTGGAAAGCTGAAAATCCAGTTACCAGATCCTGGAATGTAGCTCATTTGGGCCGTGTGGTTACCACCAAGTACAGCCCAGGTGGGGGGGGGGGGGCGTGGACCCCCAGGCTCCCATCTGTGGGTTTGACAGCACATCTCAGCCAGGCTTGCTTTTCTTCCAGCTGAAGTGAGACTTTGAATATCAGCCCTGGTTCCCATTGAATTAGGGGCCAAACTTCCTGATCATGTAATTTATTCCTCAGACATTGATGCTCATGGTGACCCCTCCTCCTGACTTTATTTCAGGCTCTAGAAATACTTGTACATCAAAAAATTGTGTTAGTTTATGTGAAGAAACCACGGTGGAAGGGTGTTTACAAATGGTTCTCGTGTGCGTAAGTGTTTTCAGAAGTCCAGAAGTGGGAACATGGATTGGGCCCTTTGAGAAAATTTCTGTCAAGAGGGAACTGAATTTTCAAAACAAGCATGCAAGCAAACTTCAAGGTCAAAGGGTATTCAGCTGACCCATTATTCCACTGGCTAGCAAGGCCAGTGGGAACAAACGGTCTAGGGGTGGTGGGAAGTGTGGCACATTTGCCTGGCTGGTGCTGAGATGGGAGTGGGTGTGAGGCAGGAGCGGACACTGTCTGGCAGATGGGGTTTTCTGAGACCACACCGAGAACTTGAACTTTTTTATGAAGCCACTGGTTATCTCTACAGGATTTTAAGCAGAGAAGTGACATGTTCATGTGCTTGAGAATGACTTTTCTGGCTGTTGTATTAGCTCCAGCAGGAGACAAGAAAGGCCTGGGCTCTTTGCCATAAAAAGAAAGGGCTGGATTTGAATGACGGTCAACTCCAGCCAGTGTTTGGCCATGGAGGGTGGGCAGGGAGAGGAGGGAGGCGGATGCCCATGGATGGCTTGGATGAGTGGCTGTACAGTGGGGCCTGCCACAGAGAAGAGGCACCAGGATGCAGAGAGCCAGCGAGACTGTGTATGGGGGACAAGACGAGGTGGGGAAGTCATGCTAAGAGAGGCTCACATCCTGGAAACAGGTTATTGCCGGGTGTGATGGAAACGGCATACTAGTCACCCTGTCGGGAGGCAGGATCTTGGGAACTGCAGCTGGGCTGGGACACATATTTAGGAGGGGGCAGCAGCAGGGTGCCTGGGGGTGAGCCTTGGGGCAGAGGCCAGCCTCAGGTCTGCTCTGACTCATGTGGACCTCTGGCAAGTCACAGTCTCTCTGTCTCCATTTCCTCATAAGGAAAATGCAGGAGTTAGACCATAGTGGAGGTCCCTCAGTGGAGATGAGCTGGCAGGAGAATGTCCTGAGTCCCTGGAAATGGTGTGCGAAACCGTGTATGTCTGTCTGCTTGCAGCAGGCCGGCAGCCACCTGAGGAGTGGAGTGACATCAGGCCTCAAGGCCGCCCCCGCAAGTGCTGTCAAGTATTGCTCTCTAAATGTGCCAGGGGTGAGTCCTGTCTCGCCCAACCAGTTCCTGGAAGGCAGAGACCTGGGTCACAGGTTGCACACATGTCCCTCAGTGGGTGTGTCTCACAGTCCCATGGGGGCCTCCCAGCACCTGTGAAGCCCCTGTGGGCAGCACAGAGGTTGCAGCTGGACACCCTGAAGGAGTCTCCTAGTGCCTGGTCAACCCAGGTATGTGGCCTTCATACCTGTTCTCTCCCTTTTCTACCCTGTAAGCTCATGCCCATCCTTCTGAGCCCAAAGTCCTCCTCCAGGAAGCCTCTGGGATCCCCCAGTGCAGCACTGAGTTCTCACGGCAGCGAGACCCTGGAGGCGAGGTGCCCACACCTCAGGGGCAGCCTGTTTTCCACTGTCTGGGGGGGAGGTCATTTGCATCCATATCTCCCCACCTGTGCCCCATGAGCCTTTTTGGCAGGGACCATTCCTATGCACCTCAGTGTCCTCACGTGCTGCCCCTGGTGGCCGGCACACACTTAGTGCTCCACAAAGTTAGTTTCTTTAGTTGTCTTAACTTGCAGAATGGTATCAGCAAGGTGTTTCCTGTTTACGACCTCCAGCTCCTCACTGGGTCGCGCGCGCTTGTGTGTGTGTGTGTGAGTGTGTGAGTGGGTGTGAATAATGTCTGCTCTGCTCTGCTGCGAGCCCTGGGGAGCACCAGTGTCACTGGCCAATGACTGCGGCACATGGCATCTGCAAAGTGCTTCGGAGGTCCTTTCTCACAGGGTCCCAGGATGATGCATATGAAATAAAAGCAATAAAAGTTTGCACAAAACTTGCTGGACTCACACATGGAATGGAAAGAAATACCCATGTCTGGAGCACTTTGGAGCAGGCCTTCTGCCAGCTAGGCCCTTGACCAACAGGGTTGAATGTGTTGTATAGAACAGCCCTGGGTGGCAGGCGCTGTCATGCTCCTTTTACAGATGTGGAAACAGAGTCTGAGAGCCTTGGGCCTGCCCAAGCTCAAGTGCTACTCCGCTGCACTCCTGCACACCACCCCCGGGGTTGGAGCCATGGCATGTGGCGTGTGTTTCTTTTGGACTTGAACAGTCTTTCACCCTACCTGCCCAGTGTCACCATGCCTTGCCCTCCCACACATCCCGTGTGGAAGTCCAGCCAAGACCCACTTCCCTCCCTGGCTCTCATGCCTGCTTGGGCCCTATCGCTTCTTTTCACACGCTGCAGGACTCACTGCACACAGGCAGGGGGCCTTTGGGCCTGGCAAGCGGGATGTTTGCTCTGGGAGATGAGCTCCTCAGGGGGCAGGACGTGGGCTCTGTGACTGATGCCAAGGAAATCGCCACAGCCTGGCCAAGGAGAGTGTTGAGGTGGCCAGAGGAATTTAGAAGTGGTCCTCCCATCTCGTGGGGGGAGGCCAGTGGCCGAGAAAGAGGGCAAACCCTGTCATTGAGGGGCGGGAAGGCTGGCCCAACCCCAGGGCCTTGCTGACGGGAGGCTGGCTGCCTGGCACCCCCAGATAGGCTGACGGAGCCAAGCCAACAGCCGGGGAGAGTGGCTCACCCTCCCAGATATGTGGGAATGAGGGCTGCTGAGTCACCCGCCCAGCTGGACATGGCCACCGCTAAGGGCTGGTCGGCGGCAGAGTGTCCCTTGCCAGGGCCTGCAGCCTTTGGACGTCCTGACATTAGCTGGGCTCTTCAAGTGCCCTGTTCTAGGCTTGGCTGCCCCCGGCTTTACTGAGCTGGGGTGTATTCACTTGCTATTGGTTCTTGGGAAGTTTAGTCCAGACACACAGTTTTGTGGCAGGACACAGGATGGGAGGTCAGAACCCTGGACTTAGGGAAAAGATACACTTGGGTTTTAATGCAGGTTGCGTTACTTCCCTCAGCGATGTGGTGGGGTTGGAAGGCAATACAGGCAAAGTGTTAACAGGCTGCTCAGCACATAGTAGGGCCTCACATAGTTTAGCTGCCCTGCTCAGGCCTTCCCCTCAGGAAAGGGTGGCAGTGTGATCTGGGTCAGTGTCATTCCTGCCATGGGCTCTCAGAGCAGCCAGGGTGGGCCAGCAGTTGGGGTCTGGGGCAGCTTAGGGGGCCTACCAGGAGACCCACCTTCCACCTCGGGCAGCAGGCAGAGGCTCAGAGGAAGGCTTGGCCCTGCAGACCTGCCCTCCCCTTGGGTGCCAGGAGCTCCTGCTGGGAGCCAACCTGCCCCAGGTGTTGTGCAACCTGAGAACCTAAGCCAGGGCCCTCTTGCTGGGGCAAGTATCGACAGGAAACCTCCCCGCCCATCCAGTTCACATTCCAGAGGTACCCAGCCAGCTGAGAGACACTAATGAGACGCTTCTCAGGCCAGGCTTGCCAGAGACACCGACACCTCTTCTATGTACCACCTAAGCCTATGGCTTTGCACCCTTGTGACACCTGGTACCTCAGTGTGTTCCCCTAATGTAAGGAAGACGGCCCTCCAGAGCTCTTGGCGTGCAGGGGCTGTGGATCCCTTGGGCGCAGGGACACTTCAGCAAGCATCATGAGCTGCTGGCCAACCAGAGGGGGGCCCTACTGAGGAGAATCGGACCTAAGAAGGCACCCAACACCCAGTGGGTGCCCCAGGGTGCCTCGAGGCAGTCCATTAAGCAGGTCACATCTCTGGGGATTAAAGAAAAGGACATGATACAGAATCTGGCTAAATGGTTCCAGCTTATGTTTGGAGGAATCATATGCATGCTCACACACACGTGCACACTGCTAAATTATGGCCTGTGATTGGTGGAATGTGCTGTCACAACATAGAACCGAAGACTTCTATTTCACCAGCCCAGATTGGGAAAGGGACTCAAAGTCACACAGCAGGTTAATGACAGGACTTAGACTTTTATTAGCTTTTATTTTCCCATGCCATTTAATTGACACTCCTCATTCCCCATTGCACTCCCAGCCAAGTCCTCACATCTGCTGTACCAGCTACTAGTTCCTGGTATTGTGTGTGAAATGCTTCAGGGTGAAAAGAGGAAAGAGCACGTGCAGGGACCCCAAGGCAGGAGGGAGCTCAGGGGTGAGCATCCCCTGGGTGAACGGAATTCAGAGAGGGAGGTGATCCCACAGGCAAGGGCAGGAGATGGGGCGGTGGAGGGTAGACTGGGGTCCCAGCTTCAGCATGTTTATTTCTGTATGTGGAACCGGCCAAGCCACCAGCAAGGGGCAGCCTGTTGTCCCCGGGCAGGTGAGCATCAGCCCCCAAGTGACTAAGGAAGACTTGAAGTCCTGAGGCACCAGGAATATGAGCTTGCTGGGGTGTGGGAAGGGCATGAGAGAGAACTCACCTCTCTTGCCTTCTAGGTCAGGGCGTGAAGGATGGCTTCCTGGAGGAGGTGGACCTAGTGTGGCGCCTAGAGGAGATCATTGTGCTGTGGGCAGGCTTCCCAGGGTACCACAGGCCCAACTTTCCCAAACTGCTTGGCTGATTCTCAGAGAGGGAAAGAGCCCTTTCTGTCACCTAGACAGTTGCCTTGTGAGCCCTGGACAAGTGCATCCAATCTGGGTCAGGAGTGATTTGGGAGGTCACACCACAGATATCTTCCTGACCTGAGCTAAGCTGCCACCAGGCATGGCTAATATGTTAAGCCTCAGTCTGATGTGTCTCAACATGGTAATCTCAGCCAGTGCAGCATAGGTGGGTGCTGGGGTAAACCAAGGGAATAGAGAACCAGGGCTCCCTGGAGGGACCTGAGAGATGACCTTGGGGCCACCCCTTGGCAGACCCAGGGAACTGTGTGCAAGGAGCGTTGCTGGTGTAAAATGATGAAATCTCCTGTGGGTCTAGAACAATCATGGACTTTTGTCATAAAGCCTGGTCCTGGGGCCCCAGTGGTCAGTGTGATTGGAGTTTAGCACACTCACATGCATTTTGTTCCTACTGCGTACCAGGTGTTACCACGAGCTTTGGAGCCTGCAGACGTGAGCCAGGAGCTCAGAGTCTAGCAGGAAAACTGGCCAGTGGAGCATAAAGCGATAGGTTTGCACTGTAAGAGCATTATTTTTAAAGTGCAGCGGAAGACTTGAAGTTGGAGAAAGTGATTCTGCTTAAGGAAGGTAAGGGAAGCTATGGCGAGGCACGCGTGCTTGAGGTAGGTCTCGCCATCGTCATGAGGCAGAGCCATCATCAGGGTGGGGTGAGCCTCAAGGCCTCTCAGGGAAGGGTCTCTGCGGATGGGCTGGATCTGGACCTGCCATTCTCAAACAGGCATGCACTGAAACACAGCGTCCCCTGCCTCCACGCACATGATGGTTCCCTGGGGCTGGGCCAGGGCCTGCGGATTCGCATTTCAAACTAGTTCCCAGGTGTTGCTGTGCCCCCGTTGGTCTGTGGAGCGTGCTCTGAGTAGCGCTGGTCTAGTTTTCTGCTGTGCCTTGCCCTGCACGTGGCTTTCTGAGAGGTCATCCCACTGTCCAGTCATTTCTGGGACTGTCTGTGGTGCTCAAGCCCTTTTGTGGGAGTGGGTCACTCTGTGGATCAGGGGCCACGACACAGCGGTGTGGAAACTATTATCTGATTCTTTGGGGGCATGGACACACAGTAGGGACAGGGCTGAGGAGAGGAGCCCTGGTCCCCAATTTCTTGCCTAAAACTCTGGCAGAGAATGCTCTAGAATGAGGTAAAGGAGACTGGAAAGCCGATGAATAAATGTAGAGGTGGAGGTGTGGAGGATGTGGGCATGTGTGTATATGTGTGTGCATGCATGTGTGTGTAGGCACACAGCTCAACACCCATCACAGAAAAGAACTCTGGGTTAACTTATGACCTTGGGCAAGTCTCTTTCCCTTTCTGAGTATCAATTTCCTCATCTGGAAAAGTTAAATTGACTAGATGGTTCCTTCTGAGAGCAAGAGGGAGAGAGACCGGGAGACCCGAGGGAGCACCCTGGAAACAAGGCCATCATCTGATTAGCCCTCAATTTAAAGCAGCTAATAGACATCTGAAACTTTGCAGGGCTTTGCAATTACCAGGCACAGCCGGAGCTGGTTCCTGGTCTTTGGGGACCAGACCATCTATAAGGGTGTCATCAGCCTCCTCACCACTGCAAGACCTTGAGCATGAATAACATTGCCCAGAGGAAGCTTTTCACACAAGACAAAAGACGCCATTTCCCAGCAGTTCCCCGGGGGTTCTGCAATGTCAATTTCCTTGAGCGCCCACCAGGCCTGGGAAAGAATTGTCCCCAGGGGTCATGGCGAGGCCAGCAGAAGGCAGGCTCTCTTCCTTCCCCACCATACCCCAGGAATCTGCCCGCTGACACCAGCTCAAGTACAGCATCCTTCCGAGAGGCTGGCAAAGAAACAGAGGCTCTGAAAGAGGAGGCAAGGACCCCGGACAGCGCCTGGGCTGGGGCAGCTCTGGGAAGAGAGTGCGGGAGTCAGCCTGGATTCCGATCCCAGCTCTACCTCCACAGGCTGTGTGACCCTGGACGGTGTACTTCATCTTCAGAATCTCGACTTTGTTATGTCTGAAGACCATTTTGGTTGGTCCTGGGGATTAGCTAAAATGGCAGAAAGCATTCTGGAGAGACAAAAAACGAAGTCCACTGAAGCCTTCAAGTGTCCCTGTTGCAGATGAAAGCTCCGTATAGCCAGCAGCGGCCTATGGAATCTCAGACTTGCATTTGAGTGTCAGCTATTTGCTGGGTGACCCTTGGAAACTCAGTTAACCACTCTGAGTCTTGATGTTGCCATCTGTATAATGGGATTATTTATGGTAATCCCCCCTATAATGGAAATTAAAAGAAGAGAGCATGTGCAAAGTGCCTGGCTCATAATAGGCCTCAAAACTTTGTGTTTCTCCTATTCCCTAGGCACCCTTGTCTCAGAGCTAGGGTGGCCCTGTTACTGTCTGCAGTCAAGTGCCTGCCTCAGGTGTGTGCCACTAACCTGCTTTGAGCAGGCCAGGCCAGGCTGAGGGACGTGGCCAAGCCCTGGATGACCCACAGCGGCCTACCCGCCCAGTGGTTAGCCTAGGAAAGCCTCAAATTATACAATTTATGAAACCCAATCCAGTTTTCCTACTGGAACGTGTGATTAGAGAGATTACACATTCACTGTTGCAATTATGGTAATGTTGATGTGTGGACAGATAACTGGCAGCGGGCTGTTCTGAACCATCTATTTATAGGTTGAAGATTCCTGCTATCTCAAGGCAGACATATGGGCCATAAAGGCAGGCGACAAACACAGGAGGGGGAGAGCAAACCTCCCTCGGAATGAAAAGACACCAAAGGAAGCCGTAATTAGGGCTGGGACCGGCTTATGTAAATCAGGTAATACTTTCAAAACAGAGATGAGATCTGGTTTTAATAAAGCACATCGGAACAAATGGTGGAATAATGACTTAATAAATCTAAATACAAATATTTTGTTCCATCTCCAAATGAACAGCCCTAGCATCTGCCGAGCCCGGGCCTGGGCGAGGGGGCGGTGCCGGAGTGTTACTGTATTCTTTCGCTCCCTCAGCAGGCTCGAAGATTTTAATTTTTAGCCTTCTGCTAAATTACACGGGCTGTCAGTCAACTGTGGGAGATATTTTGAGTAGGGAGATTTATACAAATACACACAGCACCCTCGGAAGGCACAGCACAATATCTTTTACACCCGCCGGGATGTAAATCATAGGTTGTTCAGGGCCCGAATTACAGCTCTTCCGGAAATAGACTGCAGAGAAATCATTCACCAGGAGGAGGAAGCCGGTGGCTATTTTTTTGTGTGTGTGTGATGCCTCCCTCACCCCCGTATCAGAGAAGCTCTTGGTTGTTCTCTGTGACGACTTTACTCATCACCTCCCACCCCAACTCTGGTACCTAAACCAGAGATTGCAAAAACCCAAGGCCTGTGGGCCGACTATGAGCCACAGGTGTGTGTGTTTAGACTGGCTCAGGATGCCGGCTCGAACACAAATCAGGTTTCAAAAGTTACTGGCAAATATTTTTAAATCAAGAGTTCATCATAAAATTTGTATGTCCAGTTCCTCTAGGTAGATCAGAAAATCTGGCTAGCAGCTTCAGGTTGGCCTTCCTGTGCGGTGACGGTCAGCTGGACGGAAGGATGCGCTGTGTCTAAATGAGTGTCGCTTCTCCGGGTTCCTGCGGCTCTGTCCTCACAGTCGTCATGATCCCCCCACTTCACTTACATTACCTGCCTGGTCTCAAAGGCAATGGAATTTTTGACCCTTGATCTAAATTCATCTCTTTGTAGGATCATTAGAGTCTGTGCTTGAGGAAATGTAGTTGAAAAATAACATGACTAATGTATGCATAAATCACTAATTCTCAAACCTGTGACTATTAAATAAGAAAAGTAAGGACAATATAATATATAAAAATACTAGTGCAAAATGAGTGTCATATGCATACACACACACACACACACACACACAGGGAGGGAGAGAGCGAGGTGGGGAGGTCACCAACAATCCTTACTTGGGAAGGACTGCTTTTCATTCCATTCTGGTCTGTTTCATCTGTTTCAATAAATGGTGGTTGTTATACTGATGTTTTTAACTTGACAAAAGTAAAAGCTGGTAACTTTATGTCAATCCACTGTATTTTTCAGTCTGTGAAATCCCAAAGGTATTCCTTGCCTGAATTATCATGCCATTGTAGATTCTTGGAATTGGAGGGCAACTCTGAAGGCATCTGTCCATCGTCCACACATACTTAACATATATCCATTAGTGAGTCCTTCACCCTGTCCACCCATTTATACATGTTTGTCCATCCATCCATGTATTTATTCAACTGTCCTATATACATGCATCCATCTGCTTGTTCATCCATCCATCCATCTACCCATTCATGCACGCATCCAACTATCCAATCCACATAGCACCATTTCTGCTAGTCTGCGGTCTCCAACTGGATGTCCGACATGATGTCCTGTTCTTTGGTCAGGCCTGGCTGCCAGAGAGTTCTTGCTGTAAAGATCTGTGTCCTCAGGAAGACATGTGTCACCGTGACTTGCACCCATCAGTCTTTCGAGGACTCTGTAAATATTTGAACCTCAGCTCCTGAACAAAAAGCTATCCCTCTTCCCCAAATTTCATCTCTCACCCAACACCACCAGTCTTCCCTTCTGGACAAATGCCTGGATTCCTTCCATGAGTCCCTTGTAGTAGGAGTGACACACCTTCAGTTCGGTCAGGCTCCTGGTTCTTCGTTAACGGGGTGCCTCCTCAGCATGGGCGCCTCTCTGCTCTCCCACAGTGGATGCCTTTGTCATGGCCCCATGGGGTCTGATGGCCTCATCTCCGTGGTGATACAGTGGGTTGCCAGGTCTCCCAAACCTGTGTGTTCTTTTCACACATGCTGTGAATTTCCCATGTGAACATTAACAGTAATCATGGATCCAGCTGACAAAGTGCTTTTTTGAAGTTTTACTTTTCCTGCTAGGAAGGATTTAAAATGTGTCCTTCTGCTGAACATTACTTCCAGTCATTCACCATCAATGTTAGAATCCCCTAAAGAACCAGATCCCAGTTTACTCAGGATGAATTTGTTGACTTCCCTACTTCTAGGGATTTCTGGGTTTAAGAAGGCCTCCTTCGTACCGCAATACACAATGCTTTTCTTTTCTGCAGGATGATACCTGATATTTCCCTATTAGCACACTATTGATTTTGTAAAGCTTTGATCCTGGTTAGACTATTCGTGCCCATGGGAAAGGAGAAGGGAGGCTGTCATGCGTGCTCTAATTCTGGTCCTTGATGCCTTGTGTGGGGAAATTAAGGTTTTTAAAATCAAGATTCAATTGGACGTAAAACAGAGCAACAGGGAATGCCCCAGTCCTGATTTGTGGAGGGAAAATGGACAAAACGGAGGGTACAGAGTTAGCCTTCACTCTTTTGCCTTAAGTGGGTCCCAGAGTGACCTCCACAATGCTCAGTAAATTATATGACTTTGGAGCCAACTGCACAACTTGGTTGCTTCTGATAAATTTTGCCCTCTTTGCAATAGTCTAAACCTCTTAGCGTCTCTTCCATTCCTGCCTGAGCCTCACTCAGGCCTGGTCTCACAGGCACTTATCTCTACAGTGTTCCCTGTCTGGAACCACGTGCTCCATGGAGCTTGTCAAACAGATTTACCCTTGTCCTGCTAGAGGCTACACGATGAGATGGGAGAGCATGACAGCAATCATGTGAAGGCTTTTTGTGCAATGGGAGAGGCAACTAGAAATTACTAGAAGGCCATGTTCAGACACCCAAGTGTGTGTGTGTGTCTTGGCCAGAAACATTTCCCTTTCTAGGAGGTAGGGACGGTTGGTGGGGATTTAGGATGTCATGGTAGAAGTGACTGGAAATGTTCCAGGTACAGGCACAGAGTCTGACTATGACCTGAGTGGAATTCAGCAATGGGAGTGAGGGAGATGGTCAGATGGATGAGGGGACAATGGGAAAGAAAGGTGGCTGTGTGGTGGCAGCAGTGGGATAGGCTGCTTGAAGAAGCGAGTTCACAAAAGCAACAATAATAATGTCTGTCATAACTCAAGCATTCCCTACATGTTGACAATGGGCTGACTGCTTAACACAAATGAGATAATTTCATCCTCCCCATACCACTGAGAAGTGACGAAACAAAGCTTATTAACTGATTTACTTGGGAATATTCATAGCCACCCCACCACCCCAAGTCTGCTTGCTGATGAAGAGACTTCTTACTTTTCTCTCTGAATTTTCTTCCTCCAACTCTCTTCTAAAAAGGATGAATTCTTATTTGAAGGGAGGTAAGAGGAGAGAAGAGGAAGAAAAAAAGCCCTGTGTGGCTGAGGCAGGGGAGAGCAGCTCACGGGCGGGTGCTGCAGGAGGCGTTCCCGAGCTTGGGGAGGCGGCCAGAGGACTGAGGAGCGAGACAAGGAGGGACGCAAAGAAACCACTGTGACTTAGTTGAGTTTCCAGTACAAGTGGAATTCCTTCTTAATCACTTTTGGCTGCTAAATGGGCCTGGACCACATGGGCTCCTGGATTTATAAAGTTTATATAGGTATCATTGTCCTTTACAAGTGAGACAAAGCTAAGAAAAGGTAAATAATTTGCTCAAGGCCACACTGCTGCGAGGGGCGGCACCAGAATTTGCCCCTGGGCTGCCTGCCTCATGGCGATGTTCTTGTTTGCGGTGCTGTGTATCCCCAGACTTGACTCATAGACCTTCAGGAGTGGAAGCGACAAGGGACCATCTTGCCATGTTTGGCGAGTAGAGAAGCTGAGGGCCAGAGAAGAGGAGCGCCCCCAAAGTGAGACACGGAGGAGACAATGGACGGAACCTCAGCTTTCTGCCTCTGGGGAGTGTGTCCCCCTTTCTTCACTGAGTGCTGACCATGAGGGAGACACTGGGCTTCGTTTGGGCTTTATGAACAACATGTAAACCCTAGCAATCCCCAGACGCAGGCATACCATCCGCATTTTATAGAGGAAGAAACAGAGTGACTTGCCTAAATTCATGTATCTCAGAAAGAGAAAAGCTGGAATTGGAAACCAGGCCTGTTTGACCCAAACCTAAGCTTCAGTAGCTCTTTTCCCACAACTTGTTTTCATGCTTATGTTACTGATATAATAGAATGATTTTGGTTCTCTAATTGTGATTTCTAAGAGAAAACTCTCTTCTGTTTATAGTTGGGTCAAACACGTAGGTACAGGAGAATCACTTGTCATTCGAGTTTGGACGCTGTTTACAATTGGTGTCAGAGAGGAAATCTGGGGGAAGGTTTTGGGCATGGATGTGACAAGGGACTTACCTGCTGGTGAGGTTTCTGAATCAGTGATGCAGAACTGAACAGAGGGGGGCCCCTGGGGGCTTACTGATAACTTCTCCCACTGGGATCATGCTGACAAATCTATTCCTCTTCTGACATGGGGCTACTTACTGTTGCTTTACCCTGAAGACACTGGACACCAAAACACCTGTGCATGAGAAAGAGCGCTCAGAGGACTCAGTTAATCTGTCCAGTTTAGAAGTCTGGAGGGCTTCCTGGAGGAGGCGAGGTTCAGTGGGGCTTTAGAAGTACAGGAATTCCTTGACTGTCGGAAATGGGAAAAAGTGGATAGTCTAGATCTGGGGACTGTGTAGTACGTGTATATTTCTTTCTTCAAAATATTCCCTTCTCTAGCTTCTAGTTCAAAACCCATCCGCCAAATTCCTTCAAACTCTTTTGTTATCCTAAATTCTCTGATTTTCTCCCCTTTGTGTAAGTTTATTATTGACTCCAGTGAAGTAAATCATAACTGCGTACTGTCACAACACGAGAACCACCTGACGGGCATCTATCCTGAGATATTGTCAGTGCCTGTCAGCCGGCTGGCTCTGGGGTTGGAGGAGGGAAGGGAAGGGGCCCAGGAGCCAGACTCAGGGTCCCAAGGCCCCAGATCCCCAGCAATCAGGCAGGCTGCCCCTTCCGCGGCCTGCCCTGTAGCAGGAGAAGATGCACGTTATATAATGGGGCATTTAAGAACTCCCACTTCTTTAAAAAAGATATTTGAATGGCCCCAATTCTCATCCTCCTTTTGGGCAATTGGCAGTTTCTAAGTCACCATCACCAGATGACAAAGTATTACAAGGAATGATTAATGTATTTTTCAGTAGAGTTGGCATTTGGGAAAAACAGACTGACATACAAAGAGACAGTCTTAGAAGCATTAATGCATAGAAGCTACTGGTTAATCAATAGGTAAATATTTCTTGAGTGCTTAAATGGATACAAGGCAGCATAGGGCAGCAATTAAGAGGGCTAACGATGGAGTCAGATGGGTCTGGGTTTGAATCTTTGATCCACTGCCAGCGAGCTGTGACCTTAGGCGGGTTCTTTAACCACCATGCACCTCAGTTTCCTTGTCTGTAATGTAGAGATGATATTAGTGCCCACTTTGTGGGCTGGCTGTCAAGATTAAACAAGATAACACAACATGCTTCCGACAGGCCCTAGTGTGTGGTGTGTGCTCAGGAAATGCTGCTGCTAGTTGATGTCATTATACTCCAGCTCCATGGAGAGTTCAGCAGATGTCAAGGTTCCTGGCCTGCAAAGTCTAAAAGTGAGCTGAACAGATCAAACGCCAACATAGCAGAAATGGGTCAAGAGCTTCAAGTTAGAAGTGGCTTCATTCTGATTGTGGATACAACTGAAGGTTTGAAAGCAATTGCTCATTCTGGGGGGCTGGATTGATCAGGGGGAGCTTCCTGAGAATGTGGGGACTGACCACGTGGGTCTTGAAGGAAAATATCTGTTGAGCATCTGCTTTATGTTGGGTGCATCCAGGATATCTTCAAGGGAGGCATTCTTTACCTCCATTTTATCCATGGGGTGTCTGAGAGTTAGAAAGATCAAGTCGGGTAGCTGGGAAATAGTGGGATTTTGGTCAATGAATTTATTGGGTTTCCATGGTACACTGGGTTATATATGGAGAGTGGGAATACAAGGTGCAATTGGAAGGCACCCAGATCAAAAGTTGGGGGCATCGCCCATCAGTCTTCTCTTTCTCTGTTGCTACCACCTGGAGGCAAGCCCTTGTCATCTCTCCAACCTGGCTTCTTGCAGCAGCCTCCTAGTCCTCCCTGGGCACAGCAGCCAGACGGAGCACACGGTTGGGTCCCAGCAGCTCAAGGGGGTGACTGAGGAGAGTTTGATGGGGGTACTATCTTTTGCAAAGAAACCAAATGGGACAGTCAAGCTCCTGGGGCAACTGGGATCCAAAGAGAGCTGGGGCTATAGGAGGGGTCATGACAGAAGCTGTACCCTCAGGAGAGGGACAGGTCACCAGCGAAGGAATGAACAATGACTGACTTGTGATCTCTGTTGCTTGGCCATTGGCTGAACTCAGCTGGAAGCCAGAAAGCAACTAGTCAAAGACAAAGACAGTAGGATGCTGAGGAAGCTTGGGCCTCCGGGACTCTCACTTCCGTGGGCCCCTTCCCAGGTCTCGTGTTCGGAACTTTGCGCTCTTCTACTTGAACAAGTTCTCCACAGTTGTATAAGCTTTAGGCCCCACAAAATCCGAATCTGCCCTGGGCAGTTGTTCTGTTACAGCCTTGTGGGGCTCAGAGCAAGGTGGTGGGGATCTGGGCCACCAGTGGAGAATTTCCAATACAGACGTTCTTTTAAGGTCCTGAGTCACAGCTTGTTTCTTCTCTGCTTAAAACCTAATCATTATAAGAAAAGGCCAGGGACCTTGCTATGCCTACAAGGCCCTGTCCTGTGCCCTCATTTCCCTCACCCCCTCCTTGCTCTTGTGGCCCCAGCTGCACTGGCCTTGGTACTGTTCCCTGAATCACCCAGACATGCTCCCTGGGCCTTGCTATCCCCTTGGCCTGGAACTTCCTTCCCCAGCTGTGCCCATGGTTTCTTCAGTTTCTGGTACCGATGTCATCTTCCCAGAGGACACTTCCCTGACCTCTCCATGAAGTTGTGATGTCCCTTCCCTGATTTATTTTTCTCTACAGCCCTCATCATCGTCTAATTATTCTGTATAATTTATTTAGTTGGTTTCTTATCACTTCCCCTCACATGAGGGCAGGGATTTGTCCATTTAATTCATTGCTTCATCCTCAGTGCCTGGAAGAGCAGTTGGTAAATAGCAGGTGCTCAGTAAGTAGTAGCATAATTAATAGGTGCTCAATAAATGCTAGTTGAGCAAACAGATGGATGAAGGAAGGGCAATTAGGCCAAATTTGGAGTCTGATGGGAAAGACAGGTGCTCAGAAGTAGAATTCCAGTGCAGGAGGGTCTGTGCTATGCCCAAGAGTGTCAAGCTCCGTTCTCCCACCACTCCTGCATCTTTCAGACTCCTTCGCATTTCTCAGGTAGCACCTCAGGGACAAAGTGGGAGTCCACCTGCCTCAGGCAGAGCAGATCGGCTTGGATTTGCTTTATATGTAAGATTTCTGAGAGCTGTTTTATTTGAAGACAAGGTTTTCAGTTTGAAAAATATTGAACACTCCACAAGGCCTTGCCACTTCTTGAAGAGGGCACCCTGCAGTGGGGACTCAGCATGGACAAAAGCCTGGGGAGGAAGGGGGAGAGCAAATAAGGCTGCAGCTGTGGAGAAGCCCAGGAAACTCACCTGCACGGGGATGCGGCGTGTGTAAGGGCCTCCGATGCCAAGTTTGGACCAGATGTTGAGGGCATCCAGGAGTCATGTGGCCTCTCAAGGAGTGAGAGGATGACAGCAGCTGTTTGAAGACTGTGGCTTGGCCTGGATATCCAGGGACAGCTGGAGCAGAGAGAGCAGGGAGGGGAGCCTGGGGGAGTGAGGGAGTAGGGTGGCCAATGTGACAGAGAGAAAGGACCCCATCAGCATTCCCAGGGTTCCCCTCTATGGGCTGCAAACCTGCAGGGCCAGCCTGTGCTAAGAGTGCATTTTCTGGGCTCCTCTCTGCCCATGCTCTCCCCTCGCCTGCCCCAGCTTTTATTCTAGAGCCAAACAGAGGTAAAAGGGTCTGGGACTTGGAAAGGAGGAATGGGACACTCACCTTAGGTACAACATTTAAAGGGTGTCAAAGAGCTCCATAATCAAGACAAGTAAAATGTTAATGCAATATTTTTTTAAATCAAAATTAATGTAAAAATATCTACAGTGAACAAAACATTGAAATTTCAAATACAGACAGGAATTGGAGCAACCAAGATGTCCTTCAGTGGGTGAATGGATAAACTGTGGTATATCCACACAATGGAATACTATGCAGACAGAAAAAGGAATGAGCTATTAAACGCAGGAAAAGACATGGAGGAATCTTAAGTGCATGTTGCTGAGTGAAAGAAGCCAGTCTGAAAAGGTTACATGTTGTGTGATTCCAGCTACGAGACATTCTGGAAAAAGCTAAACTATGAAGACAAGTAAAATATTGCTGGCTGCTGGGGGTCAGGGTTGAAAGAGAGATGAAGAGGTGGAGCACAGAGGATTTCTAGGGCAGTGAAACTCCCCTGCATGACACCACAATGGTGAACACGTCATTACCCCATCTGTCCAAACCCATAGAATCTGCAATGCTGATAATGAGCCCTAATGTTAACTATGGCCTTTGGTTTAATAGCAACATATGAAAACAGTTTCATCAATTGTAATGTGCATGCTACGTTAATATAAGATTAATGTAAATAACAGGGGAGACTGCAGAGGGAGACGGAACATATGAGAACTCTGTACTTTCCACTCAATTTTTATGTAAATCTAAATTAAAACTCTAAAAATGAAGTCTATTCATTAAAAAAATTCCATGACGTGGCTCTTCATAATAAAGACAAAGTATTTGGGCTGGGAATCGGGGGTCATGAGTGAGGCATCATTTTCAGGGCTGTGCCAGTTCAGGGTCAGAGTCTGCGCTCTCTGGGCTGGAAGAGACTTTAGGGGTCACCTAGTGCAATCCTTGTACTTGACTGGTGGGGAGATGAAGGCTCAGAGATGGAGAGGGGTTGTGCCAGGTAACCAGGTGAGGGGCCTGGGAGCAGAATGGACGTCCAGCTCACACCCTGTCAGGGAGCTGTGTGCCCTGCTGTAGGCTGGTGACTCACTTACTGTGTGGCCAGGGAAAGGAAGGAGGTGGCTGAAGCCTAAAGCACTCCCTGTTCACGTGTGAAATGACCTCCAGGTCTCACCAAGTGCTCCGAGTTTGGTTTTTGAGAAGGCGTTCTTTGCGCCTCTCGGATTATCACATCATTAACCCAGAAATGGGACCAGTCCCACATCAAGTACATGTGCTGGGTGGCTCCTGATGTCTGGGCTCTGCCCAAGCCAGACATTCCACCATCCTGGGAAAAGTACCAGCAGCTCTGCACCCCTTTCTTGCAGACTCAAGCCATCCACGTCCAGCCCAGCCAGGAGCCCTCCCACCCTGAAATGGGCCGGATGTTCAGAGCACATGCTCCCCTACTTAAAGCTCACTTAGGATGCTCTTAAAGCAGATGCCTCACCTCAAATGGACCTCTGGACTTCCTCTGAGCTTGTGTGGGTTTCCTTCCCACCCCGGCCTGCCGGAGTTCGCCTCCACTCACAGCACACTCTCCACACCTTTGCCCACAGCAGGTGGGACTTGGGGCAGCTGGGCCTGAACTTGACCTCCATAGATCAGGGTCAGGAAGCCTAGACAGAGGTCACACAGGGGAGACATTAGCCTGCGCCTCACCCAGAGTCCTCCAGGGCCTGGTGCTGTGGGCTGGTTATGCAAGCATTCGGGCCTCTGTCCTCTCCTCTGATGGGAAGTTAGATTGCTGGGGTTACAGGGAGGACCCAGCCAACAGCCACAGCTGCTGAGGAAGACAATGGGCAGGAGGGCTAAAATGCCAGAAAGCTCAGGGATGGTGCTGAGGCTCTGCTGGGCCAGGAAAAGTCCAATTTGGAGTGGAAGACACAAAATCTGCCAAGACATGTGGATTCTGAGGGTCACAGGGATGTCAGAGGAGGTGAGTGCCCAGAGCTGGAGTGGGGGAAGGACCAGGATTTGGAGCCTTCCCTTGAGAAAGGACACTGGGTGCTCTCTGGCTTTTGAGTTAACAGATGTTCTAGAGGTAAAAAGCCAAACATGAAAATGATGTAAAGGAAGAAAAGGAGGGCAGGGCAGGGAGGGAGGATTTCTAAAGGCACCGCTGTGGGGAGGCACCGAAGCCGCTGATTCGTGAAGCAGGATTCCTGCTAGAGGCCAGGCTCCCTGGCCCGCCTGTGTCTCCTCACTGTGGTTGCTGCTGTCTCCTTGAAGGCCCTTCTCGTACACTGCTCAAGCCTCGGCAGGTAGGGGATGGCCCAGGCATCTGAGGTGTGATTCCCACACCGTTTGCTCAGCGGGTCCTGGCACGGGTATCACTGTGCTGGCCGTCAAGTGTAATGGCTTGGAATCTGGACGTGTGACCTTCCCCATTGTAAGAATAGGGAAGTAGAGGCGATAGACTGTGGTGAGAGGGTGGGCTTGGGTCAGAGAGGCCTGGGTTAAGCACCGACTTGTCCCTGTGTGCTCTAAGCCCTCCATCCCCGCCCTGTCTTGGTTTCTCATTGTCCATGAAGAAGTTGACATAGATTTCATTTTTAACTATGAGATCTTGGATATCACTACCAAGGCCATCCCAAACGGCCAGCCCTGACCTCACGTGGCCTTCTCTGCTGTAGCGCTCTCTCCTTTTCCCTCCCCTCCCAGATGGGCTGAAGGTTGCTGTGCAGCTCTCCCTGCCCCCATTCAGGTCCCTGCCTCCCTCCTTGGAGATGGCTATTAGGCCGATGCTGGGGTAAACCTCCCTCGGCTCCGACAGCCGAAGTTCCTCTTAGATGGTCTCTTCGACATCCTTTTAGAGGCCATGGCCATGGAGACTCCTAAGGAAAGCCTCCAGGCAAGGGAATCTTCCTCTGCCCCCGTGCTGTCCCTGAGGATGGAGACCATGTATCTGGGTCTTGTGTCCTGCCCCCTGCTCCACTGGGGCCCAGCGGGCACTGTCTGTGCATCATGGAAGTAGCTGAATGATTTGGGCTGCTGGCCCCACCCCTCCCTTCCCTGAGCCTGGCCCTGGGCTGGCTGTGGAGAGGCAAATGATTCACAAATGAGCCTCAGTTCCAGGGCACACAGGTAGCAGCTCCTAAATGCCGCTGTTCCTCAGGGACTGCAAGGTGCCACCCTCCCGGCTTATCCCAGCCTTCCCAGAGAGGGGGTAACTTTGTTCTTCTAGGGCCCTGGGCTCTTAGTACAGTATGTGGCTTGTAAAATTCACACAACAGTGATCTCACCCACTTGGAAGTGGGCTTTCAACACAGCCATGCCCTGGGGAGGTGCGGCCCACAGATGGGGTCTGATGCAGGGTGGCCAGAGGGGACCCAGGGTGTTGTCAAGGGGACCCAAGCCCCAGGCCTAGCTCTCCTGGACACCTCCTCTGGTAGGACATGGTCCATTTCACAGATGGGGAAGGTGAGGTTCAGAGAGGCTCTCTGCTCATGGCTTTGCTGAGGGAAGAAGTCAGGGTTGATTTCCCTCCTAAACCATCGGTCTCCCAGCTCACCTTTCTGTCTTCTTATCCCTTGTTCTTGGTCACAGCACAGGAGTCCCTGAGGCAGGGAGGCTGGGGTCTAAGACTCGGCCGCCCTGACTGTGACACTGAAGGTAATTGCCAAACCTCCCTTTGCGATCTGTCCCCAGGGGTGAAGACGCCTGCCCTGCCTCGTCCTGCCCAGGTGGTCGGGAGGCTTACAGGAGATGAGGGGTGGCACCCCGAGGTGCTTTCCAAGCTGCAGGGGGTTGGGATTATTGCCACCAGGCGGGCAGGAAAGTAGAAACATATGGGCAAGAGCAGTATGAGCTGAGGGCCGTGGTGAGCAGACTCGCCTGGCCGGAGCGGGCCGCGTCTCAGAGCCACCCAGCACAACGGGTGCTGCCAGGGAGGGCCCAGGGCTGGGAGCTGAGCAAGGTCTGCTCTGCCCAGCTTTCCAGGGATCTGTTGGAAGCCATGGAGAGCCAGGCTGGGAGGACTGGGCCCTCCAAGTCCAGGGTAGTCCACTCCAGCAGCTTAGCTAGACCACCCTTGGCTGGCCGGCAACCTCTGGGCAGTAAAACCTCTGGTGAGAGTAGGTTGATAGCAGGGTCCCTTAGAATGTTAGGGGACCACCTGGAGAGATGAACTGCTCTGGTTTGCCTGGGACCTGGGACTGCTGGTGCCAAATAGAGACAGTCCTGGGCAAACTGGGACGGCCAGGCACACTAGGACCACTGTTGCCTGGCCTTTGCTTCCTTGGGGACAAAACACTTCCCAGGCTTGGGAGCTGGGAGTCTGGAAGGGAAATGTACATACCCAGCCAGCTCCTCCCTCGCTGGCCTCCGGCCTGTGATCTACTTGGCTGGGCCAGAGCTGTCTCTGCAGGGTGTGAAGGGGCTCAACATTTTTAGGGGTTCATTCAGGAGAATGTTCATATTCAGTTCATATTATGAGGACATCCACTGGGGCCACCCTTCTAAGCTGCAACCTCTGATCCAGTTTTGGTCACAGGCCGACATTCTGTTCCCCAGTTTCTGCTTCCTAGGTTCTCTTAAGGGTTGGAGGGGAAAGAGGGATGTTATTTATTGGCCCCTTTGACCCCACAAATAGACACCAAGCATTAGGTGTGTGGAGCAAAGCATTAAGGCCTTGAGTGACAGTGGGCCTGGGCAGTGATGGGGTCACCTCGGAGGCACCCGGTGCAGCCTGAGCCAGGCACACAGTAAGCATCTCACTCACACGAGTCAGTATTATTGTTCCTGCTTTTGTGGTTCAAGCCCACAGCTTTTAAAGCACTGCCATGCCCGTTATCTCATGGCCCTCAGACACCCCCAGCAAGTCAGTAGGATGCCCAGGGAGGGCAGATGAGTGCTTGGAGGGCATGTGATGTGCAGAACTCGCAGTGGTCCCGTTGTCCGCTGGGGTCTCCTGACTCCCAGGCCACGACAGCTTGTGGAATGTCTGGTTTTCACTGGCTGAGGGATGCCAGGTGGGAGGTAGGCAGTGGGATGTGTGTGTGTGTGAGGGGGAGGGCGGGGGCCCCTTATGAATCCCTGCTGCTCATATGGAACCAAGAATGAGGCCACACCCTCATCCCTAAGGGGTGTGACTGACCTGGGGGCTGAATGGGTGCCTGAGGAAGAGTCAGGAAGAGGGTGCACATGGAGCAGCCCCTCTCCCCAGAGGGAGCCCGGGAAGAGCAAAGACAATATGGGGTTTGGTGTCCAGGAGCCCTGAGTTTGAACCCTGGGCTCTGAGTAGTTCTGTACCCTTTGGCAAGTGACTTCATCCCTCTAGGCCTCAGTCTCCTCACCTGTAAGATAGGGATAGTTGCATGTACCTCCCAGAGCTGTTGGGTTATTAAAGTATCTGGCACAAAGCAGGTGCTTAGCAAAATCGCTCCCCTGCCCCTGTGTCAGGTGCCCACTGGGAGAGAACAGGCCATGCAGGTTCTGGGAAGATAACAGGATCTGAAACCTGCTCTGTGCAAGGCAGGCTGTTTCCCACAAGGGCACACACCCCTCTGTTGGGCCTTAATTCACATTAAAGTCCCCCTGAGTGTTCTGGTCTATTACTCGGCTTAGCCAGGGAGAACTGAGGGAAGAAACAGGCATGCTCTTTGAGTTTGAACCTAAAAATCGGTGCCGTGGCCCCCTGGGGCAGGGCCGGTGTCCTCAGCAGCAAGGTCAGTGTTCCTTGGTCAGGCCACCCCTCCTTCCTGCAAGGCTCTGAGTTTATTTGCTGAAAGGATGTAGATTCTCCCTTTCTGTTGCCTGCTCCCCCCACTTGACACACAGCCCCTCTTCCAAAAGGGGAGAAGGTTGGATTCTAAAGCTGATAAGTCCAGCTAAAGAAATGATTCATTAAGCAGATGAAAAGATATTTTCTCCATTGCCGTTACATTGCCCACCCCAGTCAACACAAGCATTACAGTTATATCTCATTCAGCTCACCTAGAGAATAAAATTAGAAATCAAGTCAACTCCCTAGAGTCTTGTTATATCAATCTGACTTACACAAAACAGGCCAGACAGAGTGTGAGGTTTCCATAAAATTAGGCTGTGTCCCCAGGGGCTGCCTTGAAGCTACCCAACATTTCAGAAAACTGCCAGGCGCCCTTTTGCATAATTTATCAATTACACACAATTCAATTCATTGCAGGCAGGAGACAGGAGGTGATAGCTGGGGACAGAAGGGGACCCTGGGAGCAGCATGTGGAGGAGAAAGGAAATTCAGATTCCATTCTCCTCCCCAGTCTGATTGGATGACTGAGCTCAGGCAGGTTTCCACACTCCTGAGACCCCACTTTCCCCAAGTGTTTAGGCTACAGGAGCTAAATGTCCTTTATGCAATTCTAGAATTTGTTTGAATGTTGAAATGCCCCAGTTATGAAATTTGAACACTGTGGTGGATGGAGAAAGAGGAGAAAGAGATGTTCAGAGCTTGGGCTCTGCCTGGCAGTGTTGGAGCATGGAGTGGCCATGGTGGGATTTGCCTGGTGACTATCTCACTTACATACACACCATCCCGGAGTCACTGCAGAAGGGACAGGGTGTCTTTTGCCAACCTCATCACCACCATCTCGAAGGCCTACACTTGGCCATGATGTACCACATGGCAATAGGACTGTTGCCTGCCAGGGGGTTCTTGCCTTGAAGAAACTGATCAAAACCCCTGGTGGGGCAGGTGTTTTTACCCTCGTTTTAAAGAGAGAGACCTGAGGCTCAGGTGGGCCCTCAGCTTTGTCTCAGGTACTAGCTAGGGTGGGAGGGCTGGTATTTGAAGCTACTCCTGGCTACTCACTTACTCTATTAAGCCATGATCTTGACATTTGGTCCTGTGATTTTCAAAGTGTTGTCTCTCCCAATCTCACTTGCATCCTCACAGGACTGTAGGTATAAAGGTAGGTAGGGCAGGGGTCAGCAGGCCACTTTAAGGATGAGATTTATGCTCAGAAAAGCAGAGTGACTCCCCCAAGGCCACGCAGGCTGTGGCAGGCCTGGGATCCAGCCACACTGCCGGTGATGTTCAGACACCATCAGGTGCTTGCCCGCAGCACAGAATAGTGAGTTGTGGGGTCAGCGCTCACACCCACACCTTCATATTCCAAAGTAGATGCTCAATACCCAATTGCTGTTGTTCTTGTTTTCATAAACAGGCTGAAAATAATATGCAGATCTCTCCCCCAGAGTGGCATTTCCCACTGCAAGAGGTCACTGGAATGATTTCCTAACAGAGCAAAGGGTCACTGAGCCGCTGAGGCTAAGTCAAAGGCAGTTTCGCCTGCTGAGATACTGCATTATGTGCCTGGCAAAGAGCAGCTTAATAATGAAACCTAATATGCCCTCGTGATCTTCCCAGAAGAGGGCCACAGGGTTGCAGAAAGAATGAAGTCATGGGGGTCTACCTCTTGTCCCCAAACAGGAGCTCAGGAAGGTCAGGGGTGAGCAGTGGGAGGGAGAAGTTGGGGCAGCCCCCAGCCTTTTGCCAAGATGCCTTCCTAAGAAGGCTCTGGAAGCGCCCACAGGGCTGCTTGTGTTCCCGGGTCTCCTGGCATGCAGGCAGGCTTCTGGGGTGACGTGTGCAGCCCTCACTCAGCCAGGCCCCCCAGGCCTGCGTGCGCAGGGGCTGAAAGGCTGAGTTGTGCGGAGCAGTGCCAGCGCTGCTTAGAGATGTCTTCTGGGTAAATGTTTGCTGCTTTTGTCTGGAAGCAAAATCCTTAGCCACTATTTTCTCCAACCTCCATGAAAATTAAAGTCAGGAAGCTAAGTGGCAGGTGATTATGGGGTTCAACTTGTTATTAGCAGCCCACAAAGGATTATCATGGGGCTTGTAGGCGAAGCCCGCAGAGGCTTGGAAGCGGGCTGCTTCCTAGCTCCAGCACTGCTCTCTGAAAGCCAGATCTTCTCCAGGCAGCGAGCTCTTTCAGGCCAGTCTGGGCTGTCCCCACCTCCTTAACCTGTAAGGTGTGCCCAGGACCCACTGAGGGAAAGCGCCTTTGTGAACCGCGCCTGCAGGAGGTGTGGGATGAGTAGGATGAGAAATGCCTGCCTCTCTGGTGTCGAGTGTACCAATGCCTCCTCAGCGAGGGATGTCATTTAGGTAAGTTACTGGACTGCCTCAGGCAGGGGCCCACAAACTAAGGCCAAATCCTGCCTGTTGCCTTTTTTTGTAAATAAAGTTTTATTGGCACAGCTACACACAGCCTAGGGCCGTTTTCAGCCTACACCAGCAGAACTGAGTAGTTGCAAGAGACTGGCCCACAAAGCCTAAATAAAATATTTCCTATCTGGTCTTTAACAGAGAAAGTTTGCCAACTTCTAGGTAAGAATTTCAGCGTTGACTAGACATGGGTTCAAATGCCACTTTTACTTTCATTCTGTATTACCTCGGACATATTGCTTCCCCTCTGAACCTCACTCTTTCCATTCATAAAAGGGGGATGATCATCTGTTTCAACACCTGCTTATAATACAGTGTTTACTCTGTATCAGGTGGTGTTCTAAGTCCTTTCAAGTATTAATTCATTTATTCTTCACAACAGTTCTATGAGGTTGGTGCTATTATGCTCATACCCTGTCCACAGGGGGCCAAGTGGAAACCTGGAAGGTTAAGTGACTTGTCCAGGATCACACAGCAATGGGGTTTTGAATGCAGGTGATTCGGTTCCAGACGCCACCATTACTCTGTGCTCTTACCTGACCATTGTGAAGATCAAGGAATAATGGATGAGCAGAACTGAGCCCCCGGGACTGGGATGCAGTAGGAACTCAATATATATTAGCTTGCTCTCCGCCTCATTCTCTTGGCCAAACTGCTTTGCTTCCTGCGTCTGTCAAGAGCAAGGGTCTTGGCCCCTTCAAGTTGCAGTTTTCTAGGTCGTCGCATCCCCTCCTGTCTTTGCCAAAGCCCAAGATCGTGAATGCTGCTCTTGTTTCCCCGGGACATTCTCTCCCCTCCTTTCCTGCTATTGCCTCCCTCCCGCTGTTTAGTTAATAATAACATATCATGTTCTGTCTCAGATGCATATCAGTTGTGTGTAATTATTTATGGAGAAATAGACAGACGATTCCCTGCTTGGACCACTTTCACAGGCAGCCAGACCTATCACTTAGCATCGCTCTCTCCCCTGGTCTAATAACACTGTCCACTTGGATCCTGGGACCTTGATTTATTAGGTAATTTGTTTCTTCTCTGTGGCTTGGGCCTGCTTGTCATCAATATAATAGAATGATGGAAATGCAAGCTATAGATGCCAGACATTAAAACCTAGGCAAGTATTACCCATTTCAACTCCTTGTCCAGCCACGGCCAATCCAAAAGCAATCCTCAGCCTCTGCTTGTTGGGGGAGAGGAAAAAGATTGCAGAGGGACACCCAGGGCCTGCCACCTCACAAATGGCTTTTTGAAAATTGGGCTGGTTGCTCTGCTAGTGGATCCTTTGGGGACATGCCCAGGGGACTACACACACACACACGCACACACACACACACACACACACACACACACACACGAATAACACACAGGTGCATGTGTGCACACACACAGCCAAGGAATCTAAGCTCCCTTCTGAAGGGAGTAAATATGCTGAGGAAGGAAAGGCTTCCCACTCCAGCTCTGCCACACTAACCAGATGGGGGAGCTGGGGCCCGTCACCTCATCTCTCTGAGCCTGAATAGCCTCCTTTGTCAGATGAGGAGAGGGATTAGACGGGCTTCAAGTGGCCTGCTAGCCTCAACATGCTGTGATATGACCAAGGTTACACAGGATGTAAGAGGCAGAGCTAGAAATTGAACTTTGCTGTTTGTTTCCAAGATTAGTGATTTTAACACTACACCATGCTGTTTCCACTGATCGTAACTGTAATCAAAATGACTGGTTTCTTCACCATGAATAGCCTTATCACAATCACTGAAATACTATGACCAATAAATGAGTCTCTTTAGTTGCATCATCAGGCGAATCACCAGGGCCATTCTCTCCAAGAGCATGTCACCACCACCACAAACATCAAGTTCATTTCACTGGCTGTTTCCTATATGCCAGATTTCCCATGCAGGGTTATTTAATCCTCACAGTAATCCTGGCACCATTATAATTATCCTCTTTTAATAGAAAAGAAATCTGAGGGTCCAAGTCGCACACAATAGTAAATGCCAGACTTTGGATTCAAACTCAGGTTTAGCTCCAAAACAAGCTTTCAACCACCATGCTATGCATCAGCATTGTCATCACAGGCTATTACCATTGGTGACAACATGACCGTTATCCTCTACATCAGCATCAGCGAGTCAACCACAACTGCATCTTTTTAATCACTCTCAGTATCATCACCAGAATCAACATTATTACTAATGTTGACATCGCTGATATCAGAATTAACATCGCCAATATCATTATTGTTTTAACATGGATGCCACCATTAATCATTAGCAATATTGTCGTTGTCACCATCATCAATATAGTCCACACTGAGGTCATAACTGATACATAGCAGACTATCAAAATTGTCATTAGACATTGCTAATATTGACATCACTAGTATCATTAGCGATATGAGGTCTCTGTCACCCACCCCGACCACACCAACATCATAATCAATATTATTAAAAGCAGAATCGTAAGTGCCATCACTAATCTCACCATGCATATGGAATTACCGATGTTGTCAACAATATGATCCACATCTCCAGTAGCATCATCACTGATATTGTCATCCACCATGTTCAGTAGTGCCCTCAATACAACCAAAATCAATGACACACCTCTCCAATTAAATGGCGATCACAGGCGCCAATCTACTGACCATTGCCATAACCTTAAACTACCAGATTCCTACTGCAGGAGTTGTAATGTGTTAGGTCTTTTCTCCCTGGTACCATTCAGACATCCCATGAAAAATGTGAAATGCACCAGTATTTGATGCATCATCACATAGCACATTCAGGTGTTGCCAGGTTCATCAGAAATCTGCAATGTCTTTATCGCCAGTTAGATGAATCCTGTTTTTGAAATCTCAGGCTATTGAATATCCTTAAATCCCACCCACCCTGCAAAGTCAAGTTACTTGTAGTTCCCCGGAAAGATTCCCTATCTGGCTTCCTTGGGCCCCTCTTGCACATTGCTTGCATCTCTGTAAAAGCATTTATGTCCATCTTTTGTCCAAGTGGTTTGTGTACCTGTCTCCTTCCCTAGGACGTAAGTTCCTGGAGATGGGGCTAGGTTTTTTTCCATACCCCTTAAAAGCTTTACACAGAATTTTCTCAATATATGTTTGGGGAATTGAAGGGAATGGGAGGTTAGCTGGTCCATAAGAATCATGTGATGAATGGTAAAGAATGTCAGACTAAGAACCAAGTCATCTGATTTTAATCTGGGCTGTCCCTACCTAACTGTGCAACCTTGGGCCATTCATTTCCCCTCCCTCCCTCTTTCCCTCCTTCCCTTCCTTCACCTCCAAACCTAAGAGTTATCCCTTTTCCACACCCAATCTATCAACAATTTCTGTGACTCTACCTTCCAAATGTACCCTCAAACTGCTGACGTCTCAGTCCTCATTTTCTGCCCCCTAAAACAGCCCCTACATCTCCTGCTAGAGCCACTGCAGTTATCTATTAATTGGTCTTTCTGCTTCCACTTTATTCCCAACAGGGACCAGAGGGCCCTTTTAAAAGTATACATCAGTTCACACTAGTTCCCAGCTGACACGTGGCTCCGTCCCTGACTTACAATAGCATCCAGATGGCTTCTGTAACTGCAGTGTGCACAGCCTGGCCCTTGCCTCCGTCTCCCCCCTCACCTCGTGCGTCCTTACTTCACTGCCTTGTTCAGGGACACACCATCCTGGAACATCTTGAGGATCCCAAGCTTATATCTGATGCGAGGTGTTCATCCTTGCTGGCCCCTCCGCCCGGAAAGTTCTTTCCCAAACCCTCCACATGGCTTGCTCCATTCTATTACTCGGTTCTGCAATCAAGTACCCCCTGGTTGTGAGGCTTTCATGATCACCCTCCATGAAATTGAGCCCCTCCAGTAGGTGTCCTCTTCTCATCAAATCCAAACACACAACACATATTTATTGACTATCTACTGCAAAGTTTCTCAACCTCAGCACTATTGACATTTGGACTGGATCATTCTGTGCCGTGGTTGGATGGGGGCCTATACTGTGCTAGCATCTCCCTTCCCAGTTCTGATGACTAAAAGTGTCTCCAGACACTGTGAAATGTCCTCTGGGGGCAAAATCACCCCCCAGTTGGGAACCACACTATTCTAAAAACTTGGGATATATCAGTCAGTAAAACAGACACCACCATCAGCTCTCCAACCTCTCAATCTCCCAGTCTTCATGGAAAGAGAATAACAATGAAAGTTATGATTAAGGAACTTAACATATATTCTAGAAAGTGAAAAATACTAGGGAAAAATGTAGTAGGCTAAGGGTGTTGGAGGGGGTTGCAATTTTACAAAGGGTAGTCAGGGTAAACCTCATTGTAAAGGTGTTTTTTTATTATTTTCTGCTTAATCATTGCATGTATTGTGACATGAAAATATATCGCAATCCTGTTTACTTGGTTATTGTCTGTCTTCTTCAGAAAGTAAACTATATGAGGGCAGAGACTATTTCTATCCTGCTCAACACGTTGTCTATGCAATACCTAGAGTAGTGCCTGGCCTGGAGTCATAGTCAGTAAATGTGTAGGTCATGGTTAAGAGCTGGGAGCATAGAGATAAATAAGAGCCGGAGCAGACAACATTTAGTCCTACCGCTGGTGTTTAGAGATGCCTCTTATCTCCCCCTTCCACCCACAATCACTACTGATATGTCCCCTGTACTAACTTATTTCACAGGTAATTAACGGGTCCCATAATCTATTAGTTTATACTCAGAGGTATTTCGAATACCTAACTCCCTTGGTAGGGTATTAGTCTTCCCCAGTCAGGCCCGTCTGAGCCACAGAGCATCTGGTCAGGCAATGTGCTCTCTACCCTGCTAGATCATTGCCCACAGACCTCTCTCCCCTGACCATGGCCGGTTCTTCGCTTCTGAGATGCCAGCTCAGGAGGAGGAAGGCCACCTTGAAGTGGAGGGCAGTGGGCTCCCTGTCCCTGGAGACATTCTGAGTAAACTCCATGCCCACTCTGCAGGATGCTGCAAAGGGGACTCCAGCCCTGGAGAGCGGCGAACCAGGGCCAGTGGTTCAACACTTTAGTGAGCAGCAGAGTCACCCACGGGACGCGTTGCACAGAGAGCCGGGCCCCAGCCCTGGTATCTTGACTTGGTGGTGATGGTGGCCGTGAGAATGCTCATTTCAGTCAAGCTCCCAGGGAGCAAGGATGTTGCTGGGCTGTGGCCCACAATGGGCATTTTCCTGGTTTAGCCTGACAAGATGGAAGAAGACAGTCTTGGAAGGTGGGGGAAGGAGACAAGATGAGGAAAGGCCCAGAAGGAGGAGTGGGCCTCCTAGAGGTAGCAGGGACACTGGACCTGGGGCTGGCAGGGGCGGTGGGGATGGGCACTCTCCACCCTTCCTGTCCCAGTGCCTCTCCCCCAACCTTGTGCTGCCCAAGGAGGCAGCGTCCGGCGGCATCAAGCTCCCCCCACAGGGGCTCACAGTGGGTTTTGAGCCTAGATCATTTCTCCAGCACCACTGAGCCCCTCTGCCGAGTATGATAAACCCTACTATTTCATAAAGAAGATGTGAATGGCTGTAATCAGATACAATGTTTGCTACGCTGAACAAAATGAGCAAAAGAAAAAAATATGCAGCCAGGCTATAATTATGGGTGTAATATTTCAGCCCATTAGCAAAAAATATCTCAGAAACCTGCTGCCCCGCCTTCTCAGCTAAAAAATTGGATGCTAAGCTGGTGAAGGCAAACAGAGAGAGCAGAACACTGAAGCAGAGGCCTAATTAATTGCATATACACTTTGTTTTTTCTCTGGCTGGCAGTGGGTTCTGATGATCCTGGGTTTTTTGCTGCAACAGATAAAAGAGAGATGGTCATTCCCTGGCAGTGCCACTCCGAGGGCTTTTAGACACTGGTCACTCTTCCCAGAATGACCCAGCCCAGCCCCTTATTAGTCACGGGCTGGCCACTTACTAAGCACTGGTAAATTTAGGGGTTTTGGTACAGTAATAGCTACCTTGTGTCACTTACTATGTGCCAGGCACAGTGAGGCAGTTTAAGATTTTATCTCATTTTTCCCTTTGGGAGAGGTGATGAGATGGATCTTGGTGATGACCTTCGGGTCCCTTTTTCTGAGCCCCAGGACCTGTGGCTATGTTTGGAGGACTACCTGTGAGCTGCTGGAGTAATCCTGCCCGGGTGCGGAGAGGCCCTGTTACTGGGGAGTTTGTTCCCCCCGCCCCCGGGGAGGGGCCTTAGCCATCAGCCACCAAAGTGGGAATGTGAGGCCAGCCCTCGTGTCTCGGGCGAGGGTAGCCAGGGCTAACTCACACCCCTGAGACCCGAGACCAGGCTCCTGCCTCCTCTGCAGGACTGTGCCAGAGCCGCCGCCTTGCCTGCGCCCTCCCCTCGCCAGCCCTGCCCTGCCCCCCGCCCCTGCAGTGCTCCCTCATGTTCTCCGTGACAAGTCACTTGTAAGTCACTTCTCAGTTCTGAGCATTCTGGGGAGCTGGCCTCAGACAGGTAGGACTAAATACCACCCTTTCTCCAGAGAGGAAACTGAAGTTCAAGGGGATAGTAGTTCAGCTCAGGGAGCTGAGCTAATAAATCGGGGACCAGGATTCGACTGCATGCCATCTGATCCCAGAGCCTCTCTCTTCATCTCTCCACCGTGGCACCTTTTGTCAGAGGCATCAGCAAGATAGGCCTGGCCTCCTTCCGCCCCGTCCCACCACTGGCAGCCCTCTGCTTCCCAGAGGACTTTTTCCGGGATGGCCCCCAAGCCCTAAGTTGGTCCCTCCCGCCACCGGTACTCTGTTGTGCAGCGTATGGATGTCGGTTACATTTCCTGCAGTAATCTGCACCCCCCCACCCCCAACCAGACGGAGTTATTGGAGGGCAGTCATTCTGAATGACTCCTCTGCAAATTCTTTGGGCCTAACACAGAGGGCAGTGCCCAGCAAGCACTCAAGAAATTCATATGAAATAAGTGAATTACTGATTTAATTGGGTGGAGCCATTTAGCCTCCATGTGTAAACACAGCATCTGCCCCCCGAGCCATTCCTGGTCCCCAGGATCTCTGTAAGACCAGGGCAGGTTGGTGGTTCAGCAGCCACCATCCTGTGTTCTGGAAGGTAATTCAGTAATTAGATTCACACCTTTGCTCTTGGGCGTCTCTAGTTACCTGTCTTTTACCTCAGGCTCCCCAAGCTCTACAGGGGTCTGACCAGTTCCTGTGTATATGTTCATTCATTAAGCCATTCATTCACTCTTGCAGTCACCTACCCATCTAACATCATCCATTCATCTAACCCCACCCATTTATCTAATACTATCCACCCACCCACCCATCCATCCATCCAGCAAAGCTCTCATAAAGGCTGTCCCAATAACAGTCTAGTGGGGGATGTATATATAACAGTCAATCATCAGACCATGTGATCTGCACATGAGTGGGGAATATATAGGGTACTATGGGCTCCTAAGGACACCTGACCCACTCATGCTTCCAGGTTACCTGAACTGGGAAGAGGGGATAGGATGGATTGTCTCAGGCAGAGAGAACTGCAGATACGACACAATATGAAGGGAGAGAGGCGTGAGTGCATGGACACTTCAAAGGAATAAAGTATTTTCAATCTGGCTGATTTCAAGTGAGCAGACAAGGTAAGGGATGAAGCTGGAAGGGGCCAGATCATGCAGGGCATCACTTGTCCAGTAAAGGAGGATTGAGATGTGAGAGCAGTGGGGTGCTTTCAAAGAGCCTGTTAGCAGGGGAATAGCATGATCAGAATGGCATCATTTAGAAGATCATTCTGGGAAGAAGAGGTTGGAGGGAAGGTGGACAGCGGTGGGATGGGGGTTAGAGAGCAGGAGAGACCATTTGCAGACTGGCAGTTGCCATGTGATACTGATGGAGGCAGGGGTTGCTGCAGTTACAGGGGAAGGGAGAGGGAGAAGTCAAGGGTGACTGCCCATCTGGCTTGCATTGCGGGGTGAACGGAAGTGGCACTGGCCAAGTCACGGAGGGAGGGCAGGCAGTCCTGGGACATGAATCCCGGAGAGGAGAGAGATAGTGTGTTCCGTTTGGGGCAGGGGGAGTCTGAGATGTGCCTGTGAGACTTTTAAGTGGGATTGTTCTGAAGATAATTGGATATCTGAGTCTGAAGCCCCAGGTAGATACAAGGGCTGGGAATAAAAAAGCTGCAGGGCTGACTGGGCTAGAATGGCCACCAACTCTTCAGAGTAGATGAGAAGGTCCAGAGAGGGTATGCAGCCTGAGAAGGGGTGGGCCCACTATCCCCTGACAGATGCCCTAATACAGACTGCCTCCCCGGATGGTGGGCAGCTCCCCCTCCAGATTCCAGTCCCTGCACAGACCATGTTCCAGGCTGACTCCGTTCTCTGTGACCAAACCACATGGGTGCATGTCCTGTCTGTGCTGTCTTTCTCCTGTTGCTCCCCCGTCCCCACCAGAGCCCCTGGATGGCAGTTATGTGGATCAAGCCTGGCTGTGTTTCTTTATGTCTGACATGGGGCATCTCTCCTTCTGGAGGGTTCTTTTGTTGGCAGGAAGGAAGATTGCTCTTCTCAGCACGGCTGCTCACCAGGGCAGGAGGGGAACTAACATGCTCCTGGAGTCAGAAGCTCAGGGGTTGACCTCCATCTGTCAGTGATTTTAGAAATGTCTTTATTATTAAATTACTATGTGCACATTATAGAACAGGTGTACATCTCAGAACAATAATAAAAAATGTGATAAACCCCCCTACCCCTCATCCTGCCAGCCCCTTCACACCACTCCATAGTCACAACAGTCACTACCTTTCCACATATTACATACACACACACACACACACATACACACACACTACATACTGCTCAAAAATTGATTTTTTTTGTTCATGAATATATACCAGGCACATTTCTACATCAAAATGTATATAGCTCTACTTCCATTTTTCTTTCTTTTTCATTTTTTATTATAAAGATCATACCAATTTATGGTAGAAAATGTGGAAATTCAGAAAAACATAAAATAAACATAAAAAAGAAATCTTCCAGTAACCTAAAATCTCATTACTCAGAGATGATGACTGACATTAAGGAAAAGATAAGATTTACTTCTACTGACAATACTGAGAATTATAATACAAAGAAGAATAAATTCAAGGTAGAGAAAGAGAATTAGGGAATTTCAAGTAGGTTTGTCTTTAAAATAAGAAATATCAGTTCTTACATAATTTTTCTTTTTTTTTAACTTAAAGAAATTAGGTGAAATTGTGATGTTTTCTTTTAACTATATGCTTCTTGACACTTGTTAGTTTAGGTAGAACTGAGTCATTTCTCTTACAAAAATCAAAAGTTACAACTTCCTAGACTAAATTAATCTACATATATATTTTTAAATTAAAAAATTTTAAATGAGGCAAGCCTCCTGTCAGGGTAATTTGTCAGAGCAATTACTGAACGACTCAATCACTTTTGGAAAGAACAAAGGTATTATGAGGAAATAGTTATCACATGTTCCTAACGCAAACAAACAGATTAGGTGTGAATTCAAAGCATTCATGGACTATCTGCTTATCCCCACATTACCTGATCCATGGAAGGCTGGCTCTGTGGGATCAGAAGCGTAATTTCCTACACAGGTCACTCCTTCATTGGTGGCTTAGAATCATGCCACAATGTAGGTCACTCTATTTTTGGACTATGACTTTCACATACAGTTCATTGTTTCTCCAAATCTCCAATTACCTTTCTTTTCCTTGTTGCCTGAAAGTGTTACATGCCTTAATTCTGTGGTAGCTCTGAGCATTCCAGCTTCTTAATTATAGGACTGGGTAATGCTGTTTCTTCTCAAGGTTATTCTTCATGGAGTCCTCTCATTTCTTGTTCTAATTGGGGCTGATAGTTTATTAGCCCAGTTGTACAACTCTCCTGCTGATATTTCTTTTCATTGTTCTCCTGGGTTAATTCCGTAATTTCTTGAATCTGTTGTCTTCCTCTTTCTTGGATTCAGTATTCATTTTGTCAGAGAATATCCCCAAGGGATTTTTTTCAGAAAATGTGCATAACAGTGGTGGGGGTGGGGACCAAGTAAATCTGTGTTCTTGAATACTTGAATCTTTGCTATGCCCTTGCACTTGAATAAGAGACTCCAAGTGACTTCTCAGAATGCTTTAAACATTGTTCTGTTGCCTTCTAGCAAGTTCCATCACATACAAAAATTCTAATGCTACTTGGATTGCTGTTTCCTTGTAGATACCCTAAACTTTTTCCTTAAGAAGTTTTAAGATTTTCTCTTGATGGTTGGACTTCAGAAATTTTCTGGTTTGTTGTGAACTGTGTGTGTGGTTCTTTTTTTTTTCATTGCACCTGCTGTGTAGTTGGTCAGAGTAATGGATGGCAACTGCTTTTTCAGCCCAGCTTCCCTTCCCCTTGGAAACTGCCACCAGCTCCTCACTCCATGTGACTTCGGGGAATGAAGGAGTTAGTGAAGGTAATGAAGGAGTGCTTCCTTCTCTGCCCCAGGGTGGCTAATCAGAGCCTTCCATGGCGTTGGCCAGGAGATAGGGTCAGGGACAAATAGGAGACCCAGGCCAGGTCAGTCAGAGTACTTGACTGAGTAGATACTGATGTGGATGCTGGGAGAGAGGGGGTCATGCTCTTTTCTCTGGGTTTGCGAAGGTGAAGTCGGACTGAACTTCTGGAGACGTTCCTAGCCACTGCTTAGAAAGGCTTCTTGGGACTGACACCAACCTGCAGCAAAGTAGAGAGGACCAGAGAGTGAAAGAAATGAAGAGGGAAAGAAGGAAGATTTTCCACTTGCGCACCTCTGGATTCAAACAAGACTGACGTCACGTCAGACAGTACGTTCATTTTTTCTTTACACAATTTGAGTTGCATTTCCATCAGATGTAAACAAGAGACTCTCGATAACACAGTGTTCCTTTTAGCCCCCAAACTTCTATCTTTCTTTGGCTAAGTGGAATTTTCTTTTATTATTTGATCATTCCTTTCCTTTCGTGGCTTCCCTTCTCTCCTTCTGAAATTCCAGGGAGTTGGGTATTGGCTTTCTGGGATCTAATCTCCATCTCTTTTTCTCTTTCCTTATTAAAAAAAAAACCACTTTGACATGTTAGTCTATATTCTGAGCTATTTCCTAGACTTTATTGTCTTGAACTCTGATTCGGTCTCCCATTCAGTTACTCAGCCCTTTAACAAGCTCTTTGTTTCAGCTAATGTACTTACCATTCTAAGAACTTTTAAATTCTGTTTCTTTTCCTCTTCCTTTTCGTAGCAAACTGCTTTTCCTTTACGGATGCAGCACCCTTCCCATGAGTTAGCATAAAGGCTCTTCTCTCTGCGGCATCATCTCTGCTTTTCCTTTTCGGTTGCTGTACTCAGCCTGAGCCTTCTCTTTTATGTGGTTTGTTTTCCTCAAAGCTTGGGAATCCTCGGACAACCACTAGGACGTGTGGATACATGACTACGTTGGTTGTTCAGTACTGGCTGGGATGCGATCTTCCCCGTGCAGTTACACAAATCTTCCTCTCACACAGGCCTTTCTCCTGTACAGGGACAGGGCCTGGGAGGGTTTGGGCAGGGGGCAGAGATGCAAGCTCATGAACTGCCCCTCTTGCTGACGTAAAGTAGACTCTCCTCTGAGCGTAGAGAGTCTTAGTTTGCAGGTGTATGATGCCCCCAAAACCCTTAAATTCTTGAAAAATCACACATTAAAAATAGTAGGACTAATGGGAAAAATCGGAGTGGGTATAAGTTACTGAAAATTGATGCAACATTGTAATCAGACCATTACTCAAAACAACAATGCTCATAAAAAATGCTGGGATTTCAAAAATATGTGTTAAATTTTGAATAAATAAAAAGTATTATAGTAAACCTAGAGCTTTACCTTTAAAGAAAAAGTGAGACTAGCTTGATAGAAAGAGATTTGGGGTAGGGTGTAGACTTCTGAGTCATGAAAATGAAGGCAATCTGCACACAGAACGGGAAGTGCCGCGTAGTAAGTACCCCCGGGATGATGCAAGGGCCACGGGGAGTGGTGTGGGCGCGTGGGGACTGTGTCCACTAGTGCACGCCCCTGGAATCGGCTTGCTTTGCGTTCAGCTGCTGGTACTTGGTGACAAAATGTAGCACACAGGGAGGAGTTGCATATAGAGCAACCCTACTTCCACATTGTACTGACATCATGCTCCTATGTGTCAATCACATCTCACCTAATGCAGATGGTAGAGACACATGCGTTTTAATGCAGATGCAGTAAAACAGATGATGTTTATTGCTCTGTGGAGTCGCTGTCCTTCAATTTTTTCCTCTGAATTGTTGAGGAGGTCAGGAAGGGCAGATCTACAGAAATGCCTGCAGAACCCCCATTTTATTTTATTTATTTATTTATTTATTTATTTATTTATTTATTTATTTATTTATTTATTTATTTATTTTAGTATCATTAATCTACAATTACATGAGCAACATTATGGTTACTGGACCCCATCATCAAGTCTCCACCACATACCCCATTGCAGTCACTGTTCATCAGCGTAGTAAGATGCTATAGAGTCACTGCTTGTCTTCTCTGTGTTGTACAGCCCTCCCCATGCCCCTTCCCAACATATAGATTATGTGTGCTAATTGTAATGCCCGTTTTTCCCCCTTATCTCTCCCTTTTCCACCCACCCTCACCAGTCCCTTTCCCTTTGGTAACTGTTAGTCCATTCTTCGATTCTGTGAGTCTGCTGCTGTTCCTTCACTTTTTCTTTGTTCTTATACTCCACAGATGAGTGAAATCATTTGATACTTGTCTTTCTCTGCCTGGCTTATTTCACTGAGCACAATACCCTCTAGCTCCATCCACGTTGTTGCAAATGGTAGGATTTGTTTTCTTCTAATGGCTGAATAATATTCCATTGTGTATATGTACCACATCTTCTTTATCCATTCATCTACTGATGGACACTTAGGTTGCTTCCATTCTTTGGCTATTGTAAACAGTGCTGCGATAAACACAGGAGTGCATATGTCTTTTTCAAACTGGGCTCCTGCATTCTTAAGGTAAATTCCTAGGAGTGGAATTCCTGGGTCAAATCGTGTTTCTATTTTGAGTTTTTTGAGGGACCTCCATACTGCTTTCCACAATGCTTGAACTAATTTACATTCCCACCAGTAGTGTAGGAGGGTTCCCTATTCTCCACATCCTGGCTAGCATTTGTTGTTTGTCTTTTGGACGTTGGCCATCCTTACTGGTGTGAGGTGATATCTCATTGTGGTTTTTATTTGCATTTCTCTGATGACTAGTGATGTGGAGCATCTTTTCATGTGTCTGTTGGCCATCTGAATTTCTTCTTTGGAGAAGTGTCTGTTCAGCTCCTCTGCCCATTTTTTAATTGGATTATTTGCTTTTTGTTTGTTGAGGTGTGTGAACTCTTTATATATTTTGGATGTCAACCCTTTATCGGATATGTCATTTATGAATATATTCTCCCATATTGTAGGATGCTTTTTGTTCTATTGATGGTGTCCTTTGCTATACAGAAGTTTTTCAGCTTGATATAGACCCACTTGTTCATTTTTACTCTTGTTTCCCTTGCCTGGGGAGATATGTTCATGAAGAAGTTGCTCATGTTAATGTCCAAGAGATTTTTGCCTATGTTTTTTTCTTAGAGTTTTATGGTTTCATGACTTACATTCAGGTCATTGATCCATTTCAAATTTACTTTTGTGTATGGGGTTAGACAGTGATCCAGTTTCATTCTTACATGTAGCTGTCCAGTTTTGCCAACACCAGTTATTGAAGAGGCTATCATTTCCCCATTGTAGGTCCATGGCTCCTTTATCGTATGTTAATTGACCATATATGTTTGGGTTAATATCTGGACTCTCTATTCTGTTCCACTGGTCTGTGGGTCTGTTCTTGTGCCAGTACCAAATTATCTTGATTACTGTGGCTTTGTAGCAGAGCTTGAAGTTGGGAAGTGAGATCTCCCCTGCTTTATTCTTCCTTCTCAGGATTGCTTTGGCTATTTGGGGTCTTTTGTGGTTCCATATGAATTTTAGAACTATTTGTTCCAGTTTGTTGAAGAATGCTGTTGGTATTTTGATAAGGATTGCATTGAATCTATAGATCTGTAGATTGCTTTAGGCAGGATGGCCATTTTGACAATATTAATTCTTCCTATCCATGAGCATGGGATGTGTTTCTGTTTATTGGTGTCTTGTTTAATTTCTTTCACAAGTGTCTTGTAGTTTTCAGAGTATAGGTCTTTCAATTCCTTGGTTAGGTTTATTCCTAGGTATTTTATTCTTTTTGATGCAACTGTGAATGGAATTGTTTTCCTGATTTCTCTTTCTGCTAGTTCATCATTAATGTATAGGAAAGCAGCAGATTTCTGTGTATTAATTTTGTATCCTGCAACTTTGCTGAATTCCGATATTAGTTCTCGTAGTTTTGGAGTGGAGTCCTTAGGGTTTTTTATGTACAGTATCATGTCATCTGCAAATAGTGACAGTTTGACTTCTTTACCAATCTTGATGCCTGTATTTCTTTGTTTCGTCTGATTGCCGTGGCTAGGGCCTCCACCACTATGTTGAATAACAGTGGGGAGAGTGGGCATCCCTGTCTCATTCCCGAACTTAGGTGAAAATCTTTCAGCTTCTTGCTGTTAAGTCTGATGTTGGCTGTGGGTTTGTCATATATGGCCTTTATTATGTTGAGGTACTTGCCCTCTACATGCATTTTGTTGAGAGTTTTTATCATGAATGGATATTGAATTTTGTCAAATGCTTTTTCAGCTTTTACAGAGAAGATTGTGTGGTTTTTGTCCTTCTTTTTGTTGATGTGGTGGATGATGTTGATGGGTTTTCTAATATTGTATCATCCTTACCTCCCTGGAATAAATCCTACTTCATCATGGTGGATGATCTTTTTGATATATTTTTGAATTCAGTTTGTTAATATTTTGTTGAGTATTTTTGTATCTATGTTCATCAGGGATATTGGTCTGTAATTTTCTTTTATTGTGGTGTCTTTGCCTGGTTTTGGTATTAGAGTGATGCTGGCTTCATAGAATGAGTTTGGGAGTTTTCCCTCCTCCTCTGTTTTTTGGAAAACTTTAAGGAGAATGGCTATTATGTCTTCTCTATATGTCTGATAAAATTCAGCAGTGACTGGCCCAGGAGTTTTGTTCTTAGGTAGTTTTTTGATTACTGATTCAGTTTCATTGCTGGTAGTTGGTCTGTTTAGATTTTCTGTTTCTTCCTTGGTCAGTCTTGGAAGGTTGTATTTTTCTAGGGAGTTGTTGATTTCTTCTAGGTTTTCCAGCTTGTTACCATATAGATTTTCATAGTATTCTCTAATAATTCTTTGTATTTCTGTGGGGTCTGTTGTGATTTTTCCCTCCTCATTTCTGATTCTGTTTATGTGTGTAGATTCTCTTTTTCTCTTAATAAGTCTGGCTAGGGGTTTATCTATTTTGTTTATTTTCTCAAAGAACCAGCTCTTGGTTTCATTGATTTTTTCTATTGTTTTATTCTTCTCAATTTTATTTATTTCTTCTCTGATCTTTATTATGTCCCTCCTTCTGCTGACTTTGGGCCTCATTTGTTCTTCTTTTTCCAGTTTCAATAATTGTGACTTTAGACTATTCAGTTGTGATTGTTCTTCCTTCTTTAAATAGGCCTGGATTGCTATATACTTTCCTCTTAGAACTGCCTTTTCTGTGTCCCACAGAAGTTGGAACTTTGTGCTATTGTTGTCATTTGTCTCCATATATTGCTTGATCTCTATTTTAATTTGTTCATTGATCCATTGATTATTTAGGAGCATGTTGTTAAGCCTCCATGTGTTTGTGAACCTTTTTGTTTTCTTTGTAGAGTTTATTTCTAGTTTTATACCTTTGTGGTCTGAAAAGTTGGTTGGTAGAATTTCAATCTTTTGGAATTTACTGAGGCTCTTTTTGTGGCCTAGTATGTGGTCTATTCTGGAGAATGTTCCATGTGCACTTGAGAAGAATGTGTATCCTGTTGCTTTTGGATGTAGAGTTCTGTAGATGTCTGTTAGGTCCATCTGTTCTAGTGTGTTGTTCTGTGTCTCTGTGTCCTTACCTATTTTCTGTCTGGTTGATCTGTCCTTTAGAGTGAGTGGTGTGTTGAAGTCTCCTAAAATGAATGCATTGCATTCTATTTTCTCCTTTAATTCTGTTGGTATTTGTTTCAGATATGCTGGTGCTCCTGTATTGAGTACATATATATTTAGAATGGTTATATCCTCTTGTTGGACTGACCCCTTTATCATTATGTAATATCCTTCGTTATCTCTTGTTATTTTCTTTGTTTTCAAGTCTATTTTGTTTGATACAAGTACTGCAACACCTGATTTTTTCTCCCTATTGTTTGCATGAAATATCTTTTTCCATCACTTGACTTTTAGTCTGTGTATGTCTTTGGGTTTGAGGTGAGTGTCTTGTAAGCAGCATATAGATGGGTCTTGCTTTTTTATCCATTCTTTTAGTCTGTGTCTTTTGATGGTACATTCAGTCCATTTACATTTAGGGTGATTATCAATAGATATGTACTTATTGCTATTGCAGGTTTTGTATTCATGGTTACCAAAGGTTCAAGGGCAACTTTTTTACTAGCAACTTCTTTACTATCTAACCATCTAACTTAACTCTCTTATTAAGCTATTATAAATGCAGTCTGATGATTCTTTATTTCTCTCCCTTCTTATTCTTCCTCCTCCATTCTTTATATGTTAGGTGTTTTATTCTGTACTCTTTTGTGTTTCCTTTGACTGCTTTTGTGGGTAGTTGATTTAATTTTTTGCTTTTACTTAGTATTTGGTTGGTCTACTTTCTTTGCTGTGATTTTATTTTCTCTGGTGACATCTATTTAGCCTTAGGAGTGCTTCCATCTAGAGCATTCCCTTTAAAATATCCTGTAGAGGAGGTTTGTGGGAGGCAAATTCCCTCAACTTTTGCTTGTGTGGAAATTGTTTAATCCTTCCTTCCAATTTAAATGAGAATCATGCTGGATACAGTATTCTTGGTTCAAGGCCCTTCTGTTTCAGTGCATTAAATATATCATACCATTCTCTTCTGGCCTATAAGGTTTCTGTTGAGAAGTCTGATAATAACCTGATGGGTTTTCCTTTGTAGGTGACCTTTGTTCTCTCTCTGGCTGCCTTTAATACTCTGTCCTTGTCTTTGATCTTTGCCATTTTAATTATTATGTGTCTTGGTGTTGTCCTCCTTGGGTCCCTTGTGCTGGGAGATCTGTGGACTTCCATGGTCTGAGAGACTGTTTCCTTCTCCAGCTTGGGGAAGTTTTCAGCAATTATTTCTTCAAGGACACTTTCTATCCCCTTTTCTCTCTCTTCTTCTTCTGGTACCCCTATAATGTGAATATTGTTCTGCTTGGATTGGTTGCACAGTTCTCTTAATATTCTTTCATTCCTAGAGATCCTTTTCTCTCTCTCTGTCTTAGCTTCTCTGTATTCCTGTTCTTTGATTTCTATTCCATTAACAGTCTCTTGCCCCTTCTCCAGTCTGCTCCTAAGACCTTCTATTGATTGTTTCATTTCTGTTATCTCCATCCAGACTTCATCCCTTAGCTCTTACATATTTCTCTGCAAGTCCATCAACATGGTTATGACTTTTATTTTGAATTATTTTTCAGGAAGATTGGTTATATCTATCTCACCAGGTCTTCTCTCTGGGGTTGTCTGAGTGATTTTTGACTGGACCAGACTCTTCTGCCTTTCCATGGTGATAGAAGTGGTCACAGGCAGGTGTCACATGTGTCAGCTGGGGGAACAAAGTCCCTTGTTGCTTGCTGGTTGCCTTGTCCTTCTCCACTGCCTGTGTCGATTGCTCGCACACAGAGAGCAGTCTCTGGGATAATCTCCTGAGCTGCCATGGATGGGGCGTCCCTTGGGATAGCCTAGGGCCCTGCAGTAGGTCACAGACATGCTGGGTGTGTTCTCCTGCAAGAACAGCACCCCTTCATGCCTTCTGGACTTCGCTCTGGCTTCCTCTGTCTGTACCAGGAAGTTGTTGCATGTCTATGGCTGCCTCTTGGTCTGTCCTGGTTAGCTGCGTGCTGGGAGAAGACTGTGTGGTTGCTGTGGGTGGGGCTGTTCTCCGGCTGCTCTGAAGCTCTCAGGGGTCAGCCGGTTTGCTTGCAGGGCCAGCCAGAGGGAATGAATGGCAGACTGCTTATCACTGTGAGGGGCTTCGGGGCTGTGTACCCCAGGGGGTTAGGGCGCCTGAAGTTTCTTAAGATTCCCAGCCTGCTGGGCTGAGTGTGCTGGGATGATTTTGTCCAGCTGTTAAGCCCTTGTCCCTTTAAGACTTTTAAAAAGCACCTGCTTTTCTTTTGTCCCAGGGGAGCCAGCTGTGGGGACCCCCTTGCAGTCTCCGTCTCAGATTTTACTTTTCCATTTCTCTAATATCCAGTACACCACGCAGTGTGTGTCTGTGCTCCCAGTGCAGATTCCTAGGGCTGGGTATTTAGCAGCCCTGTGCTTCCACCCCTTCCCCACTCTGACTCCTTTCCTCCCGCAGGTGAGCTGGGGTAGACGGAGGGCTTGGGTCCCACCAGGTCACAGCTTTGTATCTTACCCTTTTCGTGAGATGCTGAGTCCTCACAGATGTAGATGTAGCCTGGCTGTTGTACTGTGTCTTCTGGTCTCTCTTTTAGGAATAGTTGTATTTGTTATATTTTCAAAAATATGTATGGTTTTGGGAGGAGATTTCCACTGCTCTACTCACGCCACCATCTTGAGCTCCCCACCCCACCCTGTTTTATTTTGAGAGTCATTCTCATGTCTTTTTCCTGGGGTTCAGTGTCAAGATCACCTGTTCTGAATATTCAGGAAGGGGCTGCAACAACTGGCCAAGCTATGCTCCAAGCAGTTTCCACTGCTGCAAGGCCATTTTCCTTTTGTTGGTGTTTCTCTGAGGTTCCAGCTTCAGTAGCAGGTGTCCCTCAGGCCTGTGCTGAAGTGTGGCTTCCTTGCTCTGGTTTCTTAATCAATTGGATCCCATATTCCTGGAGCTACCTTTTTCCATATTTCTGGTCCCCAGATAGCATCCTTTCCTATTTTCTAATATGGATTTTACCCTTTCTCTTAAATCTTTTCTGACTTTTTTCCAACAGGATTTTGGCATGGAGATATGTTCAATTCCTTGTCTTCAGTCTACATCTTGGACTGGAAGTGCTTTCCACCACTTTTTCTCCTTTTGACTTTGGCTGACACTTTTCATAGTGTTGAGCTTCAGTTTATTGTTTGAAAAATGGGAATCATAGTACTATCCATCCTGCCTACCTCATGGGGTTTGGGAAAGGATGGAGGGATGTGGGGATCATCTATGAACAAAAGGAGAGGCACAAATTTAAATTGTTATTAGTTTATGAAAGAGGACCCTTTAATTTGGCAGATGAGAGAATAAAGCCAAGAGATGGGAAGCAATTTTTGCCCAAAGTTACCCAGAAACCTCCAGCCCCTTGGCCCCTTGGCCCCATTCTCTTTCCAGGTCCTGTTACTCAGCAGCCTGCAAACGGCTGGGCCTATAGTGCTGGGGGCAGAGCAATTGAGAATTCAGAGGAGGCAGAGAAGGCATAAATAATTCAGTGATTTTGACCATGGGCCATTAAATTTTCCATGATCTGTTTTATTGTATCTGCTATGCAGCGTTAGTTGCTTCCAGTTCAGATGCAAGCCAGGCATTTCACTCTGCCTATAGGAGCTAGTCACTGCTACCTCTCAGGGACCCAAGCCCGTGGACCCACTCACCTTGGGCCCAGCCGGGTCTCCAACTCTAAAGGTGGCCAAGCAGGGGTCACATCACAGAGACCTGAATGTTCAGCCTCCTTCCTCCTGGTCCTGTTAGGCACTGAGCAAGCAGTAGAAGGGGACTCTCTCCTGCAAGCTCAGGCTGCACTCATAGATGACTTTAACTTCAGATCTTTCTGTTGCCAGTGATCAGCAAAAATATAGTGTGCTGGGTAGGGGTGAGGGGTTTAAAGGGTTAATTTGTTCTGTGTTACCATCATTTCTGTAACTCTGTTTTGGCATTTTTACATTTTTTTCTATAGCGGGAGCCTCAAAATCTGGCAGTGGACCCAGCCTTACCTAACTCCTGGGATATAACGGAGTTTCAACCCTAGGATGATGCTGTTCTGAAAAAGAGGTAGGGACTCCTTTACAGATGGAGAAACAGAGTCTCAGAGAAGGAGTTGGCTTTGCTTAAAGAGCTGCTGGCAGGGTAGGCCCAGAGCCGGGTATTAAAACTAGCAAACCAGAGCCCTTCCCAGGGCCTGGGTTTGGGGAGGGAGAAATCCCCCTGCCTCTGGATCATTGATCATTGTATGAGCTCCACAGGGTCATTATGGCTTCTTGGATTTGTAGGTAGAACCAGATGCTTTCCCACTGTCCTCAGGGCCCCAGTTTCCCGAGATCACATTTCTAAGAGTGCCTGTGCCCACATCCTGGTGGGGTGCTAAAGAGAAAAATGAGGTGCTGCAGATGAGAATCCTCTCAGTGTCTGTGGCTCAGGAGGCTTGACCACTGGGTGTGGCCTCATCTTCTCTATTCTACTCATTGACGTGGTATCAGGGGACAGGACAGTGCATGACGTCAGGCAAAGACAAGAAGGAAGAGCCCTCGAATCACTTAATGGTCAGTGGAGTGTGGCAGAAAGGACTCAGGATGTATAGTCAGATGGGCTGGTCCCAAATTCAGGGTTTATGGCTTATTTATGTATGTGAGGGAAATCCCATCTCCTCTCTGAGCCTCAGTGTCCTTGCACATGAAGTGGAAATGCCAAATCTGAATCCACGACATTTTTGTGAGGCTCTATGGTAATGACAGTTGCGAACTGCCAAAGTCCTTTTGATACCTCTATCATTAATCACTGCCACACAACAAACAATTCCAAAACCCGAGGGCTTCAAACAACTCTCTGCGCTATTTCTCAAGTCTCTACAGGTTCATGGGCCCTGTTCTCAGCTTGTGTGTGGTCAGCTGCACTTGGGTGGGCAGCCCTGCTGATCTAGGTTGAGGACCCTCCCATGGGTCGGACCCTCCCATGAGCTGGTCTAGAGCTGGATGCCTCGACTGTCTCACCTCCCAGCAGGCTAGCTTGGGCCAGCTCATGTGGCCGTTGCAGGGATCTATGAGAAAGCACACAAGCACACAGCCCTGCTGAGGGCTGGCCTTGGATCCAGCACACCATCCCTTGTGCCATATCCTATTGGCCAAAGCAAGTCACAGGGTCAGCCCAGGTTCAAAGTGGGAGTGGGGGTTCAATCCACTCCTAGATGGGAGGAAACGCCAAGTCACATGGCAAAGGACAAGCGTCACTGGCCATTTGTCTGATCAATCTGCACAGTCCTTGGGTCCACATTCTCCTCCAGTGAGTTCAAGACAGACTGAGACAGAATGATAGTGCTGGGTGTGACTTTCGAGACAGAGGAAGTGGCTTGTCCAAGGCCACAGAGCTGGTGAGTGGCAAAGCTGGGGTGAGAAACAAACACTTTGAATGTCAAGTACCATATGTCAAAACCAACCTCAGTGCTGTTTCTTCTATTGAGTTTCCTTGGGGGGAAATCCAGTAGATGGTGATTTGGGTAGTTTGCATTTGTGTTCCTCTTTTTCCTGTTGCAATTTTAGAAGGTCAAGGATGGCCTCAGATTAGGCTTTTTGGCCTCCTCTTCCGGAAGAAACCCCTGAGTAAGGACAGGTCTGAGAGTGAGACCCATTCAGAGTCCCTGGCTGGAAGAACTTCACTTCTGCAACTTTCTTCCTCCTTTTAGAGAAATGCATGGTGCAGAGAATTGTATTTCAGCCTTGGCCCTGGGCTCTCATGCCTGTGACCTCACCACAGTGAAGAAAGCCCCTTATCCCTTGTTGCCAAGACAATTGCTTCAGTCTCCTAACTGGCCTTCTTGCTTCCAGACCCACCTCCACACCACTGCCCACCTCCACCTTGCCAGGGGTGCCAGAGGAATCATACTGATATTTGGCTCTGATCCTGACATCTCCCTGGGAAGAATATCTCCCAGGACTGTGTTTTCCTAGGCACGAGCTTGGGAGCCAGGCAGACCCAGGTGGGAATCTAGGCTCTGACACTTAATTGGAGCTGGGTGAACTTGGACAAACTATTTACCTGTTCTGAGCATCAGTTTCTTTACCTTATGGGCATGACAAACTCTCACCGGATTTTATAACCCCTGAATATGATGAATGAATGTGAATGGAGCCTTAGCAAAGGCCCTGGTACATAGTAAGTGCTCATGAAACATCAGCTGACTTTACTGCTACTGTCATTGATTCATGCCTGTGGCCGTGAAATTCACACAGGTAGCCTGACACCCAAGGCTGTCTGTGAGGCCCCAGCTGCCTCTGCAAGCTTGCCTTTCACTGCTGGGTGAGCCTTCACGGACCCTCTGCCTTAATTTAATGAGGTCCTCACCGTACCCAGAAGGGCTTTCCCGCAGTACAGTGGCCCCAGTGCAAACTGACTGCTGCCATGGAGGTTGGGATGTTCTGTGAAAAAGGTGGAAACGGTATCCCTGTCAATGTACTGCCTACCACCCATGACTCCCGGTGAAGTAAAGGTTCCCCGGCATGGCATCTTGCCCTAGGCTGTGGGGTCCTTGAGGTGCTGCACATGGCCAGCTCAGGAGCCATCGTTACATGAATGAAGGAACTCCCTCCTTACACTTTTCTCACAGAGTGAGCTCTGTTCCCAGAGCCAGACAACACACATCCCCAGTTTGGGGACAGGCATGCCACCCTGATATCACAAACTACACTCACCTGGCCTTTACAAGACTTGGGTTCGGAAGTACAAACAGGGAAACGTGTCAGGGTGCAGGGGATTGACATTCCTGTGCCCATGTGGCAGAGGTGTCCAGTTCTTGGGCTGGAAAGAGTTTAGTGGGTTGGTCAAATGCTAGATGTGCCATTTACCTAGTTCTGTAACTTTGAGCAAATTATTTAACTTCTCTATACGTAGATTTCCCCATTTGCAAAATGGAAATTGAAAATGGTAACCATCTGTAGGGGCTGCTGAGAGGGTGGAGTGTTGAAGTTATCTCTTGCTGTGTAGCAAAGCATTACAACACTTAACGACTTAAGAGCTTTATTATCTTTCATGGTTCTGTGGGTCGACTGCGCTCAGCTGGGCAGTTTTTGCTTGGGGTTTCCCACGTGATTGCAGTCAGATGGCAGCTGGTTGCTGTCGGCTGAAGGCTCAATGAGCTGAATGTCGAAGATGATCTATGCCATGGCTATCATTTCATGCTAGCTGTCCACGGAGAGCTCGGCTGGGGCTGTCAACCTGAGTGGCCACATGTGGCCTCCCCATGAGCTTTTCACAGCATGGGATTCTGAGAGGGTGCACCCTGTGACCGAGTGTTCCCAGAGCCCCAGGCAGAACCACAAAGGCTTCTCACGGCGATCCTCAAAAGCCCAGGAATGTCCCTTCTGCTGCATTCTATGGGCCTGTTATTTGGTCAGGCCAGTCATTATGGCCAGTCCAAGTTTAAGGATTACATTTCATCTTTTTGATGGAAAGAGAAGCAGACGACTGCAGTCGTCTTCAGTGCAGCACATTGGAATCTTGCAGAGAAAGCACAGCATCGGACACCCAGTGCACACTCAGGAAATATTAGTATTTGGTTTGTCCCCTTCCTGCATTTGTCAACCAGTTTGCAGCTCAGAGACATAGTACCATCTATCTATCAGCTTTGCCTCAACCTTGCCGGGTAGTAGTCAGTGCACAGAACAGGCAGTGTGACAGGCAGGCTCGGTGACAGGCTCTGAGCCACCCAAACTGTAGCTTGATGCACAGAAAGAGCCAGGAGACTGGGTTTCTAGGTTTAATTATTCTACTGAGTTATTTAAGTGCCTTGCACAAGTACACTGGCCTGTCTGGACTCCGTTTCTCCACTTGTTAAATGGGAGATTGGACTAGACGAGCTCTGTGGCCCTGCCTGGCTTTGCTGTTCGAGGATCCTGCTGTGCACTGGAATGTTCCCCAGCACCATGAGCCCTGGGACTCACCAAGTGGTAACCAGGGTGCAAGGCTTGGTTTTCCTGTCCTCACTTCAGGGACTGTCCCTGTTTTCATCCTCGATGTCATACCTGCACCCTAGCCCTTGCCTGAGCTCTCAGAGGCCTCGGAACTGCCGGACTTCCCCTCAGGGGCTCAGCCTTTGAAAGCCCCTTTCTTAAGTGAAGTGTTGGCAGCAGTAGGGTGGTGGTGGGACCTCCCCACCCCTCCCTCCCCACCCCTCCCCACCCCTCCCCGATCTTCCTGGGAACCTCCGGGGCCTTTCTTGGGTCGGGTCAGGCTGCAGCCACCCCACCTTCAGCCGGGGCCCAGCCCCACTGCTCATGCCTCTTGAGTTTTCCAGCTGATTTCCTGGGAGCTTTTTGGTAAAGTGAGATGTGCTTCTCAGCAGGGCTGACAGCACTGGAAAGTTCTTACATCTCACCCCCCACTGCGAGTGGGAAAGTTTCTGCCCCTGGAAATATGACCGAAGCATGTGCTTTATTGCTCAGGTTCTGTTTTCCTAGAACTGCCACCAGGCCGTGGAGAATTGAGTACATTTTCAATACGGGGTAGAAAAAAGTTTCAACACACCATGGCCCCTCCCAGCCCTTCTCCTGGTGACTCTTTCATGATTGTTTCTGGGAATTTAATGTGAGCTGAGCCTTGAAAGGGAGGAATTTACCTAGATTGAGGGAAGAGGGACGGGAGGCAGGATGGAGGAAGGGTGGAGACTGAGCAAAGCCCAGAAGGCTGAGGAAGCCCAGGAGGGAGACAGGGAGCCAGCCCAGATGCAGTAGGACGCTTACATGGTGGGAGGAGGCCCAGGTGTTCAGACACAGGCCTCCTCTGCCTGCTCCCAGTCATATATTCACTCATTCATTCATTCATCATCAAGCCCCTGCTGTGTAAGGCGCAGGCTGCCTCCTGGGAAGAGGGTGGTGAACGAAAGCAGAAACCTCCCCTGCCTCACAGTCTGGTGGAGGAGACAAATGTCAATCAAACAGCCATGCCAACAAATGTACAACTCCGGCCAGGGCTTGTGACATGGGCAACAGGTACACAGTGCGATGAGGCCTTTGCTCGAGGGGCCTGCCCTGATCACGGAGGTCAAGGCAGCCTTCCCTGGTGTGGGAGGCGTGGCTGGGAGGATGAAAGGAGCCAACTACAGGAAAGGCAGGGAGAAGAGCGTCCGGGCAGAGGGGACGCACATGCAAAGGAACTGGGCAGGACGGAAGGGAGCATGCCGGGCACTGGGGACCCAGAGAGGGGCAGCTGGGGAGGGTAAATAGGATGTTTTCCTGGCATATTAATAAGCCGGGCCTTTGACCCCAAAACAAGGGAAATAACTGTTGACTTTTAAGGCAGTGGACCGTTGATAGGACCTGATTTGCATTTGGGTGGTAGCCCTCAGGCAGCATCGTGGAACATGGATTGGGAGCGGCAACAGTGGCTGTAGAGAGAGCAGTTAGGAGGCTCCGGGGTTTGCCCAGGCAAGGGACAACTCGGGTGGCTGAGACGGAGTGGAATGGAGGGATCTGAGGGATTTTTAGGAGATAAAATTGCCGCAGTTTGGAGGTGGATTGGCTACCGAAGGCGAAGGGGCAGATGTCAAGGATGACACCCCGTTTCCGGCTTGGGCCTCTGGGTATATGCTGCTGCTATGTACTGTGGTAGGGAAGGCTGGAGATGGATCCCTCTGGATCCACCCTGGGAAATTTTCAGTCTGCAGGGTGCTGTGAGGCACACAGCTGGGGAAGTTAAGGAGGCGATGGCTCTCTGGTTCTTGAGTCTCAGGGTGTGGAGTCCTCCAAGTCGTCTGCTGTGCATGGTCACTGAGCCATTGCGGTGGGAACAATTGATGCAGGGCCTATCTGGGAGAAAGTGGATGGGATTAACCCAGAGAAGGAGTTGGGGAGAGGCCTGCATTCATCAACCCAGGGGAAGCCTAGCCTGCGAAGGAAACCGAGAAGGAAGCACAGACCCCAAAGCTGAGTGGTTTACCAGGAGGAAGTGGCCACCACGCTGCTAGGCTCTGTGAAGGTCAAGGAAGTGGACGCTGGAAATGCCTGGCTCTGCGTCATGGCAGGCCTCTCAGCCTGCAGACTGTGGCTCACTCCCAGGGCGCTGACTGCCCTCCCCTTGCCAGGCACACCCAGTGTTCTGCAGATCCCGATTTGCACCTGACCTAGAGCTTACCTCTCAGACACTGCCAATACTCACATAGCCACCTACAACCAGAACAAAGGAACAACCTTCGAGTGGCTTCTATTCAGCTTCTAAGAACAAGGTTTTTGGCATTTTTAAGCTCTAGGTGGAAAGTATGTGGGAAGGTATTGCTGGAAGGCGTCTTCCAGAGGAAGCCGTTACTGAATCCCACTTCCTGTGTTCCACCTCCATGTCCCCCTCCAACTCATTCCCCTCCAAGGAAAATGGAAACAAGGGATCACAACTGACCTTTCAGATCTATGGACCAGCATTTAGAAAAAACAAATTTCCTTGGGCTCCGGTGACGCCTGTAATCTGGCATCCAATTTAATTCACTCCAATTAGATTCAAGTCAATTCAATTCAACTCAGTCAACTCAATTCAATCCAAGAAATTTACAAGAGTCTCTTACGTTAGATAGGGTAGGAGGTGGAGACCTCAATATTTCATGGTCTGACGTGATCCGATGCCTTAGAGCAGCAGCCCCTCTCCTGACAGCCTAGGTGGATCCCCTGGGTCTTTGGGTCTTGGCCTCCCTCTCTCAGGATGATATCTGCAGGTGGCAGGCCAGGTCCAGGTGTAAGGGGCTTCCCTTTGGCCAGGAGGAAAGTGGACCAGAGCCAGCATTTCAGAGAACCAGCTTCCTGCAGAGATGGCCAACATCACCTCCCCTTGCTGGGCTGGAGGTGCACAGAGATGCAAGAGATGACCCAGTCTAGCCTGCCATCTGCTTCATTCTCAACAAACCAGTCTACCACTCACATCCTCAAAGAAGGGACATCGGTCACTCCTCATCAGAAAAGATTATTTGGAGAAGCAGGAACTATAGACACACTGCTGTGGGCTAGCATGATGGAAGCAGCTGCTGACCACCCCTGACTGCTTCTCCAGAAAACTGGTGACACCAAAGGCCCCTCCACTGCCACCTGATGTGCGGCCATCAACTCCAGGCTCCTGAGGCCAGAACACCACCTGCCCCCAAAGGCTTCTTCATTTCTGAAAGACCAGGGGCAGTGAACCCATTTTAAAGATTAAGGCAGCTGAGTTCTAGGAAAGCTGAGGGATCTGAGAACTCTTCTGTCACATCATGAGCTCCCTGAGAGCAGAACTGTGTCCTATTTACTGTGTCCTATTTATCTTCCTGACTGGGCTGTAAGTCAGTGTTGCACAGATATTTAGGGCATTGTTGAGGAGTGAATCTGCCCATTCTTCCACAACCAAGAAAGGGAAAAGCAGAGTCTACACCCACTTTCCTTCCTTCCCCTTGGGGGCATGTCCATGTTCCCTGGGGTACAGACAAGGCAGCCGGAAAATGAGGGGTCCCCACTAATCAGATCTTAGTGTAAGATGACCAAGCTACTAACTAAGCCATCTCACAGATGAACAAACTAAGGTCCAGGGGACTGGGTGATCCACCCGGTTGCATGAAGAGTTTAGCAGCACAGACAGAACAGCCTCATGGGCAGGGCACACTCTTTTGAGATGGCAAACCTGGGGTCTGACTCACCTCTGCCTTTTACCAGCTGTGTGGCTTTGGGTAAAGGACTCGGCTTCTTTGAGTCCCAGTCTTCTGCTCTGGGAAGCTGGGAGAATTATCCCATCTCACGGCGTTGGGCAGAGCATTCCGTGAGGCAGTGACATAACGGCTTGCCCAGGCCCTGTCACAACCTGATCCACAGAGTGACAGAAGATATTAGAGAGAGCCCAGACTAATACAAACAGCACATGTTTATTGAGCTCTCACTCTGTGCAGGCATTGTTCTGGGCGTTTCAGTGAATTAATTCACCTGTGAAATGGAAACTATTATGTTCATCCCCGTTTTACATAAAGAAACAGAGCGCAGAGGTTAAGTCACATGCCCAAGGCCACCAGCCTAGAAGAAGCGGAGCTAGGGTTTCCCCCTAATGCTGTCTGGCTCCTGAGGCCAGATTTCTAGGCCAGTCCCTTCTGCTGTCTGCCTCAGGCTGCCCCCAAGCCCATTCCATCCCTCCCCTTCTGCTGTTCCTTCCACAGCTACCATGAGATGAAGAAAACACACTGGAAAGGCCCACCAACCCCAGGTCCCCCTCTGAACAGGCAGGACCAGGCATGGGAGCCCTGTCATGCCTGCTGCCTCAGCCCCTGCTAGGAGCTGGCCTTGGGATAGATGCGGTACTGAGCCACTGGCCAGCTCTGCGCACCTAGCCTCCTGCAGTTAGGGGTCTGCAGAAGGTCAACGCTGGCAGGGGCAGGGTGGGGGATAGGAGGCCTCCTGCCCTGCTGGGTGACCTGGTGGGCATGAGCAGGGAGCTGCTGGTATTGCAGAAACAGGCCATCTGCTTTCGCTGCTGTTGAAAGGTGGTGTAAAAGGTGTTAGGCAGAGGCCAGTGAGCGAGGGGAGAGAGGTGACAGGTCCCGCCTCAGGGACCAGGGCTAAGGAAGGCTCAGGGCCCTCAGGGGCCAGGCAGGGAGGGCGGGCAGAAAGCCTGTGCTTGGCTTACGGGGGTGCCCTGATAGCGTCCGCAGGGCTCAGACTGGACTTCCCTGCTGTCTCCTGGGCCCGCTGCCCTTCCCCTCTGTGTATGTGAGGCTTGCGTTAGTTTCCTCATCTGTCGGAGAGCAATGTAGTGGAGCTCCCTGTCATTTGTTGCTGGGGAGAATAAAGTGGGTGTGTCGGGGTGAGGGTCAAGTGCCTGTGCAGAGCCATACATGAGGGAGAATGCCATAAAGATGAGCTCTTATCATCAACGGGCAGGCCCTCTTTCTTCTGGAATCTTCCAGGGACTGGCCCAGATGCGGAAGAGTTCGCCGAGATCAGGGAACCCTGGCCGGCATGTTGCCACAGCCCCTCTCTTGACGGCCTCGGTGGGTCCCCTGGGTCTTTGAGTCTTGGCCTCCCTCTCCCAGGATGGTGTCTGGACCGGGACTGGCCAGAGCAGGCCCTCCTGAGGCACCTGCCAGGCACAGGGGCTCACCTCCCCCACCCTCACCAGGCTCTGCAGCTCAGAGTCGGTGGAGCCCTCCATCGTCACAGCACAGACCGAGTCCCCTTTGGACCACCCGGGTCCCCTGTTCAGTGGGAGGCTGTGGCGGCCACAGCCCCTCCCCCAGCGCTGAAGTCAGCAGTTTGGGTCCAGTTCCCCCACTTCCTCTTTCCAACCCCCGGGGGCGTTCTAGCCCATTCCCACCACCCTGTCGGCTCTCAGAACCCCTTTGGCCCCATGACAGATAATTCAGAACTCGAGACCCCAATCTTAGACCAGGGAGACCATAAAAGATTTGAAAGATTGGTGGAACCCCCACCCCATTTTACCGATGAGGACACAAGACTGGGGAGGTTCCCAACCCTCAGCCCGGGTCACACTGGGGATTAGGAAATGAGCTTGTTGCCGGTCCCAAGGTCTTTGAACTTTAAAGGGGGATGGATACAATGGATGGGCAGTGTGTGACCCCAAGCATAATGACAAATGATCAGCTGAGAAATAAAATGGTAATTCATATTGTGAAGACAGGACTAATTTCTTCAGTGTCCAAAGAGCTTCCAGCCAGCAATGAGAAAATGCCAATAGCACAAGAGTGAAAATGGGCCAAGTATAGGAAGACAGTTTTCCGAAGACTATAAATGGCTCTTATATATATGAGAAGTTAATCTGCCTTGTAAGAGAAATGCAAATTAAAACTCTTCAAGAAGAGACCCCCTTTCAATAATCAGATTGGAAAAGATAAAAAATGTGGCGGCCCTTTGCTGCTAAGGGTGTGGGGACAGGCGCCGGCAGAGAGGGCCGGCAGGGGTATGCATCAGCGCCAGCTCGGGGGATCAAGTGGGCAGCCCCACCCGAGAGGTGTTCGCAGACACCTGGAGTCTCTACAAGGCTATACAGAGTAGTGACGGCGGCAGCCTCCAAGGAGGGGGACGGGTGCTGAGGACCATCGCAGGGACGGACGCTAGGTTTTCATTACACATCCTTTGTACCTTTTGACTCTTACAAAAGGCCTGCATTTTCTCTTCTAAAGATATACACAGGTGCACTAATTAATGGATCATATGACCTCTTGGCACAGCTGCTGAGGGTAGGCAGAGACACACCAGGCTGGGAACTCCAGGCTGCAGCCCTCCCTTTGTGGTGTCATGGGGTCAAGGGGCATGCCCCAAGGTCCGGGTGGCATGGCCTGGGAAAGTTCCCACCCAGCCCCCAGGCCCTTGCCCACGCAGGGTGGAGTTTCAGTTCCTGTGGTCTTTGCTGTGCTCCATCTGGTCTCTTCCCCAGGGGGACATGAACTCCTCTGGCTGCTAAGATCTCAGCAGTACACCAGACCTGATCTGTCATCATTTGGGTGTCTTTAGAGCCAGTTTCTGGTCTGACCCAGAGGGCTCAGACCATTAGGATGTCACAGTAGAAGCTCCCCAGCTTTCTCAAATGTGGCTATGTGCCCTCAGTGTCTGGCCCCCTGCAGCCCTATAGCCCCTACAGACCTCAAGGGGTCATAGCTATAGTGACAGCCCAGAGCAGCCCCTGCCAGGCTTGGAAGTCGATGCCCTCCCTCCCAGGGAGCCATTTCTCTCTTCCTGTCAGTCCTGGAAAGGAACAGTTGGCTGTGTGGACCAGCTTTGGGCTAAGATCTCTGCCCTTCCCCACCTCTTTTGCCAGTCGCGGGATGGATGCTGAGATCCCATTCTACAGATGGGGCAATTGAGCCCCGAGGTGTGTAGCCTGTTAGGTGAAGTAGAAGGTATCTGGGAAGACCAGCTCTTTGGCTGAGTGAAGGGCACCCTGAGCCTCAGATTTCTCATCTGTGAAGTGGGAACAATAATATCTTGTCTCAGAGTCAGTGGGCCACGAAGTCCCGGAGGGGAGGCAGGTCTGTGCGGATTGCTGCCCCGTGGTGCCCCAGTCAGACCTACTGGAGAAGCACATGAGCTGGTTACTTCACGGGCACCAGGGCTGCATCCCTAGGGCGGCATGTAAACCACTTTCTTACCCACTCCTTCCTCTTTCAATTTTGATTCAGAACCAGTCCTTGCCTGCCACAGACCAGACCAGACTTAATTTGCAGAGATCTCTGGGAGACGGAAGGGTGCTAAGGCCTGAGCTTCCCCCAGGGGTTTGGTGGAATAAAAATCACCAACTTACACCAGGTCTCGTCTAGGTACCGTCTGGGTGCCTTACACAGATGAACTGATTTTTGCCTCATAGCCACCTTCTAGGAAGGAACATTCACCAGCCCCAGTTCGGAGGTGAGGAAGCCCCAGGTCTCACCACCAGCTCAGGGAGGAGAGGAGACAGGGGCAAAGGTGGCAGGGAGGTGGGGACCCCCGGGGACTAGGGGGTCCAGGATGAGCGGCTGGTGCCAGCACCCTGAGCTGGGGTCCCCTTTGCCACATTCCTTCCCTTGCCACTTGTTCCAGCAGATTTTGGAAGCAAGCGGAGGAGGGGGAAATGTCCTGACTGCTGGGCCCCTTTCCTCTTACAAATCCTGCCATATTTTCCTCTGGACCTCACCAGCTCTGCCAGCAGCCTCAGGCTGGTACGTGCCCGTGCTCCGTCTGTCCGGCCCACACGGGGTCTTAGGAGTCAGAGGACCGGGGCTCAGTTAGATTTGGTCCCCAGCCCAGGGGGCCTCATGCCCGCTGCCCTGTGTGTGCTATGCCGCTGCCAGGCGTCGCCCCCTCTGTGTGAAGGTCAGGCCGCTTGGGTCTGGAAGATGAAGTCAGTAAAAGGCATAGGGACCCCCTGATGAGCCGGGCCTTTCACCCCGTCTATGGGGTTCAAGGAAACCCGGGTTCCGGGAGCAGTAACTTGCTCAGGTCGTCTGGTATGTGGGAGGAGGACCCAGAGCTGGGATCTGGGCCCTGAAGACAGAGCAGAACGGTTGCTTCTGTGTGTGTGTGAGGTCAGGGACTGCACTCAGCCATATTCAGAGTAACCTGCCGCTGCTCACCTCCTCTTATTCGCACCCCCAGAGCCTGGGAAAGGAAACCTTTCCACCCAGGCACCCTTGTCACTTTTTCCGTGTTCATTTGCATGCCCCTTTCTCTGTGTTGGAGCCACCTTCACTAGGGTCATTGTGGGGGTGACCTCGGGCGGGGCTGCATGTGGCTGGCTCTGTCTTCTGCTGAGACGCAGACCACGAAAACCACACCTGGTGGGGGTGTACAGCGTCACATGGCTGCCTGTGTGGCCTGCAGCATCTGGCGGTTGTGGGGGAGCACAGCTTGGAGGGGCCTCTGCCTCCTGCTGGCACTCCCTTTCTCCAGAAAAACTGAGGCAGGAGCGACCCCTTCATCCACCCCTGCCCTCCCGAGAGCTTACAGGCGCCTTCTCACTTTCTCCCACGGACAGCCTACGTTTTGCCTTGATGTCTAGATCTGTTCTGACTGGCCACGGCCTGCTGAACCTTTGGACCAAGCTCGTTCCTCCATCCTCCCCCTCATTCCTACATTCCCACCTCTGCTCAGGCCCTAGCTTCGGCCTGCAGTTCCTGTCCTTACCTCCCCGCTCCTCTGCTCAAGACAACACTCCCAGAATCCTTGAAGCCCAGCAGAAGCTCCCACCTCCAGAGGGCCAGCTTCAGTGACAGCCTGGCCCTCCATGGCCACCACGCATCCCTTCTCCAGTCTCCTCCCACACCCTGTGCCTCTGTCCGTGCCATGTTCTCCCGCCTGGTGACAGCTGCTGCACGTGGGCTTTGCAAAGGCTTCAGGAAAGATCTGAGTGTGAAGCCACCCAGGATGGAGCAGCTCTGAACTGCCCATGCCACCCACACAGTCCCAGAGAGGGTGGAAGCAGGTCACAGGTGCAGGGGCTGGGCGGGGGCTGGGATCCTGACCGTGAAGGCTGGGAGAAGCCCTGCTGTCCAGAGGTCCCGGTGCCTCTGCCAGCCAAGGCACAGCCCTGCCCAAGGCAGGGAAGTCACTTCAACAACCTTAAAGCTCCTTCAGGGCCAGCTTGTTATTATAATACTTGTGATTATCATGAACAGCTTTAGACACAGTTTTAAACTGTAAGTTCATCCTCACAACAGCAGATACTACGACTATCCTTCCCTCCTTATCATGGGGACTCAGTCTTGTCGGGTTGGGTTCCCTAAGGCTGGTCTCCAGGCCAAACCCTAGAGTCTGCTTATTACGTGCCTCCCCCGGGAGCCGTAACATCACACAGGGAGGTGGTCCCCGAGGCAGATGGGCCTCTGTGGAAGTTCCTGCTTGCTACCAGCTGGGTGACTCTCCGCAAGTCCTTTAACCTCTCGGGCTCCGATGGTTCACCTGAGAAGAAATGTCAGGCAAGCCATCTTGAAGGATTACAAGTCCACTGACCGAAATGGTCCCTGGGACCCTGCAGGACTCAGCAGCGCTGTGCCAATGGCTGCTGTCAATACGGCCTCTGTTAAGGCACCTTTTCTTGTAGGGACAAATCTTGGTCCCCTCTCTGAGGCCAGATTTGTCCTGCCTTGGTTGTGTGTGAGCAATAATAGCTTCTTCTGTTTGTAAAGCCGGTAATTGTCCAGTTGTTTTTGTGTTCTGGATCTCTGCTGTCCCCTTGGGAAGTTGGCCCAGTGGGATTATTTTCCATACTTGACAGATGAAGGAGAGAGAGAGGCTTGGCAGTGCCACGGAGTCATACAGCAAGAACCTGTGCTTCGGGCCCCAGCTCGTGGGGGATTCTCTGCAACACTTCCCTGGTTCCTTGTTTATGCTTCCCTTGAGTTGCATCCAAAAATTGAAGTCAAATTCCTAAAACCTCTCAAAAACCACACCGAGTGGACACTGGCCCACCTTCCTGGGCCTGGGCTGGTGGTCCCCGATGCCAGCGCTGCACATCTTTATCTGAAGCATCTCCACCTCCCTCTGCTGGCTGTCCTTTCCACTCTGCATTATGGTGTGTCCAGGTGTCCCACACTCTAATCTATGCACCGTTCGTCTGTCTGGGTCTCAGGCTCCCCTGTTCTAGAAGGTCTCCGAGGTCTCAGACAGCTTTGCTCTTCCATGGTACCCATTGCGGAAGGTGGCCATTGTCCCTGGGAGCAGCTTCGTCATTTCCACAGCCTTCAGGCCTCTCCCCAAGGGGGACTGAACTGAAGCTAACTTGCTCAGAGCCCCTTGGGAAGCCGCTTTCCTCTCAGTGAGACCCAGTTGGCTGGAACCAGCCTGTAATCAGAGAACACCCCTGAGAACTTCCACCCTGCTCCCTCTGTCCTTCTTGAAGAAGCAGGCAAGAGGGAGAGGTTGGGACTGGCAGAGAAATGCCCTTTCTCTTTCCAGGGCTGCCCTCTTCTCTAGGACAGCTTCTATTAGAGGCCAGAGAACCAGGCCCAGCTGGGGCCAGACGTATCATCTTATTTTCCAGAAGCTTTTAGAAGTGGGAGCCGGGGACACCTGCTCCTCTCTGACCTACCCCTGGAGAGTTAGCTGGAAACGGCTCCCCACACATTCCTTGGGGGGCTCCCATAGTCTCCTGCTCTGCTAGGAAGAGAAATCACCCTAATCAAGTCTCGGGAGTCCCAGACAGCCCCCAGGAGCCCGGCAGAGGCTTCTAGGCCTGCTTTGTGTAACTGTGGCAGAGCTGCACCCTGGCTCCCAGGCTTTGAGCCCCTCGGGTCCTATTTTTCAGTGCATCCAAGGCAGCTCAGATCCCCAACTGTGGGTCAGGCAGGCCACAGTTCCAGAAGACTCTTCTCTACAACTTGCTGTGTGACTTTGGGCAAGTTACTCGGCCACTCTGAGCCTGTGTTCCTTCACTTGAAAAATAAATTTGTAAGGCAAGAATAAGACAAGAAAGCCTGGGACCTTGCATATCTGATGTGTTACCTGTATTTCACAGGGGGGGCTCCTGGGGCTAGGATCTGTGCCCTAAGAAGCTTCATCCCCCAGTTTGTTTACATCCAAGCCCCTGCATCCGGGAAGCTCACGACCACCCACCAGAGGGCGGGGCCTGCTGTCTGGCCTGGAATTCAGTAGGGGGATGCTGGGGGAGGCTGCCCTGCTCTCAGTGGGCTCACTGTTTTAGATGAGAGGCTGGGTCAAGCCTGGGATACCAGGAACCAACTCGTCGGACAGAAGCTGCAGGAAATGCCCCCATGAAATGCCCACGGAGAGCAGAGAAAGGAGGCACGAGGGTGTGCCCGAGGGCTTGTAGGGTGGCCTGCTGCATGTCCCTGGGCCTGGCCCTTGGGGTCAGGACATAGTCTGGGAGCTGCAGCAGGAGGCATTTCAGAGGGTTGGGAACAGCACAAGCAAGGATTTGTTATAAATACATGGTACAGAGGAAAGGGTACCTAAGTGACAGCTAGGACCCCGTGTAACCCCATGCTATGTTCTTTCTTACCTGGGTTCCTATCCTCTCTGGGGCTCAGAAAAAACAGGCTTACAGAGCCGCAGCTGACATCTACTGAGTTCTTATGTGTGGGCCCAGTTCTAAGCACTTAGATCACTTTATTTAACCCCCATCACATCCCTTGAGGGGTCACATGGGGAGCCCAGGCGTGGGAGGGGCTGAGAAGCTTGCCCAGGCCCCCATGGTTTCAAGGGGCAAAGGGGCAGTCATGGATGCAGGCCGCCGGGGCAGCCCAGCGCACCGCCCTGCTGCTTGGGGCTCTCCCCGGCCGCGGCGTACAGGGGGCAGGGCTGGTGACTCGCCATGCAGGAGCAGGCAGGCCGTAGCCCTGGGAGCTCCAGGCCCTCTAACCTGTGTTGCCAGCCTGCACAGACCTGCCGTTAACTCAGTTAACAACGCCGTCTCCGTGGCAACCGGATGGGCCTGCCCTTGAGATCAGGCTGGCAAGCAGCTCCCATCAGGCTGTGCAGAAGCCTTGTTCTTCACACAGGCGTGCAGGAGACAGCCTGGGATTTGGGAAGGATGGACTCTTCCATCAAGCGTCTGAGGGAAGTGGTGCCCCTTAGCCTCTTAGGCTTCAACTATCCCCAGCCTGAGAAATGTTGGGGTTGGCAGAAAGGCCTGGCATTACTTGTGTGAGGAGCAGAGATGCCAGGGAATGTCTGCATCGGGCAGACACTGGGGTCATAGCACAGACATAGACCAGATGAAGTAACAAGCTCAGGGTGGGTGCATTGGCTCCCCAAGGCCACACACTTAGGATGCAGCGCAGCTAGACTGACTTGCCCAACAGGGCTCCCCAGGAGAAGGAACTGTCTTCAGCTTCAGCCTTCGAGAAGTCACAGGGGCCTCAACCATAGATCCTGCTTATCTGCTGGGCTGAGACTGCAAGGAGGAAAGGGTGCTGTTGCTGGGCCTTCCCCAGACGGAGCCCTTGAGGGCAGGGTCCTGGGCTTGGTGCTTCTAGCTACTCATTAATTCATTTCATTCTCATACAAAGTGGAAAACAACCTTAGCTGGAATTTCTCCAAGGGAAAGAGCAATCTCTGCAGAGAAAAATCTGTTGGGAAGCTGCTCTGTAAAGAGGAGGGAGGGGGATCTAGAGCTGAGCAGGCAAGCAGTAAGGAAGGTAGCAGGGGGAGAGGCCCGGATGTGCGGAGACAACTCCCAGAGGCCCCACCGTCTGCGGCCAGGTCTGGTGTGCAGCCCTTGGCCGTGGAGGCTGGAGGCGAAGGGCCTGCACCACCGAGCCCTGGAGAGCAGCCAGGAGTGAGCTGGCCCTGGAGGAGGGCTCTGAGTTCCTTCCAGGCGAGGTGTTGGGAACCCATACCTGGATCTCACAGGGCAAGGGAGCAAGTTAAACACTAAAACCCCACTGTACAGGTGGGACCTGCCCAAGCCAACCTCGGCGCTGGTAAACAGAGGAGTCAGGACTCAAATCCAGCGTCCTGTAGACGAACTCTCTGGAATTTAGCACATGGCAAATGGTGGCTCTGTTCATATCTGTTTTCAGATCCACCTTCTCTCTCCTTCCCTTCCTTCCTGCCCCTACATAACTCCCTCGCCTCGTTCCCTGACTCCCAGAGAGGAAAAGTCGCTATAGGTACATTCTGAACAAGGCCTTGGTGGCATCCCCTTCTAGCCCGGAGGGGTTCTTCTTTAGAACTGGCCTCTGAGGCCAGCGATGCTGAATGCAAAAGGGTCTTGGGGAGAGTGCGGCTGCCAGCAGCGGGAGCAAGGAGCTCCGGGCAAGGACTGGAGCAGCCATTCGGATCCGCGCAGCCATCCAAGTGCAGGCATGCCAGGATGCCACCAAGCTCAGTCTAGCACAGCAAAGTGGCAAAAAGGAAGAATAAAACACCCGTCTATTTAAAAGAGTAACGACAGGGAAAAATACACTTCATCAGCTCGTCTTCTTGCGGCTGAGTCCCCGCAGCAGGCTCCAAATTCCGACGTTAGGAAATAAATCAAAATAACTTTGCTGTGTTTAGCCTCATTTTGCCGTATCACTCAGCTCCGAGTTAAAAAGCAACAGGTACCGTGGTGTCTCTCCCAGAAACACAAGAACAATTTTAAAATGCAATTATGGGGGCTGGTGGAAGGGAAGGGGGAAAATGTTTCTCTTCGATTGATGTATGATTGCCCCCGTGCTGTTTGGAACCGCGTTTTCGCTGAGCTCTGCTCAGAAGTGCTATTTGCAGGGAGCCTGACAGACGGAAGCGATTGGGTTTGGCAGGTCTAAATGTATTATTTTAGCAGGTCTCCAAGGAAAGATTCCGGGAGGGGCGCTGGCCTTTTAAAGTGCAGAGGACAAGGGGCTGCTCAGCCTCTCTCCTGCTTGTCAAGACCAATCAGCCTGCCTGGAAACAGGGCCGGGCTTTCTGGAGAGGCCTGCCTCCACACCTCCCCTCCCTCCACCTTCCTACCGCCTCTGGCTCCCACTGGACAATTTTCATGTCGTTGTTCACCCGGCAAAGACTTCCTGAGTGGAGCTAAGAGGGCTGGCTCTCTGCTGGGCACTGTGGGGCTTCGAAGGGGTCTTGGATCAGATGGGGGATGAGGGAGGCTGGGTCTGCATGGAGAGATCAGAGGCCTGGAGTGTTTGGCACATTTGAATGTCCAGGCAGACCACAGTGACTCGAGCTAGGTGAAGCCATAGTGGAAAGTAGCCATGGTTCCCAGATGGAAATGTCCATGAAGAAACAGGACAACCAGAGAGTGTCCTAGGCAGGACATGAGAGAGTAGGATAATCACCCAACCATCGGCGTTAACTCTGAGCCCCCAGATGTATCAGGCGTGGCTCTAAGCACCTTAAACATATTAGCTCATTGGAGCATGACAACCATTGGTAGGTTTGATGTAATTCCCATTTTGCAGAGGGAACTGAGATGCAGGGAGGCAAAGCACGTTGCCCAGCTGTGAGCAGCAGAGGCTGGATGCAAGCCCACCCCCTTAACCGCGCAGCTGTGAGGAATCCTTCAGGGGCTGGCCCTGGGAGCAGGCCCAGGCACGGCTCAGCAGGCTCCTTCCCTGGGCCCTTACAGTGGGCCAGGCACGGCGCTCAGCCAGGAATACGGAAATGAATAAAGCCCAGTCCTTGTTTTCAAAAAAAAGTCATATGAAGAAAGCATTCATTTCAGTGGTCATATGAACAGTATTCATTTACATACATTTTTAGAAATACAATGCAGGATGATGGTGTAACAGCAAAGGGTTTTGCAAGATACAGAAGTAGCGTACAGGGGTAATTGGTTTCATCAGTCCTCTTGGAGAGTGAGGCATGGCAGCCTTCCTGGAGGACGTGATGCCTAACCTGAGTTTTAGAGGGTGAATAGAAGTTTGCTGTATGGCTAGAAGGGGGCAGTGCAGGGAATAGCTAGTGCAAACACCTGTGTGAGAGAGCAGGCTCAGGTGGATGGAGCTCCTGAAAGGATTTGGGAGCCATGTAGAGAGGCAGGTGGGGTCAGTAATGGGAGAGGTTGTGAGGAGGAGACAGAGGTTGACCACAGCTTGGATGGTCTGGTGTGCTGTGGTAGGGAGCCCGGCCAGTGCAGGTAAAAAAGCAGTATGTCCTTGACCTTGGCACTACTGAGCGCTTGGATCAGGTCATTCTTTGCTGTGGGGCTGTCCTGTGCATTACAGGATTGTTTAACAGCCTCCTTGGCCAGCCCCCACCAACCAGATGCCAATAGCACCCCCCTGCTCCCACCCCCACCCTCACTGCCTGTGTTTTGACAACTAAAAATGTCTCCTGACATTGTCAGTGTCTCCTGGGTGGCAAAACTGCTCCCAGTTGAGAATCAGTACTCTAGACTCTGGTTATTTAGGAGACAGCACAAGGAACAAAACAACCATACAATGGCTGAAGACCCTAGCAGGGTTTTGTGTGGACCATGACAGACCCTTTGTTAGATGATAGATCCCTTATTCCTGGGAACTTTCTGGGAAAGGAGACTGAGAGGACGAGGCAGGGAGAGAATTTGGGACCTCACGAGCAGTTAGATCCAGAATGGCAGCTGGGTATATGTGTGTCCTTAGCCCATGCCCCAGGCAGGCATCACTAATCAATCATAGTTCCATCTCACTAAGTTAGGATACATTTCCAGAATCCTTAACACAGGGCTCTAGCCAGTGCCACAGAGCAGTAGGGGAGCTCAAGACAAAATCTGTTTCCTCCCCAGAGTAAGATTCTTCCCTGAGAAGAATTCTTTTCTCTGACTTGCAAGGACATCCCTATTCCAAGTGCTTCCCTTGCCCTTTAAACACCCTTGGTCCCACAGGAGAGAGGCATTTTCCTGGTGCAGCTAAACATCTTCCTCTCTTCAAGGGACCACAGGGCTCAGAGTGGGGAGGGCATGTGGCTGCTTCCTTGGGACAGGAGGGAACTGGGCAGTGAGGGGGCACAGGGCATGTGAGGGCAGGGGCACAAGGTGGTTTCACTGGGGCTCACAGAGGGATGATGAGCATAATGCCTGCCAAGGATGGCTGCGTGGAAACGGAGGTTGGGCTCCATCATCTCTCATCCTACTCTGGGTGTCTAGGATTCTCTGAGATATTGGTGGGGGTGGGAGACTGTAGAGCTTGCTTATCCCAGAGGCCATCTCAGGCTCCTATGCCTTTGGTCCTATATTTCCCGAGCCCCTGTCATGTACCAGGCAGGCACCAGGCACCAAAAGATTCCCTGTAAATAGACTTCATTGCCCCATATTGCAGGGAAGGAAACTAAGGCTCAGAGACATTAAGTAATTGCCCAGGGTCACACAGTCAACAGAAAGCAGAGCCTACATTGAAACCTAATGTCACCAACAATGAACTGGTTCCTCTACCCCCCCACATCCCTGAGCCCCTGGGTCCTATCTTTCAGAGGGAGAAGTAGAGGTGCAGAAAGATAAACACTCTGAAAGGCCCCATAACCATGTGTTTTAGGGCTTTGTAGCCAGACTGGGTTCAAATCCTGGTTCTTTCTGCTGTTCCCAGGGGAGCTATTCAACCTCTTTTTGCCTGAGTTTCCTCGTCTATCACATGGTGATACCAGCTCCTAGTTCGTAAACTTGTTGCACAGATTTTAGGAGCTAAGACCTTGGCACAGTGCCTGACATGCAGCAGGTGCCCAGTAAGAGTTAGTGGCAGCTCCCCCTGTGCTCAGGGGTGAGCCAGGTCCCCTCGCTCTTTCCTGGACCCTTCTGCTGCTCTGGTGCTTTCTTGTGGAGCCTGCCTTAAAGAAGCTTGCTTGGTGGCATGTATTTCTGAGTCTGAGGTGTTGAGAAGGGCCAACCTCAGCCCCAGCCTAAGCCAAATGTCACCGGAAAAGCAGAGCCTGTGGCTTATTGACGCCCCCGCCCCGCAAGCCCTAGAAACCTGCCATATAGTTGGGGCCCCCAAGGCAGAAGGCCGCCTGGGGCAGATCACACAAGCCCAGGGGCAACAGGACTGGGTCCTCGGTGAAGGGCTGGAGGGGTGGGCTGGCAAGCAGGCCACTGAGAGGGGGCATATAAAGGGCTTGCTCAGGCACTATTGGGCCATTTGTCAATGTTTCCGGTTACCAGCAGCTTCCCTCTGTTGGGGATTCCTGCTCCTGCGTCCTCAGGAAATCCTACTTGTTTTTCCGCCTCCTCTGCAGCCAGGGTGCCCCTATGGACATTGCTTGGCCTAACACGGAGTCCCACGCAAGACATGAATCAGAGGTGAGGCATGTGCTGAAGCAGGCGTGGAGAGGCCCCATCAGGCAGCTGCCTGGTCGCCTTTCCAAGGAGCAGCGGTGGGCAGCACTCAGAGTGCCACCCTGTGCCCGGTGTCCACGACAGCAAGTGTGCTGGCTGAGAGGACTGTGGTGACCCCATAGCCAGTCTTGCAGTGTGCCTTTAGGATCTGGTCCCAGCTGTGTAGTCTCCACATTTGGGTCACTGGTCCTTCCAGGAACTGATTTTGGCACTAACTTAAGATACTTTTAAAAATCTCTCCTCTTCTTTAACAGAGCAGATTTCTATTATTTCCTCTGCCCTGTGTGTCCTCCACCCCAACCTCTAACAACTAATAGATTTAACTTAGGGAAGTCCAAACAGGGTTCTAGACAGCTGCGTGCTGGGCTTTTTGTGCCTGAGATTTATACAGGTGACATCAAGTTGGAATCAACAGGGAAGACTCCCCTCGCAGTGTGTGCGTGTGTGTGTGCCTGCATGTGAGGGGCCACAAATGAGAATGTGCAGCCCAAGAGTCAGGTGTGGGGAGGTGGGGGCAGTCCCGCTCCCTGGCAGGTGGGTTTGGGCCTAAATATGTGAGGCCGTGTTCTTCCTGCCCACCTGCTGCGTCCCTGCCTTGCCTCCTGGTGCAGGCTCTTGGCTTGTACACCACTGCCTGTCTGGGCTTGAGCAGCACCAGCTATGCGAGAGCAGACAGACAGGCCTGAGCTCAGAGGCTCAGGGTCCTGGCCATCTCCAGGCCTCCTCTGACTGACCAACCCCTTTTGCCCAGGCCTGTATCAGGTACTCTGGAGGAAACCAGGAAAAAGGCCACCCAGACTCATACCACTACAGGGTTCCAGGGATGGAGGGAGCTGCCACGTCAGGCACTGCTTCAGCCACAATGCTCCGCCTTGCAGTGAACTCTAATGCAGACCGTCCAAAGTTAAGCTGCTCTGGAGTGCGTCCCCACCTCTCCCCAGGGTGCTGCCCCCTGAGACCACGTGCTGAAAAGGAACATGAAGCCCTCACAGGCATGTCTACACACACACAGACATAGGTGCATGCTCGGACATGGATGACACAAGGACCCTTCTCCTTCGTCGCCTACCAAGCCCACCGTTTTATTGCTCAGCTGGCCTGAGGGTCCAGGATATACTCATCCTACTGCTGCAGTTCAGGGACCTCCCATCCCAGGTCTTGAGGATTTTCATAGGCAGGCCCCATTATTGCCAAAGAAAAGAATGTTCTGGTAATCCCTCATGGCAGTCCTTAGGTAGGAGTTTCGTGTGGGTTGGAATGTCTGGTTCTAGCACAGGAGGAAAGGTGGGCAGAGAGTGTGAGGGTAGGAAACTGGGAAGGACCCAAGGGAGGGAAGAAGAGAGATGGAACAAAGGAGCAGAGATGGAAACAGGGAGAACAATTAGGCAGGCAGAGCCGAGAAGTGAGGCAGGGGCCTGGGGTGTGGTGGGAGGCAGGGAAAGATGGTAAGGAGACAGCAGGGGCAATGCGGGGTGTGCTGCAATCTCCCCTCCCCAAATGCAGCCTGGCATGCACAGCCCTGGCTAGGCCACAGCCTTTCCCACCCCTTGGTGCAGAAGGGGGAGGGAGCCAGTGTCCGCCAGGCTCAGAATGTACCCCTGCAGCAGGTCTTCCTGCTCCGCACCTTGCTCTCCAGTCTGCAGACGGCTTCCTTCTTGATTCACTGGGGCTCATCATGACATTTACCCCCAACAGCCTGTATGGGGCAGACACCTCCAAGCCTTGCTGTGGCCCTGCAGCCACCAGGAGCAGCCGCCTAAAGCATTCCAGGTGTGTGTGTGCATGTGAGTGTGTCCAGCACAACTGTGTGATCATGTGTGCATTTGTATTTTTAGGTGTGAATGCACGTGAGTGTGCGTGCAGCAGCCCTCTTCATCCATGTTACCTCACGGACAGCTTGTTTTGCTAGAAGGTGCACGGAGGTCCTGTATTGGGTCTGGGCCTAAGGCACACGAGGCTGCAGGGGCAGGGAGATGCACAACCCTCTCTTCTCCCAGAACCATGGAGCATTCAGGAAATGGGACACCAGGAAACACCTGTGCAGCGCTGAGGGTACGAGGCCAGGGGTGGGAGTTGCAAAGAAGAAAGAGGTAGGGCTTCGATCTCAAACTTCCAGTGGTCAACAAAACACTGCCTGCTCTTGACCTGCCTGAACCAAACAGAACCAGGCCGCATCCCAACACAGGGACCCACCCATTCTTTTCAATTCCTCCTTTGTCCTTCCCATCCCAGTTCTTGGGACCACCTGCCCAGTTTCTCAGGATAGGAAGAGTGCAGTTTCTATGGGGGGCTTACCCTGGCATCCAAGCCTCACCCCCTGCCTCTAGGATTCTATACTGTCCATGTGGCTATCTACATTTTCACTTCAAGTTAAATAAATAAAAAATCCAGTTCCTTGGTTATGCTGGCCTCATTTCAAGTCCTCACCTGCCACATGTGGCTGGAAGCTATTGCGTCAGATGGTGCAGATACAAAGTATTTCCATGACGGCGGGAAGCTCTGTTAGACAGCTCTGCCACCCAGCGTCTCCCAGTCCCCAGGCTCAAGTCTCACGCCTTGGGACCGTTCTTGTGCTGACCCACTACCAGGGTGTCCATCTCCCTTTGTCTGCTCATGGCAGCCCCACTCCTTTGCCCAGGCTCAGCTTCCCAAGAAAGCCCAGAAGCCTGCCTGCTTCGCTCCTGCAGTCTTTCCCCCCATGCTCTGGGCGCGTCCTCACCTCTAGGGCATCACTATTCCAGGACACGGGTCTTGATGATTTGTTCTTTGTTGTAAGCACCCCTTTCCTCATTCTAGCATCCTTTCCCCTCTCCCTGTCCACCCTCTCGTTCGCTTCCTTCCCCCCCACATCTGTTTCACCACCTTGCGTCCGTCTGCATTTCCTCTCTGATTCCCCTCTTTGCCTCTGTCTCCTCTCTCTCTCCCACTACTTTGTGAGAGACACTAACTGTACCTGCAGTCACCTAATCGCCATGGCGATTAGCCCGTGCACTCTAGTTTGAAGGTACAAATCACAAAGTGCAGGTATAAGGAGGTGATTCTAGGCACCAAACTGTACCCGGAGAACTTGGTCTCAGACCTGGGGACCAAGGGAAGATGGGAGAGCTGGAGAGAGCAGGGCCTGGAGTGCGAAGGCTGTGCCTGTCTGAGGGACAATCCCAAGGAGGTGGTCTGGGGTCTGAGCCAGAGGCCGGGGCACTTCCCTCTCGGCTGCTCACATCGTGCGCAGCACAGAGGAGGGCCGGCCTGCCGGCTTTCTCTGTGGTGATTCTCACACTGTCACCAGTGCTCGTGAGAACTAGTCATTGACACTCAGCAAGGCCACTCAAGGCTCTGAAAGAGGGCTGATGCCTAACCCCTTTTCCAAGCTGGCATAGAGGGCTAGACCCCTAGCCCACCCTGGGAGGCCATTTCTGGGGTGCAGGATGCAGTCCTGGGGCAGGATGGAGGCTGACCTGGTGCTCCATGCCTGTGAGCACTTAGGGGTGGCACAGTATGGCCTGAGGAGTAAACGCTGCCTCGTTTCATGGGTGTGGCCCGGGCCTCGCCCCCTTCCAAGCCTCTTCCTCTAGGAGTCAGCACTGCCGGGGGAAGGAAGAAACAGATGCACACCTTCCACGGGACCCATGTGTCCCCAAAGCAGGTGTTGGGGAGGGAGAGAGATTCTATACACCTCAAGGTTCTTCTAGCTGGTTTAAGAGTCAGAATGACATGAGACAGATTAACAAGAGAGAAAACCCAACAGAGTTTAATTGCATATGTGTGAGGATTCCAAAGACAGTCAGGGACATGAGGTATTATGACCCAAGGAGAAGAGGGTAGGGGTCTGAGATGCAAAGGAAAAGAGAAGCAATTCACAGGAACATGAAAGAGCAAATGTTTGGTAAATGAATGTTTGGTAAGCCACTTAGAAACAGAAGGACACAGAGGAATTCTAACAGGCGTGGCCACATTCCTCCCTGTGTAGCACACCGAGGTCATATTATAATGTGGTTACACATGGTGACAGCTCACCTCTTGGAGCAGTTCCTGTAGCTAAAGCCTTTTTATGCAGCTGGGGATCAGGGGGAAGGTCAAAGCTTCTTTCTGAGTTTTTGGCACTTGACGGTCTTCAGCTCTTATGTTACAGTGGCACATCTCGCTGGGCGGTGGCGGGGGTTGCCCTTGGTCCCTACACGGCCCCTCCAGTGTGATCAGCCACCTGCTTTCAGAGCAGGTGACTGCAAATCTGGACAGTGGATGAGCTTGTGAGGGGCTGGTGAAAGAGGACAAGGGCTCACTGCTGTCTATGCCTGGGGCCAGGACCCTAGGTGTGGACAATGGGGGAAGGGGCTCTGGTCTCCAGGACGCAAGAGTACCCTGTGGGGGCCGCTGTTGGAGCCCCTAGAGGGTGGGCATCAAGCTGTTTTGGCAAGGTCAGGGTGCTCTTTCCACACCCTGTGTGTGTTGGGGGATGGCCCTGGGGATGCTGGTGGGGAGAGGTGGGGGGCGGCTGAGACACTGGTTGCAGTCCTGCCTCCCAGAATAACCTGAGAGAAGGAAATCTCCGAACTGGAACTGAGCCCTGCTGTGTGCCCGGCATGGGCCCAGTGCAGCCCAGTGGACACCACCCTCACTGCTTCCTGTTGGCTCCCAGTTAGATAGGCAGAAGAGAAAGGTGTGACAATGGTGGGGACAAATGGGTCCCCTAATTTATGCATTGACTGAGCAGTTAATAAGTGTGTGCTGAATGAGGAAGGAATGGATGGCGGCATGAATGAACAGACGTCATTCTCTCTGGGCCTCAGTCTCCCTGTCTGTGAAGTGGAAGGCTGGCCTTAAGAAGCCCACCCTGAAGGGGCCCGCATGCTCCCTGAGCAGCCCTCCCCCCGCCTGTGCTCCCAGGGCCTTGCACGTGCCCTCCCCTCTCTGCCCACTTGGCACACTGCTGGGTTCTGCTCTGGGCCCAATATAAGTCTTGGGCCCTTGCTTCCCTGCTGAGGGAAGGATATGCATTTTGGACTTGTTTTTCCCCCGGTAGAACCTTGTCAAACTCTGCAAGTAGAAACACATTGGCTGGTTTTTAAAATCCCAAACCTCTCAAGACTCTAAAGTGAAGCTGGGGTTCCAGAGACCCCCTCAATCCCATTCCGCTGGGAGCAGGAATGGTTTGGAGGGGCTTCGGAGCTGGACTGGGGGAGGTGGGGCCGCCTGGGGCCGCGGCCGGCAGCCCTACCTTCCCAGCCATTCCAGTCTCTCTACACAGCTTCCCTCGCTGGCCTCAAAGGGACACCCAACTAAACACAACAGCCAGTGTCTAAGGCCCCAGTACAGTTTAATTAATCCACCAGAGGGAAGGAAGGCTATAAATAACCAATGGTGGAGGGGGCAGGTTTATCCACCAGCCACTTTCAGAACCTGCACTCGGGCAATACAGGTTAATGAGCGCAGGCCTCCTTGCCAGCATAATAGTGACTAAAAATAAGAAAATAATAATAATAAACGAGGAAACACTCCCTTTCCCTGGTGGATGAGACGCCTCCCATTTTAATTTCCATGCTGATACTGTAATTTTCCTGTTTCTCTTGTTCCCCTGGGAGCTGATGGGAACAAAAACCCCTCCGCCCAAAGGAGTGACAAGTCCAGTTCTGGTTTATCCCCCCTTAGGAGGGAGGGGCGGGTGGGCAGGGGGCACTGGAGCCCAAACCCAGGCCTGGGTGGCCAGCCGAGAGGCTGGGGGCACATTACCGTCTGTTGAGTAGAGGAAGCAATGAAGTTGGGGCATGTCCAGTGACCCGGCCTCAGTCTCGGACCCAGTGGGTGGCAGAGCTAGGACTCTGTCCCTGGTGACGCCAGACCCACATCATTGCTCTGGTCTCTCCCCTCCCTTCCTCTGGATTTGACAAATGAGGAAACTGAGGCACAGGGAGAGAAAGCGACTTGCCAAGCATCTCCCTGGAGGGCAGTGGCTGACGCGGGCTGGGAGCCGGCTTCTCAGTGCCGCCATCCGCTCTCCTCTTCCCATCCTGGCCAGAAACCTGCCCTCCTGGGCCCTCCCCCAGGCCCTCTGCTGCCTCACCCCAACTCTGCACACCCTGCCCTTCCACAGGACCTGTTAAATGAAATCCGGATTCCCAGCTCCCCTCTAGGTCACTGGAACAGCATATCCAGGCTGCAGGAAGGTTCTTGTCAGTGAAGGTCATCTAGGACCACCTGGCTGGGCAGGTGCCAGAAGATGCTCTGTGGGGCTCAGCCAGCCTATAGAGTGCCTTTGTGTGAAATGGAAATGGGCACCCCCTCTGTAGACGCAGCCCATGCCAGGGCATTAGCCTTGGCCAGTGCAGCCAACGTGGGTTTCGGGCCCCACTTGCTCCCCGCCCGGATCCCCTGACAGGGTGCCTTGAGCAGTGCACATACTGCACAGCCTTCTCCAGCGGCCCCCGCCTCCTGCCTTTCTGGAGGCCGGCAAGCCAAGCAATGGTGTGGAGTTGCAGTCACAAGAGCCAGAGAGCTAGCTAAGCTCTCCAAGGGAGTAGAATTCTCATAACTAAATGAGGCTTCCCTTTTCTTCCCTTTTCCCCCAACCTCTGCCCTCTCTCCCCAGCCTATGTTGTGAGAGGAAAAGGACCAAAATTAACTGGAGTGCCTTGTGAGGGTCACAGCAGCTCTCTCAGGGGAGAGCAGGGACTTGGGGACCCCCCACCTGAGTGGCTGAGAAGCCTGCCCTGGGAAGTGAACAACCACAGCCAGAAGGGCAACACAGTGCCAGGTGCCGGCTGGCAGCCCCGGGTCTGGGCCTGCCCCCCGCTTGCCAGTATTTGTTTTATCCCAGGGGCCCCATGTCTTGGTGGCATAAATGGAAGGACACAGACCTTATTCTGGACTGTGAGGAAGGGAGGTGGGCAGGAGGAGGGGTGCCTGCCCAGGCAGTGGGTTGACACCCACTGGGGGCTCCCTGGGTGCCTCATGACAGGCCATCCCAGCACAATACCCATCTGGGTGCCCATTCCACTGTCACTCGGTGACATTTTGCATGGCAGATGTCAAGTACAGGTTTTTCTTTAAGTCCATCTTGTCACTATTACCCCTAATTACTCCCTAGTTGAAGGCTCTCTATGGAGGAACCAGCTCTATCTCAGACACTGGGCCTGTACCTGTGGAGAAATTCCTTTTTCTATGCTTTTGTGCTTTTGCTCAAACGTTCACAGCCAAACCACTTCCCCTCGCCACCCAGCATCCGCAAGTAAGCCCAAAGCTGGGTGTTTCTGCTGGTCACGTGCCCCTGCCTCGCCCTCCGCCAGCACCCTGCCTCTCAGGGGCAGCCTGTACGTGGGCCCCACTCCGCCGCACGGCCTCCTCGCACCCTCATGGGGCGTCCCCATGTCTGCTGGTCTCACCAAGGTAGCAGGGGCCAAGGGCCACAAGGTGGCTGCCCTTTCACAGTGCCGTTCCTGCCTGAGGCTGGCGCCAGGTAGCCGGTGGTAGGGGCAGCGCGGAGGAGAAGGATGGTGAGCAGGGCATCGACAAAGGGAAGAGGGACCAGGCAGCAGCAGTGGTCAGGCACGGGCCCAGCTGCCCTCGGCTCTTCACCTGTGCACGGCGGCATCCACCCCAGTCCTCTCCACACCTGCAGGCATGTGGGCATCCACGCCCGTCCCTTCTTCCCTCCTGGCTCCACACAGAGGCCCCCCTGCCCCACCTGGGCCAGCCCCTCAGACACCTGGTCCATCCACCAGCCCCTCTGTGCTGCTGCTCCCCCTCTCACGCTCTCTCCCGGCTTCCGGCCAGCAGCGTTTCAATGAGTTAAGCCTCTTCTGTCTGGAAAATATCCGTTTCTTGACCTGCTGGTCCCTTCCAGCTATTGCCCCATTCTGGCCTTTCTTCCACAGCCAAACCTCTTAGCCAGGGTGTCTGCCCGTGTTTCCTGCTTCCGCCCCTCCCACTGACCTCAGTCTGGTGTGGGCCCTCCAGGCCCCTGAGGCTGGCCTCTCACAGCCGCCTCTGACCTTGTTGCCAAATCTAGTGGACACTTCTAACTGCATCCCACATGGTCTGAGGACGAGACCTGACGCTGCCCACCACTTCCTCCTCCTGACACACTTTCTGGCCTGGGTGGCTGGGCACGATTGTCTCCCAGCTTTCCCCCTACCGCCGGCAGCTCCTTGGTGATCGTCCGCCTCATGCTCCACGGCGGTGCTGCTTAGAAGTCCATTCTGGGCTCTTGGCTTTCTCCCTGCCTGCCTTGGTGCATTCCCACACCTTAGTATTCTGTCTCTGAGCTGACGGCCTCCACAGCTTTCTCTTCGGCGTGGACCTCCCTCCTGCCCCGTGGGGCAGCATGCCACTGCACCCGCATCTCACCAGCCACCTCAAACTCAGTGGTTCCAAAATGAAGCACGTCAGCCTTTCTTCCAAACCAGCTCCTGTCCTCTCCAGTGTGGGCCTGGAATGGGCTCCCCTTCCTTCCAACTGCAAACACCAGAAAGCAGGCCACCATCCTGGGGGCTGCCTCCCCACATCCAGACCAACCAGTCACCTCCGACCCTTCCCCGCCCAGCCTGCTTCCCCCGGCGCAGGTGGGGTGCCCTGCCTTCCCCTGCGTGGATGGTTCCAGCCCCCCCACCAGTCTTTCTCCCTCTGTATTCCACTCCACATGGCACAGCTGGAGGAAGTGTTTAAAGCCTATTTGATTCTAACCCTCTTCTGGCTAAAAGTTTTCAATGGCTCCGGTCGCCCTCAGGAATAAGTTCAAAGTCACTCACGTGCCCTGCGAGGGCCCTGGGACAGGTGAGCCTCTGCTCTGTCCCGCCATACAGAAGCACTGCCTGCCCTCGGGGCTCCTTGCTGTCTCGTGACTCAGCCCCGCCCATCCTTTCCCCAGGACACCAGGGACACCCTTCTCCCCCTCTTTGCCTGGCTGGCAGGTGCTCTGCCTGTCTCTGCTGCTCTGTCCTGGGCCAGCCGCCTCTCCCAGCCTCCATGCTAGCCCCTTCCTCGGCCTTTTCAGCCGTGAAGGCTAATGCCCTTTTCCCTTGGCCCTCTCGCCCAGTGCGTCCCCAGCTGGGCCAAAGGGCCCCAGAGGTCAGAGACTGTATTCTCTTTCCTTCTAGTCCTTCCAGAGGGTCCAAAACAGTGCGAGGCAGAACATCAGGCCTGCCCTGTTGGAGAAATGTCTCATCCAAACAAAACCCAGCTCCGGTGTCAGCGGCTGACCAGAGCCACATTTTCCAGCAGGGTAAGGGTCCCTTTGAACAGGCCGTGACCCCAGATCACCTGGCTCCGGTCTGCTTGTTAGCCAGTGGGGCTTGCCATTTTGAATCGTGATCATGATGCATGTCTTCATCCACAAACTGAAAGTAAGAGCTAAGGCCCCTTCAGAAAGCTGCTGGTATGATGCAATCAGAGCTACGCATAGAGCCTGCATCTGTAAGCATTTACTAGATACCAGCTCTCAGAGCTGTTGCTACCATTACAGATATTCCCATTAAGAGGACCGGCAAGCTGAGGTTCTGAGAGTGTCCGAACAGCCCTGCCATCGCAGAAGCACATTTTTTTCTCAGGGCACTTCTTTTGTGCAGGTTCCCCATGTTCACCTGTGGTGACCCCAGCTCGGGTAATCAGAGCCCAGACAAATGCCCTGAGGGGCCCGGGAGCCTTCCTTCCCTGGCATTTCCCTCTGCCCTGGGCCTGTAGGTTCAGAGCTGGCTGCACAGTGCCTGGTAAATGTGTGCAAAGGACATCGGCCGGGGCCTCTGATACCTGCCGCCTCCTCAATCAATACCGCCTGCCTCCCCACCACCCTGGAGGATTAATAGAGCTAATGCAGCAATTGAGTGCTGTCATCAGCTTGTACAGTGTCACTTGTGGGCCTGCTGTTTATTTTCCTCCCAATTTCTTCCCTGCCTCCAGCCCTCACTGCTAACCTGCACCCCCAACCCCCAAGTGGCAGCCTTCCTGACTGTGGCCTCCCTGGAGCCGTGACCCTGGAGGGCGAGAGGGAGGAGGGTGGGCTGGGGTGCTGTCACCCTTCAGCTGGCTGATGTGGAGGTCTTAATGAATATGAATCGCCTCCTCCTCCACGGAGCCAGCCCCATCAGATTCCTTCACACCTCGCTGAACCCAGAAAGGTTACTCAGAATTAAATGTAAATCACGTATTTACTGGTATGAATCAGATCACAGTGTCACTTTCTCACAACAGAGAGTTTGATCACATTGTAGCCCGAGGGTTTCTGCTCTCCTGTGGCCGCACCTGGGAGATCAGCTCACGTCTCTCTGATGGGGGACGGGGGTGCAGGTGGGGCGTTCCCCAAGCTGGGAAAGGGCAGCCTCACAGCCTGACGCTGGTGTGCCAGGCCCTTCTACTGTCACGTCAGTTGTGGTCATGAAGGGCTAGACAGAGTTTTACATGCTGTGGCTATTTAATAATGTTGAATAATCAGAGGAACATCACTGCTAAAAGGCTGCCAGCAGGGACCTCCCTGCCAGGCTCCGGTGTGTTTCAGGAGGCAGGGGAGAAAGGAGGGAGGTGCAGGGAAGGGGTTCGCTCATGCTTCTCTACGTTGACAGGCAGCAGAGCGCGGGGGCTGCCTTTGGAGCCAGGAGACCCCCAGGGAATGGCTTTGCTACTTGCTCGGCCACAGGACTGCAGGTAATTCGCTTTAACTGCAGATTCCTCATCTATAAAGTGGCAAGACGGTGCAGGTCCTGCAGCCCTACTGACACGCTGCACATGGAAGCATTTGCCAGCTGTAAAGTGCTCTGCAAACATAAGGAGTGGAGATGGTGAGCTCGGTGCCAGGGCTACCAGACAAGGAGTAAAGGGACCCGGGTCTCAGCCCCTGGTTCTCCCACCTAACAGTTGTGAGGCCCTTAGGTGGTCTTCAGCAACTCTGAACTTCAGATTTACAATAGCAAAATGGAAATAATGAGTTCTGTTCGGATGGAGGGAGGCTCCAATGGATGCCATAAGCCAGGCCTCCATGCAAACAACAACATCCTGAGCACAGGAGCTCCGTGTGGGTCACTCCCCTCAGCCCAGCAGGATGCTGGGAAATCTTCTTTCTCCAGGATGTCATAGTCCCTTCCCTTCCCAAGCCTACTCACTGGAGGCTGGTCTCCAGGCTGACAGCGTGCATGGGGGCGGCTCTTTGTTTACTTAGGAGGACACATTGGTGTTGGCAGCTCCTTGGTGGCTGCAGCTCTTCACAAGGGGCCTTACTGGAAGAGCCGGCTCTCCACCGAGTTTTGTACCTGAGTGCTCTGCCCAGAGCTAAATGGCCAGATTGGGCTTCCTTGAGAATTTCCTTACTGGATAACTATTTCCCTGAAAACTGAGCCCACATTGTCTGCACAGGAAGCCAGTCTACAATATGTATGTGTGTGTGTGTGCATGCATGCATGCGTGTGTGTGTGTGTGTGTGTGTGTGTGTGTGTGTGTGTGTGTGTGTTTGACCCAAGATACAGATGTCATTTATTCATGTATCTGGAAGCTTCTTCTCACCCATTTTAAGGAACAAAGCTCTCTTGGACTTAAAGCCAAGGAACCTTCTTTTTATAGCCAGTCCCCGCCTTAGAAAAGCTTTGCCATTGTTTATGGACTCAAGTTAGGGAAATATCCACTGGATTTAGACTTCATCTGTTAACCCTTAGCTAGACATGAATGAGAAATGAGGTCGTGCTTCTAGGGGAAAGAAAGTCTGTTCCAGTAGCTATCTCAGTTACCGAGTGTGTAACAAATCACCCCAAAACTTAGTGGGGTAAAATAAAGCCTAACTTATTAAGCTCCTAATAAATCATGGAGGTCAAGAATGTGGACAGGACCCAGTAGAAATGGCTTGTCTCTGCTTTGCCACGTCTGGGGCCTCCGGCAGGAAGATTTGAATGCTTGGAGGTAGCTTGAACTGCTGTGGGCTTGACTCGGCCAGAGAATTCTTCGCTCACCTCTCTGGTACCTGGGCTGAGATATCTCAAAGTCTGGGCTCTGCTGGGCTCATCATCAGAGCACCCCCATGTAGCCTCTCCACGTGGATGGCACTTCTCACCGCATGGGGTTCTTGATTCTGAAGGGAGAGGTACCTTAGGGGCAAGTCTTCCAAGGGACCAAGCAAAAGCTTCAAGGCTTCTTATAACCTGACGTTGGACACACACACACACACACACACACACACACACACACACACACACACACATATGTATTTGCTTATATAAGCATAAAATATCTGTCTCTAGAACAATTCACAAGAAACTACAGTGGTTTTCTGCTGGAAAAGAAAATCGGTGGTAGAAGGGAGGCTGCTCACCATATACCGTTTTATATCTTTCTATATTTTTAATTTTGGAACTATTTTTAAAGTATTTTATGTATTCAAAAAGTAATAAAAATAAAAGCTTATCTCTTCCTTGATCTTTTAAGGTGCATGTGATAAAAGCAAGGCGATTTTCTGAGATCAACAGAGGGCTCTGCAGCACCTTCAGGCTGTGGTTTGAGCTGCCCGTCTCTGGGTCCCTCTGATCCATAAGGACCCCTGCTAGAGGACGCCATAGCAGACGGGGACGCTCAGTGGAGTCTCTGGCAAGGGCCCAGAAAAGGGCTGTAGACAGATCCCCAAGTGCCGAGCAAAGCCATTATGCTCATGGTAGAAAACTCGTGCTCTGGGTGCTATTTGAAATTGGCATGGGAGACTGAGTGACTATGGGACTGGGCCTGCCCATCAAGAGCTGGGTGTTATCAGATGTTGCAAGTGTAAGGCTGGGTAGTTTATTTGTGATGGAAACGGTACATTTAGAATCAAACCAATCTGTGTCCAGAAGGCACAAGTAAATTACACAAACAGGTGACCCAGACTGTTCCAATGATCCCTCTTCATGCACACCTATGACTTCGTGGGATAGGGACCCTCGGTGATCACCTGATGGAGAAGAAGAAAACTTGGGCCTGGTTCACAGGTGGGTCAGTGTGACATGTCACCATGAGCTGAATACAGGCCATGTTACGTTGCAGTCTCAATCTGGATGGCGCGAAGAGACAGCGAGTGGAGAAGACAGCTCCCGGCAGGCAGAGCAACAAGACAAGGTGCCCCGGGGAAAGCATATATAAAGATACAACGGGAAATGGCTTGGCAGGTGGGTCAAGGGCCTGGAAGATCAGGGATAAGCGTGTCTGAGGAAAACGTGTGTGAATGGACTTAGGAGAACAGGCACACAGCAGGCAGGTCCTGAGGTCCCACACTAATGCCCACTGGGGAGGCATTTAAGTATCAGGAATGCAGGAAAACTCATCCCATGGGGTCAGTCAGCCTCTTTCCCCTCCTCTTTGCTGTGGTGGCAAGGGTGGGAGCCAGGAACAGCCCCAACAGCAGGGCGTCCCTCTCCCCAGGCTCACCTCATTCCTGCCACTGTGAAATGGCCAACCTGCCAGAAAATGCTCTCTGAGGCCTCGGTGTGCGACCATCCCTGCAGAAGAGAGGCCCGGCCACCACTCCTTGGTGGGCTTAGCACCCTAGAGCTCTTCTGTCCCTGGGAGAACGGTGATTTGTTCTTACTGGACGGGGCTTCCTCCCTCCCCTCAGCTCCTCCACCAGCTCCACCATATGGTACAAGGCTGCATCTACCTACAGAGTCTCCCACATTTCAACGACTTCCATGAGGGGACCCACCGTAGGCACAAGAGGCATGACAATGGGCACACGGCCATGGGGTCCCTGGTCTTAACATGTATCCATCGCCCAGAGGCAGGAACTGCCACAGTGGCGAAATGGCCTGTTAAGGACCAAGCTAAGGTGCCAGCCTGGGGACAAGCCCCCGCGGGGTTGGAGAACTGCTGTTCCCTAGGACGTGGTGTAGACGCCTAACCAAAAGGGCGATGAATAGTGCCGAGTTCCCACTGGCCCCAATCCACGGGTCTTGGGGCCAAAGGATGAAAGTCCGTCTGCCGTTGCCACCTCTCCCAGTGACCCTCTGGAAGGATTTATGCCTGTCTCCAGAAAGTTTAGGATCTTGTGAGGTTAAGGGTCCTGGCTTCTGGTCTGCTGACACTTGTGTTGTGGGGCTAATACTCCTTGTAGGTGACACTGTGAGTGTCCCTCTGGACTTAAAGCTGTGGCTGCCACCTGGCGTTTTAGGTCCCTTGTGTCAGTGGACTAGCAAGCAGGGAGAGGAGTCAGCATCCGGCAGCATCCGGAGTCATTTGCCCTGGTGACTGTCAGCAGTGAGGGTTGTTTCTGCCGAGGGGACAGGGACTCTCTGGGGATGTCTAGGCGCTTCCTTATCTGATGAAAAGGATTTGTAAATAAGAATTGCAGCAATAACAGCTTAATAAAGACATGGCAAACAAAGGCCTCAGACCCTTTAGGGATGGTGGTCTGGATCACCCTGCCTGGTAGGCTAAACAGGTCAACCAAACAGCTGGTTGAGGATGAAGGACACGAAGATTGCACAGCGGAGGTGAGATATGTTGGGTATTCAGGACCAGCAGCAGGTGCAGGGCCTGAGGCCCGCTCGCTAAACCTTCTGCCTTCAGTCTTCCCGGAGATCAGAGGGGGGCTCTGTGACTGCTCCCTTGGCTTGGTCCCTCCTCTTGCAGCAGCAGAAAGTTCTGTTTTCACAAAAAGCTGGGGCCCTGCATGTGGTGTAGGAGCAGGACATGGTGAGGGCAGAACTGCTCCAGTGGGACAAGCATAGGCAAGCAGACACTTCCTATGCCCTGCTTCCTACCCTCTTGACCTCGCCAGTCTCCAGGGTCCTAGACACTTGCTCCTCTATATCCCGTCGCCATGGCCAACTCTCTGATAAATTGATGTCAGCACACCGCCCAAAGTATTCTATCTCTCGTCGGTGCCACTCACATATTGCTCTTGCTCTGGGCCTCTCTTGTTGATCCTGAGTCCTGAGAACAACAAGACCCACGTGGACCCAGACCTGTGCCACCAGGAAGTGTGGAGAAATCAGTACCCCACAGGGTGGCGAGCAATGCTCCTTTGGGCGATGAGATATGGGACCCTCCAGGTAGGTCTTCTCCCTTTCTCCTCCTGGATGGACCATCCTAAGATGCAGTCCACATGTAGCTTTTCGAAAGATATGTTCGTGACACCACCCCTGGGTGGCCGACACTGTCTTGGTTTTTCCCCTCTCCACCTTTGCTTGTCATTCCCCTCATTCCTTTGTCCCTGGAATTGCACTCCTTAAAGAAATAGCACATAAGCTTTGGCCTCAGCCTTTGCTCTCTAGGGAACTTCGGCCAAGGCAAACTGTCAGGCTCTTCTACTCTTTACCCCAAAGCTAGGCAGTCAGTCCCACGATCGTTTCTCATTTCTGTATTAAGAAAGTTCGTCATTCATCCGGAACCATACAGCAAGGAAGCCGCAAAGACTGAACTGACTCTGGCTCTGCTTCCAAGCCTGCATTCCTTCCAAGGCCCCGAGACTAGTGCTTCTAAGCAGGCTTTGTGAGGCGGCAGGACTAGGCATGTGTGGGTTGGGAAGGATAAAGAGATGTGCTCACTGGGGGAGAGCCCTGGTGGGCAGAGGTGGGTGAGGGTACACAGGTTGGCGAGGGCAGCGAGGCAGGGCATGGTGAGCTTTGGTGTGGCCCACACAGGTTTTGTAGCCAAGGGGTGGCAAAATAAAGGCCCCAAGTTGGACACCAAGAACATAATCTGAGGGTAGCCCTGCATAAGAAGAGCATGCTGACATTTTAGGGGGAGTGAGTGGTCCAAGTTTTAAAGCTAAGAGGATGTCTCAGGAGCTGCCTCTTTCCCTGCCTACCTCTTTGAGTCACAGAAGCCCCAGAGAGTGAGGGCAGAGGAGAAAGATCCAGGGCCCATCCTTGCCGGAGTTTCCCACTCCGTGCTCCTGGAGCCCATGTGCTCCGAAAGACATTGGCAGTGAGCCACGAGAAGATAGCCTCTCAGCAGGCCGCATGGTTCTGCGTTGAGTAAAGGCACATAGCACATGTGTGGGCAAACAAACAAACAAAAACACCCTAATTAACTTGAATCCAGCCTTGACCAAACTTACTAGAACATACAACCTTTCAAAAAATTTTTTTCTGAATAACAAATGTTTACATCTTGTGGCATGCTCTGCTTTACAGCATGGTTTATAGAACAGTGTTTGGAAAAGTACTGAGATAATTCAATCTCCTCATTTGACTGTGGAGGGAAACCACAGACCAGAGAGGTGACTCAGCTTGTCCAGAGTCACACAGCAGGAGCTAATAGACACCCTGATTCTCTGGCTGAAGCTTTTTCTTTGACCTGGGAGAAATTTCCACTGCATGATTGTTGCCAAGATATCAATGAAAATGAGACCTAAATTAGCTTCAGAAAATGAGGCTTTAGCATTGGAAAGTTTTTGCCTATTGAAATTGGGAATGCAAATGAGTATATGTTCTATAAATCAATTAGCAAGTAAGAAAAAAGTCCCACAAATTCTAGTCATACATCCCATGGCACCTCTTGGGGCCTCAGTTTCCCTTTTTGTGAGGTCAGGGGGAGAGGGCCAGGCTAGTCAATTGCTGAGGTTCCTCCCGACGTGATGAGATTCTGTGATTTCACAGACAAGTGTCAACTAGAAGAGAAGGCTAGGGACTGGCAGTGGGGGGACCCCGCAGGATGGGGGGGATACCAGCTGGCCTAGCATATGGCCCCTGGCAGGCTTCTCAACTGCCCACTGAGGAAGGCCCTTGTCCCCAAATGCAAAGTACACATCTCACATTAGCTTGCTAGGCGACACTGATGAGTAATTCAACAGCTTAAAAAAAAAATAAAGCCATTAAAGCTAATGCCATCAAAATCAGAACCTCAGACGCTGGCTCATAATTATGAGTACACCTCGAGACCCAGAGGAGAGGACATTTACATTTTAACACGCACACCGCACAGCATTAATATCTCCCCCACCCGCCCCTGCTCCCACCATTTGGGGGATCTGCTGCTGAATTCATTCATTTTCTGCTTTTCCTCTGATCCTGGAAGAAGCAGGTCATCGTGCAAGAAGGCGATGGAGAGGAATGAAAAGAGGTTTTGCATTAGGTTGGTATGAGCTGTGCCATGCCTGCGACTGAATGAGTCAATGCATTTCTGAGTGTAACACAAAGTTGATGCTTGATTACTGGTAGATGTTAGGAGATTTGGTGCTGGAACTAAGTAGATGTTTAATTAGTGTGCCCTGAATGCAACACCTACATCGTGGCTGACCCTGTTGGGGACCAGGGAGGTGAAGGTGGGACTCTAAAGAATATTCATTCTCTCTGGGAAATGAGATGAATAAACACAAAATCCCTGGGCTCATCCAGTCCAGGGGCTCTCAGGGGCTGGTCTCCAGTCCAGGGGCTCTCAGGGGCTGGTCTGCAGACTGGAGATGTGACTCAGCTTGTCCAGAGACATACAGCAGGAGTTCTGTGTCCCCAGGAAAAAGAGCTTGCAGCCCAAGGAGGACAAATGGACTTCATAGCACTTGGTTCCTGCCTGGCCTCATCCTGCGCACTTTACACACATTAGTTCATTCAATCCTCACAGCCATCCCCAGACCTATTTGACAGATGAACACAGCCAGTTAAGAGAAGACAGCTTGCTCCGATCACAGAGCTAGGAAGTGGAGGAGACAATGGTCAGTTGGAATCTGTTGGGGTCCCACAGCCCCACTGCCTTTTCACGGCCCCAGGTTGCACACCAGACAGGGCTGATACACAGCTATCCTAATTCTTGGGTGTTGGGGCTGCAGAAGCAGAAAGGACAGGAATCAGAGGCTCCTGAATGCCAGACTAGATACAGGAGGTTTACCCAGGAGAAGTCAGCCTCCAATGTTCCCTGGGCCTCTGAGTCAAGGCAACTCCTGCCAACCATGGGGTGGGCCACCCCAGGAGGCAAAGCTCCTCATCAATCACTGACTATAAAATTGGGAGTCCCCAGGCTTTTGAGGGCCAGCACACAGCCTGGTGAATTGGACAGGCCTGCATGCTAGCAATTCTGTGTGACTTCGGGCCAGCCACTTGGCCTCACTGGGCCCCCACTTCTTATGAAATAAGGAGTTGGGACAAGCCAAGCTTGGCTGCCCTTCCCAGGGCTCTTCTCTGATTCTGTGTGAGCCTCTGCAGTCTCTGGCAGTTTTTTGAGAATAAAGTATCTGCCCTTGGGACGTGGACTCACTGGGACTTTCTACTCTCATTGTTTTCCCCAGAGCCTTAATTCTCCAAGGGTTAAGAAACAAAAGTTTGGGGGCCTTTATTTTTTTAAACATAAAATATCAGGACCAGACAGGCCATTTTCAGATAGTCCCTGGGGCCTAGTCAGCTATTAAAGATGGAAATTATATATTCATAACACAGGATATTGCTGCTTGCTTATTTATAACTTGCTCCATTTCAAGAATATTTATTCTAGACAAGGAGGCTTGATAATTTTCATCCAATCTATTCCTCATAGCTTAGGGTAAAAGAAGGAAACAGCTCAATTGAATAAGCAGCTTTCTATAATAGGCAGGTAAGAAAGGAACACGGCTCCCCTTTCTGCAGGCCAGGAACAGTCAGATTGGTCCTGGCAGCTAGCTCCTGGGTCTGCACCAGCCTCCCGGGGCACCCCGTCTAGGACCTCCTGGGCAAAATCACCTCAAACAAAGCAAAACTTACCATGGCAGGGTGCAAAGCACCATGGGCTCAGCCCCTTTGACCTAGGAGGCGACTGAGGCCCAGGAAAACGGTATGTACTTATTCAAGGTCACAGGGACAGGGACAATGAAAACATGCACACATACACATACATCTGGGCCATGATCCGAGTCCCCGCCGAGTCTCAGGACAGCCCTTTTTCAAGGAGGGAAAGGGAACTATTGAGCACGTGTGCTATAGCCGTCTCTGGGCTAGATGCTAAGTCAAGCCAACAAGATTTTATTAAGCACCAGCTTGTGCTGGGCAGTACTGGAGGATCAAGAGGAGGAGACAGATATTTGAAGAATGTTTCCCTTTGAGAATCAGCCAGTCCCACCTATCAGCAAACCCCACCCCAGGCTGGGTGGGCCATCAGCATTATTCTAATTGGGCCAAGGCGGACAATGAGGAAGTGGTCCAAGGTCAGAGAGGTGGTTAGGAAAGGGCAGGGTCTGGATTTGAACACACTCCAGTCAGACTCTGGAGCCATGTTTTTTTTACCACCCTGAGCTCTACTCTGATCAAACCCCAACAGCTGAGACCCCTTCTCTCCCCTTTCCCACGGGCACTCAGGCTGTGAGCACTGCCGCACTCTGCAGGCTCCTGGAGGAGGGCCCCATTGCAGGGAGGAAAAACCAGACCCCCAGCAGCCGCTGTATGTTTGTTAGAAAAAGGCCTTGGGCAAAGCTGTCTCTGAGTTCAACTTAAGTACATTGGTGCAACTCTGACTACCATACACCTCATGCACACACACACGTATATGCATGCACACATATGTGTCTGTATATACCCACATGCATGCACACATATGTGCATATGCAGGTGCATGCAAGGAACAGCTGTTATTCTGCACTTTATGAGCATCTTCAATCATACATTCCCCTGCCTGCTCACTTAGTGAGGCTGGAAAACCTATTTAAGGTGAGAATCACTGAGATTGAAGAAGTGTGTGTTTGTATTATGTCACTTATTCATTCTGCAAATATTTGTTGAGCACCTATTACTTGGCAGGCTCTGAGCAGACATGTGGGCTACCAGGTGGAATGATGCACACCACCAGCCCAGGACCTGCCCTCCTGAAGTGTGTGGTTTGGTGGGAGCTGTGGAAGGGAGAAACTAGTGCCCTGGACCCATCTAGGGTCAGGAGAGCTCTGAGAGGCGAGCAGGACTTTTAGCCCAGCCAAGTGGGGACGTGATGAGAGTGAACAGTGCTCAGAGAGAGAGAACTGAGCATGCAGAGGCCCCGGTCATTGGAGGGGGCTCAGGATGGGAACCAGGCCAGGCCAGATGCCAAATTAGGGATGAGGGTCTCATCATCAGAACTGCTGAATGAGGGGAGGGACAGGATCAGATTGTTTTTTAAATTATGTCTGAGAGTTGAGGTGTAGGGACTGGGGGTCCAGGGTTTCCTATCAGTGATGATGGCTATTCCAAAGCAGCCAGTGGCATGCGCACTGGGGTCCCATCATTCCTCTGTAGCTCTGCTGTGGAAGCCTCCTGCTGCTTCGAGAAGGAGCAAGAACCACCTGCATCAGAACCAGAAAGGGGCCTAGGGACTGATTTGAATGCCAAGTCCAGGCCAGACCCCTGAAATCAGAAACTCTGGGGTGGCTTTGAAAGCCGTATTTTTGAGCTGAACTGGAAGCTTGGAAACAGAGGGATGGCTAAAGAGCTTTCATTTGGGCTCTGCGGGCTTCAGTCTGTCCAGAGTGCCTGGAGATTCTCTGCCACTAGGGCAGCAGTCCACCGCCCTCCCTGGGCAGTAGCATGACACGGGTGAGATTCAAAATGCAGATGGCAGGGCTCATGCTCAGAGATTCTGATTCACTTGCTCTGGGGGCCTGGGCACCGTTACTTCTAAATCCACCCAGGTGACTCTGGTGCAGCCAAGGTGAGCACGAGACAGAGAGGGAGCTCTGAGTCCTAAATCTGGGGCATAGGGGGCATGGGGTGGGGAGGCTCCATGAGTGCCCATTCAGCTGACCCAGCCGTGCCTCTTCCTGCACCCTTTCCCACTGCCCTGCTCCATGCCAGGCCCTGTGCTGGCACTGGGATGCTGACACGCTTGTCCCTGCCCTCAAGGAGTGCCCAGTCTGGAAGGGAGCATGGTGTATGTGACAATTCCTGGACCATGTCCCAGCTCCCACCATTCACCAGGGGCAGGAAGCTTGCATGTTGAGAATGTCAAATGCAGAGTCATCTCACAGCACTTCATTTTCCTGCCTGGGGTCCAAGGAGGAGGAGGGACTGTCCAAGGTTGCAGATGTAAGAATGCAGGGTGGCTGAGCCTGTGCTAGAGGTCGAGGGCCTAGGCCTTCCTCTGGTGGCTGGAACGGCACGTGGGCAGCGGGAAGGACCACACAAGCATTTGGGAGCATGGATGGGGACGGTCAGTGGGTGAGCCTCCAGAGCAGGAGGGAGACGGACCCATCGGAGCCCCAACAGAAGCTGGGCACGCCAATGCCCACCGCAAACCAGGGTTCATTTAGTCCCCACTCCTGCCTGTGGGGGCTGCAGCCCAGGTGCAGAGGTTACACACCCAAGTACACTCACTCAGATGCACACACACATGCACACTCACTCAGATGCAGACACACATACACACACTAAGATGCACCCACATACATACACTTACTCAGATGCACACACATACACACACTCAGATGCACACACACTCACCCAGATGCACACACACATACACACTCTTTCAGGTGCACATACACATATACACACTCAGATGTACACACACTCAGATGCACACACATGCACTCAGACGCACACACACTCAGACACACACTCAGGTGCACACACACTCAAGCAGATGCACACATGCATATGCACTCACTCAAATGAACACACATGCACATTCAGTTGCACACACACATACACGCTCACATATTCACACAGACACATACATATTCAGACACACAGAGACACACGTACAACAGACACATGTGTACCCACACAGACTCAGACACATGTACACACATACATTCATATACACAGATACACATACAACATACTCACATGTAGACACATGCACACAGACACACATTGCCTTAGACATCTGTGACCTCCAGAGCTCATTCCAAATACTGCTTTATAGCTCAACCTGAATGTAGTTTATTGATTCCTTGCTATTGAAAAATTTATTTCTGTATTTTTAAGCCACAGCCCTTGCTCAGGATATCCGAACCCTTAATACTGGATAAATCATAATGACATGAGGTTTTGGGGGGTGATTTCTTTTCTATTCTTTACATCAATATATCATTTGTAAATGCCTTTAATAGAGATAAATGAAAATCAGCCTTTACTTTATTACACAATTGGTATTTTCAACCTTAAAATATGGGGTTTGTCAGCCCAGGAGTCTATAGATTTCATACAAACTGGAAGCTCCCCTTCCAGGAAGTTAAGATTGCTTCAAGCTCCCCATCGACCCCCACCCCAGCAAGGGCATATATGCCCATTGTGGTGAGTCAACCAGTGGAAGCTCCATTTCACTCCTTGCCTGGCAAATTGCTGCTCTTAGAGCCGCTAGAGTCAGGCTTGCTCTCTTTTACATTTAGAGGAGAACATGCTCATTTCTGCCCCCTTCCTGGTGAGCAGAACCCCGAAGAATCCCTGACCTCACACAGCCCCTCTCCAGCATGGCTGCCAGCCAGCAGGCCTGGGCAGGGCGCTGGGCCAGAGCATCAGCGTCTGAGTCACTGTGTACCCTTGGCCTGCACTTAGTGACCTGGCCTCCAGCCTCCTTCCTGCTTGATGGGGGTTGGGTGCAGGGTTATTACATAGACACATTTGAGGCTCCAAGGGGCTCCTGAATAGCACGCGCAAGGACAAGTCTAAAATGCATGACAAATAGGCTTTTACAGCTTGTTAGTATCTGACACTTGCTGATCACATCAAAAGGAGAAGATCAGTTCCCCAAACATGGGGCAAATGGTTTCGCCACTTGGTATTTGCTTAAAACATCAGAGTTTACAAAACTCTTTAAAGACAAGAATTTTGCTTTATGTTCCCAACACTCCTGTGAGGAGCATACAAGACATTTTTATCCCAACTCTACAGATAGGAAAACTGACACCCAGAGAGAGAGGGGCTAGCCCAAAGTCACCTGGGGTCAAGACCCAAACCCAACCCAACACAAGGGCTGTGTTTTCATGGCTCAGGATATTCCAAAAGGTGCCAGAATTGAGGAATTGCCTTTGTAAATTATGTTGCCTTAGCCTAAACATGGCCATTAGCCCTTAGCCAAAGGACTCACTGCCTCCTTGGGGCATCAAGAAGTCAGAGCCCATGGCTGTTGGCACCCTATTCCTGGCACCTGGCACAGTACAGGTGATCAGATAATATTTGTAGAATGCATGGAAGAATGGATGATGGCTAGCTGTGTAAACTGACAAAGGATAGTTAAGGGTTTTAAGTTGTCTAATCTTAAATTCTTCGTCTGACTCCATCATCCTCAATGTGTGCCTTTGGACAACCACTTGTCCCTCTGGGCCCCAGTTCCCTTGTCTGGAAATGGGGTGATATTGTCTACATCATAGGTGTGATGAGATGGTATCGGCAACCCATGCAAAGGTCAGAGCATGGTGCCTGGCACGAAGACACCCCCACCCCCCCGTGGGAGTTCTTTCTACTTGTCCCTGCAGGGGCTGGCATTGCCCACCAAGCTGCCCACCTGCTTCTGCTCCTGCCCACTTTTGGCCTCTGCGAGCTTGTGGGATCCCTGGCCATGCTTGGCAGCTGGCCACTCATCACTCTGGCCCTGTCCAGCCTAAATAACTCCCTGGAGCCAGGCCAGGCCACCCCTCCTCTCCTCTGTGCAGCACAGTAAGCTGTTCCCAGACCCCAAGGACCAGAACAAGTACAGTTATTGGATCTAACCTTCTAGCATCCAGGCAACTGGGAACAAGTGTGCTCTAATGTAGATCTTACCCTTCATTGGCACCAGACATTGGAAGAGAAAGGGAAGGAAGCTTCTTCTTCCCCTTCCTCACGCCTGTTCCTGCAGAATGCTTCCTGCTGTGGACAGCAAAAAGCCCAGAGGTAGCGCAGAACCCATTAGGTCTCCACATGGTCACAAGATGGCTGCTGAAGCTCCAAGCATTACATATAGATGTGACAGAAACACACAGAAAGGGAGGCTGTCATCTGTGAGAGACAACTTCCCCAGAAGAGATGTCCTCTTCCATTTACACACTTAAACTCCCATAACCCCAGGCCAGACTTGGGGTCTCCTCGATGTGAAGTCCCCGTGCCCCAGCCTGACCTGGGTGGTGGGCCTTGGGTCAAGACACTGGAGCCCTACTCTCCTCTACAAAGGTGATGCAGCCACTTCATTTCCTGTTCAGTGTGTCCTTTGATGGGGACAGACCTGCTGGGCTGGCCTGGAATACTAGCTGGGTTAATTGTCCCTTCAAATAAACATCCAGTTTAATCAAGTACTTAATGCCCTCAGCCATTCAATTATGCCTGCTCTGGACATGTGATTCTGTTACCACCCCAGCGTCTAGTGTGCATGGAGAATGAGATTGGTGTGTGTGTGTGTGTGTGTGTGTGTGTGTGTGTGTGTAGAGAAAGAGCTTGATAATATCTCTATGGGGTTAATACCCTTTAAAGTAATTTATTTAAATGAAATTTAACCCACAAATACTCATATTTACATACATCCACATACCCAAATTCAGCCACTGTTCACACTATAAAAACAAAACAAAGCAAAAAAACTTTCCTCCAGAACTTTTCATAAGACTATAGCATGTTCATTTTCCAACACAGAAATCAAGATGTGTTTAGAAACAACCCACATGCCCATCACCAGGAGAATGGCTGAATGTCTTATTACACACCTCTAGCATCCTGTGCAACCATTCCAAGAGTGACGTGTACCTGTGTTTGATGACCTGTACATGACCTATCACTGAATTTTAAAAAAAGGTTGTAAAGCTGCATGCTTACTGCATGATCCATTGATGGAAAATATGCTTCTCTGAATCTATAGGAGTGTTTATGAACAGAGACCTGTCTGAAAGATGAGGCCCTCCCACACCCAAATTTGCCACTGTTTACATCTGAGAGGTGAGATTTCACATTCTTTTTCTTTATTTTAATTTTCTGTATTTTTTGGCTATTCTACAAGAACATATATAATCAAATTAAAACAGTGCAGCAATTTTTTATTTGGGGACATAGTCTCACACCTTCCAGAGCCCCATCCTATAGGTAAATATCACACCTGTCTTGCCATTACCCATGATCACATCAGTCAAAGATATCCACATGAAGGTTTTGGTGTGTATTCTTCTAGTCGCTTGTTGCAAGCACACCAGGTCAGGCTGGGAGCAGGCGTGAGCGAGCAGGCCAAGTCTGTAGTGAGACGCCCTGTGTTCTGAATGCAGCACTGCCACAGCCCAGCTGGGCGGCCTTGGGGTCACTCCAGCCTCTCAGCCCATTTCCCTATTCGTGCCCTGGAATAACAGCCCTCATGTCTTTCTCACGAAGCATTAAATGAAGTGAGGCTGTAAAGCCTAGCACCATGCCTGGCACAAGGGAAAGCATCACTGTGTTACTGTAGGTACTGTTCCATGACCCCTCGCTCCCCACTCTCAGCACTGCTTCAGTTTCTCCCATTTCTGAGGTTGATATACAACAGTGTAGTCAGAGGTTTCTGGTCTGGCTTCACGCTAGAACTGTCTGGGGAGAGTATAAAATACGATGATCCACCCCAGAATAATGAAATAAGAATCATGGGGGTGGGGCCCTGGCATTGGTGTTTTGAGGAAGTTCCCCAGAGGGTCCTAATGTGAGCCCGGGCTGAGAACCACTGGTGCATGTAAAGTACTTAGGAAGGCCAGAGCCACATGAGCAGAAGGGGTTATCGTTACTAATTAAAGAGGTACTTTAGAGGTACTACCTAATCGGGCACACTACGCCAGCCCCTGTGCAGGGCAACTTGGCAACATCCATCAACATTAAACATGTACACACCAACTCCACTGTTAGAACGATGAACATGAGTGTTAATTCATGTCCCCCAGAAGATTGTCTGGAGCAGCATTGTTAATATCAGCCTAATACTGGAAGCAACCCAAGTGCCCATCAATAGTTGAATGGGTGCATAAAATGTGGTACATTCGTACAATGAAACACAACCAGCAGTGAAAGAGAAGAGCTGCAGCTAAACACAACCATGTGGATGAGTCTCAGACATACTGTTGAACAAAAAAAAGCAGGCACAAATATATTCTTTATAATTCCATTTATACAAAATTCAGAAACAGGCAAAGCCAATCCGTGGTGATAGAGTTCAGATAGTTAATTACCTTAGAAGGTGGGTACTAATGAGAACAAGGCATGAAGGTGGTACTGAGAGATGTTCTGTAGTAACTTACACCTTGATCTGGATGATGGTTAGACAAGTGCATACACATGCAAAACTTACTGAGTTGTACATTTAACTTTTTGTAAGTTAAACTTCAATAAAAATTTCTTTTTTCATGCAAATTAAATGTATATATCCTTTGCCTCAGTGATTCCACTTCTGGCAATGTTTTTTTCTGTAGCTGTATTTGCACCTGTATAAGATTATTTATTGCAACATTTATTGTAAGAACTAAAGATTAGGAAAAAAACACAGATATCCATCAGTAGGGGCTGGTTAAATTAAGTACAATGTCACTTAACTTTGTAACTTGATGCAGCTTTGCAAAAATAGACAAAATTGCCAAGATACAATCTTAAAGTAAAGAAAAGGAAACCAAGGTGTAGAGATGCATAAAGAGGTTTCCACCTTTGGGGTTAAAAAAAAATGGATCGAGAGAGATATATTGGTTTATATAGCATAAAATTAGATATCTCTGGAAGGGCACATAGGAAACTAAAGACATTGGTTGACCTTGAGAAAGGGACCTTGGTGGCTAGTTAAAGGAAACTTTTCACTATACATATTTTATGCTTTTTGATGTTGAACCTATTAAAAACTTGGAATAAAAAATATATAACAGCTAGCCCTCATTCACCTCCTTCAAGGCCTGCTGCCTCGCCATAGGATAGACTTTAAACATTCACCCTGGCCTATAACGTAATCCCAAACCTGATCCCTCTGCCTTCCGTCTTAGACATTTACCACACTCTACCTCCTGATGTCTCTCCATGTGACGTGATTCTCATCATCACGGGCCCTTGCATCTGCCATTTTGACTTTGAGAAATGCCCCTTCTCTGCATGGTGTCACCTCCTCCAGGAAGTCTTCCCAGGCTTCCCCATATTCTGGGCTCCCAAAGACTATATGTCTTATGTATCATTTCTCATGTATCCTTTGTAACAATGCTCACAAGAATCAGTTTCTTGGACTACGTGCCCTATTGTAATGTTGGCATGCAGTTTGGTGCCTGAAGACAGGGCTTGTGCAATGAATACATGGATGACTTTTACCAGGCTGATATCTGATGAGCAGCTTTGTCTCTTATTCAACCTGTTTAGTTTCCAAATTCTGCATAAGCAGGAACTGTGCCTCCATTCCCTCATCTGTAAAATGGGAATGACAGTCCTACCTTCTAGGATGACACTGTGAGGATTAAACGAGTTACTATATGTAAAGCATGTAGAAACATGCTTGGTGCCAGCAATTATCATCACTTCTATGTCACTGCAGTGCCACCAAGAAAGAAACTATACTCCAGTGAGCTCAGAAAGCCATCGGGCCCCAGGTCTGAATACAGACCTCAGGGCAGCGTCTCCATGACTGACTGCTCTCTCCTGTGAGTGAGTGAGTGAGTGGGCGGCAGGTGTGCAGCTGAGGGATGCGGTTGTCATGGTGTCTCCAGGCCCCCGGGCCCCCCTCTAGGCTCCCCTCTCCCATCAGGGGCTGTGCTCCTCTGGCTCATGCCAGCGCCCACTGTCAGCCCCTCTGTGACCTCCCTCATGGTGAGGAGTGAACAGTGGGCTGCGTTCACATGAGTGGGAGGGAATTAGCATGTGGGGAGAAGTGGCGCAGACAAATTTGAATGGAAATCCTGTGTCAGAACAGAGTATGAGCCTAATGGCAGATTCTGACAGCTGTACTTCGACCCTCAAACCTGATGATGGGTGAGGGACTGGGGGCAGAGACCTCTTCTTGCATATCTTCAAACCACCTTCCATAACTCATGGCCTGAAATCAGCCCAGGAGAACATCTTTGCTTTGTTGGGGCCCAGTTTTCTTATATGCCAAGTAGGAGAAAGGGAGAGCAGAGATGATAATTCAATGAAATCACACGCAGAGAGGTTTGGAACCTGTAATGCATTAGCAGATATTGGCAAACAGCCAGGCTCAGGGCCAGAATATATTTATATTTTCCTTTGAATTACATTAGGCACATCAGGGCTCACCAGTTGCCACAATCCCTACCACTCCCTATTGCTGACTCTAATCTGTTCCATTCTTTCATTGTGTTTGCCTCCTGACTGAAAGCATGTGACTTTCATACCACTCCTGTTATGCAGGATTAGTTACCAAATTGTCTGCTTTTCTGCCAACTTCCAGCATGGAAAGCCAGCCAGCAGTGGAGAGAAGTGTGGCTCTTTGAATACCTGGGACCTCTCTACTTTGCCTAAGTCACCAGATTTCACTGAGGTCCAGGTCAGAGCCCCATCAGTCTCTATCCCAGTAGTTTTCCATTAGCTGAGAAGAAGCCAAACATACATGCTGCCAAGAAGATATGCCTGCTTTTAGCCTTTAGGTACAGAGAATAAATCTGCAGGCTCTTAAACATGCTGAATTCTTGGTCTGTTGGAGCCTGGAAGGCCAGATGCTGCTCGTAAGTCTGGCTCCAGCATGCCTGAAATTCCGCCATTATCAACACATTCCTCCGTGTTAAACGTTGTCCTGTAAAACTAAAAGATCTATCTGGAGGGTAGGACAGTGAGTCCAAATTAGGCTGGAGCAGATCTTCAAGGATACCTTGGTGGGAAGGCAGATGCTGTAAGACAGAGCAGGTGCAAGGTTGAGAGGTGCACGGAGGGCAGAGATGGAGGGGGCAGAGACGTGCTTGAAGATGAAGTCCCCAGCCTTTTTGAGGGCAGGAGGGAGTGAGGAAGGGAGACGTGGAGAAGAAGGAGGAGGCAGGGTGGACATTCAGGCCACTGGCGGCCCTGGGAGGAAGGTCTGGGTCGCCACGGTGTGCGGTGGCAGATCCTCTCTGAACGAGCCTTCAAGAACAGAGTTGTTGCAACAGAGCTACTTGCCCCAAGCCCTTTCTTTCACTGTCTTCCATTCCAACTCCCATAAACACAAAGGGATGCCAACTTTTCCCCTGCTGGGAGGGTCCTGCTCCCACTGGGACAAGAACAAGGATGAATCATATCCTTGGATCAGAAAACATCATCTGCTAAGTTTCATCAAAGGCAGGCAACAGGTGCACTGGGCCCAGGAGATTAGGACCTCTGGTTTTACAGCCAACCTCTACCCCTCAAAGGAGCCACCTCCTTTAAAGGTCAGTTCTCGGGGGAAAAGGGGAGAGGAGGTACAGAAAGGCAGGTGCCTCCAGACTCCCTGACTTCACTGTGTGACTCCAGGCAAGACATAACCTCCATCCTCAGTTTTCCCATCTGTGAAAGAGGGACAGTTACAGTATCTGCTTCACAGTTACAGCGTCTGCTGTGAGGGCGAAGCGCAGGACCACTAATGTTAGGCTTTGAGCTGAACCTTATAGGAGAGCTTAGACTTTGACAGCATTCCAGGCCAGGAGCAAAGGCCGAGGGTAGAGGGTAGAGAGTGCAGGGCTTTTTTAGGTACTAGGAAAGAAGCTGGACCTAGCTGTGGCAGCGGCAGATAACTGGAAAGGCAGGCTATGGCTTGGTCCCAGAGGGCCTTCTCTGTGCAGCTAAGGACCTTCGGCTCCATCCTATAAGCAGTGGAGAGCTACTGAGGGGCCTCTGCGTCTAAGGGAGGTCTTCGGCACCCAGTAGATGATCTGGCCCAGGCCCAGGGCACACCCGGGCTGCCGTTTCATCTGATCAAACCACACGCAGAAGGAGCTCCCTCCTTGAGGTCAGCTCCTTTGAGCTAACTCTGACCTCTTCCCTTCTGCCCTTAGAGCCTTTCTGTTTCTACCCTGTGTGGAGACTTGACCTTGACGTGAGATAGACCTGCTCAGACCCTGGTTCTGTCGCCCTAACTAGGGGACAGAGCAAGACCCTTAACTGCCCTGCCAGGGTGACGAGGGTGGGGCGGACCTGCACACGTGAGGACTCGGGCCCAGCTGGCCCCTGGCAGCCAGGCTGGGGCCAGACAGGTCCTCCTCGGGAGGGCAGGCCCCGGGCAGGCGGTGCCCCTCAGCCGCCAGAGCTCCCATCTCTGATCGCCCTCAGCCATGCTGCGCTGTGGCTCTGAGAGCAGCGACAGAGAAACCCACCCGGACTGGAAGCCTCGAGACAGGCTTAGGCCTATTGGAAAAACACGAAACGATTAAGAACAGTGAGGAACTGATTACCCTAATTCAGAGAGTAGAAAACCTACCCCGAGGCTGGGTTTAAGTGAGGGGCAGAGGGGGAGAGGACCGCTGTGCCTGCCAAGGGTCCACAGGAAAGAAGGCTGTTTTCTGAGGCCGGGCCTGGGGTCGGGCGCCCACACCCGCACAGCAGCAGTCCGCCAAGCGCCGTCGGTGTGCCAGCCCTGATGCGGGAGCGGGGCACGGACAGACCCTCAGTGAGGAACAGATGAGAAGTAAAAGCAAATGTATGATAATCTCAGGGATGAATGTGATGCCAAAGTAAAGCAGGGCAGAGGTGTGAGGGGAGGGCAGTGTTCGGAGAAGCCTCTGTATAAGGGGAAAGGCAGTCGTGCCCAGGGAAGAGCATTTTAGGTGGCAAGAACTCTACCAGAGTGCTTACCGACATCCTGTCTGCTCAGCCTCCCCCCAGGACCGGCCCCGAATATCATTCCACAGTGCAAGTGAAGAAACTGAGGCTTGGAGATAAAAAGTGCCGCACCCAAGATCCGTGGCAGTGGAGGGATGGAGCCAGCCCTGTGAAGCCCACGCTGTCTGGTGCGTTCTGGTCCGCCTGCCCTGGATACAGGCTGAGGGTCCCTGGGTTTCACATACCACTTCTTCCCAGGTTCAGTGAGGTGAATAAGTGAGCAGATCCTCTACAGGAATGGCCCATAAGCCCACAGTTTCCCAGAGCCTGGCACACTGCAGTGGGGGTGCCCAAAGTTGCTGCCCCAGGAGCTGAGGATGATGATATACAGCAGTTCAGAATGTCATCCTAAAAGGTGTTTCACTGGGATTCCCCCTGTGAGTATTGTGTGGGCAGTAAGTCAGACAGGGTAAGGCAGGCACCCAACCACCTGTACAGCAGAACCTGGGGGAACTTCCTGCAGCATACCCATCTATAGAAGGGCTCCTGGTTCCAGAAGGGGCTCCCAGTAGACTCCCCAGGGTCTGCTAGGGGCCGAAGTACCTTGAGAGTGGTGACCTGCCATCCCCATTGCTGGAGGTGCCCAAGCTCAGGCTGAATGGGAACCCTGCTTAGCACCTCCCATCCCTTTGTACCTGTTCACAGGCTTAGTCCAGAGTTGGAAGTGTGTCAGCCCAGGGCATGGAAATGTACAGAGAGTGCTGCACACCTTGGGGAGTCTCACTGCAGGTGAGGTGGTGGAACCCTGGTAAAGTGGCAGGAACCAGAGCCAGGGGGTGGCTAGTTTCTAGTATCTTAATCATGCAAGGACAGTGGGTCCCATTGAAACAGGGACCATGGGCTTAGACAGAGGAGGGTGAGGGCCTCCGGAAAAAGCAAGTCAGGATATTTACAGTCAAAGCAATGTAACAATGTAAAGAAGTCCCTATGGAAATTCGGTGTTAAGCATCATGCAAAGTCAAGGTCATACTAATTATCTAGGGTAAAGATACTAGACTAGGAATATATAGACATCTTCAGTGAGATCAGTTAAAGGTCAAAAGGCCAGGAACAAGTTGGCCTGGAATGTTTGAGTGTTCCACAAGGGTATCTCAGCATAACCCGTGACTTCACGGTAAGCGGCCCTGGCAAACAGACAACAACCCAGCCCACCCTGGGGACAGGGAAGGTAGTACAAGTCCACACCCTAAGCCCTCAGTTCCCAAAAATCTTCAACCGCCTGTGAATCCCCTAGACAACGCATCACCCTGGGCTCTCTTGTCCCCTCCTGGCGTGAGCCAAGAGCTCTTTCCTCTCACTTTATCTCTAAATAAAAGCCTCTCCCTGGCTCTCCTACCTTGGGTGTTTGTTAAGTTCATTCTTCTGTTCTGCCAACAAGAACCCCGGCATTACCATTATACCATAATTTCATCAACAAACAAAAAATCTCTAATATTCCTTATGCTAATTAATCAAACCTAAGGTACAGAAATAATTTATTCACATACACATTATATCACTGGGATGTTCTAAAATGAAAATCATCATAAAAGTAGTTTAACGTCTAAGTGGCATCCGTGGACTAGACCACCAGTCTGGGCATGTTAGATATGCAGAGCCTCAGGACCTGCCCCCAGACCTGGAATCAGAATCTGTACTTCGACAAGACGCCCCAGGGGATTTGTATGCACATGAGAATTTTTTTTAAAAAAGGATAATCACGACTCTTATACAAACATAAAATGAATCTGGGTCAGAAATTTTATTTAAATCATTAATTAACAAGGAAACCCCTAAGATGTTATAATCATTTTCAAAAGAGAGTGCAGAGTAGATGCACATATAGGTCATCAGGAACCTGAATTGAATTCACAAATAGATACAAAACTGGCAAAAAAAATCCATAGGGCAATAATCAACTGCATTGCATGGGACATAATTTGCATTTCTATGGACAAGAATCATTTACATTGCTATCAGTTTTTACAACTTCCAGAGCTGTAAAATAACTCAGGTAGTGAAGAACTGAGCAAAAATAAAACCCAGAGGGGTACACTGGACAGGATACCCAGTAGTCTCTTCTTTTCATCCTTTCTTTCTCTCCCCCTGCCCCATTTTAGTCCTTCAGTTTTTCCTGCCACACAAGCAAGTTTGACAAGCATTGTCCTATACCACTTGCGGTCTCTGGCATGCCTGGGCTCAAACGGCCACCTCCAGAGCAGAATCAGAGCAAACTTTTGAGCTAATTCCAGTGCCTTCAGACTTTGCTTGGGAATTAGCAGGTTGGCCAGACCAGGTCTCAGCGCAGGACTGGCTCACATGGCAGAGCAGAAATTCAGAGACCTATGGATCCGAGTTACCTCTCACTGCTGGTGGAGCTACTATCTGGTCTCTAAAATGCTTCACTTGGGACAAGAAGAAAAAATGTGTGCATTTTTTGGTTTTACTCTATAGCCTCAAGACGATCAATTGCACTAATTGGAAATTCATCATCAGAGGCAGTAACCAAGAGCTGCAACTTCCCTTACTTTATTTAATCTTTGATCAATATAGAGATTTTGTTAATTAATAGAATGGATGTTGAAAAGGGGTTTTCATTGGTACATTGGTATTGGAGATCTATGAGTTAGTTAGAATATGGTGGCGACATGTTCAGCCTGAAGGAGGAATAAAAATGCACTAAGCCCAGGAGAGGCGACCCTGACTTGGTCCCTAAATGGCCCCATGTGTAGTAGTGACCTGGCAGACTCAATTGGCTGTCTCTGGCTGGAAGCCTAACAGACCATCATTAATGCTACTTTGACTCAGGGGGCACTGTCATTGGCAGTGCTATGAGGGAGAACCTAACAGGATGGAGACCCAGGTCTTCACTGAGCTTGTGCATTGGCTGGCTGGCTGGGCCTCCTTGCAGTAACATGGGACTCAATTCTTCCAATGACTTATTATCACCATGCCTGGTATAGAGGCTGTGGAAGAAGATCCAAGCTCTCACCTACTTCTTAATTATTAGATATCAGTATTTATCAAAAACTACTAGTTGCGTGTAAGCAGAGTGACTTAGGGGCCTGGAGAATGGAGCAAATGGTTAGGATTCCACCTCTGGTTGGGCTGTTGCTCTTCTGGGGAAGTTCATCACAGAAGCTTGGAAGTAGACCTGGCTTCAGACAAATCTGGGGTTGAATTCTGGTGCTGCACCTCCCTGGCTTTATAACTGAGCTGCTTGTTTAACCCCTGCTGAGTGCCAGGTATGGGGCTAGAGGCTGTGAACAACCCAGTGGACATGATGGACAGTGGTTCATAGTAGCAGGAAAGTGGCATTAAAAAATCATCATGTACATTGTTCTAAGTTACCACTGTGATAGTTACCATGGAGGAAAATCTCTTGCAAAAGAGTGTATAGTGGGAAGAACTTTTCTTGTCTAAGGAATCAGAAAGACTTCCCTGAGGAAGCTTAGACTTAAGAGTGAGCTGGAGGTGGGGGCTGTTTATCAAGAACATCACGGCCAAAGGCCCTGTGGTAGAAGGTGTTTGGCCCAATCCAGAGATGTAAAGAAGGTCCATGTGAGTCCTCAGTTGAGAGTTTAAGAACTACCTGGGACAATGGTTAAAATACACCTTCCTGAATCCCACATCCAGAAATTCTGATTCCACAGGGCTGAGGTGGGTGCTCAGGGATCTGTGTTTTAAATAAACATCTCAAGAAATCTAGAGAAAAATATAGCTTAGGGCCATACTTTGAGAAATAATGTGTTAGAACCTGGTGAAAGTAGTCCAAGATAAATGTGAGTTACTTAATTTCCTGAAGCAGCAATTAAAATCTAACACGGCAGTTGAAGAAGGCAGGAGGATAAAGGAGAGAAGCCACATCTAGTGCCTAGCCTAGAGCCTGGTGTGCAGCAGGGGCTCAGCAAAGTACTGTGCGTCTATTACTGCCCTTCTCAGGTCAAACTCATGGAGCCTTGAGGCTGTGGAGCAGTGAGCGTAAGGCAAGGAGGAGGATTCATATTCCAGCCTCAGCTCGGCCACGGGGTCGCCATCCCACCTTGGGCAAAACCCGCTCTCTCTTTGGACCAGTAGAACACAGGTTCCTATCTGCAGAAGGAGAGAGTGCAATGAGGTGACACCTACCCCCACCCCCGTCTGCAGCTTAGTCACCACCTGCCATATTGAATTTCTTACATCTTGGAGCCCAGGGCTCCCTTACCAAATAAAGTAGTCCTCATCATACCTGTCATTAGAACCACCAAGGAGGTTTTTAAAAAACCGATTAAGTCAGAATCTCCTGGGATGAGTCTTAGGCACTGGTAACTTTTCAGCTCTGCAGGTAAATCTAATTTCTCAAATCTCCCTTTTGTCCAGAACACAGACAGGCTCGGAGGAACATGCTGCTCCCCTCTTCTGTTCTGAAACCTCTCATGTTTTATTCCATTTGCTCAATGTTCCAGGTTGTCTTGACTTGTGCATTCTAACCTTCCGGCTGAGTTTTACAACTTTCAGCAATAATAATTTTAATTTCCAGGAGCCCATTCACTGATTGCCCCTTTTCCATGGCATCTTTTTTTGACTTTTGGAACTCTACCCACTCAGCTTCCCCACCACCCTTGTGGTGACCATAGAAATACCTCTGAAATTCTTGGGTATCAGAGACACGGTTTGAAAATCTCTGTCATATGCATTTGATACTGAACTTACCTTGAGTACCCGGCTACTGCTGGGTACTGAGCTGGGTGCTGTGGACATCACAGCAATGAATGAACTACGGTCCCAGGCCTCAGGATTCCAGCTGATGTAGAGACAAATATGGAAATAAATAACAACAATATGACGGGTGCACAAGAGGTCCTTCCAGAGGAGGGAATAACAGTCTGTTGGAGATCAAGGAAGACCTCACAGAAGGGATGGCTTCTTAAGGGATGAATAAAAGTTTTCCAGATGAAGAACATCCCAGGAAGAGAATACAGCTGGTCAAGGTCAGGGAGAATGAAAGGACACGGGAGGGGGAGCCCACAAATCTAGGGCTGAGGCTGCAAGGTCGGTAGGAAGTAGACTTTGAAGGATCTTGGGTACCTTCGGGGGCATCTGGAATTGGTCCTTCGGGCAGTATGAAGTCATCAGAGGGTCACTAGTAAAGGAGTGACCTAGAGGGGGTCGTGTATTAGAAAAGCCCCTCTGGAAGTCCTGGGACATGTCGATTGGAGGGCCATCTCCTTATGCAGGAGCCATTGTAGGTGATCTCCCCCAACTCCCACCCAAAAATAAGCTCCACAACACTGAGTAACATTCCTTATCTTTCTTGAATGATAAGATCTTAACCTCCTCATGGAGACTGTGCCTTTTATTATTGTTGCTAATAACAGATACAGTCACTGTAACCATGGGTCATTTTTAGATTCCAGAATGTTCTCAAATCCATTACCTCGCTTGACTTTTCCAGTAATTTTGTGAGGAAGGCAAGACAGACTATTTCCCCAAATTTAAGAGACAAAACCTCTAAGTAGGTACTAAAATTATCCCCACTTTTCAATGAGGAAATGGAGGCACAAAATGATAAAGAAATTTTCCCCAAATAACAGTAGTCATAAGAGGGAGAGCTAAGATGTGAACCCAGGAAGCCAGTCTGGAGTCTGTGAGCTTTCCCACTGCGCACACTACCTCTTATGTATTTTTCTGCTTGCTCTCCACACCTAGGAAAGGTCTGGATACACAGCAGGTCCCAGGGGAAAACTCACTGAGTAAGGGCCTAGAGGACATAGAATAATGTGGGCTATGATTAAATGGGCATCCACTCATGCTAAGCACTTATTAGGCATTATCTTTTTTGTAATCTCCATTTTATAAGAAAGATCCTATGGCAAGGAAGTGGCTAGAACCTGAATTTGGACATGACGCTGTCTGATGACTTGACTCCCAGGCTCTGAGCCTCTCTGATCTCTGCAAACCCCCTGGAGGTGTATGTCTACATGTGACGTACTTGCAGACATAGGGCCCTGGCCCCGGCCCATGGCCTGGCAGCATCCCGAACCACTTCCTTCCAGTGTCTTGGTGTTGGCTGACTAGGCTTCAGGCTCCTCAAGCAGCATTCTCTATTCCCTCTTCCTTCTAGGCCACTCTCTGTGAGCCTGGACTGGCCTGAGGGCTGTGCTATCCAAGTGAGTCCCCAGAGGGTTTTGCTGACTTGGCTTGAGCAAACCTTCCCTCTCATTCACCAAAATGGGCTTCCAAGCAGACTCAGGGCCCAGCAGCCTGGCATGAAGGTGAAAGACTGTCCTGGGAGGACTCCTGAACTCTATGCCACCTTGCATGGAGCCAAGATCGGCAGGTGTCCCCAGCCCTGGAGCGCAGAGGCAGAAACCTGTTCTGTGTAATGCTGTGGATGTGACCTAAGGGGCACCTTGGTGGCAGAGGCCAATTATCTTTGGAGAAGTCGGTACATACTGAGACACACTCCTGGTGCTCAAAGACGCTAGGCCAAGAGTTCATCTTTTGAGGGGATCTCTCCCAGTCCTGGGTAGAAACAGGTACAGGGGAACCAGTAGAGGGAAGGGAATCTAAACCTCAAATGTCACTCCCTTTCTCCATCCTTCTCTCTTGTTCTTTCTTTTAAATAAAAACCCAGAAGATTTACTTCATCTATAATACCCTTCTAAGAGAGTAGGCTCTGAAACTCTTTGAGTTTAAAACCTGGTGCCAACACAATCCAACTTTGTGACCTTGGACAGAACTCTGTGCCTAGTTTCCTCATTTGTAAAATGGGGACAATTATAGCACTGATTTCCACAAAACAGTGTGAGGATGTTATGCAATAATAGGGAAAGAGCTTATAGCACTGCTGCCGTTAGTTCCTACTGGACCCACCTGTAATCTATTCAAATCTCACTTATTATTTCAAATGAAGTGGAAATCATTCCAAAATACCCTTTCCTACTTCACAGTCCACGATTTGCTCTATGTTGTTTTTTAACTATAATCACTGGCAGAAGCTCTGAGGTTAGATGGGTTAAAGTATAGTGTAGACGTAGGTGTGCTGGAGACAGCTCATACAGGGTTGTGAGCTGTTTGTTAAATTTTCATGAATTCTGTGAGCTGATTGTCAGTCATTGCTTAAAAATTATGTTGGATAAATTTATAATTAAATGAATTATATCAAAAATAAAGCTAATGATTCCTAAAAACTCACCACTTTGTTTGCTTTATAACAATTTGTGACTATGAAGTTGGTCACAGCTCTTGTATCTGTGGGTAGAAATGCCATATTATGGTGTGCAAGGACACCTCTCTCTCCAAGTTCTCCTTCAGTAACTCTTCTTGGTGGCTTGAAATCAGCCATGGTGGGAATATTTACATGGAAATTGGCAGATGCTGTAGCATCAGGAATTGACGAGTGTTTTGGTGACTGTCTAGACTTAAGAAAATGATGGTGAAATACAAATAACATAGATTGAACATAAAAGTGTGTTGTGTCTGTAGCCATTACATTGTGAACAGCACAAAAAAATTGAGGACATATTCCAGTATTCAAAAACTATTGTATGATTCAAGAAAAAAGTCATTAATGTCATTGCTAAACACACGAAATTCAACAAATATCTTCATTGTTCCACTTTCATCTAACTCAGTAACATAAGTGAAGATATCAGTTAATACTCATGTAGGAACTGAGCTCATTTGTCAGTTATAACCACAATTCGGCTATGGATGCAAGAGTTTAGAAAGTAACAAAAGTATTCTGTGAGAATCAATTGACTGGATGGAATTTATAATACGGAGTATTGTACATTTTTTATTACTTCTGTCATGTGCTTCAATCCTTTATAGCAGTAAAATTCATACTAAATTTATATATATGGATATGTACAAGCCAGTTCTTAATCACTTAACAGCACACCACTGAGAGCAGTGAAAAGTTATCAGGCCCTGAAATCAGACAGAAAAGGGTTGGAATTCCAGCACACCTGTTATAAGCTGTGTGATCTTGGGCAAGTTACTTAACCCTTCTGAGTCTCATCAACAAAATGAAACTATACAGCAGTGTGCTAACGTCTGTAAAAGTGTGGTCTAGAGATTAAGAGCCCATGTTCAGAACCTGGACTGCTTACATTTGAGTCCTGGCTCCCCTGACTCACTGACTGTGTGACATTGGCCCAGTTGCCGTCAGGTGGTGTGTTAGGGTTCTGCCAGAGAAATAGAAACAGTAGGAGATTATATATAGAACAGTTGGCTTACGCGGTTGTGGCAAGTTTGAAATTTGTAGGCCAGGCCAGCAGGCTGAAAACTCCCGGGCAGGGGATGATAATGCACCCACAGGCAGTATGTCTTCTTCAAGGAAACCTCAGTTTTGCTCTTAAGGCCTTTCAACTGCTGGAATCAGGCCCACCCAGATTTTGGAGGAAATCTCCTTTACTTAAAGTCAACTGATTGTCTGTTACCTACATCTACAAAATGTCTTCCCACAGCACCTAGATTAGGGTTTATTTGAGTGACTGGGTACGGCACTCTGGCCCAGCTGACACAAAACATCGACCACCCCAGATGGGAAGCATGAGCACAGGGCTGAACAGAACTGCAGTGGGGAGAACTCGGAGCCCGCCTGGCCAGAGTAGGTGCTCATCAGTAACACCTGCTCCTGCTGTGAGTGACATCTACTTCTCAGGAAAGGGATAACCACCGCTCAAGGAACCATCAGAAGCCAGCCAGGGAAGATCTGGCCAGAGCCCCAGCATGTCACTGGCTGGCTGTGTGGACAGCCACTGGCGGCCTTGCCTGGAGTCAGCAGGAAGGGAGAAGAGGGGGGAGGGTGCCCCAGCTCTGGTCCCCAGGGGGGCACACGCAGATAGAAGCCAGCTGCTTCTGGGTGGTACCTCCTGAGGCCACCAGTGGGGTGGCTGGCTCACTGGAGAGAGGCCCATGGCCAGAAGGTGAAATGGTTACGAGGTGACAGACGGGAGGGAGGCCTTGCAGGCAGGCTGATGGGCGGGTGTCATGGTGGATGTGTCATTAGCTACTGACCGAGGATTCTTGCCACCTTAGCTGGTAGCTAGGTTTAAAATAAATTCCCAGAGATCAAACTAAGAAATCTCCAAGCCAGCAACCCGAGGCACCAGGCAGACCTCTGGCACAACGTTTATCTTTGGCAGCCTCCCCTTAAATGCCCTCCCCACTCCCTCAGAGTCCCATTCTGAGAATTCTGGCACTTCCTTGGATGCCCCAGGAGCCGCTGGCCCAGCCAGGCCCAGTCCCTCTGGGCACTGTCCTCAGCTGCTGCTGCCAGGCTCACCCAGCTCCTCGCACCACAGCTGTGAGGGCTGAGCGAGCAGTCCTGCGGCAAGGGCACCTACAGGACAGACCTGGAGGATCACAGCTCTTGGCTGAAGGTATTACTGCTCCCCAGGAGATCTTCAAGCCCAGGAGAGAGCACATGGGAGGAAAAGGGGTCCAATCACTTCACAGGGGGCGTCCAGCACCTGGGTCTCTGTGTGGGAAGACTCAGAGCACAAGCCACGCTTCAACAGGAGGCCCCAGAGAGAAAGAACTTCAGGGCCATTAAGAGCAAGAAGCTGCTTTGTCTCACCCTTTCATTTTCACGTGGCTCTGGGAACCCAGGTTCAGGGAAGTGAAATGACTTGACCCCCCACTGCCTGCCCCACGCAGCTGGGAAGCCACTGAAAAACCGAGCACCACCCGGGGTTCCTGGAGGGTGGGCCCTGCCCTGCCCTCAGAGCCGGCCAGCTGGGCAGGGGCGGCCATTCCGAGGCAGGGAACCACCAAGAACTCCAAGCAGGCCACCCAGAATTCCGGGTTGTGCCCTCCCCGGCCAGCCCCACCTCAGCCTTGGCAGCTTCCCTGGCAGCCCGGCTTGCCCGCTTCAAGCTGAGGAGTCTGGGCCTCCAGACACAAGGGCTGAGCTGCTGCACTCTGGCTGGCTGTGGAGGGTTTAAAGCCAGGCCCACTCCTGCAGGGGCAGAGGGTAACCTGGGATGGCACTGCTGGGATGTCTTTGTCCATGCCCTAGGCCCTGTCCGCTCTACACGGGCTACCTCACCGTCTGCACTGCCCCCTTCCCAGTCTCCTCTCCAGCTGGAACCTTCCACCCCCCAGGCCACAAGTTGCTTTAAATATGCAGCCACTACTCTCTTGGTCTGTAACATACTCTCTTGCTGTCCCCTCCCGCTCTCCTTTTAGAGTCACTACATTTTTATGGTGCCCCCCCCACCCCCATTTCAACCCCCACCCTCAAGTTCCCCTTTGCATATTCTTCACAGTAGCTCATAGTGGATGTTGTAGTTTACAGGCTCTGTTCTTCTTTTAGGCTGTGAGCTGTCACTGTGATCGGGGGAATCATTTAATACCCTAGAATCTAGCCCAGTGTCTGGCACGGTTTGGTGAATGAGAAGAGGGATGGATGAATGAATGTTGGCTAGATGGAAGGACGACAGAATGAAAAAAGGATAAGTGGATGGGTGGGTGGATGGGTGGATAAATGGATGGATGGAAGGATGGATGGGTAGATGCATGGGTGTCAAAATGGAAAAATGCATAGATGACTAGATGAATGGATGGTTCATCCATTTGGTAGGATGGCCAAAGTGACCCCTTACATCTGTGGAACTTCTTTTTTCCAGTACAAAGCCCTGCCCGCTGAAGGTCCCATGTACAACTCCACTGTCCTATGTTTCCAGGAAATCACTGTACTCAGGTCCTCCAAAGCCAGCTCAAGAAGCAAAGGATGACCTACTGGCTCCACTTGGTGGATGAAGAAAGTGAGAACTAGAGCGATAAGGGCTTTGTCATAGACACCCAGCTAGCTGAAAGCAGTGGGTATCAGACCTCTAGCTTCTTGGCTTCTGGTTCCGAGCTATATGGTATGTAAAGAGTATAGGCCTGTGGGGCAGGAGAGGCCCAGAGCCATCACAGGCCTGCCTGCTCCCTCTACAGGCAGAACCAGAGTCATTTCCACAGACTCGTCCCACCTCTGGCCCAAGCTCTCCTTGGCACCCCAGAGAGTGGGTGAACACTGCCTTTCTAAACAGGCCACGTCTGACTGGGTCCCTCTGTTCCTCCAGAAGGAAGTGCATTGAGAGAAAAAGTAGGAGAGATTAGGTCCCACAGAGAGATCTCCCACCCCTGCTGGACCAGGGCTGGCCTTGTCACCAGGGCTGCCCAGGGAAGGAAGGTGGGGGACCCTGCTGGGCCTTCCTCTTCTAATCCCTTCAACTGAGTTGGTGATGTCAGGCTGCCTGGGATCCTGGGGGTGGGCAGCCTGAATGTGATACTCTTGAGGAAATGAGCATGAAGTCATTCTGAATTGCTAATTAGATGAGTAACAGCAATTTCTTAGGTGTGAAAAGTCCCACTAATTGTTTCACCATTAATTTAAAAAAATTTTTAAACTTTATAAAAATATCTTCAGATACAAAGAAATTCCCAAATGTTAACATCTTACCACATTTTGCTTATTTGCTTTATAAATTCCTTTCTACCTCTCTCTACATACACATGTATATGTATGTACATGTATATCTGTACACACATGTATATATACACATATGAACATGTATACATATATCTGTATGTGTATATATATATGTAACTTTTCTAAAGCATCTGAGAGTAAATTTAAATACCGTTGCCTCTAAATACTTCAGCACATTTTTACTTAAAAAAAAATTCTCTTACATAACCAGAATATCATTGTCAAAATCAGGAAATTAGCATTTCTACAATATATAGATCTCATCTACAGACCTTATTCAGAGTTCACCAATTGCCCACTGATATGTTTTTTCTAATCCAGATTCCACTTGCACGTGGTTGCTGTGTGTATTTAGTCTCCCTCAGCCGGGAACAGTTTCTTGGCTTCTTTATTTTTAATGATCTCAACGTCTTTGAAGAGAATCAGCCAGTCGTTCAGCCCATGCCCTACAGCATGGGTTTGTCTGAGGGGGCTTCCTTTCGATCAGATAAGGTTGTACAGCGTTGGCAGGCTGCCGCAGAAAGAACTCTGTCCTTCCCAGTGAACCGCATCAGGCAGGACGTGAGGATGCGTCCCCTTGCTGGTGGTGTTGACCTTCATCACTTGGTTAAGACAGCAGATCCGCCAGCTTTCTCCGCTCTGAAGTTATTCTCTTTCCCTATGCAAAATGATCATTAGCTTGTGAGAAGATTTTTGTGAGACTATATAACTATTTTGTGTCTCATCATACTTCTGCCGATCAATGTTAGCATCCATTCATAACTTGTCTGAAACAGTTATTGCTAATGTGGCTGCTGTAGGGAGTTTTCCAATTGCAACATTCCTTCTATACGTGTTAGTCAGAACCCTTCTGGATGTAAGAGCTTTCACGTCGCATTTATCTATTCACTTACTTGTATTAGAAAGACGTAGGGATTCTTCCTTCACTGTGAGTTCTAACCTGTTACTATAATTAATGACAAAATTTTATATCAAAATAATGGTAGCTCCCCTAGGAAGTAGCAATGCACAGAGAGGTCCAAAGTACCTTTCACCCAGTTTCCCTTAATGGTTGAATCTTACATAATTGTAGTGCAGTATCAAAACCAGGAAAACTCCGCAGTGTATGTGCAGAGTTCTGTCATTTTATCAAGTGTGTAAATTTATGTAACTACTGTAATCAAGATACAGAATTGTTCCAGTATCACCAAGATCTCTCGTGCTATTCTTCTTCTTCCCATGCTTAATCCCAGGCAACCACTAATTTGTTCTCCATCTCTGCACTTTTGCTCATTTCAAGAGTGTTATATAAACGGAATCATATGGTATGTGACCTGAGAGATTGGGATTTTTTGCTCAGCATAATGTCCTTGATATTCGTCCAAGTTGTTAGGTGTACCAATATTTCATTTTTATTGCTGAGTAGTATTCCATGGTATGGATGCACCGAATTTGTTTAACCTATTAAAGATATTTTGGTTGTTCCTAGTTTTTGGCTACTACAACTAAAGCTGCTTAGAACAATCATGTAAAGGTTTTTGCATGGGCATATTTTTATTTCTCAGGGCAAAGTGCCCAGGAGTGCAATGTAAACATATGCCTAAGCTTATGGCATCCAGACTAGCTGGATGATACAGCATGTATATGTTTATTCTTTTAAGAAACTGACAAACTTTTTCAAAGAGGCTGTACCATTTTATATTCTCATCATCTGAAAATGAGTGATACAATTTCTCTGCATACTCATCAACATTTGTATTTTTATTATTTTTTTGGTTGAGGTATCATTAACAATCTTATATTAACTTCAAGTATATAACATAGTGGTTCACCAGTTACCCACATTATTAAATCATTACCCCAATTGGTGCACTTACTATTGGTCAACATAGAAAGATGTTACAAAATCACACCTGTATTCTCCATGCTGTACTACCATCCCCATGACCAACTTATATTATGACTGAGAATTTTTGTACCTCTTTATCCCCTTCCCCCTCTCCACCCACCCATCCCAATCCCTCCTCCATGGTAACTACCATCACTTTTCAGTGTCTATGAGTCTATTGCTGTTTTATTCATTTTGTTTTTAGATTCCACAAATATGTGAAATCATATGATATTTGTCTTTCTCCTCCTGGCTTATTTCACTTAGCACAATACCCTCAAGGTCCATCCACATTATCACAAAAGGCAGGATTTCTTTCTTTTTTGTGGCTGAATAATATTCCCTAGTTTACATGTACCACATCTACTCTATTCATTCATCTGCTGATGGACATTTTGGTTGCTTCCATATCTTGGCTATTGTAAATAATGCAGCAATAAACATAGGGTGTGTATATCTTCTTGAATTAGGGAATTTGTTTTCATCAGGTGTGGAAAGCAGTATGGAGGTTTCTCAAGAAACTAAAAATAGAAATACCATACACCCCGTTAACTCCATTTCTAGGTATTGTCACTGTTTTTTTAATTTTTATTTTATCATTCTGATAAGTACACAGTGATATCTCATTGTGGCTTTAATTTGCATGTCTTTAATGGCTAACGATGCTGAATATCTCTTCATTCATATGCTTACTTGCCATCCACATACCCTCTTTAGTGAAATGTCCCTTCGAGTCTTTTGTCCACTTTTCTAACTGGGTGATTTCCTTTCTCACTGAGTTCCGAGGATTTAGTATATACTCTAGATATGAGTCCTTTGTCAGATATGGGGTTTGCATTTCTCCCCCATTATTTATTTAAATGCTCAAATTGTCCTTGTTGACTTTTAAAAGAAAGTTCCCATTTACTGATCTGGCAAATTGTTTCCTATACCCTCCTATGTACCGGGCACTTGGCTGGGAGCTGGGAATAGATCAGACAGATACGGCAGATAAGACGTAATGCCCGTGAGAGGCTCACGGTCCAGTGACAGGATGTGGAGAAAATTAACCAAATCATTTCAGCACAGCCCAGTCAATGGCATAGAGGCATGGACGGGGTGTGTGGGAACACAGGCTGGGGAAGACTGGTCAGGGGAGACGGGAGAACTGAAGGATGGGGCTCTCCTATGTGGCAGGAAAGGGACCAGGGGCATTCCAGGCAGAGGCGGGAGCCCATGCAGAGCACCTGAGTAATTCCGAGTTCATAGCAGCTGCACTGGGAGCCAGAGGGCATCACCGCATGAGTGCTTCAGGGAATTCCTTAGAGGTGGGTCGGCATCTTGGAGGACATTCACTGATTGTGTGACCTTGGTTGGACGAGATACTTCTCTCAATCTCAGTTTTTTTAATGGAGAAATGAGCTTTGTAATGCCTTCTTCCCAGAGACTGTGAGAGGATGAGGAATAATGTACATAAAGCATCTAGAACAGTGTCAGGGAGGTAGGATTAGGGGCTTCATACACACTAGCCTTGGAAAATACTTTTGGGAAAACAGAACAAGTTTGAAGATTTCCTTGCAGGAGGGAACCAAGGTCCTGGCCCCTTCCAGGGGTGAAGGGGTATCTCCTGTCTGCATCACACCCGGCTCCCTGTGCCAGGGCTTGCACCCCTGAACCTCCTGAGGATCGGGAACTGTCTCTACCGCTGCAGACACAGTTCCTCCGGCTCCTTCCCAGCAGCACTTACCGCGGCCCCGCCCCCCACGGGCCTCCACACTATCGCTTTCCTTTCTTTCTCAGCAACCTTTCCTGGAAGACTTGTTTATTTTCACCGTCTCCCCTTGCTCACCTCCTCTCGCTTTTTCGCTCTGCGGTCTGGCTCCCCATCCCCACCCCAGGGACTTCCCTTGTCAAGGCCACCGTGGCCTCTGGATGCTGACATGATTCACTCTCACCTGCTTTCCCCACAGCATTCGAGAAGGTTGACCACTTCCTCCTTGAGAACCTTTTCTGGCTTCGCTCTCAAGGCGATGCCCTTGTAGGACACTTCCTGCTGTCCCTGCAAGCGCCTCTTCTGAGCTCCCCACTCGGTTCCTCTTTCTGTGCCCACCTCTGCTGTGAGGTGTCCCAGCAGTCATCCCCCAGCTCTCTGTCCTTCTCCCTCAACATGCCCATGCTCCTTCCTGGGGCACTATCTGGCCCCCATGCATGACTACAGTCTGAAGGCCCTTGGGTCTCCAGCTTCCCACCCTCTGGCCTTTCCCCCTGAATTCTGGATCCAACTGTGTTGAATGTCTACCTACGCTTCAAACTCAGTGTGAGAACAATGGAGTTCACCCTCCTCCCCCACCAGCGCCTCCTCCCCAGTGTTCCACCCTTCCAGGAACAGCACCACAGTCTTCCAGCTGTCAGAAACAGGATGAGAAGACAGGGAAAGAGGCAGTTGGAGAGGCGGTGCTGAGTGCAGTGTCCACTTACACACCAGGGGGAACTGAGGTGGAGATGCCAAGGGGCATCTGTCAGTGTGAGCCTGGGGTGCGGGAGGGGGCAGGGCAGGGCACGTGATTTGTGGATGTTCCAGCCAAGCCCAGGGCTGATATAAAGGTCCAGCTGGAAACTGGACCTTCCCAGGAGCCCCTCAGCCAGGTTGCACTTACAGGCTCAGACCCTGCACCTCTAGGCTAGTGGGTCTAGGGAGTAATGACCAAAAGGGCAGGGAAGGGAGGGAGGAAGGAAAAGCCCTGCCCGATTAAGTAAGGGGACAGGACACCATCGAGTGGGGAACTTGGAGGCTGGAAGTGAGAGTGGCTATGGGGAAGGAGGTTGGGCAGGCCCAGGATTAGAGGCCAAAACAAGAAGTGAACTTCATGTGTTTCTGAAGTTTGGAGAGGAAAGACTAAGTTATCCTCTGCCTCGCACCTCATTGCGAATCTGTGAATTTGCACTTCCTGCCTCAATCTGAGAAGGAGGGAGTGGGGGCACCGGAAATCACAACAGTAAGATAAACAACAACAAAAAGTAATAAATGAAAACTACCCCTGACAGGTAGAGAGTGGAGAAGGGACATCTGTTAGGCAAAAAGGAGAAAGCAGGCCATCCCCCTGCCCTGACTGTACTTGACAAACTTTTATTGAGGGCGCACTAGTCCGCAGCACTTTAGATATTTATCACAGCTTATCTTCACAGCATCGTGTGCAGTATGTCTTTATCCCCATTTTACAGATGAGGAAACTGAGGTTCAGGGAGATTACTCAGCTCATCTGTGGCTACTCAGTTAGGAGGTGATGGCGTCTGATGATGAGCATACTCTTTGTGGTTGTTTTTTTGAGTAGTTATTTTACCTTTTAAAAATTTGAAGTGGTACAATCATGTAATTTAAAAAAACAACTGGTTTTACAAAGTTTGTTAAGGAAATCAGCAATATCCCTTCCCCACAGATAAGCCTTTGCAACTTTTTAAATGGATACCCTGAATACCTACTTCCACATCTCTATATAACATGTTTGCATTGTTATTTCTTGATATTTCTGAATTGGGCATTGTTTACTGACTTTCAATTAGAATAGTGTGCTGTAGCTCTCCCCCCCTCACACATACACCTGATACACACAGGCACGTGGCCCACTCTCCATCCTCCTAACACAGTCATACAGTTAATTTGCATAGATCACTAGTTAGTACTGACATCCAAATGACTAAGTAGCTGCTACTACTTAGAGCTGATTCATATAGTAAACTAGGATTTCTTTCCCTTTCCTGACAGTTTTTATTTTCTCTGGAGTTGACAGTTGTTTTTGATTTTCCTGCTGTTTGCATGGTCTCCTGTTAATTTATTAATTCAGCATTCAGAATGGCCACCCATTGTCTAATGAGAGTCAGACACATTAATGCGCATCCATGTTCCCATCAGTTTCACTTCCATGAACAAGCATTCCATGGAGTCTTCGGGTCTCCGGTTGGGACTGGCCCCCAGCACTGCCTGGGTCATGGCTTCATCCTGACTTCTCCCATCATCATCATTTTGAGGATTCCCTTCACATCTCTCTGTTTCATGTTTTCCTCCTTCTTAGTTCATCCCCTCGTTTTGGTTGTATCTTTATATTTTAGGAGTTTTCTAACCAAACTGTGCAGGAGTAAAGTTTTGAGCCCTGTGGATTTTTCTTCCTGCACTTCTTGTTGGCCCCAGAGAAGAGGCTTCCAGTGTCTTCCCTGGAGGGTGTAAGTCCAGATGCAGCTGAGACAACACGGCTGGGGACCTAATAATTAAGCATGACAATGTTCTCCTACTCCCTGTTTTCAGTACAGACCTCCACCCTCAATTCTGCCTCCAACCCCTCATCTCAGTGCAGAGATTCCATCTTACCTGCTTGCTTTAGACATGGGAAGAAATGAATGGTTGCCTGGCTGTAAGGAGTGGAGGGAAGGATCTGGAAGTCTAATTGCCTCTGAGTGAATTACTTTCACTTGATAATCCTTTATCCGGCCCCCCTCCCTGTACTCACTTCCCAAAGAGTCTGAAGTCAGGTCCTGAGGCTTTTGAGGGTTCTGCTGTGTGAATCAAGTCGGTTCTCAGCTTCTCCCAATACCAGCATAGGAGTGCTTGAGGGATTTCCTGTTAAGTTGGTTACCACTTGTCCACCTGCTTTCCAGCTTCCAAAACTTCATGATTCTTGCCTCTTCTCTCATTCTCCTCATGCTTATGGGTTTGTGCCTTCTAGATGCTTGTGTTCAATCTCTGCCTTTACCTGAGAAGCCAAGGTTGCTGCTCCCTCCCCAGACACAGGTATCCTGGGCTGAGAGTGGGTGGCTCCTGTCTAAATGAGTCACTTCTCAGCCACAAGAGCCTCTCAGAGAGAAAGGAAATGAGCTTCTTGGTGTGAAATCAACACATTTCCCACACAGGAGTCAAGACAGTTGAGATCTAGACTGACATGGCCACTCTCTTCCTGGGCAACCATGAGCAGGTCATCTCACCTTTTTGTCGGATCGCAGTGTCCCCTTCAGTAAAACAATGCAAATGTCACCTGCAACCCCGCAAGAAGATATGAAAATCAAATGAGATGATGGGAGGTACAGCTCTCTGCAGAGTTTCAGACACCACACAGCTCTGAGATTAACCTTCCTGGTCTCTAATTCAGGAAGCACCTAGTATTTACCTGTGCTAGGTCCCCAGCGTTCAGAGAGAGCAACAGCGGGTTCCTTTCCCTGCAGAAGTTCATGGCATGGCAGAGGGGGCAGATGCATAAACTGAAGGTTGCGGTATAGGGAGAGAAGCAAGCCACAGGCTGTAGATGCATGTGAAAAGTGAGAAAGAGGAAAATGAGAGAAGTAAAGGGTTTCGATGTGGGAATCTGGAGTGCGGTGGGACACAAGAGGGGATGGCAGTGAGGGAGCTGAAAGTGAGCCAGGAGAAAACTGGAGACAGCAGCCATATGAGTGTCAGTCATCACGCCTCACTGTCACCACCATCATTATCACCACCACCAGCAGCACCATCACCATGAACTCCACCACCACCACCACCACCATCACCATGAACTCCTCCACCACCACCAGTACCATCACCATGAACTCCACCACCACCACCATCACCGTCACTATGAATTCCACCACCACCATCACCATGAACTCCACCACCACCACCACTGTAACTATGAACTCCACCACCTACATCATGAAGTCCACCACCACCACCACCACCAGCAGCACCATCACCATGAACTCCACCACCACCACCACCACCATCACCACCACCACCATCACCATGAACTCCACCACCACCACCACCTCCATCACCATGAACTCCACCACCACCACCACCATCACCGTCACTATGAATTCCACCACCACCATCACCATGAATTCCACCAACATCACTCAGAACTACACCACCACCACCACCACCAGCACCATGAACTCCACCACCACCACCACTACCATCACCTGTATCATCACCACCACCACCACCCCAATCTTTGAAGGTTAATTCTAAAAGAAACTCCCAACTTCCCAGAAACTATTATCTCTTCCAGGATAGAGATCAATCACCTGGGTCCATATCTGCCATGACAGGTGTTCCGAAACTGAAATATTATAGCCAACCAGGGACACGTGGCCATCAGTGTCAGACAACTCCTGGCTCCTCGCCCATCTCCTCCAGCCCGCCCGGGGTGTCATTTGAGCGGTTTGTGCACCCCCCTCAGCCACCACCATCTGCCTTCGCCTTAGCCAAATATACTGGGCCAGCACCCACCTTCTCAAAGTGGCCAGACTGCCGTGCTTCTCGGGGCTGTTGTAATCAGTTGGTACCCAGCACTGAAATCTCCCACTCTGCCATCTGTGCCCACCACACCTTCACATCCCCAGTGCTCTGAACGTCTGTCCGCTGGGGAGGACCTCCTCCCTCGCCTTCCTCACCGGCCCTACCCCGGTCTTCCAGGCCTCCGGCTTCATAATCCTCCACTGCCCTCCTGCCTCGCCTGAATATCCCTGTCCCCTGAGGCTGCCTCCTCCTACGAGAGGCACCTTAGCAGTGGTGTGTTTGTGTAGTAAGTTCTTGGGGCCTCCCTAAGGTTCTCCCACATTCCCTCTGGCCAGAATCATACCTTGTCCTCTCACAGGAGCATGTTTTCACTTCCCTTTTGGAGGAAGGCTTCAACATGCACCGGCTGTGTGACCAAGGATAAGCCACTGCCTTCTCTGAGTCTCAGTTTCTTCATCTGTAAAATGGGAATAATACCTTCTTTTTAGGGCTGTCTTCAACCTCAAATGACACAACATAGATAAGTCGACTGGTACATTGTCTGCCACATCTTAAGTGGTGGATCCATCTTCCCTACCTTGTTATATCCCTTACCTGCCATCTATCACCTCCAGGTGTTGCTTAAATGCCTGTTTTTTATGGCCTTGTCTAATCTGTCCTTATTAGGCATTAGTTAGAGAAGAACAGAGTGTGCATCGTATATGCCTCTGATGCTCTCATAGCTCTGTGCCCGCAGAGGTGCTCCATAAAGATTGGTTAAATGACAGAACTGATTCAGGGGCTGTTCAAATGTTTGCACACTTGGGAGTTAAGCTTAAAGAAATGAGAAGGCACATCTTACATCCTTTTATGCATCCCAACTAAATGACACTGGTTTTGGCGGATATTTGCACCCTGCTCCCATCCAGTTGTGCAGGTATAGCAGAGCTGGCCACATTTTAAATAGTGTTGGTTACTGATGTGACATAAGCTGTTTCTCTTGGGCCCATAAATTGGTCTGCTCTAATCAGGGGAGGCTTTCTGGAGAAGCAAAAATTAGACCAACAGGTCTCCTGCCAGCTGCTTATCAGAATCAACTGGGGGCTTTAAAAACCCAGTGTCCACAGGCCACAACCAGGCCAGTGAAGTAAAGGTCTCTGGGGATGGAAGCCAGACTTCACAGCTTTTATAGCTCCCAGGTGACTCTTGGGCAACTGGGTTGGAGAAGCTCTGGTCAGAGGCTGGTTTTGAAAGACAGGGGTGACAACAGGAGCAGAATGCTGTTGGCAGGAGGCGGGGTGGGGATGCCCAGGAGCCCCTCCGCCCTCCTCTCCTGCCACCTGTCTTCTCCTTGTCTTTTTCCCCACTCGCCTCCAGCTCCCTTTTCCCGCTGACGAGACGGAACATTTCTTCCCAGCACCTGCATTAATAACACCGTGTGTCCCCAGGGAGCTTGTGAGCCTTTCTCTGTTCAGAGCCCCCTCGCTCATCAGAGGCTGAGGGCGCGGGGAGGGGACGGGCAGGACGTACATGGGTAACTCCAATTAAGACAAATGTCAGCTCCCTGTCCGCAGGCTGCCAGTGTGGGAGAGCAAGCGTGTTTTGCTGTAGCCGTCAGGCTCCCACAGAAGCAGCCAGAAGGGAGCAAAAGGACAGCGGGAGGGGGAGGGCAAAGCTACCCCGTTAGGAGGCGGCTCCCCGATTCCCTGCGCCCTTAGCAGCGGCCCTCGAGGAGGCGTTTTGGAATCAGTGGGGCCTGCAGGCCCTTGGTATGGGACAACGCTTAGAAGCTTGCTTCACGGGCTTCAGCAGGGCCCCTCTCCCCCTGTCCCAGGAGCCCCAGGACTGGCTCATTCTCGGAGGCCACCCCAGGGTTCCTCTCAGCTGAAGGGAGCAGCTCCTCGGTAAAGAGAGGTCTGTCCCTGGGCCAGCGGCATCCACGTCACCTGGAGGATTCCCAGAAATGCAGGCTCCTCATTCCCCCTGAGTCGGATCTGCAGGTTAACAAGATCCCCACATTAAAGCCTGAGCAATGCTCTCAGTGCAGACTGGACTCTAAAGGGTGACAAAGAGCTGCCGTGTGATGGGGACAGGAAGACGCTGTGGTGGGGGGGTCTCCTGGCTTGTCTCTGACCTCCTGCATCACCTTGGTCAGGTCATTGTGGCACCCAGTCTATACAGTGCGGGCAAGGATGCCTCCATGGGGGAGAACAAGCCATGGAAATACTTACAAATTGTAGGTCATTCTAGTGACGCAGGTATACAAAATAAAGTGTGTATGAAGATGATCCTGCACTGTGCTAATGGATTTATGTAAATTACCTCACTTAACTCTCATATTGCACTAAAGCACTATTATTATCCCCATTTACAAATGGGAAAATTGTGGCTCGGGAAGATAAAATAAAAAAACCTACCCAAGTTAATACAGGTACTAAAAGCTGGAGCCTACATGCTTCAGCACTGTGCATTCACTGGAGCTTCCCCCCCAAGGCTACCCTCTACCCCTGCTTTCCCAAAAGCAAAGGTTTCCCCTTCTTGGGCATCACTGGACTGCCTCCACACTGTAGGGATGCCACCACAGGGATAAGCGAGTCGGCCCTAGTGTAAGACAGAGAGCTGGGCCCAGGCTCTGCTAGGCCTGCAGGGGGGTCTCTGCCCCTGGTCACAGCACCCACCTCAGTGAGGGGCAGGGTCTGTATCCTTGGCCTCCCATGTTCCTCACACACTTCTTGGGTCAAAAGAGAACAATGTGAGTTCCTTGAAAGCTTTGGAGGTGGATCCATGGACACAGTGGACTTTGGAATCAGAGGGACCAGGATTCAAATTCCAGTTCTGCTATTTCTTGTGGCCACAGGCAATCAACTTCATCTCTGTGGGCCTTCATTTACTTGTCTATAGAATGGAAATAGAAATCTGCTGCCTAAGCTTATTGAAAAGATTACCTATGGTTTGTTCAGAGGCTCTAGCACAATGCCTGGCACAGAATAGGCACTCAAGAAAGGGTGGCTGCTATTCTTTATCATACTCCCTATCATCAAACTCTTCCCTAGAAAGGAACCCTGTGGGTAAAGTAGGAAGGTTCTGGTACCAAGGACATCAAAGAGGGACTGGCTTAGTTCACCGAGCCAGCAGGCTTCCCAGAAGGGGTGTGTCCAGCAGGTACGCAGAGCCAGGCCTGGGTGTGGAGTGGGCATGGAGTTTGGGAAAGCCCTACGACCATTGGGCACCTGGTTAGCACAATACCAGACAGTGTCTAATTATCTAGAGAAACAGAAATTATGGGGTTTTGTTCTGTTGTTATTTAAATCATTTGTGATGGAAATTATTTCTAGAATTTTTTTTCCCACTTTTCTGTTATCTTGAAGAGAGTGTCCTGAACTTTCCCTGGCAACTTGCAGCCATACCTGTAAGCAGGGCTGGCGCCCTGTGCTGTGCTATGGGGATGCCTGTGGGATGCTGGTCTGAGCACAGAGCGCTACCCGCGTGGCCAATAACAGATCCTCCACAGACCCTGCCTTGTGGTTCAGACACTGAAGGCCTCTGTTAAAATGGAAACATCTGAGCGGGAAGCACATTAAGACATTGTGGTCCAATGACCTTTGAGTGAGAAGTGATTTCTTGGATTAACAGCAGGTATCTGGCCAGGCCACAGGTGGGGGTGGTCTCCTTTCGAGAAGCAGTGAGAGGGGAGAAGGACAAGACTTGGCCTTGGGGCTGCATCTGGTGTAGACAGGAAGGGATTCAGACCATCCCTGTGGATTTGCTCACTTAAAAGAGGCCACAGTTAGGGCGATGGAGGGGCAAACTCCCCTTGTCATCACTGAGAACACTGCAGGATCCAAGCGCCAGATGCGAGTGCACGTAAATGGGTACGTACAGCAAAGGCTTACACGGTGATTAAGGGCCATGAGCCCCTGCTTCCCACAAGATAACATCCCCGTTGCCTGGCCTCCCACACAAAGTCCCCTCTTGATTTATATAGCAGGCTGTATCTCTATCTCTATTTTTATCTATATAAATAGCTGTTTAAAGCCAACAATTTGGTTGAAGACATGGAAAGCATGTGCATCAAATTTGCAGATGACTCAACGCTGGAGGGGATGAGAGAATTAAGGTTCAAGATGATCTTGACAGTCAAGAATGCTGGGTCAAAAGCAACCAGATGAAATTTAACATCAATAAATCTAATGTCTTCAATGCAATTTCCAAAAATCAATTGCACAAGAACAGGATGAGGGAGGGAGACCTGGCTTGACTGCAATTCACATAAAAAAAATCAGGGGGTTTTAGGCTGCCTCAAGGTCAGCATGAGCCTGCTGAGTGATGAGGAGGCCCAGGGAAGGAAAGAACCCCCGATACCAGCCTGATGCCTATGCTGCGTTAACCCTTGGGGGTGGGGAGGGGACAGCAAGTGACTTTATTAGGCAGTGTCAGACCTAGAGGGGATAGTAACAAGAGCTAGTATCTACCAAGTATTCAGGACACTGAGGGGACAATTAGCTTGTCCAAGTTCACATGGCCAGGGGGTGGGGGGTCCACGCGCTTCACTGCTCCCCTCTGCCGCCTCGCTTTCAGACAGCACCTTGTCTACTTTCTCTTCCCCATTTTACAGACGAGCAGACAGGACCGGAACAGCGAGCACAATTTGTGCACAGTCACCCAGTGAGTGAACTGCAGATGCAGGGGTTCCTGGGACCCTCTCTTCCGTACTCTTTCCTTCTGCCATGCTGGGTGGCTGCCAACCTGCCAGGGTGGCGGAACGCTTACCCTTAAAGAATCAAAGCCTGTGTCAAATTTTGTGTGGCACTTACCCATTGTGTGGCACAACGGACTGTACCGTGCCATGTCTTATCAGATGGCATAATGCAAAAGATTTAGCTTTTTCTTTGTCCCCAGAGTCACTTTCAAGGTTAACAGTTACCATGCCTAACAACCAAAGTGGGGCTGTTTACACTGTAAAGAACATGAGACCGTATATCATATGCCCCTGTTTATGTTCCTATGTTTTTGTAAAATTGTCTTCTAGTTAAGCTGCTCATGGCCACATTCAGGCCTTCACTTCTTGCTTATTTGCCATAACTACCCAGGTTTTCCCATTAAATGCGACATAAATTGAGGATCCGCTATGTGTGCAGCCCTGGGTCTTTCACGAATATTATCTCAGTTAAACCTCATGACAACAGTGTGAGGTGGGTCGTCACTGCCCTCATCTCACAATGAGGAAATTGGCTTGGTCAGCTGACCACCATGCTAGCTTGCCTCGGTCTGAGGGGTTTCCCAGGACCTTGAACATGGCATTTTAGAACCAGGACAGTCCTGAACAAATCAAGACGAGCTGGTCACCCTAGGCTTAAAGAAGTTAAACAACTTGCCCAAGGTCACACAGCTCAGAAGTGACTGAACTAGGATTTAGAATCAGTTCCTATGATACCAAAGAAAGAACTGAACACAAAGAAACAGCAAAAAGACTCAAGCCAACTCTCCAAACTTGCCTCAGACGCCTGGAAGACTCGTTTCACTTATCTCCTTACTTTCAGTTCTATCAGAAAACCAAATCCCTACATATGTGAACCAAGGAGAAGAGTACCTTCTTCCTAGGGTTGTTCTGAACCTTGAGTGTTTGGAAAGAACTAGAATAGTGCCCAGCTGGGCGGGAGCTCAGGAAACCTGCCTCCCTCCCCTCTCTCCTGCTTTCACTGCTGGGTGAGCTGAGTCTTAGAGATGAGAAACTAGTGGCTCAGGGCTCTGGTCATAGAGAGTAACTCAGCGCAGGGCCGCCATGGATTTGGGGGGGGGGTCACACTTGAAGATGGTCATTGGTCAACTAGGATGTGTGGGCGTGATAAAGGGAGGTGACCTCAGCGGTGAGGAGGCCACAGAGGAGGGCCCCTGTGAAATAAACAAAGGAACCGAGGAAGACACTCTGATGGAAGGCAAACAGGGGGCCTGGCTTCCAGCCTTCCAAAGGCTGTCATGGGAAGTAAGCTACTCACGCCATGAGGCCCTGGAAGGCCACCAGAAACCAGGGGGCAGAGTCACTGAGAGGCAACTCTGGCTCAGTGTCAGGACTTTCCAAAGATCAGATCAATGGAAGGAGCTTTCTCAGAGGGTGACGGCCTTCCATGCAGTGGCTGGAGGAAGTCAAGGAGAGGCCGGGTGACCATCTGCAGGGATTCTGCAAAGGGCATCTGCTATAGCCAATGTGGTGCTGCCCTGGGTGATCTCTCAGCCGCCTTCTCACTCCAGGACCCTCCAGCAGACACTGGCTGTCTTCCCTGCAACTGTAAATATTTGTGCATTCCCAAGTTATAAAGTGGAGCTCTTGGCTTGCAAAGGTCAGGACGACAGGCTCATTTGGGGAACGGTTTGCTTAGTGTTTCTTTAGGCTGTGTTTCCAAGATTTCTTGTCATCTGTGTTTGGAGTGGATGCAAACGGCGGGGTTTTTTTTTTGCAGCAGACATCTCCTACGCTGCCTCTCCTGGTGTAGGTTCAAACTTGGGCTCTGCTGTCCTGTTGCCTACGGCTTCCTGGTAGGTGCTAGGAGGCTTACCACCCCCACCCCCACCCCCACTGCAGTGAGACCATGCCCTTGAGTTTAGTCCACCGCTGCATTTGGAGATGGAGGTGCAGGGGAGAGCTACTATCTAAGTCAGATTTTGATGTTTACAGCTGCATGTAACTGAGTTTCTGCTCCTTCCCCAGGAGCTGGTATGGGGTGGGAGTGGAGAGATGATAAGACTATGTGGTGGTTGGAAACTGGAAGGGAGTCTTCATGCTCGGGCTCCTCTGCCTATTGTCACACCCTCTGAAAATCGCAGATCTGAGCCGATCACTTTTCCATACCTCTCCAAGGAGCTCCTCCCTGCTGTCCATAAATGTGCCCACTTTCTCACAAGCATGTCCTTTCCTGCATGCTATTCCCTTGGTTCAAAGTTTTTCCACCAGCTGTACTTTTTTCCCTCTGAAAATGGAAATAAAACTTGTATCTGTCTCATAAGGCTATTGTGGAGATTCAATGATTTAACACACGTAAGCGTCCTTAGAATAGTACCTGGCATTTTGAGGTAGGTGTTTCTGTTATTATTTTAATGTGATGGCCAACTCCTACTCATCCTGCAAGGTCCCAGGTCACTTGCTCTGTAAAGCCTCTTTTGTCTTTTCCATACAAAGCTGTGTTTTTCTTTGGTTTTGGAGTTTGCTGTTTACTTTGGTGTTCTGTGCCATTTACACACTTACTTTTCAGGACATTTTATTTGTAATTGTCACCCTACATGCCGGTTTCTCCTACCAGAAAAGGGGGTTCCTTAGAGCAGGCAGGGACAGGCCACATCCAACTCTATACCTGGCAGCTAGCACAGTGTCTGGCACCTGGAAAGAGCTTCAGAAATTGTTGTGGCCAAATGAATGGAAGGATAAATAAGTCTGAAAAACTGTCAGGTGGTCCTGAGAGCTGCCCCTGTGGGTTCTTATTAGGATGACGTTGTCACAGCCTCAAGAGACCCCACTCCTCTCTGCATCCCTGTGCCTGTCTTTCCTCTCCTTCCCACACTGTTGGACAGACATCTCACTTTCCCACTTGCCTAAAATATTTTGGATTTGGAAAACAGCAATCGTTTAGGAAAATGGATAATTACCGAGGGCTCCATCACAGAAAACATGTAACTCCTGGAGTCTTAGGGAAATGTCAGGGACTTGATTAGAGCAAGCCCAGTCCCCGGTGATCTGAAGAAAATATGATCTGTTTGTCCTAGAGGGGGAAGAAGGATCACTCTTTATTTACAAACCAGCCCAGCTAATCCCTTCTGACAATATGGGAAGTCATTCTACTCAGCTGAAGCATTATTTCAGGGCCTCCCTTAAGGAGAACTATCTTCTACTCAATTAAAGCAAAGCCTGAACTTGCTCTGACCCTGTCGTTCCATGGCCAGGAAAGCAGGCTCTGCTCCTTCCAGCCGGGTGGCTGCCCGGGCCCCAGGCCAAGTTCTTTCTCAGCAGGACGTCTCAAGCATTTATTGGGGTGAGAACAAGAGAGTGGAAACCATCCATCCTCTGTTCTCTTCAGCCTGGCCTGGGCTTGGGAGCTGGGAAAGGAGGAGGGAGTTACGAGTGAAATGGACATTGTATCCCAGCACAGCAGACCCTCAGGATCCCCTCTGCTTGCCCAGCTCCAAGGGGGAGCCCAGCAGTCAAAATCGATTTGCAGCCCCTTAAAGGCCTTTAAGCCCCCACCTGCCTCGCGGAGTTCCGCTTCCCCTGCCCTGGTCTATGTAGGTCAGTGTCTCCAACTCAGGACCTGCCTGCCAAGCCCTGCCTCTGTCTGCAGAAATGAGCAGTGTCATTATTTAGTGGAGACCAAACCAAAATGCATGAGCTCACTGGAAAAGCACAGACTCAGAGAGACCCTCCTCGCCCTCGCCAAGCCCCACCAACTGCCATGCAGTCTAGAGGGCGAGGGCTTACCAGGCCGACTGCTATGGGGAGGGCATGCTAGCTGACATCTTCTATATAGGAAAGTGTAATTTTCTTCCTGCTTTTCTCAATTATAAAATAATAAGATTGTTAAAAATCCAATAGCATGAATGTCAATATTGGCAGGGACAGCTGCAGGAAAGTTAATTGCACCGTGAGTGCCAGTTAAAGATGGTATGTGCTCTTCTGCGTTTTTCTTAATTCTAATTAGGAAAAAATTTACTGATCGCACAGACTCCCAAACAGAGGCTTGTCACCAGGCCAAGAGCGGGTCCTAACTATGTTGGCTTCCTTCTCTCAGTCCCTGGACTTTTTTTTCCCCGCTAAACATCAGCCTTGATTGGGGCTTTTAGCTGCTTGTGAACATCAACTCTCCAGTTTCTTTGCCATGTCAGAGGACCAGATGTTTTTTATTTGAGAGCAAATTGACACATTAAATTACACTGTGCAAACATTAAAGCCAGCCGCGGGTAAACAGGCCGAGATTCATTGAATTTTACGGGTCACAATAATGTTTATATAATTTAACAAATTTCTGCCCCGCTGCTGAGTGTCTCCAAGAAGTATTAATTTAAGAAAGATGGGGCCCCCCCCTAGAGGCTCCCCATGCCATCCACCCCAACTCTGTCAGAACCGTTGCTGAGGCCAGAAGGTTTCGATCTGGGCACCAGAATTTCCCATACAGTGAGGAATCAGTGGTACATCTAACTATACCAGGAAGACATCCCCTATTTCCATCCACATGGGGCCTGTGAAACATCTCGGCACTGGACCTCTACTGGGTTTGCCTGGCCAGGATCCATCCATTCTGTCTCTTAATAACAGCACTGTGATTCTTCTCTAGGAACCATCATTTCTGTCTATTAGTTTCCAAGTTTCCTTTGGGGTAGAATCCATTCCATAGGCCTAGAGGTGGCACAAGATCCAGCCTGGCCAATCAGAGCATTCCATCCAGTCCCAGGCTGGTGACTGGCTCACAGTGGGAACGTGATCAAGTTCTGGCCAATCGGCATTGGCCCAGCACTTTTGCAAAACTGGCAGAATAAGGAGGTCTCCTTCCACTGATCTTATTAAGTCGCAAAATGTAATTTGGGAGCTGCTGGACACCATTTGTCACCAGTTGGAAAGTGGCTGCCTGGGGATGAGGCCAACATAGAAGAAAAGTGGAGAAGGGCAAATTGCCAGGAGATTTTGTTTTTGAGTCCCTGGCTCCAGCTGTGGAGCTGAGGTCAATACCTGGGCTTTTTAGTTATGTGAGTTAATAAATCCACTGTTCAGCTAAGCCAGGTTGAGTTGAGTTTCTGACACTTACACAAAAGGGCCTTATTCAATGAATCAAGAGTTTACCCAATACCGTACTTTTCTGCAGGGACTAGGACCCCACCCCATATATCCTGCCCCTGCCCCCACGGGCTTCACTCTCATCTCTGATTCATCAGTACTTTCCTAGGACTCCCTCCACCCTCCTCTCCAGCCAGGTTGGTCTGCTGCTAAACACGCCCTGCTTCTGTCCCTCCTTGCCTTCTCTTACTTTCCTCTTATTGCCTGCAGGGTCATTCCCTACCTACCTGCCCATACTTCAAGGCCAGGTTTAGTTCTCTCCACAAGGAAGCCACCCTCCCTATTCAGAACTTTCTCCTCTGAACTCCCAGAGGGACACAATAGGTTCCACACCTCTTGGCCCTTAATTATATGAATTAAAGACCATATTAAATTTTTTATTGCTCCTCATATTATATTTTTACTTCTTGTCTTCTGTTTCTTTAGAGCCTAGAAACTTCCTGGTACAGTGCTAGACTAGAAAATCATAGATTATTAGTTTCTGAAAGTATCTTAGAGATTATAAAGATCACCCTGTCCCCATAATTTACAGTTGAGGAAACTGAGGCCCAGAATGATGAATTGACTTGCCCAAGGTCACACAGCAGGTTTATGGCTAGGACAGAGGTGAAATTCCAGCTGACTATTCTTCCCACAACACCAAGCTCTGTCAATGTGGTTGATTTATTTTCTGGTTAAGTATACATACAGCTTGAATTGGGTTGGCATCTTACCATCTGTTAATGGTACTGAGTCAGCACATGCAGAAGAAAGAATGGTGGACTTGACCCAAACGAAAGATCTGGTTTCAGTTTCTAGCTGGACTGTGTGACCTTGGACAAGTCCTCTCTCCTTTCTTTTTGCATTTCATAAGCCCATTTTTCACAACAGCAAAAATTAGCCTTAGGTCTGAGTGCAAGGAAGTTTTATTGGTGAGTTTTGTCCATTGATTGATGGGTTTGCCTGCAATGCTGTCATGACCTATTAGCACTGGTTCTCTTGAGTTCAGGAGCAAGGGTGGGGGCATGTCAGCAGGCAGTTATTTGTTCTACCTGGACTAGATGATTTTTGAGGTCCCTCCTTTTCTATCATTCTAGCTCATTTAAGTCCTTGTAAAAATGCAAACACAAAGCTCTCATCCATCTTCAGGACCCCTGCTATCATATCCTATCAGCTGTAAAGCCTTCACGGCAACATGAAACTTCTAGATTCCAGGACCCACACCTCTATGCAACATAAATTCACTTGATCCTACTCTAGATCCACTGAGCAACTGACATTTGGTGTTAACTTGGAGGATGCAGCATGCACTGAGTCAAGTGATTGAGAAGGGACATGAAGCCATGGAGAAAAGCTGATGGTCAGGAACTCTGGCGGCATGAGAGATTTACTTCTATTTTTTGCATCATTCAGCATCTGGCAACAGGCATCCTCCTAACACTCAAGGGAAAACAGGGGTTTGGAGGAAAGAACCCCACTAGTCTGAAATGTGCTTCCCTGGAGAGCCTGGGGTCATCTGGGAAATCCTGTCTGTCTGCTCAAGCTGGAGCAAGCAAGCAGATGGCCCAACTTCTGAGGTGTCAGAGAAGTGCCCAGCTTAAAGGCCCACATTTTGTCCTGTTCCTGACGGTTGGGCTTTTCACTAGGAGCTCTTTCTTCCTTCCTTTACCCATCTTTCAAGTGGAGATAATAGTCCTAATACTGCAAGGTTGTGATGAAATAATCTACTTGGCTAATTTATGTAAGATGCCTGACACACAGGGCCTGGTAGGTACTTGTCAATGTATTTTCCTCCCAAACCTTAATCCCCTCCAGTCTAAGGAGCTTCAGACATTCATTTACCAAGTCTGTCCCTGAATGCTGGGTGCTAGATATGCAAAGATGAGCAAGATACATATTACTTGATTTTCTTTCAGTTGCAGATGATAGGAATAAAATCCAAAATAGTTAAGGTAAAAGAAAAAAAGAGGGGCGTGGTGGATCTGTTGATTCATATAAGTAAACTACCTTCAGGCATGGCTGTGTCCAGAAACTCAAATGGTGGCCTTGGGGCTCAACTCCCTCTCAGTCTCTGTCTCCCTCTCTCAGATTAGCTCTCTCCATATCATGGACAAGATGGATATTGGATGCCCATGTCAGTGTAGCTAACTCAGAGCAGATGAAGGGAAGGCTTCTAGCTTCTGATTGGCCTTGCTTGGGTCATGTGCCCATGATTATCCAATCACTGTGGTAGGTAAGACGGGGTATTCTGACCGATCACATCTGGGTCCTGTGTGGGCTGGGGAGGCAGGATCAGCCCCATCCAATGCTCAGGGAAGAGTTCCCTCTGGAAAGGAAAGGTTTTGCTCTCGGGAGAAGCAGGTAAGGGCAGCTGGCTGAAATAAAACGACAGGTATCCTGACAGCATGGCTTCTGGAGAGGAGGCGCCTCCTCTTGCAAGAAAGTGATTTGAATGCCCGCTGGAGTCGCTCCGGCCTTCCCCTGGGCTTTCACCCCCAGTGGCTCTCCCGTTCCCCTGGCTGAGCAGGGAGGCTCCTCGCTGGCACCTAGTCCCCGTCCGCTGCCATACAGCGGCACTGTAACCAGAGAGCTCTGGGTCTCTGGTTTTCTCCAGAGAACATAATGACACGGTGCTGACCACTCAGGCCACGGCCGGGGCCTGGCGGCACAGGCCTCCGAGGTTGCGGTTTAGTTCCTGCCAGTGTCAACTCTTTTCTGTCTAACTTTAGAAACCCATGGTTGGCTTCACTTGCATCAAAGAGGTCAAAGTGCTCAACTCCGGAGGGTGTGTTATTTTTAAAACAACAACAAAATCAAAACAGAACCAGAAGGAAAGGAAAAATCTCCAGCTATCTTCAGAGTCGGAGACCCAGCACCACGGAAATGCCCGGTGACTGTGGTCAGCTCAAATTGGACATACCTATTCTGTTTTTAAAGCTAAAAAAAACAATTCTAAATGACCTTTAATTAGTAGACCTACTTCTCTCCTTCCCATCAAAGCCAAATGTTTCATGTAGAGGTACATTTCCTAAAAAGTCCTGGGGCTGCAAGCTGAGCTCTTGCACAGGAGCGTGCCCTTTGCACAGCCTCCCGTCTGGCTTCAGGGCCTGCTGAAGGGTGTCGGGCAGAGGGCAGAGGGTAAGAGAGTGCTCAAGGGGGGAACCGTACTGATCAATTCCCCTCCTCTTCTTTTTATGGAATCGTTCTCCCTTTTTTCTCTATCCTGGCCCGTTCTCATTTCCCTTCCTTGTCTGTCTCCTCCCCCCTTGTCCTGTGGGCCTGTCATCCCTGCAGTTTCTGAGCAATAGGAGCTCAGAGAGAGGCTCGCCCGGGCGCTGCTGTTACTACGGAGGGGACTGGGTTTGCCGAAAGGGCTGAACTGGCTTAGTGTAGACATCCTCACTCGGGGACTCTATTTGTATATTTTTTTTCCAGGTCATCTGGCCTTCTCCAGTCCCTTGGACACAAGGGCTGTAGGAAAGCATTGGTCGTTTCAGATCCAACTGGTGTTGCAACCCTCCAGGAAATTTTCCTCTGCCGGCTGCTGCCCAAGCTGGCCAGACATCTTATCCTTTGATTGGGGTAGGGGTGCGGGGGGCAGTCGCACATCATCCCAAGGGAATTACTTTATTGTTTTTTGTTTTTCCTGAGGGCCGTGACAGTGGAGGGAGAGAGAGATTTAAACCCTGCACCCACATCCCTCCACCCCCCACACACAAACACAGAAGGCCAGCATGTAACACTGATGGGCTCACCCAGACTTCAGGACCAATTTGTAGAGGTTTCTTAAGCTGAAGTGACTCACTCAGGCAGCTGGGCACAGGCCAGGCTCGCTCACTCGCTGGGCTCCCACCCTGTTGCGTTTTCCCTTCCTCAGCTCCAGCGGCTCAGGCTGAGACAAGAGCACCGATACTGGCTGCAGGTGCGGTGTGATCAAGCCCGAGGTCTGGCTGTGCAGGTTCCTGTAATGACTTTTCTTAGATGTTGTAGAGTCCTAATGATTTTTTGTTTAACTTCCTCAGTTGCTCTGTTTAGTTTTCTTAATTGAGGCAGTATTTACGTACAGTGGTATGACCTATCTTTAATGCACAATTCAGTGGCTTTTGATGAACACATATACCATGTCAACCAAGACATAGAACATTTCCATTAGCCCAGAAAATTCCTTTGTATCCCTACCAGTTACATCCACCCCAAAGATGCCACTCCTCTGATTTCTATCACCGACCTAGATTTTCATATGAAAGGAACCACACTATATGTGTCCTTTTGCATGTTGTTTCTTTTACTCAGCCTAATGCCTGTGAAATCTACCCGTCTTGTTGCATGCATTAGTAGTTACTTCTCATCTCTGCTGACTCCTAATCCAGCATATGAACACAGTACCATTTGTTTATCCAGTGCCTCTGTGCACAGGTATTTCTGTTTCCAATTGGGCAATTGTGAATAAAGCTGCAGTGAGTGTTCAGGTACAAGTCATTGTGGGGACATATGTTTTCATTTCTCTCGGATAAACACCTAGGAGTGGAATCGTTGGATCATAAGAAAGCAAATATTTAAATTTATAAGGCATTTATAATTGAAGTAGTTGTACCATTTTACACTCTTATCAGAAATGCATGAGGGCTCCAGTTGCTCTATATCCTCACCAACATCTCGTTGCTGGTCTTTGACTTTGGCCCTTCCGGTGCGTGTGTAATGGTGATCATCACGGGCAGAGTTTGCGCTTCCCTAAAGACTAACGAGGCTGAGCACAGCTTCCTGTGCTGTTTGGCTGTTTGAACATCCAAGGTCACAAAATATTTTCTCCTAGATTTTCTTCTAAAATCTTTATAGTTTTGACTTTTACCTTTATGACTATGACCTATCTCAAATGGTTGTTTGTTGTGTGATGAGAGGTAATGCTCCAAGTGTATTTTTATCTTGTATTTATCCAGTTGTTTAATATTTGTTGCAAAGACTTTTTTTGCCCCATGAAATAGCTTTGGTATCTTGGCAAAACCTGCTATGTGGGTCTGATTATGGTCTCTCTAGTCTGTTCTGTCTACCTGTCTGTCTTTAGGCAAACACCACAACTGTCTCAGTTATGTAGTTTTATAGTAAATCTTGAATCAGGTAGTGTAGGTCCTCTAAACTTGTCTTTCTTTTTCAATATTATTTTGACTATTCTACACCCTTGTTTTTACATACAAATACTTGATTACATGTTTCTTGTCATTTTCTACAACATCTATTTTAATTGGGGTTGCCTCACTATATAGATAAAATTGGGAAGACCTGACATCTTAACAATATTATATTCCATTAGCATGGATATCTCTTCATTTACAAGGTCTTTTTAAATGTGTTTCAGAAATGTTTTGTCATTTTTTTATGAAAGTATTATTGATATACACTCTTATGAAGGTTTCACATGAAAAAACAATGTGGTTACTACATTTACCCATGTTATCATGTCCCCTCCCCATACCCTATTGCAATCACTGCCCAACAGTATAGTAAGATGCCACAGAGTCACTATTTGCCTACTCTGTGCTACACTGTCTTCCCCATGATCCTCCTCACACCATATGTGCCAGTCATAATATTCCTAAATCCCCTTCTCCCTCCCTCCCACACCCCTCCCCTTTGGTAACCACTAGTTCCTTCTTGGAGTCTCTGAGTCTGCTGCTATTTTGTTCCTTCAGTTTTGCTTCATTGTCATACTCCACAAATGAGGGAAATCATTTGGCATTTGTCTTTCTCCACCTGGCTTATTTCACTGAGCATCATATCCTCCAGCTCCATCCATGTTGTTGCAAATGGTAGGATTTGTTTCTTTCTTATGGCTAAATAGTATTCCATTGTGTATATGTACCACATCTTCTTTATCCATTCATCTACTGGAGGACACTTAGGTTGCTTCCATATCTTGACTATTGTAAATAGTGCTGTGATAAACATACAGGTGCATATGTCTTTTTGAATCTGAGAAATTATATTCTTTGGGTAAATTCCTAGGAGTGAAATTCCTGGGTCATATGGTATTTCTGTTTTTAGCTTTTGAGGAACCTCCATATTGCTTTCCACAATGGTTGAGCTAGCTAACATTCCCACCAGCAGTGTAGGAGGGTTCCCCTTTCTCCACATCCTTGCCAGCATTTATTGTTGTCTTTTCGATACTGTCCATCCTAACTGATGTGAGGCGATATCTCATTGGGGTTTTTATTTGCTATTCCTTGATGATTAGTGATGTGGAGCATCTTTTCATGTGCCTGTTGGCCATCTGAATTTCTTCTTTGGAGAATTGTCTGTTCAGATCCTCCACCCATTTTTTAATTGGGTTCTATGCTTTTTGGGTGTGGAGGCATGTGAGTTCTTTATATATTTCGGATGTTAACCCCTTGTTGGATATGTCATTTACAAGTATATTCTCCCATACTGTAGGATGCCTTTTTGTTCTGTTGATTCTGTCCTTTGCTGTACAGAAGCTTTTAAGTTTGATGTAGTCCCATGTGTTCATTTTTGCTTTTGTTTCCCTTGCTCGAGGAGATTCATTCAGAAAAAAGTTGATCATGTTTATATTCAGCATATTTTTGCCTATGTTTTCTTCTAAGAGTTTTATGGTTTCATGACTTGCATTCAGGTCTTTGATCCATTTCGAGTTTACTTTTGTGTATGGGAATAAACAATAATTCAGTTTCATTCTCTTGCATGTAGCTGCCCAGTTTTGCCAACACCAGTTGTTGAAGAGGCTGTCATTTCCCCATTGTAGGTCCATGGCTCCTTTATTGTATATTAATTGACTGTATATGCTTGGGTTTATATCTGGGCTCCCTAGTCTGTTCCATTGGTCTATTGTTCTGTTCTTGTGCCAGTTCCAAGTTCCAAATTGTCTTGATTACTGTGGCTTTGTAGTAGAGCTTGAAGCTGGGGATTGTTATTCCCCCAGCTTTATTCTTCCTTCTCAGGATTGTTTTGAGTATTCAGGGTCTTTTGTGGTTCCATATGAATTTTAGAACTATTTTCTCTAGTTCATTGAAGAATGCTGTTAGTATTTTGATAGGGATTTCATTGAATCAGTAGATTGCTTTAGGCAGGATGGCCATTTTGACAATATTAATTCTTCCTATCCATGAGTACTGGATGTGTTTCCATTTATTTGTATCTTCTTTAATTTCTTTCATGAGTGTCTGTAGTTTTCAGAGTATAGGTCTTTCACTTCCTTGGTTAGGTTTATTCCTAGGTATTTTATTCTTTTTGATGCAATTGTGAATGAAATTGTTTTCCTGATCTCTGTTACTGCTAGTTCATCATTACTGTAGAGGAATGCAACAGATTTCTGAGTATTAATTTTGTATCTTGTAACTTTGCTGAATTCAGACATTAGTTCTAGTAGTTTTGGAGTGGATTCTTTGGGGTTTTTTATGTACAATGTCATGTCATCTATAAACAGGGACAGTTTAAATTCTTCTTTACCAATCTGGATGCCTTTTATTTCTTTGTATTGTCTGATTGCCATGGTGAGGACCTCCAGAACTATGTTGAATAAAAGTGGGGAGAGTAGGCATCCTTGTCTTTTTCCCAATCTTAGAGGAAAAGCTTTCAGCTTCTCACTGTTAAGTATGATGTTGGCTGTAGGTTTGTCATATGTGGCGTTTATTATGTTGAGTTACTTGCCCTCTATACCCATTTTGTAGAGAGTTTTTATCATGAATGGATGTTGAATTTTGTCAAATGCTTATGCAACATCTATGGAGATGATCATGTGGTTTTTGTCCTTCTTTTTGTTGATGTGGTGGATGATGTTCATGAATTTTCTAATACTGTATCATCCTTGCATCCCTGGAATGAATCCTACTTAATCATGATGGATGATTTTTTTATGTGTTTTTGAATTCAGTTTGCTAATATTTTGTTGAGTATTTTTGCATGTATGTTCATCAGGGATATTGGTCTGTAGATTCTTTCTTTGTGTTGTCTTTGCCTGATTTTGGTATTAGAGTGATGTTGGCCTCGTAGAATGAGTTTGGGAGTATTCCCTCCTCTTCTACTTTTTGGAAAACTTTAAGAGAATGGGTATGAAGTGTTCACTAAATGTTTGATAAAATTCAGCAGTGAAGCCATCTGGTTCAGGTATTTTGTTCTTGGGTAGTTTTTGGATTACCAATTCACTTTTGTTGCTAGTAATTGGTCTGCTCAGATTTTCTGTTTCTTTCTAGGTCAGCCTTGGATGGTTTTATTTTTCTAGAAAGTTGTCCATTTCTTTTAGGTTATCCAGTTTGTTAGCATATAATTTTTTAAAGTATTCTCTAATGATTCTTTTATTTCCATGGTGTCCATAGTGGTTTTTCCTTTCTTATTTTTGATTCTGTTAATGTGTGTAGACTCTCTTTTTTTCTTGATAAGTCTGGCTAGGGGTTTATCTATTCTGTTTATTTCCTCAAAGAACCAGCTCCTGCTTTCATTGACCCTTTCTGTTGTTTTATTCTTCTCAATTTTATTTATTTCTGCTCTAATCTTTATTATGTCCCTCTTTCTACTGACTTTGGGCCTCATTTGTTCTTCTTGTAGCTTTGTTAATTGTGAGTTTAGACTGTTCATACAGGATTGTTGTTCTTTCCTGAGGTAGGCCTGTACTGCAATATAGTTCCCTCTTAGTACGCCTTTTGCTTTGTCCCACAGATTTTGCAGTGTTGAATATTGTTGTCATTTGTCTCCAT